>NC_138875.1:66873462-68278462 GCF_965194805.1 Balaenoptera borealis
TCCTTGGGTTATGCCAACATTGCTGAATTGCTCCTTCATTAAAAAAGTGTTTTCCTTCTGGAGAAAAATATAATTTGAAGATACATGCACCCCAGTATTCATAGCAGCACTATTTACAATAGCCAAGACATGGAAGCAACCTAAATGTCCACCGACAGATGAATGGATTAAGAAGATGTGGTGTGTGTGTGTATGCACACACACACAATGGAATATTACTCAGCCATACAAAAGAATGAAATAATGCCATTTGCAGCAACATTGGTGGACCTAGAGATTATCATAGTAAGTGAAGTAAGCTAGACAGAGAAAGACAAATATATGATATTGCTTATATGTGGAATCTAAAAAAATGATACAAATGAGCTTATTTACAAAACAGAAATAGACTCATAGACATAGAAAACAAACTTATGGTTACCATAAGATGGGGGGATAGGGATCAATTAGCAGTTTGGGGTTAAAATATACACACTACTCTATATAAAACAGATAACCAACAAGGACCTACTGTATAGCACAGGGAGCTATACTCAATACCTTATAATAACCTGTAATGGAAGAGAATGTAAAAAAAGAATGTGTGTGTGTGTGTGTGTGTGTGTGTGTGTGTGTGTGTGTATAACTGAATCACTTTGCTGTATACCTGAAGCTAACATAACATTGTAAATCAACTATATTTCAATAAAAATTTTAAAGAAATAAAAAAATTTTTAAAAAGTGTTTTCCTCTTGGATGGGGTATCAACCTACCCTAGTCCTCTTGCCTTTTTGTTAAATTTTAGTGTCTGTTCCAAGGAGACTCCATTGTAAGCCCAGGCAGTTACAGACTTGTGAATTTCAGCCATTCACTGATGATATTTAAGGGCAATTAAGATGATCCCAGAATTTTTCTCAGTGTGTGAACCAGTTAGCCTTCGTATAGGACGTCAGCATTGTACATATTCCTCTCCTTGCCGACCGTGCCCTTTCATTATCAGAAATTCTCATAGGATTTACTGGTTTTGATTTCAAAACTGTTAAACTCAGACTGTACAGTAAAAAAGGTAACTTTTATTTCTATTCAGTTTATACTCTCTCCCATAGGAGTAATCAGCCCCACCTTTTATCATAGCAGAATAAAGAGCACTCAGATATTATGAAAGTCAGTATTACAACTGTCTCCTTGGTGGGAGCATTTATTTTTCCAAAATAAGTTATATGTAGTTATTAGTCATTATATTGAAAATCTTTGCTACAGTCTTCCTACCAGCTCCGTATTTCATTTGTGTTTTCATTCTCTTCTTGTCTTTTAGATTAAACATATTTCTGTAAATAAATAAAAATATTTCTCTGATCTGAGAACTTCTGTTATGAGGTTGGAGTAATAGGGGCCATGCCCTCACAAAGCAGCTATCTCCAAAGCTCATTTTATCATTTGACGTTTTATTATTTATCTTAACACCGGTCAGGTTACCTCCCTTAAGTTATTGGCAAAACATACCATTTGAAGGAACCTTTCTGTTAATACTTTTAGAGTGCAGAGAAGGTTCCAGTGTGAAAAACCAATGCTTTTATCTATGGTTAATGCATTTCCAAAATATTTAGTTGATTTCTAAAAATCTCTTTGCAGGAATCCTAGCAGTTTATTATTATTTTTTCCTCCAGAATTTTGTAACACTGTAGTTGAGTGAGAATGAGCCCCATCATAACTCTTAAAACTGGATTACAGACAAATTTAAATTATTTGTGCTTTGGAAAGGAGAATTGGCAAGGATGAATGGTCCATGGCTGGTGCATCGTAAGATAATTGTAACCATGGCAGTATTTGTTTCCTAATATTGTGTTTCTAAATTTAAGCGACAAGGTTCATCATAGGAAAAAATCCATTTGTATGTTCCAAGTTGAATTTAAATTATTCCAACTTCATTATTACAACATTAGAAGTAGTTGTTTCCTGTGGAATGACCGATTCAAGTAATTTGCTTGATCTTGTGTGGAAGTGGTTTCTACCAAGACTAGTAATATCCTTCAATAAAGTAAGTTTCTAGGAAGACAATACCTAACAATGGTAACTTTTAACCATCCAGATAAAAGAATATGAAAAGCTTGAGAATGAGGAAGATCGCCTTTGTAGAAGTCGACAAATTTATGATACATCATGAAGGAGCTGCTGTCTTGTTCACATGTAAGTATCTTTTTGTTTTATTACTTTAGTATGGGTAAATATGAGACAGCCTTCAAACGTTTCCAGAATGAAAGTTAAAGTAGGAGGAAGAGGTTTAAAAATTAAATGATATTCATCCAGGATGGAACCCATTTCTTCGGTTTTTGTCATTTGTTTCCTGATAATACTGATCCGGTATCTGTTGCTCCATATACTCTTGGTATGTTTCCAAAAGTGGATACTTTCACTGCAAACATTGATAAAATGGCTAATGCAGATCAATGGAAGAAAAAGCCAACCTCAATTCTAGACTTTCTAAAGGAAATTAAGCTTTATTGTTTTTCATTTAGCTCTCCTTTAACAGTTAGGCTAATCATATATTGATCAATAAAAATCTTAAATGCTTTCTTTGAATTAATAAAGAGGATTGTAATTATTGTGTTAATGTAGTTCATTAATAGTTGAAGGATGGTTGAAACCATTTTTTTTCCTTGTATTGATAAATCAGAGAAACAATCTAATTCAGTCATTAGGATAAACTAGGTTCCTAGGAAATTATTCCACCAGGAATGAGTGGAATAATTAATAATGAAAATTTACCATGTAATCTCTCTACATGAAGACTGTTTTCCAAAGGAGTATCCTCAGAGCCCTGGGCTGCTGTGTGCAGTGCAGTAGCCACTAGCCACATGTGGGTATTTAAATTGTTTAAGTTAATTAAAACGAAATGGAATTAAAAGTTTAATTCCTCATGAGCCACATTTCAAGGGCTCAATAGCCACGTGTGGCTGGTAACTCCCGCGTCAGCCCAGGTTCACCGCACTTCCAGCATCGCAGAGAGCCTGACTGGACAGCACTGCTCACGACAGTGATATATGTTCGTCCTTGTGTGTTTACTGTGTTGTCTACAGTGCTTACTGAACTTCTGAGCTAGAGTTAATCGTAATGCTCTGTGTGCCTTGCTACCGTGCTGGGGAATGGTTGAACATTGGTAAATGCCAGGTGTTCACTGTGAAAGCCTCTGTAAACATAGTTTTCGTATAGGTCAACAATTTAGAGGGTTTTTAGCAGTGTGATATGCTTTTTAAGCTCTTCTTGTGCATTGCTGCAGACATAATTTGAAGTTTTGGGGGAGGACAGAGTGCGTAATTTTTGTCAGTGTGAGTTTCATTCTTTTAGAACCAATTCCTCTCCCCTGTGGTTACAGCAAGACTTTCCTTACCCTAGAGTCTTTTCAACACTGTGATATAGCTTTGCAGTCCTGACGTTTAATTCTTAGGTATATTTTCATGCATTCACTTCCTCTCATATAATAGAAATTTTACATTTTTAGGACCCCAGTATCAGCCAGTTGAGGGATGATGCATTTAGTAAGGTGATAATATGATTCCTTACAGCTTTTTTTAATCGAAGTCATCTTGATCTCCTGTGGGATTAGATATGTCAGTTGGATGCCGCCGTGCTCAGCATCCTTCTCGACATGGTGTCTAAGAACTCTGGAAGCTCAGAGGAGCAGTCGTCTGTTTGGCTTGCCCGCAGAATCCAACAGATTTTTTTAAAGAATGCATGTTGATGGAATCCCTATAGGTTACTGCTTAGTAATTTTTGTGTTAAATTATATGTTTGACATTGTAAAACATACAGAAGTTTGCTCTGTTTTATATTTGTGGAAAAAACATTGTTTTTTGATTTTTAAAAGCCATTCTCAAAGCAAGCTGTAGAACACGTGCAGAGTTATCTATCCAAGAAACAAGTGACATCAACTCTTTTTCAGGTAAGATACAATGCTTTCCCAATAACTGTTTCTAATTTGCTTAAGAGTTGGATTTGGGGACATTCTTTGCATGTGTGAAAGTGCTGGGGGAATTGACATATGAGGCTGTATTTCTTACGTGGAGGTTTATCTGGAAGAACTGAAGTTTAATATTGTCTGTCTTCTCATTGAAATGTGCTGTTCTGCCGACATCCTTCGTGAAGGCTTTCCTGAAAAAGGCCACTGGAGCATTCTTGTAATGTTGTTTTCTATAAATCAATCAAGACAAGACATTGGAGGAAAAAGCCTTTTCCTGTTTGACATCCCAGGCACCTGTGATGAGCAGGGACTTGACAAGATATACTTTCTAGTGGTACAGGTGTTGACCCCCACGGTGATTATCCCTCAGATGAAATAGATCCATTTTCAAGAGTCAAGAGGGAATGTTTGAATGGCCTTGGGGTCGTGACTGAGGAACTGGACTTTGCCTTGGCTCCTCGTATCTTGAACACAACACAGTCATGCAGATTTAAATGACAGGCCTCAGAAAACTTGATGCACAACTGATGGGCCGATGTATTTGCTGATCTTCAGATGTAATGGTTTCTCCTCCCCAAAGCCTTTTCTCTCATCCTGTGGGTTTTCTGTAGAGGTGGCAGCTTGCAAGGACATGGTCAAATTTTCAAGTGGATAATGTACTTTTCATGTTTCTATGAGTCACAAGAAATATGAAAGAATGCCATTCATTAATGTAGTGATTTTCATAAATGAAAAAAATTAATTTATCCATTTCCTGGATTATTCAGTAATTTACAGAGAAGTAAGTTGATTTTTACCTAGGTGCTTTATGATAGGTTTTATTTACATACAAAATGAATCTGATGATTTTATAGAGAAAATACTGATTTGGCTCCGAGAACATTTGGGTACAGTAACAAACCGCGTGCTGCCTTTCTGCCAAAATAATTAGATGGACTTTTCTTAAAATGTAGCACCTTTTATAGTCTAGTTGGTTATAAGCTTGGGCTCTGAAATTAAGTGCCCTGGATTTCGAGACCCTGGGCAAGCTACCATACCTCTCCTCCCTTCAGTTTTCCCATCTGTGAAGTGGAAATGACAGCGGGCTCTCTGGCAAACGGGGGTCTTGAGGATTCAGTGCATGTGAGATGCTTTGCACTAGGCCTGTCTGTTGCCATACTCCACAAATGTCAGCTCTTATCAAACATTGTACATTCAGAAAGTGCAATGTGAATGTCTGCTATTTGTTGCCTTCGTGATATTTCATGTCAGAACTTCAGTTGTCTGACTTTGACGCTGTTCAGAGACAGCCTTGTAGTCAATTACATCTAACGTTGCTAAATTATACCTCACAGTACGTGGATTTTACAACTCTGATGCTAGCTTTTCCTGCAGCATAAATAACATTTGAAAAGATAGTTCCAGATGAGATACAAAGACCACCAAAATTCTTTCTGTGCCTTCAAGGAACAGTCACTTAGGAGCTTCTCCAATATCTTTCAAAACCACTTTACTGATTTGTTCATAAGAAAATAATTAAATAATGTTCTGGTAAAATAGATATAGAATGGCTGGTGTTCTTATTTCAAAGGTCAAGGAATAGTCCCTATTAAGTTGATTTAAATAAGAAGGTGTATTAGTGCAATTCAGTGTGACATGTACCATCAGAACATAGTGATCAAAGTATAAATAGAAGTTACATGTTTGGATGTCCTGCTTATAGAGAGACATTAACCATAAAGTTAGTTGATATTCTTTGAGTTGGAATTTCTTTCTTTCCCCTGACTTTCTGAGTTATAATTGACAAATAAAAGTTGTATATAATTGTAGGTGTACAATGTGATGTTTTGATATACGTATTCGTTGTGAAGTGATTGTCATAATCAAACTAATTAACATATCCATCACCTCACATAGTTACATTTGTGTGTGTGTGTGTGCGTGTGTGTGTGTATGTGTGGGGGTGAGAACACTTACGATCAACTCTGTTAGCAAATTTCAAGTGTACAATACAGTATTATTAACCGTAGTCCCCATGCTGTACATTAGCTCTCCAGAACTTATTTATCCTGCATAACTGAAACTTTGTACCCTTTGACCACCATCTCCCCATTTCCCCCACTTCCCAGCCCTTGGCAACCACCATTCTACTCTGCTTTTATGAGTTAGACTTTTTTTAGATTCCACGTATGGACGAGATCATACCATATTTGTCTTTCTGTGTCTGGCTTATTTCACTTACCATAATGTTCTCCAGATTTACCCATGGTGTCACAAATGGCAGGATTTCCTTCTTTTTAAAGACTGAATACTATACCATTGTGTGTTTATATATATATATATGTGTGTGTTTGTGTATCCATACCACATTTTCTTTATCCATTCATCCATTGATAGACACTTAGTTTGTTTCCGTATCTTTACTATTGTGAATAATGCTGCAGTGAACACGGGCGTGCAGAGATCTCTTCAAGATACTGACTTCATTTCCTTTGGATATATACCAGAAGGGGGATTGCTGGATAATATGGTAGTTCTGTTTTTAATTTTTTGAGGAATCCTTATACTGTTTTCCATAATGGCTGCACCAATTTACATTCCCACCAACAGTGCACAAGAGTTCCCTTTACTCTACATCCTTACCAACAACTTACCTCTTGACTTCCTGATAATAGCCATCCTAACAGATGTGAGGTGATATCTCATTGTGGCTTTGATTTGCATCTCCTTGATGATTAGTGTTGTTGAGCACCTTTTCATATGCCTGTTGGCCATTTGTATGTCTTTCGAAAAATGTCTATTCAGGTCCTCAGCCCCCTTTTGAATCGGGTTATTTGGTTTTTGGCTATTGAGTCGGAGTTCCTCGAATATTTTGAATATTAACCCCTTATCAGATATATGGTTTGCAAATATCTTCTTTCATTCTACAGGTTGCCTTTTCACTCTGGTAATTGTTTCCTTTGCTCTGCAGAAGCTTTTTAGCTTGATGCAATCCCACTTGTCTATTTTTGCTTTTGTTGCCTGAATTTTTGATGTCACATCCAAAAAATCATCACCCAGGCAAATGTCAAGACTTTTTTCCCCTGTGTTTTCTTCTAGTGGTTGTACACTTTCAGGTCTTATATTTAAGTCCTTAATTCATCTTGAGTTGATTTTTGTATATGTGTGAGATAAGGGTCCAGTCTCATTCTCCATTTATTGGAGAGACTATCCTTTCCGCATTGTGTGCTTGACGCCCTTGTCAAAGCTTAGTTGACCATAGGTGTGTGGATTTATTTCTGGACTCTCTATTCTGTTCCATTGGTCCATAATGTCTGTTTTTATGTCAGTATGATACTATTTTGATTACTGTAGGTTTATCATATATTTAGACATCAGGAAGTGTGATGCCTGAGTTGAAATTTCTTATCAAGGAGAAGGTAGTAAAAAAAAATGCTCTGAAAGTAAATACAAAATGCTTTTTATTCTTTTTGTTTGCAAAATTGACTTTAGAAATAAATAATTGCACAGGTACATTTGGTGGCAAGAGTCGGGAGGGGTCCTGGCTTACATTTAGGTTCCTAGAACATGCCAGGCCCTGTGCTTGGCTCTCAACATTCTTAATCTTATTAAATTCTCACAATGGCCTTGAAAATTAGATGTGACTCTCCCATTTTACAGATTAAGGGAACTGAGAATCAGGTGAGGTTGTTTGCTCATGACCCCACTATTGAACTCTCGCTTTTGCACTGCTTACCCGACACATTTTGTAGTTCTTTGTGTTGAAAGTGGCAGTGTAGTATATCATATCCAGTCTTAAGAATTTCTGGTGAACTTTTATTTTATTAGCAAAAGTACAGGCTGTTTTATAAAATATGAAAAAATATTAACGTAACAGTTTTTGTAAATAGAAAATCTGTGATATACAAATTTAGGCTTTTCATATATCTTTCAACACTTGATCTCTTTTGTCTTTTGATGTCTTTTGAACCTCTTGAGACTTGTGGCCCTTGGTCTCTAGCATCTAGAAGAGTTAGCGAAGATTGCTATTATGTGTCATCATAGAAACACAGGACTTAGAGCTGGAAAGGGCTTCAGAGAGAGAGTTCAGCTTCGCCTGTTACTAAGGAGGGAACAAAGTCCATTTGGTTTTAGTGACCAGTTCCAGTGCCCCGCCCAGGACAGCAGTAGCCCTGCCAGGGGGTGGAGGTGGCTTAGCCCCGTGGCAGGAAGTGAGGCTCCCAGGCGAGCTGCGGTGGTCTCACTGCCTGTGTTGGTGACTGTGGCTTCTGCAGACTTCCTAGTTTGATCACTTGCCTTGGACAGTTCCTGATCTGGTCCTTCTTTTTTGCACATTTTCAGGGTGATCTACGAAGACACAGAAAACATTAAATTTGCATCATTCAGTGAGTGTAGGGTATGAAGATATTTTCCAAAACTATCTAAGTGGCTCCAGGCTGAGCTGTGAAATGTTGGCATTTGATATTTTTATAGTTCTTGATTTGAAGTCCATCCCATGGAAAATAAGTTTATGCAGTTTATTTGGTAATGTGTAAAGTGGCATGATATTGAAGTAGATTGTTCTCCACAGGGAAAGGGCACTGCACATGTGAGCAAGGAGCCCTTGCCTTAATCCCCTTAGCCATGAACTTGCTCAAAGACCTTGGGAATAGCTGATTTTAAAAAAATTTACTCCATGGGTCCCTTGGCTTTTAGTCTTTAAAAGTCAATATTAATGCTGATCATTTATGATAATCATAATTAATAGCAATTATATAATTAATAGTAATTTATGGGATGCACTACATAACTTACAAGGCTCAGTACGCAATGAAAACCTGGGGGCCCTTGTTCAGAAATTGTTAAGAATTTCAGGATGACAACAGCAGGGCACCAAACCGAGCCCTGGGCTCTTCTGTGGGACTGCATGGGTCACATGCCCATGAAGCTAATTCCAGCCATTTAAGATGTGTCTGTGACTTGCCAGGAGCCGTGCTAGGCAGGAGGGATGCAGTGGCACACAGGACAGACCTGTCCTTGCCTTCATGGAACATGCCATTGAGTGGTGTAGATTACTACAAGTAAATAAGCGTGACCGTGAGTCCATTGGTGAAAATTGGACAAGGCTGAGAAGGGCGAGTACAAGGTGCTGTGGGAGCACGTAATTTGGAGCCTCACCTCGTCTGAGTCTCTTCCTTTTCTGCTTTTCACTTTATTATGTTCTTATTGATGCACTGTGGAATTTCTTTTCCATCCTTTCCAGCCATACATAGAAGAAATTTGCGAAAGTCTTCGAGGCAGCATTTTTCAAAAATTCATGGAAAGGTATGAAACTTTATGTATAAAATCTTTTTTTTTAATAGAGATATATTTGACATGTAACATTTTCTTGGTTATATATCAGTGTCTTTATACTGATAAGATCTTGTACTGTGTAGGTGTACCTCATTTTACCCAATAAGTGCTGTCCTTAAAATGTGTTAATTTATTCATTCAACAAGCATTTATTGACCATGTGCTATGTGCCAGGCTTTGCATTAGATTGTTTCCTCTGTACTTTATAATTTAGGATTTGTATATCTTAACATCCCGTTGACCTTTAGTTGTTTAGCTTCAAAATGGTCCAAAATTTAAATAGGCTAAGGAACCTCACAATTAAAAGTATCTTATTGGGACACCTTTGCTAATGCAAGCACAAGTCTATATCTAATTCATTTGTTTATATGTTGAAATCATATCCTTCAAAGTGAGACAAGCCTTCTCTTGATTCTTTACGTAGTAGAATTTAAGTATCGGCAAATGTCTGTAGTCATATATATCATTAATGTACCCGATAAATATGACCCTCTGGGTTACTCAAGCTATAGGGTATGTCTGTCGTATAAAATTCTGAAAATTTTCGGTAATGCCTATAAAAGTGCTCACATGCTTCTCAGGCACCCAAGAGTCAATCCTTCAGTATTTTGAGTGTTCCTCTATGATAATGCACCTTTGGAATTGGACTTTCTAACACTGAATCTGCATTCACACTGACTGTACTCTTCTCCATAAACTCGGCTAATTTCTAGACAGTTGTCGTGATGACCGTGCCTCATCGATGGAGCAGCCCGCGGCTGTTCAGTAGTTGCCCTTTAAGAGCAAATACTTCAGTGCAGTTTTTTTTTTTTCTCCACATGTTCATAGAACTAAAATAATTAAAATAAAATTTAAAAAGTGTGTCATGATTCTACCAGAGTTCAAGAGATAATTTTATCTTGGAGTAGAATCAATACCTCAGGAAATGAATCTGCATACAAATGATTACATTTTTCTGAGCAGGAAGAGAGGCTTTGCCAAAAAGCCGTGGAATCAAACTGAGGGGATAGGATGCCGGCTCAGGGGTGAGACTCAACCAAGTCCTGGGCTGTCTCCACTGCTGTTGATTCTAAAATCTGACTTTTCCCAAACTCCTGGGTCAACCTCGCTGTTATATGATCCTTGGTGGAGAGGGGAGAAATGGGGATGGTAATTAAAATTGGGGAAGAGGTCTTGTTAACTCCATTGTGTATCCACCAGGTAAACCTGCACGGTCATTTTCTCCCACTGAGTTAACCGTTCAGTGTGGTCTTTTTTTTTTAGTTTTATTGAAGTATAGTTGATTTACAATGTTAATTTCTGCTGTACAGCAAAGTGATTCAATTATACAGACACACACACACACACACACACACACACACACACATTCTTTTTCATATTCTTTTCCATTATGGTTTATCCGAGGATGTTGAATATAGTTCCCTGTGCTATATAGTAGGACCTTGTTATTTATCAATTCTCTATGTAATAGTTTACATCTGTTAAACCCAGACTCCTAATCCATCCCTCTCCCAACCTCCTCCCCCTAACCATTCACTCTTATCACCACAGGAAATACAAGTGAAGCTGTTTGCATTTTAGGCAGGCATGCACATTGGATTTTCTGAAACTGTTACCATTTTATATAAATGAATTATTTTTAAAGTCAGTTCATTTATACATATATATTTTTGGTTCTTTTTATGTTAATACATTATCAAATTAACAGTAAAAAAATCCATTGTCAGGCCAAGAGTTCAGAGTTGGGTTTTTTTGTTGTTAATTAATTAATTTATTATTTATTTTTGCCTGCGTTGGGTTTTCATTGCTGTGCGTGGGCTTTCTCTAGTTGCGGTGAGCGGGGGCTACTCTTCATTGCGGTGCACGGGCTTCTCATTGCGGTGGCTTCCCTTTGTTGCAGAGCTCGGGCTCTAGGCGTGCGGGCTTCAGTAGTTGTGGCTCGTGGGCTAGAGCGCAGGCTCAGTAGTTGTGGCGCACGGGCTTAGTTGCTCCGCGGCATGTGGGATCGTCCCGGACCAGGGCTCAAACCCGTGTCCCCTGCATTGGCAGGCGGATTCTTAACCACTGCGCCACCAGGGAAGTCCAGAGTTTGGGTTTTGAAAAGCACAGGCGCTCCATAAATAGAACCTTGCAGGCTTCAGCATCGTCAGGACTGGCCGTGCTCTCTGAGGGCCTCACGGTTCAGGCGACTTTTCTCGGTGGCCACACTGCAGTTTGATAGTAGAGAAGTAAAGAAGAAGTCTTCATGTAGAGAACAAACTTATGGTTGCCAAGGCGGAGGCGGGGTGGGGCAGGGGTTGGACTGGGAGTTTGGGGTTAGCAGACGCAAACTATTATATAGAGAATGGATAAACAACAAGGTCCTACTGTATAGCAGGGAACTAGATAAACCATAATGAATAATGAACTAGATAAACCATAATGAATATGTAATGAATGTATATCACATATATCCTGTGATAAACCATAATGAAAAAGAATATATATGTGTATAACTGAATCACTTTGCTGTTCAGAAATTAACACATTGTAAATCAATTATACTTCAATTAAATTTAAAAAAAAAAAAGAGGACGTCTTCAGCAGTGCTGAGCCTGCCTCTCCACCTTCTCCCGAGGCCCAGCAGGGACACGGGGTTAAGTTCCCTGTGGGGCTGAATCCCGGAGGGAGGCTTTCCCTCTTCTGGATGAGGCTGGTGAGCCTCGCTTCAGCAGTGAACATCAGATTGCTCAGTGATCTAAAGCCCACGTCAGGGGTTAGAGTTAAAAACACTCGTTCTGCTCACCCTCGCTGCGCCCCAGTCGTCTTTGTATCTTTCACCCCTGCTCTTCCCTCTAAGGCAGCGGTTAAGTCACCTGCAAGGGCTCTCGCTCTGAAGCCCTGTGCTGCCCAGGCTCTGCCCTATTCTCAGCCCCGGTTCCTCCTCCCCATCCAGAAGTGCCCATTCTAGTGACTAGGTATTGCCTAGGAATGGAGCTCAAGGAACCCCGTGGGCACACGACAGCCAGGACACCCAGGAGCCGTCTGTACTTCCTAAAGAAGAACTTGTTATCGTACTTAATGGTCAAAATGTCTGTTCTTATTTTTTGATGGAGTGTGTGTTCTTTTGGCGCAGGGTTTGGGTTGGGAGTTGATTCTCCTCGACTCTTCTCTTGGCCAGCAGGGCACTTCTCTCTCCCTGGTTGTTTACCCTCCCCAGGTAGTTTGCAAGTTCATAAAATGTGCCAGATCACACCCCCCCACACCCCCACCTCCGTTGCCATCTCTGAACTCCAGAATCCGTGAGAAGGCAGGGTGTGAGCTAGCCTCACACACCAAGTGATTTCAAAGTCATGGATTTATTCACCCCAGTGTGGTTTCACCTTTTGTACTCACCATGCTTTAAAAAAAAACTCTTTGAAATAACTCTCAGAAACTCAAAATTTATTTTACCAACCTCATAGAGATGTTAGGAGGATCCGTGAAACACTCTTTAAAAGTCATTTCAGAGTCATTGAAAAAAGATGCTATGTAATTGCAAGAGTTCTGCTTTTAATTCTTAATTTGATTATTAGCCTCAGAAATATTTTTTTTTTAATTTATTTATTTATTTATGGCTGTGTTGGGTCTTCGTTTCTGTGCGAGGGCTTTCTCCAGTTGCGGCAAGCGGGGGCCACTCTTCATCGCGATGCGCGGGCCTCTCACTGTCGCGGCCTCTCTTGTCGCGGAGCACAGGCTCCAGACGCACAGGCTCAGTAGTTGTGGCTCACGGGCCTAGTTGCTCCGCGGCATGTGGGATCTTCCCGGACCAGGGCTCGAACCCGTGTCCACTGCATTGGCAGGCAGACTCTCAACCACTGCGCCACCAGGGAAGTCCCTCAGAAATATTTTTAAAAGATCCTTAGAAGGCATATTAGATGAAACCCCCAGGGACCTGGGATATTTGGATGCCTTAAGGCATCGTATTATAGTACTGGTAATACCTGTAACTTGCACTTCATAAGAACTCCCTCTCTTCCTGCCTTTCTCTCTCCCTCCCTTTCTTCCTTTTTTAATTCATTCATTCCTTCATAGAACCCTGAATACCGTTCCTATGTAAGGAATCATGCCAGGGGCTAGATGAAGTCCAACAATCACCACACATGTTCTTTGCTTTTAAGGAGTATTCAATCCAGAATGCATTTCTTCTGAAAAAAAATTTTAAAGCAGACATTTTATAGATATGTTGCTCATTAATAAAAAATAATCCCAACAATGCCTTTATTAATGGGATAGATATCTTTCTTACTTCATGAATGAAAAAAACACTTCTCCAGCAGTTGAGTAAACTGGGAGCTTATCAGTGCAGTATGACTTCCATCTTCCGATTCTTGTCTGAGGGTTCCTCTCCTGCACTGTTTGCATCTTTGTGAGGCAGACATTGGTTTGGGGTCAAATCCGGCTCCACCCCTTCTCTCTCCGTGTGGCCTTGGGCAAGCTCAGGTCTTCTTGGCTGTAAGCTGGGCATCATCATGGTACCCGATCATGGAGTTGTTGAAGGAGTAGATGAACAGGGCCTGGAGCATGATAAGCACTATTTAGGTATTATATTTGCTACCCCTGTAATTATTTGTAAACAGCAATTTTTTCGTCATTGAGAGCTGCACTGTCCAGTATGGTAGCCACTAACCACGTGTAGCTGTGGAACTCTTGAAATATGATTAGTCTGAATTAAGATGGGCAAATACCCACCAGATTTCAAAGACTTAATACAAAAGCAAGAATGTAGACTATCATTAAAATTGTATATTGATTTGATTTAATTTTATGTTGAAATGATAATTTTTTGATACATTGGTTTAAATAAAATATATTATTAAAATTAAATTACATACGCAGCTTCTGTTACCCATCTCTTGGACAGTGCTGACTCAGATAAAGATGTTACCACAGCATAATGACAGTTAAAGGAGAAACACAAAGTCTTCAATTTGAATCATAAAATAAAGCCTTAAATACCAGGTGAATGCTTTGTGAAAAAATGTTTATGAAAACTTACTCCATTTGAGAAGCAACACCAGCAGTACAATTCTAGTTTCTCAGTTAACTTGATATTTAACTTTTCAGTAATTCCTTACGTTCTTTTTCAGTGACAAGTTCACTAGATTTTTGTCAGTGGAAAAACGTGGAATTAAATATCCATGTGAGTATCATCTTTGCCTTTCTTTTTTTAAATAAAAACTTCCTCTGGCTCAACTTCGTGAGAAAATATTTTATTCGGCAGCATACTCCCAAGGGTGACACACTTTCCAAACAGATGTCGTGCTTATGGCTTTATGCATGAAAACTCCATCCTCCTATACCCAATTGTAAACACTTTGAATTTTAATTCTCTTTTCTCATATTCATGTAACAATGTGTTTATTTATTTAAGAATGGTTATTTTAAGCGGTAATTGACCTTTTAACAGAAGTAGTTGTAAAAATACAAGTCTTCTACATAATGTAATTCCCTTATGCCCGTGCCTTATGCCATCTTGGTAAAGTTCCTTTTTTTCTTATTCTTAGGTGCATTGATGTAATAAACATGATGACATCTTTTACTAGACCACGGTTTCATCTTTTTTATTATTTTGAGAATGATAAAAGCAGTCCTCAAAGACAGGCTGCTTTCTGACATTAACCCCTTAGCATTGTATCTTCTTTTAGCTCTTCACTGTCAGTAATTCTAGGGCATGTTCTTTACTTCACTTTTAGAGTGTACGTTTCTCTTCCCCTTTCCTTCATGCTCTCCCTTCACATAGGTTTGCAATTGAGAAAAAGAAATAACTGGATTTTTTTTTTTTCAGATTTTTACTTGAGCAGTACAATTGGAAGAAGTGGGTTTTTTTTTTTCTTCTTCTTCTTCTTTATAACCTCCTCTCTCCACCCCATTTCCTGGCAGGATTGAGAAGCAAGAGGCAGTGACACATTTTTAAAACTAATCCCTTATTGGGACTTCCCTGGCGGTCCAGTGGTTAGGACTCCATGCTTCCACTGCAGGGAGCACGGGTCCGATCCCTGCTCTGTCGCTGTGGCATGCCGCAGCACGGCCAAAAAAAAAAATCCCTCATATCTGCTGTGGAGGTTTCTTGTGCTTGTGTTGCTTTAGCAGACATGGTATCCTCATGTCATCACGTCCTCATGTCCTCTGAGCACCAAACATGAAGCTAGTGGGCCAGATGCCCCTCCCTGGCTGCAGACATGATATTTGAAGGGTTGTCTGGGGAAACCCTTCAAGCATCTGACCCTTCATTTGCCAGGATACATAAACTAGTAGGCATTTGCTGTTATCTGATGGCCTCTTACCACGAACATAGGACTGTCTATCTGCCTTCGTACCGTCTAATGCCATGAAAACTGCTTAGGAAGCAGGCATTGCTGGGATGATATTGACAGAGTGCTTATGAACAAAGCCTCTTCATACAGTTACTCACACTTGGTCTGGTTTCATGCTCACATGCCCAGCATGAGTCCTGTCTACTCACTGACGTTATTGATAAAACATCCACACGGCCAGCATCTGTTGGGCTTTCTGATCATATGGCCCACAGTTAGGAAAACATAGATGCCCTTGATGTGGACCTATTTTTCTACCATGACGTTCCTGGCCTTGCTAAACTGTTCCCAAACTTTAGGCTTCAGAGTAGCTGATGTTGCTTTGTGTTTTGAGTGGAAATTTCACATTCACTTGTCTTCAAAGCATACATCTTCCAATATAAGATTTATGAGATCAGAAAACCAATCTAACTCGGCTACCACTGTATCATCTTCCCATTTGCCTCCGTGGTGTGCCTTCTGTGCAGTTTGCATAGAAGGTGGTTCTAGGATGTCCTGCCATCTTGTGCTTCTCACCTCTCAGTTTGAGGGACCAGTCACGGAAAGAGCAGGTGTATCTGAATCTCTATTTTAATAACTGTATATGTTTTACATGAAAACAACAGCATAATTTTTATGCAGTTTTACGTTTCCATGTCGCATTTTGAATTCACAGTTGACCGTGAATGATTTCAGCCTACATAGGATTATCGGACGAGGAGGATTCGGTGAAGTATATGGTTGCAGGAAAGCAGACACTGGAAAATGTAAGCTTTCTAGGCTCGTATATTTTGCTGGGGATTCTAAGAGAATTTTATGCTCGCATCAAAAGGAAACCCCTGTGTAGATTTATGGAAGCCCGTGATCTCACTCCTGCAGTAATTTACCTCAGAAGGAAATAGGCTGTATTTTGTAAAGCATAGCAAACGGGATGATCTGGAACTTCTACCTCTTAGGGCTAAATGGGAAGGTAACCAGAAACTGTGTATCGGGAGCCTGCAGTGTTTCAGGCCGTGGGTGAAGAGCCAGGAATCCAGAGGTGGCCAAGAAGGGGTGTTACGTACGGCCTCCCAGCCCGATCAGACTGCAGAGAATTCTCTGCTTTGCAGGGGAGAGACATTCTCTTCTGACCCCCCTGTGATTTAGCGTGTGCAGTTTGGGGTGATAGAGAACATACCTTCCAGTTCTATGCTGCACGGTGGGCTTTTTGATCCTAATATGCACTTTACTTGTCGTTCGTTACCTTTCACTAAATTTTAGTTTTACTTCATCATAACTGCTTGTCGAGGTGTTGAGGATGCCCAGTCTGTCACGTGTTGTTGTTAGAAGTAAATAATATCAATTTGTCTCTTCATACACATTTACGATTTCACCCGACTCTTGGAAACCGCCAGGGCGTGGTAAATAGTCTTCTATTTTATAGGTTAAGGGTAGACGCTTCTCAGGAGTCACACAGCTAGGAAGTGGCCAAGCTCAGCTCCCATGAATCCTCGAGCACGTCCTTTGCAGCCTCCAGGCTGCCAGTGACAGTGACCTGCCACCTGCCCTTGGGGGGGGTGCCCTCAGCTTGCTTACTCTGAGGGGCTCAAGACCTGTGGGTGCCACCTTCTCTGTGGTCTGCAATCCAAAGGTCTTATTAAACATCGTCACAGCAGGGTGGTGATAGAAGTAGTATGAGGCATTTTGAAAATTCTTTATCATAAAAAATAAATATTTCAAGAACGCATCACTTCATGTGTTCTCAATATTTGATCCCATAATTAAGCCAATCAGTGTCTCGCAAATGGATTTGTCATATAGAGCTCCTGGAAGAGTGGATAAAAATATCAAATTTGAACATCTATCTCTGTTTTGCTGTAACTCATAACATTATAAGTTATAAGTAAGTTAGGAATAAGTGGATTTTGTGTGTCCTACCACAGCCAGACAACTGGTATACCTGGGTATCGTGAAGTAGTATATCAGTGGGAATTTACAGTCATGCATGCAGAATTCTCAAGCCCTCAAAACCCTTGTAAAAATTTCCTTTCAGCTTTCCCTTGTCCTGCTGAAAAAATATCTGCTTTCTTTAACCTGTGATTACAGAGTGTGCTGAGTAACATGTCTGTATTTCCTTAATGTGATTTTGTTCCAAATCTTCAAAAATCTTAAGCTGTAAAAGGTTTCTTCTCAACTAACTTTAATATAACTTGAATATAAAAATCTTACTGATTCTTTTTATTATTTGAAATATGATAACTTAAATATAGATTTAAAACAAATCAATAAAGTGCCATTTTAGAGCACGGAGTTTTGGACACATGCTTTCCCTTCCCATTTAGTCAATCATCAACATTTTAGAGTCTTGCACTCTATGCGCTTATTAAATCTTGACCAGTGCTGAATTCACAATTCCTAAATGCTAAATATGACATGTACAGCACCTCCACAAAACACACACACACACACACACACACACACACACACACAGTGGTACTAGGCAGTGGCAATACATACAAAATTTATTTCCCTGAATTTTATATCCATCTACTTTATGCTCTTATTTAACTGAAACATCAATTCATATAATAATAGAAGTATCTTGATTATTGCTTGATTTTTTAAAATAGCCCTTTTATTTTACAGTTATTTTAGGTTTACAGAAAAAGTGCAGAAATAGTACAGGGAGTTCCCGTGTACCCCATGCCCAGTACCCTCATCTTACTTAGTGTGGGACACTCGTCACAATGAACGAACAAATATGTTATTATTGACTGAAGTCTCCACTTGATTCAGATTTCCTTAGTTTCTTAGAAGCATTTTGCTTCTTTAAAACACTTGTCAAATCTTTAGAAACTTCCCCCAGTATGATGCGTATCGTTTAATCCGTTTAGATGTATTCTCAGTGCAGATTTTTCAATAATATTTATGTTTCTAGGTATGCGATGAAATGCTTGGATAAGAAGAGGGTCAAGATGAAACAAGGAGAAACCTTAGCCTTAAATGAAAAGATCATGTTGTCCCTGGTGAGCACAGGAGTAAGTATTCAGTTTTGAACACTGTTGGGTTTTTTTTGGTTTGTTTTTTGTATCAGAACAATTTATTTAAAATACAGGCATTTTTTTTTTTTTTTGGTGAATTCTGCGGCTAGCCGGTTCTTGGGGGGATTAGAATTTATAGCAGGGAGCAGCAGCACTAAGTTAGTATAAATAATAATTCAGATATTACCTCTGTCTAATTTGGGAATTAGGAACGTACTAGCCACCATTGCTGTGCACACTGACAACTTGTCCCTTTAGTGAGTATTTATGACTTCCTTCTTTGTGGAATATAGTTGCAGAGATGGCAGAAAATAATCATATCAATGACAAAAAAAAATCACTTGAATATAGTTAAGAATTGGCTGTGTGACTGAGAAGGACTAACCCAGAGAAGAAAAAGTAAGAGAAACGTAGCTCCTGTCCTTCACAAACTGATGGAGAGGAAGTGACTTGGCTTAGTCAAACCCCAGTTGTCCCTTCGGGGTGCTCCCCAGTCCGTGTTTCATTTGGAGGGAACCTTATCTTTTCAGCACTTGCTACTTTTACCTGCTGTGGACGCTGGCCTTTTCCATTTCCAGCACTACGTTTCTGCCTGTTGGATGTTTTATTTGTATGTCAGGCTGTCATTTTTAGCTCGGCACGTGTAAAAGCAAGCTTTTACACTGTGTCATCTTGACTTGCAAAGCAGTGTCCCGTTCTGATTTCTTTTCCTTTAATAGTATCACCCAGGATCAAAACCTCGGCTTTTATTTACCTGTACAGATGTATATAAAGACACCCAGAAAAACCCACCATGCCAGGAACCTGGGCAGTGCCCGTGTGTCCTGGCAAGTGAGACATGGGGCCCTGGGGGAGGCGGGATGGTGCTTCCATAGCTGTGTTCTAAATAAGGTCATCTTCACACAAAGGTTTTGAAAAACTCAGATCTTAATGGTGACTCAAAGAATTCCTTTCAGCTAGTAAGCAAGGAACCTGAGACCCAGAGACATCATTTCTTTGCCCAAAGTCCCCAGACTCCCTGGACAGGCCCAGTGTTGTTTTCTCATCCCTTTGTAGGCTCCATGTTTTATTGTTTGTCACCTGTATTCACTGTGTTGGGGTTTATATTATTCGAACATTAGTTTTAAGTGGTTCTGGAAAGTCTATTTGCTATCGAAGCCAATGAATATCATAATTTAGCTCAACTATAACAGATGAAAATGCCATTGCTATAAATAGTAATGTCTAATTGTGTGCCTCTACCTGCCAACGTATGGACATTAAGCATTTCAAATAAGAGTTACCCTGTGTGCATGACCAAGATTTTAACTGATTGGAATGGAATCTGAGTAGCCTGCACACTGTATTGGAATCAATGTGAATAACATTGGCTTCTAGTATCTATTGAAATGTCTGTGTCTTCATTTCAGACATGGATGTGTGTTTACTGCAGACTTTAAGTGCTTTATTAAAATATTAATTTTTTTTTTAAATTTTTTTATTTATTATTTATTTATTATTTTTATTTTTGGCTGTGTTGGGTCTTCGTTTCTGTGCGAGGGCTTTCTCCAGTTGCGGCAAGTGGGGGCCACTCTTCATCGCGGTGCGCGGGCCTCTCACTATCGCGGCCTCTCTTGTTGCGGAGCACAGGCTCCAGACGCGCAGGCTCAGTAGTTGTGGCTCACGGGCCTAGTCGCTCCGCGGCATGTGGGATCTTCCCAGACCAGGGCTCGAACCCGTGTCCCCTGCATTGGCAGGCAGATTCTCAACCACTGCGCCACCAGGGAAGCCCTAAAATATTAATTTTTAATGAGTTATCTCAAAGCCTTGGATATTTATTCACAGGAAAGCCTATGGAAAAAAATTTTTGGTGTTGGAAAACTATACGTACAATTTTAATTTTCATGTAGCATTTTTGTTTTATTCAGGTGAGGGAGAGTGGTTAAGTAGTTGTAGAGTTCCTCACTGGTCTATCCATAAGGGAATAAATAAAAAATTGGGGTTATATTGGGCTACTGCTTTGAGCTAATTTAAAAGACTTGTTTATATTTTTTATTCAAATATCAAAACTGTTTAGCATTTTAAACATGTATAAGTACATAATTTAAAGAATTATAGTAAAGAATTGAAAGAATTGTAATAAAGTTATTCGGAATTGTTTTTGCTAATGAAAGGCCACGGTTTATAGGATTTAAGTAATCTTTAGTTTAAAATTGCCTCCTTAGGTGATGCTTTAGATCAGCCTGTATCAGTATGATTTCCTAAGGTGTTGGCATGAAAGTGAGCCAGAGTCACCCATCAGAGTTTTCTATTTACTAGAAGGTTGTTTTTCTCTTTCAGTCTCAAATTGAGGATTCCTACTTCTCATCCCCCAAAGAGATAGTAGGAAGTACTGTTCGCAGTTTTATTCTGTAACTTTTGGATAGTAAAAAGGGAATCAAGGACATGTATGTCCATGACTGGGAGGAGCCGTCAGCACCTTCATTAATTAAGTCAGTTGTTGTTCGTGAGAAGCATTGCTCATTCATTCCTTGATCCATACCTGAGACCTAGATTGTGCCGGGCCCTCCACTACGAGACGGGGGTCCTGAAACCCTAGTTTGGTCCTTGTTCTTATAGAGCTGCATAGAGTAAGAGCAGCTGGTGTTTATTCAGACAGTCTCACAAATGCGTTGATCATTGGAACACGTGGCAAGAGGTAGGAAAGACAGGTCCACGGTGCTCGGAAGGCATTTAGCAGGGCGGAGGTATTGTCCACAAACGCTACTCTGAAGTCAGAGGAGGTCCTGGGGCATGTGTGGGTCCCGAGCACGGAAGTTCTGGGGACTCACAGAAAGTCGGCAGAGGTGGGGTCAGAAGTGATAGGGTAAGGACCACAAGATGAAGTTGTAGGGGAGAGAGGCAAACAGAGGCCAGACCAGACCAGAAAGAGCTTTCTGGGCCAGTACTGAGGATTTTTAAAAATCTTAAGAGCCGTTGGAAACAAAGTGTTTGAAGTAGGAAGATAACATGATAAGCCTTGCAAGTCTGAAAAGGTTCCTCTGACTGCAGTGTAGAGAAATGTTCTGAAGGATTACTTTACAGTCTATTTTATCACAGTTTTAAGTTCCTGCAAAATGTAGGCTATTTTGCTCACTAGGTAGGAAATCAAAGAAGACAGTTCCTTGCTGAAGAGCTTTTATTTAAGTATCCACCTGTAAAAACCCCCTAGTTCTTATTTACCTTGAATTTGTAATCAAGGCAGAACATCTTAACCATAGTTATCTTTGAAACCGTACCAACACCATCATTAAACCGCTGCCTGTTTGTCCACTTGGGTCAGTATTCAGTTCTTTGTGTCTCGGACCCCACCTGAGACTCAAGATGGCATCTGCTCAGGGCCTGAGAGATGAGGGATCGTGGTCAGCAAATTCTGTAGAGGTAACCAAGTCAAATCCCTTTAGTGGAGCTTTTATTTCATGTTGCTATGGAAACTTTGCCTTCGTAAGTAGGGTAACATAGGACAGCTCTGCCAAGAGTCCAGGGTCAGAGAGCTGGGGATTGAATCTTGGCTGGCTACGAAATTTCTTTGTGACCTCAGGCAAGACATTTCCCTTTTAGGGGGTGGGGAGTTTAGTTTCCTTGTCTTTAAAATAAAGAAATCGGACCACGTGATTTTTTTTTTTTTTCTTTCTTAAGAGCCCTTTCTACTCCGGTGGCCTGTGATTCTGAATCTCCAATTCATGTCCCGTCTTAATAACGTAGTATCTTAACTATACTTTGACCTTTTGCAGTTTTCTCAGGGCCGTCATTAGAATGATCATACACCATCATGTTCAGAAATACCCCCCTTTCCAGGCTCTATTTGTCCTCTGGGTGAAGTGAGTGGAGTTGCTCTCTCAGGCTGGGAAAGACCCAGGCTTTACTAAGTTCCTGGTCCACCCGCTTCTCTGCTCTAGAGATGAATTGTTCATCAGATCAGGAACCAAGAGTATGTGGGGAACGCCGTTAAGGAAGAAGCATGATATTTGGAGCAGAATGAGCCATCGCCAGCAGACTGTGGAAAAGTCTGGTGAAACACTGGTGGGATTGCAAGTAGGAGGGTACCCGCCCACCGAGAACCACGTGGCTTTTAACAGATTAAAGGGTAACACCTTTATTTTACCTATTTAACGCAAAATAAATCTTAACATTAGTAAACACTAACACCTCTCAACAGACCTCTAAGGAAAACTAGGTAACCACAAAATGAATTTTGTAATTCATTCTGGAGTAACTTCCTCCAGAAGCTTTGTGGAAATTGAGTTCAAGTTCATGAATCTTGAGCACATAGGAATGTGTTAACACAAATTTATCTGTATGCCCTTAATTGACAGGTGTGAACAATGTGAATTCTGTTTCAGATTATTCTGTTGAAATTTGAATATTTTCTGTGGAATTTAATAATTCTTTGCTTCTGTTAAGAAAGTGGATATAGATATTTCATGCCATTTGTTATTTGAATCAGTTGAGTGGCAAGTGTACACTGTATATTTATCTCAATGGGCCTAGTTCTAGATCTAGTGGGGCACTGATGGATTTTCACCAGGGAACGCATGTGTGTATCCAGCACCCATGTCAAGAGATAAAAAGTTACCGGTGTTCCAGAAGTCTCCCTGTGTCCCTTCCATCCACTCACCCCACGCCCAAGCTAACTACTACCCAGATGTCTAAAACCGTAATTTAGCTTTGCCCGTGTTGAAACTTTATATAAATGTACTCTTTTTGTGTCTGGCTTCTCTCACTCAGTGTTGCTTGCGAGATGCATCTGAGTCGTTGCTCTTAGCAACAGCGCCTTCTGTAGCTAAATAGCAGGGGTCACCAGGCTATGTGTGTGGCCCAGGGACCAAATCTGGCTTGTGTTCACAGCCCGTGAACTAAGAATGGTTTTTTCCTTTTTAAAGCATTGTAAAGAAAAGAAACAAAGAAGAATATGTGATAGACACTGGATGAGGCCTGCAAAGCTTAAAATATTTACTGTCTAGCCCTTTGCAGAAAAAGTTTGGTGGCCCCTGTTCTATAGTATTCCATCATATAAATGTGCCACAATTCGTGTATCCATCCTCCTGTTGGTAGACATTGGGGTTATTTCCTGGTTTGGGCTATTTTGAATAGTGCCATGAGGACCATTCTCATGTCCTTGGTGCACATGAGTACAGATTCTCGTGCACATGAGTACAGATTGCTGTTAGGTAAATACCCCGGGGTAGAAATGCTGGCTCATAGGCTTTGCAAGTGGTGATCAGCTTTAGCAGATCCCACTGAACATCTTGTGAAAGTGGTAGTACCATTCCGCCCTCCCAGCACCATATTGGAAGTTCCATTAAACTCCATACCTTTGCAACAGTTGGCATTGTCAGTCTTTTTAATGTTAGCCATTCTCATCGGTTTTAGTGATGATACATTGTGATTTTCAGTTTGCATTTCTTTAGGGAAAACTGAGGCCTAGCATCTGTTTATAGGCTTGCGGGCCGTTTGATACTCCCTTGTGTGAAGTGCCTACATTATTATTATTGTTGTTGTTGTTGTTGCTCTTTTGCCATTTTTCTACTGGGTTGTTTGCTTTTTCTTTATTGATTGTTGAGAGTTCTTTATATATTCAAGATATATATGGATTGCAAATATCTTCTGCCATTCTGTGACTCACCTTTTTACTCTCTTAATGGTGTCTTCTGAAGAACAGAAGTTCTTACTTTTATTTTAGTCCAGCTTATCAACATTTTTATTGTTAGTGCTTTTTGTGGCCTGTTTAAGAAATCTTTACTTCACCCTAAGATCCTGAAGTTGTTCTCTTTGGTTTTCTTCTAGAAGCTTTATTATTTTACCTTGAGGTCTATATCCACCTGGGGTTGACATTAGTGTGTGGTGTGAGGTAGGGGTGAACGTCCACAGCTGATTGTACAGATAGCCTGTTGCTCCGGCACCACTGATTGAAAAGGCCATGCTTTACCCCCACCCTACTGGGTCACTTTATTACAAATCAAATGAGCATTTACATGTGGGTCTACTTCAGGATTCTGTTCTGTTCTACTGGTCGATTTGTCTGTCCTTGGGCTAGTTCCGTACCGAATTACTGTTGCTTTACCGTAAGTCTTGATATCTAGCACTATGAGTTTTCCAGCTTTACTTTTCTTCAAGTGTATCTGAACTTTTCTTGGCCATTTCCATTTCCATATAAATTTTGGGATCAGTTTGTCAATTTTCATTTTAATTAAGAGTGCATGGAATCTAGAGTTTAATCTGGGGGAAAATTGACATCTTTACAATTGAGTTTTTCTGTCCTCGGCTCTGGTACATTTTTCCGCTTTCAAAAGCTAATTTAATTCCATTTTTATTCTCAGTGTTTCAAAACAGTAATACAGATAACATTTCCCCCCATGGTATGGTTCTTTCAACCTCAGAATCAGAGATTGAAATGGATACTTGACTAGCCAGAACCGAAATGTAGACCAACAGAAAGACTAGCAAGGCAGTAATATTTTTCTGTAGAATCTGAGTCTTTTGAAGATGTAGATAGAGGAGTCATGATTGAATCAGAGTGACAGAGCACCTTTGAGTTCATCTCTAATTAGCAGTGTTGTGTCTCTGTGCATTTTTCCACAGAACCAGACCCACTTTCCTGGGTCTGTTAAAGTTACCCAGGAAAACTTTACCCTGTTAAAGTTTGAAATTCACTTGAAGTTTTATTACATTTTGAGTGTTTGATTTAAAATCAGACCTACCCAACAGCATGAAGGAATTTCACACACATTATAATGAGGAGACACAGCCAGACACAGGGGCATGTACCCTGTGTGAGTCTATTTATGTGACTATCAGAACTGGCAAAACTAATCTGTCGGGGGAGAGGTTACAGTAGAGTCTGATTGGCTTTAATTAGGGGCTGTGAGCTGATATACTGCCTGGGATGGGCATGGGACACCTTCAGCAATGTTGGAAATCTTCTACACCTTGATCTGGTAGTGGTTATACAGGAATATGTGTGTGTGAACAGGAAGATACTTATAAAATCAAGGGCAATAAAGTTGGACACACATGAACTTTCATAGATCAATTGAGGCTCTTCTTTTATAGTTTATAAGAACATTCCCTTACCCTGTTTGTGGCCTTCTGTGTCTCTGTAACTTGAGGCCATGTGACGATTTACCTTTTCCAACATTTTATTGTGAAAACTTCAAACATATGGCAAAATTGAAAGAATTTTACTGGAGACACCCGAATACACACCACCTAGGTTTTACCAGTTAAAATTTTACTGTATTTGCTTTCTCATATATCTATCAATATGATCAATGTGTTTGTTTTGTTTCCTTACTATTTATTGTCCACAGAATGAGTTGCTAAGCCACCTACTGGATCACTACATGGGTTGATTCAGTTATTAGACAGAACTCAAGTAATCAAAGCAGATTAGCTAACCCTCCCTCCCCCTTGATGGTACATCTGGGAACTGTGATACCTGTCAGAGAATGGTGGCTTTGTTTCATATTGTCCTGGCTATTGTCACATCTAAGTCTTCTCAATGTTTTAGTTTTCTCTAGAATTTTTAAAGCATTTGGTCAAATTACAGAAATCAATGACACATACATATATATATATATATAGACAAAGCAGAAGCATAGTTTACCTTTTTCGACTGTATCGTAACTATGCAGGATGACAGTGATTTTTGTTCCCTTTAAATTGATGCACTGAATTTAAATTCCGCGTCTCTGATTCCAGGGGGCAATTTGCACTATCATCTTTCACAGCACGGGGTGTTTTCTGAGAAGGAGATGCGGTTTTACGCCACAGAAGTCATCCTGGGGCTGGAACACATGCACAATCAGTTTGCCGTTTACAGAGATTTGAAGGTAAGGCCACTGGACAGACTCCTTCCGTTTATCGGACCTGTGCAATATGTGCACATATTGTGTTGTATTGCAGTTGTGGTCTTCCAGGCATTTCCACCTCTTTCATGGTATCCTGTCATTTTCCTCGTCTCAGCCCCAATAAAGGCATCACCTTTGTGATGTCGATCTCCTCCAGACTCTGAACTCTGTTCTAAAGACTCCATCCTACTTGTCCCTATTACCTCCGTGTCTGGTGCAGCACGTATGCCAACTCAAAAACTTTAATTGGTTAATTAGTGAAAAGCAGGGTAGGGGTGTTTTGTTGTCACCCATTTTACAATTGATTGTAATTCCATTAATGTTCACTAAGCAACTGATTTGGCCCTGGCTTGGTGTGAGACCAGGAGGTGTACAAAGGTGAACTAGCAGAGAACATATATGTCTTACGGGAAGTATCTACTTGTGAACTAACATGTAGAAGGGCTGAGTCATAACTCATTTGAGGCAAGCCTGATCCGATCAGGGCAGAGTGGCTGACAGCCTGGAGAATTTCCCCCGAAGGGCACTCTCTGAGCCTCAGATTGTTTTGAATTTGCCTTAAAAAATCACTAACGGGGCTTCCCTGGTGGTGCAGTGGTTGAGAGTCTGCCTGCCAGTGCAGGGGACACGGGTTCAAGTCCTGGTCTGGGAAGATCCCACATGCTGCGGAGCAACTGGGCCCGTGAGCCACAACTACTGAGCCTGCGCGTCTGGAGCCTGTGCTCCGCAACAGCAGAGGCCGCGATAGTGAGAGGCCCGCGCACTGCGATGAAGAGTGGTCCCTGCTCGCCACAACTAGAGAAAGCCCTCGCACAGAAACGAAGACCCAACACAGCAAAAATAAATAAATTAATTAATTAAAAAAAAAAAATCACTAACGAATTTTCAGATCCCTGAACTACATAGCCCCAGTCTTCCAAGCTTGGGCTTCTTCACTGTGGTTCTCTTTAAAATCTTACTGGACTTGAAAAAAAGGAAATAAGTGCGTTCTGAGTTTTTCCATTCCAGACCATGATGCTTGGTCCCAGGTTCTGCATTAAGGAGGGAGTTGGGAGTTTGCTTGGTACATCTGCGGTGATATTCATCTAGCCAGCCACATGAAGAACGGGGGAGGAGATAAACGGGACCTTGACAAACTATAGAAATGATCACGCAGATATATAAAGGTGTAAATAATGGTGAGAAGAAAAATGATAGCCGTGGCAACTTCCCAAGGAGGTTGGGAGGAGAGTGGGTTTGCCTCCTCTCTGCTTCCTTCTTAACCGGAACCGAGGTTAACCAGCTAAAATGTACAGATGATGTTCCTTTGCTCATGTGTTGTGATTAGCTTTTCAAGTTTACCTCTTAAGAATCTAAAATGGTGTATTTTAGTGTTGAGCATATTATGTTTTTCACAAGGGACTTTGTAACTTTGAAAGCCTCCTGCAAGGTTAAAGAATTACTCCCTAAGCCTTCATATGAACATAAAGAAGAAAAACTGTATTTTCATCACATTAGAAATAATTAGACATTGGTTGGCACATGACATTTTATTTCCTCATGGTGAGTTTTGCAGAAGAATAAAATACATGCCGAAGGCCCATGAAGCGCCACTGTGATACATTTTAATTTAAATCTATAACTGGTTTTTAATCATCTTGATGCAGTATTTTTGTCTTCTAAGCTATTTAGTAGGCAGTGGTATTACCTAATTTTTATTCAGACTTAATTCTAGTCATTCATGATTATTCATGCTTCAAGTTTATAATGGCATCCATTATTTTTATTTCAAGCAAAACAATAGCTGATCTCCAGCAGAAAAATATCAAGATGACTGTAATTGAATGTATATTAGGGAGAGGAGCTTTGTTTTCCATGATTATGCTGACTAAATCTAATCTTAATGGATACATTTCATCAGAGTTGTGGTCAAAATCATATTTGGTCATTTGGTAGGGCCCTCTGTTGATTCTGTACTAATAAACAGAAATGACATTTATCGGGATTAATGTGGCCATGGAATATTTTGATTTCTTTGGTCACTATTAGTATATTTTTACAAGGTTCCTTTCTGTGCTGTGCTTCGTGGCTTCATTCTCCGAAGTCCTAGTAGTTACAGAGGCCAAGGAGCCTGTGGACTCACCCCCTTTGTGGAGAGACTCACCATTCTGGCTGGATTGCACTTCTTGCTGTGAAAAAGAAATACTTTAACTCCGATGGACTGTGGTTGTAACCCTCCCGTGTTACCTGCCCTGTGTTCCATCATCAAATGAGTAGAATCCTTCCCATCTGTCATTACCACTTTCCTGCTGAAAGTAACATGAAACATGTCATTGTCGGTATCATGCCCCACTTGGATGTGATGATATGATTAATGCTAGGATTCATGTGTAGGAATGAACTGTGATAAAATAATGAGATATCAAGCGCCAGTAGTTTTAGAAGTTAGCCCCTGGGACATCTTGGGGACTCTTGAAGATCACCTTCTCTTTCATTTTAGCCCGCAAACATCCTCTTGGATGAACACGGACACGTTAGGATATCAGACCTTGGTCTTGCCTGCGATTTTTCCAAAAAGAAGCCGCACGCGAGTGTGTGAGTAGTATAGCACCTCTGTCACTGTCGTTTCCTAACTCAACTCGCCTATTCACTCAGACCCTGACGTGGTCATTTGTTCCCCCATTTTTTTCCTGCCAATAGCGATTTTCAGCATGTGGCAGTGCCGGGTCAGGGGAAGGTCCCGTATCCCAGGCTGTGGGAGAGGAGATAAGGGTGGTGGTGTGCTCGCTGTCACCGTTTGGGGGAACACACAGGGACCCACAGTGTAGCTGCCCGGGGGCAGGGTGGTCTAAGGGAAAGATAGGGGCCTCAGCAGCAGACCCAAATCCGTGCTGGCTGTGTGACCCTGAGGCAGTCAGCTCACCTGCTTGACCCTCAGTCTCTTTATCTATAGGGTAGAGGTAGTAATAGACCCCTGAAAGCTTATATGCCAAAGAAGGTGCACAGGCAATTGCATAGAACTTTCCAAGGAGGGCCCAGAGGTCAGGTTTCTCTCTCCGTCTACTTTTTCCTTCTTTTTCAAAACAGTTTTTTTTTTTTTTTTTTTTGCTAAAAAGAAATTAGGGGTCTTTTTTTAATTTAAAAAATCATCTCCTTGCAGTTCAAGCTTTTAATGCAGGTCATATTGTTAGATCTGAATATTACGTCCGTCCTCTAAACAACCATGCGGTGGAAGCTCCCTGACACCCTGGCCGTCGGCCAGCACCTGTCCCCTCTCAGGGGACCCTAAGCTGCTTCCAGCAGTGGCCGTGCTTGTTCTGCAAGTGTTGACACTTGCCCAAGGACTTCCCTGAACCTGAGATTGTTCAAATGACAACAGGAGTATGAAGTAGCTGCCCTGGCGCTCAGCAGAAGCAGAATGGAATACGTACTGGTTTTTATTCCTATTTCTTTAGTGTCAGTTTATCTGGGTGGAAGATGTGGACATATGTGCAGTTTGTGGAAAAACAGGTGACTTTTGCTTGATTTTTCTTTTTTAATATATCAGTCTTAGCAGTGAAGCTCTTAAAATTCCATTTTATTGTGCATCATTGCTGTGTTGAATGGTCTTGAAGTAACTCCCAGGAGTCTCATTTCATGCATCCGTGCAGAAAATAAACTATAAATCCTTTTTTTTTTTTTTTTGTGGGGCTAAAAATAAAGTGGTTCTAAAACTGCATTACTTTATGAGGGACTGCGTTAAATCAGAATTGCCATTTAAAGCTCTGATCAGATGTTAATAGCGATTAGCACCGTTTCTGTAAACATGTTTCTCTCTTCCTACAGAATCTGGGATATGGTGATAAAAGCCTTAGCATTTTGCCAACACTTGACAATTATGAGGCCAGAACCTGGGGTTGTATAAGCCTCTCCCAGGGAGTTCATCAGACATTTTTTTTTAAAATTATTTATTTATTTATTTATTTATTTTTGGCTGTGTTGGGTCTTCGTTTCTGTGCTAGGGCTTTCTCCAGTTGCGGCAAGTGGGGGCCACTCCTCATCGCGGTGCGCGGGCCTCTCACTATCGCGGCCTCTCCCGTTGCGGAGCACAGGCTCCAGATGCGCAGGCTCAGCAATTGTGGCTCACGGGCCTAGTTGCTCCACGGCATGTGGGATCTTCCCAGACCAGGGCTCGAACCCGTGTCCCCTGCACTGGCAGGCAGATTCTCAACCACTGCGCCACCAGGGAAGCCCCATCAGACATTTTTAAGAGAGTCGTTTGAATTTTTAATGCCACGGCTATTTGGTATGCTCATTTCTTCAATTTAGTATAGTCACAACTGAATATGAATCGGAGAGCTCAGAAGAGTTAATCTCCCAAAGGAATTAACTTTCAGATGCAGTTACTTATTCCCTTATAGGGCCTCCCCCTCTTCTTAGTGTAATTCACATGTCAGATCTGAAAGACGGGCTTTTGTCCATAGCTGAACAGCATCTGTAAAGGGATGGGATCGGGAAGGTTGATTTCCATGTTTAAACGATGATAGTGAGGCCACTACTTAAAAAGGATAAATGCACAACAAAATTCTGTATTTTTAAGTAGAGGAGGCATTTCATGGCTGAGAACAAAGGCTTTCGAGTCAGCAGATGTGGGTTGAATCCTCCTTCCACATGGCACCAGCCTCATTTTTCTCCACTATAAAGAGGTAGTAACAATGCTGCTTACTTCACGTGACAGTTGTGAGGGTGAAGTCAACTCCTTCATGTAATAAGTATTTACTTCACATTGGCTGTGTGCCAGGTGCTGGCGATGCAGCGGGCACCGAGGCAGAAGAGCTCCCTGACCTCCTGGAACCAGCAGCCCCAGGGGCTGTCCGGGAAGTGACCGGTGTGGGGGACAGCACTCATGCCATGAGCTGAACATCGGCTGTCCCAGGCATGTGTGGCCAGCTGCTCTGAATATGTTGTTATCTTCACAGAAGACCCACAGGGCATGGGTATAATCATCTACTTTTATGGGATGGAAACTGAGGTTCAGAGACACTAAGGCACTTGAACAAAGTCACATGCCTGGCACATCGTGGGGCTAGAATTAAGATCCAGTTCTGTCCCACTCCAAAGCTTGTGTTCCTTACACTCTGTCTGAACTCCCTGAGGCTTTGAGAGGATCGACTTGGTACGAGATTAAAGATTTGTGGCCAGAATTTCACCCTAGACTGGGCTTCTCTGCTCTTTTCAAAGCCGTAGGTATGATGCCAGGACTTCGTCAGACACTGGCCCGTCTGCACAGCAGCGTTGGGGTTGGTTCTCCATCTAGGTTTAGACTCAGTCCATCTAACGATGGAATCCAATTCTGACAAACTGAAAGTGAACCGTGGAGCAACCACCAAATGACACAGAAAAACTTTGTTTTTGGAATCAAACAGATCATCAGTGACTCATTAAGTCCCAGCTTATTTTATCCAGGAATACAAAGCTCAATCCCCTGTCACCATGTCTTCAAATGCTCAAGTGTTCTTTCAGCATGAACAGCACAGATCGTCAGTGGGAAGCGGCAGGAAGTGCTAGGTGCTGCCGTGTAGGCAGAAGCTGAAAACCATGGAAGTGGGCAGGTCCAGTGCTCTGCTGTGTCCAGTGTCCACTCAGAGACGTGATCTGCGTTAACCCCGTGCATTTATCCTTGTTGAGATCTTCCCATCCCAGAACTGGGTTTTGATCCCGAGAATCGCAGGTTAAAAAGGTCACCACAAAGGTTTTCCCAGCAACACCAAAGTTAAACCTCCCCAGAAAATGGCTTGGATGCCCCTTGAGGAAATCTCTGACTCTCCCAGTGTGCCTTGCTGACCGCACGCTGTCAGACTTTGGATTCTGGATGGCGGAGCTTTTCTGAGGGCTGGACCAGTGCCCGTTTTCACTGTTTGAGAACGTCTTTCAAGATAGAACTCTGAGGCAGAGAGGGTATCGGGCCCAGTGCTGATCCAGGATCACTTGGCGGAGCAGATTCTCACTGTTTCTGAGCATAAGTTAAAAAGGATTATAACGTAAGGATAGAGAATAAAATCCCTAACATAGGTTGAGTTCTTTTTAAGAGCCAGCACTATCCTAAGCCCATTACATACGTGTGATCCTCACGGCACCCCTGTGGGATGAAGGTGTCATTTTATCACCCATTCTATCAGTGAAGAAAATCAGTGAAGGATGGGAACAGAGCTACAGTTAAAGGCTTTTTCGGGGCCCTTTCAGGCCACGTCTTTGAAAGTTCCCCACGAGCCCTCTCTTGCGCGCTTGGAACAGTGCGTGCTCAGATCTTTAAGGAGGGGTGGGGAGTCGCAGAATGGGAAAGGATTTTGAGTTGCAGATAACACATATTATATATAAATGGTTGTCCTCCCAAGTGATATTTCTCAGCTTCCTGCAAGTCGCCTGCACATTTGTTTGGCTGAGTCCTTTGAGCTGTCAGCAGCTCTTTAAACCGGATACGTGATTTCTCCGTCTCCGTACCTGTCGGCTTGTCCCCCCACGCCCGCCCTGCCTTGGATACCATTGTGACCGTGGAAAGGTGGGAGATACGACGGGCATATGTGCGAGCCCCGGTCCTCAGCACGGGAGGGTGGCGCCACACAGGGATGCCCGTGCCCATCCCTTCCAGGTCACTGTTCATCACCCCCTCCCCCCGCTCCCTCCCCCAGCCCCACACATCTCCTCACGGGCCTGCCCTTGACTCCTCCTGCCTGGAGTGAGGAAGGACTCCCGAGACTCACATTTCACCTCCGAGACCGTGGAGTGCGCGCATCGTTCATATTTATTTCATATGGTAATTTATTTATATTCAGTCCTATCCTAATGAAGACAGGAAAGGTCGTTTTCTCACTGGGTGTTTGCTGAATCATATCTGGTGGAAGCACTGTCGTCCCCGCCGCCTTGTTCATAGTTGCCGACATGGATGCATGATGCTCAGACCTCTTGGTGAGCTGGGAATGTTTTATAAGGTCTGCAAGCACTGATAACCACACGTACCCTTTCTTCTCCCCAGGGGCACCCACGGGTACATGGCTCCCGAGGTCCTGCAGAAAGGGACTGCGTACGACAGCAGTGCCGACTGGTTCTCCCTGGGTTGTATGCTTTTCAAACTTCTGAGAGGGTGAGTGAAATGCGTCCTTTTAGTACCATCACCATGGCATGCACTTGGATCAAAATCAAAAATATGTACATGCTATTAGGTGCTAATATCGTTTTAGATCACACAGTGATCTTTAAGACACACACTGATCCAGGCGATGCCCACAGCTCTTTCTGCCCGTAAAAGTGAGAGTTTCTTTCCCATAAGCCTTTGGTATTTTTGTTCCATGCCAGGAAGGTATGCCAACACGTTTAGACCTAAAACAAGACTTTGTTGGAATATTTCCATTGATAAGCCTTATTTTGGGAATAAGTGTTATTTTTAAATGTAGATAATCGAAGAGGGTAGGAGAATTTCTTTTCCCTAGGAATTAATTACTCATGATCGTCTTGTGAGGTTAAAGCATTTTTTACACAAAAGGATGAACACCCAAAGATAATCTGTTTTAAAAGTGTGCATCTGTTTGTGAACATGCTGAAATTTGTAGGTTTTAAAAACACAAAAATGAAATTGTGTAATTTGGTGTTTTTCATTTGTTATACTTGACCCTTAGTTCTAATCTACCAGAGATGATGAAATACAAGCGGAAAGAGGATGGAATGAAAGCACTCTCCAAATACGTTCTCATATTGAACGTTTACAAATTATGTTAATATTTCCATTAATTTTAAGAGTCTTTAGCCAATTTTAACAGAGAGCTGAACTCTTTAAGATATGTTTTTGATTATTCTCCATTCACAGAGATACAAAAAGCAGTTTACGTTAAAATTTCCTAGTCAGGATTCTCCCTGTAACGTTGCTTCTATGAACACACAGGACTGGTAGTTTGCTCAACTTTCCATGTTTCCCTTGGAAAGCCTTATTGAGCATCGCTGCATCCTCTTATTACATTTAGCACAATCTGAAAAGAGGCTGGATTCCCTGTCTTCCCCCCAAACTAGGTTCCAAGCACCCCGGCTGCTTCCCCAGGACCTGGATAATCTAGTTGTTCTCTGCTCACCGCATTCACTTGGGAACTAAAATTGTATTATTGCTCAGAGAGTCAGGTCCTGTTGGTCCTTAATTGAATTACCATGTTTGTGGAGCCTGGATGGCCTTAATTCATGTCATCAGACCAGCTGACCTGATTAGAGATTCTGCAAAGCAAACCAGAGAAAACCACTTCCCGCCCGATATGCTTCTCCAGCCGGCGGGAGTCCCTGCATGCGTGGTGAGTGCATCCAGACACACCGTCTTCACTGAGGTCTCCGCTGAAGAAGGGGTTGGAGATTAGAATCCACACTTACAGAGTCACAAGATGATTTAAGAAAAACTCTGCACAACAGCAAAAGCTGAATGCATTAACTCAAGATTCAAAAGTCAGTTGTAAAATGTGGCAGGGAAACTTGCAAAGTCTTGCATTTAGGGCTTTGTTTATTGATTTTTGTTTAATATTGTTATTCTGTCTGTTTATAATAATGTCCATCTGTGTAGTCTAGGGATGATCTGGCATATACCACTATTTTTAAAAGATCTGAAAATTGGTTTGATCGTTATCTCTATGCCAGCAGTGTGATTTGTAGCTGATAAAGCCAGTTCCGTCTTACTTGGTCATGGTTCAGGTTTGGAGGATTGCATTGGAAGGTGGTAATTCCTTTATGAAATCCTTGATCAGGCTTGATTGAAGCATTATGTTTGATGTGACCCCTATTGAGAGGAATCTTGGCTAACAGGAAGACATCCAGAGGATGGTCATGAGGATGGGATGGGGTGGATGGATAAGAAGAGATGAGAATGGTGACAGCTAGAAATCGTGGCTCCTATGGACAGGTTCAGAGAGCTGGGTACAGTGCTTCAGACGGCCATCCTGTTGGCTCCAGCTGTCGGAAGGCCCACCTCATTGAAGGAGGCATACTCATCTGTACAGCTCTAGACAGTGAGCATTTTCAGGAGAGAAAAGACTTCAATTTGACGCAAGAATGTCCATTCAGCATTTGAGCTGCCCTGTGAAGGCATGTCCTGCCTCACAGATAGCCAGCTCCCCGTCACTGCCTGGTGACCATCCACGGAGCCTGAAATGGCAAGAATCCTTCCAATGCCTAACAAAGAGAATAGACGAATCTTCCCTACAAAGATGTATGATCGTCTGCCATTCTTTCTAATACTTGTTCAAAAGGCAATCCCAGGAATGGAGAGAGCACTAAAACCAAAGAGTGGGGAAACGTTTTTTGACTTAAGTGATTTAAATACAATTCGGTGAGCATTTATTGAGTACCTGCAGTATGCAAGAGCCTGTGCTTGATGCTGTGGGGGAGGGAAGGAGGGAGGGAGGGAGGGAGCCACACACAGTCCTGGAGGAGCTCGGAGGAGAGTAGATAGGTACACACACATACGAAATTGTGAGCTGGATGGGCTGTGCTGGGAGAGCAGAAATGGGATCACCAGGTCTAACCTGGAAGCATAGGGCTGACTTGACAACTTCACGTAGGAGTTGGTATGGGAAGTGTTCTCTCACAGACAGGATGGCAGGATGAAGACCTGGAGCGGAAGTAGACGACGGGGAGGGCACAATACGGAGCAAGTGCAGGTGGTCTTTCCCCATCAACGACCTGTGAGTGGGGGGGGGTCAGCTGTTGGTCGCAGGGAAGGTGTGCTGAGAGAGAAGATGGAGAAAATTGGGGCAGGGCCGGGGGCCACCTAGAATTCCATGCTGTGCAGGTGGGGCTTTGTTCTTAAGGCCCCAGAGACTGAGGGCTTTTAAGCAAAGGAGGGACAGAGAAAGGAAGCATCTTTTAAGCAAAGGTTGGGTTGCTCTCCAGTAAGAGGATGCTGGTGGGAGGCATGTCTAAGAACCCAGGCAAAGGCTTGAGTAGCGCTGTGGTACTGGGATCAGAAAGGCCACAAATGACTTAACAGTATCGTTCTTACAGTCCATAGCGGTTTTTGTTTTTTTCAGTGGATGCTTGGCTATGGACAGATAGGAGTTTAGATTCAAGGTGATTGGGAGGATGGTCGTATCACTACCAATGTCAATGGGTATAAAGTATCAGTGGTTCATATTAAGCTGATGTTTACTGAGGGCCCTTCAGGAGCAAAGCATCACGGTGAGATCTGGAGGCGATGGAGCCTTCGTCCCCTCAGCTTAAACAAGGGGTAGGAAGGTTCCATCCAGGCGTACAGAAGCATCCTATTCAGTTCTTACACACTGTACAGAGGGAGCCCGAGTAGCTGTCTTTTCTCAGACACAAGGGGCCTAAGGAACTGAAACAGTAACTCAGGAGGGGGTGGGAGGAGAGCGCGGCCAACGTGGCCTCCCGGGCGCGGGCTTCACAGGCCGTCTGTCCCCCGGTATCCTGGTGCTCCTCCGGGGCGGCCGCGGCGCCAGTCCTCATGGGATGAACCAGACTCCATGGCAGCCACTCCGCAGCGCTCGTCCTCAACCCCAGGCGTGCTTGGCAACGCCCGGGGACAGTTTTGGTTGTCACAACTGGCATCCAGCGGGTCGAGGCCAGGGTTGCTGCTAAGCCTCGTACAGTGCACAGGGCGGCCCCCGCTGCTCCAACAAAGGATCGCACAGCTGAGGATGAGAAACTCTGCTCCAGAGCAAGTCTCTTCCCCTCCTCCCCACATCTGCGCAGTGAGGGTGACCAGTGGTCACCAAGGGTCTTTTTTTCGCTTCTGTTTTCTCTGATCAGATACTTCTCGCACTGACCAGTGTGCCCCATTGCTTCTGCTGAAACACTTGTCTGAACCCCTAGTTCTGTTGTGACACCCTAGAAGGATCCCACAGGGTGCAAGGGACAGGAACCTGGATGTAAGGAAGCTGTCGAGGCCCGAGAATGTGTTTGCATCCCTGGGCTCAGTGATGGACCCGTCCGCTCAGGGCCGTATGTTGGGTGGGGGTCACTGCTTCCACTTCAGCTGACTGTCAGACACTGAAGAGCGCCGAGGTGTCCACGTTGCAAATGTGCGGAATCACCGTCATGATCCTCAGTCTAGAGTTCAGCTCTCTGTGAAGGGAAAGAATTGACGTGACAGTAGCCTTGATCTTAAACTTGTCACCATTGATTGTCAGACACGAGGAGAGAGCCCAGGTGGTGGTCTGGGGAGAACTGAGCTCTGCCTGAGGTTGCCGAGTTGGTTCCCATAGGGAAAAAAAGGAATGTTTATAAATACTTTGGTAGCTATTGGCTTAGGTTTCAAAACTCACATTTGATGTAACATGCAATCTTTCTGGTATTCTAAAATTAATTTTTGACCTAAGGATTTGTAGTCACTTGTATTTATAAATGGATTGTTTTTGAGCTCATCTTTTCACTGTGAATGATGTATCGTGCGTGTGTGTGTGTGTGTGTTTCCCCATCATTTAGCATGCCTTGAACGTTTTCCCAACTCGTTTGGGGGAAATTTGCGGCTCTCCCACTCTCTCTGTTATTCAAAAGCCACATCTGACCACTGTACATGTGAATTCTATTCCCATACGTCCCCTGACGCAGCCGGAGTGTTGCATGTGCTGTTGGAAGAGCTTGGCCCACGTCATAAGCTGTTGACAGGCCCGTTACTGTCTCCTATTTAAAGCAGCTGCGTCGGAGAGCAGCTGTGATCACACAGGATCTGCAAGCACCATGTGCCCCCCTCAAAATGGAGATCATTACTATAGGAGGTTTTCTTTAACATTTTCCAAAATAGAAACAGAATCTTGGGTTTTGTTCACAAAGAATAATCAAGAAGACATTGGAAACAGATGCGCCTCAGGACTTGAACTTGAAAGACCAGACTTTCTCAGCACAACAGCCCAGAACCGAAGAACCGAAGAACCAAAAAGCATTTCCGATTGTTTCTTATTGAGTCAGACGTGGCAGAGCTATGTTTATCAAATGGGATTTGTAGCGATCGGGCCTGTGTGCCGGGAATGTTTTAATGTTGAACTTTAACTCCCGTCCCCTCGCAAAGCCCTCCCTCTGGTCACACGAAAGAGTTTTTAAATTTAGCACGGAGCATCTCTGTCAGAACACAGTCGTCCTTCTCTCCAAGTGTCCGGGCACAGCCCTCTGCTTCCAGCGTCAGATGCAGGCAGGCACATGAGGGTCGAGAGCAGGAAGGGGTCCTCCGGCTTTGCACACAGGAGCCAAAGCAGATGGATTTGCCGAAACACAGGAGACCTTCACACAATCCCCTTTTATACGTTAAGGAACTCTGTGGGGTAGGAGCAGTTGTGTCATGAAGAGAGACTGAAGTTGTAGTAAGATTTAATAAACCTATATTCCTTTTCTCTTGAACCATGAACATGTTAATATCTCTGTGTATTTTGCATACAAGAATGATACAAGTCAAGTTTTTAAAAATTATAGTATCTCATAAACAACAGATATCGTTTGTTATTCTATCCCATTTGCTTTTTAAATGCAGTAATTTTACATTTTTCTCCTTGGAAACAATTAGGATGCAAAGAATATTTCCAATCAAAATCTGTTTTAAAGATTGGCGTATGTTTGCTTGGTACTAATTTACCTTGTTTAGATTTTTTTTTTCCAAATTAATGCTTTCAAGAGATGGAAATTACTGTGTTTTTCACTGCATACGAAAGAAAGCAAGCATTAGAGTGCCCTCTCTTGTACAAAGTGAAAATTGAAATATTTAAATAATAAATACTCTGAAGTGGAATCATCATCATAGTTTAACTTATTCAGTAGCAAGAGTGGGTGGACGTTTTAGTTCTTTTTTCTAAATCACATTGATTTATGTGCTCAACATCCGTATCCATTTTATAGAGTTAACTATTTTATATAATATCTTGCCTCAGATTATGTTATATATGCCTTATAAATAAATCTACAGGGTTGATCATTTTACAGGCATGTCTTACCATCAGAAATCTCAATCATATCCCTTCTTTAATTTTCAAGTGAATAAATAAGGCCAGGGTTTTCTAGTTTGCAAGTTTACTAGTCTCTTTTAATGCTAAGAGTATCTTTGGTTTTTTTAATTTGTTTTATTGAAATATAGTTGATTTACAATGTTGTGTTAGTTTTTAGTGTACAGCCAAGTGATTCAGTTATATAAATACATATATATATATATATATATATATATATATATATATATATATATATATATATATATACACACATTCTCCTTCACATTCTATTCCATTATGGTTTATCATAGGATATTGACTATAGTTCCTTGTGCTGTACACTAGGAACTTGTTGTTTATCCATCCTGTATATAATAGTTTGCATCTGCGAATCCCAAACTCCCAATCCATTCCTCCCCCTGGCCCCCCGCCCCTGCCATTGACAACCACTAATCTGTTCTCTATGTCTGTAAGTCTGTTTTTGTTTCGTAGATAAGTTCATTTGTGTCATATTTTAGATTCCATATATAAGTGATATCTAAGGTTAACTTTAAAAGCCAGCTTATTCAGCATTTTAAAAATGTAATCAAGAGTAAGAATAATTTCTTTACACAGTTGATCAAGCAGACATTCATTTTGTAAAGTTAGACTCATCCTTATTAATTTCACAGATGTGTATCAGATACCCACTGTATACTGCCATTGTCTCGGCTACTAGCATGTACGTTATTTTATTCATTCCCGTCACCGTTTTGGTGACGGATATTGCATTATGCCGTTTACAGATGAAGAGACTGAGACTGGAGGTTTCCATGACTGGCTCACAGCCGGCAAACAGCCAAGTCACAGCATGAACCCAGGGTTTCTGACTCTTAAGTCTGGGGCTATTTGTAAGTAAGACTTGAGGGAGCAGTTCTCAGAACTCTGGAGGGTCTGGGAGCACAGGGTTAGTTTATATCTCTTATCCTCAAAGGAATGTAGTGCTTAAAATTACTGGATTCTAGGGGGGGAAGTGTGTTCATCTTGGACGTGTTTTGATTTGACTGCAGTTCTTTGTATTGTTCGAGGAACTAATACCCATTTTTCTAAAAAAAAAAAAAAAATTTGAAAGTTACCATTATCTCAAACACTAATGTGACAAATGCCATGTGTATGACTTTCATTTTCATAAATACCTGTTTGCTAATTTTTTTTCCAAGTGATGGTTTAAATTATCACTTGGAATATATTTGCTAAAGTATATTTTGATACCATGACTTCATTGACATGAAGATCAGGAGTTCAAGTAAACATAAGCCTTGCTCCTTCAGGACCTAATATATCTGATCGTCAATCTGATCATCAGTTTTTCTCTGGAAATGCTTATATGTTTATGGCTTTTGTATTTCTGCAGTTTCAAATGAGCAGTGACAGAACGTAATACCTTGCCCAAATATTAGTCAACAATGTTTGCTGTTACCTGAAACCATCTAGTGATGGAATTTTCTTTATTTCTACAGTCACAGCCCTTTCAGACAACATAAAACCAAAGGTAAGCATGAGATAGACCGAATGACACTCACCATGGTAAGGAGATCAAAAACTTTTTTTTTTTGCATTATAATTTTCATGTTTCATTCCATCACAACCAGTATAAAAAAAAAAAAAAAAGCTTTCTTAAAACACTGGAAATAGATGCCAAGGCAAATATCAGGGTTTGCTAACAATCAGTAAGAGAAAGATGTAGAAAATCAAGAACAAAACTAAAGAAGTCAAATAAAAGGAAAAATGACTGGGATGCAGAAGAGCGAGCAGACCTGATTATTCTGGCTCCAGCCTGTCGATTGACTCTGAAAATGAGTAACCGTTCTCTGTTTCTTAGAGTCAATGTTAATTGGCAGTGAATCTGCAATTTTTTTTAACACTATCCTTATGCAAGAAATGGCCTTTAAATCTGGTCAGGGGTGAGGGCACTGTTTCCCTGGATGCATTTTTGAGATCGTATTCTCCCCCCGTCTCCCACCCCCAGAATGTGGAACTTCCAGACATCTTCTCCCCTGAGCTGCAGTCCCTTCTGGAAGGCTTGCTCCAGCGAGACGTTAGTAAGCGACTCGGCTGCCACGGACGCGGGTAGGCCGTTGCTTCTGCCTTTCAGCGTCTTCACCTGGAAAGCAGAACAGTTCCTTTCAATACATTGAGAATCTCCCATTTCAATTAGAGGGGGTCGGAGGGAATCACATGGGAACTCTGTATATTGGCCCACGTGTTTTCCTCAGAGTCTGCAACGTCTTCTGTTCCATGTGAACTGAACTTCAGCGACGATCTTTGGGAAAAACTGTTTCTTCAGTTAATGAAGGGGTTTGGCATGCACTATTCTACTAGATTTCTAGTTTGCTTCGAAATTAATATTTGGTGCTTCATATCCCTGCCATCTGATCTATGAGGACTTGTAGACATTTGCTGTAAATCTCTTTAATGTGTAGATCTCTAACTTAATTCTTAGTTAAATTTGTTCTCATGATTACAGAATCAGATATAGATATAATCTGTGAACACCCCTAGGTTATCTCAGGCTGGGATAAGCATCCCCAGTAAAGTAGCACATGGGATTATATTCCTAGGCTCAGCGTGCAGTATTTCTAAACATCACAGTGTTTCTTGGATTGCTTCGAAAGGAGCATATTTTACTTGCTGTCTTAAAGAGCTGGAAATAGTTGTCCCTGTGTGTTCTGTAATAGGAGATAATTTTTGCAAACCGTTTCTTAGATTTCCGAATGCATATTTACTTACCACTGCTGTGACTCCCTCTCTCCCGCAGTGCACAGGAGCTAAAAACGCACGACTTCTTCAGAGGCATCGACTGGCAGCAAGTCTACCTGCAGAAGGTACTCCTGCTGGGACCCCACCCCGGGTACCCCCCCCACTGTGCTCTCCATCTGCATCTCTGTATGCATCTCTACGTCCTGGCTCTGTCTCCAGGGTCCACCCCAGCTCTCCATCCACAGCCCTGCTTCTTGCTCTCCTATCCACGTGCTGCCGTATGGCTCATTCCCTTTGGAACAACTTCTCCCTCTTTGTTTATATGTAAAAATGTACGAGAAACGTTTGTCATACACTTAGATACTTTTGAGCCTAGCACCCCATAATTTAAGAATTAGCGTGATTGTATAGTGGCATAATCCCCTTGGCTTATTTTAAGCTACTTTTTAATATTCTCATTGATTCAGGAAAACACCCCAAATTAAAGTTGTTGTTGTTTTTTTCTCATTGTTGATGATCATCTTTGGACTCATCTTTGCGTGAACTCAGACCGTTGAGGAATGATGCTCTGTTAGTCCTGCCTAATTAGGAGTAGAGTTGGGTTCTGGTTCAGCCAGCATTGGCCTCGGGACGTTTGTGGGTGTGGGGCGCCCACCCTGCCCCGTTGCAGGCGTTAAGCTTCTAGCAAACTGGGTTGTGGGGCTGCATCTCCTTTGGGGGCATTGTGAACTGTGCACTGTGATTTGTGTGAGCTTGAATGAGCCCTGCACGGACTGTGACACCTTGATGTGTTGCACTGAGATCTCTTTATAGAATAGCAGGTTGGGACCGGGCCCTGAGTCACCTAGTAACTGAACCTTTCTTCTCTGGCTCTTCCAGTACCCTCCACCCTTGATCCCTCCCCTGGGGGAAGTCAATGCGGCCGACGCCTTTGACATCGGCTCATTTGATGAAGAGGATACCAAAGGCATCAAGGTACACTGGCAATGCTTGCTTTCAGGTTTGTTTTTTTTTTTTTTTGGAGGGTGGGGGATTTTTTAATTGGAAATCAGGCTTCATGATTGACTTAGTACTGGCCTGTTTATGGGCTGTAACTTACAGATGAATATCCATATATTTGGCGAATGTAGAAGAGGTCAAGACCTGAATTAGAGACTACGACAGCTTTCTTTGGACTACCTATTTTACATTTGATAAACTGCAAAGTGGTCACATTCTTACTGATTTGGAGAGTTTGGTGGTTGATAGAAAACTCAGACGTGTTATGAAGCAGGGAAAAACAGCCGGGTGATGGCAAACGTACTTGGCCTCATGCCAGGACAGCCAGTCATCTTAGTTCTCCCAAATATCCCGGTTTCTCTGTGTCAGGAAGAAAAGAGCAAACAGCATGAATCATTTTGCATTTGTCAATCAAAAGTGAAATAATCACGGTTTTGTTCTTTTTAATATATATAGCATCTTCCGCATTTTTCAAACTTTGGTTCCTATCATTATTTTCCAAGTAGACATGGCATAATTAGAGGTTGTGAGTCATGGGAGAAAGTCACCCTCTTTTGGATGCTGAGTCAGAGCGTGTCACTACACGTCAAGTTCTCACTGCCCCCACTTTCTCAGCTTCTCCCAGCGTCTCCCCTCTCCCTCCGAGAGGCCCCCCTGCCCGTGTCTTCTCAGCTGCCTGCATTTATGGCCTTGTGTCAGCCCCCCTGGGCTTTCCTGCCAGGCAGCTGTACAGGTGACTGGGGTGCTCACATGGCCAGTTTCCCAGGGTGGCAGGATGGGGGGTGGCGGGGAAGGTCAGGTGAAACACAGCGGAGAGGGCCTGGTCTGAGCCGTGGCTCCCCTGGGGACAGCAGTGTGACCACTGTGCCGACGCTCGGCATCTTCTGTGGCCTGGACAGACAGGACCACCCTATAGCTTTGGGAACAGTCCCTTTACAGAGTTATCTAAAAGGATCACTGCTGTCACAGTAGAATTTTGTCATCAGACATACTTCTCTCCAGCAAAGGGCACTAAAAGGAAAACGAATATCACGTGGGAGGCTGTGAAAATTTTGTTCAAAAGAGAGTCTCATGCTTTCAATTTTGTCAACTGTACTCTGGGCTTTGGAGTCATACGCACTGGCCTCAGATCTGCACTTACTACCTAAGGGAATCAGGGCCCTTTAGGGAACCTCGGGAGCATTGGTTTTCTTGCCTGTGAAGTGAGTGGTTTCATTGCCAGGCCTTCTCTGTGGGTGGGTCACCTGTGTCAGCCTCCTGGCATGTACACTAGGAGTTTCTGTTGTGGTGGTTTTGCTTCTTCCGAAACCAGAGCTGAGAAGGCTGTGTCTCTTCAAATGCAGCCAAAATAATACATTGTTCTTTAAGGAGAAAAAATAAAGCTCACTTCATGTAGAGCTTTGTTTTATTCACTTTTCACATAGGCCGAGTCGTAAAGACCAAGGCTCTCTGACCTTACAGGAGATGGAACCGTTTGTATATAAAGCAGAGTTGTCCATTTCAGAGCAACTACTTTGGAAAGGAGGGTGTTTTCACTTCTGCCAAACTCTGCAGAATCTGCCCCAGTGTCCCTCATCACAGGGTGCTCTCCTGGCCTTGATGCTCTAACACTGCACCGCACACACACATACACACACACACACATGAGCGTGTTCACACTCAGGACACACAAAGGTTTCAGCGCCAGGCTTGGTTTGGGCGTCTGAAGAAAGCTGAAAGGGGAAAAACTGTACACATTTTGATCTCAGAATCAGCACGTTAGGATGACAAGTCAGTAAGGGTGGGTGGAGAGCATCCTGATTGGGACCAGGATGCAGGTTCCTCCAGTGGTTCAGTGATTCACTAAAGGCCTGTGGGCAAGAGCCTCACCCTTGGTCTTTCTCCGTTTTCCTTCTTAATAACTTGCCTCTCTCCCATACTTATCTCTCAGGCAAGGGAGTGAACAAGTCAAGCTTCTAGGGAGATCCCTGCTTTTGAAAGACAGGGCTAGTTTTTCCTTTCAGTAGGATCGCTTGTCTTTCTGCCACAAAACTGTAACTCAAATCTGTAAAACCATTTTCTTAGCTTGCTTTCAGAGTCCAGGCTCACTTGGAGAAGAATGAAGAATTTTGAGTAATAGTTTGGAAGAGAAATGCTATCGTTAAGTGTAATTTTTCTTATAGCACCTCTGAAAGGCCACATTGCCTAAAGTCTCCACGTATCTCGAGACTTATGATCATACTGTTCAACTTGGATTCATTGGAAAGCTCATGGGCTAAATGGTAAATTTGGCCTAGTGGACCTTTTAGTTTTTCTCATTTTACAGAATAATGGGAGGGTGGTTAGAAAGCCCTCCTGGCTTCTCCCTTGTAACTGTATCTAAAACCATAGGGATCTGTTTTCACAAATAAAATATCCTCACTATAATCGATATTATTTTGTTGCCAGATTCTTGTCATCCTTTAAAGAAAACCCTATATATGTTAGTTTTCAATGGCAAAAATGCTATGAAGATGCTGTAGAAGATTGGGCTGCATCTGACTGACCCAGGGATGGAAGTGAAGTGCCCATAATATATCACCCTGTGTGGATCCCGGTTGTTGGATTGTCTTTCTTTTTTTTTCTTTTTAAAAGATTTTATTGAAGTATAGTTGATGTACAATATTATATAACTTACAGGTGTACAATATAGTGATTAACAACTTTTAAAGGTTATACTCCATTTACAGTCATTATAAAATACTGGCTATCTTCCCCGTGTTGTACAGTATATTCCTTGGTCGCTCGATTGTCATTGGCAGAGGTTTATGACAAGTAATAAATTGTCTCTTAATGGTTATAGGCTGTTGTCTAGTTATCTTCCTACACGCAGTTATGTTACTTTTGAATCTGTTGCCTTTGTAAGCATGTTAAATCATACATATCTTGATTTCTTAAAATAATAAGCTTCTTGATTGCGACCAAGAACTCTACAAGAACTTCCCATTGGTGATCTCTGAGCGCTGGCAGCAGGAAGTGGTGGAAACTGTTTAGGAAGCAGTAAATGCAGACACGGATAAAATCGAGGCCAGAAAGAGAGCTAAAAATAAGCAGCTTGGCCACGAAGAAGGTAAAATAGCTGGTGTGTCTGAAGATATTTCTAAAGCAATGAATTTTCAAGATCTCTTGTAAAGCTGAAAGTAGTATCTGGGTCATAAAATACTTTCCACTAGAGTGGGGGAAATGCCATAAATTGTTTTCGTTTTACCTGGCTTGGAAAAGATCAGTGTGAAATGATATTTCAAAGTCTTTAATTTTTTAAAAGTTTTTATTGAAATATAGTTGATTTACAATGTTGTGTTAGTTTCAAGTGTACAGCAAAGTGATTCAGTTATACATATATATATAAATATATACTTGATATTTCAAAGTCTTTAGTCCACATATAAATAATATGTATGGAGGTCGTCAGCAGTATTTTGTCAATGCACCTTCTTATCTTGCAGTTTTGTGGCCAATTTGGAAGTTTTCTTCCTTAAAGATTAAGTATCACGGTGTCAGCAACAGGGCCAGCTTCCTGGGTGTCTGGCCTGTGTGGTCTCATCAGGCCACCGACCCAGGTTAATGCTGCGCTGGCACCATCTTGACATTCTTAATAATTTTTTAACAAGCGACCTGCATTTTCATTTTCCACAGGGCCCCGCAAAGTATGGTGAGGAACTTAGTATTACATGTTTACTTGTCAAGAGACATAAGTGTATATACATACATTTATATTATAAACAGCATGAAAGAGTCACCAGGGCCAAACTGTGGGGAGGGGCCGGAGTGGGCGCATGGAGGACGCGAGATTATCTAAAGCCACGGGGAAAACGGTGGAAAATTCACCGTCGCCATTGCCAGAAAGAGCGACTTATGTATGGCTTTGTTCCTTTCTTAAGCTCCCAGTTTGGCTTCATACTATATCTTGTGTGGGCTTTTATTCCTGAATCTTGGCTAAACTCCTTGGGCTTGACCTATTGGCCTCAAAAATACTGGGCAGTTAGTTGCACTGCCTGTGTACCTCCTCATTACTGTAGTGATTGGTTACGTGCTCTTATTTGGAATAAACATGACGAGTACCTCTCCACTCAACTCCATTCATACAATCACAGATAACTATGCCAAAAACCAGCAGCAGAAGAAATACCAAGAAGAACCCATCCCAGCATTAGGAGATATTCCTAATAGTGAAGTAAACCAAATGTTCTTTCTTGCAGCCAAAGAACTTTACACCAAAAACTGAATTGTATGTAGACTAATACCAAACACTTATTACAAATTTTTGATGTAAAAATTTTGACCATAGTAATTTTGACTATCTTTCTGATTAATATCCAGTATTGAAATGTAAAAAAAAAAAAAAGTAAGTTGAACTTCTCTTAGATTAAGTTCTATTAATAATATAAATGTTATCAAATAGTAGTTACTAATGGACAGAATAAGTAAAATCCTGCATTACCATATAGCAAGTATCCCTCCCCCAAAAAAAAGAAAAAGAAAAAAGAGTCACCAAGCCATATATATTTTTTTTAATTAATTAATTTATTTATTTTTGGCTGTGTTGGGTCTTCGTTTCTGTGCGAGGGCTTTCTCTAGTTGCGGCAAGCGGGAGCCACTCCTCATCGCGGTGCGCGGGCCTTGCATTGTCGCGGCCTCTCTTGTTGCCGAGCACAGGCTCCAGACGCGCAGGCTCAGTAGTTGTGGCTCACGGGCCTAGTTGCTCCGCGGCATGTGGGATCTTCCCAGACCAGGGCTCGAACCCGTGTCCCCTGCATTGGCAGGCAGATTCTCAACCACTGCGCCACCAGGGAAGCCCGAAGCCATATTTTTATTTACCATATTTGAGTGCCCTATTAGGATTTCCAAAGGAGAATACATAACATCCAGTATTAAATAAATCAGTCATCTTTGATTCACCAAATATTGCCACTCTTGATTTTTCTAAGACTTTATGGATTTTGGATATTTAAACTTATTATGGTTAGTGATGAAGATAGCTTTTTGTTTTACTTCTAAGCAAAGACCTTTCTGAGGTTAACGTATAATAAGAATGACCGGAAACAATTTCAGTCTGTGAACAATTTGCTTTGGTGCGGGTATCTTGGTGCAGGATTCCTAGGTCTTGTCGACCATTCCCCAGTAGCATTTATCATCTGTTTAGAAAAGTGTCCACCATCCTGGATGAATGACTCCTTACCTAAAAGTCGCCTGAGTGCACCAAGGGAACGTGACAGCCCTTTAACTGTGTTCACCTCCATTCTGCAGGGAAAGGGGCTTTATTTCTAAGCCATTCTTGAGAGAATGGGTCCACTGAGATCACTCTGGACCACGTTTGCTGTTACGGATTTTACACAGGAAATTATAGCCTCAGTAGTTTGCTCAGGGGAGAGCCACGATGTCACTAGACTCTTGACAAATTGGACCCAGAAAAAAATATGTATGTTAATGACCTTGCTGAAGTGTAGCCTTTTAATTAGAGCTGTAATTAGAACGTCTAACAAATTAATGAATTATTCTCACATGTAATTAAGTAATTTAGGAATAACTAGATCTTGGTTGAGGATCTCAGAAGTCACCCTTAAAGTAAAATATAGTCTAGGATTAGATATCTGAAGTAAAAATATAAGACGTATACTTTAAATGTACTTGACAAATGCAGACACCTTTTCCATTAAAATGGCAACTCCATGAACCACACCCCATCACCACGGCCCCTCCCGAGGCCCCTCCCTCCTTCATTCTTTTCCTTCCTGCTTGTGTCCAAGTGACACAACATGGGTTTTGCTTATTTGTTTATTACCTGAATCTCCCACTAGAATGTAAGCTCCCTGAAGGCGAGGACTTTTGTCTCTTTTATCCACTGCTGCGTCCAGAATGCCTAGCACGTGCCCAGCACCTTCCCGTCATCGTTGAACGAATGAGTGAGTGAGTGAATGAATGATCTTAGCACCATCACCAAGGCCTCGAAGGAAGGCAAAGTAAGCCACTTAAAATTGACCTTTTTTTTTTTTTTTGAGACAATACTTTGCTGTAAAAATGTAACCAGAACTCAACATGCATGTGAATTAGCTTGGCCTCCCTACATAGCCATATATATGAAGGATAATTATAACCTTAAGTGGAGGAAAGACCAGTTTTGGTTTTTTTTTGTTTGTTTGTTTTTTTAAAGGAATTCCTTTATTTTTATTTTTTATTTATTTATTTATGGCTGTGTTGGATCTTAGTTGCTGTGCGAGGGCTTTCTCTAGTTGCGGCAAGTGGGGGCCACTCTTCATCGCGGTGCGCGGGCCTGTCACTATCACGGCCTCTCTTGTTGCAGAGCACAGGCTCCAGACGCGCAGGCTCAGTAGTTGTGGCTCACGGGCCCAGTTGCTCCGCGGCATGTGGGGTCTTCCCAGACCAGGGCTCGAACCCGTGTCCCCTGCATTGGCAGGCAGATTCTCAACCACTGCGCCACCAGGGAAGCCCGAAAGACCAGTTTTTGACCCTTGTGTTACTCTGGCTTCTTTGGACAAGAAAATCCCCTCTCTGTTATTTTTTTAAATAACATTAAAGGGAGAAGCCCAATTCCATATAAAGGCAGAGGTACTTTGGGCATAGCTTGAGTTTAATCACTCTCTATTCCCCAATTATCACCCTACATAATGAAAAAATATTTATCAAACAAACTCTGACTCTCTCAGAGCAATAGAGGAGCATCATGAATTTATCAGAATATTGAGAAACAGCCATTTAATATGTTAGTAGAGAGCTGAAGAGACCTGTTCTTTAATGTGTTTAAAACTGAAATAATGATTTCTATAGTGTGTTCTCTTTATAGAAACTTGCTCTTTTTCTAAAAAGTGTGTCATTCTTTTTTTCCTGAGAAGCATATAGACATTCTGTTTCAGACCCTGCTAAATTTCATCGTTGTGTTCCGTGCCTCAGATTACGCTCTGGGAAGAGACTGCATCATGCACGGGTACATGCTGAAGCTGGGAAACCCATTCCTGACTCAGTGGCAGCGGCGATATTTTTACCTCTTTCCAAACAGACTTGAATGGAGAGGAGAGGGCGAGTCACGAGTAAGTCTGTAGCATCTTCCCGAGCACTCGTTTCCGTGGTGATTTCACATCGCCGGCATGTTTTCTCAAATCTCCCTCTAGCTCCCATATCTCTTTTAACATGTATACATGAGATTTTCATGTTCAGACATTAACTTTTAAACTTCTGAGTCAAGGAAGGATTTGGTGCTACCTGAAAATAGAAGGTGCCTTCCAGGGAGGTCAAAGCAGACAGGTTTGAGGAGGGCTGGAGAGCGGTTAGGTGGATCAAAAAAGGGGAAAAAACTGGGACTTTGGAGTCAGAGGTGTTTAAATCCACTGCTCCGTGTCTCTGGGACTTGGAGCACATTATGTCGACTGAGCCTCAGTTTCCTCATCTGTAAAATGGGAGAAGTAGAAATGGTAACGACTACTACAATTGTTGCAGATTTATCTTGGGCCTGGTGCTGTAGACACACAGACACAAACACACACACAGACACGCACACACACACTTTTAATTTGTTTAGCAACCTTTGAGGTCCAGCCCTTATATTATGAAGAGAGAACCAGGGCTTAGAGAGGGAAGGTCTGGCACCAGTGACAGGTGTGGATGAGAAGTGATTCCGACCGGGGTCTGCCTGTGCCCCGTGTCTCCGTTACGAGGCCTCCCTGAGTCGGGGTTGAGTAAGACGAGGTCTGCAGTGCAGGCCGAGAAGCTTGGCACCGAGACCAGGGCACCTGACCCCCCTCCCGTTGTCTCCACCTTGCTGGAAAATCAGAAGTGGGTTTTATCGCATTAGATGGGAAGATACAGCCACCCTGTAAGGTCCTTTCAAGAGCTAATGTTAGTGAACAAGAAAAGAGAAATTTCCCATCTACACCGTCCCTCGTAGCAAGTGGGGCAGCATTTATTAAGCGTCTGCTGTGTGAAGCGCCCAGGGCTTGTCTCCATGGAAGGTGGCAACCCATGTGGAAGGAGTTCTGCCCTTGGGGGAGGGAATGGTTGGTCATCATAAGCAGGACAGTGGTCCCAACTGTGAAAAACATAGTTGGTGTATTGGAATATGGCCCCTGTATCAGAATATGGCTCTCTACTGGCCAGAGCATGGAAAATGGTGAGCCCAAATCTGGTGTGTTTGACTTTGGAATGTGTTTTGCAAATCCTTGTTGGTGAAGATGCCATTTAATTACAAGTGATTGCTACTGTGTATGACCACATTCTTCATAAATGACCATGATCTTCTCACTATTACTAGTGCCATAGAAGTCATTTTCTAAAAATTCATACATCTAGGATCTGAGTTATGATTAATAAGACTCTATGGGGGTCCTGAATTATAACTCAGGTACTGGTAAGTATTGTATAATATAAAATATGCATATTACATATAACATGTGTATATGATTATACATAAATACAAGATAATTATATTTTGTATAATATTACATATGTATTTTTTACATTATAGAATACTTACTAGCACCTGAGTTATAATTCATACATATATCATTATATAATGTTTATTTCCAGATAATGAGTGGCCCTGGGCATAGTATGCGTTTACTATGCTATCTACTGGTCAGTCACTGTTGTACACTTTGAAAGGAAATTGTCTCGCTTTTCAGGATATTCGAAAACTAAAACAAAAATCTTCTTTTGCTTATCATTGGATATGATAAATTATCTTGGTTTTAAAAGAGTCAGCATTTAGCGTTGATTCACGAAGCTACGTAATGTGCCTGGATAGATTTGTAAGTTTAAGTAAGGGAAAAAGAAAACGTGGGTTTATGATGGTGTTGTTTTTCATTTAGGATTCCTGGAGTATTTATTCCAAAAAACATAAAATGGTAAGGTGCTCAGAGACACGGTAGCATTCACCGGGAGCAGTGATGCTGTAGACCCAGCGGGACAGTCGTTTAAGGACGTCACCTGTGTTTATAACATCATTTCGACGTGATCAAAATATCAGTCGCTTACAAGCTAGCGTGACCGAACTTTTACTGGGCTGCTTGGTTCAAAGCCAGCGACACACCTCTCGCTCACGCAGATCGTAGGTAGCAGCGTCATTGTTCCCTCATAGCAGGATTGATCGTGTCTAGGCAAGTGTGTGATGCAGGAGAGGTACGTGTGATTCACACTCATCCCCACATCAGTACTGTGCTGAGGGAACAGCTTTGCTTTCTGCCTTATAGAGACGTTCCTTTCTTTGCAGCTTTCTTTGAGATGTTATATTTTGAATTTTCGTACATTTCTTTTGTAGTCATTTCCCCCCACTTCTAGAATATCATCAAAGAAAGAAAGATGCTGATTTTTTTTCTTTACTTTTTCTAAGCTGGTAGTTTTCAGTATTATTTATTAACTTAATTTAAAAAGTCATGCAATAATGTGAAGTAACTTATCTTTTATTTTTACGGTCAGCAAAATTTACTGACAATGGAACAGATTGTGTCTGTGGAAGAAACTCAGATTAAAGACAAAAAGTGCATTTTGTTGAGGATAAAAGGAGGGAAGCAATTTGTCTTGCAGTGTGAGGTGAGTGTTTGTATTTTTTCCAGAGGTGAAAGTTAGAACAATTATATAAACATTCAACAAAGGTGCCTGCCTGGTTATCAAACATTTTCTTACTCCATGCTTTATCACTCATGAACTTAGCAAGAAAGTTGGAAGATACAAGGATCTCAGCAAATTAACAGTTATTTTAAAAGAAGTGTTTCTTAGAAAATGGCAGGAGGAAGGACAGGAAATAAAGTGATTACCCTATCTGGAAACCATCCAGTATTTAATAGGAGCCTTGAATTTTATTTGTTCACAGTTTTCCAGATCTGATCTGATCTTTCAGCATGTTTGAAGTTGAGGTTTGTGTGTTGAAATAAACATAAGATCCCCAAGTAACTCTTAACAGGGGAAATGCCATCTTTCTCTCCCCAAAATTCTATTGTAGCCCGAACTTAATTCCTGAACACTGCTCTTGGGGTGTGGGGGGATGTTTTGGGGGGGGATGAGAAAAGAGTGTATTTAGAGAGATAAAGCAGTAGTAGATACAAAGATGTGTTTGCTTCACGACTTCAACACTTTTCTACTGGGTGTGTGTTTGTGTGTGTGTGTATGTATGTGTATACGTGCTTGTAAAGAGCATATTTAGAGAGATAAACTAGTAGTTGATGCAAAAACGTATGATTAATTACTTCATGACGTCATTGCACATGTGAAGGTGCTTCTGAAATTTGTCAAAACTCCTCATGCATTATTTTCTAGACTTGAGTTATTTCAGACATCAGAGATCAAAGGTGATCTTTCAACAAAGTCAAGGCAGCAATTCTCCTGTGGGGTTGTAGGAGGCTCTTCTGAAGGGCTTGGTCCCTCTTCTGGGCAAGGGGCCCCTGGAGGAAGTTCCTGCGTGACCCCCCCCATTACTCACCGGCCGCGGGGTGGGACATGGGGTGTGCTTTCCCTGGGGGAAAGAGGGTTCCAAGGACTGGCCAGAGGCATCCATGTGTGTCGGCGAAGCCAGTGACACTGTCCCAACTCCTCCGCCTCTTGTGTTTGCCTTCAGGGTGACCCGGAGTTTCTGCAGTGGAAGAAAGAGCTGACGGAGATGTTCACCGAGGCCCAGCGGCTGTTACGTCGAGCCCCCAAGTTCCTCAACAAATCCCGCTTGGCCATCGTGGAGCTCTCGAAGCCGCCCCTCTGCCACAGGAACAGCAATGGCCTCTGACCCCTGGCACGGGGAGGGTCCCACGAGACGGCACCTCCTCTGGGAAGTCCGCATGGGCTGCTCGACCCGCGAAGTGGAGCCTTTGGGAGAAGTGTGAGGATGAGAGATGGAGTCGCTCACCTCCGGGGTGCTCCGTGGCTGGGGGGACCCAGGACTCTGAGATGCTACTACTAGGAGTGGCGACCACCCTCAGGCTTGGGGGTGCCTCCTCCCCTCCTGAGGGCCTCCCGCCACGATCGCATCCATCCGCCCTCGAAACTACTGAAGAAACGAAGTTCTCTTTCTTTGCCACACACTTCTTTTGGTTATAGATGAACCTAGAACTTGAAATGATTCCTACTGATTGTGGCACTTTTTGCATCCGATATCAAATGTATCTCAGGCTTGCCAAGGTGGGATCAAACAGTCTGCCGTTCAGGTTGCCCCAGCGTTGCCACGCTCTGTCCATAATCAGCCCCGGCTGGGTTTAGATGTCTTTGCTCCATAGTCCTGGCAGGATGGCAGACCAGCTGGGTGTCCTCTGTGCCCTTGAGAACCAGCCTCTCGTTGTCTCGGGGCTTGAAAGCTGCAGAGGTTTTCTGAAAGGGCTGCACCTGGGCCCTCCCCGCGGTGCCGCACCCACGGGTACCAGCCTGCCTCTGACCGGGAGCTTAGGCAGCTGGGACCAAGGACGTGGGAGCCACTCAACATCGAAGGCGTCAGATGGTAGATGGTTGGAGGCTCACCGTGGCTCTGCAGGAGAGGCGGTGGCATTTGCATCTCACGGTGACACAGCCATTTTCAAACCGTGAAGTTGGTGCACTTCCCCTGGGTACACAGGACCGCCTGCGGGCGCCCGTCTTGGGCTTGGATGGAAGCCGTCGTGAGACACAGCAACTCTGGTTCCCTCTGGCTGACCTCAGGAAGCATCTGGGTAACGGATGTGTCAAGAAAGGAAACTCTGTTTTACCTTTTAGTATAATTTAAAAATGAATTTTATTGAAAAAAGAATGCTGAAGATGAATGTGTCAAAATGGGTTAACTGTGTATATTGACTTGCATCGTCGTTCAACTGTCATTAGCGAATAATTCTCTGCCCTGGCGGGTTGTTCTGTGACAGCGACGGCCTGATCCCAGTGGCCTCCTCTCCCCGTGGTTCGTTTCATGTCCCAAATAAGTGCTGGTTTATAAGAACCAGTGTGTTTCCCAGCCAGGTCCTCCGTGTCATCAGACTAAAAATAATAACAATAATTTTCAGAGTCCACATATTTGTCCTTTCTTAGTGCAGTTTTATTGTCTGTTTCTGAGTCGACTACTAACAATATAAATAACTTGACATCGTAATTATCTGCATCTTGTCCTCTATATTTTTAGTGGTTCCAAACCTTTGTGTTTATATTTGTGTGCCGCACTCACTGGGAAAGTAAGTCCTTTTTAATGAAACGATATCTTGAGAGTTTGGAAGATAATTATCGAAAGAGCCTTTTATTTCATAGGAAGAGTTACCTTGGAAAAGAAACTTTGCGGTTCACTATTTATCTCAACTACTAGTTGGAATTTAGCATACATGTTCTACTATCTGCTGTTTCCAGTATAGAAGTTGGGGGCTACTATTTACATGGATTCCCCTGATTTAAAAGGGAAGAATAGTATTCAAATTGTGTTTGTAAAAAAAAAAAACAAAACCCACCAGAGATAGAAAAGCTGTTCATGACAAGTGAGCATCTCCCCAGGCATGGTTGATTGTCACTGTCACCGCTGTAGTTAGTTACTGGCTCCATCACAAGGTCACATGTGCTCAGCACCTATGGTTCAGAGATGGGTAATTACAGTTTAGAAATCGCTGAGCCTCCTGCCTCTGCTGGACAGAGTAGAGATGTAGCCTCACGTGGAGAAGGTGCATGAACTCCTTGAGGGTCTGGGCTTAGCGTCTCATGTTCCATACCCAGGGCACCAGCTACGCCGATTCGCATCTCTGAAAAAATATCATTTAAGCTCTGGAGTAGAACATAAGGTTGTCTTTCCTTTGCAAAAGAAAAATGAATTGGAAATATTCCGAGAGCCCTTTCGCCTTGCCTCAAATTTATTCCAAGTGAACTTTTACACTCCCTCATGTTTGATGGGTAACGACAGGGCTGAGAAGTGCATTACGTGGATGTGATTTATTAAAAGTGCTCTGTGAGGTTAGGATGAGTGGCTTTTTAGGGGGAGGTCCGTGTTTGTGTATGGGGTTTGGCAGCCTGGAGAGGCCAGTCTTCCTCCTGAACTCGTGCCTGCAGCCCTTCTGAGGGGGTAAGTGTTTCTGCTGCCAGATGGAAGGCACTTCCAGGACCCTTCTGTGCCAGCACCTGGTGCCCCCGTGGCCAAAGAAGTCGGTTGGTTTAGGAGTCTTGGTATACGTGGCTGTTTTAGGTCTTAATGTTTGACCCTACCTATGTTTGGAGTGTTAAAAAGGGCAAAATTGAGCACAAGTGTTATCATTATTTTAGATTTATTTGGTTGGGATATTTTCACATTGTCAGAAAAAATCATTGAAGTTGATATTTTTGTAAAATTATGTTAGTAGTGTCTTGATTTCATAATTCAAAGGAATCATTAAAGCAAAGCCTAAAAATAATAGATTAAGCTGCTCTACTCTACACCATATATGGAATGAATTAAAAACTTTTGGGAATCCAAGGTTATTTTTTTTTAACCTAAAACATTCTCTTTGGTGCATTTATTTCCTTATGTCATTGGGACTCATGGTTTTTCCTTCTCTATCATGTTTAAGTACAATTTTTCAGGAAAACTGCTAGAAATCAGCTGTTGTTTCACTTGCTAATGTGAATGTTTCACTTCCTGTGCCTCTGATTGGTCAATTCACGGACATGACAATTTCAAATTCTATATGTAAAGAGAAGGGGCAAATGTCCAGGCTCGCTGAAGAAAGGAAGCGTTCTGCTCAAGAAAGACAGCAACAAAGCTGGAAAAGCAAATAGAGCAACGACCACAAACAACCATCTGTTCAAAGCAAGAGTTAGCTTTGATTTGCGCTTTGAAATATGCTGTACAGATACTAAAAACAATTGTTTGAAGGCTCACACTGGCCATTAAAAAATATCATTGACCAATTGACAATGTGGTTTAACTCTCAAGAAGATCAAAGTGTGTTTTTTTCTGATGATTTTTTATTTCATTCAGAATTTATAGTTGGGCCAGTCGAATACAACATTTGACTTTTCAGCGGAATTGATTTTTCTGATGTTTCAAAATTTTAACCTATCAAGAAAATTCTCAAAGTTGGACTTTTTTTGCTTGATGTAAATATGTTAAAAAATTTGCAGTGTGCTGGTGTAAGATAAGGCTTATCTTGTATGATTTAATTTATATGTAATTTTTCTCAGTTTCATTCAGGGACTCATATCTGTGTCATTCAGAGATGCTTGGGGAAGGAACTCCTCCCCTGCCAGGGGATGGATGTGTTTGTACCCAGAGAGGAGTTGGGCTTCATTGGGATCTGTGACACACGCTGGGACGTGGATGGAGTGGGGGTCACAGAAGGCAGGATCCTGGTAGAGATGGGGCAAAGGACAAAAGGAGTTAATTCGCTGGGAAAAGCCAATCTCCTTACACCATAAAGCACCAGGGAAATTACAGTTGAACTTGGTGCTTTGGGGTGGTTTTCCCCTTATAACAAGAAGAGTTGAATAGTAACTATTTTAAGACTCGGTCGCTTTAGTTTTGAATATGGAGCTGCTGGACTTAGAAGAGGCTGTTTGCTTTCCACCAGGACTTTCTGTAGAAATGAGGTTGCCGGTTGCCCCTCCTTGTCATCCAGCACCCTTGGGGAAGGCACACGGGACCCAGAGCTGATGCCCCATCTTGGTGTGTGCACCTTGCGGCCAATCAGGGGAGGGGGAGAAGGCCAGAGGTGGGGTGTGGGCTGCTGTCACCCTGTCAGTCAGGTGGGGACATTGCTGCACACCCACTGAAGGTACCGTAATTCCCCTACAGTGACAAGACTGGGCTTGCTGCTTGAGCCAAGCAGAGTGAGCTTTACTTTTCAAAACATTTTTTCTTCCTAAAGCTCTAACATGATTTCCCTCCCACATCAGGTTAACTTGAGAAGCTTTCATTAATTAATCACTTAAATTCATGTTAATATGAATTTTTTGTATCCAGGCCACATTTTTAAAAATTTACTGTAGAAAGAATGAAAGTTGAAGTCTAAGATGATACTTCTTGGCTTCCTCGAGTCATAATGGCCTTTAGATTTCCTTCATCCTCGAAGACTAAGAGAGCTGTTCTTTGACAGCCGAGTAACAGGGATGCCCAACTCTGGCAGCGTCCAAAGGCCTGGGGGCATGAGTGACCGGCCACTTCACTGGCCTGGCCGTGTTAGCACTTACTGATAAATGTAGCACCCCAAATTTTAAATTGCCTTTATTTAAAAAAAACACGCACACACTACAGAAAATGGATTAACGTGTATCATTCCATCAAAACCATATAGGAAAACCCTGCATTTGAGAGTTAAATGACTCACGTTCTTATAGTAAACTCTCTTACATCTAACAAATCTCAAAATCATCTCTGAAAAACTGGTAACTATGCTTCCAATTTTAATTTTGTCCTAATATAAAATGTCTCTCATGTAAGGGGTAGGGAATGGAGAAATATTTCTAATCGTGTATTCATATTCCAAAAGACTTGAAATTCAACTTCTTGTTTCTTAGTTGATTATATTCCATGATGTACATACTTATGTGGTTTATAAGCTAAGCACTGGCCTTTTTTTTTTTTTTTTAGTTCTATTGTTAAATTGTATTTTTCTCTGTTTTAACAAATTATAATAGATTTGGCTTTTTTCTGGGTAGCGTAAAGATTGCCAAACTACATATATATATATATATATATATATATATAAAAACAAGAGTTCTGTTTTAGCACAAAAGCATTTTATATTATTTATTGAATCCTTCAGTTCTCATCAAAAACATTGCTTACCGCTTCTGCCCCTTTTTATTTGTATAGCTTGTTATTTAAGGAAATGCAGTCTTTTCTGTTTCTGTTTTTTTTTTCCCCACAAAATAAAATTGAAACAAAGCGTATAGCAATGTGGGGTGGACATCCCTTCTCACGGCCATGAACTGTTTTCAACAATAGCTTAACCCTCTGATCTGTGCTGAGAGGCAAGCGCACTTCTTGGGGTAACATCTGACAGTGAACTTGTGATGAAATAACTGCTTTCATCTACCTCTTCCGAAGGCCCCCTGCTTGTTGACAGGTTCCTCGAATGCTTGATTCTACGCTGGCTCCATCGTAAAAGAATTTCGGGAAAGTGTATAGCCGTCCTTCCCTCGTGATGTAGATTTCACCGTGTCGTGTAGGGGCCCCAGCGAGCGGGGCAGGTAGGTACCATCCCTTCTGTGTGGTCAGCCTTCAGGAGCTGCAGTTCACCTGCAGAGCATCATTTCTGATTCTTCTTGTGCCAAGTCCCCCCAGTCGGTCTCGCCATTGCCTCTAGATTTGACTGTTGCACCTGATTCATCAACTACTAAATGGAAGCTGCTGCTTCCACATTCTTTAGAAACGGCCCTGCTGGGTTTTAAAACAGCACTTCTGGGAGCAGCACATTCGAACGTGACTCTTCCCCCCTTGCCGTCTCAAAATGGTTTGGGAAATGGGCTCGTCTATCGTTAAAAGGGTCCACGTGAAATAGAGTGAAGATCGGTCCCTGTGAGACGGGGTCCCTCCTCACATGCTGATGTTTTTCTCTCCCTGTTGCCCTAGCTGCACAGCCATCCACGTGGTCACATATTTGCTCTGTTCATGGCCAAGTGTAATGCCCTTGAAGAAATAAATCTGTTTTCTCTCATGCATTGCTATACCAAGTGAAGCCAGTGAATTTGATATTGTAAGTCTAGATATTGTACCTATTAAATTACCATCTGTTTTTATCTCTTTTCCCATCGCTTGTGCCAGTGGAGGTTTACGGTCGCCTCTTAGTATGTGTTTACTAGTGCACGTTTGAAATTGTATCCCACGTAAGATGCTGGTTCAAGTCCGCAGTCACCTGCCCTGTGTGTGGTGTGTCACCGTCGGTTAGTTTCACCATCTTTCACGGTTATTTGGGGGCAGTCGGGCTGGTTTTCTGTGTTGATAAATTGCTTATGTAAATCTCAATAAAAAGGATCTGTACAAAGAGATTTACTTCGGTGTGCTATCCCCCCCCCCAACTAAAAACTACATTTCTTTATCAAGCTGTTAGGTCATCAGGAGGTGACTCATTTGTAAGAATCCTAACTTCGGAGGAAATTCATGCAGAGGCTGATTTTATTTAAAAAAAAAAAAGGGAAGGGAACTGCCAACAAGCATTTCTGCTGATTTCATGGATTCTTGGAGCACAGCCAACTTCAGCATCAGGGTTTGGGAGACTACCTGCTTGTGGAAGACATGGTGCCAGAAAAGAGTCTGGGAAAGCCAGGAGGTCCATCTCGTCTCCAGTTTTTCTAGGATCTGTGCCAGGCTCCCCCATGTACTCCCGGGGTGACCTTGGCATCCCTCCCAGAAGTTAAGGCCTCTCACTCTCCATCCCTACTCTCATGAAGACTTCAGGAGAGACCCCGTGGTACATGTCACTTTAAAACAGAAATCCAAGGAAGTGGTGGCCCCAGAGCCACAGCTGCCTGGGCAGAACTGTCTGCTTGTAGGTCCACAGGTCGAGGGTAGGGTAGGTACCTCTGTCCTTGAGGTGGAAACACCTCCTGTCCCTTGCGGGTTCAAGAAAGAAGGACATCACGATTGGTCCATGGAGCCATCCAGTTTCCCTGGAATGTATGTGTGTTTGCCGACGTGAAAACCTCTTAACAAAACAGTTGACGGGAGCCCCAGCTACGGAGCACGTAGTCAGCATCGTAGGCAGAGGTCAGCCGCGTGATAGGGCCTTTGGTCTGATGCCATATGTAACCAAGGATCGCTCCTGAGAGCTGCAGAAATCTACTCACCCCTTGGCGCCCAGGAGGAGAGAGAGCAGCCTGGGGACCCTGCTCTGAGCAAGGTCACTGGGTGACCTCTTTGGTCTTCTGTTTTCTCATCCCTAAATTAAGAGAGTTGAATTAGATGATCTTGAAGGACCATTCTAGCCAAAAACACCCAAGTTTCCTACGAAGGGTAAATGTGAGGGACTTTGGCTGTACTTGTAGAGCGAAAAGGAAATGCTCTCCCGCACATCCCAGGGCTCCTCCCACGTCGCCTTAAGGATCACTGCTGTGTCACTCTCCCCCTTAAACCGTGCCTTCCTGAACCCTGGAGCCCCTGCTGGTTTACCTGGGCGGAAACCAGGTGTTGAACTGAAGGGGAGGCTTTCTTTTCCTGGCCACTTTCTAACCATGTTGGGTACTGGAGATTGAAAAAAGGTTTTCAGTCCAAATTGTTCAGGCTGGTTATCTCCCGGGATCGGATTAACCAGATGAAACACTGAAGCTTCACTCTGTGCTCACGTACGCAGCTGTGGACATACACGTAATCAAAAAAGCCCATGAGGGGAAATTTACTTAGTGGCTCATATTAATGGATCCCTAACAGGCAAAATGGGAGACAGAGCAGATAATCATGGCAAGGAGACATTTTGCCTAACTTACGGATATCCCAAATGAATGTGTTTTACATTTTTATTCTTATTAACTTTGGGATGTGGGTAAAATGCCCAGGTCTTCAGGTGTAGAAACAGTGCTGATTTGATAGCCAGTAAAATATGTCTCTACCTGACTGTCAGTCATAGTTTTCTGCATTGGAATTTTCCAAATTTTCTGCCTTTTATGTGTATATTAGTGAAAGATGGAAGAAGATGCATCAGGGGCTACTAGCTTGATCCTGTTTTAAACCTAACTTCTGGCCTCATTGTTTCTGTGTGACAGATTTGATGGTTTCACTTCTCTGTCTTGAAATGACCAAGGAGGAATGGAAAAAGAAAGGAACAGAATTATGAACATTCTATTTGTTTGTGTAAATTTTGGTCCCTCAATGTAAAATAAGGTCATACGGTCGGAGGCTTAGCTACATAAGCTTAACAAATACATTTGCCCTTTGTAGTTGCCATCGCAAAAGCTTACCTTTTGCATTATAACTTTAAATGGAGTATAATCTATAAAAATTTGGAATTACTATGTTGTACACTTGAAACTAAGATACTATTGTAAATCTACAATACTTCAATAAAAAACAAGTGCCACTTTAGTTAGGCTCAGTGATTAAGTTTATATGTATGGATTACATGTAATATATATTTGATAGTCACATTAAAAACAAAAACAAAAAAACACAAAAAATAAAACAAACAAAATAAAAAACCCAAATAAACCACAGTTACATGCACCAATGTCAAAAGGTAACACTGAGTGAAAGAAGAGTGCTCTATCCTTCCATAGGTGTTGATGCCAAGGGCACTCCTTAATTTAAAACATCTGTTCACTAAACTCTGGATACGTACTGGGTATAATCCCTTTCCTCCCGTATCAGGCCCACTGAGAAGCTCAGTGGCAGCTCTCCTCTGCTGGCAGCTCCGATGGTATGAAAAACTTTTACAGATCTCCATTCGGTCATTTAGTCACTCAACAAACATCCACTGAGTATCTAGCATGGGCCACACACTCTGGAATGGTCAGTGGGATCAGGATCCGCATTTTACAGAGGGGAGTCTGGAGGCCCAATGAGGCGAGGCCACCTTCCCGGGGTCAGGATTGAGCCAGGCTCTGTGCAGACATGTCATCTCTGTACCTCAGTCAGAGGGCAGGTGTCGGGGGGTTTCCTCTACAGGAGTCTCTCCCACTTCTGCACCCCAGGCTGGTCTTTTATTCATCGGTTACTTTGTTCTCCAGAGATCCCATGAGCACCTACTCAGTGCCTGGCCCTGTGCTGGGTGAATGGGAGACCACAGACTGGTGGGAGATGGACAGACATCTAGAGAAAGCATGATGTGGGACCAGACCCTGGGACACCTGCTCCAGCTCAGTTTCCATACATTTGATTATTCATTTTGTATGTATTTTTTGAGCACTTACTGTGTACCAGACACTTAAAGAGACAGAGACAGTTCCCCTTTATCCTTAAGGGGATCATGACGTACAACACCGGGCCCCGCAGTGGTCACATGAGAGGATTCTCATGATTGTCAAACGGACAGACACACACGAGACTGTTCTCCAGTTTATCATCACACACACATGCATACACACACACACAGCTCTCTGATGGCAGTGAGGATGGTAGGAGCCTCAAAATGAAAGAGGCCGATGACAGCACTTAACCATCAGACGCTGGGTGGAAGCAATCATCCTAGTGTGTGATGAGGTCCGGGGAGCAGCGGGGGGCTCCTAGCTCAAAGGACGGATGGAGATGATGAATAGCACCCCAAGGGGCAAAAGACATTGAGCTGCCAACAAGGGTCCCACTCAGAAAAGAAAATTAAGGATAATCAAGCGACTGAAGTCAATTGTCCCAATAAATCGTCACAATCCCTTGGCCATTTTGTGGACCCAGAGCTCACTACCTGAGGAAGAAGAGGTCAGGTGTCCAGGATGAAGGACCAGCAACCCCAGGGCAGGTGTGATCAGTAACGATTCCCTTAGTCTTTGCCCAAGATGACCTACAGCCACTTAGACCACCTGGACACCCTGAAGAATAGCACCAGTGATGCCATGCTAATTGCACCGGAAGCACCAGAAGGGCCACTTCATTTTCTAGTCCTTTCCTCCCGCACCTAGGGAACAGAGCCTCAAGACAGAAAGATAAATGCTCAACCAGGTGACAAAATGTTGCTTACGAGGCTTCCCTAAATCATAGCACAGTCAGAGCAATACTTGACTGTCCTGGGTGGTGAAAACCTACCACCACGGGTACCAGGAGAATAAAGCAGACTTGCCAGGGGCCCTCAGGGCAGACAGATCCAAGTTAACTTAACCGTCCCTATAGGTCTCAGCTTATGAAGACCCCCAGCCCCTGGCCCAGAGATCCACCCCACCATTTAAGACCAACAGCCATGAAAAGATACAAGAGGCAGAAACACACCATGAAATGAGTTTCAGGACGTGGCACGAGGTGGGTTCATGTTTCAATGTTAGATAATCCAGCACGACATGGAGAAAATAGGTCGAGGGGACTTGTCATCTTCAACCTCTTTGTGTGGAGCAGCCTAAGATGTCCCACACCACCCTCCGTGGGACCCCTGGGGACCCTCCTCAATCTCATGTTGATTGTATAGATAGCCATTTCCAAAGCTGGCTTTACTTTGTGTTTCTATGAACTTCTGTCAAACGCTAATTGTCAACAGCCAGAAGAAAATAATAGTTTCCTTTGGAAAACTATTGCTCAATCAGCCATGGGGACAGCAGAGTTACAACACGTACTGATGGTTGAAATGATTCTTCAGAGAAGCAGCATGTCATGTTCCAATGACCATGGGCTTCAGAGTCAGGAGGACCTGGATTTGAGTCCTGACTCTACCCCTTGCTAGCTGTGTGGACCTGCACGATATACTTAATCTATGGAAGCCCCTACTTCTCTCCTTCCAGGTGAGATAGGCCGAGACCTGGGGCCCTTTACCAGAGTGTTTGCACCTGGACAAACGTCTTCTGGAGCAACAGAATACAGAGGAACTATAAGGGACTAACATTAACTGCAAGCATGCGCAGCTGGGGTAATTAGGAACAATAAGATACAGAAAGGCCGCAAACCAACTGCCATTTCTAAGGTGCTGGGAGCAAAAGCCGGCACTGCGCATGATCCCTGCACACGGCTCGGCACCAGGAGCGGGTGGGCAGACCACCTAGGCTACGTCTCCTGCCCGACCCACTGATCTGCCCCTACCCTCACCTCATTTAAGGAATCAGCCCGCCCTCCTTGGGGAGCGAGCAAGGGCACTTGTTCCTTGTTCGTGCTCCCTCGTGCTGCAGCATGAGCCCCAGTAAAGCCTCGCCTGAATCTCTCATCTAGCCTCTTACCAGTTCCTATCGATTAAAGAGCCCAAGGAGCCGAGTGGGTCATGCAGGCAGTGGACAGAGCACCCTTTTAGAGCATCCTGTTTGCTGTTTAAGACTGTGCCCTCTGGGGTCAGAACTACATGGGTTCAATTCCTGGCTCTCCACTGCTTTGGGTAAGTCGGTTCATTTTCTGTGCCTCCGTTTCCCCATCTGCGACATGGGAATGGGGAAAGCCCTATCTCCTAGGGTTGTCGAGAATAGGACGTGAGTTCATTAAAGACCTCAGGCTGCTGTCCGGGTGAGCGAGAGCAGCTGCATCTTCCTTACACCGAGAGACACCGGCATTCGGTCGAGCTATTTCCTTCCCAGGACCAGCCGGGACACGGAGCCGGGCGCTCCTCCTCACCCAGCTGCTGTGGCCTCCGGTTATCTGCGTGGAGCCGGGGCGGGAGTATGGCTGTGCCGCCGGCCGGGGCCGGGGCGGGGGATGTGGGGGTGGGGGCGGGGGGTGGGGTGGGGAGCGGGGGGCGTGGGGGTGGGGGGTGGGGTGGGGAGCGGGGGGCGTGGGGGTGGGGTGGGGGGTGGGGTGGGGGGTGGGGTGGGGGGTGGGGTGGGGGGCGGGGGCGAAGGCGCTGGCGTCGGGAGCTGTCCCCGCCCCTGTTCCGCACCACCAAATACGTCCATGCGCTCCGACTGCCTGGTCAGCGGCCACCCCGGGCTGCTGCCTCCTGTCCAGACCTGGAGCTCAGCGGCTAATTTTAGAAATGACTTGTCCACTCAGCTGCTGCTATCACATTGGCGTGGGGGAGGACGGGGAGGAGCAGTCAGGGAAGGGGATGTGAGTGCCGGCGCCGGGCGGGGAGCTGCTGCCATTTCTTCTCTGTCCCTGCTCTCCTGGCCTGGTGGGTCTCTGCGCTGGGACCTGGGGAGACCCCTCGGACCGGAGTGGATCCCGTGACCTCAGCACCGGCTGGAGAAGGTACCGTCGGGCTGGGTTTGACGGTGCGCGCCTTGTGAGCGGATAGGCCTAATTTTCCAGAATGTGCTTTGGGGGCTGCGGTGGCCTCTGGTCTTGCCATCTATTTCAGGCCTTTTGGCCTCTGAGCCCTCTTCCCTTTGGCTGGTTGCCTGCTTAGAAAACAAGAGTGTTTCATGGAAGGATTTTTATGACCAAACGCTGGGGTGAGGGGATACTTTTAAAGATCACCCTGGTCAGGCCCCAGCTGTTTGCTAATTATTAAATATATTTAGAGTCATGAGATAACCTTCACTTTGGAATCTCAGCCGCCAGACGGCAGGGGTTCGTATTTTCCCTCAGCTACCAGTGGTTTCTGCTTAACTGGGTGTCAGTTGATGGTCAGGAAGCCAAACGCTTCTTTCACGTTTCCAACACTGTTGAGTCTAAGCCTTGATTGTAATGGTTTTTTATTCCATTTCTTCCAAATAAGCATGGGGCGGGAAGGGGGATGGTGGACGGAGGTTTGAGTTTCATGTGGCCCTGACTTGATCCACTGTCCGAGAGGAGGAATTTTCTCTGGCTCGCCCATTGTGGGCATTTCTTTGAATGGAGAAGTGGCACAGGCCTCGGTGGGTGGTGTGGGCAGTGGGCACAGTGGGGAGGGGCTGTGTCTTCACATGGAGCTCCCTCCCTGGAGTTAGGCCTCAGGGCCATGGCCTTGGGAAGGCTTTTCCGTAGAGGTGGCCGGGAAGGGAAAGTCCAGTCGGTTCCAGTCTGGCCTCGACCCGCCGGGCCAGGAGAACTGGGCTGCCGCTTTCACTCTGCGGCCGGCCGAGCAGATGCCTGGCCCGCTCAGTGCACCAGCTCAGGGGGGCTGAGGGGCCCACTGGGGCTTCCTGTGTCTGACAGGACCGTGGTTCCCTCAGGGTTGTCTTTGCTACTGACTCAGGCTCTCCTGTATCTGGGTGATACGTCCAGGGGGGGCTGTGTAGTTTAGGCTGTGGATGAGTTCTAGAAAATAATGACACAGAGAGAGAGACAGAGGAGGAGGAGAAGGAGGGTCTCCTGACTTTGGAGGGGCTGCATGTCACCAGTGCAGATGTCTGGTGGCACCTGCACATAGGCCCGGTGACCTTGAATAGCCAAGTTTGGGCTCTGCTGACTCTGCGACCTCGGAGCAGTCCCTTCCGGGATCTGAGCTTTAGTTTCGCCTTCTAAACCTGAGGGCCTTGGCAAGACCATCCTGGAGATGGCAACCAGGATTCAACATCCAGGGCAGCGTTTCTCCAAGGATGGGTTGTTGATTATCTCCACCGGCCTCACGGGGCGGGGGTGGGGGTGGGGGGGTGTTAAACATGCAGATTCCCGGGACCATCTCAGAACTACTGAGCGGTCCTGGGGGGAAGGGGCCCGGAAATTCACAGGTTTCAAACCGGATGGGCGCGTCTGGTGCCCACCAAAGCTGGAGAAACGCCTTTCCTCTGTGGGAGCGGACAAAACCCCAGGGAGCTGCTGCTTAGCACCCACCTTGTCAAAACTCATGGTATCACAGACATGGAAACACGCACTGTCCTCTGTTAGGGTCTGATTATTGCAAAATTTCATAAGGCCCGTGTTCAGCCAGGGGCAAGACCAAGCGCTTCTGGGGGCTTTGTGAGATGAGATGAAAAGGCCCCAACGCCGGAGAGAACCTCCTGGCACGGCCAAAAGAATGGGAACTCTGGCTAGATTCCTTCTAGGCCTTGATGACACAGCCCTTCAGCGGCTCCTGGTTTACCTAGGAGATACAAACGACTGTCTGAATGGGCTGGTTTAAGCAGGTGGTTAGTCGCGGTATGGCGACTGTGGTTTATGGCATATCCTTGAATGTTTTTAACTAATAACTTTTATTTTTTAGAGCAGTTTTAGATTCACAGCAAAACTGAGCGGAAGGTACGGAGATTCCCATACACCTCCGTCCCCACGTTCACAGCCTCCCCCGTGGTAACATTCCCCACCAGCGTGGGATGTTTATTACAACTGATGAACCTTTACTGACACGTAATTATCACCAAATCCATAGTGTCTGTGATGGTTCACTCTTGGTGGTGTATATTCTATGGATTTGGAAAATGCATAATGATATGTATCCATCATTATGGTATCCTATAGAGCAGTTTCACTGCTCTAAAAATCCTCTGTGCTCTGCCTGTTCATCCCCCTCTCCCCCCAACCCCTGGCAATCACTGATCGTTTTACTGTCTCCACAGTATTGCCTTTTCCAGAATGCTATATAGTTGGAGTCTACAGTACATACTCTTTACAGATGGGTCCTTTCATTTAGTAACATGCACTTAAGTTTCCTCCATGTCTTTTCACGGTATCCTTAATATTTAAGCTATGTGAAATTGAATTATTTGAAAGATGGAGAAAGTCGGCAAGTGGAGGGCCCCCCGGGTGCTGTCAAATCCAGCCTCACCTGTTCACAGATCAGGCAGCCGAGGCACAGAGAGGGTTAGCGACTTGCCCAAGGACACACAGCTTTGCAGTGACGGCATTGGGCTTAGAACAGCCCCTGCCTTCAAGTTTGGCATTCAGGGAACAGCCTGGGGCACCCCATTTTAGGAATAATAACCCAATTTTTCCTATTACTCCACCCCCAAAACCTTCTCCACCATCATCCTCCAAGCCTCAAATGAAAGGATTAAATCTCAGCTCTAGTTTCAACAAAAATGAACTTTATTACACAAACAAGCTCATTGGGATGAGAGCTGCTGGGATATCTCATAACCATCAAGGCAGAAGTCAGTCTCTCCCCTCCCCTCCCCTCCCCTCCCCTCCCCTCCCCTCCCCTCCCCTCCCCTCCCCTCCCCTCCCCTCCCCCTCTCTCTCTCTCTCTCTCTCTCTCTCTCTCTCTCTCTCTCTCTCTCTCTCTCTCTCTCTCTCTCTCACACACACACACACACACACACACACACACACACACACACACGTGTACACCATTCATTCTGAAGGACCCAGAGCCAACATCAGCTTCACCTGAATCACCTCCCCCGGCCCCGGCGTGACTCACCCAGCTCCGTAATTTTCCTTTCCTGCTCTACACTGTGTTTCTCCCTGCTACTTAATTACTTTGAAGAAGTACAGTTTCTGGCAGTAAAGGAAAGATCTTCGAGAATCGGTGAGGTGGATTTACCAAATACTCAGCCAGTACTCAGGCTCAGGGAGTCAGGGATTTCAAGGTCCGGGGTCCCAAGGGAATTCATCTCCGCTCATAAAAGATTGCGTGCGTGCATTTTCAGCTGTTTCTTGGGTACCAGCTGGGGTTTGAGTTTCAGTTTCATGGAGGGGAACCAGATTAACTGTCGAGTTGAGAGAGAGACATGGTTGCTTACTGGGATTAAATGTCTCCTTCACACTGGATATTGCTGTGAGCTTGGGCATGAGTGATTAGCCCCATTTTACAGATCAGGAAGTGAGATTTAGAGGCTTAAGTGACCCAAGGTCATGCAGAGTGAAATGAAAGTGGGACTTGGTGCCTTGCTGCCAGAGACTTGTTTATTTAGTCTAGTCTAATAAACAACGTGAGCTAAGATAACCAATTATGCAACACTGTTCCACAGGGACAGATAACAAAGCCTATTCAAACTCATTATCTCATTTAATCCATTGACAATCCAGGAGGGGGCATCATACTGTTCCAGTTTTATCGAGGAGAAAACTGAGAATCAGAGAGGGTTACTGACTTGCCTGGGGTCACAGAGCCACTAAGTGGCGATGGGTCCAGGAATGACTTCTCCTCTTATTCTTCTGTCAACAGTGGGTTGACTCATTTTCTCAATTCTTTCTATATCACATCTATTTATTGTTTGAAGCAAGATTATTTTGCCCTTTTTTCCCCTTAACGCTCCTCTCCACTTGACATGATTCTTTTAGACCAGGGTTTCTTGACCTCAGCACTATTGACACTTGGGACTGAATAATTCCTTGTGGTGGGAGGACTGTCCTGAGCATTGTGGGACGTTTAGCAGCATCCCTGGCCTCTACCTGCAGATACCAGTAGCACCCCGTCTCCAGCTGTGACAACCAAAAATGCCTTCAGGCATTGCCCAACGTCCATGGGTGAGCACAATCACCACCTATTGAAAACCCTGATCTAGCCTAGTTCTGTCCAACAGAACTTTCTTCGATAATAGAAATGTTTTGTATCTCTGCTGTCCAATATGGTAGCCACTAGCCACGTGTGGAACATTGGAAAGTGCCTGGTGCAGATGAAAAGCTGAAGGTTTTTTTGTTTGGTTTGGTTTTTAATAAATTTATTTATTTTTTAATTTTTGGCCACATTGGGTCTTTGTTGCTGCGCGTGGGCTTTCTCTAGTTGCGGCGAGCGGGGGCTACTCTTCATTGTGGTTTGCGGGCTTCTTATTGTGGTGGCTTCTCTTGTTGGGAGCACCGGCTCTAGGTGTGCGGGCTTCAGTAGTTGTGGCTCGCGGGCTCTAGAGTGCAGGCTCAGTAGTTGTAGTGCACGGGCTTAGTTGCTCCGAGGCATGTGGGATCTTCCCGGACCAGGGCTTAAACCCGTGTCTCCTGCATTGGCAAGCGGATTCTTAACCACTGTGCCACCAGGGAAGCCCCTGAAGTTTTCATTTAATTTTAATTAATTTAAATTTAAATAGCCCCATGTGGCTAGTGGCTGCTGTATTAGACAGCAAAACTCCAGGTAGCAAGGGAGCAGGGGTAGAAAGACAGCCCTGTGATGGAGCAGTCAGGGGAGCCTCCCAGCAAAAGACTGACCAGCCTCTTGCCTCACTGTGGCAGGGGAAGCCCCAGGCTGGAAATGGCAAATACTTGGCACAGGCACCACTCCTAACCATTCCTGCGCCCATGGCAGACATTGCTAGTCAATCACCACACACTTTCTTGCTAGTTCAGCCATAGCTCAGGATCCTTCTCAACACAAAACTCCAGGCAGCCCCCAACTACAGATCAGTAGATGCTAGCATTTGAGAGAAATATTATTGCTCATCCCTAGGCCAGGAGGCCCATCTGGGAGGTCCAGGATCTCACCAGGCTGTAAGGTGGCTGGCAAGGGACGTGTGGCCAACCTGGGTCAGTGAGGCAACCACAGATATGGAGAGTGGAGATGCAATGTGCTGGAGGAGCCAAGATTTTTCTATTTCTTCAAGAAACACTCAGCATGATTTAGGGAGAGAGGAAGGGGGTGGGGGGAGAGGTGAAGACTTGTCAAAGCCAGCTGATGTGCAAAGCATTTGGAGATTTTTATTGAGCTGGGTGCAATATTATGATTTATGAAGAAAAATACATATTTGGTCATTTAGACCAAAACTATATATTTGGTCATCTCCCACATGGCCCAAAGCTTAAAATATTTACATTTTCCCCCTTTTTGGAAAAAAAAAAAAATTTGCGGACCCTTATTCTAGAGAGGGTTCTGAATGGCCCACAAAAGTGGACTTGCTGGATTAAAGGAAATATACATTGAAAATTTCAGCAGATGCTGCCCTTCATACTTGCACTAGCAGTGTATGAGATTGCCTGTTCCCCAGTGTCCTCACCAACACAGAGTAATAGCAAACTTTTCCATGTGGCCAATTTGATAGGTGAAAATGGTATTTCACTGTAGTTTTAATTGTACTTACCTTATTAGCAGTAAGATTTAGTATTAGGGAGTAGGTATAATAAAATATATATTTGGTCTTTGTCCCTCATTCCTGGCACAAAACTTCTAAAACCCGTGGAATTTCCAGATAGGAGTGTCTGATATTCCTAACAAAACCCTTTCAACCACACCTGAGTTTGTGTTAATGAGGTGACTTTTAGAAAGCCCCTAAGGAAGGGGCTGGTTGCCAGGGGAACCAACCAGAATTAGAGGATTGGAACTTTCAGTCTCTTCCACCCTCCCCCCACCCCCTTGAAGGGGAGAGGGCCTTGAGGTTGAATCAGTTAATCCTGTCTACATAACGAAGCTTCAGTGAAATTAAAAGAATGGGGTTTGGAGAGCTTCTGGATTGGTGTACACAGGGAGGTGCCGGGTGGGACAGCATGGAAGCTTTGCACCCCTTTCCCCATACCTTGCCCTGTGCGTCTCTTCCATATGGCTGTTCCTGAGTTAGATCCTTTTATAATAAACTGGTAATCTAGAGAGGAAAAAAAAAAAGAAAAAAATATATATATGTATATATTTGGTCATCTCATATATATTTGGCTTTCCAAAAGTCACCTCATTAACATAACAAAAGGCACCTTTTTAAAAAAATTAATTTTTATTCGAGAACAGTTCTGCTGTACAGCAAAGTGAATCGGCTATACATATACATATATCCCCTCTTTTTTGGATTTCCTTCCCATTTAGGTCACCACAGAGCACTGAGTAGAGTTCCCTGTGCTATACAGTAGGTTCTCATTAGTTATCTATTTTATACATGGTAGAGTATATATGACAACTTTATCACTCTCAACACTTAGGAAATTCCAAGGGTTTTGAAAGCTATGAGTCCCAAATATATAGATGGGGTTTGGAGTGCTTCTGGGTTGGTGAACACGTGGAGATTCGGGGTGAGAGGTGCGAGTAGAGAACGTTGAAGCTTCGAGCCCCTTCCCCCCTACCTCGCCCTGTGCATCCCTTCCATCTGCCTGTTCCTGAGTTATATCCTTTTATAATAAACCGGTGGTCTAGTAAGTAAAATGTTTCTTTGAGTTCTGTGAGCCACTGTGCACATAGATCTAACCCAAGGAGGGGCTCGTGGGAACCTCTGATTTATACCCAGTTGGTCAGAAGCACAGGTAACAATCGGAGCTTGGGATTGGTGGCTGAAGTGGGGGCGGGGGGAGGGCGGTCTCGTTGGACTGAGCCCTTTACTCATGGAATATAATCTTATGTCTGGGGAGATAGTGTCAGACCGAGTTGACCGGCCCCACGTACACCCTGGCGCACACACGTTGGAATTGGGTCCAGGAACTTAAAAGACTGGGACTCAACCTCAATCAATAGGCGACAGGGCTGCTGCAAAAGGCCATCATAATAAAGTCAGTAACGGCTCACAGGTGTACAGAGGGCTAGTGTCACCCCCATCCCCACCCCCCCGGAAGTGGACAAGAAAGACTGGAGCTCCCATTTGACAGATGGGAGAATTGAGGCCCAGAGAGGTTTGGCAACAGGTAGCATGGGGCCCAAGCTCAGATGTGAGGGCTCCAGGACTGACGTCTGCCCCCTGAAGGGCATAAGCCTGCTGCGCTCACCGTGGTCAGCCTCTTGTGGAGGGAAGTGTCCCCTTGTGCTGCAGAGAGCAGTCTAGGAGGACACTCCCAGGGGACAGTGGCCCGTGTTCTGAAGAATCTGGGAGCTATGAGAAATTGCTCACCTGGCAAATGGTTGAAGGCTCCAGATAAGAAAATGGAGGGTGCACCCCATAGGTGTCACATGGGATGCCTTATCTGTCACTCCGACAGAAGCTCAGAGTCCTTCCCGTATAACACTCCAGACACAACCACTCATCTATCAGAGTTGATACGTGAGTTGAAACCTACTTGCCCCCTAGCTGTACTGGTCCGGGTCCTGATAGGAAACAGCTTGACCTTCTCGCCGGGTGACCTCAGGCAAGTGCTTCAACCTCTCTGAGACTCTTGTCTGCTCTATGGGAGTGGCGCCAACCGTGTGGTTGCTGTCTTGGGAAAGAAATGTGATAATGGATTTCAAGATAATTAAATTTCAGGTCCCGTAGGAATTTAAGGGGGCCAGGGGTAGTTTAGGTGTAAGGTTTCTATCTCAGTGCTCGGCACAGTGTAGGTTCTCCCTAAATGTCGGTGAATCACCCCGTTCTGGGTCCTGGGCTGGGGCCTCCAGGCCGGCTTTGGCCATGGAGTCGAAAGAAAATGAAAAGATGACTGAAAGCAGTTACCAGTGATTAAGCATGTGGGTATGTGGCCGTCCTCTTCCCATTTTACGGCTGAGAAAACAGTCTCAGAGAACTTCCTGGGCGCCCACAAGGGAATAGTGGTGGCAGGACATGAACGTGGGCCATGATAACAGATGTAGATGCAGACAGCACAGGGGGACGTCAGCAGTCCCCGCTGTAGACTTGCTGGCAACGGCCTGCTCTGCCCCTCCCCAGCCACGCTCCTAGTCATTCATCCATTCAGTCACTCGACAAATATGTATGGAGAGCAAGTGTGTGCCAGGCACTGTCCTAGGCTCTGGGGCCACATAAGCTAACAAAACAGATGGAAATGCTGAACCTCTTAGGGGCCATGTTCTGCATGGGGAGTCAGAAACTAAACAAAGAACACACAGCATGGTGGACAGTGGTCAAGGGCTATGGGGGAAAAAGAGTAAGATCAGATGGTGGGCAGTCCTGGGATAAGGGTGCGGCGAGGTGGAATGGAGCTATGCAGCAATTTCAATGGGATGGTGAAGGCAGGATCACTGAGAAGGTGACTGAGCAACGACTTACAAGAGCTGAAGATGTGAGCCACGCAGAAGGAAAAGCGTGTGAAGTGGAGGGAACAGAATGTGGAAGGGTGCATCCAGGTCACTCCTCACTGAAGTGGGGGAGCAACGGGGAGAGACATTAGGACAGGTGACCACGAGGGCCCTGTAGGCCACTGTAAAGACTTGGGAGTTTGTTCTTTGAGACAGGTGAAGTCACTGGAGGATTAGCTGCTGGGTTAGGGCTGAACATTGAGATGTGAGAGGGAAAGCCTCGAGGGCCCCGTGGGGCCACTCAGACCAGCATGTCTACATGGAAAACTGTTTCAAACCATCCCTGGCTTTGGGGGTTACTTCTCCTTTCACCAGCCTCTCTCACCTCTGAGGGGAGACTTGAGACTTTGTCCCACGAATTCGGAGCATCTGGGGCCTCCTCATGGGCTTAAAACAGCAGCTGATGAGGCAGGTGTGAGTTTCAGGCCGGGATGAGAATGTGGTGATAAGAACACTTGCTTAAATTAAGGCTTGACAAAGCCACCCCGGTAGAATTGGCTCCTGGCCCTGGGTCAGTGGGGCTGGCCTGGTGCCTTTGAGGGGCAAGACAGGAGGAGGAAAGGCCCGAGACTGAGCGCTCTCATTTCCCCCATGTGCTCTGGACCCCTGGGCCTGCCAGCAGCCCGGTTGAGGACTACCCAGACCATCAGCCAGGATCCCCCCTAGAGCCTTGAAGCTGAGGGCTATTCTTGGGAAGCAGCCACTGACCTGGGCCAGATGGGAAGTGTTGCGGGGAGGGCAGTGGCCAGGGCAGCAACCTCAGGTCATGCCTATTCATAACCTGGGCTCCTCTGCCCAGGCGTGTAGCAGAGTGAATTCTGGCTGTGAGTCACTCGGGTCCTCTCCAGTGTCTCCTAAGGGGATGAGTGGGGAGGGGGTCTTTTGTCCCCTTCTCTCCCCCAGCCCCTCTCGCCAGAGACCTGGGCTCCTGCTTATTCTCCAGCTTTATTTACCTCTTGTGCCTCTGCAACCTGGAGAGCCCACACTATGCGGCCTTCTTCTTAAGGCAAAGACTTGGCTATTTTCACTCCAACATGTTTTAAGGGTACCCCATGTGGAGTTGGAAAGCGGGGGCCACAATGGGCTCTCGCGAGATGATGAGAGTCGCGTGACGTCACCTCACGTGGGGGTAGAAAAGCGAAGTCACGGTGGGATCTCGCGAGATGAGGGGAGTGGGGGGGGTGATATCGCCCACGCGGAGCTGGAAAGAGGGCCACAGTGGGCTCTCGCGAGATGATGGGAATGGCTTGACCTCGCTCCACGCAGAGTTGGAAAACAAGGGCCGTGGTGTTGTCTGGCGAGATGGGTTCAGCTCAGCGCCACCCCGTGAGGTTTGTCTCATCAGCTTCCAGGATGTGCAGTTGTCTCTGCGTGGGGCAGGGTTTCCGGGAACGCTGCCCGAGCCGTCTTCTTATGGGTAAGTCCCTGAAAGCAGCTCTTTACAGGCCAAGGGGACCTCCGAAAACTCGTGAACCATGGTAACTCTGAGTGTTGAGGATGGGGTTATCTTCCAGGAGGGGGCTGGGAGGGGTCAGTGAGGGATCCTGCTCTCAGAGATAGAAGTGAGAAAAACCGAAGGGGGAAGAAAGAGGCTCCTTCCTCCCCTCTTGACCCCCTTCACTAAGATCTTGCTGTATAGTCGTCCCTCGGTATCCCTCGGGGATTGATTCCAAGAACCCTCCACAGATACCAAAATCCATGAATGCTCAAGTCTCTTATATAAAACGGTGTAATATTTGCATATAACCCAGCACAGCCTCCTTTCCTTCATATACTTTAAATCATCTCTAATGCACTGTAAATGCTATGTTAGCAGTTATAAATACAATGTAAATGCTATGTAAAAACAATGTAAATGTAAATACAACGTAAATAGTTGCCAGGGCACAGCAAATTCAAGTTTTGATTTTTGGAACTTTCTGGAATTTTTTTTCCCCCAAGTTTTTTCAATTCACGCTTGGTTGAATTCGTAGATGCAGAACCTGAGCATATAGGAGGGCTCTTCATTTTCTGTGTGGGATGCTTTGTTATTTGCCCATTTTGGATAGTTCTTGTGTGTGTGCGCGCGCGTGTGCGCCGTGTTGCCCTCTGCCTCCTTTACCTCACAAGCCGATCGGAGCACCTTCCAGTGTGATTGCAAATGCTTCCCAAATGGGCCTGAGACACTGCAGGCAGGATGGGAAATGACTGCAGCCACTCTGGAAGACGGTTGGGCCAGTTCTTAAAAAGTCAAACATAAAGTTAGCAGACAACCCAGCAGTGCGACCTCCTGTGAATCTCCCTAAGAGAAGTGAAAACACATGGGCACACCAAGGCTTACAGGACTCTTCACAGCAGTATTATTCATCAGGGCCCAAAGTGGAAACAACCCAAATGTCCGTCAGCTGGTGAATGGATAAAGAGGATGTGGTTTATCCATACGGTGGAACGCTGATATACGCAACGATGCAGACAAACCTCAAAAACATTATGCAAAATGAAAGAGGGCACACGTAAAAGAGTGCATTGTCTAGGATTCCATTCATATCAAAAGTCCAGAAAAGGCAATCTATAGAGGTTAGAAAGTAAATTAGTGGTTGCCTGGGGCTGAGGGTGGGAACAGCTAGCGAGGCAAATAGGCATGAAGGGCCTTTTGGGGGTGATGGGATTCTGGTGAGGGTTGCAAAACTATACATTTATTTAAAAAACTGTAAATTTATCAAAAACCATCAAAGTGTATGCTCACAATGGGTGAAGCTTACGGCTGGCATAGAAATTATACCTCAGAGAAAGCAGTTTTTTATTTTTACTTTAACAATTTAATATTTTATTTTATTATTGACACCTGGATATGAGGCTGACAGGTTCTTTCCACTTTGGGCTTGCTAATTTACATTCCCCCCCTCCAACATTTCTATTTATAGTACGCGAATAAAGGAGACCGGAAAACTCGCTTCAGCAGGCTTGTACAGACACTGGCCTAGAAGGTCTGACCTGGGATGAATAAAGCTGTTTTAAAATGTTTCCTAAGCATCCCTTTCAATGGGTTCATACTATTCCTTTAAGTCCGATGTGCTCTAATTTATGCAACTTCTCTAGTTATCGGAGACTTAGGTTTTTTAGTCATACAAGCAACACAGTGGTGACATTTTCTGGTTGAGGATCACTTCCTCAAATTTGTTTTCCAGAAGAGGGCTTTCTAGGTCAAAAGTTATGTATGTATGTTAAGGCTTTCAAAATGATGTTAAAAATGCTTAATCTTTTCCCCAAAGCTCTGGGTCAATTAATAATAGTCAAGGTTTCCTACCCTTTCCTCATTTTCACGGTCAAACCGTGGAGCCAACTACTACCTCACAAAAGAAACACACAGTCTTCTGTGGTTTTAGAAATCAGGAGAGTGGCTGTCCTCAGGGGAATAGTTACTAGAAGCGGGCATGAGGGATGGTCAAGGGGCTGATAATGTTCTATTTTTTGAATTGAGATATGATTTAATACAGTAAAATTTTCAAGCTTAATTGTACAGCTGGATGAATTTTTACACATGCTATACTAGCGTAACCAGCACTCTGTCAACCTAAATAAACTTAGAAGGCAGTAATCCAACAAAAATTTTATTGGGGATTAAAGAACTGTAATTCGGGCACACAGATTTCGGTAGCAACGCAAACAGTGTCCTGCTAGGGAGTAAAATTCAGAGGCTTTTAAAGGCAAAGTGGGGAGGTTTGCATTACAAAGAATTTTAATTGGAGTAGGAGGTCGAAGTTGGTCTTTGATTAACATGATTGAGCGCTAAGGCTATCACTAGAGGGAAGTAAAAGTTCCTCACTGGGACAAATCTCAGGTGTTCTTGCAGAGTCCTTGGAATCTTTGTGGTTTGGACCAGTTCCGAAGTTCGTGGTTGCACCGGGGGAGGATGTGTGTAAGGTCCCCCTCCTTGATGGCCTAACGGCCCCATTGTAAAACCCCTGACATAAGTGACTCCATTTTATTTCACATTTCACAACTCGCATCAAGATACAGGACATTTCCATTGCCCTAGGAAGTTCCACTCGTGGTGCTCCCACCTCCATCACTATAGATTAGATTAGATTTGCCTGTTTATTATTTTATTTATAATATTTATGTATTTATATAATATGTTTACAATATTTACTATAATATTCATAAAGAATATTTCAAATTAAATTCAAATGTACTTTTAATAATTTTAAATAAAATTGTTAATTAAGATTAAAATTTAATTTTAATAATATTTTAAATTAAATTCAGTATACTTTAAAATAAAATCATGTTTTTATTTTAAAAGTTTAATAGTTTTAATTTGGTCAGGGTGCTAGTTATATAGTTGTGTTCTTTATGTGAGAGCCACTGAGCTATACACTTACTAGTATGTACTTTTCTGACTGTGTACATCAAGAGAAAGTTAAAGTGCGGGGTCAGGGGGCAAGGATATCAGGGCACTGTCCACTCCATGGCCATCAGCTCCCTGCTGACCGCGTTCCTCCCAGATGTAAATGACAGTGAGTTGTGCCCGGCTTTGTGGTCTTGGTTCGTGGCATTGGTGGGGGTTACAGATGGGCAGTACCCATAAGCTAACCTGTCCCTCTCTTCTCTCCCCTCTGTGTCTCCGTGGGTCAGTCTCGTGTCCATCACCTCATGCACTGCGTGTGCTTTACGGAAAGCCGTATTCCGTGCTGCCCGGCAGAGAGCTTCATCCCATCCCATCTCATCTCATCTCATCTCATCTCACCTCACCTCATCTCATCTCACCTCACCTCATCTCACCTCATCTCATCTCACTTCATCTCACCTCACGGTCCTGGCACTGCCTCAGCATGGCCATCTCATCACGCCTTGCCCTGTGGGAGCAGAAGGAAAGTAACGGTCAGGGCTCGGGCTGCAGCCACATGGGCCAACTGGACCCTCCAAGGACAAGTCATGGCCCTGGTGGCCCAGGCTGCCCCCTCCCACCTGGGGCCACCGGGGGCAGGGATTCTGACATCCAGAGCCTCCCTGGGGCATGTCCAGTCCCCCTTCGGTCTTCTGCCTCGGTTAGCCATGGCCTCTCCAACCCAGCCAGGCATTAGTGACCATGCCCTTGACTCCTCCCAGGGCTGCCTGGTCTCCGTCTGTTCCGCAGTAGGTGGCGGGGGAACAAGGGTAGACCAGCTGTCCAGTCTCCATCCTCATGGCAGCTCTGATGAGCATGAGGGTTGTGTGGGAGAAGCGTGGGTGGGGAAGCGGGGGGTGAGGGGGCAGAGGCAGGGCTGTTGGCTGCCAGGTTTATGCCATGGGGATGAGTTTCTGCGGTCCCTGCCTTCTGTCACCATGGAGAACTGGCAACGGGCCCTTCTTCCCAGTGATTCTGCTTTTCCCTTTTGTGTTTCTCATAAGATTCCATGAAGGGCCGCCTCTTTCTTTGATGCTTGTTATCTCCTCCTCACCTCATCCCACCCTGTGGACACGATTAAATGAGTTGGAGGCTGAAGGGTGGGGTGGTCGAGAAGCTTCTTTCTGGCTGCCTCTGCCCCTCCCAGGCTGATCTGGGTGTAGCATGGAGCAGTGCTGGAGGGAGTGGAGGTTGACACCTGCGGAGTGTGCCTTTCACGCTCAGGTTTCAGCCCACTAGAGCGTGGTGTAAACGTGAGCCCACTCTCCGTGTGTCTCTGTCTTCTCTCTTCCTAGGCAGAAGTCTGCCTTATCTCCTGGCCTCTGCTTTGTCTCCTGGCCTTTCCTATCTCCTTTAGATTCCCTTTTATTAGCAGGGCTGCAGAGATCAAGTCTTTGCCACCCTCTTGAAGAGGACCTTGATAAGGAGCTTATTTTAAACCAGTGTGTAGCTCTGCCATAAGAAGCGCTGGAGCTTTTTCTCTTTTTTAAACTCACGAGCAGTCACAATGATGCTGGTTAAAGACGCACCCCAGTCGCTCACAGCCAGGCCCATGTCTCAGCCTCCGAGGTCTCTGTGGCAAGTCTCAGCTGCAATCCAAGTCCAGCTAGCTGGCTTAGACCACATTTCTGGGGTAAAATGCAGGCTTTAAAGCCCAGTATTGGGGAGCCCCTGGCTGGCCATATTCTGGCTTAAGGACCATCAAGAAGTCCCGGCACTGGGTCAGCGGAGCGGGCTGTAGCCATAGGGCTGGATCCTTATATAAACCATGACTTCCCGCCCTTCCCTCCCTTACCATGCTCCTGGCACAGAAAGTGATTAAGGTGATGCATTAATTGCTTAATCTATTAACTACAAGCTGAGATGGGACAGGAGAGTGTGGATGGTTCCCTGTGATCCATCCCCTTCTGGAAACCTGGAAAAGCTCCTTCTGAAACAGGTCTTCCCAGAGATGGGTCTGTCCCACACCAAGGAAGGGAACCCATGGCCTTGTTCATGCAGATTCGTATTATGAGGAAACTGGGTCCAGGCAGAGATCGCCCCAACTGGAGTAACCTCTGAAGCTCGTGCATTCCATTTTCATTCGCTGTCTCGAGGCTTCCCAGAGCCTCGCCGAGCCTCTCCTGCTTTGCTGTGGCCTCTTGTACGTGAGCTTGGTCGTGTATGTCCTCTTTGGGCGCCTCCCTGGCTCTGTCGCAGATTCTTTAAAGGGCAGCTTGCCTCCACTGGTTCATTCACTGAGCTTTCTCCTTCCTTGCTTCTGCAAAACAGATTCGGGAAGAGGACAGGAGCCCTCCACCATCCTCGCCCCCTCCCCTTTTCTCTGTCATCCCAGGGGGCTTCATTAGGCAACTGGTCCGGGAGACTGAGAAAGAGTCGAAGGAAGCAAGACGGAGGAAACAGGCAGCACTTGCCTCCCCGGAACGAGAGGTAAGTGGCCCCACAGGAAGGGTTCCAGGTGACTCTCAGTACCTACCATTCTGGGGACTTCCCTGGTGGTCCGGTGGCTAAGACTCCGCACTCGCACTGCAGGGGGCCCGGGTTCAATCCCTGGTCAGGGAGCTAGATCACATGTGCATGCTGCAACTAAAGATCCCGCGTGCCGCAACGAAGACCTGGCACAGCCTAAATAAATAATTTTAAAAATACCCACCATCCTGTCCTGTGAGCATCCTTTGAGTCACTTGCCAGCCTTTGTTCCTGCAGTCCCCACTTCAGCTCGATCTGTTGAACTCCTACACCTCTGTCAAAACCCAGCTCTAATGGTACATCTCTGGAAAGCTCTCCCATTGCCTTCCTTTAATTCCCACTCCACCCTCTATGCCTGTCTTAATTGTGGTCAGCATAGTAATTAGTTGATCATGTGACTTATTTGACTAGTCATTCCTTAAGAGCAACAACTCTCTCTCTCATTCGACTCTGTATCTTGAGCAGCTCTCATAGAACTTGACCCATAGTGAATGCTCAAAAATTTTTGTTCACTGAGTGAATGGATGGTAACAGTTGATGTACGAGGGGATCATTCTGCCACTACTTTTGTAAAAAGGGAAACCTAAATATTAACTGAGGATGTATAGATAGTTTGCTTTCATTTAAGCAGAAAAGATGTTCAGTTGGTGTTCTCTGATTATTGCTGTATTGGTTGTTAAAATTCTGAAACCCTTCCATAGCAGGTGGTAAATGCCATGGCCCCAAGTACCCCAAGTGCCCCCCAGCTGCCATGTTCAGCTAGGCCCCTTTCCTGAGTCCCTCAGAGTGGCCACAGCCAATGATTAAAGGCTCACTGCTCGGCACAGGAGGGACCTCAGGGCCCTGCTCCAGCTGGCGTCCCTTCTGACTGGTTGGTGCCCACTTACATGTTCTGAACAGCACTGCTGGATGGAAGCAGTAGGTGGACGAGGTGCAGTCCCTGTGCTTGAAGGACTTGCAGATTGATCCCTGATGGTGTCCAGTGCTGCCTCCCTCCTTTCCCCCGGCTCTTCAGCCAGGGAACTCTGGCAGGATGATGAGCCTGGACACCAGGGAAGCAGGCTTGGGGTGCTTGCACCTTGGGCATATCACAGTGTTAACAGAAAGGGCATCTCCTTGCATCTGTGCTGCGCCCTCTTGACGCTGGGTGGATGCTGCAGTGGTTGGGCTGAGAGATCTGGTGGCCTCAGGGCCTGGAGTTGGCTTGAGCCCAGTGGCCACCCTGGCTTTGCCTCCCATGCCCCTTCAGCTGTTGTTTGCCTGGCAGGTCCCCCACGTGCCTGCACCTGTCCAGTCACAGTGACTCTGATGCATCAGCGAAGTCCTCTAGCAACTGAACGGCAGCAGCTGCTGAAACCCCCCTGCTGAGCCTTTGTGGGGGGGTGACAGGGAGGGCAGGCTCTGTCCCCACCCGTGGCTGACGCAGGCGTAAGTGGGGGCCAAAGTCCACCCCCACAGACTGCTGTTAGGTCGCGATGCAGTGTTACTGTGTGCCGTTTATCACTCGACAAGATTCACTGTCTTCTCAGGGGCTCATTTGATACCCTGTACAGCAAGGGGGTGGATGGGATTATACCCACTTATCAGAGGTGGAGACTGAGATTCAGAGAGGTCAAGACACTTGCTCAAGGTCATGAGGCCAGATAGAGGCAGACCAGGGCCAGAGTCTGTGTGTCCTCTGCTCTGGCAAGCTGCCTGGGAAAGGGCCAGTCTGGGGAGTGAGGTGGCTGGTGTGGTGGCCACAGAGGCCTGGGGAGGAAAGGGTTCCAGGAGCCCGCAGGCTATGCTGGCTTTGCTGTGCACAAGTTGAGAAGCAGAGCTAAGCAGAGGACAGAGATAAGCTGTCACTGCAGGGCATGGATGGAGACTCTGAGTATGATGGACAGGCCTCAGACGACAACAGGTGTCTGGACCATGGGCCAAGATGTTCCCAGGGCTGGAGCAGGGCAGCCTCAGGACATGTTCCTGCAAGGCAGAGAACCCTTGCTGGGTCCTGCCAATTTTTCTTGCCCCGATCACTAAATAACTTTGGCCTCTCTCTCCTCGCCCCAGCACAGCCATTTCATTGGAGCCTCATATGATCCTTGCAGGGAGCCATTAGAATCCATCACCGTTTTGCAGGAGTGGAAAACGAGGCTCTGGGAGGTGACTTGGTTTTCCTAAGGCCACCCCGCCAGTGAGGGACGGGGAGAGACTGGAATAACATAGCGGCCGAAAGAGATCCATATCGAATGTCAGAATTGGGTTCTAGCTCTGGCCCCACCACTGTATGTGTTCCAGGCCAAATCCCATCCCCTCTCTTGGCTTTAGTTTGTTCATCTGTAAAATGGTTGGGCTGTGAGTTTCCTCTCAGCCCCAGTGATTCTAGATGTTCTTCTTCCCCCTTGTACTGAGAAGGCTGCAGATGGGATCTGAGGGTTTTGGTGACTGAGAAAATCTGAAGGAAGAGAGTGCACAGAGTAGAGGGGAGGGAGGTTGGGATGGGTTGTCTTGCTTGGCCCACCCCTGTGTTACTGTCTCCTCTATGGGGGTTTGGTTAAAAATAAGGCCCTGACTCACTGTTCAAAATGGTGTGGACAGTGGTGAGATTTGCCAGCTGCAGCCAATCCCCTTTTGAAGGCGGTGTCCTGCCTGGTCCCAGAAGGTCAGACTGAGCTTCCGGGCTCTGGCGTTCTCAGCCCCGGTGGCATGTTGCAGTCACCTGGGGGGCCACCACCCAGACCAGCTGCATCAGACTCTCTGGGAGTGGAGCCGAAGCGACAGAATTTTTTAAAGCTCCCAGGAGATTCCAGCGAGTCCCAGAAAGACAAGCGAGGCTGTCAGTACTCAACAGTTAAGGGCACTGGCTTCAGACTCAGAGAGAGGCCTGTGTGACTTTCCATTCTGGGTTTGTCTCTTGGGCCCCCTACATCTCTGTGTTTGCTCCCTTATCTGTAGAATGGGGAGAAGTTCAGAACCTACTTCATTGGGTTCTTTATTAGGTTAAGAAGGATATTGCATTATGGCGATGTAGGGCCCATTGCAAGATCTATAAATGATAGCCATTATTATTATTATTGTCATTTTTACAAAGATGAAGATGGAGACTGTGCTCTGGAGGCGTCCATCACCTAAAACAGGAGAGCAACACAAATCAGAGCTAGAACGGGATGCAGAATGTGGTCATGGTGCAGATGGTGCACGAACAGACAGGGCTCTGGGACTCTGTGGGTCTATGAGGCAGTTTCTGATTGAGGTCTTCAGGCACACGTTTGTGGAGGACGGGGCATTTGAGCTGGGTATAGAAATACGAGTAGAATGTGGACGAGTGGAGAGGGCAAGGGCGTTCCGGGCAGCAAGCTCAAGGTGAACAAAAGCATGGAAGCTGGGAAGCGTCAGGTGTGGCAGGAGATGCCAGGTGTGGCTGAAGCATGGAGACGAGCAGGGACAGTGAGACCAGGTGGAGGTGGGGCCTCCTCTTCAAGAACTTTGAATGGCAGATGGCTGTGTTGAATGGCTTTCCTGGAGGCTCTGGGCAGCTTCCAGAATCTTTTGATGAGGTTTTAAATGACTGGCAGCAAATGGACAGGACATCAACTCAGCGGCTGTGGCCGTGGCCCAGGTAAGAGAGAGTGGACCTGGGTTTGGGAAAGGAGACTCAGGTGTGAAGCTTTGCAGGTGGAATCAACGCAATCCTGGGACTGTTCTGGATGTGAAAGGATGAGGACCCCAGATGCTCAGGCACAGGTGTGTGGGAGGCTGGTGTGAGCAGGGTCCAAAGTGGCAGAACCCAGACTAGGGCAGATGGTGCAGCCAGGTATCAGGGTAGAACTCCCCCCGTGGTCTCCTTCTGCAGAGGCAGAGGCAAAGCTGTCTCTGTGAGCAGTTCAGGCCACAGCCAGGCTGGTTTAAGGATGGAGGGCAGGGCGGGGCTGACATCACAAGGCAGTAGAAAGACATGGGAGAGGAACAGGCAGTGGAGACCCCTGAGTGTCGGGTACCCAGATGTCTCGGCCAAGCAAAAGTGGAAGACCTCAGGGCAGATCCAGAGCCCTCACCTGGTGTGCAGGTGTGGTCTGGGGACCAGGGTGGCGAAAGTAGCAGCAGATCACTTTGTTCAGTTCTCTGCAATTTCCACATCTCAGCCTACAGAAAATCTGGATGGTCAGGTGGTATCTGCCTGCACTGAGGGAAAAGCAAAGCTCAGAGAGGATAGGCGATGTCGTCCAAGGTCACCGAGCTGGAAAGCATCGGAGCCAAGACTAGAACAGGTCCTCTGATGACAGGCTCCATGTCCTTTCCCCATCCCTTCCTGGCCCAGCAGGAAGGATCAGGCATAAATAATAGAACAGTGACAACAGCACCAGTGACAGCAGCCGCGATAGCTCCTGTTACTGAGGACGTACTAGGTGCTGGGCTCAGCTTCCATATGCTACTGGGAAGCCTCACGCCCACCTGGTGAGGTAGGACATTATGCTTCTTATTTCACTGGTAAGGAAACTGACTCAGAGAGGGGAAGTTTTTTTGTGTGTTTTGTTTTGTTTTGTTTTGGCTGTGCTGCGCGGCATGTAGGATCTTAGTTCCCCAACCAAGGATCGAACCTGTGTCCCCTGCAGTGGAAGCGCAGAGTCTTAACCACTGGACCGCCAGGGAAGTCCCAAGGGGAAGTAATTTATCTAAGGCCACACAGCTAGTGAGTGGCAGAGTTCGGAAGTGAATTTGGGTCTGTTGGGCTCCAAAGTCCACTCTCCTTTCATGATGTCACTTGGCCTTGAGGTTCTGAGCCAAAGCCTAGGGTGTAGGGTGCTGGGGTTTGGCCCATTGCCCGTAGATGCTTGAGGGTCTTTGGATGAATGAATGGCTGGCTGAACAGATGAGTGAATGAATGAGTGAATGACAAAGCTGTCTGGTCAGCAAGCAGCTAAGTATGGTTGTGGTGTCTCTTCTAGACCCCAGAGATTTCCACCAGCCAACCCAACAGCGGTACCAAATCTGGAAGCCAGCACATCTCCCAGGACGACCAGTCGAGCTCTCCTCAGAGCTCAGACATTCTGGGCAAGAAGAGTGAGGGGGCCGGCACCATGGACCCGGTGCTGATGACCAGTATCAATGGCGAGAAGCCCCAGGAGTCGGGCCCCAGTGTGACACCAGCCAAAAAAAGCCTGCCCTTCAAGAGAGGGATGAGGAGGGGCGATGTGTTGCTGATGGTGGCCAAGCTGGACCCAGACTCAGCCAAGCCAGAGCAGAGGACCCAGCCCCGGGACGGCCCCGCTTGCAAGACCCCAGCCACAGACCCTGGAGGGGAAAGAAAGGGGGAGACCCCAGGGACTCCCTGTGGCCCCCAGGCCAGCACCAAGGATGCAGCTCTGAAGGCTGAGATGACCCAGACTGGGGATCTGGGGAACCCAGGAACTGTGCTACTGACAAAGGGCGAGAAGGATCAAGGCACAGTGGGGAAAGGGGGCGGGGCCCCCCAGACCAAAGGGGCCAAAGGGTGTGAGCCCCAGGGCAGAGAGGGGCTGGGTGAGGGGGGGCAACTGGGGGCAGCGGAGAAAGGGAGAGGGGACCCCCCAAACAAGGGAGCAAAGTGGAATTTCTCCAAGGATGCAGCAGGTGAAGGGAAGTGGGCTGGGGCCCAAGCCCAGGTGGGAAAGTGGGGAGGTTCCCTGGGCAGAAGGAGCAAGTGGGACGGTCCCCAGAGTAAGAAGGACAAAGAAGGTGCGCTCCTAAGTAAGGCAGACAAGACAGACGAACCTCAGACAAAGGTGGAGAAGGCGGGCGCGGTGCAGGGGAATGTGGGGGAAGCTCCTGGAGCGATGGAGAAAGCAGGCGAGCCTCAGAGCATGACTGGAAAGGCAGGTGAGCCCCAGGGGAAGACGAAAACGGTGGGACAACCCCGGCGCGAGTCTGGGGAGGCAGGTAAAGCCGGGAGTAAGACAGAGAAGGACTCTAAAGCCCCCAAGCGGGTGGATGCACATGGAGAGACCCCAGTTACAGCTGGGAAGGAGGACCAGCCTGAGGGCAGAGGGCGGAAAGCAGAGGAGGCCCTGGAGAGGGAGCCGCAAGGACCCGGACAGCCTGCTCTGGAGAACCGTGCGGAAAGGCCTCAGAGGCAGGAGAGCCGAGAGGGGCCAGCCCTGCAGGAGGGGAGCGGAGGAGGCCAGAGCGGAGTCTCAGACCAGGTGAGGGGGCTGCGGCCCCGGGGGCGGGGAGGGGCAGGCCAGAGAAGGAGGGGTGGGAAGGGCCTGCCCCTGGAGGCGGACAAGGCAGGGACAGGAGATGGACCGGGAGTGGAGGGCATGGCCAGCCTAGAGAAGGGAACAGGCACTCCCCCGACCACAAGCTGGGGTCTTGAGGACCCCGCAGCACCTGTCCCGGGGTGAGATTCTCCACAGAGTGAGGGAACGTCCCAACCACGTGAGGTGTCCTCTCGAGCCTGAGCTTACGTTGTCACACAACAGTTCTTCGTGCTAGGTAAACAGCAGATTGCTCGAAATGCAGATTCCCGGCCCCCACCTTGGAGCTTACCATTCAGAAAGCTGGGGTGGGGCTGTGGCTTCTGCATTTAAATAAGCACCCTCACCCGCACCGGGAGATTCTGATTTCGCTGGTCCCAGACGCACTGTGAGAAGTGCCCACGTAAGGGGTCTGCCCCTCACATGGGGGTTGGGGGAGGGCAGCGTCATCTTGGTCTAATTTATGTGATCTTTGCCCTCAGGCTCCTGAGGACAGATGGTATGAGGCGGAGAAAGTCTGGCTGGTTCAGAAGGATGGATTTACTCTTGGTAATTAGGGGTGTTAGCACATCTGGGGGCTAAGCCTCTCCCTCTTACGCCCCCTGCTGCTGCCAGCTGTATCTGCCAGGCCCTGATCCCAGTCTGCGGAGTAAGGGGAGGGAAGGGGGAAGGGGCAGCTGGGCCTGGGATGGGGATATGTGGCTTTGGGGTGGGAATAGGTGGATGTCATTTCACCCTTGGCAGCTGGTCTGTTGGGTGCTGTTTTCGAAGGCATTTGTTCCTTGGTAATTAATTAATTTAACTAATTCATTAAAGCAGCAAAAGCATTGTTTGCTTCCTGCAGTGTTGCTCAAGGAACTTGGAGTCTAGTGCAGGTGGGCAAATGGATTTCATCTCAGTGGATTTCATTTCATTTCATCTTTTGCTGGTGATTTGTGGCTAGTGACCAAACGCTACCGAGAAGTTACTCTGAGTCCCATTCAGAACACGGCTGGGAAGAGTGATTGATTAGTGATGTCTGTCATGGGCCCTGGAAAGAAAAACGGCAGCCTGTATGCCATTATCTGCCATCCCAGGTCTATATATGCATTGGGTCAGTGCACCCAACCATCTGGGTGCCTGGCATTGTGCCAGCTGCTAAAAGCCCCAAATGAGTCAGACCCAGCCTCTCTCCTCAAAGAGTTTGGGGTCACAATTCAGAACCCTCCCTGTAAATAAGCTCCAAGGGGAGGCGATGCTACCCATTTCTGACATGTCTCAGACCTTGCCAGCTCCTTGGCCTGGCTCAGCAACTCAGAATCAATCTCTCTTCTCCTTTCTTTTCCTCTCCTCCCCACCTGCCCCCGTCTTCTACCCTCCCCTCTTTCCCTGCTCCTCTTTTTCTCTCCCCCCCCCACCCTCCCCTTCTCTCTCTCCCACTGGGTTGTCTACCAGCAACGGTGCTGAAGCCAGACGAGGGAACAGCCGACCTGCCGGCAGGAAGGGTGCGACTGTGCATTGATGCTGACAAAAGCATCACTGAGGTGGATGAGGACCACGTTCATCGGGTGAGCCCCCCGTCCCCCTCCCTGCCTGCTCCGCACCCTCCTTCCCCACCCCTGGGAGAGATTACCCTGTGCTTGACTGCACGTAATACTTCGGCTTGATGCCCTGGGAGGGAATTATAGCGAAGATCACCATTGAAGTCATTACTCTGCTGGAGGTATATTGTTAAGGGCTCATTACTCTGTCCCATGGTGTCCCCTTTATGAGGACACATTAAGAGATGTGTTTGTCAGTTCTTGGGACTGGGAATTCTTCTGCTTGATCTGAGAAAGTGATTGTTTTCCTTTTTATGGACATTGCAAATCATGCTACAAAGCATGCTTCCTTTTTCACCCTGGCTGCCAGGGAATTCAGAGCCAAATTAGCAGTTTGCCATTGACCATAGCTTAGATTCCAGTGGCCTACCTTTTGGGTATCAACCTTTTGTTTTTTTGGTTGTTTTGCATAATTTTTGCACTACACCATGAATCTATTTGCGGATAAGTCGGAGTCTAACGATAGAAGTAAAAGGTCCTATCCTGATCTTTTTCCACCCCTCACAGCCTACTAATTGAGAAGGAGTTTCCTCCAGGAGTTCCATATGGGCCTCGTTCATCTTCATCCCTCTTTGCTCCTTCTCTGCCCACCCCGGGGCCTCTACTCCCACCAGTGTTGGGAGTTTGCAGAAGGCCAGTGTCCTCAGAAGAAAAACTGACCCATAAAAGAGCTGAGGGTTGACCCAAACGCCAGAGCATTAGGCCCCCAAAACTCCTTGAAGCTGGAAAGAATGATAGGAAGATTTTTAGAGTGGATGCCCTAAGGAGAGGCTGCTGTCGTCCCTTGCTTCTAGAAGGGTTTGGGCATATTTCCAAGCGATCAGTGTACGACGGGCTATCAGAAATGGGGCAGTTAGGGCATTGGCCTCCATCCTCAGTGTCACAGAAGCACACGCAGAGCTCCCCAACAAGACCCAGAAGAGGAGGAAACAGCAGAGGACACTTCCTCACTCTAGAGCACCACCCGTCTTTCGTGTTTGAGAGACAGAAGGTGCTTGAGTCTTGCTGTGTCGTCCTGAGAGCATCCCCCCTCCCGGTGCCATGAGCACAGGGAGGAAGGACCATGCGGGGAGGGGGCGGCTGCACAAAGAGCAAAGGAGAAGAGGTGCCCCTGTGTCATTTGTAGGGTTTCCTCACTGTCTCCAGAGTCCTTGTGTTCTGTTCTGGTCTTTGGCACAGAGCTCTCCAGGGACAGGGTCACCAGGGCTGTGTGTGTGTTTGGGCGGGTGCGGGGCCCAGGAGGCCAGAGGACACTGTGTGCTGGTTCACAGGCCAATCCCCCCGAGCTGGACCAGGCCGAGGACCTGGCCTCCCTGGTCAGTGTCAACGAGTCCAGTGTGCTGAACACGCTTCTGCACCGCCACCGGGCTCGGCTGCTGCACACCTGCGCTGGGCCTGACCTGATCGTCCTTCAGCCCCAGGGACCCACGGCGCCCTCTGCAGTCAAGGTGAGGGGGGACCATGGGGCCAGGGCTGGGGGACTGCACAAGAGGGCTGGGGTGGAGGGGTCCCTCTGCATCTCAGGGGAGAGCAGGCAGCCAGAGCTCCCTGCAAACGTGTCGGTGGGCAGCATCCTGCAGACGTGGATTCTGGGGCACCGTGGGCATTGGGTAGCCTTGGGGACCACATGAACCCCGCTCCTTAGAGGGGAAGGATGAGTAACTGATAGAGCAACAGGAGCGTGAAAGACAGTAATAATAAGAGAGAGCGTATTGACTGGCTATCAGCTGTGTACCAGGCACTGCTGCAAGCACCTTCGTGTGCATCTCCGTCAATTCTCAGGCCCACCTGACAGGACAGGGACCATGACCAGCCCCGTTCCATGGACGAGAAGCTGGGCCAGCTGCCAAACTCATGCCCAGCAGGTGGAGGAGCTGGGGTGAAGCCCACGCCGCTGGCCCCTCTGTGCTCTGAACCCCATGCTGGACCCGCGGGAGTCCCAGGCACCCATGTGAACGGGGAAACAGAAGCCTCGGTTCCGCCTTTATTTTTTTTTCCCTGTGGAGTGTAAAATGGCCCGTTTTTTGTTAAGACCGCAGTCAGAGCAAAGGAAACCTGTCAGCGCCACCTCTTGGAGAGGTCTGCAGCTACGACCGAGTCATTTGCACCCCATCCCCTCCGTTCACTCAGTAGCTCCTGGTTGAGGTATCGATCGAGGGTCCCGTATGCCAGGCTTGGAGGGAGGAGCAGGGAAGAAGATGGGCAGATAAATCTGCCTTCATGGAGCTTCCATCCTCGTGGGGGAAGACAGGCCCAACATGACAAAGAGAAATGTGGAGGAGGAGACAGCAAGCTGGAGGTCAGGAGGAGCAGGGACTGGTCGTGCCAGGTCTCATACGTGGTCATAGTGACTCTGCTTCTACTCTGAGCATGATGGAGATTTTCAGCAGGGCAGTGATGTGGTCTGACGCTGTAAAAGGACCCTCCTGGCTGCTCAGTGGAGGTTAGTTAGAGGCGGACAAAAGTGGAGGCAGGGAGACCCACCGGAGGTCGAAAGTCTTATCTGTGCTCCACTCTGAGGACTTGTTGGTGGGAAGGTTCAACACGCCACAGGTACCTTGGAAAGATGAGGACACCTCTCCAGCCTGGGTGTTTTCATCTGTCAATGGAGGACGAAAAGCTGCATCTTACCCTTTGGCGTCCCATGGGACAAAGCCATTCCTAGCCCCCGAATGATGCTAAGTCCATTAAAGAGGGGACAGTGGCCCTGCACCCCCTCCCTGGGGCTTCTCTTCTCCTGGACGCCCCCCCACCCTTAGGTCGCCCTCCAGGCCCCTCCCCAGCCTGGCTGTTCTGGCCAGGGTCCTGGAAGGGCGACGCTGCACTCTCCCCTCCCTTGCCAGGCAGGCTGTGCTTCTGTTACTGCAGCCCGAGGCCCCCGAGAGCCTGCTCTGGTTCCTTAGGGGCCCCTGGGAGGGGTGTTTGTCACAGGTCTCTCCGCAAGCCCAGTTCTCTCAACCGTGACTGTCCTCGATTGCGGCGTCTGCTACACGGCCTGGGTCAAAGAGCCTAAAAGTGCGGGGATTGGGACCCAACCTGGTAGGAGGAACTTGAGTCCCGTGGTCCCCCTAAGCCCCTGTAACCCTGTGGTGGGCGTGGGTCCCCCTCAAGTCACGCTGCCTCCCACACCCACAGCTGCCTTGTCTTTGGCTGAGTCCCCTCTGGTTCCTCAAATGGCCACCAGGTGGGAGCAGAGACCTGCGGTGAGGCTGGGACTGAGGCCTCCTTGAAGATGGGCTAGGAGGGGTCCAGGCAGGGCTGGGGGCCTCTCTCACTGGGGGTCTGGGCCTGCCGGGTGGCTGGGAGCTGGGTGCGTGCCTGGGGGTGCAGGCCTCTTTTGGGGTGAGTGTGCTGTGACTGCGTGGCGTGTAGATGGGCACACCTGTGTGCAGAGGCCTCTGCAGCTGTTGGGTGTGTGTGCCCTTGAGCGTGCCCGTGTGCAAGCATGCAGAGGGATACCTGTGTGTGACTGCGGGGCCTGGGTCTGCAGAACCCTCCCTGTTCCCCTTGCAGGCCTGAGAAGGCTGACGATTGGGGTAGCCTGGCCATTGAACTTTATGTTTCCAAAGTGGGAGGTGGCTCCGAGGCTCGGACCTCAGGACCCCCTGCCCGCTGCGTTCCCTTAGGCTGTGTCCAGCCATTGTGGCGGCTTGTCCTACTCTGCCAGCTTTGGGGTCCTGCTGAGCCTTTTTTAGTTATTTATTTTTTTAACATCTTTATTGGAGTATAATTGCTTTACAATGGTGTGTTAGTTTCTGCTGTATAGCAAAGTGAATCAGCTATACATATACATATGTTCCCATATCTCTTCCCTCTTGCATCTCCCTCCCTCCCTCCCACCCTCCCTATCCCACCCCTCTCGGTGGTCACAAAGCACCAAGCTGATCTCCCTGTGCTCTGCGGCTGCTTCCCACTAGCTAGCTATTTTACGTTTGGTAGTGTATATATGTCCATGCCACTCTCTCACTTTGTCACATCTTACCCTTCCCCCTCCCCATATCCTCAGGTCCATTCTCTAGTAGGTCTGTGAGCCTTTTGATTTGTGTCAGGATGGGGACTCATTGCTGTTCCTGGGGGCCTCGGGGTAGGAAAGGCCAACAGTGCACTGGGGGTGCTCCTTAGCCCCAGGCTGGGGGTTCGGGGAGGGGGAGGGCCGCCACACCAGAGTTTGTGCCCCTGGTCCTGCCAAGCCACTGGGAGGGTGGATGCTAGCCCACTTGTCACCCGCTTAGCATCCTGGGCTTCCAGGGTCCTCCTCCAGCCAGGCCCGTTTCCCTGCTCCCTTTGGTGCCTTTCTACTGCCCTCACTGCCTCCACCGCCCTCTTCCGTTCTTCCTGAAAACCACGTTAAGCAGACATTTGTCAAGGTCACAGTGACCTCCATGCTGCCAAGCCCAGCGGACAATTCTCCGGCCTCCTCTGACCTGACCCTCAGCAGCACTTCAGGGGCTGGTCCTTCCCTCCTCCTGCCATCACTCCCTTCCGTAGCTCAGGAATTCCGCTCTCCTGGTTTTCCTTCTGTCCCGCTGGCCTTCCCTCTCAGCCTCCTTTGCTGGTCTCTGATCTCTCCAAGTCTGGGTGCCCCATCCCTACACCTCTTCTCTCTCCCTCTTTAAACGCCCACTTCCTTGGTGATCTCATCCAAGCTCATGGCTTTAAAATGACTCCCCTTCAGTGTAATTTAATTAGTTGGTTTTTTATCATCTGTTTTTTCCCAAATGAAAGCAAGCTCTACAGGCAGGGCTTTTTTGTCTTAAGTCAGGTTTATTAAGGTATAATTTACATACAGTTAATGTCACCTTTTTTAGTGTTCACTTCTCTAAGTTTTTGACAAACACGTATAGTTGTGAAACTGTCTCTGCCATCAATTACAGGACAGTTCCCATCACCCCTAAAAGTTCTCCATACCCTTGTGGTCATCCCCTCCCCCATGTCCCGCCCTTGGCAGCCACTAATCTGTTCTTTTGTCCCTTTTCCCTAGTTGTGCCTTTTCTGAAAAGTCATAAAAATGGAATTGTACTGCGTGTAACCTTTGGAATCGGCTTCTTCCACTTATCACAATGCACAGCGCATTTGAGATTCACCCATATTGTTGCAGCTGTGAGCCGTTAGTTCTTCTATTGTATTTTATTGCACAGCTTTGTTTGTCTGTTCAGAGGGGGACCAGTTGTCCTGGTTTCCGTGGGAGGGAATGGTTTTTCTGGGACATGGGACTTTCAGTGCTAAAACCAGGGTGGTTGGTTATCTTAGTTCTTTAGTTGAGGGACATTTGGGTTGTTTCTAGTTTGTTGATGATTTTGAGTACCTACTCAATATAACCAGCGACAGAGGGTTTTTTGGTGAACACAAGTGTTCATTTCTCTTGGGTAAATACCTAAGAGTGGGATTGCTCAGTTTTATGACGGGTGTACATATCACTGTAAAAGAGGCTGCCAAGCTGTTCTCCAGAGTGGCTGTATTGTGTAGCATTGTGGGAGAATTCCACTTGCTCTGCATCTTAACCAGAACGTGCTAGTGTGTCAGAAAAATTAAAAACAGGTTTTTTAGCCATCTTAATAGGTGTATAATGATATTTCCTCACAGTTGGCAGAGATTTCCTTTATTCGCCTTGAGTAGTGTTGTGCCCCCAGTGCCTGGGTTAGTGCCTGCTATGTAGTAGACACTCGATGAATTTTTTTTTTTTTACCGAGTGAATGAATGTATGTATGGATGAATGAATGAAGTCAAAGGGGCTTCGGGTATCTAAATCTGTTATAGCAAATACATAGCACACGTACCGCCAATTCCCCCATGCCCCATTCTGTTTCCATGGCAGATGTCACTCATCAATTGAGCCATTTTATCCACCTGCTTCATTTCAGAGAGGTACGATCCAGTCCTTTGTGTAGCAAGTGAGATGAGCCCCATGAGCTAATGCAGCTCTAGTTCAAGCCTCTCATTGGCTGAAGAAGAGGCCAGGCTCAGAGCAGGGTCCAAGGCTGCCCAAGGACTCACAGCGAGCCAGTGGCAGGACTAGATCTCCAGGCTGGGCTCTCCCCAGAAAAATGCACGACGTCTCTGACAAGGCTGGAGTAGGATGGGAGGCATGGACGTGGATCTGGGCTTGAGGCCGGGTTGGAGCATTGTGGAGTGCTCCCTGGGCTCCGGCTGGGTGGGAAGGCTGATGCCGGCGATCTTCCTGCAGGTGCCCAGGAGCTGCCGGGATGGCCTACCCGCCCACGTTGGCTCCCTGGCCCAGCGGGCGTACTGGGCTCTGCTGAGCCAGCAGAGGGACCAGAGCATCGTGGCCCTGGGCCGGAGCGGTGCTGGCAAGACCACCTGCTGCGAGCAGGTCCTGGAGCACCTGGTGGGGATGGCAGGCAGTGTGGATGGCAGGGTCTCAGGTACAGTGGTCTCCAGGTGACGTGCAGCTGGGACGTGGTGGGGGCGGTGGCGTGGGGGAAGGGAAGGGAGAGTCGGAGGGGGTGCTGGGCAGCTCTTCCTTCTGTCTGCTCAGCTAGCGTTCACTGAGCACCTGGCTGTGTGCAGACCCTGTGCTGGCTTCTGGACAGGGCCGCCCCGAGGCTGTTGGGTACTTTTGTGTGAATTAGAAACAGGTACTCCTTGCCTAAGACACTCACTGCCACATGTGGAACCGTCGTCACGCATTGACATTGTTAGAACCAAACACTTGACCACCGCGTTCTGGGCCATCATCCTAATAAGCGTACAGGCCTATGGCTATCTGATATAAATGCTGTGCCCTTAGGTGTGGTGTCCTTGTGCAGCGCACAGCCCACTGGACTGTGCAGAGGACCCGATAAGTAAAAACAAAGACAAGGAGGCACCGACAGCCGGAAGGGAGACTCAGCTGCGCACCTGTGCCAGACTCCAATGCTCTGCACCGCTTGCTGGCCGAGCTGGGGAGGGGAGAGGCGGAGGGAGCACAGAGAAGGGGCCGGGGGGCTTCCTTGAGGAAATGATGTTTGAGCTGGGCATTAAAGAAAGAGTGTCAACATTGTAAATCAACTATACTTCAATAAAAAAATAGTGTCAATTGGTGATAATAATTACAATATTGATGGTGATCGTGGTAAATGCTTGCTGAGGACTTACGCGCCAGGCTCTATTCCAAGCAGGTTAACTTATTTATTATTTAAAACATCCCTATAAGGTAGACATTATTATTATTTGAATTTTATAGATGAGGCCATTAAAACGCAGGGAGGTTAACCAGCTTGTCCAAGGCCACACAGCTCATACATCCTAGCACCGAGATTCAAACACAGACAGTTTGGCTCCAGAGCTGTTACCCCTGGGCCAGTGTTCTCAATGTATTGTTGCCCCTCTGAGGAGCCTTTTTAGTTGTTCTTTCTCCTAATCGTCTCCCACCATGAAAAGTTAATGCCATAGATTCACCATATATTTGTTTATGCAGTGTGTGTGTATGTGTGTATATATATACAGACACACACAGACATATATATATATATATATATATATATATATATATGTGTGTGTGTGTGTGTGTGTGTGTGTGTGTAACTGTGCTCTATTCTATACGTAAGAAAGGAAAACTGCCCCCATCCTCAAGAATCAGTTTCTGCCCTCTTGGGGGCAGTATTCCCCCTGCTGAGAATATATGGCCCAGGCAGTGTTGCTTTTCTAATAATAACAAACAATACTAACACCGCCACATTTTGAGCATGTTCTGAGCACTTTACATTATTAAATCTTTTAGTCTTTGTGGCAACCACATGAGGTAAGTAAGTACTATTATTACCCCCATCTTATAGATGGGGTATCTGAGGCACAGGGAGGTTAATTTATTCGCTCCAAATCAGGTGACTAACAACGGGGAGAGGCCATATTCAAGCTTGTTTAACCATTGTACTATCCTGCTTCTCCACTGGGGTTATTCCAATGCTTTATTGATCACCTGTTCTGCACCTGGCCCAGGTTAGAGCCCTGTTAGGAGCTGGGGATACAGCAAGGAGAGGCCCTCCCAGAATGTAGTTCTGCTGAAAGTGTGTGTTGGGGGCGTGGGAGTCAGGCTAGGCTGTATCCAGGTGCCTAGCACATAGTGGGTGCTCGTTAAATAGTTATGTTAAAAAGCCTGGGACTGCAGGGCTTTTTGAGCTGGCTGTGATGGGCGTTCCCCGAGAGCAGGTCCAAGAATGTGAATGCCCTGCCCTGCTCCTAGACTCCACCAGGCCCAGGAGGCCCTAGGGCAGCCCTTGTCACTCAGATTGTACCAATCCTAGGTGTGTGTATCTCCCCTTCTGGGCTCACTCTTGCTCCCCCCGCGCCCCTGCTTGCAGCACAGGGCCAGCCCAGCAGCGGAAGAGGTGTGGCTTAGAGCTGAGTTGGGGGAGTGGAGGGGGCCCTGCTGGGGCCTGGGGCCAGAATGGGGTCCTGTGAGAGGTGGGGGTGGCAGCACCCGGGCCACGGGTGATGCCCTGTCTGTGCCCCACCAGTGGAGAAGATTCGAGCCACCTTCACTGTCCTCCGGGCCTTTGGCTCCGTGTTCACCGGCCACAGCCGCCGTGCCACCCGGTTCTCCATGGTGATGTCACTGGACTTCAACGCCACAGGCCGAGTCACGGCCGCCCAGCTCCAGGTGAGGCCTCTGGGTGGGAGGGAGAGGGGGCTCTATGGGGCTGCAGTAGCCTCAGCCCCCCTCAGCAGGGCCCACGCCTCCAGCTGGGACCCTGGAATGTGTCTAAATGGTCATCGCTTCCCAGGCCAAGGCCAGCTCCTCTCCACCTCGCTCAGTGCCCAGACATCTCCTTCCGGAGCACGCCGGCTCGTCTGTGCCTCGGAGTATCACAGGGATGAAATATTCATGAGTAGATACATAATTCAGCCGCTCATTAGCTGGGTCTTAAAAGCGTAAGCTGAAATTAAACAGGCGCTTGCTGGCCTTCTGCGGCCGCCCGTGTGTGACAGGCACATGGCCTGTTTGTTCCTCTCTCTGAAATCACCCGGCTCCTCCCCTTCCCCCCCCCCCCGCCCCCGCAAACATTCTGTTTGAACAGAAAACAGGATTAGGTTATTAGAAGGGTTGTTTGTATGTGGAGCTAGGAGAATACCCAGACTCGCTGGTGCACGATAAATCCCTTTCTGTCCCGGCCCTGAAAGTCTACCGTGCATCACCATGTGGGTCAAGTTATTAAGGGCTTCGGTTGCATAAGAGTGTGTTGGAGGGCGGCTCTGGGTTAATTGTTAGTACCCTTGGATTCCTTCATCGGAATGAGCCCGTTGCATTCTTTGATTGTCTGCGTGGACTCTGAATCAGTGAGACAAAGGCCTGGCACGTTTTGATTTGGAGGCGTCCAGCCAAGTTGGGGCCTGAGGTGCTGCCTCGAAGAGTGGGCCTGGGGGTTGGTGGGGGTGTGCGGGCAGCCTAGCGGGGCCTCGTGCTGACCGGCGCCTGTCCTCTCCCCTGGCAGACGATGCTGTTGGAGAAGAGCCACGTGGCGCGGCAGCTGGAAGGGGAAGGCAATTTCGAGGTTTTCTCCCAGATGCTAGCCGGATTGGACCTGGATCTCAGGTGAGCGACTGGGCTGAGCAGGGACAGCCGAGGGCAGTGAGACAAAGGGCCTCCGCTCTCCAGGGCCCCAGCCCTGCCTCTGCCCAGAGCTGAGAGGCAGTGGAGCCCAGTGGTTAGGAATCTGGCCTCTGATTCCTGCTGCCTGGTACTGCTCCTGGGCTGGGTGAACCTGGCCAGGTGTCACCTGCTCTGAATGTCCGTTTCTTCCTCTGTAAAGTGGAAATAGTACCTTGACTGACCTTACAGGATTAAGTGAGATAATTCACATATGGCTCTTAATACACGCTGGGGGGTGGTGGTGGATGTCTGCTGTGATGGTGACATTTTGGTACAGGTTCTGACAGCAGCGTGGGAGGTGGGCAAGGAACAGCAGACCCCACATCTTCCAGAAGCTCCTAAACTCTGTGAGAGCCTTGGGTGCACCTGAGGTAGCTCAGGGCGAGGAGGCACCAGGTGGAACAGCAGAGAAGCCAGAAGACTCATCTGGGAGGGCCTTCTGGGGGAGGTGGCCCAGGGAGTCATCTCTGCCCCTCGCTGACTCCTGGGAATTCTTGGACATGTGGCTCCCTGTCTGTGAGCCTTGGTTTCCTCATCTGTTGAACGAATGAGTAAGGTTCTGTCTAGTGAAGCTCCAGGGAGTGCTCACCCCAGGCGAGGGGTGATAATTTTCAGTTTGCCTCTGCGTCCCCCATCATTTGTCTCCTGCCTTCCACCCACGTCTGAAAGGCAGGCCAAGCCTGTCCTGAGCCTCCTGGCTAAGGCCAGAGGGGCACCTTACCCTTTGGAGAGAGGGCAGATTAGAGAGGAAACTCCCAGTTTTCAGAGCAGGGTAACTGAGGAGTAAGGAAGCTTCTGGAAGGCCTTCACTTAAGAAGGGCCCATCGAGGGCAGCAAGTGAGGAATATTCAGGAGGCAGGGCCAGGGCCTGAGGCAGACCCCGGGGCCTCCTGGGGCACTGTGTGGAGCCCCGTGCCGTGATGCCCACCTGCCCTGCCAGGCCACTGGTGTGGGTGGGTCCTCCCTTACTTCTGGTCCCTTCTCTGTTTCCAGGACAGAACTGTACCTGCACCAGCTGGCAGACAGCAGCTCCTTCGGCATGGGCGTGTGGCCTAAGGTAAAGAGGAGGTCCTTCTGGGTGTGAGTGGGTGTCTGTGTCCCCATGGCCAAGATGGGAGGGTCCCCTGTGTGGCTCGTCCCTCTGCCACTGGGGTGAGTAGTTGGCAAGGGCTGGTCACGTGGGGGAGGCAGGGTTGCCTTTATGGGGCCTGGGCTTGTCAGGGAAATGAGTCTTGTGCTAATAAAGGGAACCAGGAGGTGGTTTGTGTAGAGGTAAGGGCGCGGTCTCCGGGACAGGCTGTCTGGGTTCAAACCCCGGCTCTGACACTTACTGGATATGAGACCTCCGGCATGGACCCTAGCCTCTCTGAATGTCTGTGTCCTCTTCGGTAAAATAACAACAGTAGCTAGCAATATCTGCCTCATGGACCTGTTGTCAGGATTAAATGAAACGATGTGCAGAAAGCAGCTAGCACTGGGCTTGGATTACATCAGTCAGTGGCAGTTTTCTTAGGAAATATTGTTGATGATTAATGTGGCTTCCTGGAAGATAGGGCCTGTGAGTAGGGCCTTGAGAGGTGGTATTCGGTTGTTTAAAAAAGCACATTGTTCACTTGTTTGTTCTTTTATTTATTTTTTTATATTTTAAAAATTGTTTTGAGTCACCCACCCCCACCCCCACTCCTACCATCACCCCCTGTGCCAGGCCTGTGCTGAGTGCTGGGATTATGGTCCTCATCCCTGAATTTTCACCCTATCAAGAGAGAAAGACTTGGGAATTAATGCAATCGTGTGGGATAAGAAAAATGCCAGAGTTTGTACAACATTCTGTACACCAGAGAATAGATGAAAGCTACTTGGCCTCAGTCAAGGAAGGCTTCTTGGCCAAGGGGACATCTGACCTGTGTTTTGAAGGATGAGTAGGAGCTTACCAGGCAGAGGGGAGTGAATCATTTCTACTCTGAAGCCCTTTTCCAAACATACGTGTCAGGGAAACAAATGGCGCTGGAATAATTTGGTATCGTCATGCAAAAAAAAAGAATTTCAGTCCACAAATTCACACCATGTACAAAAATCGACCAAAAAAAATGGATCATAGACCTTACTGTAAGACTTAAAATCATAAAATTTCCAGAAGAAAACAGGAAGAAAATTTCTGTAACTTCGGATTGGGCAAAGACTTCATAGATGTGACCCCAAAAGCACAGTCCATGAGAGAACAAATTGATGAATTGCACTTTGTTGACATTAAGAACTTCTGCTCTTTGTGTGTCACTGTTAATATGAAAATACAAGCCACAGACTGGGAGAAAACACTTGCAAATCACATATCTGAAAAAGTCTTTGAATCCAGAATTTATAAATGACTCTCAGAACTCATAAATAACCCAACAAAAAAGATGGGCCAAAGATTTCAACATAGACTTCCCCAAAGAAGATACTTAGATGGCATGTGAAAGTATATTAAACATCCTTAGTCATTAAAGAAATTGCAACTCGGACCACGATGAAATAACTACTACACAATTACTAGAGTGTCTACACTTGAAAAGATTGATCGTACCAATGCTGGTGAGAATTTGGGGTAACTGGAGCTCTCATACCCTGCTGGTGGGAGTGGAAAATAGTGCACCATCTCGGAAAACGGGCTCTTACAAAGTTAAACATACACCTCCCACGTGGCACGCTAGTCTACTCCTAGGTGTTTATGCAGGAGAATGGAAGTGGACATCCGTGCAAAATTTATTTTACATGCAAGTTCATTAGCAGTTTTATGTGTACTAGCCAAAACCTAGAAACTACCCAAAATGTCTATTAACAGGTTAATGGATGAATTCATTGTAGAAAACCGTAAAGGTAGTATGCTACTCAGTAATAACAATGAACTGCTGATACACCCAAGAACATGATGGCTCTCAAAATAATTGTGCTGAGTGAAAAATCTCAGATGAAAGAGTACAACCATATAATCCCATGTATTTGAAACTCTAGAAAATGCAAACGAATCTGCTGTGACAGCAAACAGGTCAATGGTTGCCTGGGGTTTTGGTTGCAGGAGGAGGGGAGAGAGGATTATGAAAGGGAATTTTTGCGGGTAATGGATGTGTCCATTGTCTTGAGTGCAGACGCTTTCACGGGTGTAGATGTCAAAGCTTATCACAGTGTACTTGTTAAAGATAAGTGGTTTATTTTTGCCAGTTACACCTCAGTAAGGCTGTCTCACACTCTCTCTCTCTGCTGGGTACTATCCACAGAGTTACTGATTAAGTAGGTCTGGGCTAGGGCCTGAGAATCTGCATTTCTCACAAGTCCCCAGTTGATGGCGAAGCTGTGGGCCCAGGGACCCCGCTTTGAGAACCACTGTAGGTGAGTCTGTTTCGACAGTGGAGTGGGATGGAGTGGGGTGATGCGGGTCCCCCAGCTTCAGCTGCCTGACACCCCCCTCCACGGGGGGGGGGGGACTTGCAGTGTGTTCTTCTTTCATGCCTCTTCTCCCCCTGGTTTCCGCGGCGCTAGGAGCCCAGACTGGCCCCAGCAAGGCAGGGGATGCGAGGCTATCCCAGTGCTGGGTTTTCTTTAATGAGGTTGGGCCACATGTATCCATTTGAATCAGCAAGAGCGTTGTTGTTTGTTTTCTTGGTTTTGATGAGGAGAAGGGCTCAAGCCAGGCCCTCGTGAGCATCCCAGCCTGACCTGTTTGTTCACAGTCTGCATACAGGAATGGGGCACAGTGTGAACCCAATCAAGGAGGTGTTTGAAGTGGCTTTCTTTTTCTGTGTGTTTCTGGGGGTTGTTTTTTTAGACCAGTTGATCTGTGGGAACTGGTAGGGTATTTCTTTGTTCTCACCCTGCTACCTGGCAGGTATGGAGAGTGTTTTCTTTGTTCTCTAAGAGCAAAAATACAAGCTGGAAATTCGTCGGTCTTTGATAGAAGCCTGGGCTAGTTTTCTGGGATTGGGCCATCAGGTACTGACTCAGTGAAGGAATTTGGTGGTCAGGAAATCACCCCAAGAATGAGAGTTGCTAAGTACAAGCCCCCGAAGTCGCCAGAGTCAGCAAATAAAAATACGGGATACCTAGACCATATTCATCTTGTAACTGATCTAACAGCATGGTGACTGTAGTTAATAATACTGGACTTACGGTACATTTGAAATATCCTGGGAGAGTAGAACTTATGTGTTCTTAACACACACCAAGAAACGGTAACTATGTGAGGTGATGGGTGTATTAATTAACTTCATTGCGGTAATCATTTTACAGTGTTTATGTATATCAAATCCTCACATTGCACACCTAAAAATACACAATTTTTCTTTGTCAATTGTAATTCAGTAAAACTGGAAAAAATACACGATGCCCGGTTAAATTCGAGTTTCACATAAACATCGAATACTTTTTTTTAACTTAAGTGTGTCCCAAATATTACATGGGCAGGCCTGGAGGGCTGAAGTTGTATCAGAGAGGGCTACCTGGAGGCGGTGAGTACAAGCTGGTCTTGGACTGTGAGAGAAGTTAGGCAGGTGCAGTGAGGCCAGCCTTCCTGCTGCACCGAGCTCCCGATGCAGAGGCAACGGCGGGGGAGAGCCAGCAGTGCAGTGGTTGCAGAGCACAGGGTGAGGGTGTGGGCCGGGGGGGCTGTCAGCTGGAGCGGCGGGGCCAGGTTGTGGGGAAGCCGGCCCTCGGGGTGGTGCTGGCCCTCCGTGGCCGCCTTCGCTCGCTGATGGCCAGCTTCCCCTCCTTGTCCCTGCGCTGCGTCCTCCCTGCCTGCCACATTTCAGCTTTTACTTACTTACTTATTTATAAAATTTATTTATTTTAGTTTTGGCTGCATTGGGTCTTCATTGCAGTGCGCGGGCTTCTCACTGCGGTGGCTCCTCTTGTTGCAGAGCACGGGCTCTAGAGCGCAGGCTCAGCAGTTGTGGCGCACAGGCTTAGTTGCTCCGCGGCATGTGGGATCTTCCCTTCCCGGACCAGGGCTCGAACCTGTGTCCCCTGCGTTGGCAGGCGGATTCTTAACCACTGCGCCACCAGGGAAGCCCCACATTTCACCTTTAAATGGAACTTCTTTGAGATCGGTTAGGGCACCAGGACACATTTGAAATCACAAAGCTTTCATATTATTTTCTCCTCTGTAATTTGTTTTTCCTCAACCTAGCCTGATGTTTTAAAAAAGTACCAGCAGCAGTGGTCATAATAATAACAATAATCCTTGCCTCCCAGCAGTTTGCTTCTGGCTGGCAGCAGCCAGGCTTTGGCCCGAGGCACATTTATTTTTTATGACCCAGGCATCAACTGTGGAGGAATGGGCTCCAGACAGAAGGATGGGGGATCAGGCCCTCCTGCCAGGGGCTCTGCCAGGAGCTTTCTCTTACTTGATTCTCCTAAGGACCCTTTGACAGAAGGGATTATTATCACATGTGTTGGTTGGGAGGAGTAATCAGGCTCAGAGAAGTGAAACTACTTGCTTAAGGGCACACAGCTTTGAAGTGGCAGAAGCAGGGCATCCAGGTTGGCCTGACTCCACATTGTCTCTCTTGTTCGCCCCTCGCTGTCATCTCAGGTCTGTGCCCTGGCTGCAGACCGCGTGCTCTGGGATGTGCCGCAGTGTGCAGCCTTGGGTCACTTCTCCTCTCTCAGCTTCAGTTCCTCCCCCTGTGGAGTGGGTGGAGCAACGCCCTGACCCTCGGTCTGCCCCTAGGGTGGGCGCTCAGTAGAGAATCTGGCGTATAGTGGCTCCGTCCCTCCTCAGCTGCGTGGCCTTGGACAAGTGCCTTAGCCTCTCTGAGCCTCAGTTTCTCCTCTGACAATTGGAGAGACTCACAGCTGCCTTGCAAGGTAAAAGCACCTAGTGCAGCATTGTAGATGCTCAGTTAAGCCTTCTCTTCTCCCTCCTTAAATGGACTTGCAGTGCCTGGAGAGAACCTGGACCCGTCAGTGTTGAGGTAAAGGGAGCCCTTGGCTCTTGCTGGACACCTGTCCTGCCCTCCCCATGGTCTCCGTCAAGTTCACCCACCTGTGCAGGCACCCACGTTTCTTTTGCAAATGAATAGAGTCAGTGTTCTGCATTTCCCTCCCAGATCCGGCTCCAGATCCAGGGGCTGGAACGGTGGGAATCCTTCCAGGCCTGGGTTGGTTGGTTGTAGAGACACAGGGGCGCCCACCCTGGCCCTGGAGGAGGGGGTGTGGTTAACATCCCCGTGAAGCAGAGTGCGACCCCGGGCCCGGACCGTGCTTATAACCAGGGGCAGAACTCCAGGAGCCGGTTCCCTCGGCCAGGGAGGCCCCCGGTGCCGCGCCCTCCACCGGAGAGCAGCGCCCAGCTGCAGACCGTGGCTCCCTGCGGCCCTGCACCCTGTGAGAGAGGCCTGCACGTGCCCCCTCAGGGGGCTCGGCACCTAACGCACCATGCCTTCCAGCCCCGCGCCCTTCTGCTAGGAGACCCTGCCTGCCGGCCTACCTGCCCAGCACCCGCTTCTCCTGCTCGTGCTGGTGGCTTCATTCAGTGCTTCTTCCCAGAAGTCGGCTCCTTACGGCTCCCCGGAGCCCCCCAGGCCCAGCACTCACTCTGTGCTGTCAGTGTCTGTCTGCACATCTGTCCCCCTTATTGGACTGGGAGACCCTCAAGGACGGGCCACGCCTGATTCACTTGCCAGGGACTGCTGTGCGGCAGCAGGGAAGGTGTCCCTGGAAGGCCTGACAGCCTGGGCAGAGGCACGGGGTCGAGCCCAGCATTAACTGAGTGCCACTGTGTGCCGGGCACTGTGCTGGTGCTTTACGCACTTCGACTCATTTAATCCTCACAGTGGCCTGGGAGGAGGTTTGGCTGTTATTTTCATTCTACAGTGGTGGAAACTGAGCCTCCAGCGGAAGGGCAAGAGATTTGTGCAGTCACACCGCAGGGACGCAGAGCCGAGAGAACACGCAGTTCTGTCTGCCTCCAAATCCAAACCTGGCCTCTCTCTGCATTGTCGGAATCTCCTGGGTGCTCTAAATGCAGCCCGGTTGAATGTGTAGAGAACATTTTGGATTTTATTTTTTGCACTAAATTACCTGCCATCTTGGGTTAACCTTGCGTCTTTAATTGCATCAGACAAAGCCTGGGCATCTTCTGAGTCAGCTTTTACTTTTTCACTTTCTTTTTTTCAATTCAGTTGAGACATACAGTCAAATGTTTATGAAAGCACTAATTTTAAGTGTGCAACTCAGTGATGATTATATTCTCACACGCACCTGCAGCCCCACACCAGCTCAACATCTAGAACATTCCTCATTCCAGTAAAGGCTCCCTTGAGTCCCCACCCCATCAGAGGCATCCCTCCCACCTGAGTCATCATCCTAACTTCTCTTCCCATAGGGGAGTTTTGCCCACATCTGGACTTCATGTAACCAGAATCCACAGTGCGTGGTCTTTTGTACAGGGCTCCTCTGTCCCACGTGGAATCTGGGGGGTTCATACATGTGCTTGCATGATCAGTGACGTGATCTTTTTCATTGCTGCGTGGTACCCCATCACTGTGCCCTGGCTGGACCACCCACTGTTTATCCATTCTCCTCTTGGTAGACATTTCGGCCGTGAGTTGATGTATCCCACTGATCTGATGTCTATTTTTGTGATTTTGAGGCAAGGACTGGCTTTTGTCAGGGCATTATGCAGAGGCGTCTGGCTCCCTAGAGGTTTAGGGAACTGTAAACATCCTCGTGATTCTAACTGCTTTAGATCAGAAGCATATATATTCATCCCTCCGTGTCTTCTGTTGCAGCAGAGACCGGGGGAGGCGGGGAGGAGAGAAAAAGAAGCAAACAAGCTCTAGTGGAAGTTTTCTAATTCTTCTGTTCGTATGAGCTAAGTGGCAGATGATGGGGTCTGCCTGTAATTTAAAGTCAAATGCTCATGGCTGACAGTGGGAGCCATAATAAATGTGTTGCCACTGTCCTTTTGGTGTCCTTTCTCTGCTACTTTGAGGTCTCATAAATAACCAAGAGCATGTTGGTAAGATGCCTTCCTCTCCTCCGTTTGCTCCAGTGGAGCAGCTGCAGTTGCTAGGTTGAGCTCCTCGTTGCTAGGGTTTTTGTGGTCCTGTGGTGCCCCAGAAATATGATGGATCAGTGGAACATGCTTCTGCTATTAATTGAAATGTTTCCACAGTGAACCTCTCAATGTCACTGCATGCTTTGACGTTGTCCCAATAGGTCGATGATCCTTGCAGGTTTCTTTCCCAGTTAGAAGAATTGGCTTGAGTGGAGGGGACAAGTGGCGTGGACGGGGAGTCAGAAAGCCTGATTCTAATCCTGTATCTGATACTAACTTGCTGTGTGACCTTGGGCAAGCGTTGTCCCCTCTCTAAGCATTGGACTCCATAAAATTCAAGGACCTGCCAGCTTTGACAGCTTATAGTTCCTCACCCAAGCTCTGTAAACAGGCCAAGTGCAAATCAGGTCCTCATTATCTGTTGGAGGATTATTGACAGAAGAATTCTCATCCCCAGCTCACTTCCTCTCAACCCAGCAGGCTTCTGGGTCGCGTCTCCTTGGCCAGATGGCGTGTGTGGAGTTAGGAGTTTCAGACTAATTTTAATATTCAATCAGACATAGTTGGGGGGACTTCTCTGGTGGCACAGTGGTTGAGAATCCGCCTGCCAGTGCAGGGGACACGGGTTCGAGCCCTGGTCCAGGAAGATCCCACATGTCGCAGAGCAGCTAAGCCCGTGCGCCATAACTACTGAGCCTGCGCTCTAGAGCCCATGTTCTGCAACAAGAGAGGCCACCGCAATGAGAAGCCCGCACACCGCAACGAAGAGTAGCCCCCGCTCGCGACAACTAGAGGAGGCCCGTGCACAGCAACGAAGACCCAAGGCAGCCAGAAATAAATAGATAAATATATAAATTTATTAAAAAAAAACAAACATAATTGGGATCATAAATCTGAAAAAGGAACAGTGACACCCTACAACCCATAAACATCTGGTCATATTATTTTCTCTTTCCTCCTGCTTAAAAATCTTTGGCAGTTTCCCTCTGCGTGCCCTGGGGATGGCAGACAGGGTCTCTTTCAGTTGCTGAGGCAGATCATTGGGTGGGGCTGCAAGGGGGGACATCCTGAAAAGAATCTGGACTCGCTGGTTTGCTGTGGGATCTTCATCGATTGGTGTTGGCTGCCACGGGTCCAGGAGTGTAAATAGGGACGTGTGTTTGTCCATCGTGGCTGGAGTTTTAAGCCTGTTCCCTTTAATATTGTGTTTGAGGCCTTCTCCATGGCACCGGCCAGCTTCTCGTGCTTATTTCCTCCCCACCTCTGTCTGCCCCACCTCCAAAAATACCTGCTTCTCTGTCCACGTTCAGTTGAGCACCTGTTGTCTCCAAAGATGTCCTTTGTTCCCATTGTTCCCTCTGCCTGTCAGGCCTCTATTCCATCCAGTTGGCCAGCTCTGCCTATTTGTCTTTCAGACTTCAATCACAATCTTGTCTCATCTCCTGCGACATTCTCTTTGACTCTCTCGAGTGGGATTGATCGGCCAGGCCCTCCTCTGAAATTCCACAGTCCCCCACTTAGCCAGTTTCGCACTTAGTTGTTTTTACGTCTCTCTCCACTTCTAGCTTGAGAGGTCCTCAAAGTCAAGTTCTGGATTTCGCTCATCTCTGTCTCTCCAGAGCCCAGCACAGTGCAGAGCCTCAATAAATCTATTGAATGAACACACGAATGAATAAAACTCGTGTCGCCTTCCAAAGTCAGATAGACATGATTTTTATAACTTTCCCAGCAGCCTGAGTTCTGTGTGTCAGTACTCCCCAGCTTAATCGTGGGTAATTGACCATGGTCATAAAATGACCACACATTCCCCGGAGACCGAGCCCTGCTTCCACTTGCAAGTTTGCATTTCCTCCACCGTGACGGCCTGTTTGTCTTCCTCTCTCCCCTTGCTCTCAGCCTGAAGACAAGCAGAGGGCGGCAGCTGCCTTCGCCCAGCTCCAGGGCGCCATGGAGATGCTGGGTGTTTCGGAGAGCGAGCAGAGGGCCATTTGGCGGGTGTTGGCAGCCATCTACCACCTGGGTGCGGCGGGGGCCTGCAAAGGTACGTGCCTGCCGCCGGGCTCACCTGGGCTGCCGGCTGTCTCCGCCAGCAGGTGCCTGACAAGGCCCTTCTTTCCGTGAGGTGGGACAGGGTCAGCCTGTCATCTTCCACATCTCTGGGACTGCTCTTGGGGGGGCTGCCGAGCCAGGCGTGCCGAGAAGGAAGCGGGCTGGATGTTTCAAGCAAACCGCGTCACCCAGCGCTGTCCAGTGGAGCTTTCTGTGATGACAGGGGGAGGTTCTCTGTCCAGCAGGATGGCCGCTAGCTGTACGTGGCTGTCGAGCTTTTGACATGCAGCTGGTGCAACCGAGGCGTTGACTTTTTCATTGCATTAAATTCTAAGTAACGTACATTTAAATAGCCACATGTAGCTAGCTTGTGGTTACTGTGCTGAGAAGAGACACCCTGAAACGGGTGAGAGAAGGCTGGGTCCACGCACTAAAGGTGATGTTTTCTGTCTGGACATCTTGGCGATGCTCACGCCATATGCGCTGGAGCTGACCCAGCTCTCCTTCTCCTCCCAAACCTGCTCGCCGTCCTTAACTGTCTGTTTGCTTATTGTCCCTGCTTCAAGTTGGTCTCCCCAAGTGGTTCTCATCGTCCCTCTCCCTCCCCCATCCCTATCCAGTCGTTGACCTTGCCCTGTAGATACTTTCTGTGATGGCATTTCTGTCCTGACTTCTCTATTCTTACTACTGTCACCTTAGACTAAGTATTTGCTAATCCTTTTTTTGCTTGGACTGTTGCGGTAGCGTCACTGCCGATGGCTTGGCTCCACCCTCACTGTGACCACTGGGCTCCTTTCTAAAACGTAGACCTGGTGTGCCATTCCCTGCTTAGACTCCTCCCGAGGCGCGCTCCTGTCTGCTACGTCAAGTAAAATGCCTTGGATTGGCATTCAAGGCTCCTCGCTTCCCTAACCAGACTCTTGTGCCATTGCTTTTGGCACTGCGAAAGGTCCCGGGGAGACGGTCAATATCGAGAGCAGTGTGGCTCCTGCCTTCATGGGGCTTATGGTACCTTATACTGTGATTGTGTCCTTGTCTAGCTGTTTCCTGTAGAGAGTGGCTTCCTTTGGGCCCAGAACATAGAGTTGGAATTTACTTTTTGAATGGACACACGTGTTCATGGAGGTCTGTCCTCTGGAGCTATGTGTTGACTCTGGCTGACATTCTGGGCCATTCCTCTGTGGGGCAGCAGACTTCTTTGAAATATGCTGGCATGTTATTCCTGCCATTCCCATACCCGTGGGCCTTGTGGCCTGTTCTTTTGATTTTCATACACTTGAGCTGCATTGGTCCACTGATTTGATTTTGGACATTTCTAGAAGTTATGCTGAGTCAGAAATAGGTAAGGTAGGGAGTCCACAGTTGGTCCAAGCCAAGGGCAGACATGCTTAACTGGGCAAACATGGAAAAATCAAATGCCACTTGCCTTTTCCAAAAATCAGCCGTGGGCCATGCTCAACGCCCTGACCATTTGGAAATCAGCCAGCTTTGTAAATGGACTGGGATTGGGGATGTCATTGCACAGTTCAGATCAGAAAAGCTGTTGAAGGCTTAGAGTTGGGGCACAGGCATCTATAGATTGGGGATGTGTGGAAGGAAGCAAACGTATTTTACCGAATAGAAAACTGAGGCTCAGAAGGTCTAGGTGCAGTAAACTCCAGGCTGGGGCTTCCCTGGTGGTGCAGTGATTAAGAATCTGCCTGCCAATGCAGGGGGCACAGATTCGAGCCCTGGTCCGGGAAGATTCCACATGCCACGGAGCAACTAAGCCCGTGTACCACCACTACTGAGCCCGTGCTCTAGAGCCCGTGCTCCGCAACAAGAGAAGCCACCACAGTGAGAAGCCTGCGCACCGCAACGAAGAGTAGCCCCTGCTCCCCACAACTGGAGAAAAGCCCACGCAGCGACGAAGACCCAACGCAGCCTCCCAGAAAAACTCCAGGCTATGGGCACTTGAGGGAGGCAGATTTGAGTTCAAAACCAAACTTCTCTGAGCTTCAGAGAGGCCTCCTCTTTCACTGGGCCAAGACTGGGGTTGGTGTGAGGATTAAATGGAATAAAGAAGAGAAAGCTGAATTAAGCTGCTTTCCCCGGAGGCAGACCCTGAGACAAAAATTGCATGTAGGCTTTGGGGGAGGGGGTATCATGAGGAACCAGTAGGGAAGTGAGGGAAGAAAGGCAGGTGATGCTGGAGCCTTAAGGAGTGGGTTAGCTCTGGGAAGTGGGGGGCCAGTATCTCTGGGGACCTCTAGGAGACTCTGAAGAACATGCCTCCTCATCGTGTATTACCCGAGGGACGAGGGAGCCGGGATATTGATCTACCGCCTCCTGCTTCTCCCTGGTTGAAGGTTGCTCCTGGGGAGCATCCCCCCTGCCCTTCCCGCCTGCCCCATGCATGAGCTGGCATGTGTGGCAGCCAGGGAAGCAGAGAGGCGCAGACAGGTACCTGTAGTGACAGGCCAGGGACGCGTGTGGGGTGGTGTGTACGGAATGGCCCGGGCGAGGGGTGGTGGACAGCTCATCCATGCTTCTGGCCCCAGGCGGTCCCTCGGTAGATTGTGCTGTTGAGCCTGGGTTAGGTGACTCTCCCAGGGTGTCACAGCCACATGCCTCTCTGCTTTGCTCAACTCGAATAGTCTTGTTCCCTCCCGGCACTCAGCAAAGCCTAGGGAGAGGACAGGGCGGTTGGGACCTACCTTCCGATTTCCATTGTCACGCTTGAACCCTCTCTGCCTCGGATGCGACAAAACAGAGGCTAAGGGAGCCCCCAGTCTATTGACCTGTCACCAGAGAGGTTCGATGCCTGACTTTCTTCTCCTGAGGCTCCTGGGGCACCCCCTCTGATGGGGGCTCGGGACTCATACCTGTAGCTGCCTGTAACGATAAAAGAGAAAGGCACATTTATAAATATTTTATTAGTACACGATTATGGCAATAATTCCTCCCAGCCTCCCCCCACACCACCTGATAAATTATTTTAAGAGGAGCTGCTGTCAGTCTGCCTGAGAGGCCTGCTTGATGATTTACTTACTATATATTCTGCTTTGGAAGATTTCATAATAGGTTGCTCTAAAATCAGCTATTAAGAATTTCAAAGTCATATATAAACGTCTTTGCTTTGTGTCATAACAGATCATTTCGAAATATATTAAGAATCATTTCTGTTAATCAGGGTTTTTTTTTTTTTTTTCATTAAAACGATGCTCTCCTCCCAGCGCACCCAGCTTCCTTAACTTATTTTGAAAGTCCTGATCCTATTTTTAAAAACCAATATCAGTCCCTGTGGGGAGATTTCAGCCCTTATAACTGGACTTAGGATTTTTGAACTGTTTCAGCAGTAACGACAACCACCACTAATATTGGTTTCGCGTTTGATGGTTTCAAAAGCACTTGTACCTCTCTTGTGCCTTTTGATCTGATTGGATTCATACAATAACCTGGTGAGGAAGGATAGCGCCATGGGCAAGAGTCAGCCTCCTGGCTTGGCTTCTCTGATCCTCAGTTTCCTCCTCTCTAAAATGGGGCTAATGATGGCACCCACTTTGTAGGCTTGTCATGAGTATTAAATGAGTCAGTGCCAAACGTGTGAGCACAGGACTTGGCTCACGGCTTTATAAGAGGAGGAATGCGGTTTACCTGACGTCACACAGCTAGTATGTTCCAGAGTGCAGTTTGGAACCACGGCCGGTCTCCCTGCAAAGATCACTCCCCTGCCCTAGACTTTGCAGAGGGCTGTTAGGGTCATTCCTTGCTGGAGAATTGACCTGTTTTCCTGGGCCCTGTGCTGAGTGCTTACAGACGTGATGTCACTGCACAGCCTTAGACTAGCCCAGGAGGAGCGAGAACTATCAGATGCCCATTTTACAGATGAGGAGACTGAGGCCTGCCAGAGAGGTTCATCCTCATCCCCAAGGGCACACAGCTAAAGCCAGAGGTGGGATTTGGACCCAGGTCTGCCCAGGCACTGAGCCTAACCTCTGAGATGACACCTCTCGCCTCCCTGGCCCTGTGTGCCGCTGCTTCTGGCCTCACAGGCTCCAAGGGCTGGTGATGTCACTTTTTCACTGGGGTGCCCTGTTTTTACACTTCTGGCACCAAATGTGTGGGGTTTTCCTTACACCAACCGGTCCTCTGATTCTCCGGACACCAACTGGGTGTCCTACAATTTAGTCCACTCCTGATACTACTTGGAGTTAGTGCAGGTTACGGACTCGGTCCCACAAGACTGCACCACTTCAGACATTGTTCATAAGTTTGGGCCACCTGTACTTCTGATGGACCAGCTATAAAGTTGGGCTCCCACAGACCCCTCCTTGGTTTGATAATTTGCTAGAATGACTGACAGAACTTAGGAGGGCTTTTACTTACCAGTACCTGTTTATCGTAAGGCATACAACTCAGGAACAGCCAAACGGAAGAGATGCGCAGGGCAAGTTATAGAGCAAGGGGCTTCCCTGCCTTCACTGTGCGACCCTCCCGGCACCTCAGTGTGTTCAGTGACCCGGCAGCTCTCTGAGCCCCATCGTTCGGGGTTTTTGGAGGTTTCATTACACAGGCATGATTGATTAAATCATTGTAATCAATCACGGCCCCAGCACACTCCTGGGGGCCCCTGAGTCTCCTCTCTTGGGGGAGTGGCATTAGGCCCCCACTGACCCCTGAGTTCCAGCAGGGCGCTGAGTTCCTGCAGGGTGCTGTTCCTGTGGCCGGTCATAAAGAGGCTGCGTTCTTCCCTCTGTCTGCACTGTCTCCACCTCCTTTCTGCTTCTCAAGCGCACTGTCCCTGCTGGGTCCCTTGGGAAGGCTGTGGGAGGGGGCCCTGGGGGCTGCCTCGGTATGGCAGGCAGAAAACCCTGGGTGATTTGACGCGGGATGGTTTGCTGTGAACCAAGACTCATGGCCTGGGCCGTCCCTCAGGAGCCATCAGGGAACCATTTATCCAGCCTCGTGTTTCTTTCCTTTGGCAGAATGTGGCCCATGGAACAATCAGCTGGCACCCATGGGTTTTGAATGGCAGCAAACAGTTGTTCTCTGGAGCTCACTTGACAAGGAGAGGGCGGGGGAGGAGGGACACGCTGGGCCCTGCAGTGGGCAGAGCCGGCCTTGAGTTCAGGCTCCTCCACCTCCTGGCTGTGTGATTTAACCTGTGCAAGAGATTTCACCTCTCTGGACCGCAGCTTCCGTGCCTGTAAAATGGTAAAACCCTGTCTACCTTCTACATCGTTAGTCAGGTAATGGCTGCATCCCACCCACCTGGCACATGGGCGGGGTTCAGCAAGCCCTGACTCTCTTTTCTTTGCAAAGTGCTTTTTGTTATCTGTTGGCTCTGTTGGCATCAAAGCCTGCCCTGACATGGGCCGGGTCGGGGTGGAGAACTCAAGCCTCCAGGGAATGCAGCTCATTGCTGAAGGGCACATGGTGAAACCTCTGTGCTAGTGAACGGCAGCTTCAGAACCAGGGTCCAGTTCCGGACTCTCAGTCCAGTGCTCTTTCCACAGCTTCGAGGAAGGTTCTGAGGGCCAGGGAGAGTGTGGGGTAGTGGTCAGAGCAGTCAGGAGTGACACGGTCTTGTGCTCAAGTGGAAGTGAGGATTCCAGCACTTGCTAGCTTTGTGACTGGTCATGTGACCTTGCTGCCATGACCTGGCAGCCCCATGTTGTTCCGTGGCTTGAACAATGATCATTTTATTATCTCCCCAAGCTCCTGGGAGTCTGCAGTTTGGAAGGACTCGGCTGGGCTGCGGTCAGAGGGTGGCTGACCCAGAAACAGTGGGGCTGGAGTCGCCGGGACTAGCCGGGCACCTCCGTCTCTCTGAGTCTCAGATCTCGGGTCCCAGCTTGGGCCTGATCGGGCTTCCTTGTGGCCTGGTGGCTTCGGGGCTCCAAGGAAGCTTCCAGAGAGCAGCATGGAAGCTGCATCACCTCTTCTGAGCTGGCCTCAGCTATCATGCAGTGTCACTGCTGCCATGCTCTGTGTCACAGCTTCAAGGGCCAGGCAGTCTAGACTCCAATCCTGGATGGGGGAGTGACGAGGTTCGAGAACATGTCGGGTGAGAGATACTGGTATGGCCATATGTTGGTCTTGAGCAAGGAACTTAAGCTTTCTGAGACTCAGTTTTCCGACCTATACAATGGGATTGAAAACAGTAGTGACTTCACAGGTCTGCTAAGCAGATGAAGTGAAATGTATGTCAAGGGCTAAGCTCAGTGCCAGGCACTTGTCAGAGCTGCTGTTGTGAATTAGGGCGTCGCAAAGCTTGGAGATACTTGCCGGCTCCCTGCTGGGATGGCAGGAGGATGCTCCTGGGATTTCTGCTCCCTACTTTTATTACCAGTGCCCCCCAGTGTCCTCTGATTCCCCTAAAGACCCTTTTCCCACAGAAGAGTAAATCAAGGAGGAACTCGGAGCCCTTTTTGCAGCAAGAAACAATTCTCTTGTCTCGGGACCTCTTGGCTGCGTGAGATTAAAACCAGTCAGGACCCTCTTCTCAGGAATGTTCCCTGAACAAAATCCTTCTGGGGTCTTGCTGTCCTGCATGTCAGCCCAAGGCTGGGAGTCACTTACCTGTGTTCTCTCCTCTAATTCCCACGGCAACCGTGACAGGTAGGGAGGGAATTCCCACTTGGCAGTTCAGGCTGCTGAGGCTCAGAGAGGTTATGTAACTTTGCCGAGGCCAAACGGCACCACGTGGTGGAGCCAAGGTTAGAATCAGTGCCTGTCTGCCTCCAAAGCTAGTGTCCTTCTCCTCTGTGAGGCCGCTCATCTGGCCCAGTCCTTGGGTGCATTTTGGGTGCTCGGACCTCCACCTCACCTCTAAGAGCAGCTTCTCAGCTCCGTCCCCAGTCTCCAATCTCCGTTCCTTCATCTGGAAGGGCATCCGCTAAGCAGAACCGAGGCAGGAGAGCTCGGAATCGAGGCTAACAGCATGGGCTCTGGGGCCAGGCAGCCCTGTGTTTCACCCCAGCTCTCCTGTGTGATCTGTGACTCTCTTCACCTCTGAGGCGCAGTGTCCTCATCTGTAGATTGGGGATAACAGTCCTTGGGAGGCTTAAATTATTCAGTTTGAATGTGTAAAGCTCGGCCACCCTTGTTGTTATTGCTATTATTATTGTTAATGGAAAACCTGCCCACCATCCAGGCATTTCCCCGGCAAAGCTTTGAGTCTACAAAGATGACTCGGGCTCGTCTTTAATCCTCTCCAATCCCTGTGGTCCCGTAGCTGTAAGAGACGTACACCCTCCCTGGAAAGTCTGAGACTCTTTGTCACTCTGCCCGCTGTCCCTCATTACTCCATAAAAATGACAGTACTGTTCAGAATCCAAAATAACAAGGATGCGGTATCTGCCTTGATGGCCGAGTTGCTTTGCTTTCCTTTGGCTCTGAAGGCTGATGGGAGGTTTAATTTATTTGTCTTTTACTAAATTTGCCAGTCTACTTGTTGCTGACCCCATTGCCTAATATATGATGCAGTCGGGCCCATGTATAACCCGGGGGGGGCCTGTAATGGAGTGATGGAGGGAGGCTGCCCGTCGGCCACCACTCCGCGCCTGTTCTAATAGAGACATCAGTCCCTGAATGGATGGGGCCGTAACTCGGGGAGCCCGGAGGGGCCCGCAGGAAGAAGAGACGATTGTCATGATGACGGGAACCCAGCCCCCTACCTTCTGCTGGGAACCTCCCCCCACCCCCGACATCTAGCAGCCAGGGGAGTCCGTCCAAGGATGGGAGGAGGTGGCCTGATGCTCCCCAAGCCCGGATAAGACCCTGAGCACAGAAGGCCCCGGGGAGTAGCAACAGTGATGCCGTCAACGCAAAGCAATCACCATGTATTCACGCACTTTACTCTTTTTATTGTTCTAAAATAACTGCACAAATGATACTGTAAAGTTGTCTTCCTATGAAAAATGGAAACAATACAGACGAACACAGAATGTCGAAAGCAGGTCCCCCCCACTCCCTTGATCCTCCTGACCTCAAAGGTGACCGTTGTTAAGGTGCAAAGGTGACATTTATTACAACTGATGAGCCAGTACTGATACACCGTTATTAACCGAAGTCCCCAGTTTACCTTGGGGTTCGCCCTTGGTGTTGTACATTCTCTGGGATTTGACAAGTGTGTCATGTCATGTCGTGTGTCCACCATGACCGTGTGATCCAGGCTAGTTCCACTGCCCTAACAGGCTGGCTTTTTTTTTTTTTTCTCTTAAACTTTTTCATTTGAAATCATCATAGATTCATAAGTAGCTGGAACAGTAACACATCGAGTCCCTGACCCCTTCCCCCAGTTGTGGCTGCAGACGTGGCTGCAGTCCCTCTCAAAAGCAGAGAGTGGCCGTGGCTGTGTCACTGTGTCCCCAGTGTAGGCCTCACCCTCAGGCCTTTTAGACTGAGCACGAGCTACACCTGTGCACGTGACAACTACGGGGGTGGCTGGCTGGCGCTGTTACAATATAAACAAGTTCACACCGGCTCCACTTCCACGTGCTCTGCTGCTCCCCGTGCCGGCGCGGCGTGGGCCTCTCTGCCCGTGGCTCACAGCAGCGCCCCTTGTTCTCTCCCTTAACTGCAGGGCTTCCCCGGCGAGGGGGCCTCAGTCGATGTCGCACTTCTCCAGCTGATGAGCGTTTGGGCAGTCTCCTGCTTTGGGGGGTTCTAAACAGCGCCACGTGGGCATACATCCGTGTATGTGGAGGCGGTGCAGGGGTGAGCGTTCTGGAGCCATGGTGGCCTGGGCCTGGGCCTGCTGGACCAGGGGGCGTGTTTGAGGTTGAACATTTCCATGGACATGGCTCGATTCCCCTGCCTGTATTCACAAGGGTCGGCTCACTGCAGCCTCACAAGCCTGGGGGGGATGTGAGACTGGAGTCTGGCTCTCTGAACACCTGGGCCGTGGCTGCGTTCTTGCTGCTCCATCCTCCCCTCCCCACCCCCGCACCCCCACGGCCTCCTTTTCTTCATCCTCCTCCTCCTCCCCCACGCGCCCTCTTCCCCCTCTGCTCCCCCCTTACTGCTCTCCTTCCTCTCTCTCCTCTCCCTCCTTCTCTCTTCCTTTTCTTCTTCTCCTCTATGCCTATTGGATGGTAGGCCCTCGGCAACGCCGTTCTTACATTCCAAGACAAAACTTCCGTCTGATCAAGGGAGGGAGACCTAGACAGGCACGTTGGAGACGCCAGGAGAAAATTCTAGGCAGGAGACACCCAAAGTTCAGAGGGGTCAGTCCCGCCCAAGGGGTCCTAGGGCCTGGGACCCTTGAACCGAATCTCCCAAACAGAGCGGAAATCAGGGAGGATGCTCCAGACAGCAGAGCCTCGGTGAGCAGAGGTGTGGTGGCCCGAGCAAGGCCTGGGGCCTCCGTGTCCCCATCTGCGAGGCGCCAACCTCAGACCCCGGCACCGGTGCTGCGGGATTGAGAGAGGATTACCACGTGGCCCTGGAGCAGGCCCCGCACCCCCGAGGCTGGTCCCTGCCTGGGCTCTGTCCTCTGCCTGCCTTCCCGCGCCCACAGGCCCCCAGCTGGTGGCTTGGCTCCCTGCCCGACAGCTGCCGCAGCCGGGCCTATTCTGGGCCACAGGCAAGGATTGATTCTGCATTTTCTAAGCATATTGAATTCATTTGTTAAGCTGGAATGGCGGCTGTGGGATGTAAACAGTTATATTATAAAAGCCACAAACCCCTGAAGTGGCGCTAGAAGGCTTCCCTGCCGGCAGCCCCGGGCTTCAGGAGGGCAGGGGGAGGAGGATGGAACCCCCGAGAGACCCGACTTCAGGTTGGCTTAGCCACTCTTGCTGGGTGGCCCTGCAAAAGCCCCTCCCCTCTTTCTGGCCTCTGTTTCCCGTAAGTAATAACAGCAGCTGACATTTATCCAGTGCTTACAAGGTGCAGGTACTATTCTAAGAGCTTTGGCCATCTCAATGATCCCCTGGAGTAGGCACCATTACCCCATTTTACAGATGAGGAAACTGAGGCTCAGAGAGGGGAAAGGACTTGCCCAGTGGGGATGATGGACACTCTCTGGCATCTCGTTTAGCCTTGCTCATCAGAGACTCCAGGAGGCTGTGACTCAGTGAGGACCTCACCATACATGCATGTCTCACCCTTCAGTGACAGAGGTAACAATACTGCTGACAGCAATGATGATGATGCTAATGATGGGATTAGTAGCTGTTACTGTTTACTGAGAATCTGCTCTCTGCCAGGCTTGATTTAAGTGCTGTGCATGGTTATTCCATTTAATCCTTGTTAACTTTATATGGTGGGTTATACCCATCTTATGGGTGAGTCAGTGGAGGCTCAGAGAGATAAAGGCAATTATCTAAGGTCCTGGACTCAGGAAGGGGAGGAGCTCAATTTGGGACCGAGGAGTTCTGTCTTTGAAGCCTTTCTCCCTATTCTTCATGCCATGTTCTGCTGGATGGTCCACAGTGTCATCAATAAATGGGGAATTAGTCATCATACCTTTTCATATGGTTCTTACACTGATGAGATTAAGTGCTTAGCACAGGGCCAGGCATGTGGTGAGTACTCGGGAAACACCAGCTATTGTTCCTGGGCTTCCCTTGGGCCCCAGCTTCAAAGGAGACAGTGTGATAAGTTGAGGGACCCCTGCTCAGTCTACCTTGGTGAGGGACCCTTGAATATGGAAAGAATGTTGGACTGGGGGCCAGCCAGAGCCGGGTTTAATCCTGGCTTCTGCCTCACTAGCTGTGTGACCTCACACAGGTCACTCACCGGCTGTTGGTCCCACCCCTGAGCCTTTGCTCCTGCAGTTCCCCCAGGTGATGAGTGACGCCTTCGACTGAGGTCTCCCTGGTGACTCTGCTTCTCAGGTCGGATTACCTGCTCTGGGGACACTCCCAGGCAGTTTCACACCCAGTGTCTTGTTTCATCCTTATAATGACCCATTGGGAGAGGAACCATCCCATTGTACAGATGTGGAAACTGAGGCTCAGAGAGGTGAGATTTCCTGTTTGAGATCTTGCAACCAGGTGGAAACTGCCTTTGGATGCCCAGCCTCTGGTTCTTTCCACAACTGCCCACCATCCCAAAGATGCCACGCCTTTCTCCTTAAGCCTCTTGATCAAATTAGTCCAGGAGACCCCTACCCATGCTCCCCTTCTCCTGTCAACTCCCGATGCACATTGGCATACTCAAGGTTAGAGCAGTCCTGCAGGGAAGCAGCCCATTTTGGTTGGTTTAATTGGATGCTGCCCCAGCTGATTTGTCCAGCAAGCCCTCTTTGTCCAGAACGCTAGAGCATCAGGGGTGGTCCAAGTGTTGTCTTTCCAGTTGATAGGGCGTGAGCAGTGATTTATGTTGGATTATGAGTGACTCAGCAGCGATTTATTGACGGCTTGTTGGCCAGGCCTTACGGGGTGCGCTGACTGCAGATGGACAGGTGACTTTCTCTAGGGTCTGTCCAGGTTTGCAGGGCTGCGTGGCACCCGGGGGCAGCAGGAACAGGTGGGAGCCCTAAGATACAGGAAGAGACTCAAAGTTTTGGCCTTTAAGACAGTCCCATTTTCCAGGATCCCAGCAATTGAACTTGACCTGAAGTCCCTGGGCAGAATTCTCAGAGTGTGATCATAATCCTAGACATTTATCCAGCAGATCCTGTGCTAAGCGATCTGCACCTGGAACCACGCTGACGCTTCACGAGGACTCCATGGGGTAGAGTCCCATTTTACAGGGGAGGAAACTGAGGCTCAAAGAGGTGACAGTTTTCCCCAACATCACGTGGCTTTTGGCAGCGGAGGTGGGATTTGAACCTGCGCAGTCTGTTTCTGGAGCGCTGCCTTTTCTCGTAGCACCCACAGCCTTTTAGGCTTGTCTGTTCCCTGCAGGTGGCCTCCTCCTTCTTAGGCCTCCGAAATGTAAACCTCTGTGTGAGGAAATGTGAACCGGGAGTGCCGGCGTTATAAATAAGTCACATCACGTTCAGTAGTTCAGCAACAGCATGGCTACTGTCGGAAGGAGAAATAACTTGGTTATTAATAAATGCAGGAGGTCACAGTAGTTGATAGCAATTGAACTCACAGTGCATGAGGGGAGAACAGTCGTTTTATTTTTTCCTCTTTCTCGGTTTTTTTTTTTGTATTGAGCATAAAGGGAAAAACCTGCCTTTGCAGGTGGATCTGAGCAGCTCAGAAACTACAGTTCCATAACTTTCCCTAACTCCTTCCTTTTTTTCTTTTTTCTTTTTCTCGTTCCTCCTTTATTCATTCTTCTATTCAAATCCCCGCCTGCCTCTCAGCAGCAGAGTGATCTTGGGCAAGTGACTCAGGTAAAGCAGTTTGCCCGCTGTCACCTGGTTAATCGAGGGCTCTCTGACCTAAGCTAGTATTTCCTAAACCGGTGTCTCCTGGGACATTAGATCAAGATACTCTATAAAAACATTCCAAGGCCAAATAAGTCTGAACAGAACATCCCCTTCTTGGAGCTTTATATGATAATACTTTAAAGGCTCTGAGATGGCCCAAAGTTAAGAAACTTGTTTCACCAAAGCGATGCCCACATTGGTATAATGCAGAATTCATTTTCCCCCGTGACGCTGATGAACGTTCCATGGAACAACCGCTATGAGGAGCCCCTTTGGGAAACTCTGAGCCCCAGCCGTGTGGCTTCTGTGCCCCGCTCCATATCCCTTTGGCCACCCGGGGAGTTTCTGACTCAGCCCTGCCCTTGGTAGCACATTGGCTGGGGCCAGGCCTCACCTCAGATGTGCAGATGGCTTCTGAATGATAGACAAAGGCGCACACACAACAGAGCAGCGTGCCAAGAGCTTGGCTCCCTTTCAGAGAACCTTCTGAGGCCCTCTCTGAGCCTTGGCACTTTAAATGGGTGCAGCTGCTGAGACAAGGGTTCAAGGGGTAGACTTTCATGTGGGAGGTGATCCCAGGAAGTCCTGGGAGGGGCGTGAGGAAGGGAAGTAGGGAAAGAAGGCAGCCAAAAAGAGTGTCACCAAAACCAGCTGCCGCCCTGGGCAACTGGGGCTCCATCCCACTAGGGACCTCTGGGGGGCAGCATAGAGCACGCACCCGAGTTATCACACTCGGAGGGCCTTACCTTCGTCGCTGCTTGAAGGCCGGGAATGTTAATCCGTGCCACATCCTCCCATGCCCTGTTCTGCAGCAAATGCCAGTACGAGAGAAGGCCCTCAGCTGTAAGGTGCACAGTGAGTGCCAGGGGGTACTGTGGAGAAGCAACAGCCCTGCTCTGGTCCGCCCACCCTGTTGCCTTGTGAAGTCTGCCCCTGTTTCCTTTTGACCTGACCTACAGCCCACGTGTGTGCTCAAGCTGGGTCTAACGTGGGATATTGGGAGTACCAGAGCCGCCCTTAACCCCATGCCATGACCTGGGGGTCCGGGGACCTAGACTCAAGTTCTAGCTCAGCCGTTTACCAGCTGTGTGACCCAAGGCAGGGCGGTGTCCCTTTCTGGGTCTTGGTGGCCTCTACTATAAATCAGGCCTAACAGTATTCAGCCTGCAGACCTCGCAAGGCAGTTGGGAGATCAGCCAAGGTCATACAAGCGTCCTCCTGCTCCGTATAGACACGTCCAGGTGTGCATCCTCCAGGCCATGGCGAGGTGCATGGGCCATTTGCTACTGAGCATAATAATAGAACTGGTATTTGCAAGTAGTTCTTTAATATAGAACTGTTTCAAGGGTGGGCGGTCTTATCAGACATGCATTGTATTTATGTAAATCCAGCCACGCAAAGGCAAATGTGAGGCCAGTGGTTACAGATACATATTTTTTCATATGTCATGGGCCCTAAAGGCAAGCCACCCATTTCCTTTGGTGTTCCACTGGAGGGGAAGCTGGCAGTGTTGGACTTAGGGAAATATGCTACAGTACTGTACAATTTAAGAGATCCTCAAGGGTAATTTTAAGGGTACTTGATATTTCACCTTAGACTCTGATTTCAGAACAATACCCCCTTATGAGAGAAAGCTCCTCTGCATGGGCCCATGGTTAGCATATTGAGAGCTGGAGTGAGAAGGCTTGAGTTCAAATCCTGCCTCTGCCACTTACCAGCTGCATGACCTTGGAAGATCACCCTCTCTGCGGCTCAGTGTTCTCATAGGTCAAGGGGCGATATTAGCATTGACCTCGTAGGGCTGCAGGGAGGGTTAAATGAGGCAGCGGTGTCCAGTGCTCAAGCCCAGTGCCTGGCCCTGGGAAGGGGTACTGTAGGTGCTGCTGTCTGATGCTGTGATGTTAAGGTCACCTTTGTAATACTGTTGGGCGTTTGCGTTCTGATTCTTTTTTCTTGGATGGGTGAGACAGAGGATAGGTGACGGGTGGGGCACCAGGGAGCATTTCCTGTGGGTCACCATCACATGTCCTTGTGTGGTGTTTGCAGAAGAGGAGGCAGAGGATTCCTAGATGGTGTGCATGAAAGCCCATCGCAGAGCCGAACCCTGGGCCCGCCTGCTACGGGGTCCTGTTTCCCACCAGTGACCAGCAGCATGGCTGCAGCCAAACGCACCTGCCTGAAATGATCTCTGCACTTGGCGTTGGGATCATTCTGGGCACAGCCTCCTCGCCTCCTGCTGTATGGCAAGAAAGCATCCTGATAGAGTGTGTGATCCCCTATGGGGTGGGCTACGAGGCTGGGAAAAATCCACAGACCCTCCCCTCCAAGGTTTTTTTGGTCCTGTCTCTCTGTTTCCATCTCTGGCTTGTTGCCTCTCCCTCTCTGTGTCTCTCTGTGTCTCTCTGTGTCTCTCTGCCTCTCTCCCTTTTGTTTTATCTTCTATTTGACCTTTCCTGTTAGAGAAGGCAGCTCTAAGGTTCAGATGGGCTGGTTTGTGGGGGAGAGGGAAACACATTGTTTCTCTCTCCCAAATCTTGGAGATCTGCCACTTTGGGCAGGGCTGGCCATCAGTGAGAAATGTTAATTTCGTCGTTCACTTCTTGTTTCATTTCATCACTCACCATATTAATGTTTATTGAACGCTTCCTGGTGCCAGCTCTCTTAGGCCAGAGCAGTGATCACACAGACGTCTGCTGGCACAGAACAGCGGGCGGCTGCACACGGTGTGACATCAGCACGGGAGGGTGGGGCTCCCCCTCTGCCCCTCCCTCCTGGAACCACCTTGGACAGGAGATGAGACCTTACCTACCCCGTTCCATATCTGAATGATCTCAGGGGCTTAGAAGAGGAAAGCGAGGAGGCGGGGGAAGTGCTGGCACAGTGCCTGGCACACGGCACACGCTCCCTGCTTGGTGGCTGTCCTCGTTCGTTTGGTGGTGGCTTCACGGGGGCTGGAGCCCTCTGCGTACTGGCATCTCCGACCTCGGTGGCATTCCGAGGATAGCTCTGTCCCCGGCTTTGGGTAGGTTGGTGGGAAGTGCTGAGCCCAGCGTGTGTCCGCCTTTCCTTGGAGGAGAAACGACCTCAGTGGGCTCAGAGTCCCTGGGCGTGACCAGCATCCGGAGTTCACCAGTTCGCTATCCCTTCCACACATGCTCTCCGTGAAGCAACAGACACATCTGCTGGAGGAGAGTCCCTGCAGCCCCAGGACGGGGCAATCCGGGTTGGGGTGAATGGTGCCCTCTTTGGTTTTGCAGGTGGAGAAGGGAATTCAGATTTGTTCAGCACCTTCTCAGGGCCAGGTGCTCTGCTGAGAACCTCACCTGCCACCATCTCGCCCAGTCCTTGCAGCCCAGCGAAGAGGTGTTTGAGGTTTTATGACTCCGTTTTGCAGATGAAGAAACTGAGGCTCAAAAAGGCTGTGAGACTGGTCCAAGGGCTGCCAGCTGGGAATGACGGGAACGGGACGCAGACCCTGTCTGCTCCGGTGCCTGTGTTCCTGCCCAGTCCCCTTTCTCCTCACCGCAGGTGCTGCCCCAGGGCTCTCAGCCTCCACTGAGAAGGCGTGGCCTCCACGCAGGTCTGGACGAAGACGGAGGGGCCCATGGGGTTGGATTTGGTGCCTGGCCAGCCTTCGGGAGCTGGAAGCAGAAATACATTTTCCCGGCAGAGCTCCCATGTGCCTCCTGGGTTTCACCAGCGGGCTGCTGCTCAGCGCATTTGGAAATATGCCCCTTAAGTCAGGCGGGACCTCGAGAGTCCTGCCCAGTCCACTTCCTGCTCCTCTTTTCAGAAACAACCATTGCCTAGCCCCTTCCTGAGCTCTCCCCAGCTCAGCCAGGCTATAGGTCACTGTGGGCAGAGTGTGGGAGACTGTTTCAGAGGGTGGCAGTGAAGGTGACGGGGCAGGAGAGGGGCAGGATGTTGCCCACCTAGACAGTCATCTCCTGTTTAATTCACTTTCAACCCCATCACAGGAAGAAGGAAATCTCATTCAGGGCTAGTAGCCTTTAACTCCTTTCTGTAATACTTGCTAATCTCCGTTTTTCAACAAAGAGAAAGCAGACCTCAGACTCCCAGGTAACTGGATCTAATTAGAATCTAATGGTATTTCTGTACGCATATTGTATTTGTTTCTACTTTCTATTTGTGACAAGTGATAACAGTGTTGGTTCAGAAACTGGCCCCCACTGTGGTGGAGAGCAGGGAGAGACTGAAGAAAGAGGCAGCCACTCCAGATTGGTGGGTGGCAGGTGTAATATGCAAGGGAACTGACATACAGGGCTTGTCTTGGATGCTGCAAGAAGGGTAGGTCTCCACCCCCGCCCGCCAGAGTGTTAAAGTTTATAGAGGCCGGAACTGGGCTCAGTCACAGAGACCTTCTGGATGGTCTCAGTAACACCGCGCTCTCTCAAGGCTGTGTCCTTGTAACAGCTCCCACCGTGGGAGTGGGGGAGGGGCTGGATGTATATTCCAAGGGCAGGGGAGGGGGTGAGGAGTTTCTAATTGCCCAGGGCCAGCTCGCAGGTCACCTGGTGGTCATATTCTCTCAAGGACCTCCTTCAACAAATGGGTTCTTGTTTAAGTTAGTGCTATAACATTTCCTTTCACAAGGTATTTATGTACATGAAAAAGACTAGTGATTCCATTTAAAAGAAAGTCTTATCTAGGGACACAAGGCTTTGACAAATTTCCTAAAGGTGACATTGGAAGGATTGATTTTGGGGAAATAGTTCTTCCACTTAGCCTGATTTCTGGTGAGTTTTCCGAATCAGTTTTCTCATCTGTAAAATGGGAATAATACTGCTTTCGAGGACTTTTGTGAAGATTCAGTAATAGTAATAATAATAATAATAAGTAATTACAACTTGCATGTATTGAGTTTTTTTCTGTGTCACACCTGGAACTCCAAGACAGGCTTTCTGACTCCAAAACCCATGAGCTGAACAAAGATGACATGTTGAATAAAATGGGGTCAGTGAGTGGTAACTGCTATCATCACCATCACCACCGTCATCATCATCATCTCATCATCTCCACTATCACCTCCACCATCATCACCACGTCATCACCACCATCGTTACCTTCTTCACCATTTTTTAAAGTGGCAGGGGACTTTCCTGGTGGCTCAGTGGTTAAGAATCTGCCTGCCAATGCAGGGGACATGGGTTCGATCCCTGGTCCGGGAAGATCCCACATGCTGCAGAGCAACTAAGCCCATGCGTCACAACTACTGAGCATGCGCTCTAGAGCCTGTGAGCTACAATTACTGAAGCCCACACACTGTAGGGCCCACGTGCCGCAACTCCTGAAGCCTGCATGCTCTAGGGCCCGCGTGCCGCAACTACTGAACCCATATGTTGCAGCTACTGAAGCCCATGCACCTAAAGCCCATGCTCCGCAACAAGAGAAGCCACTGCAATGAGAAGTCCAAGCACTGCAACGAAGAGTAGGCCCTGCTCACCGCAACTAGAGAAAGCCTGCGCGCAGCAACGAAGACCCAATGCAGCCAAAAAAAAAAAAAAAAAATTAATTAACTAAAAAAATAAAAATAAAGTGGCAGGACTTTTTTACTAGCCATGTAACCTCTCTGATAAAGCTGAGATTCAATCTCTAAAATGGAGGTAATAAAACGCTGTTCTTGAGATAATCAGTGCTGAATAACTGGCATGTAGGAGGACTTGATAAGCAGTGGCCAGAGCTCCTTCTTCTTGGGTATTGTCAAGGCCCCAGATAAAGTCTTTTTCCAAATTTCCTAATTTTTCTTAAACCAGGCAGATTCTTTAAGATGTCTGTTTGAAGAATTGGGCCCTTATGATCTCTTTCTCACGGATTGAGAAATCTCTGTTGGCAGCTGTGATTCTTAATTCAAAGAAGGAAACACATTTATGGGAAGATAGGAGTTGGGAGAAAATTACTTAAGGATGGAACTAGTGTTTGCTTTAATACGTCATTATTTTTTAAAATCTGGATTACAAAGTTAGTGCAGAACCACCGCAGAAAGTTTGGAAAATAAAAAATTCCCCTACCCTGTGATTGTTCGTATTTGGATATATTTCCTTTTTGTTATTTTTTTTTTAATAGTAGTTTAGAGTGATTTACACAATTGATGTCATACTGTGGCGTGATTTTCTAGCCCATTTCATTTAACATTTTGAATATAAGAATTGACCATGTTGTACGGTCTTTGTTGCTGATATTAAGTGGCATTATAATAGTCCACAGAGAGGTTCCCCATTGCTTCTCCAACCTCGTCTGGTTACTCCCCTCCCCGCTTACATCCCAGCCACGCTGACCTTCTTGGCACTTCCCTAACACATCATGCTCATTCCTGCCTCAGGGCCTTTGCACCACCTCCTCCTTCTGCCTCTAAAGCGCTTCCCTGGCTCTGTGTGTGGCCAGCTCCTTCTCACCTTTCATACCCCCAGTCCACCTATCACATCCTCGTATAGAGCCGCCTCTGACCACCATGCATCCATAGCCACTCCCTCGGTTTCTCTTGACCCCATCACCCTGTTTTATTTTCTCCTTAGAGGGAAAAAACAACTTTATAATTTCATCACCTGAAATATTTATTTGCTTACTTGTTTATTGTCTCCCTCTCTCAAAAGACTGTAAGCTCCGTGAGGGCAGACACTTTGTCTGTCTTGCTCATCACCGATTTCCCAGAGGCTGACACAGTGCCTGTCCCATAGTAAGAGCTCCAGAAATATGTATTGAATAAAGAGGAGGGTGGTTAGATGGTTGGATATGTGGCTGGGTGGGTAGTTGAGTGGCTAGGTTAGTGGGTGGCAGGGGTGGTGGTTGGATAGGTCAGTGGGTATGTGGGTGGGTAAGTCATACTCTTACTGACCATTCCCCAGTCCCATGTTAGAGTGTCCCCCATGATATTTTTAATTGCTTTGGGAAAGTGAGCAATGCAAATGGCAGGGAAATAGGACAAACTTGTCTCTTGGGAAAGCATCTCCTGCCCAGGGCCATCAGCTGGGGGCCCAGGCCTGGGCAGTTGTTCAGGCTCTTGCTGAGGGTGGGAGGTGGCGAGATTCTCCGAGGTGTTCTTGGTCGCCCGCCCACCACCCGCCCGGGACCTCACCACCCTCCTTCTGCTCTGTCCCCTGCACAGTGGGCCGGAAGCAGTTCATGCACTTCGAGTCGGCCAACCACGCAGCAGAGGCCCTGGGCTGCGAGTATGAGGAGCTGAACACGGCCACCTTCAAGCACCACCTGCGACAGATCATTGAGCAAGTGACGTCTGGGCCAAGCCGCCGGGGCCCGGAGGATGAGGAGGCCAGCTCAGGTACCGCACTGCTGCCTCTCTGGGTGGGCTCTGTCTGTGTGGAGCCAGCCCCTGGGGACACACCAGCATCCTTTCACTATCCATCGAGGATTTCCTGAGGGTCTACGGTGTGCAGACCTTCTAGGTGCAAGGGAAGCCACTCCCCTGGAAATGGACTTGGCTCCTTCTGGCACTGTGCTTATGGTCAGATAGTTAGCTCTGCCCAGGGGTCAAAGGCTGCTGAAACCCAGGAGGGGGCCCTGTGCTGCAAAGAGGGGATGCTGTGGTTGGTGCCAAGGGACCAATGCGTTTCCAGTGGATGTTGTATCTGCTGAGCCCCTACGCTGTAGACAGAAGACTCACCTTCCACTTTGAGGAACAGAAGTAAAGCCAGGATGGTTGGCCCAGCTGGGAGGACAGTAGATAAGGTTGGAGAGCTCAGTGGGGTCAGCTCACATAATAGTCTGTAAACTAGGGGTTTTCTGCTCAGAGCAAGGGAAGCCGTGGAGGCACACAGGCAGGGGAATGGCATGATTTGTTTTATTCTTCATGAAGCTCAGCCTGGAGGAAGATCAGGGAATTAGTGGGAATGGGTACAAGTCACCTTGGTGAGGTGATGGAGGTGGGAACAGATGGGATGAGGTGGACTAGTTCAAGGTCTAGTTTACAGTTAGAGCTGATGGCATGGGCCCTAGGTGGAAGCGAGGGGTCAGGACACCTTCTAGGACTTTGGCCTGAGCAGCAGGAGGAATGGGAGTGCTTGAAAAGACCTGGGGGAAAAACAGGAGCTTTGTACTGCACCTGCTAGAGTGAGGTCTGCTGAGTGCCAAGTCCGCAGCCTCTGCAGCCAGATGCTTTGGCTGCAGAAGGTGAGGGCGGAGGGACCCCTTGGAGCCCCAGGGTTCACTGAAAACTCTCTAAGAGTAGCTCTCCCAGAGACCACAGAGTCTGGACTTAGTGGGTAGCAGTGTTTGGAACTGTGGTTTTGGGGTCCATCTCTTAGAGACCCCTCGGATTCCTGTGGCTGCTCCACCTGCCAGGGACTTCAGCTTGATGGCTGATGTCACTGAGACTCCACTGCCTTCCAGGTCTGTGCCCTGGTGTAAGCTGGGGTCTGCTTAATGGTTACAGCTCCTCTCGGACACAGGCACACACACATACCATGCACAGGCATGCGCACACATGCATGTGCGTGCACCATCACATGCACACAATGCACATATGCACACACACGCACACACGAGCACAGATGCATGCACACGCTGCTTGGTGAAGCTGAGTCACCCTCTCAGGCTGAGGTCTCAAGGGTAGACGTTAAGCAGGCAGGGGACCGGCAAGCTTATGAGAGATGCTGGGAGGCTGTGGGTTGCCTAGCAACGACCCAGGTTGGGGGCAGAGTTAAAGCAGGGACGGGAAATGCTTTGGGGTTGCAGTGGGCTGCCTGGAATGTGCAAGCAGAACTGTTTCTCTAGGCACTAGTGCGTGCAGATTTGGAAATTGTGTTTCCAGTCCTGTGGATGGAACCAAAACCTAAGGGTCAATATTTGTGATCTGAGCCCTCCACTCCTTATCCCGCTTTGCTCAGTGACCCCTAATCAAGGCTGGCTGTTCTAATGGGACCAGTGTGTGTGTTTGTACAAAATTGGGGCCGCCATTATAATAATTTTCTAAGCTTTTTTTATTCCTCCTAACACTATAGGCAGGCACTTTTCCATCTCATTCAGTATTCTTCTAAACCTGACTTTAAGTATTCCTTTGTATGGATGGACTACAAATTATCTAACCCATTTCCTATTGTTGGATGTTCAGGTTGTCTCAAAAAAGTGATTTTTTTTTGCCAATTTAAGCAACAATTGGGAGACCATACATACTTAGAAATCTTTGTTTCTCTGAATTATTTCATTAGAGTAAAATCCTAAGAGTGAAGTTATTAAGTCCAAGTATATGAACATGTTATGGCTTCTACTATAAAATTGACAAATTTCCCTCTAGAAAGAGGGAACAACAGATATTTACTGAGCAACTGCTATGTGTCAGGAATTGGGGATTTGGAGCCAGCAAACCCAGAGGTAGTCCTCATCCTCAGGGCGCTCCCTGCCTGGGTGGTGGGTGGGGGAGATGCAGGTTAACGAAATAACCACAAAGTACATATGTGCTGTGGTCAGTGCTGTAAAATCAGGGTAGATCTATCCTCCTGTGTCCGGTTTACTTCACTTAGCATGACGTCCTCCAGATTCATCCTCCGTGTTGTAGCAAATGGCAGGATTTCCTTCTTTTTTTTTTTTTTTACTATTGAATAATATACTACTCACATCAGAAATCTCAAAAAGTCAAACTCATAGAGGCAGAGAGTAGAATGGTGGTTACCAGGGTGGTGGAGGGAGGGGGAAATGGGACATTTTGATCAAAGGGCACATAGTTTTATTTATTGAAGATGAATAAATCCTAGAGGGTAGATGAATAAAATGATCAGTAGATGAATATCTCTACTGTACAGCAAAGTCCCTATAGTTAACAATACCGTATTCTATACTTAAAAATTTGTTAATCTTATGTTAAAAGTTCCTATCTCGTGTGCACGCATACACACACACGCGCGCACACACACACACACACACGCACACACAAAGAGGGAGGGAAGAAACTTTTAGAGGTGATGGTTATGTTTGTGGTGTGTTTATGGTGATGGTGTCATGGGTGTATACTTCAAACTCATCAGGATGTATACATTAAAAATGTACAGGTTTTTTGGTATGTCAATCATTACTTCAGTTTGAAAAATAAATAAAATTTTCAAAAAAGCAAGGTAGACCTGGGAATTGGCTTAATGGGTTGGTGGTGATGGTCAAGGCAGGCTTCCCTGAGGAGGTGACATTGGGTTGAGCCCTGAGGGTTGAGCAGGAGATCACAATGGAGGTTAGGGAGGTAGGGCCAGGTTACACAGGACCCTGGAAGACTTGGTAAGACCCTTGAACTTGGTCCTAAGAACGTAAGTAATTTCAGCAGTAGGGGGACGTGTGTGTGCGCGTTGGGGGAAGATGCGCTAAGGCCAGTAGTGATGGCATTGGAGCGACGTCCTCGGCCCCAGGCAAGGTCCTGACCACGGGGTGCCAACCCCCCCCTCTTCCCCACTGTAGGGCTCAAGATGACAGGAGTGGAGTGTGTGGAGGGCATGGCCTCGGGCCTGTACCAAGAGGTCTTTGCCGCCGTGGTCTCGCTCATCAACAGGTAATGGCAACCTTCTCCCGGTTACAGAGGCGGCCTCTTTGCAGTGTATGAACGAGCCCAAGCCCGGGGAGATTAGCAGAGTGGAGTTTTGTTGAGCCGGAGAGGGGGTTGTTGAGCCATGTCTTATGGTGCTGGGTTTAAATTCCACCTTGGCCACCCGTGGGCTGTGTGACTTTGGCGAATCAGTTCACCTCTCTGACCTCCCCTTCTGCATCTGTAAAAATGGCTCTTTCCTTCAGGGTCACTGCAAGGATTAAAAGAAATCACTAAAAAATTAAACAATAAAGTAAAAAAAGAAGTAGTGTCTGTAAACAACTCTTCCTAATCGTGATCCTAAAATACTGCAGGTATCTGCAGGTAGTACGGCCGGGAGCCTCTGTCCTCTACCGTGCTGAGTGCTGCTGAGCCCTGGGGAATCTTTAAGCAGTTCCAGTGAGGCCAAACCAGAGCTGGGCCAAGGGCTTCCCTCCCTCCTCTGTGAAAGCAGGAGGTGTAATTAGGCTTCTGACATCCTGTTAAGGGGATGAGGCTGGCGTGTAGCAACAGTGCAAGTGGGGTTCTCCACAGACACAGAATCGGCTCCCTCTCTTGCTGCTGGAGTAATTACCCTCTGAGACCACAGACACATTATCTAGAAACCAGGGGGATCATGCGTGCTTAGGGGAAGAAGTATTGATTGGTGAGCTGCCAGTGGAGGGCGGCTGCTTCAGCCTGCAGAGGGCGGCTGCTTCCTGGTTGGCTCTGGGAGCCTGCCTCCATAAAGTGGGTGTATCGGTGAGAACGATACCCACTGTGCTCACGTTTATGAGCACCTCGCAGGCGTCTGGCTTTCTGAACATTAACTGATTTAATCTTCATGCATGTCTATGTGGTGGCTGATCTTATTGGCCCCATTTTACAGATGGAAAACCTCAGCAAGTAACAGCAAAGAGCTCAGGATCAAACTAAGGGCCCTCCAAAGTGTATAGCTGGTCATGCTAATGATAATAATAGCAGAAAACACTTACCGCTTTGCCACGTTCAGAGCCGTGGATGTCTTACCACATCCAACCCTCCCAACGGCCTTCTAAGTTCATCTCCATCATTAGCCCTTTCACAGCTGAGTTTCAGAGAGGTCAGGCAACTCTCCCAAGACACACAGCCCCTCCATGGCTGAGCGAGGGTTGGAGCCCACATGTGACTTTCTCCAGAGTCTCTTAACTCCTGCTTTTTGATGTGAATAATCCCTTCTCTGTCCCCCTGATAGATTTGTCAAGAGGCTCCAAGGAGGTGATGGCTTGAGAGATCTTTGTAAACTGAGGCAGGCACTGAACAAAATTGTTTTTCTATAGCAGCGTGTCACTAAGCAAGAAAAGGAGACTCTAGTCTTAACTTTATAGCCAATTCGTGGTGCAACCTTAAGCAAGTCATTTCTCTCCTCTGGGCCTGGTAGAGAGAGCACATTTCCTGAAGGCCTGTGGTGTCCATGGGAGGCACTTTCCATACTTCAACTCCTTCTCTTCTTACTGCAGCCCCTGGGGTCATCCTACTCATCCCTACCACCATTTAACAGTGGGGGAAACCCATGCTCAGAGAGGTTAAGTAACTTTCCCAGGGTCACACAGCCTGCAAGTGGTGAGATCTGCTGGATCTGCAGACCCGCCCAGCATGCTGCTCCGGTTTCTCCATCTCTGTGATGCAGGGGTGCGGGAGGCTTGGACCAGTGGGGTTCTAAGAGTCCATGTCCTCTCGGGGCCCCTCTCCTTTCCCCCCAGATCCTTCTCCTCCCACCACCTCTCCATGGCCTCCATCATGGTGGTAGACTCTCCAGGCTTTCAGAACCCCCGGCACCAGGGCAAAGACCGGGCCGCCACCTTTGAGGAGCTGTGCCACAATTACGCTCACGAGCGCTTGCAGCTGCTTTTCTACCAGCGAACCTTTGTCTCAACGCTGGAGCGATTCCGAGAGGTATGGCTGGACTGGGGCGGGGCCTTCGCAGGGCCTCAGTGAGGGCGTGAGGCTGGGTGGGGCAGGGGAGGGGGTGGTCGTCTGGTCCTCCGGTAGGTTTTAGCTTCATCCTGTCTGGTCCGTCGATGATTAAAACCCAAACTCCAGGCCTGGCTCCTGGGCCTCTGCTGCTCCCCTGTCACCCTCTACAGCCCAGTCTCCAGCCACGGCCCCTGCGCCTTACAGTCCAGAACTTGGGGTTCCGCAGACCTCGCTCCCACAGCTGTCCCTTGTTTGTGCTGACCTCTTCCTCCTCGCCCACGTACCCAAGCTGAATCCTCCTCCAACCGTTAGTTTGCATCTTCCCCGTGGAAGGCCCTTCATGCCCGGTTGTGGGTGAAAATAGTGGGTTTGCACACCTTTTGGATCATAATGTGGGAGCATCTAGGAAAGGTGAAGATGCAGTTCCCTTTCTACGAGGCCCCCCGGAGAAACTCTGTATGTGTGAACCAGGAAACCTGTACAGGCACGTCCCTGCCTGCCCTCCTTTACTTATACTTAAAAAAATTTTTTGAACTATAACATTTACACAGATGAGTGCTTGAATCAGAAGTGTACAGCTTAGTGAATTTGTCCAACCATGCACACTCATTGCAGCTACCACCCAGGATAAAAGGAGAGAACATCGCCAGCACCCCAGACGCCCCCTAGCATCTGCTCCCTCCTTCCTCCCTGAAGGGGACCCCTTTGGCTCCAGCAAGTGCTAATGGCAAAATATGAGAAATGATCATATTGTTTATTAGTAAGATAATGGGTATTGAAATGATGGTCATTTCTTTGGTTGGAGCCCACACAGCAATAAACATGAAAACATCAATATGAATAAATCTTAAACACATGGCATTGCTGAGACCTGGGGTCTCACTCTAACTCTGTCACTTATTGGCTGTGTGGCCTTAGGAAAGTCACTCACCCTCTCTGAACCTCAATTTCATCACATGTAAAATAGAAATAGCAATACTCCTGTATCAGTTACCATTTCCCGCAATAATTCTGCATAATAAACTATCCCAACACATAGTAGCTTAAAAACTAACCTTTTGTTATTGCTCGCAGGTCTGTGGGTTGCCTAGGTAGCTCTTCTGGTCTTGGCTGGGAGAGCATGTGCCTGTGGTCAGAGGCAGGTTGGGTAGGTGGCTCTTGGCTGGCTCTCCCCTGTGTCTGGGGGTCAGCTGGCCATGAGCTGATCCAGGCAGCCCTTTGGCTAGGATGACTCACCTGTGTTCCAGGAGTGCCCTGTCCTCCAGCAGGTTAGCTCAGGCTGTTCTCGTGGCGCTGGGCAGGGGTCCAAGAGAGCGAGCAGGAGTGCTCAGGGCCCCTTGGGACCGAGACTTGGAACTGGCAACGTCACCTCTGCTGTATTCAGTTGGTCACAGCAAGTCCAAGGCTGAGCCCTGACTCACGGGGCGGGGAAATGGCGTCCACTTTTTGATGGGAGAAACTTCCATATCTGTACAGAGAGTGTGGATACGGGGAAGGGGAGAGGTGGCGGTTATTTTCATGATCATTTTTACCGTACTGCCTAAAGGCGCTATTTGGAGCATTTGATGAAGTGGGATAGAAAATGCGTAATCTGTATTAGGCATTCCACATATGGTAGCAGCCATCATATTTTTTTTCCCATAATATTTCACTTATTTCTGATGATCAAAGTAAAACATGTTTTTTATTTAAAAACTGGAAAGTGCATATAAGTGTCAAGAAGCGGAAAACACAATCTCTTTTAGCCCCACCACCCAGAGGCAACCACTGTTACCACTGTCTGTATCTTATACCAGCCATTTTTCCATATATGGTCTTCTCTACGGATTTCCCATCCATCTGTACACACGAGTTTGTAGTGTTTTTCCTCGTAGCATTATGTTATTCACATTTCCTCACTCCATTCACAGCTTTTAGTAAGGATGCATGTTTGTGGTTATGTCTGATTCTATTTGAACTCTCTTTTGGCCGTCTGGGTTATTTCCACGTTTATGCTGTTATAAACAACACTGTGATGTACATCTTTGAGCATAGCATTATCTGGATGTTTCTGGTTACTTTTATATGCCAACTGTTATTATCCATAGTTTTTTTGCTCCATCCAGCACCCAGCACTCAGCCCAGCACTTATTAGGTACTCAGTAAATATTAGAAAAGTTTGCCCTGAATTATCAGTTCCTGATAAAGCTCTCACCATGATTGCTGACCACCCTGAGGAACAATATCAGGATATTATTGGGATGCTGGTCTGTATCCTTTCTTCTCACACAAAGGCTAAGGGGTGATGATAAAAAACAAATAAACAAAGAACCCGATTAAAAATGGGCAAAGGATTTGAATAGATATTTCTCCAAAGAAGATATACAGATGGTCCACAAATACACGAAAAGATGTTCAGCATCACTAGTTCAGGGATATGCAAATCAAAACCACATTGAGATACCATTTCACACCCACTAGACTAAAAAAAGTAAGAAGTGTTGGGGAGGATGTAGAGAAGTTGGAACCCTTGTGCACAATAAAAATGGTGCAGCTGCTGTGGGATACAGTATGGTGTTTTCTCAAAAAATTAAAAATAGAACTATCATTTGATCCAGCAATTCCACTTCTGGGTATCTACCCAAAAGAATTTCAAGCAAGGTCTTGAAGAGATATTTGTATGCCCATGTTCACAGCAGTATCGTTTGTAATAGCCAAAAGGTAGAAGCAACCCAAGTGTCCATCAGTGAATGAATGGATAAAGAAATGTGATCTATTCACACAAGGGGCTATTATTCAGCCATAAAAAGGAAGGAAATTCTGACACGTGCTACGACTGGATGAACCTTGAGGACATTATGCTAAGTGTGCAATAACCCAGTCACAAAAGGACAAATCCTGTACGATTCTGTTCATACGAGATGTTTATAGTAGTCAGATTCATAGACACAGAAATAGGGAGAGGGAAATGGGGAGTTAGTGTTTAATGGGTGCAGAGTTTCAGTTTTGCAAGGTGAGAAACGTTTTGGAGATGGATGATAGTGACAGTTACACAACAGTGTGAATGTACTTTACACCAATGAACCATGCACTTAAAAATGATTTAAATGTTAAATTTTATGCCACGTCTACTCTTACCACAATTAAAAAATAATGATAAAAAATGGCCAAAGTGTGACGATGAAAGTCCTCACTTTTCTTTCCTCCTTCAGAAGCTTCTTCCCCTTCAGCTCATGGAAGGAGCTAATGCTGAACTTCTGTGACTTTCTAGGAAGATGTTCCTGTGCAGTTTGACCTCCCGGAGCCGTCCCTGGGGACCACGGTGGCTGCTGTGGATCAGAGTCCCTCGCAGGTAACACGGCCTCTCAGATGCCGCACGGCCTTTTTAGAAATCCTGGCAGATTTGAGCCTTTGAGCTACTAGATCTCAACGCTGCCTGCACCTAGCGTGACCCAGGGATTGTTAAAAACACTGACGCCTGGGACCCACTCCCCGATTCTGCGTTGATTGGTCTGGGGGGTGTGGCCTGGGCAAAGAATATTTACATCCCATCGGGTTGCGAATCTGAGTCTGCGTCTTAGAACGCACCCACACCTGGGCTGTGGTCTGAGGTGAGGGGAGTCCAGGACCGGTGCCCAGTGGTCTCCAGCCACTGTCACCTGGAAAGATGGGGTGTTCAGACGAAGGTGCTGTGCCCAGCAGAGACCGGGACAGTAGGGGCCCCTGGGGGATGGAGAGCGGGGGTGATGGTGGATCCAGGCTCTTGAGCTCCTTGGAGGCAGACAGGCTTTAGTTTGGGGGGTACCTGAGTCTTTATCTCCCTTTCCCCAGCCCCAGACCCCACTGTGCTGACCCCAGATCTGCACCTATGCTCAACCGTCTCCCAGAGCTGCCCTCGGCCATTGCGCATCTTGGTGTGAAAGTGCTTGGGCCATGGAACTTGCTGGGCTCCGGTCCGATCTTGGTGACCTTGGGCACGTCACTTAACCTCTCCAAGCCTCAGCTTCCTCATCACCCAAGTGGGAACGATAGATGGTATCCCCTGGGTTGTCGTGAACGCCCATGGTATCCGGCACGTAAAGCCCCTGCAGGGTGTGTGGCCCACAGTAGGTGTCCCGCAGGTTGCGTTTCTCCTGCACTTGGACACCTTGTCCTGGTCCCTTGGCTTCTCTGGGCTCACAGCGGGCTGTACCTGCCCCTGCAAAGCTCTCTCAGTCTGTGAGCCCAGCCGGCCCTTCACACCTGCTGCTGCTGCTTCTTGCTGGCACCTCTCGGGCTGGTTCCCCGTCCCTGTCCTGCTTCCTCACCGGGGAGGGGCAGGCCTGAAGGGACCACCCGGGCAGTGCAAGGAGGGAAGGACTATGGTATCCCCGGGACCCCTGGGCAGTGGCTGGAACAGCTACCTTCTGGGGATGGGCTGACTGTAGGTTTCAACCCCAGCAAATAAGGCCAAGGTGAAGATTCAGGATACCTGGGATCCAGGTCCACTTCTGCCCCTGGACCTCTCTATGTGACCCTGGATGTGCCCCTTCCCCTCTCTGGACCCCTCTCAGTGGGGTGTGGACTAATATTCCTGAATTAGGGTGACCAACTGTGCTGGTTTGCCAGGGACTTTGCTGGCCTCAACACTGAAATCCTTACGTCCTGGGAAGCCCCTGGCCCCAGGCACACTGGGACCGTTGGCCATCGTATGCATCACATTCCCACTTTAACCACTTGGCACCATTTTCAGATGTGTCAGCCCACTGTGGGCCCTCGGATAAGTCCCGCAGACTCTCCGGACCTCTTTCAGTTTCCTGTATGCAAAGCGTCAGGGTCACCTGGATGGTCTCTGACACTGGTGGCTAGATTTAGAATTCTGCGTCTGTGCCACTGAACCAACTTCACCTTCTCTAAGACATGCTTTGGGAACTTTTTTTTTTTTTTCTTTAATTTTATTTATTTATTTATTTATTTATGGCTGTGTTGGGTCTTCGTTTCTGTGCGAGGACTTTCTCTAGTTGCGACAAGTGGGGGCCACTCTTCATCGCGGTGCGCATGCCTCTCACTATCGTGGCCTCTCTTGTTGTGGAGCACAGGCTCCAGACGCGCAGGCTCAGTAATTGTGGCTCACGGGCCCAGCTGCTCCGCGGCATGTGGGATCTTCCCAGACCAGGGCTCGAACCCGTGTCCCCTGCATTGGCAGGCAGATTCTCAACCACTGCGCCACCAGGGAAGCCCCTGGGAACTTTTTTTTTTCCCTCAAGATTTTAGTTTAAAAAAATACTAAGACTTCTAAGAGGAAGTGATGCGGATGGGATTAATCCTTTCATGTTTGGCTGTGCACAAGTAGACCAGCTGCCTGTGTGGAGCCAGAGATGTGTAGTTTACAGAGTGCTTGCCCTTATTAAACCCTCACGACAGCCCTCGGAGGAAAGGATTACCAGTCTCCATCTTGCAAAAGAGGAAAAATGAGGCTCAGAGAGGTGCAGTTAAGTTGCCCAAGGTCACCCTGGAAATGAAGACAGAGGCAGGATCTGGACCCCTGGTATCCAAGAGATTGTTAGTTTTGTGGCTTCGACACTGAGAGTCTTTCAGTGAGTGGGAGTGTGGGGTGTAGGGAGTGTGGATCTAGGCCTGTGGTGCCTGGGAGGCAGGTCCCCCGACTCCCACGGGTGGGAAGAGAAACCCGGGCCTGGCCTCCGTCAGAGGATCAGGACTCCTCAGTGTATCCTGATCTCCTGCCAGGTCCGCTTGCCAGCCAGAGGAGGTACTGAGGATGCCAGGGGCCTCTTCTGGGTCCTGGATGAGGAGGTCCGGGTGGAGGGCTCCGGGGACGGCGTGGTGCTCGAGCGCCTCTGTGCCGCCTTTGAGAAGAAAGGTGCTGAAGCTGAAGGTGAGGGAGCAAAAGGGGGCGGGGTGCTGAGTCCAGCCTGGGGTTAGAATCTGTCTTTGTCAAAGCCCTGACAAGGCCTGCACAGCAGGGTGGGGGAGTCTGAGTGCAGAAACGTCTGTGCATGTGCCTGGGTGAGCTTTCATTCATTTGTGTGTTCATTCGTTCATGTGTTCCTCAAGTGTCCTGAGCAGCTACCGTGTGCTGGGTACCATGCTATATGGCGGCAAACGCACTGATGGGATCTGTGTCCTTGCTGGGGGGAGTCGGGGATGGGGGAGATGACAAGCTAACACATAAGTGCATGTGTGGCCGCTGAGCCTGAGATGGCAGACTGGGGTTTGGTGGTGGGCAGCAGGCAGACCTCATTCCTCTGGGAGCCGGGGGCCCTCAGGGGGAGAGGTGTGCCGGTGAATGTGACAGAGAGCAGGGAGCACAGTACAGGACAAGGCGGGAGATGTCATCTGGGCTCAGACCTCAAGCCCTTGCAGGCCTCACAGAAAACGTTGGTCTTAACCCAAGAGCAATGAGAAGCCATGAAGGATTCTAGGCAGCAGGGGGTATGGTCAGATTCATGTCCTAGAAAGTTCACCCAGACTGCAGTGTGGAGACACGATAGGAAGGAGGCCAGGGAGGTGAGAGCGGAGCTGCCTGCCCCGGGGAGGTGGGCAGACTCTGGAGGTACCGAGCAGGCAGCGTCCCCGGCACCGGGTGATGGGCTGGATTGGCAGCAGGAAAAGTGCGAGGGGAGATGGACACTTCGAGCTGGGACAGTGGGATCAGAGACCACAGGGTTTGGCACGTGTCAGCCTCAAGTTCAAGTCCGGCTATTCGTATTTTCACCAACGTGGCACCAACAAATCTCATGTAGTCTTGAACAATGGGGTTGGAGCTCGCCCTGGCCTCCCTTTCACCAGAATTTCCGCTGCTGTGATTGGGTGAGAGGATGTACCTGTGGAGCTTTGTCGTCAGCTGCCAGGTGTGATGTCATTGATGAGGCCGAGGCTGTGGATGCGACGAAGAATATCATCCCTGTCGTTCCAGGGGCTGGAGGAATGCTGTCCGCACTCCACGCAGGGCTCTGAGCTTTGTGCAGCGTCTGGTAGAATTCTGTCACGTATTTGGAGGTCGATATTCTTACCCCCCAGGATGAGGAAAGTGAGCTCCAGAGAGAGGCTTGTAGAGACGCTTGTCTAAGATCACCCAGAGGGTGAGTGTCAGAAGGCACATTCAACACAAGCCTTGTCTGGATCTAAACCTCTGTGAGCCCCCCTCACCTGGACGCCCCCAGGCACATAAGAAGACAAGTACACTCTGAGGTCTTTTAGGTCCTAAGTGACATGGTGGTCAGGATGTGGGCTCATTCATTCACTGGTTCATTCAACAGATATTTCAGGAGCACCTAAAATGTGGTGGCCACTGCCCTAGGCCAGGAAATACATCTGTGAACAAAACAAAAATCTCCACCCCAAGGGACTGACATTCTAGCAGAGGAGATGTATGATAAAGCAAAAAAAAAAAAAAAAAATCTGTAAGATGTTGAGGACCACAGTTCTGGTTTAGATCACTAAAGGAATGAGGGTTGGCAGTGAAAATGGCCAGGGATTCAGCCCTGGGACGTTCCAGGGTCAAGGGGCCAGGGACAAAGCTTGTGTCCAGCAAAGGCGGCTGGGGAGCAGTGGCCGGGGATGGAGGAGGGGAGTGGGAGGATGTGGCACTCTGGAAGCCGCAGGAGGAGGGACGGACCAACCGAGTTGAATGCTCCTGAAAGGTCGAGTGAGGCATGGCTGAGGAATGGCACTGACTTGGCGTGCATGGAGGTCACTGACCACCAAGACGAGTACAACTCCAATGGGAGCGTTGGGGGTGACCATCTGACTGGAGTGGCTTATGAGAAATTGGGAGGAAGAGTTGGAGAAAGACGTGTGACAGCTCTCAGTGTCGCTAGGCTGGGGCCTCTGTCCGGGATTCACCGCCAGCACTCCTGCGCTGGATTTGCTGACAGCAGCAGAAACAGCAGTACCACCTGATGGCTCCAGCCGCTCTCCCTGGACCGTGCCCAGAGCGTTAATACCCCGATGGCTTCTGGAGAGCTTGGGTCTGCGGCGACTTGCCCAGGGCCGACTCCTCCCCCAGGCAAGAGGGGCAGTGCCTGGGGCCCACGGTACTCTTAGGGGCCCACGGTACTCTTAGCGGCCCATGAAAGTCTTTTGATTTCTGTTAAAAGTAGAAGAAAAAACGTTTAGGTTAAGTACATTGTTTTAAGTATATGTTATGGACTGAATTGTATTTCCCCCGCAAAATAATTTATATATTGAATTCCTAACTCCTAGCACCCCAGAATGTGACTTTATATAGATATAGGGTCTTCAAAGAGGTAATAACGGTTAAATAAGGTCTTTGAGGTGGGTCCTAATTTCATATGACTGGTCCTTAGGAGAAGAGATTAGGACACAGACATGCACAGAGGAAAGATGCAGGGAGAAGGCAGCCGTCTCCAAGCCAAGGAGAGAGACGTCAATGAAACCAACCCTGCTGACAACCCCTTGATCTTGGACTTCCAGCCTCCAGCCTCCAGAACTGTGGGAAAATTAATTTCTGTTGCTTAAGCCACCCAGTCTGTGGTACTTTGTTATGGCAGCTGTAGTAAGCTAATATAATACACTTATATATTACTAATATTAATCTATTTGCTTTTATACCAACAGTCATGAAATGTAATTTTGTGTGTATGTATATATATGTATTTGTATATACATATATATATACACACACAATACATATCTATATCTATATATATGGAAAGAGAGGGAGGAAGGGGCTCATGAAAGCAAAGTGCCCGGGGAGGTCATAGCGCAGCCCCGGACTGCCCTCCCCCGGGAGGGTGGGGAGGGGGTCCTAGTGTTCCATGTGATGCTGCCAGTGATCATCTCTGTTCCGGAAGGTCACCTCTGTTTTCCGAGGTACGTCCGCCTCTGCCAGCCAGTGAACAGGGATGGAGGGGCAGATGAAACTGCTATTTGTGGAGCCCTTAGTCTGAGCTGGGCATTGTGGGCTCCACTATGCCCCACCTCCAGGGGGCATCTGGGGCCTTGGAGAAGCCATGTGGCTGACCGGGGCCCCTTAGGCACCGAGAACGGAGCTGGCGCTGCGCCCAGGAGGCCTCACTCAGAGAGCCAGCCAGGCCCCTGACCCTTCTCCAGGCTATGAAAGTAGCCTCTGTCTGCAGGAAACGTCTCCAGGGTTCTGGAATGGTTTTTATTTTTCCGGCGGATGGTAGACCCACAGGAAGCCAGGAGGCAGATCTGTTAAAAGCCCACCCAGGCTGTGGACCCCAGAGACCTGGGTTGGACCCCTGCTCCACTAGTTAATTGCAATGCGTGTGAGTTCTGGGAAATCGCCTCCCTCTCCCGTCTGTAAGATGGCGATGCCCCTGGGGGCTGGCGTGAGGACGGAGGAGCTTGTGTGTGCCTACGTGCTCCTTCAGCCCCCTCCTCGAGGGCCCCTCCTCAGGGGCCTCCCTGACCCCTGTCTGTAGCTGTCCCCTCTTCAGCCACGTTGTCCCATCACAGGACGCCCTGCTTATTTCCTTCAGGGCCCCTTTTGGGCTCTGGGATGTTTGGTGAACCGTTTGCTTTGCTTGCTTCTCGTCAATCCCCCGACCACCCTGTATGCCCCGAGGGTGCGGGGTGCCCCTGTCTTGTTCTCTGCTGTCTCCCCAGTGCCTGGAGCATAGCAGGGCCCCCGTGGACACCTGCCATCTTCCTTTCCCCACCCCTCGCTTGCTCTGCTCCAGTCACACTGGTGATCCAGAATCGAATGAAATGGAGTTCTTGAATGGAATGTTTTCGTCCTGATTTTTCGGCTAAAGACACACAGAGTAGGGTCAGAAGTGGAAAGTGTCTTGTAGGGTGTGGCTGGGGCAGGACCCTCGGCCCCTCTCCTTTCACTGTGAGGCCTGACCATGCCGGTCCCGGACACCCGGAGCAGGATGCTGCAAGGCTCTCGGTTCCCAGGGGGGAGATTCTTGTCTGGACCGACTGAGATAGACACATTAACTCAGACGTTTTGGTATTAAAATATATATATATTTTGCCTCTAGGGCTTTCTGATTAGCTCTGATCATCGTTCCAACGTTTAATGGGAACGTTCATTCAAGCAGAACACATGGGGCTTTCTGGCTGACCCAGCTCGCTGTCTGTTGCCTCTCACCTAAGGTGCATGCTGGGCGCCAGTGACGCTCACATCACAGACCAGAGTGAGGACTGAGTGATGGAGGGTGGCCAGGGCTTAGCAGACATGAGCAGCCTTTCTTCTCTCTTGGCCTCCTTCCCCTCCCCAAATGCCCTTGGGGTCATCATTCGAAGCAAACTCTGTGCTAGCTGCTGGACATCATGCTGAATGGACACAACCCCTGCCCTCACGTTGCTGCCGGTCCAGGGCAGGGAGGCAGCCTTGCAAGCAGACACCTGCAGCATTGCAGGGCGTCGGGGACGTATATCCCAGGGCCGAGTGTGTGCTCTGTCCCTTGCTCTTCTCTCTCTCTCTTTTTTTAATCTTTTGGCTGCACTGCGTGGCATGTGGGATCTTAGTTCCCCAACCAGGGATTGAACCCGGGTCCCCTGCATTGGAAGCTCGGAGTCTTAGCTACTGGACCGCCAGGGAAGTCCCTTGCTCTTCTCTCAATGGAAGGACAGGGACTGCACGGCTCTGAAGGGCTCATGCGTCGCTCTTGACGCAGTGATACTTCACTTAACCAGAAGTGTGCCTTTCTGGTAACTTTAATGATCCAGAACGTAGAGGAGATCCAGGAAGTGAGCACAAAGGATTTCCAAGCAGCCAAACAGACGGCAGAATCCATGCCCCTTACTTATCAGAACTGAAGACTCTCGGACTTTGTTTATTTTGTGCAGAGTTCTAAGAAACGCAGGTCCTTCGTTTCTTAGCTCAGTGAAGTGTAGAGGAAGCAAATTAAGATTTAAGGGAGGCAATCAAGATCCTAGATACGTGTTGGCCCATTGGCAATCACGGGATGAGAAAATGTAGAAAGATCATTCAGAGTAGATACAGGAACCGAGATGGTACTACACCTCCTGATGATAATTGGTCTGGAGCCACTACTCAGCCTGAGGGCATCACTGCAATGAGAGGGATGTGAAAAACGATCAGGAATTCATTCATTCATCCATCCATCCATTCATCCATTCATTCATTCCACAAGCACTTCCAGACTCCAGTCATGTGCCAACCGTGATGCTGGGCTCTGGGGATGTGAAGGTCAACCTTTTGTGATTCCAGAACATCAGCAAAAGTTTCAGTGCAGGAAGTGGCAGTGACACCCACGACTGCTGCTTCCTGAGTGACTGCCCTGGCACCCCACCAAAGTACTTCACACACCTTATCTCCTCAGACCTTATGCTGCCCTGGGAGACATGTATTATTTAATCCACATTTTGGAGAGGAGGAGACTGAGGCTCAGAGATGTAGGTGGCTTGGCCCCTGTCCCACTGTAATAAATGGTCACGTCAGGATTGGAACCCAGGTCTTCTCAACTCCAAGCCCATTTGTTTCTCCCGCTCTGTCCCTTGGAACCAAGTGTCCGCCAGCATCTCCCAAGAATATGCTGTGCATTTATTTGGTAGCTGGTATTCAAGACAATTTCAGGTGGTACACACACGAATTTTCAAAATATTTAATAATTATGTATTTATTTCCACAAATATTAGAAAGTAAATATGGCTGGCACACCAAATCTGCAGTATAATGCTTCCGTATAAATACGTTTTACCGGTAAAAACATGAGTCGATTGAAAGAAAACATTAAGTAAATAACAGCCCAGGTGATACATGGGTATGGCAAAAATCATGGAGATTGTGTGTGCTGATGGTGGTTGGGAAAAACAGGTATCCTGGATTTAAGAAAGCAAGGAGGAACAGAATCGAGGTTGGATGTAATGCACATAAATGCACAAAGCAGGAGAAATATGGGTGCCCAGAACTGGTAGCTTCAGCTAGGTTGGAACATATTAAAATGGGAAAAGCGTGTTCTCAGTGATGCCAAGTGATGACAGAGTGTCCCCACCAGGTCCCAAGACTCATGCCCCATATCTGCTTTCAGGGACCTCTGCCCTCCGGACCTGTGAGCAACCCCTGCAGTGCGAGATCGCCCACCAGCTGGGACACGACCCCGTGCGCTATGACCTCACGGGCTGGCTCCACAGGGCCAAGCCTAATCTTTCGGCCCTGGACGCCCCGCAGGTCCTGCAGCAGTCGAAGAGGTGAGCCTGGCCAGGGCTGGGGACGGGCCGGGGCATTCGAGGTGCTGGGGCTGTGAAGTCACAGCAACCCAGTGATGGAGAGCAGTACAGGAACCCCTCCCTAATGACGCAAAGACCCGTACTCAAGTAGGAGCAGTTCAGTGTCTCCCAGGGCCAGCCTGAGTCCAGCTGAGGAGAAAAGCCGGCCTTCTGGGGAAGTGGAACAAAAGCTAGGAAGCTGTGACTTCTTATTTTGGCTTCTGGCCTTTCATTAAATACCTGGGAGATGATGTGACTGGAAGGACTTTTATGGACATCTTCAAACTAGGGGGTCGTAAAACCAAAGTGATAATGTTTTGTAGCATTAAAAAAAGCTCATTGCATTTCTTGACTGCTCTGCTCAGAAGTGCTAGCAGAGGGCTGCTTTGACTTCAAAGAGCTATTGGGAAATGCTTGTGTGTGTGTGTGTGTGTGTGTGTGCGCGTGTGAGTGAAGCTGAGACCACAACGTTTACTAACCACCTGCTATGCACCTGGCATCAGGGTGAATGCTTTATAAGCATCTTTTAAATTCTTACAACAACTGTATCCCTAGGCCCATTTTATAGATGAGAAAACTGAGGACCCAGGAGGCCAAGTGATTCGCCTTTGATCACATAGCAAAAAAAAAAAAAAGTGGCAGAGCCGGGGTACAATTTGGGTCTAGGCGGTCAGAGTTGATTGGAAAGCCTATATCTGGGGGGGCTCAGGGGCGCACAGCTCCTGGAGAGAGATCAAGTCAGGATGGGGCAGAAGGAAGGGTAACGAGCACATGGAGGGCTGTGTGGGGAGCCAGCAGACCTGGGTCAACTCCCAGCCCTGCCCCGTGTCACCTGGGTGACTGTGGGCAGTCCCTTTCCCTCCTCTGGGTTTCTTGCTTCCTCCACCATGACATAAGGGTTTGTTGGGCAAGGCCATGTTGCACAGCTCTGGAGTCAGGCAAATGTACAAATGCTGCTTTTGCCTTTTTCAAACTGCGTGAGCTGGGTCACAGTTTCACAGTCTGAGAAATGGGAATGGTGCTGCCAAGCTTACACCTGTGCTGTCAGTCTTTGGTGATGTAACATAACAGATGGCTTATCAAGGAGCCTGGTTCATAGCCGGCCCTCAACACACGTCTGGTGGCCTTGTAAATTTCCCTGCTGCTCTAAAATCCCATGGCTCAAGCTGAGTGAGGGGTGTAGGGTTAGGGAAGGGCGGGCACACCTTGGTTGATCAGATGGCCTGGTGAGTGGGGGAACGTTCTGGGAAAAAGTGCTTGGAGGTGAGAGAGCACGGCAGGTTGGCGGTAAATCCCAGCAGAGTGTCTTGCAGGCTTGAGAGCCAAGCGTTGGTGATTTTGAGAGCAGACGGTGCTTTTTCTTAGCATGTGGTTCTGCAGCCAAGGTCGCTGATTCACCAGGACTGCTGGTATTGCTTTCTCATTCCTGGGCCCATCTAGTCTCTCAGGTGGGGGCTTCCCAGGAGGTTCTCATGCCCACTCAGCTTTCACTTTATATATAAGGAGTGGAGGGCCAAAGAGGACATGTGACTGCCCAAGGCACAAATTGAATTGGAGACCAGAAGCCAGGTCTCCCAGCCCCACAGATGGGGCAGTCCTTGTGCAGGGCTCAGGGCTGCGGGCCCGACCCTCTCTCCCTGTACCAGGGCTTGGTGCCAACGTCCTTCGCTCTCAGGGCTGCTGCTTCCAGGGGCTTCACGCCCCCAACTGCCCCCTCCCCAGATTTTTATTTCAACGTGAGTGTATTCAAGCCATTTGTTAGTCTGTGTGCTCTGCCATGCGTCTAACCACTCTCAGCACCCTTGATGCATCTGGCAAGACTCATTTCCTTAATATTGGGCAGTCGGGTAGGCATAGAGGCGGATGGATAATGGGTCTTGAGGGCTGGGACCGGGGTGGGGCCCGGACTTGCAGGGAGCGATGGAAGGTGCCCGCAGGTGTCCACTGGTGGGGATGGGCTGGTGCGACCAGAGAGGCACGGGTCCTCCTCTGGGCCCCCGCTTCCTCCTAGGGCGCAGTAGGGTCTGCCTGGTGCTCAGGCTGTCTGTTCGACAACAAGCACGGTAAGCACCTGCTGTGTACTGGGCCTGTTCTCGGGATAACCGAGGTGATTTTGCCCTCTAAGGAAGTGCAGGCGGGGTAGAATTCCTGCAGATACGTAAGTGACAGAAACGTCCAGTAGAAGGAAAGCTGCTCTGAGGTCAGGGGAGGGAGGGAGGCATGGAGGAAGGGGCTGACATTTGTCACCAAGCAAAGGCTCGTGTGGCAGAAGGGACCATGAACAGTAGGCAGTTAGGGTATGATTCGAGGGGAGGGTTCAGGAGGCAGATTAGCAGGAGGCAAGGGGGGTCCCCTTCGCTCCACCCTGTGAGCCCCCTGAAGCACCTCTCTCTTTCCCCTCCTACCTGCCAGGGAGGAGCTGAGGGGCCTGTTCCAGGCCCGGGCCAAGCTGTCCCCTGTGTGCCGGGCCGTGGCCGGCCTGGAGGGCACCTCGCAGCAGGCCCAGCAGAGGAGCTGCACGGTGCGGAGGACGTTCGCCAGCAGCTTGGCCGCGGTGAAGAGGAAGGCCCCGTGCTCCCAGATCAAGCTGCAGATGGTGAGTGGGGGCCCTGTCCCCGCGGAGTCATGGCCTCGCTGCCCGCCTCCAGGGTGGCTTACCCACCCACGTCATCTCTGAGCTCCCCAGCGAGCCTGAAGGGGCTGGCAACACCCACGTTTCACCAAGGAAGAGACCGAGGCTCAGAGAAGCAAAGAAACTTGGTGGAAAGTGATCCGTCCAAGTCTGAGGCCAAAGCCTCAGCTCCTTGGTTTAGCTTAAGCAGCTTCAGGAAGTTTGCAGGAACCACAATTGCTCTCTTGACCAAGGTGACAAATGTCACAGCCAGACCAGTCCCGCCTGCCTTCCTCACCTCTCACAGGCCTGCATGTTGACCTCTAGGCTCTCCATAGGGGAGGCGGCAGGACCCAGCACTGGGTGTAAAGATGTTACCTGGACACCTTGATCCAAAAACAAGTGGTCAGGCTGAGTCAGGCTGAGCTCCGGAGGGTGGGATGTGGGAAGGATTGGTTTGAAGAAATGACTCGTAGCATATTATACTGGAAAAGCCCGCAGACCAGGTCCCGGGTTCTAGTCTTCCTTTTCGGCTAGTGGTCCATGCGGCCTGAGGCCGCTCACTTGTCCTCTCCATGTCCCAATTTCTCCATCTGTTATAATAAGGGTTGTTATAAAGGTCCTTTATTTCTCATGAGTACTAATCAGGCCACGGATAGGAGGTCCTTGGTGTAGGACATAGGGGCCCCACAGAGATGCCCAGGCCAGACCGCATATACATTTGGGGAATGTTCAGACCCCTGTCTGTCTCACCCTGGCCCTGACCGCGACCCCGTCTCCTCTCTGTCCTAGGATGCATTGATCAGCGTGATCAGACGGTCTCAGTTACACTTCATCCACTGCCTGGTGCCGAGCCCAGTGGTGGAGAGCAGAGGCGGGCAGGGCTCTCTGACTCCACCGCAGCCTGGTAGAGACAAGCCCGGGGCAGGCGGGTCCCTGCCCTTGGACATCCCGGCACTGAGGGTGCAGCTTGCAGGGTCCTACATCCTGGAGGCGCTGCGCCTGCACAGGGCAGGTAAGCGGCGGCCTGGGAGCGAGCACCTTGTCTCTGACTCCTGGGACACGCTCCTGCGCCAGTGGCAGCCGAGGGACAGGAGCATCAGCTATGTGCCAGGAGCTTTCCATGCGGCATCCCGTCGAAACTGCCCAGCAACGCTGTGAGGGGGGAGCTATGATTACCCCATTTTACAGATGAAGAAGCTGAGGCTCAGAGAGGAGAAGGGACTTGCTTAGGGCCACACAGCGGGATGCGGCAAAGCCTAGGTTTATGCCGAGGTCTCTTTGAGTCCAAAGCACATCTTATTTCCTGACTTAGTTGTGAACTCCTGGAAGACTACAGGTGTGTCTTACTCATCTTCCTTTCAACAACAAACATCTCAGGGGCATCTACCTTGGAGCAGAGGGTGAAATTTCCACAACGATTAATATTTGGTCTTCAAGACACTCAGCCTGGTTTGGGAGATCTGTGTGGAAACAAGCCTGGTCCGTGATGGGACCAGGGCATGTGTCACATGGGGATGCCCAGAGGAGGAAGCAGGGAGACTGGGAAAACCTCCTGGAGGAGATAACGTCTTAGTTGAGTCTTGGAAGGAAGCAGGTAGCTCACCTCTGGCCGGTGCAGGGAGAGGAAAAGCTTGGCCGAGGGATCACCGTATGCAAAGGCAGGGAGGCATGGAGGAGCCTTGGTTTTCAGGGAATCGGGTTCAAAATGAGTGGGGGATTGTGGGAGATGAGGGGCGGATCCACCAGGAGAGACAGCCTGTGAATGCTGTCTTCGGAAGTTTGGCTTTCCTGAGTCCAGCTGAGGAGGTGATGGGGTGATAGGGGAATGAGGGGTTTCGGCCAAAGGAACGAAGTGTCAGGCCTGTATTTGAGAAAGCAAGCGTGCACCAGGGTTCCCCCATTAGCTCATCTTATGAGTTGAGTTTGATCTGAAATTTTCCCATTCTCTTCTGCCTCTGAGACCCCATAGGCCACCCCATGGATTCCCCTCCCTGCCAGAAACAGCTCAGGCGAAGTCAGCGGATGGGGTGGCAGGGCTGGCGGGGAGTCTGGGTGGGCACCCATTTGTTTAATATTTCTGTGGTCACTGACGCCTCAGCTTGTGGTCACTGCCCCCGTGTCCTCCCACCGCGTTAATACGGAACCCTGGGCATGAGGTAGTTGACGGAGAAGCAGGGAGCAGCTGGAAGCAAAGATGAGCCCCTTGCTCCCTTCAGCATCACATTGATTTTCCCACCTGTCCACGCAGCCACAGGCACAGGAAGACAGATACTGTCGCACGGGCAGAGCGAGGTGGTCACAGCCCGTGGCTGATCGATGGCGCCCCGCTGGCCGGAGGCACCCTGGCCTGAGGGTTGGAGTCCCCACGCTCAGGCGCGGGTCAGCGTCCCCTTCCTCCCTGCGGGTCCGCCCTCTGTGTTCTCAGCGCCGCCGGACTCAGGGAGCTTCCAACTCAGTGAAGGGTTGAAGTCTAGTGGTATGACTTCCCAAATTTCTGTCTCCCAGACCTGGTTCATTTCCTCATTGTTTTCTTGTTTTGTTTTGTTTTTTAATTAATTTATTTATTTTTGGCTGCATTGGGTCTTCGTTGCTGTGCGCGGGCTTTCTCTAGTTGCAGTGAGCAGGGGCTACTCTTCCTTGCGGTGCGCGGGCTTCTCATTGTGGTGCCTTCTCTTGTTGCGGAGCATGGGCTCTAGGCGTGCGGGCTTCAGTAGTTGTGGCTCGCGGGCTCTAGAGCGCAGGCTCAGTAGTTGTGGCTCACAGGCTCTAGAGTGCAGGCTCAGTAGTTGTGGCTCACAGGCTCTAGAGTGCAGGCTCAGTAGTTGTGGCTCACAGGCTCTAGAGCGCAGGCTCAGTAGTTGTGGCGCACGGGCTTAGTGGCTCCGCAGCACATGGGATCTTCCCGGACCAGGGCTCAAATCCATGTCCCCTGCATTGGCAGGTGGATTCTTAACCACTGTGCCACCAGGGAAGTCCTCCTCATTGCTTTCTGCTCTGAGTCACTTCTGTCTCATACCATACAAGAAATATTTACAAGCATACAAAGATCCATACACATGTATCACATATTTATCGTTTGGAATCTGTGCACATGTAACGTATACACGAGCAGACGTTGTTTTATTGTGCTTCGCTTTATTGCGCTTCACAGAGAGTGCACTTTTTTACAAATCGAAGGTTTGTGGTAACCGTCTGTCAAGCCAGTCTGTTGTCACCGCTTTTTCCTACAGCATTTGCTCACTTTGTGTCTTTGTGTCACATTTTGTTAATTCTTGCAATGTTTCCAACCCACCACCAGCAAAAATTTACAACTCGCTGAGGGCTGAGATGACGGTTAGTATTTTTTAGTAATAAAGTATTTTAAAAAAATTTTTAATTTATTTTTATAAAAACACAGAATTATAAATAGTGTATCAATTTACTTATTCAATTAATACCCTTTAGTAAAAATAAAGTGATTATAAAATTCAACAGAAAAATACTAGTAATGAAGTATTTTTTAATTAAAGTATGTACATTGTTTTTTAGATGTAATGGTATTGCATGCTTAATAGAATATAGTATAGTCTAGGGACTTCCCTGGTGGTGCAGTGGGTAAGACTCCGCGCTCCCAGTGCCGGGGGCCCGGGTTTGATCCCTGGTCAGGGAACTAGATCCCGTGCGCATGCCGCAACTAAGAGTTCGCATGCCGCAACAAAGATCCCGCGTGCCGCAACTAAGACCCGGCACAGCCAAAATAAATAAATAAATATTTTTAAAAAGATGAGTTTAACATTGAAAAAAAAAGAATATAGTGTAGTCTAAAGATAACTTTTATACGCACTGGGAAACCAAAAAGTTTTGGGGGTGCTTTATTGTGATGTTTGATTTGTTGCAGTGGTCTGGAACTGAACCTGCAACATGTCAGGTGTGCCTGAATACATATACACATGCACGCATGATCCACACATACATATGCTGTTTCTCAGGTACCTACGATGTGCTGGGCACTGCGGTTACACATACTAACTGATGTTGTTCTCACAAAGCCCTTAGCACAATGCCTGGAGGAGAGTAAATGCTCAGCAAACCTTACACATGGGGCAGACTGGTGGACACAGCTCAGACTCTGGAGCCAGTTGGCCTGGGCTTGACTGTGGCTGACACTGGCAGGGCCCTAGGTCGTGCCTGCCTTCTATCTCCTGTGATAGCTCAGGTCTCAGAGAGCTGTCGAGTGGGTTGATAAATTAATAAGGGAATAACAGAAAAGTGCCTGGACCTGGGAGAGTGCTCAAAACACATCAGCCTCCTTTATTGGGTTGGCCGGAAATTTCATTCGGGGTGGCACAGCAAAACCCGAACAAACTTTTTGGCCAACCCAATACTACAATCATCATTGGATTTAATCCTCATCGTGACTGTGTGACAGGAGATCTTATTACTCTCATCTGACAAGTGAAGAACTTGAACCTCAAAGAAATAGGGTCATTTGTCGTTGGTCAGAGGGCTAATCAGGGCAGATGTGAGATACGAACCCAAGTAAGTCTGACTCAAAAGGACAGGCCTGTAACCTCCCAGCCCCCAGGTCTCTGTGCGGTCAGCATCCTTCCAACCTGGCCTGAAACCCTCCTCTTCCCCCGGGAAGGCTTCATGGATTTGCCACATGTACCCACCATGACTCTTCCTCATGGTTTATGCATTTGGCTTATTGTAAAGTGAAGTCTCAAAATGGAGTGAGATTTCGCCAGACCTTCTCCCATCCAGCCACTTGAGGGGTCTTTTTAAGGCAACTGAGGCTCTACCACGCCCCTTGTATCCAGGATGAAGTTCAAGCCTCGAGGTCTGGAATTTGATTTCAAGTTCTTTGGGGACCCAGTCCCTGCTTGTCTTTGACCTCGTTGGTTACTCTCCACTGGGTTCGTTATCATCGCTGTCTGGGTTTGGATCCCATCTGGGAGAGTTAGGGTTGACTTCACTTTGGGCTACGTGGCTTGAACTCTCTGGGCCTCAATTTCCAATCTATATAATGGGTGTAATAATGCAGTCCCCAGAGTGTCTGTAACACAAGGAAGTTGTTATCCTAGTGTCTTGCACACATAAAAGCTCAGTAACTGCTTTTGCTATGACTGTGGAACAAACCTTGTATTTTCCTGCTGTGGCTCCGTCTGCCTGGACTTCCTTCCACACCAAATCCGCTGGCACACTCTCAACGGCCCCTTCAAAGGCCAGCTCGAATGTCACCTTCTCTCAGTAGCTTTTCAGATGCCACTTCCCAGTTTCCACACAGAAGGGTGCAGCTGTGTCCATCCTACATGTTAGATTTAACATGTAGATACCGTCTGATGCAGCATTTCCCACATGCAGTCTGTGGGGCGGTAACAAGTATTAAACCAAAAAAAATTTTTTTTCCATGGTCCAAGTTTGGAGAACTCTGGGTTAAGGAAAGCTAATAAGGGCATCTTCCCTGCAGAGGTTCTGGAGCCTTTGATGTCAGTGCTCACACAGATTGTGACCTTCTAAGAAGCAGATGAGGGGGCAGCTTTTTCAAACTTTCATTGGAGCCTTTTATAGGATCCTTGTTCTGGGGAATGCAGTTGGGAAATGCTGATTGAACCCAATTTCTTAAATTAGCAAATGGGGAAACTGAGGCCCCAAGACGTGAGGGCACACAATGAGTAGCAAGGCTGGGAGCAGACCCCTGGACCCCTGGGCTGGGCTTCTCATTTGGATTCTTTGTTCTTCTGCTCCCCCCACCCCAGGCTACGCTGACCACATGGGGCTCACTCAGTTCCGCCGAAGATTTCAGGTGCTGGACCCTCTGCTCATGAAGAAGCTCATGTTGGCCCCCGAGAGAGTGGATGAGAAGACGGTATGTGGAGCCAGGTGATGGAGAGGTGGAGGCCCCATTGCTTCTGCTCCATAGGGGATGGCCCTGGGGGCAGCTGGGATCTGAGAGCTGGGCCTTGGGGGCTAAGATGACGGTGGCGTGAGGTTTGACTCAGACCCCTGCTCCAGACTTCGCCCCCTGCCATGTCACTTAGGACACCGCCTATCCCAGAATGGTCCTTCTGAAACCCTGTGTGAGGAAGTGCAGGGAAAGAATTAGAGCCACGAAAAGAGCAAGTCCCAGCCAGGAGGGCTCCTAGCAAGATGAAAAGTCATCATTCCCACCCATAGGAGTGTTCCACACGGCACCAGCACCCTGAGGTATAGTCTATGAAAAGAGGGCTCTGTGGTCCCAAACACTCCCCCTCAGGGCCTTTGCACTAACTGTCCCCTCTGCCTGGAGCACTTTTCTCCCCAGTCCTTGCCTGGCCAGTGTCATTGTCATCTTGCTATTCAGATCTTGGCTCAGATGCTATTCTCCATCACATTATCTTATTTTAATAGTTGCATAGCACTTATCCTTATCTGAAATTATACACAGATTGCTTGTGTGTTCTCTAGCTCACAGCAAGTGCTCGATAAATTTCCCGTTGGATGAATGAATGAAAATATGTACCTAACCTTGTTATTTCTGCCCCTGGGTATCTCCTTTCTCCATCTCTACTGTAAACTTCTGGAGCCGGAAGTCTTCACCCCTAGTGCCAAAGCCTCGGTAAATGTTTCTATTGAGAATGGCCACCGGCTAATCAATGATGATAGAGCTCTTCAGAATTTGCAAAGCCCTAGTGCATCCTCACAACAGCCCTGCAAAACAAGAGCTATTACATCTCTTTGATAAATGAGGAGACGTAGGCTCATGGAGATGAATGATTCCCTTGAGGCCACACAGCCGAGCGTTCATAGGTTTTTTCCTTGAACCCAAATTTCTTGATTCCAGGGAGTGCCTTTGAGAAAGCCTGAACTCCAGAGTCAAACAGACTTGCAGTTAACTCCCAGCTGGGGCTGTGTGAATGTAAACGAGTGAATCCATCTTTCTGCCTCAGTTTCCTCATCTGTAAAATGGGAACAACAATAATACCAACTCCAGTGGGGCGTTTGGAGGATTATATGTAATAGTATAATTGATGTGCTTGACGCAGGGCCCGGCATATAATAAGGGCTCATTATATATGAACTACTGTCAGCAGCATCAGCACCACCATCATCATCTTTCAAGGCCAGAGTGATGGCAGCCAAGCCACACAGACTGGATATTCACAACCATGTTGAAACTCCCCCTCCAAGTGAGTGTGTCCGTGCGTGCCTGAGCTCACTGAGTCGTGAGGCAAGAAGAGTGAAAAGAGTCACAATTCTTAAGTCCTCTCTCGGCTCTTTTCTGCGGCAGGGGCCAGGGCGCAGGCCACCTCCTGCAGACAAGGCGGCATTTCTCTGTGGCCCTCCTGAGTCACCGTGGGGAGGGGACCTCAGACGCAAGCTGGTGTGGAGCAGGGCTATCCCCTCCAACCTGTCTTGGAAACCACGAAACTCTGCCTGGCTTGGTGCCACCAGCCACTCTGTACCAAGCTTCATTGGGGTTCTTTATCCTAGGTCCCCCCCAGTCTTAATCTCCATTCAGAGCATCTGGAATGGAACCATTGAAAGGGGCTTGGGCTCCTCTGCAGTTGAAAACAGCACAGAAGTGGGGCGTGGGGGAGCTTTCTGCGGGGGCAGTGGGAGTAGCATATGGAAGCATTTCTATTCTGGACGACTCAGCAGTTCTCTCTTGTAGCCAAACCGAAACCACCTCCATACCCTCGCTGGAGGCCTCAGAAAGTGGAAAATTACAAGTGGAATGGACTTGGGAGTTTTTGCTGCTGCTTATTCTCTTTTTATTTGCTCACAAATTTCATTTGCTGCAGCATAGGATTTTGGTAGCAACAAAAGGAAACGCCATCCTGCCTCTTATGAAAAAGCTGATAAATATTCATTTGCCAGGCAACATGATATGCCATGAATTATACATGAACACGTGCTCGGGTGGGCAAACTGTCAGCCTCTGTGTGCAAAGCATTTAAGACCTCAGGATTTAATAAGACAAGTTTGACAGCTAGAAAAGGTCAATATTATCATTAGACACTAGACAGCAGCAGAGGGAATTCATTGTCAGGGTGTGAAATGGGCCTTGGTGTGTCCCCTGTGTGCCCAACATGCACGTGGTGCTTAAACAAGGCTCTTTCCCAGTGAAGTACTCTCATTTGGAGGGTCCCTGATGGATATTTTGTGCTCCCGAAACAAAAATAGTGTGTGCCTTTTACCACAGATGCACAAACCCTCATCACAAAATACCAGGCGTAATGTGAAAAGGTTACAGCTCTCAGTATATAAAGCCTCCCTGCTCTGGGAATTATCCCCATTTTACAGCAGAGGCAACTGAGGCTGTCACCCCCAAGCCGGGCAGTGGGGCAGTGGTAGAGCTGGGATTTGAACTCAGGCTCTCAAATTGCTCATATAGGGCTCTTTACTATTTATTGTGGTAAAATACACATAACATAAAATTTACCATCTTAACCATTTTCAAGCATACTTAACCATTTTTAAGCATAGTGACCTTAAGTACATTCGTATTGTTGTGAAGCCACCACTGCCATCCATCCATCCATGGATCCATCCATCCATCCATCTCCAGAACTCTTCATTTTCCAAAACTGAGACTGTCTTCATTAAACACAAACTCCCCATCCCCCGCCCCCCAACCAGCCCTTGGCAACCACCATTCTGCTTTCTGTCTCTATGAATTTGATTGCTCTAGGGACCTCATATAAGTGGAATCATCTAGTATTTGTCCTTTTGTAACTGGCTTACTGCACGCAGTATGATGTCCTCAAGGTTCACCCATGTTGTAGCACATGTTGCAGCACAGTCTTAAAAGAAGAATTTCCTTCTTTGAAGGCTGAATACTGTTCCATTGTGTTTATGTAGTACAGCATTTTGTTTATCCATTCTCTGTCAGTGGACACTTGGACTGCTTCCACCTTTTGGCTATTCTGAGTGACCCTGCTATGAACACAGTGTACAAATATCTCTTTGAGACCCTGTGTTTGATTCTTTTGGATATATACCCAAAGTGGAATTGCTGGATCATATGGTAATCCTATGTTTAATTTTTTGAGGAATCTCCAAACTGTTTTCCGTAATGGCTGCATTATTTTATATTCCCCCCAACGAGGGTTCCAGTTTCTCCACATCTTTGCCAACGTTTGTTATTTTCTGGGTTTTCTGTTTGTTTGTTTGTTTTGCAGTAGTTATCCTAATGGGTGTGAGGTGGTATCTCATTGTGGTTTTGATTTGCAGTCCTCTGATGGTCAGGGCTGGTGAGCATCTTTCCATGTTCATAAAGGACTTCCGAATGGGAGCCTTTTGAAGACAGAGTATTCCGTGAAGTTTTGTATCGAATGTGCCATCCGTGATGTTAATTTAAAATAATTATTATTGATCCCGTCCAACTGTAACCAAGTGCCTGCTTTGCACCAGGCCCTGTGCTAGCTGCCAGAGAGACAGGAATGAACAGAACACAGCTTCGTGGGGAAGAAAGATGAAAATGAGTAATTTCCAGACAGAGGGATAGTTCTGGGATGCCCCAGGAAACACATCTAAAACTTCTGATTTTTGCAGCGGGGGTGAGGGTGGGACATTCAGGGAAGACACCTCAGAGCAGATGATGATTGAGTTGAGCTTTCTGGGACAATTTCGAGGAATCAAGTAAGTGAAAGAGTACAGGGCAAGCCACATTGGGAACAGCATGAACAGAGATCCAGAGTCGCGAGGTTACATGGCTAATCTAGTGTGGCTGGAGCATAAATGCTGCCAAGTGTCAAGAAAAGGGTCTGAGGTTGTTGGCAGGGGCCAGACCACAGTCATTGTTAGCAGGGATAGAGTCTGGGCTTTATCAGGTGGTCAGTGATAGCTAACCAAAAGGTTATCAGCAGGAGCATGGCTTTGAAGACCAGATCGTTATTATTTGAACTGGCTTAAGCAAAATTGTGAAGGAAGTCAAGTTGGCTCTGCCCATTCCATGGCCCTCTATAGGGAGCAGTGTTTTCACGCCAACTTCCAGCCGTTGAGGATGCCCGTCTCTTCTAGACACCCAGGCACCTGCTCCGGTCTCCAAAATGACCCTGTTTCCCCTCTGTAACCATCGTGGGTCCCATTCCTCTCTCCCAGGTTATCCCATCTGGTTAAGATTATGCCTTAACCCACACTGAAGCCCTCCCAGAGTGACCTCAGGCAGGTTCCTGGAAGAGCTCATTCGGTTCACCTTGGCTCTGTCCCAGATTCTGGTCCCTTCAATCTCTCTGCTGCTGAGGCAGGAATCACTCAGTCTCCCTGATCCATGATAGGAAAGCCCTGGGCCCACTCTCTTCCCCTGAGTCTACAGTGATGATTGATTTTAGCCAACCAAATCTGTGTCCCTGGGGACTTGATCTGAACACACCTAAGGCATGCCAGTCTGTCTTCTCAAAGGCAGCCACTCTTATTCCGTCTTAGACCCTGGTAGACACTCCCGATTTCCTCTGAATTTGTCTCAGAGCCCTTTTCTGCTGGGGAGAGGCCCCTGTGAGCCCGTGACTGGGGCGGAGGGGTGGGGGGAGGGAGAGAGGGAGCTGTCCGCTCTCACGATGCTAAACGATTTTTACAGGGCCTTCCATAGCCTTAGCCCTCTGGAATTTATTCGTCATCCTTTTCTTTCTCACCTTGCTGTCCTCCTCCAGTTGGGGTCTACTGTTTTAATAATTCTACATGTTTTCCATTCTGTGTTAACCAACCCAATTATATAAATATGTGTGTGTTATTTATATGTTCGTCCATATAGTTTATGCTTTGTGCCAGACATTCTATTTACAGTCTTGAGCCTATAGAGTTAAAGAACAGAGATATAGTCCCCACCCTTATGGAATGATTTGATCAGTGTGTAAGTGAGAGTTTTCAGTGGTTAAAAGCATGTGGTTTAGAGCCAGACAGACTTGGGTTCAAATCCTGGTATCTGCCATCTCTCTTTCCATTCATCCGTGCCCCATGATGCTTGATAGCTGTATGACCAGGGACAACACGTGATAGGGCATAACAAACTGCCTGGCACATAGTAGGTGCCCAAACACATGGCAGCCATTGGGTCATGGTGTGGGTTTCCTGCAGAAGGTGCTGTACTGACAACAGCCAAATGGTTTACTAGGAGAGCATCTATCTCCACAGACGTGGGTTCCCTGCATCACACTACCTGCTGAGGATTGAGTTGGTGAAGCTCTTCCCAGCCATGGCTCTTTGTGGTTCCTGGAGTCTTCCGCTGCTTGTCTGGCGTGTTCAGCTTAACGTGAGATGTCAGACTGTGTGCTTTTTATTGAACATTGGAGAGAAAGCTCTGTGCAAAATTCTAGGACACAAAAGGATTCTGCAAGTGGAGGCATGAATTTGGTTTCTCCCAGGTACATTGAAGGACTCATAATTTGAGCCTAGAATGGTGAAGGTGAAGGGAGTGTCATCACTCTGCAGTGCCAAAGAGGGGCATATAACCTCAGAACCTCCACCAGTTATTAGTACTTATTGAAACTTGGCATGTGCCAGGCATGATATTAAGTACATTATGTGCATTGTAAGAGCTGCTTGGAAGTCTTTAAGTCCAGCATCCAAGCCCACAGAGGGTTTCTGTTGACTGCTTTTTATAGCTACTTTATTTATTTATTTATTTATTTTTGGCTGTGTTGGGTCTTCGGTTCATGCGAGGGCTTTCTCCAGTTACGGCAAGTGGGGGCCACTCTTCATCGCGGTGCGGGGACCGCTCTTCATCGCGTTGCGCGGGCCCTTCACCATCGCGGCCCCTCCTGTTGCGGGGCACAGGCTCCAGACGCGCAGGCTCAGCAGCCGTGGCTCACGGGCCCAGCCGCTCCGCGGCATGTGGGATCCTCCCAGACCAGGGCTCGAACCCGTGTCCCCTGCATTAGCAGGCAGACTCCCAACCACTGCGCCACCAGGGAAGCCCCTGTTGACTGCTTTCTGTTTCTTTGTTTTCTTGAGTATAGGTCACACTTTCCAGTTTCTCTGCATGTCTTGTAATTTTTTGTTGAAAGCTGGCCATTTTCAATAATATAAAACTGCATCTCTAAATTCTGCTCTTTTCCCAGTTACTTGGTAACTTATCTGAACTAGGGTTGTGGAGTCTGGCTCCCCCATGTTGTGAGACTGCTGCCATCTCTTTTCAGTTTGTTTCACTCTTGTTTTTATTATAAATTGTGGTTTCTCAAGAGTTGCCCCTGTGTCCGCACAGCTTAGTGGTCAGGAGAGGTTGTGGTCAAACATTTTGAATCTGTAAAGCTTTTATCTAATTCTTATGGTACTCTCTGTGGGTCGGAAAATGTATTCGACATTCAGGCATTTGCAGTGTGCCACAGATATTACTTTCTATGTGGCTCTTTCACATGTTTTCTGCCTGTGCACATGGCCTTATATTTAAGTAGGGCTATTTAGATGCCTAAGGCTCTCTCAGTCCCTCCCGTGCATGTGTGTAGCTTTCCAGATGGCCAGGAATATATGGGAGGTTCTCAAGGCCCACTATGACTGTCCCATTCCCTATATCTCCTTGTTATAGGGACCTGGCTAGTCACTGGCCCATTGCTTGCCCCTGTCAGGATAACAGGCTAGCTGTGCCATTGACCTTCTCCATTTGTTTGCTGCCAAGAGCACTACTGTTTCTGACAATGTTCCTGGATGTGGGATGTCCCCTTACTTTGCTCCTTGTAAGTGAACTCCTTCTGGCAGCAAAGTGGATGGTTTTCACAGCTTACCTCGCCCTGGTAGGACCACTGCAGTGACAGAGCTTAGTGGGGAGTGGAAGGGTCTTGGTCATGACTGCCATAAACTCCCACGGTTCTTAAAGGCCCAGTAGTTTCTCTTGAATAAATGTTTCTCAATTTGCTGTATCCCCTTGCTCAATTTCCAGAGTATCAAAGTTGTTGTTTTTGAAAACTGTATCCATTTCTATCTTTGTTTTGGGGGGGAGAGGATTTATCAAGCTCCTTGTATGGCATTCTGGAAGTCTCACTCCTACACACTACTTTCGTGGTCTCATTAAACCGCCACCACATCCTTGTAGCATAGGCATGACTACTCCTATTCTAGAATAGGGCACCAAGAGGACCAGAGGGGAGGGGCGGCGTGCTCAGGGTCACACAGCTAGCAAAGATGGAGCTGTACTGGATCGCAGCATCCGAGGGCAGAGAACAAACTGAGTTCTCTGATTCCCTGGGGTTGTGTCCCCCTCCATTACTTCTTAGCATGTGATGTTTGACAAATCCTTTCATTGCACTCGACCTCACTTTCTTTCTCTATAAAATGGGCATAAAACTTCCTAAGATAGTCACAGAGATTTGAAAATTAGATGAGTTATGGGTAAAACACTTAGAGCAGTGCTCAGACCCCAAAACACAAGGGAAAACTCTTTTTTTGGAAGCAAAATGGCCAACATTTTACTCAGCCTTCCATGCCGAGAGGTTTTACCTCAACTGTCGGGACAATTCAGATGGATTAGCTGATTCCATAAAGATGCGGAACAAGGAAGAAATTTCTTACAGCCACCTGGATTCTTGCCCTGTCATCCACCAGCTGGCTCTTAGACAGTGATCGTATTAGGTAGAAACAAATGAAATCACTGGTATTTCACCTAAGCAAGTGACAATTTCATGTGGTTCGATCTAAGAGTACTATTAATGTTGATAATGAGAGCAACTGAGTACAAAGTCACTGACAAAGTCATTTTCATGTACATATTCTCAGTTAATTGTCCCGGCCCCTGTACAGTCTAGGCAGGGAATGTTAGCATCATTTTGCAGGTGAGGAAAATGAGGGTCAGAAGCACAGTTCAGTGCCCGCAGCCACCTGTTCACTCTGTCACTTGGACCTCAGCGCCCTTATCTGTACAATGAGGTCAACAGGACAGAATATCTCTGTGAGGCCTAATGTGCTTGGCTACACAGACATCTAAAGGGCTCTAAGAAAGCAGGGAGACGGAGAAGAATCCTTGGATCTTGTGGGGCCGGGTGTGTGTTTTGGCCGTGTTTGGGGTACACCTGAGCAATGGAAGCTTAGTCCGCATTCTGCAGCACCTCTGCCATTTTATCCAAGAGGGAGGCCGCTAGGACCAGCTCTGGGACATCAGGACAGGCTCAGAATGTTTCCTGAGTGCCTACTGTATACAGCTATTTTGTGAAGCCCTCCACAGGCACAGCTACAGAGTCTTCCATAATAGGTGCCGTTATTTCCCCCCACTTTTCTGAAGAGCAGCCTGCAGCTCAGAGTAGAATGCTTGTGCAGGGTCACACGGTTCGTGAGTGGTTAAACGAGAATCTCAGTCCAGGCGGATCTGACTCCACATCCTGATTTTTTCCTCCCACACGTGGACTCTGGGCGTTAACTCCAAAGTAGGTTAGAAAATTGTCACCAGCTGTAGGCTTCGTTTCTTTTCCATCCGTCCATCTTGTTTTCAGCCAATGTTTATTTTGTTTTCTTCTCGTGCAGAGAGAAAAAAAATGTTGTAGTCTGGATATGTTGGTTTTATGCATTCTGCTGCCTATAGCTCCCTTGGAACATTTTTGGCTAAAATGTAATAAGTGAAACCACTGAATTTTTGGAGGGGGCGCTATGGAATGTTCCTCTCAGAGGCCAGAGGAGGAAACTTCCCCCCAGATTACAGCCTCAGAGTAGACTTTTAATAAGCATTTTTTTTTTTTTATTGTATCTTAGGAAGTTTTCTGTGATGCCAATGACCCATGGAATTGAAACTCATCTACCAGATCACTGTGTCTCATAATACCTTTTGCTTCTTTGAGTGTCGCAATTACTTTTCTGACAGCTTATTCTGAAGATAGACTTTGTGATTTCCGGTGAATGGAAGGTCCGTGAGGGGTGGTGTGAGGGTGGAGCGGGAGGGGAATGGCAGTCACCAGGGAGCGAGGCACGACCTGCGTTCATCTGAGGGTATGGATCTCTGGCAGGCTTGTTTCAGAGCCTGCGGGCCTATACGACAAGAGGAAAATTCCATTAAATGGCTGGTGGTTTGGCTAAGGCTGCATCCAGGGATCTCTGAGTGAATTTGTTTCTCCTGGAGGGGGTGGCCTTTCTCCACACTCCCCCCCAACCCTACCCCGTTTCTACCCTCCCTGGGTCTCTCTTGCTGGGCGTTCCTCATTCAGTCATCATATTTATTGAGCTCCTACCGTGTGCATAGAACAGTACCAGGTGCAGTGGAGGAAACAGGTGAATTAAACACAGGCTCTCCCTCCCTAACCTAGGTCAGGAACACAGGGTTAAAGGCCACGCCATTTATTCACATACTTGGGAGAGTGAGGCCGTCTCCGGCACGTGTGATGAGAAGGACAGGGTGCTGGGGAGGCTGTCACGGGGGACACAGCAGGTGAAATCCCCAGTAGCCCAGGGCCCTCTGCAGCTGTCTGGGGCCTGGGAAGCAGTCGAGACATAGGTGTTGCATTGTGGCCCGACACACCTTGATTCGAGTCTGGTTCGGCCCATGTGTAACTTATAACCTTGGGGAAATGCTTTCATTCCGTTTTTTTTAAATGGTGGTAAAACATAGGTAACATAAAATTTACCATTTTAGCCATTTTTAAGTGCGCAGCTCAGTGGTTTTAAGTACATTCACACTACTGTGCAGCCATCACCGCCATCCAGCTCCACAATTCCTTCATCTTGTAAAACTGAAACGAAACTCTGTACCCAGTAAACACTAACTCCCCACGCCCCTCCCCGAAGCCCCTGGCAACCACCATTCTACTTTCTGTCTCTATGAATTTGGCTGCTCCAGGGACCTTCTGTAAGTGGAATCATACAGTATTTGTCCTTTTGTGTTTGGCTTATTGTACTTAGCATGATGTCCTCAGGGTTCATCCATGTTGTAGCATGTGTCAGAATTTCCTTCCCCTTTAAAGCTGATTAATATTCCGTTGGGCATATGTACCACATTTTGTTTATCCATCCATCTGTTGATGGACACTTGGGTTACTTCTACCTTTTGGCTACTGTGAATGGTACTGGCATGAATATGAGTGTGTGCGAGTATCTGTTCAAGTCCCTGCTTTCACTTTTTTGGGTATCTATCTAGAAGTGGAATTTCTAGATCATATAGTAAATGCATGTTTAACTTTTCGAGGAGCCGCCATACTGTTTTCCGTAGCAGACACATTTTCCGTTGAGTTTTGCATCTGTGGTTTTCTCCTCTATGAAATGGGCATGGTAGTATGACGACCCACCTAGGGTTGCTGTGAGGCTGGAACGAGGTGGTGTCTGTGAAGGTCCCAGCAGGGTGGATGGTACACAGTAGGTGCCCAGTACGTGCTCATCCTCCGCACTTACCTGGGGAGGTGGAGCTCTGTCAGCTCACGGACATGTGGGGTCACCCTCTCTCTCCCGGTGTATCCCTCAGCCATGCAGCCAGCTGACCTTCCACTTTGGGAGTCTCCTGCCCTCAGTCTGTCTTCCTTTCTAACTCTCCTCTTTTTCCCAGGCTGTGGCAGAGCTCCTGCAGACCCTGGATCTGGAGAAGATGACAGTGGCCGTGGGGCACAGCCAGGTGAGTAGAGCTTCTTCCTTTTGCCGTTCTACCCATGACATCAGGGACGCACGTGAGACCTGAGTCTTGTCCTTCCTCAGCATCCACTACTTCTGTGTGTCTCCTTTCCACCAGACAGGGCTGAACACGGGGCTAAGTGATCTCTGCCCTTGTTATGTGACAAGGCTGTTAAGACAAAATGTTATAATGTGGGAGGAAATAACATTGGGGAATATCATTTATTAGAGGTAACACTCCCAGGGACCTCAGTGGTCTGGAGAATTAACATCTGGACTTCAGGTAGGACTTTCGGAACCTCAGAAACACCCAGCTTCACTCCGAGCCTTGTAACTTTTGCTTTGCAACCAACTGTAACACAACAGTAGTCCTAGCGGATTAGCAGCAGTAAGTGAAAGGAGAGGGCATGAGAAGAAGGTACATGATTTTAGGGCTGAGAGACGTAGATTTCTCCAAGCTGGTGTTGAGCCAAAAGCCCTTCCAGAAAAGTTGAAACCTTTAGAGAAGAATTTCATGGAGCCCTAATATGCTCATACATCTTGTAAGTTTTCAAGAGGGAAAATATATTGTTTAGGGCTCCCCAAATGATCTGACCCTGGAACCCTCACCCTTTCGTTTTTGTGGAAGACCCATTACCACCTCCCAGAACTAGCGTTCCCTGGGTCATAGTGTGGGGAGTGGGGAACAGAGGTTGGAAACTCAGGGACCCAGGAGGAGGGCAGGGGAGTAGGGACAACGTTTAGAAATACAAACTGGAGAGAGAAGAGACCAAGGGACCACCTCCCCACTTAGTTATCTACTGATTGATTAATGGCACCCAGGAAACCTTTGTCAATTAATTGCCTTCCACGTTCAGGTACCGTGTAAAGTGTTGGTGGCATTATTGGCCATTAGTACCTCTTGCAAAGTGAAGTGTGCCGCCCCATCACACCTCTTTCCTCGGAGAGCTCACAGTCATTCACGCTGGTCATTGCCCCCTAGACACACTAGCCTCTCCCCGCAGGCTTCTTGGTCCTTCTACAGCCTATGGTTGAAGCTGTTAGTCTGCTGTGGTTCCAACCTGATTGATCCTGCTGGGAGCTGGCAGCAACTCTGTGGACATGTCCAGTAGAGGAGATAAACCCCTGGGTTACTGGGCTCCCACCACAAGCCTGGTGCTATGCTAGGCAAATTCATATATTATTCCTCTTTTCCCGTCACAGTCTCTCTTGAGATAATTACGGTATCCCTTCTTCACAGACGAGGAAAATGTACCTCTGGGAAGTCAGCCCCTTTTCCAGGTCCTCTAGGGAGCCAGGAGCACAGCTCCCATGGAAACCTGTACTGGTCCAACCCCCAAGTTCTCTTCAATACGCTGTGGGTTCTATTGTTTATTAATGGAAATATACAGCAAATTCTTTACACACAGGTGTTTATGGTCTTGAATCAGAGGAATTCTTCTTCAGCTCCAGGAACTTCATCCTTCTAGACCAGTGGTTCTCGAAGTGTGGTCCCTAGGCCGGCTGCAGCAGCATCACCCGGGAGCTTCCCGGAAACAGAACTCTCAGGTGCCGCCCCAGACCCACTGATTCGGAAACTCTGGGGATGGAACCCTGCAGTCTGGGTTGTAACGTGCCCTGTAGGGGATTCCAGTACATGCTCAAGTTTGAGAACCACTGTTTAGATAAATTACTTAGTTATTTCATGAATTTCAAAACCAGTCCCTGTGATCCCATCAACTGTTGCAGAGCAGGGAAGAAAACAGCAAGATGAAAAGTCGCTATACAGAGTCTCACAGTGGCGAGGCAAGATGTCTACAAGCCAAAAACATCCCCATAATAAAACATTATTATTATTAATACTTGGCATTCACTAAGAAACTGTCCAGAGCAAATCAAGGTCACTGTGTCCTTTGGGAAGCCAGGCAAGGCAATAGACTGAGATCTTTAAGGGCAGATGCAACTCTCACGCTTTGCAGGGTTCGGCACTTAGTAGGTGGGAAGGCTGTGAATAGGGGAAGAGAACAGGCTGACCTGGTCCACACCCAGGCCCCACCACTGCCTAACTGTGTGAATCTTGAGTAAGTGATTTAGCCTCTCTGAGCCTCAGTTCCCGCATCTGTAAAATGGACCCACTGCTCTCTACCTCCCAAGCTGGCTGTGGGAATCAGTAAATTACAGGGGCTGGCTGTCATCACTTGTGGCAGGCATTTGCCAATGGGGTCAGGATGCTTGTCAAACAGGATAGCGTTTTAATGTTTAAAGAATTAAACTCCTCTAATCTGGAAAATTACTAAGAGACGGGTAGCTAATTCCTCAGCAATACCAGAAAGGAGAGCGGTTGCCATATTAGATTTTTAAACCTTGGCTTGCCCAACAGTGGCTCCCAGAGATCCCTTAAAGATAGGGATGTTGGGATGTTACACTCTGCGTGGGCCCGATAAGCAGCTGGACCCCTGAAAAGTGAATAATTTAGATTTTTCTTTGTGATTCTCAGCCCCCAGTACCTTATCGAAGCCTGTGCCGAGGGCCATGACATTTATGAAAAAGGTGGGATTCCACATGCCGTCGGCCTTCTGGTCGGCAGTACGCTCTTAAAAGGAAAAGAAAAAAAATCAAGCTAAGATTCTGCAGCGGCGATGACTTATTCCCACTCTGCGTATGGTCATTTCCAATTATCTTTTTAATGAAAGCCTCATACTTAATCAATAACGGGTTTGGCAGCACTCGCTGCCTTTTGTAATATATGGACTAGCGCTCTCATCACTTTGATCATTGATTTTTTTTTTATAGCAGCTTTTGGGACTCAATAGCTTGTGAAATTAATACAGTCATTATTGAGGCAATCTGATAGGTAATGAGTCAGTCGTGTCTTTATTTCAATGAGGCTAATTGTCTTGGTAGTCCTGGCTGATAGTGTTCTGTAAAGCGATGGAGGGTTGCAAAGCAGAGTTAGCACCAATTGGCTGCGCTAATTTCCATTTTCCCTCTGAGAAAAAGTTTACCGTGGGATTAGCAGAGTGGTCTTCATTACAGAAAATGGGTTTAAGGGAATGGAGAATCGATTGAGACCCTTTGTTCCACCTGGAATCACATTGCATTTCAGCCTCAAACTCCCGGTGTTTGGATCATGTGAGCGAGGAAATGAAGCTTCCTGCCGACATTGAGAACGGGTACAGGGCGTGGACTTGAGGTTCTGGGTTCAAGTCTCAGCTTTGCTGACCACCAGCTATGTGAACTTGAGTCATTGACACAGCTTCCTTGAGCTGACAGATTCCTCGTGGGACTGTTCTGCGTATTAAAATGGGACATAGGAGAAAGAGCTTTGGAAAAATGTAGATGCCATGCAAATGTTAATTACATTCAGTGACAATTGTAGTCTCGTCTGGAGTCAGAGAGAGGGAAATAAATCCCGGTGTTACCACCTGCTGGTGGAGGATTGTTGGCACATGCCTTTTTTAGCCTTAGTTTCTGCCTCCATGAAATGGGGGGATTGTTGTAACTACCATGTAAGATTCTGCATGTAAAGTGCTTTGCCTGCATACCAAACGGTTAGTTCAGATCCAGAACACAGGCGGGCTCCATCAATGTTAGCCATTGATTGATAATGTCATGGATTACTTGACAATATCAGTGATCAAGATGGAGCTCACCAGTGGCTCCAGAGAAACTGAACACCTTTGGGGCTACAAGCCACATCTGGCAAGGAAACGCACAGGACTGTGCTTAGAAATAAGCGCCACGAAGGCGTCTGAAACGTAACCCTCCACTGTCACCGACTCATACATATCCCAGCAGCAGAGTGTCTTTCCTTTGCCTCTGGGGAGGCGACACCAGCTTTAGTGACCCCACCGCATTGGCCGGAGCAGGCCTGGCCCCAGAGCTTCCGGTTCTCTCTGAAAACCCTCCCGTGTTCCCTGCAGTCTCTTGGGGGCAGCTGCGGGGGTGCCGGGGAGGCAGTGATCACTTTGCTGCAGGGGCCCTCATCCATTATTGATGCGCCAAGGCCTGGAAACTGTGTTTTCCGCTGTGTTCTGCTCAATGCCTACGCCTCCCGCCGGTGGCACCAGCCAGGCCCCATCCCCTCCTGACCAAGGAGGGCTGCCCTCACTTCCCCCACATTCTCTGCCCCTCCTTATAAGGCAGGACCGAGTATTTCTGGGGTGGCGCTTGTCTCATGGCCAACAGCACTTATCAAAAAAGAATGCACACCCAGGACTGACACCAAGCCCATGATTCTGCGTATCCTGGGGTGGGGCCTGGGAATGTGCATTGACCACCTTCCCTGGGTGATTCCGGTGCACAGAGACACTTAGTCAGATCTGTCCTACCAGTGGTTCTCAAATGAGTGTGTGCATGAATACCCTGGGGAGTAAATGAAAATGCCAGTTCTGCTTCAGCAGCTCTGGGGTGGGGCCTGAGATGCTGCGTTTCTAACAAACCCCCAGGAGGTGACGATGACCACACTCAGGTGCATGGACCCCACTCTGAGCATCCAGGGACCAGAAGAAGGGAAAGAGGAGGCATCAGGAGACAAGATGCTTTGACCATTTAGACCCCCAGTCAAGGGCAGCTACTGACAGATATTTCGGGTAGATCTAGGAGAACTGGGGTCTGAGCGGCAGCCCCTCCCACTTGAGGCAGTCTTATTCGGTGGCAGCGAAGTCACCTGCAGCCTTCTCTCCTTACAGGTCTTCCTCAAGGCGGGCGTGGTCTCCAGGCTGGAGAAGCAGCGGGAGAAGCTGGTGTCTCACAGCATCATCTTGTTCCAGGCGGCTTGCAAGGGCTTTCTGTTTCGCCAGGAATTCAAGAAGCTGAAGGTGCGGGGGCCCAAGTGCCTTGTGAACCTGGCAGGGGTGCTGGTTCCTGGAAAAGCACCATCTGTGCTGGTCCGGGGGCTGTCATCCCTGCTTTTCACACTTCCTCTTGTGCATGAATCTCCAGTGGGATGTTAACGTGTGGATTCTGGTCCAGTGGGTCTGGAGTGAGCACGGGGGTCTGCCCGTCTCCCATGATGGTGCCAGAGCTGCTGGTCCGCAGACCCACCCCGAGTGGTCAGACTTTAATAGACACTTTGTAAGATGATATGATTGTTCTAGGACCCTGACATCAAATAACCACCGATGTGAGCCTTGGTCAGGATATCCATGAGATTGTCCAAGCCCTCCTGGGTTGGAAATGGTTTCAACCTGTCCCATCTCTGGAGAACTTGGCTTTCATGGGTCAGCAGAGAGCACGTGGGCAGGACCTGGCCACAGAGGCCTTTGGGACCAAATATCAACTAGTGACATGATCGTGGCCACTGTTTCTCGCAGGCAGTGTCAGGGATTTTTGAGGATAGTTTTTGCCTTGCACAGTGACTTCTGAGCCTGATCCCCATGTAAGAGGTGACCCTGTTGTGTTACGTAATGTTTTCTACTCCTTGTCCTATTATTATTATTAGGTGATGCAAGATTAAACTGTGGCCTAATATTGATGCCAGGAGCCTGACTCCATGAAAGGAAGGTTTTTTTTTTTTTAAGTTTACCCAATCCCTTCCACTAGGATAAACCCATTTCCTCTACCCCCTTTGCCACCCTCTGCCTCCTTCAGCTGGGAAAGGCCCTTCAGTTTCCACTCTCCCTCCCCTGCAGATTCACCGGCTGGCTGCCCAGTGCATCCAGAAGAACGTGGCTGTGTTCCTGGCGGTCAAGGACTGGCCGTGGTGGCAGCTCCTGGGTTCCCTTCGGCCCCTGCTGAGTGCCACCATCGGGGAGGAGCAGCTCCGCGCCAAGGAGGTGGGTCCACGGGGCAGGCAGGGCGCCTCCCCCCGCCCCCCCCCACCCCCCGGCCCTTAGTGTTTGTATCCAGACCCAGTGCCCCACCCCTCGAAACTCTTCATCTGGGAATGCTCCACCAACAGCCCTCGCTGCCCCCTTGCAGATATCCCTCTGCTCCCTTCGACACAGACCGCCCTGCACCACGTGGCCAGCTCCTCCCTAGGCTAGTGGGTGCTGGTCAGAGGCGCCATCACCACCCCGGGGGCTTGCGAACGCTCGCTTACTGCTCATCCCCGGGAGACTCAAGGCGAGAGTTTCTGAGTCCTTTATCTTCTTACCTCTCAGGGGGCACTCCCCTTACTCTCCCTTCTACCCCGTTAGCACCCACCTGGTATAGATAACTGCTCTGATTGGTTTCTGGTTTATCCTGCCTGTTGTTCCTTTTTGCAAAAATTAGCAAATACAGGCACTTCTCGGAGATAGTGCAGGTTCAGTTCTAGACCACCGAGATAAAGTGGATATCACAATAAAGTGAGTCACGTGAATTTGGTGGCTTCCCAGAGCCTATAAAAGTTGACACTGTACTTTATTAAGTGTGCAATAGCATTCTGTCTAAAAAAAACAATGTACATACCTTAATTAAAAAATAATGCTGTTGGAAAAAATGCACCAATAGACTTGCTCAACACAGGGTTGCCACCAACCTTCAATTTGTAAAAAAATACAATGTCTGCAAAGTGCAATAAAGCCCAGCTCAATGAAACAAAGTATGCCTGTATACATACATATACACACACACTGAACTAATGGTTCCTTTCTTTTTTACACAAAAGGTAGCATACTATGTTTTCTTCTGCAACTTGCATTTTTCACTTCAAAATATATTTTAAGAATCATGCCATGTCTATTTTTTTGGATTTTCTTTAAAAAAATGTTTTAATTGAAATATATTTGATCTGCAACATTGTGAATTTAAGGTGTGCAACATGTTAATGTGTTACATTTATATATTGTCACAGGATTCCCATTTTAAAAGAAGTCTTCCTTGTTCTCTTCATGGCCACATAGTCCTCCTTGGTGTGTGTGTTTCATGGTTCACTCCACCAGCCTGCAGTGGGTGGGCATTTCACTTGCTCCTAATGGTGGTCTTGTAAACCTCGTGCTGACCCACTGGCCAGAAAGTGATAATTGGGGAAGATGAAGAGCTGAGCGCCCGTCTCACTCGGGCGTGCCCAGTCTCGGGGTAAGCAGCGGTCCTGTTCTGAGGATTTGCATTCAGCCCCTAGACTGGGCTGGTGTGGACCAGACTTGCGTGAGCAGAGACATTGATATTCAGAAATGGTCAAAGGAAACATCCCTCATAGGAACTTAGCATCTGGGTGTCATCACAGATAGGCTGCTGAATTGCCTACTTCATTCCCTGGCCACTCTTTATTGTATACATGGAACCTATACCTCCAGTCCAGAATGGCTTCTGTTAAGGTGTTTGCTTTTCTAGGCGGAGCTTACAACGCTGAGACAGAAGCTAGAGAAGTCAGAGAGGTCTCGGAATGATCTCCGGCAGAACACAGACCTGCTGGAGAGCAAGGTAGCCCCATCCCTCCTGTGCGGGGTCCCTGTGTGGGGGGAGGTCTGCTGATGGAGAAGATGATGAGGATGAGCCTGGCATTGTGCTAAGTGCCTTCACGCCGCCTCAGAATAACCCTGTGAGGTGTATGCTGTTACTGTCCCCGTTTTACAGAGGAGGAAACGGAGGCTCTGGGATATTAGGTTCCTTCCCCAGGCCACACAATCAGCAAGTATAGAGCTGAGATTCAAACCCATGTCATTTGGCTCCAAAGGGAAGAATTTCTTAAATAAGTCACAAAAGCACAAATCGCAGGGGGAAAATGATCACTGTGACCCCGGGTAAAGTAATCAACTTCTGACTGTCAGAGCATAAAATAGAGACACACCACATACTTGGAGATGAAATTTGCGACTCATATAACTGACAAAGAGTAACCAGAATATGTAAAGAATTTCCTCAAATCAACTGGAAAAAAGGCAGACACTCCAGTTTAAAAAAAATGGGCAAAAATTAGGAATTGGCAGTTCCCAGGAACAAGAGTTCCTGTGATCAGGAATTCAAATGGCCAATGAACTCATGAAAAGATGAGCAACTAACTAGCAATCAGGAAATGTAAATTAACCCGACAGTAGGTGTCATTTCACGCTTCAGATGGGCAAAATCCAGAAGTCTGATGTAGCCAAGTGCCGGCAGGGGTGCGTAGCAGCAGGAACTCACGCTGCTGGTGGGAGTGTAAATTGATCTCATGGCTCTTGAACAATCTAGCGTTATCTCTGAAAGATGAAGCTGCCTGTACCCTGTGACCCAGCAATTCCACTTCTAGGCACACTTGCAGGAGAATCTCTCTCACCTAAATGAAAGGACAAGAAGCTTACAGCAGCAGCATTTGTCATGTTGAAGAAATGTAAACACCCAAAAAGGGGTCTGTTGACAGAATGGATGAACACATTTTGTTATACTAAAAACTGAGTTACCAAAGTGAAAATGGATAAAGAGGCAGGCAAACTGTGGCCCATAGGGCAAATCCATTCCACCACCTGTTCTTTGTAAAGTTTTATGGGCACACAGCCACGCCCATTCATTTGTGCATAGTCTCTGGCTGCTTTTGTGCTACAAAGGCAGAGTTGAGTAGCTGTGACAGAGACTGTATGACCTTCAGAGATTAAAAATATTTACTATCTGGCTCTTTATAGAAGATGTTTCCTGACCCTTCAACCAGAGATACATGAACCAACATGGATTGCCCTCGAAAACAAAGTGCTGAAGGAAAAGGATTAATTTACAAAAGAATGCCTAAAATATGTTACAGTACATATCAATTTTTAAAATGTGCACAACAATACTATACATTGATTGGGGAATATACCTAAGTCGTTATGGTGTAAAGATATTCATGGGAATAATAATGCCAGATTCTGTGTAGTGGCCGACTCTGGGGGATGGAAGGGACACGTGACTGGGGAAGGTTGGGCTGGGGGAGTGTGTGACTGCAGGCCGGGGTTTTCTCTCTTTGGCTGGGGATTGAGTTCGTGGGCTGGGGATGAAGACATGAACCGGATGGCCCTGCCCCCAAGGAGACGATCTCAAATTACAGACCCCTACACGTCTTCATTCCGTATTATGTGGGGCGCAGTCAGTGAGCTGTGGGGAGACGGCGAAAGAGCTCTCCAAGGAAAACTTGCCATCCCACTCAGCTCTCGGGGCCTGGATGAGGGTGAGGAGAGGAAGGCACGTGTCTGGGGCACAGAATTGAAAGGGGCACCAAAAAACTCAGCGAGATAAATAATATTTAATGCAGTATATATATATATTTTAAATAGAACCATCTTTTTCCCTTTATTTATTTATTATTTATGGCTGTGTTGGGTCTTCGTTTCTGTGCGAGGGCTTTCTTTAGTTGTGGCAAGTGGGGACCACTCTTCATCGCCATGCGCGGGCCTCTCACTATCGCAGCCTCTCTTGTTGCGGAGCACAGGCTCCAGACGCGCAGGCTCAGTAGTTGTGGCTCACGGGCCTAGTTGCTCCGCGGCATGTGGGATCTTTCCAGACCAGGGCTCGAACCCGTGTCCCCTGCATTAGCAGGCAGATTCTCAACCACTGCGCCACCAGGGAAGACCTAATGCAGTATCTTTTAAGAGATAAATTGCATGCAAAAAACCCAGGATGAGCAGAATATCAGAATTTTAAATAAATGCAGGGTTTGCGGGCCAAGATTAGGGTGAGGCAAGTGACGAACTCTGCACGGTGGGATCCTGTCTTGATTCTTTATTTAAAAGTTTGATATTTTAGTCATCACAGATTTTTGGCATTAATTTTGATTTTCTTAAAAATTGCATTAACGTTTTTAATTTATCTTGATTTCTGAGGTTTTCGGTGCTCCCTTCAATTTTGCACCCTAATTGAATGCTTCGCTGCCTTTCTTCAGGAAGCCCTGGGTACCTCACAGGGTTCTGGTGAAGTTCAGATGGAACTTATTTATTCCCTTGTTCATCACATACTATGTCTGAGCATCTCCCATGTGGCAGGCATTCAACCGGACCCCTTGGATACAGCCAGGGACAAAGCAAAGTCCCTGTCCTCACCAAGTCTCCAGGCCGATAGAGGGAGACAGATCACAAGTAAATAAACATGCAAACTGGTGTCAGATTGTGGAGTGCTGCAGGTATTAAGCAGAGCGAGGTGACGGTGGAGGTAGGTCAAGTGGGGGCCAATATTTCCTGAGTGGTCAGGGAAGGCTTCTGTGGATTGAGATATTTGAATCTAGATCAGAACGATTTGCTGTACCCATCTCTGTGCAGATCTGGAGGAAGGGTAGAAACAGCAAGTGCAAAGGTCCTGAAGCAACATGAGATAAAGCTCAGTCCAGAGCAAAACTAGAGCTTTCTCTACCAGCGAGGCTATGATGTTATCATTACTGGTAATATTGCTTGGTTTGGTTGATGGCTAATGGGGACTGTAATTAGATTCACCATCAAGCCAACATAACTCCTCCTTCGCCTTACGTTCACAGCCTGAGTTGAGCCTGGCTGGCTCACGTGGGACATGGAATGAAGTTGGGGTGGAAGGGCTGTCTCTTTTCCACCCTTCTCATCCTCCCCGTGACTGTGTCCACTCTCCCCACCAAGGGTCCTCTGTCTGCTTAATCCACACCCACTCCTATGGTCAGGCAAGAGGCAGGGGCCCCTGGAAGGGAGAGTCACGTCTGCACACAGAGTTAGGAGAAGCTGGGCGGGCGGGGCTGCTGCGCCATGAGCCGGTGCCCCTCTCGTGGACGAGACTGTGAGGCGGAGTGGAAATGACAACTGAGAGTGCCTTACATTCTCCATCGAGGCTCCAGAGGGCCAGCGGCCTGACCTCTCTTGCCGGAAGTAGCCATGAGTAGAGCAGCAGAAGCAAAAAATTGGAGCTCTGTGGGCTGGTGGGGAATATCAGTGACTTCCTGGTAGAAATTCCTTCCCACTGAGCTGACGCTTGATGCAGTAATTCATCTCGAGCTGTCAGGTTGGACTTGGGGGTTTGCGATGTGTCCACTGCTGGGCAAGACTTGGAGAGAGGGATGTGGTGAGCACCTTTAGCATCTAGAGCTCCAGCTTATGGGACACTGGGAGGAGAGAGGGAGGGAGCCAGGCTTCTGAGACCTGAACCAAGCATAGACATGTCAGCACCTACGGAATATTCTGTCCAGGCTCTTTTTGTCTTTGTATCACACACAGTTGAATGCACGGGGCCTTGAAAAATTAAGACAAAAATTTAAAGCTAAGAAAATCAGAGCAAAGGGAACTAAGATTTGAGGAATATAGAAAACCAGGGAAAGAGTTAGAATATAGACATTTACTATTGGCCTCAGACTCACTCTTACTTCACAGCCTTTGCCTGTGCTCTTCCCTCTGCCTGGAACATTCCTCTCCACCCTCTTCACCTGGTAAATGTCGGGTCATTCCTTCTTACTTAGTTCAGGTGGTGCTTCCTCCAAGAAGCCTTCGTTGACCCTCTAAGGGTGGGTTAGGCCCCCACTATATTCTACCACTGGCCCTGTGCTTCCTTCCCCTCACAGCATTGATTGGTGCAACCTAATCACCTGTGTCCCAGCTAGACTGGGAGAACCCAAGGGCAGGGATGTGTCTTGCTTATCACGTCAGCCTGGCCCCAGGTACAGAATAGACACAGAATGGGTGAGTGGAACCATTAAAAGTGGGCCGAAATTTTGACACTGAGCTTCCTAGCAACCAAAGCAAAGAGGAAAACAGGATATTCCATAGACATGTTGTGCCTAGGTTAAACATACACACACACACCTGTTGCTTGAGAAAAGAGGAACTTTTCAGGGTATTGAGATAATCTAGATATTAGAGAAGTTTCTCCCATGAATCCTCATTAAAAGGGCACCAAGGGCACTATTCACACAGTAAATACAAGAGGGGTCTGTAGGAATGCTTTTGGTAGCATCTCCTTGAAACGCAAGCCAAGGGTGTGATGCCAGTGCCATAAAGAGAATTCAGCCAGGAGTCGAAGCAGCACTTTATCTAGGAAGCACATTAAGATGACTGAGTGTTAGGATTTCTTCCTCTTCCTCCTCAAACCCCCCTTTCTGCCGCCTCTTCTTCTTCCTCCTGTTTCTCCTTTCCTCCTGCCTTTTAGACTTTATGTTAAGGTCCAACATACACAAAAGTGCACACATCTTAAGTGTACAGCTTAGTGAATTTTCACAAAGGGGACACACCAATGCAACCAGCACCCAGAGTGTGACACAGGTCACTCCCAGCTTCCCTCAGATTCCCCCCTGGTGCCCCCTTTCAGCCACTACCCTCCACCCGTAACCACCAAACTGACTTCTGACACTATAGATTAGTTTTCTCCCTGTTTTTGCACTTTGCCTAAATTCATCAAAGGTGTGTACTCATTTGTGTCTGGTTTCTTTCATTTGACATCATTTGTGACATTCATCCGCCTCGTCATGGGTGATGGTGGATCACTCCCTCCCTTTGCTGTAGAGTAGTCCATTATGCGCAGAGACCACTCTTAACCCCTTCTACTCTAAAGGAACATTCAGTTGTTTCTGTTTTTCAACTATAAAGAACAAGCCTGCTGTGAACAGCCTCACACGTGTCTTTTGGTGCACAGGTCATACATTTCTGTTAGGAATACACCTAGGGATGGAATGGCTGGGTTTTAAGTTATTTCTGTGTTCAGTTTTCGTAGATGCTGCCAAACAGCTTGCTACCGTGTTTGTGTCGGTTTGCACTTGCCCGTGGCCACAGGTGACCATTCTGCCTGCTCTGCACCCTTACCTGCACTGGGCACTATCTGCCTTTTTCATTTAGCGATTTTGGTGGGTGTGCACTTGTACAACATTGTGATTTTAATTTGCACCTTTTCACATGCTTTTGGCTATTTGGTTATCCTCTTTGGCAAAGTGGTCTTTCACGTCTTTTCTATTGCTTTTCTTGTTGATTTGTAGCAGTTCTTTATATGCCATGGATATAAGGTCAGTTGCTCAATGTAAGTAGTACACATGCCTTCCACTCTGTGGCTTGCCTTCTCTGATGCGGTAATTTGAAGTGTTTTCTGAAGCCCTGTGTCTCTTCAGACCCACCAGAGGGTGAGGAGGAGGTCAGGGGGCTCCAGGACTCCCATACCTGCATCCATTACAGTATATGCACTTTTTTGGTTTCATTCTATGTTTTTATCGATTCTCAGATGCACATTATTTTCTCCCTTTGTACATCTCTGGACTCAGGATGCATCTTAACAGTCATTGGCAGCTAACACTAAAAATTGGCCGCATGTTCGTTTCTTACATTCTGTAACGGTGCATCTTACAATCAGTGGCAGCTCAGATTTGGTGGAATGTAGCATGTTGGGGCCCAAGTAAGATTCTATTTGAAGAAAGAGCTCTAATTCCCTTCCCTCCCCACCACCTCCCACCCACGACCTGGCCTGGGCAAAGCTACTGTTGATTTATATTGGTTGCTTTTGCACTTTAAAGAGCATCGGAATCATCCAGAGGAGCTGTTAACCCTGTAGCTTCCCTGGTCCCATCTCTCAAGGCTTTGACCCAGGAGGGAATCTTGGAGGTGGGGGTCCTTCAGTGCCTCTTCACCAGGCCTTGAGGTGACTCTGACGCGGGAGGGTTGTGCTGTGTTAGAGCAGTGGTGAATGTGTGTCAGAATCCCCGAGAGGACGTGTCAGGATGTAGATCGCTGGATCCCTGCCTTCGAGGTTCTGAGTCGGTGGCTTGGGGTGGCCCTGGAGCTTCTGTGTTTCTAATAAGTTCTCAGGTGATGCTGAACCTGCTGGTCCGGGGATCACACTTTGAGAAACGTTAATACAAAGTATCTCTTCCCACATCTCCTTCCACACGGTTCTCCTTTCTTGGAAGCGAGTTTCTGTTGACAGTTGGGGAGCAGACACTCCTTCAGGGCTGTGCCTCCTGAAGACCCCCCAGCCCCCTTCACGGCGTCTGCACCCCACCCTCATCTCAGCAGGGGGGAGACAGCCGCAGAACCATGGCTGAAACATGGTGTTGCCTCATCAGTGGGAACTCCATTTGACGGGGCTTAGTCAAAAGACAACGTTATGGCAAAATGATTTGAGTGCTTCATTTGCGAAGGAGCAGAAGAGGAGACGAGGAGCCTCTGAGTCGCTGGCTATAAATCTTCTTCAAGCAGAATCGGCCTGGATGCCAAGTGGGGCTTTTTATTTTCACAAGGAAGCAGCCAGTCTGGTAGGGAGCCCCTGGCAGGCTGCGGGAGCACGTGGCGGTGCGTGAGAGAGGGGTGGTCTCTTCTCTCTCTGGAATATATCCAGGACCTTATTTACGGCAAAAGACGGAGGCCCATGCGCCCCGATGTCTGGCCTCATTAGCCCAGGAAGTTTCACTTCTGGGTAAGGAATTGCCGAGAGAATCACCGGGATGCAGCGGGGACTGGAGACTTAGGGCAGAAGTGCATTAGCGTAGCCCTGAGGGAGGTGACTCTGATGGCCATGACGGTGTCCAGCAGCAGCTGACCTCTAGGAGGGGACAGGAAGTGACTTGCTGGGGGTCACGGGCCTTGACCTCATCCCAGCTCTCCTGACGCCTGGTTCCGTGCTCTGGCACAGCGCTCTGCCTCGGTGGGGACGGGATGTGGTAGCCCCTCGTCCCCAGGAGAATAAAGCAGCCTGGTTTCCTACCTGACTCAAGATGTTAGGGTCTCTCGGGCCTTCACTGGGGGCACATGCCGGGGAGGGCATCCGCCCGGCGGACAGCCAGCTGCAGAGGCTCTGCCGACACCGGGTGAGCCTGTTCAAGGATGGCCACGGTGGGGTGAGCCAAAGCCCCACAGAGGAGGGCTCGGCTGGAAAGTCCATTCTGTGTGCCTCTGCTTCCCCAGGTGAAAATGGAGCCCGTCATCTCGTCTCTACCTGCCTTGCAACACAAATGCAGAAACGGGGGCTGTACGAGGTGGGGATGAGGACGGTGACCTGCCCCGGTGCTCTGGGACAGGAGCGGAGGGTCCATCGGGACAGCTGACCTTGTGCCCTTATTGCTGCGGGATGGTAGGCAGATCCTTCAAGACTCTGAGCCCTTGTGTCACCATGAGTAAGACGGTGACGGTAATATTACGCGTTCCTCTGTGTAGGGCTGTGTGGGGAGGTGCCTGTAAAGCAGCCATCACACTACCTCTGACGCATCACCACTGTGACTAATACACAGCTGACATTTTTTACCTTCCCCCCAGCAAACTGAGTTCCTCAAAGATAATGATACATCTCAGCTATTTCTGCACCCCTCCAAGCATTCAGTGGGCGTTGAATGAATGAATGGAATAGTACCGAATTTAGTAATTAAAGTAACATTTAATGAGCAGTGTGTCTGTGCCAGGTGCTGTGATAAATACTTTACCTGCATCATCTCATTTTACCTTCAAATCACACTGTGAGGGAGGTGTTGGTACCCCCACGTCCTAGATGAGGAAAGTGAAGGTCGTCGAGGGGAAGTGATTTGTCTGACATCACACAGCCCGTGAGTAGCAGAGCTGGGATTGGAACCCAGGTCTGGCTGGGATCGAGGAGGAGCATCTACCCAGACTGGGAATGGGCTCAGGGAGGGCTTCTCAGAGGAGGGGTCTTGAAGGATGAGCAGGCCCAGCCAGGCCATGGGGTGGGGAGGCATTCCAGGTGGAGGGCAGAGCAAGGGCAGAGACAGAGAGCGGGGACCTGATCTGGCACCTGCAGTCCTGGCAGTTGGAGTGTCTCATGGAACGAGGGTGATTACGGGGTGGGGGTCAGGCCATGAAGCTGGGCCGGGTCACAGGGGCCGTGAGAAGCATGTTAGAGGGTTGAACTCCATCCTGAAGGTAGGGGCTGGACCAAAGGACATTCTCAGGATGGGATGTGTGGGTGACAGCATCTGAGGGGTTATTATCTTTTTGGGGGGTGCTGGGGTTCCTTGAAGACCCTTTCTAATGCTTGTGAAAGCCCATAACTGTCCCTTCTCCCCCCAAGGCCAGTCGGTGACGTGTCCATCCCCACATGTCCCGCTCAGGAGATGCCCCTTCTCTCGGTATTCTTAAAGCAGCGGCCCGTCTCCACCGACATTTGCTTCTTGGTTCACACACATTTATTTGTTCACTCAGCACACGTTCTTTGAGCCCCCAAGAGGCAGTTTGATGCTGTGGTTAGAAGTGAAGGCTCAGGAGCCAGGCTGCCATAATTCATAGCCCAGCTGTGCCCCTGGCTGGCTGCGTGTCCTTGGCCGCCTGCACCCTGGTGCCTCATCTGCAGCCTGGAGCTGTCAGTACCCGCCTGTCTGCGTTGCCGTGAGGGTTCTGTGGGTTAGCCTGTGCTGGGCATGCCATCAGCACTGTCTGTGGTGGTGATTGTGACTAAGGTATTACTGTTACTGTCACTATCACTATTACTGTTACTTACGAGCAGGTGGCGTCCCCAGCTGGGAAGGGAAATACAGTGGTGCCTGCACTGGTGTCCACCTGCATCTCTGGGGGCCCCCGGAGATTTGTCCTGAGTCATCCGTGATGCCTGGGGCAGCTTTAGGGGCAGGTACCGTGAGACCTGCTTAATCTCCTTGACCAGCAGACAGCGGCCCCCCCGCCCCTCCCGCCGCTGGCCTTGCCGTCAGGCTGCCCTTCACCTGTCGATTCATTTTCTCGCCTCTCTCTCTTTTCTCTCTTCTGGTTTTTTTTCCCATTTTCTGTTTTAGCCACTCAGGTTGATGAGGATGGGGGGATGGGGGCTTCCCTTCTATGGGGGGTCCACAAGGCTCCCTTTGGCCATGGCCCCGTGGAGTGGTTGGGGTCCAGGTCTTATCAGGCCGCTGACCCGCACCCGCCGGCTGTTCCACGTCTGCTCCTGGAGGACGACGATTCCTGCTCTGCTGCCCCCAGGGGCCCAGGGGCAGGGGATTGAGTTGCGCAGTGGATGCGGGACAGAGGACCGTCTGGACAGAGGTCCAGCTAGGACCCGGGAGTGAGGCCGCCCTGGCGGACTCCCTCCGAGACTCATCAGCTCTGACTTGAGCACATCATTTCACCTCTCAGTGCCTCTGTTTCTTGTCCTGTGCAAAGACCCTTCTCGTCAGGCGTCTATGCCCAGTGCTCAGTAAGCTCATGTCTGTCCTCAGCGGTGGATGAGTGAGCTGTTTCTCATTCGAGGGCTTATTATGAACAAATCCTTTTGGTTAAACTGAAAAGTACAGGAGGAGAGGGAAAGGGTGCTGTTTGCTCTCGACGGGAAAGGTGACTTGGGGTCAGAGGGTCCTTGAGTATAAGAGCCTAGGGCAGGGTTGAGCCAAGACACGTGGGCGCCTCACATGTGGTTTTCTTCTCTCCCCAACTCGACAGTGGAGTCTTTGAGGGCAGGGGTGCTTGTATCATGAAGGGCAGGTGACAGTGACAGTCCACGGGACCCCACGTGTGCTCAGCGCTAACGTCCTTCAAATCCCCGTTACCCACTGTTGCCCCAAACTGCACATGGTGTCAGCATGCAGGATATATTATTTCTGTTTGTGCAAAATGTACAGCAGATTAATTCCTTTCTGTCCCCCCCTCTCTGGCAGGCCCTTGGAGTCATTGTCCCTAAGTAGAAAGAGGGTTTCTGATGACTTGGCCAAGTGATGGACCCAGGGAGGTTTCCAGAATAATTTCTGGTTAACTGGTCCTGGAGCAATCTGCAGAGGACCCTTCTGGCTTTAAAGACCAGGCCCTCCCCTCATTAACTTGGCCTTCATTTTGCACTCACCTAATAGCTCTGGGCGTAGTGCCTACCCCTCACCACAAGGACAAAGCCCCCAGACCCCAAAACGTGTGAAGGGAGAGGGCTTTGTGGGGACAGGGGGAGGTCAAGGGCTACTGTCTCTGTTAAAAGCGGCTGTCGTTTCCCCAGGTTAAAAGGACTAATTGTCCTTTGGTCTCCAGACTTGGGTCTGTGGAACTCAGAATTAATGCATTAAATTAATTTTGTGTTCCCTTTGCTCAGGCCCATTAGCACAAATTAAATTTCATACTAATTGGCTAAGGCAGAGAGAACACAGTTGCGTTTGGGATCAGTGCTGATCTCACGGCTGCGGGGCATGTTTCGGGGCGTGACCTGGGGCGCTCCTGGATTGCACTGGCCTGTAGTCGGCACCCACTGCAAGTGATCATTTTTCCAGCTTGAATGCCTTTGCACATCCCTAGGCAAATCTAACCCGTCTAAAGCCAAGTGAGGCCAAAATTAGGAGGCGATCCTAGCTATTTCTACGGCAGTAATTCTTAAACTTTGTGGTGCTAAAGAATCACCCTGGAGTGTGTTGAAATTCAGATTCCTGGGTCCCACCTCAGAGACTTCGGTTTGGGGGATCTGAGGATCCTGAGATTTGCATTTAAACAACCGTCCGAGGTCACTGCAATGAATACTTTAGAGACGACAGTGTGAGGAATAGCAAAGGAAGCCCCACCCCAAAGATAGCCAGGAACAGGGCCAGAGAGCCCTTTCCCCTTTAACTGGTGGTCGGTACTTGGATGTAAGGGACCTGGGTCCACATCTACGCTCTGCTGCTCACTTGCTGTGTGACTTCAGAACGCTCCCCTTAAGCCTCGGTTTTTTCCTCTGTTTATTGAAATTGGCGTTTTGGCCTGAGCTGTCACTGGTATGGTCATCAAGATGGGAGTGAAGCTGATGGGCTGGAGGAGGAAGAAAGGTGGGGGGCATAGAATGGACAGGGCAGCCCCAGCTCAATTTATGGTTTAGACTATTTTAAAAAGATATTTTTGTTTTGTGTTTTTCTGATTACAAAAGCGGTTTAAAAAGTCACCAGTACAGAAATGCGTCACAAGGAAATTGGAGTCCTCTGTGAGTGCATCCTTCGGGGGTCCGCGGGGGGGGAATCCCCATTCACAGTTTGGGCGTGCCTTTTTCTGTGCAAGTACAGACAAAAATGGAAACATGCCAAATGTTCTATTCTGCAACGTTGCTTTCTTTTTCCCCTTGGCAATATGACTTGGGGATTTTTTTTTTTTTTTTTTTTTTTTTTAATGTCGGAACATATAGATCTGCATCCTCCTCCTTCATGGGGCAGCTGAGTGGTTTTTGAGGCCGCCTGTGAGCTGATAGTGTTGACGGGGCCTGGGTTCCACACCAGAAGGGCCACCTCGAGTGTGTGTGAGAGCACCGCACAGCCGCCCCTCGGTACCACACAGAGGGTCTGATGGGGAACTGTGGTGTTCTGACATCTTTATATGCAAGATCTGTGGCATAGAATGGGATTGCCAGAAGGACAGGAGACATCACCTAATTCAGTGCATTTTGTAGTTCAGGTGACCACAGCCCCAGAGAGGAAGAAACTTGTCCAGGGTCACACAATATGTTAGTTGTTGTGTCTGAACTTGAACGCTGTACGGGGTTCTTGCCTCTATTTTTTTTTTTTTTCGTTCTCTCCCTCTGGACTTGAGCCACTGCCCCGCACAAGGGGTAGCCTCAGTTTCATGAGGACTCCTCTTCTGTGCAAGGTCAATTGTGTGCCTCTTGGTCTAAACTGTCCACTCATATGATTCTCTCCTCACTTTCTTCGGCATATCCTTTAACCCAGAAGGCTGTATTTTGGAACAATAAGACCACAGAAGCGCTGACCCGTTTGGTGTTTGTTGTTGGTTGGTTATTTGGGGGGGGTGGGGAAAGTCAGTGCAAGTGGGAATTCATTTAAAAATAAACATTTTTATTTTTAACTTTAAACGTGTCTACCTCAACTCACTGAGGTAGGACCAAAGCCCTTGGAGGATGAGCGTCTGACCCCAGATCTACTTCTTTTTTGGACCACGCCCCTAACACACAGCTACATGATTTCCAGTTTTGATTTCTTTAAAGCAGAGCAAATGGCAAAGAAATTTGAACGCAAAAGCCTAAATTTTTTACTTCTGTTTTTTTCTGTATAGTTTTTGCACCTACACCTGTTTGACAGAATTTTAAGAAGCAACTCACTTGTATTTGTTACCTCCAAAGCATTCAACCTAGTTTTCATGGAAACTCTTTGCCCGGTCACATTTTACAGGTTTATGTAATAGCTAATAGGATAGGTAATGGTGGTAAAAGTATATGAGACATAAACAGGTTGGGAGCACTCACAGTCGATACCGGGTGAGCGTGGCTGTCACCTGGTGGAGGCAGGTGGACCCTGGGGAACCATGGAGGGGTTTCCTGGCTGAGAGCATCCCTGGGGGATGGGCACCTGTGAGTGTGTCTTCCTGAGGGAGCCTGTTGGTTGGTCCAGTGAGATGGCTCCCTGAAGGATGGCTAAGGAGAGTTTCTACTAGAATAACTGGGTTTTAATTGAATGCTTACTATGTGCTGGGCACCGTGCTAAGCTTTATGTGGATTATCTCAGTTCTCACGACAGTTCTATCAGTTATCCCCACCCCGCTAAAGCTGAGAAAACTGAGCATCCGAGAGGCATGCTGCCTAGTTCAGAGCGTTGGGCCAGGAATCCTAACACACCAAGACCAGTAAAATTCCAGCATCCGTGCTCTTAACCACCTTATGCTGAAGGGTTGCCTTGCGATAAGACCCAGTGATTAGTTCAGGGGTGGTCCCGTGGAGTGTGTGTGGAGAGGGAAGGGTTTGCAGCGCCAGCAAGTAACCCTGCCTTAACCCTCCCCCTCCCAGATTGCTGAGTTGACCACAGAGCTGGCCGACGAGCGCTTCAAAGGGGACGTGGCCTGCCAGGTGCTGGAGAGTGAGCGGGCAGAGCGGCTGCGGGCCTCCCGGGAAGTTCAGGAGCTAAAGGCGAGTGGTCGGGAGTGCCGGGGGTGGGAGTGGCCGAGCAGAGTGGCTGGGAGAGGTGGGCCTGCCCCCCCTGCAACCCCGGGGCTCACATCTGGGATGCACAGGCTTACCGACTCCCACCCTCGGAGTCCTGGAGGACATTTGAGTCTTCCTAAGTCTTGGCCTTGGAGGTGTCCTGGGTGAAGACTGTGCAGGGGGTAGGTGGCCAGTACTGGTTTGGAGGCACCTTAGGTGAGATGGCCTCTGTCTAGCTCCAGTTTGAAACCTTGAGACCTCTCTTCCAGAGCAAGTATGAGCAAGTCCAGAAGAATTTGGGAGAAGTGGAGAAGCAGTTGGAAGAAGCCCAGCAGAAAATTCGCTTGAATGATTTGGAAAGGAGTCACACTGGAGGAGGTGAGCCACTGGGACCCCTGGCATTAGACACTGGTGGAAAAGCTGTCCTTTTATTCCATTCATTCACATGTACTGCGCGCTCACGATGCTCTAGGCGCTGCATTAGGGGCTGAGACGTTGGCAGAGAGAAAGGAACAGTCCTTGCCTTCTCAGCCCAGTGGAAGACACAGTCATTAAACAGATAATCCAACAATATCCCAAGTAACAAATTATCAGTGTGGCAGGTGCTGTTTAGTAATAATGCAAAGAATGATTTAAAAATATAGTGGTTCTATGGATGAGCAAGGTACCCTTATATTTATATGAGTCTTTTTAATATAATTTTTGAGGAAGGCAGTTCAGTGGTTAAAAAGTGAAATCTACAAAATCCCATTTCTGGATTTGACTCTAGACTCCATTGCTTATTAGATGGGTGGCTTTGGGCAAAGACTTTATCAGGCCTCGGTTTTCTCATCTTTCAAATGGATGTAGCCATAGATGATTAATGGAAGGTGTTTAGCCACGTGCATGGTACAGAATGCTGAATAGCTGTTAGTTACTTTGTCATTATTTCTGATATTACTGATAGCGGGATCATTATCCCTGCTTATCGCCTGTGGAGCAGCGACTACTGTCCCCATTTAAAAGTGACGTCAGGCCCTTAGCAGTTACTGAATGAACGGAGAGAGGGTGAGGGGACCCCTGAATTGCCCAATGAGAGGTATGTTCGGAGGAGCCAGGGGTTCCTGGTGGTGCCCGTCTTAGACGGTAACCTGGGGACTCACGTCTCACGGCTGGATGGGCAGGATGACGTCTTTGTCACCTCCTCTCCCCAGTCTAAATGAGTCAGCTGAGGAGGATTCCCAGCGTGTCTGTCAGCCTTTATAAAACGTTGATATCATTCCTTCAGTGCCCCCAGAGAATCAGTGCCCTAGAAACATCAGGGACACTCAGAGGAGCCAAGGCCAGAGGTGGTGGAGGAGAGGCAAGGCACATTTGCTTCCTGCTCTACTCTCGTTATCCTCTCATCCTGGCTACCCCCAGGGCAGGTGTCTACCAGGGAGGTTAATCCAGAGGAGTCTGAGGTTCTCAGATACCTGAGACCCAACAAGGCAGGATCCATGCAGGGAGTGGGGAACGTGTTGGCCCAGAACCGGCACAATTTCCCCAGAAGAACATCAGCCCCAGTTCCATCCTGACCGTGATTTATGTCTGAATGATACTCCCCGGCCATTTGTTTTCCTGTGCAAAGATACGGGAGTCGGACAATGGGGGAAATGCGCTTAGCTCACGAGCACATTAGCTGTGCAGGCTTTCAGCTCGGGATGCTTATTCCAGGAAGCTAATCCACAAATATTTTGTTTTTCATTATGAAAGTAATACATACTCATTACAGAAAATCTCTAAAATACAGGAAAGTTGAAAGAAGCAATAAAACACTTTAACCACACCACTGCAGTGGCACCACAGCCTCTTCTATGGATCAAGGTGCAGTAGAAATTACTAAAAATATATATGTTTTCCCACTCTACATGGTTAAGTATTTAAAGAGAACCTTTTACGGTATGCGTCCAGCACTGAGCCAGACCCTGTTTTGTGTGGGGGGTGGTTTATAGAAGAATTTTAGTTGGGCCCTGCTCTCAAGAAACTTGCGATGTAAATGGGGAGGTCAGAGAAACCCAGGAAAGATGTGCCTGGAAAATGAAGGGCTCACTTACACATACTGGTGAAAAACGGTGCCCATGGGGAGGGAGGCTGGAGGTGGAAATCAGCCTTGCAGAGTGGAGAAGTTTCCTCATCCGTTCGTGCGGCCCACTCACACCCCTCTCTGGAGCACAGAGTACACAGGCTGCCTCAGAAATCCTTTCTGCTGCCCCTTCCTTTTGCAGGCTGTGCTGTTTGCTACTTGAGACTTTTTACCTGGCGAGGAGATAGGATTCCTTTCCTACCATGATATTATTTACCTTGATGGAAACTTGAAGAGGCTCTGACTTCTTACAGTTATATCATTCTTCTGTTTTATGTGAGAATCCCTATTGGGGTGACCTCCTACAAGACCTCAGTCCCACCATCCATTCATCCATCCACGTACCCACCTCTCCGTGCACCCTAACGTCCATCCACCCACCTCTCCAGTGAAAGTTATGGAGCGTTTATGATATGCTGGGCATCGTAGTAAGTCCTTTGGACACAATCATGAACAGAACAGAGTTTGCTGCCCTTATGAGTTTGAGTCCTCTTCTGGAGTTCCTTAAGTTCCTTTATGAGACTACTGGTCATGCTGTGTTGAAGCTGAATTTTTACATGTTTGTCTCCACAAGTAGATACTTCCAGAAGATAGAATGGTTTCTTGTTCATGATCCCTTGTGCCTGGTGTGGAGTAGTGTGCCCAGTGAGTGTTTGGATGGATGGAAGGTAGATGGAACAATGGATGAAGGACGGATGGGTGGATGGAGAAATGGATGGGTCTGTATCTTAAACTGTCCATTTGTGCAGTGTTTTCCACATCTCCATTACCTTAAAGGATGTTACTCTGTTATTCAGTTAAAAGATATCACAACTTACTGCAGCCTGTTCTCTTCAGCCAGACAGTTTTCATCACACCAGCAAATGATTTTTCTTAGATTTTTACCAAATCAAGGGATTGTTTTGCTATCACATAGAGACATCTTGCGACCAGTGTGTCTGTTGCTCTTCATTTAATAGACACTTTAATTATTGCTCATTGATTTATTTGTTAATTAATTCAACCAACAGTCACTGATTTTATTCTCTGTCACCCAGTGTGGTAGGCCAGTAGGATGACTCCAGTTGGAGAACTTGTGTTACCATGTTGGGGGGGGGGAATGGCTGTGTGTGGGAAACTCTTCTAGAGTGTGTGGAGAAACCCGCAAATGAGTAAAACAGCTCCCCTACCCTCAAAAATTATGGACTTTCCTTGGGGAAAAAAAGGTCTTTGCACACTTGTAGAGAAATTGAACAGTGTAAAACGACCAAGCTTAAAATAGTGAGTGGTCAATAATGTTAGACACCTGGAGGTAGTCAGGGCAGGCTGCCTGGAGGAAGTGGTTTTTAAAGCTTGGACTTAAAGTGGGCTTTCCTAATCTGAAGCCTGAGGTCGAGCCTCAGGAATTCTATTAACACTGTGAAATTGTGCACAAAGAGCTAAGACCGTGGGAGAGAACCACCCTCGTTCACTGAGCCTCCCATCCTGGCCTCTCTGACTCTGTTAAACAGTGGATGAGTGGCAGATGCGCTTCGACTGTGCTCAGATGGAGAACGAGTTCCTCAGGAAGCGTCTCCAGCAGTCCGAGGAGAGGCTGGACTCGGAGCTGGCGTCTAGGAACGAGCTGGAGCAGAAGGTAAGGGGGGGAGATAGTCTGGGTTGCAAAAGTGGCAGCGATTGGGCAGGGTCTCACCTCCCTCTTCAGGGTGTTGGCTGAACCCAGGAAGGGAGAGAGGGCATCACCTGTTCCGTGCTTCTCCACCTCCACTGATATTACACATGAAGGTCGCTATGGGATATGGGTGATAGTTTCTCTACATGCGAATGTTCTACGCTGTGGACTAAAGAACATGAAAGTGAGCTCGGGATACCTGAGTTCCAGTTCCCTTTCTGCTCTGACCTTGTGGAAAGCACTTTTACCTTTTGGGTATCAGGTTTCTCATCTGTAAAATGATTGTAATGTGCTCCTAAAATAGTCAAATGATATCAGCCCCCATTGCCTCTAGCCTAACTTTCCACCTCCATCTCTCGTCTATATCAGAGCAACAGCCTCCTAACTGGTCTCAGTGCTTCCAGCCTCTCCCCGCAACCACACAGCAGCCAGGGGATCTTTCAGCATCTCTTTCAGATTGTTCTGTTATCACAAGTTAGACTGACTGTCGCTGGGAATTGTTTGCCTGTGTGTTCTGTAAATTTTGATTGTGAGTTCATCTTCCACAGGCGCCTCCCACACACCAGCCCCGCGTAGTTGGCATTGTAGATGTTCCTTTTTTCCTTTCTGACTCATGGTGAGATTTTATGTGTCTTTAGCTTTTTTTTTTTTTTTAATTGAGTTGATCTTATTTTAAAAATTTTAAAAACCTTTTTATTGATTTTAAATGGAGTCTTATGTTTTTGGATGTGTTCCTCTTAGAAGAAGCACTTTTGCACTTTTTCTTCTGCAGCAGCCCCCGAGGTTATGCTAAATAAATTCTGCATTTCAGATTTTTGCAGCATGTCCAAAGTGTCAGTCTGAGCTTTGAACTCACATGAGGCACAGACCTGGGGTTTTGATTTCTCATGGGAACCCTTTCTCCCTGACTGGGAGCCAGAGTGGCAGCAAGCATTCTTAACCACCTTCCAGGCCATGGGTGGAGCTTTCCTTGCCCCCTGTCAAATAGGTGCAGCTCTTTCAGGGTCCTGGCTTAGTGCAAGGGTCTTCCTTCCAAGCTCCCACCTTCCATGGCCCCAAGGCCTTGTCTCCTGTCTCCCTCTGGGCATTTGAACACAGCCTCTATCATTAGGGATATTTCTGGATCTTTCTGCTGCTCTTCTTCTCCCCCACCTTGACTGCGATAGTGTTAGCATCTACCATGAGTGTTCTTGTTTTGTGTCCTCTGCATTTCTGACATCCTACAATTTCCCTTTTTTTCTTGAAAGTGCAGCTGGGCATTACAAATATAATGTAACTTTGTCTGGCATATCTAGATGAAAGTAATTTGGCCTCTGTTTTGCATTGTCTCCAACGACCCCTAGTCTACATTCTACCCAGTCTACACTTTAACCAGTGGTGTGCTGATAAACTGTCACTCTAAAAACAGACCCTGATGTGTAATGTTTGCCAGTTGCCGATTTCCGTGGTGTAAATGTTCCCACCATGACCAATTTCAGGCTACCATTGTGATGTTACTGAATGTGGAACTGGGAAGAGATGTGCAGAATCAGCTCTTGTAAGTTGGTACAAGACAGCTCCAGCACACCACTGAGTCCAACCCATTCAGTTGTTTAAGGCTCACAGGAAAATTGAGAGGAAGGTACAGAGGTTTCCCATCTACCCCCATCCCTACACTTGCATAGCCTCCCCCATTATCAACATCCTCCACCAGAGTGGGACATTTGTTACAATCAGTGAACATTCGTTGACCCATCACTAAGGACTGTAGGTTGCTGTAGTTTACTTTCGGGTTTACCTTTACTGTCATATATTCTGTGGCTTTGGACAAATGTATGATGACATGTATCCACATTATAGTTCCATACATAACAGATTCACTGCCCTAAAAATCCTCTGTGCTCCATCAGTTTACCCTCGCCCCCAACCTCTGGCAAGCACTGATGTTTTTACTGTCCCCATAGCTTCGCCTTTTCCAGAATGTCATATAGTTGGAATCATACCATATGCAGCCTTTTGAGATTGGCTTCTTTCACTTAGGAATACGCATTTGAGGTTCCTCCACATCTTTTCATTTATAGCTTGATAACTCATTTCTTTTTAGCTCTGAATAATATTCCATCATCTGGATGTATCACAGTTCATTTATCAATTCACCTACTGAAGGACATCTCAGTTGCTTCCATGTTTTGTCAGTAAATATCCATGTGCAGGTGTTTATGTGGATGTAAGTTTTCAGTGCCTTTGGGTGAATACCAAAGTACATGATTTCTGGATCATATGGTAAGAGTATCTTTAGTTTTGTAAGAAACCATCAAACTGTCTTCCAAAGTGGCTGTACCATTTTGCATTCCCATCAGGAATGTGTAAGAGTTCCTGTTGCTCCACATCCTTGTCAGCAATTGGTGTTGTCAGTGTTCTGTATTCTAGTCATTCTAATAGATGTGTAGTAGTATCTTGTTTTAATTTCCCTGATGACATAAGGTGTGGAACATATTTTCATATTCTTATTTGCCATCAGTAACCTTATTTGGTGAAGTGTCTGTTAAGGTCTTTGTCCTGTTTTTTTATTTGAGTTGTTTGTTTTCTAATCATTGGATTTTAAGAGTTCCTTGTATATTTTGGATAAGTTCTTTATCAGATATGTCTTTTGCAAATATTTTCTTCCTGTCAGTGGTTTTTCATTCTCTTGATAATGTCTTTTGCAGAGCAGAAATTTTTAGTTTTAATAAAGTCCAGCTTATAAATTCTTTCTTTCATGGGTTGTGACTTTGGCATCATATCTAAAAAGTCATTGCCAAATCCAAGGTCATCAAGGTTTTCTCCTATGTTATCTTCCAGGAGCTTTATAGTTTTGCATTTTACATTTACGTCTGTGATCCATTTTAAGTTCATTTTTGTGTAAAATCTGTGTCTAGATTCATTTTTTTTGCATGTGGATGACCAGTTGTTTCAGCACCATTTGTCGAAAAGATTGTCTTTGCTTCACTGTATAGCATTTGCCCCTTTGTGGAAGATCAACTGACTGTATTTCTGTGGGTCTTTTTCTGGACTCTATTCTGTTCCATTGCACTTTTTTTTTCCCCCTCCTTCCAAACAGCCTTATTCTTTCTCACCTCTGGGCCTTTGCATATGCTGTTTCCTTTTCCTAGAACACTTTCTTTCTCTTCCCTACCTAGATATCTCCAACTAACCTTAAGATCTCAGCTTAAATGTCCTTCCCTCCAGAAAGTCTTCCCTGACACAGATTGGGTTGGGTGCCCCTGAATTATTTCCCCAGATAACAAGCCTCATCATGCTGTGTTGTAATTATCTGCTTACTTCTTGGTGTCCCCATTAGAGGTAAGCACAATAAGAGTTGAAGTCATATTTCCTGTCCCGCTATTTTATATATATATATATATATATATATATATATATATATGTCCTCATTGTGAGAGAAAAGTATCATGGAATCAACTTGCAGAGGTGGGCCAGGAAGAGATCACACGGGATTTTATAAACAGTGGAAGTGAGGCTCTCTGGAGATGGTTTTAGGGGTCACTTCCAAGATGGACATTTATCATGGTCCTCAGAAGACATAGATAGATAACCAGCAAGGGACAGCCACAGGGGAACAGCCCAGTTCTTTGATAACAAATTATAAAGTCGGGTCAGCCTCCCCAAGGAAGGAGGGATACTCATGCTACATTAAAAAGTAATAAAAGTGCAGCCTTTTTCTGAGCAGCAGAATATACGAAAACATCCCATTTGCCTTCAAATACTGAATTTAGAATTACAGGCTTCATTAACTCAGCGTTTTGCTTATTTAAAGCAATTCTCTAATGAGGCCATTTCTTCAAAGCGAGTGTGCTGAGTTGCCCTCTCTCCCAGATCTAAACTAGGACATTTGGGAGGGTGTTTCCTGGAGGAAGATGCAAGTGCCGTGGCTTTTCCGTTTGTTTCCAGCAGCGCGTGTCCCTGTGGAAGCCAGCCCATCTCAAGTGCCAGTTACCGCCTTGACCTTTACAGCCCGTCTCAGGGGTTTCCTGGTCAGATTTTCTCCATGTGCCATTTTGGCTGCTTCATGGCTGATCCGCATGCGTCTCCCCAGATTATGCCCACTGATGGGGATGTCAATTATGCACAGTCCTCAAGGGGCCGTCGAGTTGAGGCAGGGCACGTAAAGAATCTGTGGGCACACTGGCAGGAGGATTACTGAGGAAAATTAAAAACCCGAAGAGAATGATAGACACCCCCGCCCCGTTTTACCCCTGAGCAAACTGAAGCTCAGAGAAGTAGCTTCCTCACAGCGACACAGGTGAAAAGTGGTCAGGACGGGGTCGCTCCAGCCCCCGTGCCTATTCTCTTCCCATTACACTCACACTGGAAACAGCAGCTACTTGACCTAGAAAGTAGGGGGCAGTTCGGCACTGACGGAGCTGGCTGATACGTTCTACTCCTCCCACAGCTTGGGGAGCTGCAGAGTGCTTACGAGGGCGCCAAGAGGATGGCCCAGCAGCTGAAGAGGAAGTGCCACCACCTGACCTGCGACCTGCAGGACACGCACTTCCTGCTGGAGAACCAACAGAGCCGAAACCACGAGCTAGAGAAGAAGCAGAAGAAGTGAGTTGCGTTCCACGTCAGCACCTGGGCACTGGGGTCTTCTGGGGTCTCCGGGTTCTTCCAAACCCCTCCACTTCAGTCAGGGCTCTTCGTCCATGGAGCCTACCATCCTTGTTCTGCTCTGATTTTCCTCTCTCTCCCCTCACACATTCCTATATGGTTCTCCCAAGAATCCAGCAAGAAATCATTCTTTTCTGTTATCTAGTCTCAGCTCTATTACCAACTGACCATGTGAGCTTGAGGAACTTTCTTGGCCTCTCTGGGCCTCCGCATCCCCACTTATCAAGTGTAGAGTTCGTTGTGGAGGGCAAAGACAGCCTGGCCTGGTGGTTAGGGGTGCAAGTGCTGGTTCAAGTCTCAGCTGGGCCTCTTGCTAGTTGTGTGACCTTGGACAAGTCATTCAACCCTTCTCAGCCTGATTCTTCTCCTTAGGTGGAGCGCCCCCCTTGTGGTGAAGACTAGATGATACAGTTGGTAGATCCCGCAGGACTAGAGTCTGGTTCCTATTCCCACTGTTGAAAATGGTGAGGAGGCCAAAAACTTGAGTCAGTGCCCTTTTCATTTGAAGTTTAGACTCTCAGCTCACGTGAGCGGTTCTGGCAGAGACTGGGCTTTGTGCACAAACAAGATGCCAGGCTTGAATCTGCACACTGGTTCCCGTGCTTGCTTTCCGACGGTGCTGTCACAGGTTTCCGTGGGTGGAGCCTAGACCAGGAGCCCAGGTTTACACTCACAGGCCTCCTTACGTGGAACCTCAGCTCCTGGGGTGCCTTCATCCCTGGACTCCTTGGCTGTGTCCAAAGTTCTTCAGCTCACCTGGTGAGGGTAAAGGTGTGCAGGGGTCCTGTTCTGAGCCAGATAAGCCCTAATGGAAACTTCCTAGGAGGCAAATAGATGAAACACAGCCTCTTTGAGAAGGTCCAGGATAAAAATACAGAAGAACCTTGCTATGTGTGCCAGGATGTGGTTTTGCCGAGGGTGCCTATTTCCAACGGGTAGCAAGCTGAGTTTTATTTCCATGGGACTAGCACAGGTTTTGAACTTGATCTGCATTAAATATTGTTTCTCTCATTTACCTTCGAGCTTTCCTGAGCTGGCTCCTTCATTTGGGGGGAAAAAAAAAAAAAAGAAGCTCTTTGGGGTGTTATTAGTATGCCCCCAAAATGAGAGAAGTTTATTCTCTTCTTGCTGATAGCTGACTCTGCTTCCTTTTCCAGCTTCCCATGGATGCTCTGGCTAAACCTTGTCCTTGCAGTGGGGAGAATGGCTTAGTCCCACCTTGGTCATTTCCTGGGTGACCTTGTCAAGTGACACTACTTGTCTGGGCCGGACAGTGACTGATGTTTCAGAGCCGTCCTTGGACTTAAGCAGGCCACCTGGTGCTGAAGAGTGGCTCTGACAGACCCCTATCTGTAAATTGAGAAGTGAGACTCCATCACCCCTCAGGTTTCTGCCAGCTGTGACAATTCTGGCCCTTATCTGTGGGCTCCACTTCTGTTCTGAGAGGCCTTATGAGGGGGTTTCAGATTTCTGATGGGTGGCAGGGGGCAGGGTTCTGTCCTTGGAGTTTATGCAGCCAGAAAATTCCATCTCTCTGGTCTTTCCTGTGATCGACCCCCTTGGGCAGAACCCTTCATTCCAGGTCCTCAAGAACCTCCCCATGATGGCCCCCGGGAAAGTCCCCATTTCATCATACTTACATTTCTTCTTCTTAAGACTTACCTGCCCTGTCATGCTCTCTACTCCACTACCGTATCTTAGCAGAAGTTAATTTATGTTTTGATGCTCATTGCAAATAGCAGCCATTACCTTTCTAGGTGGGCTAGCATTTTAGCAGGGAGCCCATAAGGGGGTAGAAGTCTCTGTCTAACGGTGGAAATTCAGACAGAATGCCTATAGTGAGGGAGAGATCTAGAAGTTAGTGTTACTTCCTCACACCTCTTTAAGTTTAATTGAAGTGTAGATGCAGCTGCCTCCTTAGTTTGCTGGGCTCTGGATGGAGTGATGTCTCCATGCTGATAGAGTTCCCTGCCCCACCTTGGCTTCTAAGTTCAGAGTGGCCCAGAAAGGCTCCATTTGAGGTTGGCTTCTTGTTGCCATGGTTCCTCATGGGTCACAAAGCTCAGTTCCGAGGGCTGATGGAGCTCCCAGCTGCTTCCACAGGGATAAGGCCTGTGCCGGAGCCACAGGAGGTTGGACCCCCAGCCCGCTCCTAGTGGGGTGAAGGGTGTGAGTCCCTCTGGCCTCAGGCAGTTGGTCGGTCAGTGTGTTCCAAAAGTTAGGGTCTGTTGGAGGCATTCTTTGGCATCAGGTGGCCCAGTAAGGACTCCTTTAAAACATCCATCACTGTCTGGCCCCCACTGTCTTTCCTTCCCTGTTCCAGGGCATGAACAGGTAGATGGGGGACCAGCTAAATCAGCAGAGAAGCTGGCTCAAACCCGCTTTGGGATTTTGGCTGAATCAGTTCAGCTCTCTCTGAACTTCAGTTTTCTCTTGTATGAAATGGTTATAATGTGTTTCTTACTGAATTGTTATAAGGACCCCATGGATCCCAGCTCAGAGCCTGGCATTTTGGGACTGCTGGACCATTATCATCATCATCAGTGTTGCCATTCAGAGGCAGCCAATAGTGCCTCTTGAATGATGTCACCAACAGCCAATCAGAAAGCCTCTGGGCCCTTCCAACAGTAGGGCTCCCTCATATGACCTGTAGTTGGCTCTCTCAGGAGTCTTGAGGCTTTGAATGACCATCTAGCGTTAAGGGACACTGGATAATCTTGTAACAAGGGAGACCTTCTTCTCACCAAGGCCAAAACCCCGCGCCCAGTTCAGCCATTCTGGCCACACCCAGTTCCCTGGAGCAGGTGGCCTTTCTGTGTGGGCTGAGGGCAAGTGACCAAAGTCACATCTTATTGAGGCTTGTCAGAACCTCTGCCAGTTTCCTCGCCTGTGATAGGGACAGAGGCTGATGAGTGGAATGATGTCCAGTCCAGGAAGCGCTTCCCACCCAGTGGTCACCATCGTGGAGGGGCCGGTGCGCTCCAAAGGAGGTACTTCCTCCTTCCCCGACGGCCCCCATAGGACTGTCCAGTCTCTGTGTTTTCTGCTTAGGAACCAAATGAAGACAAGGTGGAATGTATAACCGTCCAGCATTCTATCCGTAATAACCGTGCTCTAATATGGCTTATGAGTGCATGAGCCCCACAGTATCATGCACAATATGAAATGTTGAATATCCCTTGTTTGGGCTGATAAATACATTCATATACCAATCAATGGATATTAGATGCCAAACCTGGGCCTTGTAGAATTAAAGGTCCTTGGTGTATGTCAGCAAACCTGATAGGTTAGTTTTTTCTATATGTCTATATGGTTTTTGTTCTTATTCTCTATTTGTATAGTTTTATTCTATTTTTATTTTTGTGTATATGTTTTTATCACATTTTAAATAAGTGTCCGGTATTTTTGTGGAAACTATAAACCCTCAGTGTTGCCCTCTGGTGTTCAGGATTCCTACCCCACATCCACAAACCCTGCATCATTTAATTCTCTTTCTCTCCCTAGCGGTTCTCAGCAAGCTAACTGCCTCTCTCTAGCACCCGCCTTCCCTCCCCGCCCCCGGCCCAGGCACACCCGCCTCGGGGCCATGACCCGCGTTCTGCTCTGACAGGTTTGACACGCAGCTGGCCCAGGCCCTGGGAGAGTCCGTGTTTGAGAAGGGCCTCCGCGAGAAAGTGGCCCAGGAGAACACCAGCGTCCGGTGCGAGCTGGGCAAGCTTCAGCAGCACCTGAAGGTGAGGGGCGGGGGCACGGCGCCCCCCTGGCTCTTGGTTGCTGGGTCTCAGGAAACCCCTCGCGCGCCTGCTACAGATGGTGCGGGGCGAGAGCTCTGTGTGTGGCCGTCCTGGTCGGCCGGCCTTGGCCTGCCGGGGTCACGGAGCCCAGGGCGCCTGAATCAACAAACCGTGGGTGGCAGGTGATGGATAAGCAGGCCTCCCTAGCTCCACGTCCCTCACGATCTTGCTCCGGTCACCTACCTGACTTCTGAGCTGCCCACCTGGGAGCGGGGAGAGGCTTGGCTCAGGATGAATTAGCTGTAGACCCAGCTAGGGGCAGTGCCCTGTCCACTGCAGGTTCCAGTGCAGAGGGATTTGATTAACATATGACACAGGCACCTCCCTCAGCTGCTCCTCAAGGCCTGCTGTGGCTCCCTGTTACTCTGGGAGAACCTCTGCACCTCTTAGCCTGGCGGGCAGCTCCTTCCTGATGTAGCCCAGACTTCTTTCACCCTGGAGCTGACTTTCTAACCTGGAAGAGTCATTCCTGGCCACTTTGCTTCCCTGCTCCAGCATCTCAGGCCCAGCCTTGGCAGGTACACAGCTTTCAAATGGGGCACACACCTCCTGTTTGTGCTCTGAGGTCTAGCTCTAGGGGCAAGGGCGTTGCTTCCCACAAACTCGCCACCCCAGCCTGTCTGAGCTGTCCCAGGGAGGGGCCCTTGGCGTCCCACAGGGGGCGCAGCGGGGGGCCGCAAGATCCAGGTGGAGATGGCAGTGGAGATGACGTGCACTGAACAGTGGAAAGCGCCCTCCCGCAGGTTGTAGAGGTGTCCCAAGGGGAGCAGGAGTACGGTCATGTGACTTCGGATCTCTGCCCACTTTGTCTCTGTAGCGAAAGGAGCAAGAAACCTTGCAGCTGAAGCAGGAGGTGGAGATGCTGCAGGCCCAGAAGCAGGAGCTGCTGGGGTCACCCTCTCTGGGGGAGAATTGCATTGCGGCCTTGAAGGAGAGGCTCTGGAAGCTGGAATCCAGTGCCCTCGAGCAAGAGAAAATCCACAAGCAGCAGGAAAACACCATCAAGCAGCTGGAGCGGGTAGGAAGGTCCTGTCCAGGGCGATGCCCTGCCGCATGCTGACTCCAGTGCAGAAGGTTGTTACCCAGATACGACATAAGCGCCTCACTCAGCGGCTCCTCATTCTTCTGCGGCTCCCTGGCACCCCAGAGAACCTCAGCCCCCCTAGGTCTGCCATTCAGACCTTTCATGATGTAGCCCCTCCTGCCATCCTGCAGGCGTCAGTGTCAGCTCCTCCGAGAAGCTTGCCCTGATCTCCTTCTTGAAAACAACCCCACCTCCTCGCCACTCCTTAGCCGTTTGGTTCTCCTTCATAGCACCTGCCGTCGTGTGCCATAGTGCTTTAAAAAATGTACTCAATGCTTCTCTCCCCCGTTAGGATATAAGTTTCAGGGAAGCAGGAGGCCTTTTTGGTTGATCTTGCTTATCAGGGCATCCCCAGAGCCTGGAATGAGGCCGGTGCATAGTTGGTACTCATTAAATAACTGTTGACCCAATATCTGGTGTTTATTGAGCACTGTCTGTGTACCAGACTCAGCCCTAAGCTCTCCTCACATCTCACCTCATCAATCTCCCCAAGAAGTTTATATGCTGAGATATTAGTATTATCCCCACTTTACGGATGTGGAAACTGAGGCTCAGGGACAGGGAGAAAATGGCAGGTACGGAATTTGGAGCCTGCACCATCTGACTCCACAGCGCCTCGGATACCTGTGCTGTGCACAGCCTCCAGGGAGATGGGAGCCCTGATCTTTGGAAAACGCAAAATAACTGAGGGGAATAAGGCAGGAATCCAATACTCTTGTACCAGCCCCCTCAACGAAGCACCTGATGAATATTTTATCTGCTTGTTTGTTTATATGCCCAACTCATTCCACAAAGAATTTGAGGCAGCTTATAAGATGTATGCATAATAAAATAGAAGAATAAATAAAACAAGCCAAACCAGAAAAACACAAATTAAAACCGGTGCTAAGGAACGGTGGGGTGGTGAATTAATAAGCAGACATGCAGAACATACGATCTTACACACTTAATAGGTTTAGCTCTAAAATTCCTGGTGGCCAGAGAGAAAAAGGAAATGTGAGTTACATGCTTTTTTATCATCCCCAAGATAAAAACAAGCCAGGTTTTTGAGGGGAAGCAAGGCTTTTCTTGATGCTTATTAGTTCTAAAGAAATTTCTCATGTGGGATTTCATAAGGGGTAATTATGTTGAAATGGTTTTAAGGTTGGAACTCCTTTTTCAAGAACATCTGACCAGGCAGCATGAATACGTAAAAGCAAATAAACTGAGCAGCTCTGGTAAAGTGGGGGCGGTCAGGGGGAGGCTGGGGTGCTGGCCCTTGCTTCTCACATATCCCCACTCCATCGGGATGGAGTCTGCTGAGTATTGAGACATGGATGTGGCAGGCGTGGAGGGACAGTCTGTAGTGGTTCAGAAAACAGCTTCTTTACTCACTCAGTCAAACCCATATTTATTAAGCACCTACTGTGTGCCAGGCACAGGGTGGATGCTAGGGATACAGCTGTAAACAAGACGAATGTGGTCTCCGCTCTGCCGAAGGTTATAGTTATGCTGAGTGTTATGAGAAGGTTTAACTTGCAGATCTGGTTTGGGGAGCAGGTTTGGAACAGTCAGGGAAGACTTCCTGGAGGAAGTGACATTTACTGAAGCTGAAAGCTGAAGGATGAGTCTGAGTTGGCTGACGGGGGAGAGTTCCAGGCAGGGGGAACAGCCAGTGCAAAGACCTGCAGGCAGGGGAGTCACGTGGCATTTAAGGAACTGCAAGATGGTCACATGCAGATGGGGTCTGTGTGACGTTAGGCGAGCCCCCTGTTTTCTCTAGACTTTAGTCTCCTCATCTGTACAGTGAAGTCAGAGCCTTGTCAACCCCCTAGCCTCCCCCCAACCCCAGCTGTGAATCTGTGAAGGTTCGTGAAGGAGGGGGGATATCTGTGCAGGTCGTTCTGGGACGTAGAGGGTGGAACAGCGTCACATAGCAACCCAGAGTCAAGAATAGAGTGAGCACTTTGGAAAGCTGTGTTACCTCTTGAAGATGTCACCAGGGGACCACTCGGTGTTCGGAAGCAGAAATGTGCTACGGTGACCTCAGGGACCCGAGGCTGAATGCAGCTTCCCAGTACCCCCGTCAGCTTACACAGGAGGCGAAGCTGACTCAACCCTTTCATCCATCTTCAGCTTCACCCATCATCTCACACTGCACTGGGCTATTGTAGACATCCAGGAGATATTTATTGATTACAACATAGCACTTTTTCCAGGAAATTTTATGTTAACTCATATAAGCTTGACATAAATGGTATTGCAGATGTCAGGAGTGTCCAAGAGGCTAGGAAAAAAATGAAAAAGAAATATTACATTTACTTGCTTTAAATGCTCCTCATTTTGGATTATCTTCCCATAACCTCTGTCATTTTAAAGGAGGCAGGGAAGGAAGTTGGCATTTAAAGTGAGCCTGCTTTCTGCCGAGAACTACAGTAGGGGCTCTGATGCACGCCATTCTTCTTCCTCTTCACCACAGTCCTCTGTAGTAGAGAATATCATCAACGTTGGGAAAGACCACAGTTGTCTTTTTTCGACTGCATGTCCATGTTAGAGAGGCAACAATTGTAGCCTCATGAAAGCTTGCTGTGAGGTGCCAGGGCAGAGTAGCAAATGGTCAGGACGTTGTAGTTTCTACAGTCTGACCCTCTGCACTGGTGGGTTCCACGCTGCTCCATGACCAACAGCATTGAAGAGGATACATCAATGAAAGCTTAACAGTACAGGTTCCTGAGGCCCGTATCCTGGAGATTCTGACCCAGTAGGTCTAGAGTGAAGCCCTGGAATTGAAATTTTTTTAGAAAAAGGCACCAGGTAATTTTAATATGCCACAAAACTTGACAAGCAAGAGCTTGGATCAGTCTCTCAATTATGAAAATCAAGAAAGTAAATTCTTGAACTAGAATTGGATCCCATGACTTCTGCCTCCAGTTCTGGAGCCTTTTATGTAAGATGGCACAGCTTAAACATCACACGCAGCTCTTTTCCCGCCCTGAGCAGGTGTTGGAGGCTCTCATTGAAAAGACTCACCTCCTTAATGGGAACACAGTTCTTGGTTATGTCAGGCTTCCGGGAAGGGAGGGGCCAATCCTTACTCTGTTTTCAAAATAATGGGGAAAGAAAACGTAATCTTTTTGTGCCGGGCGTTGTGATAAGTGCTTTATATGTCATCTCATTTCATTCTCACAAATGTATTTTAAGAAGGCTGTTTTCTACAGAGCAAGGTAACTAACCAAAGGCAAAGTGAATTGTCAAGGTAGCATCTTGGGCAAGTTATCTCTCTCTCCAGGATTTCCTGTCTTCATAAGTAAACTTTTATTCTACCATCCATTCACCCACCTATCCACCCATCTAGAAGAACTTCCCTGATGCCTGCTCCAGGGATGACAAATTTGTTTCATTCTGAGAGTGTTGAGAAGGATTCCAAAATGATATCTAAACTCGGTGGCAAAGAGTGTGCTTGATTAGTGACGTTATGTTATGACCATGGAAGGGATAGAGTCAGTATTTGGGCTATTTATCTACCATTTCTGACCTCCCTGGCTGCCTGGGGCGGGGTGGGGGGGATAACTTGACTCTCATCCATGCAGTCCCAAAATGAGAAATGCAGCTGAAATGCTAAGAACGACACGGATGGTGTGGGTCACCCTCACGCGCTGTCCTTGCTGCCCCCAGCTCCACCAGCGGTTTGAGCTGGAGATTGAACGGATGAAGCAGATGCACCAGAAGGACCAAGAGGACAAGGAGGAGGAGATGGAGGACATCCGCCAGTCCTGCCAGAAGCGGGTACGTGAGCCACGAGCACAGCTGTGTCCTGGGGTCCCGGCAGGGTCAGTCTGGGTGCCTCATCCTTAGAGGGAGGGGAATCCCAGGGCCTGGGGACGGACTCTTCAACCACCTGAGACCTTAGCTTCCTCAGTGCTTTCAAGGGTGCTGGAGCAGACGTACCTGTCCTAACTACGATCCTCTGAAACTGTCTAGCATAATCACCCCAAGATTTCTACCAAGAGCCCACAGTGCCATGTGACTGATGCTTTGGGTAAGGATTTATATGTTTCAAGAAAGGGACCAGTCCCTTCTGGCTATTTGCCTTGCACATCACTTCTTACCTTTTATCCAAGCTCTTTGCAGACATTTCAAACCGTGTATAAGAAGGCAGTAAACCCTTGAAATCTTACCACCAAGGCACCATCATTATTACTATTTTTAAATGTTCTTTCCTCTCTCTCTTTCATTGTACCCACAAGTGCATATTTGTAGAGATACCATTTTACCTAAATGGGGTCATGCTGCTTTGAAGCCTGCTGTTTTCACTGGGAAGTTTGTCCTGGGCCTCCTCTCATGTCAGTAAATGCGGATCTAATTTACATGTTTAATGTCTCATAAAAGTATTCCACCTTAGGCGTGTGCTCTCATTAATTCTCTTGTCATTGGACATTTTCTGTTTTTATGGCCAATGCTGAGACAAACCTCCTTACAGATGCATTCACTGACGTGAATGTGTAAGATGAATCTTTAAAATGGAATTGCTGAGAAGCTTTGGGTTAAGCCTCATTTAACAGGTTTTGTCTAGGCAGGATTTCTTTGGGCCTTTCAAAGCCTTGGGTACATTGTGAATCTCCAAGAAGGGGCCGAGTAGCATTTCCCAAAGTTGACTCTGATTATTAGTTCTGTAAACAGAGACCTCCAAACTGCAGGGCCTGAGAGCATGGGTGCTGGAACTCATAGACTCTTGGTTTGAATCTTTGCCCTTCCAACTTAACAACTGTGTGATTTTGGGAAAGTGATTTTAAACCCTCAACTCCAACTAAACTACATTCCATTCTCTGTATCCACTGCTGGTCACTCAGAGCCAGTTTACAAGACACACAAAAAGCCAACGTTGCTACTTTATTTGGAGTCACAGAGGCTTGGATCAAGTCCCAGCTCCATCAGCTATCAACTGTGGGGCGTTGGAGAAATCACGTAACCTTGCTAATAAGCCTCACTTCTCTCATCCGTAAAATAGGATAATGATGGCCCCCTGCCGGGTCACAGGGAAGATTCAAGGAGATCACAGATGTGGAACTATTGCACAGAGCTTTGTAATGTAACCCTTGATGGTTGGAAACTTATGAGCAATACCGGTGTGTGTGTGGATTTTCAGGTAGCTGATCCTTCCAGAGGAACCAGGGAACAAACCTGGTGGTTGCCTTGCTCTTGGGTGTGACTAATCCATCCAAGAGAAGAAGGGTTCAGGGACTTGGTGCTCTGCAGAGCCCCCCAAGAGCATCATCCTGGGCGGGGCTGGAGGAGGCCTCAGTGGTGTCAGGACCTCGGCGGAGACGGGACTCTAGTGAGCAGGTCCTGGGCAGATGGGGTCGCCTCGGCATCCTGTCATCGCTCTGGGGGGGGTGAGGGGAGTAAGTAAGAACTGAGCCCCTCTCCACTCCCAGTGGTTGGTGCTGCTGCATCTGCTGCCCTTCCTGCTCCTCAAATACCCCTTTTGGGGCCCCTTTAGAGCTCAGCCCTTCTGGGGGTTTACATGGATCATCCCAATGGGCCAAGTGCGTTCCCCCCAGAACTCCCCAGAGTTGGAAAAGAAGAGTCATAGATTTTAGGTTCAACCAGACCTGTGTGCCCTTGAGTAAGTCTTGTAACTTCCCTAAGACTCAGTTTTCTCATCTACAAAATGGGAGCAATAAGAGAAAATGTTCTACCTTACCTACGCTGTTGTGAGAATAAGATGAAAGAATGGCAGGTGCCTTATAAACTGTAAACTGCTGTGAATTATCATTGAGGGGCCAATTTCTGCTTATTTTCCATTATTGCATATTTGGGAGAAATGAATGAGATTCTTTGAATACCCGGTGGGCACCATGTTTCAGGCTGGGTTCTTTATGTCTGTCAGCTTACTTAATTCTCATAAGCACTCTGTAAGGGTTATAGTACTGGTTCTACAGATGAGGAAAATAGAGTCCCAAAGGTGAAGGGTCTTCCCCAAGGTTACCTCACTGGGAAGTAAATGAGCTCGGACTTGAACTTAGATCTGTCTGACTCCAAAGCCCAATCTCTTAACCAAAATAACTAGATTTAAAAAGTTTTTTTTTTAATTTTGCAAATGTTTGGACTATGGAAGGCCATTTAGGAAGCACTTGATAGAAGTCAACCTTGGGCAGTGCTGCATCCTTTAGCACTTCCCTGCACATGAACTCACCAAAGGCTCTGATAAGTACTGCATGGAAGGCCCTGTTAACTCAGTGGCTCTCCCACACTTATTCTAGCGTGGACTTCCCTCCCTTCCCCACACACACAGTATACGTGTGAACACCATGTGGAAATGTTCTACAGAACACACTCCAGAAAACTTTGCCCTGCTTGATACATAATTTTTATTGTATATTTCTCAAAACGAGTTTCAGCTTTTGCAGTCTTCATTTTAAGCAGGTGTGAGCAGAGTGCCTTGTGTCTCTCACTCTTAAAAGAAAATTTTGAAACCAACTTTCTTCTGAAATGACCATCCATCAGTACTTTTTTTCTGTCCGTGGGTCAGGAGATGGAAGCCCCCAGTCCCTGCCCATGTGCCCTCAGGTGAAGGGAGCACAATTTCTAGTGCATTCCAAGAGCGCCTCCGAGCATCATGAGTGCCCCGAGCCAGGACCCTGATGAGTTGGAGATGTGACCCAGACCCTCCTGAGGCTTTTCCATGGACAGATTTATAGAGGGGGAGGGTGAGGTCAGAGAAAGGTGTTTTTCTCCTATGACAGATACTAACATTGACTGCACATCTAGTGACTGCTCTGCTCAGTCTGTCTATCACCAGGGCAGGAAATCAATCGTTAGAGACCTGGGTGGGAATGCCGATGGCTGTCTTGTGTGGCACAAGAGCTGGGGCCAGGAGACGGCATGCTGACTGTTCTCAGCAGCAGTTGATGTAGGAGTCTATGCTTCAGGACCGCTCTCTGACTCAGTTTGCCCGTCTGTGAAAAGAAGGTCATTGAGAGCACAGGATGGAGAAAGGAGGAAGGGGTGAGACAACACACATGAGAGAGTCTGGTGCAGAAGAGGATGTGCAAAGCACCGTTATAGTGGGGCATCCATTTTAGCAGGGAGTGCCTGCCTTTGCTGGGTGATTACTGAGAAATCAGAGCCAATTGTAAACTAAATGAGTTGCTCGTAGCCAAAGGTCTTAGTCAGTTTGGGCTGCTATAGCAGAATATCGTAGACTGGGGGCGTGGGGTGGGGGAGCTTAAACAACAAACGTATATTTCTCACAGTTCTGGAGGCTGGAAAGTCCAAGATGGAGGTGCTGGCAGATTTGGTGTGGGGTGAGGGCCCTGCTCCTGGCTTGTAGATAGACGGCTGCCTTCTCACTGTGTCCTCACGCAGTGGAGAGAGAGAGGAAGCAAGTTCCCTGGTGTCTCTTCTTATAAGGGCACTAATCCCAGCATGGGGGCTCCACCCTCATGACCTCATCTAAACCTCACTATCCCCCAGAGGCCCCATCAGCAAGTAATACTGCATTGGGATTAGGAATTTTGGAGAGACAAACGTGCAGTCCAAACACCAAATAATCTCAAATGCAACTTTTTTTTTTTTTTTGCTACATCACAGTGTATTTAATAAGCGAGGTGAATGCATTTTATTGTGCTGGATACAATGTTGTGCAGAGTCTTAAAAAGTCAGAGTGCCAAGACTTGTAACTATTCAAGCTAGGTCATGGCAGAGGAAGGAGACATGTGTTAGGAAATGGGAAAGGAACTGGGGGCGGGAACTTCACAGTGAATGGCAGGGGGCTCCCCGTAATTGGCCAGCTCTCCCCATAGTTGTCCGGCTCCTGAGCTTTTAGGCTCCCAAGTCCTCTGACAGAGACACCCCCTCCAACTGCTAGGTGAGCCGTTGTGGAACTGGGCGAGGGGCCGTGAACTCCACCTCCCCCACCCCATCCTCCAGAGGGGCCCTGCCTCGTGGGGTTTGTCGGGTAGAGCTCTTGTATCCTATGCCTTCATCTGCCCTTTGTGCCCACAGCTCCGCCAACTGGAAATGCAGCTGGAGCAAGAATATGAGGAGAAGCAGATGGTCCTCCATGAGAAGCAGGACTTAGAAGGCTTGATCGGAACCCTCTGTGATCAGGTAAGAGGGAGACACCAGCAGACATTTGGGAAGCGCATCCCCTGCCTCCGGGGGCCCTGTTAGAGAGCTGATTCGTGGGGAGACCAGCTGGAGGGGTCTTAGGACCAGCCCAGGGTAGACCTTTCAGCTGGCCTCCACCTGCTCCTCCCAGGCGCCTTCTTCACCAATTCTGTCTCTGCCCTCACTCACTGCCTCTTCAGAGGGCACCTTCCATGGGGGGAGTCTTCACACAGCAGGGTTCTTGGAAGAACCCTTGAGAATAAAGAGAGTGGGCCCAGCCACAAGTGACAGACGAGGTCGCCTTGCCTTCAGCCGCTGTTGGGGTGAGAGTATAGACAGCCTTTGCTTTGATGGGCTGACTGTGAATGGCTGCTGTGCTCAGAGCTGGCCTCGTGAGAACAGACTTTTGCTGAAGGCAGAGTCAGGCCAATGGCTCTTTAGACCCTAGCTGGGCCACTTCTGTCTCCTTGGCTTTGCGTGATCTAATGAACTGCTGTGAGCTGCTGGAGAGCAGAGCCTTGTGGGGTTGTTGCCGTCGTCGCCGTAGACCAGGGTTGTCAGCTGCAGCACTGCAGACGTTTTGAGCTGCATCATTCTTTGCTGTTGGCGGCCGGCCGGGGTGCTGGGGGGAGGTGGCGCTGTCTCATCGTAGGCTGTTGAGCACCATCCCTGGCCTCCACCTCCTAAATGCCAGAAGCATCTCCCCCAGTTGTAACGACCACCAGTGTCTACGGACGTTACCACGTGTTCCTCCAGGACGCAGTCAACCTCCCTCTTTACAGAGAACCACTGCTGTGAAGGAAGCAGGCAGCAGCGCCCAGAGCCAGCTCCCAGTATCAGAGTTGGGGGGAATCGCTCCTCCATGAAACCCCGACATTGGAGAGGAATGCTGGTGGCTTCCATGATTTCTTTTTAAATATCATAGGAGTGTTTTTTAATGTATCTGCTTAACTTGTGTTCATTGTCTTTTAATTAGTAACGACCTTGCTGTCAATAACCTCCCCACAGTCGTTCGTCTTGTTCACAGAGGAATGTGGGTCCCCTCCAAACGGTCATCCAGGGCAGCCAGGCTTCGGACAAATAGGTGCTCACTATGTTTTGTTTTGTTTTTTTATTGAGTAAATGAGTGAGTTCTAGAGCGGGACCCCTACAGCCGTGAGAGTGAGAGTCGGAAGCTGAGGACATCAGTGGGAGGACTACATGATCTTCCTTCTTTGGGTTTTCTGGGTTTTCAGCCGAGCGAACTGGGGCCACTGAGTGCAGAGCCACTGAGGCTCCTCTCCCTTCGGCATCCGCGCGAGAGAGAACACCCCAGGATTTGATTCTGGAATGATAGTCGGAAATCGTTGGGAGAAGGTTGCCTTCTATCCAGCATGGTCTGTTTAAGAAAACAAAGGAATTAATCCAGTAAAGAAAGGTTTTTATAAATATTGCTAAAATTTGAAGTTTTACATGCAAGGAGAAGGTAACTTTAAGTGAACGAGAAGCTAATTTTGTGTTAGTCACCAAGCTGGAGCCTTTGAATAACATCGCATTGGATACTTTTAAATGTCTTAGTAAGACATTTGCCAAACACATGGGAAAGTAGAACAGACAGTGTAATTGATGCTTGTGCGTCAAGGGGACAGGGTTCACAGAAATTAGCATTTTGCCGCATCAGATTCCGATGCTTTTAAGGAAGCAAAGCATTTCAAAAACAGTTGGTGGCCCCTTGGTTTCTGTTCCTCATCTCCCATCCCTTTATCCTTCCATCTTTTCGTCCTTCACTCCCAGAGGGGACCATTCTCCTGAGGTTGGAGGCTTTAATTCCCCTGTGTGTATATTTGAACTTTAACTGTATACAGTACATGTGATTCTGCCTTTACTTCTACTGCCCTTCCGTACTCTGTTTTTGAGATTCCTCCATGATAATACATGTAGCTCTAATCTGTTCTTTTTTAACTGCTACACAGTATTCATTTTCTTTAATCCTACTCTTCTGTTGGTGGATATTTAGCTGTTTCCATTCTAGGACGCAGAGCTACAGTGCATATTCTTATACATGTCTCCCTGTGCACGTGGGAAAGAGATTCTCCAGGGTATGAATCTAGAAGAGCAATTGCTGGCTGTTAGGAATGTACCACTTTGGAATTATTAGATGTTGCCCAGATTGTTCCTCAGAGTGATTGTGGCGGTTTACATTGTCACCAGCAGTTTTTTCTTTGCTACCACACATTCCCCCCACCCCCGACACGTGGCACTGTCAGACATTTAAAGATCTTTACCAGTTACTGAGTGTTAAGTTGTACGGCTTGTCCCTCATGACTAGTGAAGTTGTGCATTTTTCACGTTTATTATGGTTTTCTCTTATGTGAGTTGCCTGTTTGTAGTGTTTTGTCTTCACCTTTTTTTTCTATTCATTATTCACGATCCTGATCCAAGATGCTAATCCACTTTTGGTTGTATATTTTGCAAATATCTCCTACTCTATGGATAATCATTTCACTTTGTTTATAATGTTTTTTACTTAATAAAAAGTGTTTTTTATATAGTCATATTCATCAGTTATGGTTGATTCTTTTAAGATTTCTTTCCTTAACAGAGTTCGTAAAGATATTTCACCATATTTCTGAAAATTTCTAAAGTTTTGAGCATTTTTAGGCCTTTAACCCAGCTAGATTTTATTTTATTTTTTAATTAATTAATTAATTTATTTATTTTTGGCTGCGTTGGGTCTTCGTTGCTGCACGTGGGCTTTCACTAGTTGCGGCGAGCGGGGGCTACTTTTCGTTGCGGTGCGCGGGCTTCTCATTGTGGTGGCTTCTCTTGTTGCGGAGCATGGACTCCAGGCACGTGGGCTCAGTAGTTGTGGCTCGCGGGCTCTAGAGTGCAGACTCAGCAGCTGTGCCACACGGGCTTAGTTGCTCCGCGGCATGTGGGATCTTCCCGGACCAGGGCTCGAACCCATGTCCCCTGCACTGGCAGGTGGACCCCCAACCACTGTGCCACCAGGGAAGTCCCACCTAGATTTTATTTTGGTATGTGTGAGGTAGGAATCTATATTTTCCCGATATAGACCACCTTTGTTTTATTTCGTGAGTAATTTTTTCTACAATTTCCATACATGTATGGCTGTGTTTTGGGGCTACCCATTCTGTTTAGTTGGTTTATTCTTCAGTTCCTGCACCATGTGGTCTTAATGGCTGGGTTTGATAACTTGTAAACAGCTTATCTTTCTCATCTCTAAAATTGTCTTAGCTATTTGCGATCCTTTAATCTTCTTTTTGAGATTCCATAACAAAGCCTGGTGGGGATTTTCAAATGCATTGGTTTGTAAGTTAGTTGGGAACAAGAGACATATTTTTTTAATATTGAAGTATTGCAATCATGAGCATGCTATGTTTCTTCATATATCTATGGCTTTCATAAATATATTTTTTATTGTAAATTAATACCTTATAATAATAAAAAATAATATTTATTTTATTGTATATTTTATTATTTTTTTCCATATAAGTCTTGAGCTCTTCTGTTAGATTTACTTCTAGGAATCTTGTTGTTTCTGTGGCTCTTATAAGTAGAATATTTTTCTATACTTCTATTAATTATAGTGGTACATGGGGATACATTTTGCTTATAATTGTGTTATAGTTTTCTCTTTATATATTTTGAGGTTATATTTTTAGGTACATTTAAGTTTGTTATTGTTTTATTTCCTTGGCACATTGTACATTGTTCTTCTAATTGTTGTATGGTGTCCCTTTTTTTCTCTGTGAATTATTTTTGCCTTATTTTATTTTGTGTGATTTCTTTTAGTTTGCCCGCAAGACCTTTTTTATCTCTTTGTTTTTAACCTTTCTCTGTGTGTGTGTCCCTTAAACAGATGGATACTTTTTAATGCAATATTTTAGTCTCTAACTTTTCATTGGAGAATTTAATTCATTTACATTTATATAATGACTGATACATTTGAAATTATTTCTATTCTTTTGTGTTTAATTTTGTTGGTTTATTGCCCCCTTTCTTTGCTTCTTCCTTTATTCCTTTCCTCCTTTGGGGTAGATTGATAATGTCTTCTATGATCTCTTTTGTTCTATTAGATACTATCAGTTCCTTCATATAAATGAAACAAGTGAGGCTCAAAAGGTAAAGCACATTGCCCAAGATCATATAGGTTGTTAGTGGCCTACGTGAATTCGAAGTGAGGTCTATCAATATATTATTTGAAAACCTGTATTTTTTAATTAAATCTAACACCATGCTGCTTAAAAAGTGATTAAGGTTTAGTTAACTAGAATTATCCTTTTCTGGGCCATCTTCTTTCCTAATGTTATCAGGCAATCCAGATCTGCCATTAATTTGCTGTGCAACCTTCAGCTACATACGTTCTCTCTAAGCCTCAATTTCCCCATCCGTAAAGTGGTTTGATTACCCCTAATAACATTTTTAGATCATTTGTTAAAAGTGCTTAGAGAGTTCTTTGATGACAGACATTGAACAACTGCCCCAAACAATTTACCCTTAATGATAAATGGTGAAACAATCCAGGTTGGAACAGAGTTTCCCACAACAACACTAAACATCATTTAGTTTTATTGGTTAATTATTCACCAGCTTTATCTAAATTTGAATCTTTGTGCTGCAAAATGTAAACTTGTAGAATGACATTTATTTCCCATTAACCTAATGAGTTTTGGGGTGGTTTTTTTTCTCCTCCTTTTGCGTAGCAATTTATTATGAAGGGGAGGATGACTTGGTCTGAGGTTTTGTTGTGAATTTGTTTGCAGTGATCCCTCTGGAAAGGAGATGGTGCCAGCATTTTCAGAGCCTTTCTGGCAGCAAGAATGGGGTCATCCTGAATGTCCCTGATGCTGACCTGCCCCACAGGAGAATTAAAGGCACTTTAGGATGTGTGCAGAGCAAGAGCAGATACAAAAATGAGGAAGGTGCAAAAGCATGCTGCTTGAGTGTAATCATGGCAAAGAATCTGGGCTCTCGAGTTAATAAGTCCCGGCTCAGATTTCACCAGGCACTCTGGTGCAGTGGTTAGAGACTTGAATTCTAATACTGAGCTGCCTGGGTTCCAGTCCCTGGGTAGCCACTTAGGAGCAGTGTGGCCTTGGGCTGATCACTTACACTCTCTGTTTTATCGGTTGTGCCTCCATTTCCCTATGACAGTACATACTGAAGAGCTCCACACAGCTCACAAGACGTGAGCTGGCCCCAGGGAACTTCTCTCATTCTGTGACCTTCCCCATCCCTGTGTTTTATACCCTCATGCTAATCACCCAGAACCGCATATTCAAGATGGTTTCTCAGCTGTGCCCCTTCCTGCACCTCACCTAACTAGCTCCTGCTTACTTGAGACTGTGTCTAGTCCCATCCCAGCCTTGGCTGGGATGCTCCTCTGTGCCTTCATAACACCCTTTTTTTTTTTTTTTTAAATTAAAGAGCAAAACATAACCTCTTTTCTTGTATATTTTACTAAAATTACCTCTTTGCAGTCAGAAAAGTTGGGTTCATATCCTAACTCTGCCACTTATGATTAGCTGTGTGATCTTGGGCAAACTGCTTCACTTTTGTAAGCCTCAGTTTCATCATCCATAAAATGGGAATCATAATACTTCACACCCCATAGATTCACCATGCGGACTCCACGTGTTCATACCCATAAAGCGTTTAGAACAGTGTCTGACGCTTAGCAAGCCCGAAGTGTAAGCTATTACTATTTTAATAAAGGCAATAATAATAATGTCACTTTAAAGAGACTATCACAGGAGTGAAATGCAGTAATATGTGACAAAGGGCCTGGCACCATGCCCAGTCCTCAGCTCCTCAGCTCAGGAGGAGATATATATATATAAATATAAATACACACACCTCAGCATTTTAAACTTAACAAAGCAATAAATCTGAGAACTAAGAGGCTATATTCTAAGAACCAACTCATTTTTCAAAGAATTCAGAACTGGCGGTAGAAAAATAACACAAAGTCTAGAGGAATACATTCCAGGTCATCAGACAGTACTCATAATCTTTTATATTTGTGAAGCATTTGACAGCGTACAAAGTGCTTTTCGATCCATTATCACATCTGATCCTTGTCTTATCTCAACATGGAGGATAGGGATTTTTTTTTTTTTTTTTTTTAACCTCTTCCTTTATAGATGAGGAAACTCAGGCTCTGAGAGGTGGCATGACTCAGCCTCAGTCCCACCGCCAGCAAGTGGCGAGCCAGGGTTTCAAGCCTGGGCCACCTCATTCTAAATCCCAAGTTCTTTCTAGAATATTCTGGGGCATTCTGAGCATCCAGGAATTGGTTGCACTTGGTGTGGAGGCACAGATGTCCAGGGGTGTAGAAACTGGGTTCCATGGATGACACACCTGCACCCCATTTTCTTGAAAACTCCCCATCTGACCAGTGGTGCCATGTTCCTTCCTCTGGTCTCCTGCAGAGAAAGGGGCTGTTAGTTTCTTTCAGAGACATTAACCCCAATGCTTTCGAAGTAGGTGTTCTGTTTCTAGGGGAGACCATGGGCTGTCAGGGTTTCACGGGGCCCCTACCTGATTCTGCACCTCCCTTGGTTTGTCTCGGCCTGTACTGTTGGCCACTGGGAGTTGTTAACGAATCTAATTCGCCCTCCCCGTGCCAAGTCCAGGCTGCGGCTTCTTCAGGAGCCACGTGACTACTGTCTTGGAGGACAGGATCCTGGGGGAGGGAATGTGCTCACCTCTGGGCAAGGTCCCTCTGCAGAAAATAGCCTGTCTTTATACGAGCAAAAGAGACCCGCTCAAGGGACAGAAGAGCTTGATTTAGACCTTCAAAAGCAGCACAAATATTTCTAATACCATTTACTGATGTGTAACATACATGCAGGGAAGCACACCTTATCCCACCTGTACTGCTCATTGAATTTGCATCAGCTCTTAAAGCCGGCACCCAGATTAACACCACAAACAACCCTGCCTCCTGTATTACCCAGTCACTGCCCCTCCAGGGTAACTGCTGTCCTGACTTCTGTCAGCAGAGGGCCTCGCCTGACATGTAAGCTCTTGCAAGGTGATGGCTGTGGTATACATTATGAGACAGAATAACTTTGGATCCTTACAGGCTGTGATAACAGTCATGACAGCAGCTCAGATTTGTTGTGCCTTTACTATGAGTCATGCTGTGGGCTAAACACCTGTTTAATTTCCACAGCAGCCCTGTGTGGTTGCTGCCATTCTTTTTTTTTTTTTTTTTAATCTTTATTGGAGTATAATTGCTTTACAATGGTGTGTTAGTATCTGCTTTATAACAAAGTGAATCAGTTATACATATACATATGTCCCCATATCTCTTCCCTCTTGCGTCTCCCTCCCTCCCACCCTCCCTATCCCACCCCTCTAGGTGGTCACAAAGCACCAAGCTGATCTCCCTGTGCTCTGCGGCTGCTTCCCACTAGCTATCTGTTTTACGTTTGGTAGTGTATATATATGTCCATGCCACTCTCTCACCTTGTCCTAGCTTACCCTTCCCCCTCCCCATATCCTCAAGTCCATTCTCTAGTAGGTCTGTGTCTTTATTCCCGTCTTGCCACTAGGTTCTTCATGGCCTTTTTTTTTTTTTTCTTAGATTCCATATATATGTGTTAGCATACGGTATTTGTTTTTCTCTTTCTGACTTACTTCACTCTGTATGACAGACTCTAGGTCCATCCACCTCACTACAAATAACTCAATTTCATTTCTTTTTATGGCTGAGTAATATTCCATTGTATAGATGTGCCACATCTTCTTTATCCATTCATCTGTTGATGGACACTTAGGTTGCTTCCATGTCCTGGCTATTGTAAATAGTGCTGCAGTGAACATTGTGGTACATGACTCTTTTTGAATTATGGTTTTCTCAGGGTATATGCCCAGTAGTGGGATTGCTGGGTCATATGGTAGTTCTATTTTTAGTTTTTTAAGGAACCTCCATACTGTTCTCCATAGTGGCTGTATCAATTTACATTTGGACCAACAGTGCAAGAGGGTTCCCTTTTCTCCACACCGTCTCCAGCATTTATTGTTTGTAGATTTTTTGATGATGGCCATTCTGACCGGTGTGAGATGATATCTCATTGTAGTTTTGATTTGCATTTCTCTAATGATTAATGATGTTGAGCATTCTTTCATGTGTCTGTTGGCAATCTGTATATCTTCTTTGGAGAAATGTCTGTTTAGGTCTTCTGCCCATTTTTGGATTGGGTTGTTTGTTTTATTGATATTGAGCTGCATGAGCTGCTTATAAATTTTGGAGATTAATCCTTTGTCAGTTGCTTCATTTGCAAATATTTTCTCCCATTCTGAGGGTTGTCTTTTGGTCTTGTTTATGGTTTCCTTTGCTGTGCAAAAGCTTTTAAGTTTCATTAGGTCCCATTTGTTTATTTTTGTTTTTATTTCCATTTCTCTAGGAGGTGGGTCAAAAAGGATCTTGCTGTAATTTATGTCATAGAGTGTTCTGCCTATGTTTTCCTCTAAGAGTTTTACAGTGTCTGGCCTTACATTTAGATCTTTAATCCATTTTGAGTTTATTTTTGTGTATGGTGTTAGGGAGTGTTCTAATTTCATACTTTTACATGTACCTGTCCAGTTTTCCCAGCACCACTTATTGAAGAGGCTGTCTCCTCCACTGTATATTCTTGCCTCCTTTATTGAAGATAATGCTGCCATTCTTGTTTTGCCGATGAGGAGGCTTAGGCTTGGGGAGGAGAAAGGTCTTGTCCAAGGTCACACAGTGTGAGTGGTGGAGGCACGATGTTCCAGGTTCCAGAGAACTTGGACCCTGGCCACTACTTTGCCATCTTAGCTCACAAGCCTTCCCTTGGCTTCCAGATCGGCCATCGGGACTTTGATGTGGAGAAGCGTCTTCGGAGGGACCTCAGAAGGACTCACGCGCTATTGTCAGACGTGCAGCTCCTGCTGGGGACCATGGAGGACAGCAAGACGTCGGTCAGCAAGGAGGAGCTGGAGAAAGTGCAAAGCCAGGTGGGTGTCACGGGGTCCTCTCAGAACCCCATGGGGAGGATGCTGCGGCCAGCGGGGGGAGAATGGTTCTCCCACCCAGATGGGCGTGGCCACAGCGCTGATGTCTGACTTTCACAGACCTGCGTGGAGGTGGAGGGCACTGCGGGGCTGGATGGGTCACATGGATATGGTAGATGAGGAATGGGGTTTATAAATGACTTAGGAGTCCTGTTCCCTTCTTTAGGACTGAGGCAGAGTGAGTTTGAGTCCTTGGGCAGATCAGGGCCCTGGGGCAGGATGGCTGAGTGCAGCACGCACGCGTTCCTGTGTGCACGCGTGCGTGCGTGGTGACCAGCGGGGCTGGATGTGAAACGGACAGTGCTGATAATGCAGACCCTACGTGAGGGTGAGCACCTCCATTCACAAGAGCGGTGACTCACGCGGAGGCCCGCAGCTAGAGGGTGGCAGAGTCGGGATTCAAACCCAGGTCTTCAGGCCCCACCTTCCCTGGCTGCCTCAGAGAAGAACGGGAGGCGGATGAGAGGTGAGGCCAGGAGGGAGCTGAGCACCTCAGGAGACGTGATGGGCTCAGACTGTCCTGGTTTAGTGCTAAAAGTCCCGTGTCCCGGGCAAGCCCTCAGCCCCAGGGGCACCAGGACAGTTGGTCACTCATTTCTCTTCATGGCCATGTCAGAACATTAGAATCACTTGTGCTTGAATGTGTCCCCTCCCTCAATCCTCGTGGTACCCCTGGGGGAGGGCAAATGATATTGTGCGCATTTAACAGATGGGAAAGTTCTGTCCACAGGTGGGAAGCAATGCACCCAAGGTAACACAGCAGGTAGGTGGCAGGGTTGGGATTCAAATCCAGGGCTCATGATTCTAAGTGCAGAATCTGGGGGCTCTTTTGCTTCACCCTGCGTCTTCCTGTCTGTCTGACCGACCAGGTGGGTGGAGGACCCTGAGCCTCCTCCGTCAGGCAGTCAGGATGTCTGAGCACTCAGCCACCACTCGGGCATCTTGGGTTCATGCGGCCCCCTTGGCAGGAGGCCGTGTATTCTGCCTGTCTTCCATCAAAATATTCCTGATGCCGTCCAAGTCCCCTCTCTCCGTAGGTGAATGTTCTTGGAAAGGAACCACAGTGGTTTTGTTTTTTCCTCTTTTCTTTTTTCTTTTTTTATTATTCATGAGAAGTCTCCCTCTGCAGGGTTAAAATGTGTGTTCTTGGAAAATAGTGGTATTTAGTGAAGGCGCCTTGAGCTGAATCAAAGAGCTTCATTCTTCTGAAAGTCCTTCTTCCCCATCTCTGCATCCGGCTCCTATCAAAGAGAATTCACAGCCTTGGCTTTCTGTTGCTGTTGTCATGGAAATTGTTATAAGGATGGGATCGTGTGGACCAGAGGTCAGGGTACAGTTGCTTTGGCTCCCAGCACACGTGTCCCGGATGCCAGAGTCAGAGCTAATCAAATAAAGTAGCGATGACATTGGGCATTGCTGTCTCTCCTCTCCCGTGTACGGTATTTGTCCTTTACCTGAAGCCTCCAGGGACAGAGGCAGGGAGAGCAGACGGGAGGGGGGAAGGGAGAGGCAGCTAACTTTGCTGCCGGCTGTGTCTTCAGTGCTGGACTATTCCATTCATTCCTTCATTCACTATTTATGCTGCATCTACTGAGTGTCAGGCGATGTGCTAGATCTAAGTATATTATGGTTAGTAAGACAGGCATGGTCTTCTCCCTTTGAAACTGATGTCTGCTGGAAAAGAGGACAAGCAAACAATGATACACATAAACAGAAGTATCCCACACCTTAATTCAGGTAGTAAAGGAAATAAGTGGGGTTATTATAAATAATAAAGGGAATAGGGAATTGCAAGGGGTCTCGTTTAGCTTGGGTGATCAGCTAAACTCCCCTGGGAGAAGGAGAAGCAGGCAGAGACCAGAACGTGCGGGGCCTGGGAGGTTTGGATTTTATTCCAGGGGTGATGAGAAGCCGTTGGGACGTTCTGAGCAGAGCGTGACATAATCGGATTCAGAGGATCACTCCTCTGTGTGGGGAAGGGATTGAGGAGGGATGAGTGCATGCTGTTAGGAGGCTAGAGTACCCCTCTAGGCTGGAGGAAAGGGTCTCCTGGGTTAAATGGTTGTGGGGATGGTGAGAGGAGGCAAAGTGGGGGCTGGTTTGGAGCTGACGGGACTGGTAGATGGTCGGGGTGGCAACAAGAAGTGCATTACTTAGATCATCCTCACCAGAACCCTAGGAGGTGGCTATTTCTATTTTTGACCCATTTTACTAATAAGGAAACAGGCTCTGAGAGGTTGAGTAATTTACCCAATGGCACACAGCAGCATATGTCTTAATGCCGCCAGCGCCGACAGTTCTGTACCCACGATGTTAACATTTTTCAACCACCTACTATGTATCAGGCTTTTCCTTGGAATTTCGGGGTCCCCAAACTTGGCTGCACATCCGATAACTTAAGTACCGTTTAAAAATCACAGATTTACAGGCCCCCCTCCTCCTTTTCTCTTCCCATTGAGACCCAGGATCTACATTTTTTTTTAAATTAATTATTTTATTTTTGGCTGCGTTGGGTCTTCATGGCTGCGCGCGGGCTTTCTCTAGTTGTGGCAAGCAGGGGCTACTCTTCGTTGCGGTGCACAGGCTTCTCGTTGCAGTGGCTTCTCTTGTTGCAGAGCGTGGGTTTCAGCAGTTGTGGCACGTGGGCTCCGTAGTTGTGGCTTGCAGGCTCTAGAGCACAGGCTCAGTAGCTGTAGCACACGGGCTTAGTTGCTCCACAGCATGTGGGATCTTCCCGGACCAGGCCTCGAACCTGTGTTCCCTGCATCGGCAGGCGAATTCTTAACCACTGCACCACCAGGGAAGCCCCAGGATCTACATTTTCAACAGTCACATGAGGGGATTCCAATGCTGGTCTTAGGACCACCATTTGGGAATCATGGGCCTTGTTTACCCCTCAAAACTCCCTTTCAAGTTCCATGGCATAGGCCCATTTTGCAGATGAGAAAACTGATGGTGAGGTTATATTAGTGTGACAGAGCCTAGTTCAACCAGTTTTACAATTCATTAAATATTGAGTCAGGAGAACTGGATCCCGCACTTGCTAATGTTGTGACCTTCGCCGTGTGACAGGACCTCCATGAGCCCCTCTCCTGAAGCGGAGCATCGTCATCGCCTCGTGTCCCAGGTGCTGGTGGGGGTGGGGGCCAATGAGGTCTAGCCCGCGAAGGCTTGAGAAGCCTGAACACCCTCTGCAGCTTCTACAGCTCGCTAACCATGGTGCCGGGTAACCTAGAGAAAGGTTTTCTCTCTGAGGGCAAAGATGAGGGAATGCGTTTGAAAGCACCTGTTAGTGAACTGCGTGTGTTCAGCAGATCCAGATAAGGTGTCCACTCTGGACAAATTCGAGGCCAGGCTGCGGGGATAAGGAAGAGCCCTTCCCGAGAGGGGCTCCCAGTCTAGGCGAGAGGCCGACCTAGGAGCAGACTGTGGCCAGCAGGGTGTTGAATTTTCCTGGCGGAATGTTGGGGTTTAGCTGAAGAGGATGCCCTTGATTTAGCTGTGGGAGAGGAGCCGGTGGCTTCAGCTGTCTTCTTAAAGGTGGGAACGAATGGCTGGCTGGGTAAGATGCACATGGGCGTTGTAGGAGGGAGCACCAGGGGCGGGGGCAGGAGGAGACAGGGAGCGTGTTCCGCTTGGCCTAGTGTTGCTGGTGTGCAGCGTTCCCCGGGGAAGAGCAGAAAGGGTAACGTCGGTCATCGAGGCTGGAGTCAGCTCGTGAACGGATTAGTGAGCCCAACTAAGGAGTTTGGGTTTTATCCCAAAGGTGATAGGGAGCTGTAGAGAGCTACAGAGCGGGGAAGGGCACGGTCAGAAGTGCTTGTAAAAACAACGGCAGGATTCTAGGCCCAACTGAAGCAGTGATGTGTGGCATGCCGGGCTCAACCAGAGGCATGGGAGGGTTCCCCTAGGCAGGGCATCTCCCAGAGCCCCTGCCTTCTTCCCAGGTGGGCAGGCATTCCCCTCTGCCCGTTGCCCTACCATCTAGAGTCCCGAGAAAATTATTTGGCTCTTTCTGCCCAGTTTCCCTCCATTGGGAGACTTGGCTCTGTCTCAGCCAACACCTGAGGCTAAAGACTCTGGGGTAAAACATGGAAGACTCTCGGAGGAAAGACACACACCTTGTGAGTTCAGATCCTGCCTCTGCTACTTAATTAGTTGTACGATTTTGAGCAAGTCACCCTGTCTTTCAGAGGCTCCTTTTCCTTACCTAAAAAAAAAAGAGCCTGATGTTCCCAGCTATTGGGCTAGTATAAAGAACCCTAGACCCTGGATTCAAAGGAATTCTCTAAATTGAAAACTACAAGACAATGAGTTTTAAATGTAGAGCTGCCCACTGGCCCCTGCGTCCCACCCCCCGGCGTCAGCTGGTGGAAGACTTTGGATCCTGGGCCCAGGATTGCACAAGACCTCTTGGACAGGTAGACGAGGCCATGTGTGGGGTGGGTCTAATGACACCTGTTCTTCAGGAGCAATTACTAATTAATTCCCGTGGAATGCTGCCACTGGAAACAAACTAATCTGGAGACAGAAGCAGTTCCAACAACCAAGATATATCATTGAGATAATCGCTGTGCATAAATAACATCTGTGAGCAGCAGCTGCCGGCACCTGGCTCCAAGGAGAAAGTGGAAGGTGATGTCTGCTCCCAGGCAGTGGTGGCTTTTTGTTTAAATTTGATTCATGCCTTGACCTTTGCCTCCTCCCGAAAGGAACTATGTTATTTGCTTTTTTTGTTTTGTTTTGTTAAATGGAGAAGAGTTTGCACTGAGCTCTTTAGTTGTTTACTTAATTCATGCCAGGGGGCCGCGTTCCCCCCTTCCTGCGGAGGACAAAGCTGTTGCTGAGTCTCAGCCATTGTGCCCCCTAAAGAGCTCTGGAATCTAGCCCATCCTCGCTTCTCCCCTCTTATCGCACACCACCTGCATCTCTCATTTGGAATTCTCTCAAGTCTGCTGGCCTCGGTCTTGTCCGAGCAATCTTTCTGCCCCCTGATCTTTGGAGAGAGATTTTTAAAATATAAATACAATCTTGGTTCTTTGCATTCAGGATCCATCAGTGGCTCCCCTGGCCCTCAGAGTATAGTCCGCGTGCCTCAACGTGACCTTTAAAGATGCACAGTCCAGCTCCTACCTTCCCGTCACCTCTGACCAGCAGCTTAGACCGTCTTGGGGTCCCCACACCAAGCCATGCCTTCTGCCGGACACTCGCTTCTCCCACTGAAACCTCTTTGCCTGATGGGCATCTAGTCATCCTCCAGACTTGGGTTTGGGCCTCATCTCTGGGAGCCATCTCTGACCTCCAGGGTCTGGGCGAGGGGCCCAGCTCCTTTCTCTCACGAGCTCCTGGGCTTCCCCCAGGACAGTCCAGATCATTCTGTCACAGTTACCTCTTTGCTTGAGTCACAGAAAAGTCAGAAGAGATTGAGGTGGGACTGGAACCCCCCGAGTCTGACTTCAACCCCTGGCAGTATGATAACCACCACCCCAAACTACCAGTGTGCCTCCTGTTGGCCTGCTGCCCACTCTGGGCTCTCCCAGCCCGTCTGGACGCCCCAGTGCTCCTGTAGCCCCTCCACTGGGGGATTGCGGCTTGGCTTCAGTGTCCCTCAGGTGGGCTGTTAGGCCTGGTGCATCTTACACACAGTGAACCCCCAGTGGTCCCTGCTAGTGCGCAGACGACTGAGGATCCCCGGTGCCCTTAATCAGGATGGTGGTCACCAGGTGTCACCCGCGCTTCCGTGAGACGTTGAAGGTAACCAGCAAGCTCTGGGAGGACGACCCCAATAGGAGTCTTGCGTGTGAGCGAGCACTGAGGGAACACTTCTCTCCAGCCCGGAACCACAGAACAGGTGGCCTGGATGTTTTATTTGAAGAGACTTTTCTAAAGAAAGATTGTGTTGGAGTGAATTGATTCAATATTAGCATAACCTCCTGCCAGAGGAGATAAAGTCCAAATTGTAATTGGTTAAAAACATGGTTATCAGGAGCCTGTTCACCCCACAAATATTGACACTTCCAAGGCGGTGATGAATGAGGCGGGAAAAGGCTGGTTTCATTGCAGCCTTTGGGGAGCACCGTCTATGCATCTCTCCCACAGGGCCTGGTACTATTTAGCTGCGGAGTGCCAGGCCCCCAGAGCAGCCGGGCCACCCACCAGGGTAATCATAACCAGGGAACATTGATGGCAAGCATCCGTGGCTTACACCGTGCCGGGCACAGGGCCAAGCGCTTAGAGGTCATGACCGAACTTTATCCCCCCAGCCCGCTTGAGTGTAGTGAGCTCCGTGAGTAGAGCGGCCTCTCTCTCTGGGGCCAGAGTGCAGAAGCGTGTCTGCGCACAGCAGTGCTCTGTGCGAGAATAGGGCCCCACGGGGTGGGCGGAGTCTCCAGAGGAAGCAGCTGGTCTTAGGCCCACTTTATGCGGGAGGAAGCGCAGCGTATGAGAATCCTGCCCAAAGTCACAGAGTTTGGGGGGCAACTGGGATGTATTTTAAATAATGTGCTTTGAAAGAATTTCAAACTTACCAAAAAATTACAAAAAATAATTCAAAGGACTCCTTTGGATCCTTCACCTAGAGCCCTCACTTTTTAACGTTTTGCCACATTTGCTTTATCATTTTCTCACTAAATCACGTTCTCTGAATTATTTGAAAACAAGTTACAGACGTGAGGTCCCTTTACCCTAATCAAAATCGGAAATTTTAACATTGATAAAATACTATTTTCTAATCCAGGGGTTAGTGAACTATGGCTCACAGGCCAAATCCAGCCCATGCTGCCTATTTTTTCATTGTTGTCTTGTTTTTGTTTTTCTTATTACAGCCTGAGAGCGAAGAATGGTTTTCGTTTTCAAATGGCTACGTTTACAGTTAGATAAGTACCTGCATATATACTTCAATTTTGCCTCTCGGCCTGCATGGCCTAAAATATTGTCTAACTTGTCCTTGAAGGAGAAGTTTGCTGACCCCTGATCTAATCTGCTGACTATTCAAATTTTGCCTGTTGTTTTACTGATGTTCTTTGTAACAATTTTTCTCCCTGTTCAGGATCCAACCTAGAATGTGTTAACAGCCTGTGCTCAGTTTTGTGACACCATCCATAGAGCCCTGAGCGTGTTCCCGGGACACGGGACTTCTGATTTTAAAACCAAAAAAGTCCCAGGCAAACAGGGGTGAGCTGGTCACCGTAGAGCCAGTGCCTCAAGCCCTAAGTAATTCTGGCCTCTCCGTAAGGCCTGTTCTCAAAAGGTACCCATAGGTTTAGGGGAGAAGCCAGTGAACCAGATGCGCATTTAAAAGCTGTTCCTCGGTTACTCATCCGCTCTTGTTACCCCTTGGCTGAATTCCCATCCTCCGCCTGTTCTCTCCTTGTGTCTTGCTTTCTTTGTTCCACTGATATAGACGAGACCTGCTGATGTTACCATATGTCTTAGCTGCGTCATTCTCCTTGCTAGTTTATGAGACTGTATCACAACTTAGCCCCCTTGCTGTTGATGGACAAGTGAGTCATCTAGATTTTGGTTGTTAGGAATAGAGCTGCTCTGAATGTTTCCCCATGCTATCTTACATGGGGGAGGCACATGTGTGTGCATTTCCGTAGGGTGTACCCCGGGAGGCCGTCCAGCCCCTCCCCAGTATGCACTGTCTCAAGCGGGCGGGGAGGGTGGGCGGCTTCAGAGCTTTCTTTTGTGAAGTGAGGAAGGCAGATTTAATCTATCCTGGTGCTTTTCAAGTATGTGTGTATTTTTGTGTGTGCGAAAGAACCCTTTTATTAAAGGGAAGTCTCATGAGAACACCCTCTGCCCTGCCCACCCGGAAGCTGGGCCTTGACTGGGTTTCCCCCATGTAACCTGGACAGACTTCCTTCCAGCTTTACAGAAAGGGACCTGCTCGGGGCCCCGGCGTTTGCTGAACGTGTCTGTGGTTGCTCTCCCCATCCAGCTCATCTGCTCCTGCAGGCAGGGTCCTGCCCCTGCCCCTTGTCCTTACCGTGGAGCCTCTCTCTGGACACCTGCCGGCATCTGGGTCAGAGATCTGTGCTCGGGAGGACCCGGGGGCGGCCGGGCAGCGGGTGGCCTCCCGAGGGGGCATTCGGGGCTCCTGCGAGCCGCCTGGGGCGGTGGGCAGCTCAGGCTGCAGACGTGGGCAGCCCCGCCGACAGGGGCGGGCTCGGTGATACGCAGAGCTGACCTCGCAGCCTTGTCTCCTCAGCACGTGGGTGTGGAGTCGCTACTGTGTGGGCCCCCAGAGGTGAGCAAGACCCAGTGACCCTCCAGAGCCCGCTGTCCAGCAGGAAGACAGACGTGGAGGCCCTCAGACGTTGTACTAATTATTTAGAGGAGCACTGGAGAGCTGGAATATAATTTTAAAAGGGGGGGCGTGAATAGGATGGGGGCAGGGAGAACCTTTTTTGAGTATTTTATCCTGCTTTTCCAAGTGTTGTGTTTTTTTTTTTTTCTTTCTCTCTTTGGAGAGCACCTGTGAGTTACAAATCCATTGTCACCAGAGGGAAGTCAGGAAGGAAATTCTTGAAGTCTGTTCAATCATGTAGGACCTGTGCCGTCCTTAGATCCTATGACACAAAATTAGAAAGGACTCCTAAACCCTCAAAGAAACAGACTTAAAACAAGTAAAAGGAGACCTGCTTTACTCAGCAAGTGGTAAGCACATGCCACAGGGCTTACAAGGAAAAGCTGTGCGTTTAAAAGAGACCTCAGTTCGTGTCCTGGCTCCAGTCACCGTTTAATAGCTGTGTGACCTTGACAAATTAACTGACCTCTCTGAGACTCAGTTTCCTCATCGATAAAATGAAGATGAAACTGTGTACTTCACAGACGCGGTACATGTTGCAAATGAACAAACACATGGTCAGCATCCACAGGGAGCAGTTATTATTATTCCACTACTCGTCATGATTATTATTACTCTGAAGATGAAGATGATGGAAACAGTAAATCCTCAGAAAGCATTTCAGTGCATCCATAGACGATGGGTGTCCAGCACAATGTAAGGAAAATCATGGAATGTTTAGTATATGCCCAAATAGTTGGAGATCAAGGACACAGAGAGTAACCACCATATGGTCTGAGGAACTTTCCCTTGAGGCCACTGTCATCAAACTTCTGAGTTGGACAGACCATTGGTGGACCTGACCTGACATTTTTAATATGTTGCACTTACTAAATTTGTTCCCTATCACGGCTGTCTGTAGTTTGAGATATTGGTGATTCCCTTCAGGGAAAGCCTTCCTACTGAAGGTTAACTCTTCCAAGTGCACTGATGGGATGTCAAGGCCTGGGATGTGTTGAGATCAGCCTGCCAAAGCCACCATTTCTTAGAGCACTTCCCCGTGGCGTTTGCAATGTGGTATTTTTAAATCTTCTGAGTTGTTCAATCAGACCCAGAAATCCAGGTTCTAACCGCTCTGCTGAAATATCAGAATTTTCCCTCTTCCCCCACCTCATTGCGTGTGTCGAGCCAACTCATCTCGTAGCTTAATAAGTCCAGAGCAAACATTTTACCCAGGTATTTAAAGTGGGCAGATGGCATTGCATAGGAAAGTAATGCTATTCATCGGTTTGTAGTTGCTGTCTGTGTGCTGGGAATCTCAATCGCCCTCCCACTGAATGAGAGGGGGTGGGTGCTGGGGAGAGAACGCCTGAGATGAATTCAGCAATAGAGAAAGACTGTGTGCAGAGGGGGCTGGTGGTGGCCCAGAAACAGCCTGGGTTTAGAGTCTCATGGACTTGACTCTGACCTTGGGCAAGTCACTCCCCTGCCCAGGCTGATTACTCCCTTGCAGGGCTGTTGTAGGCTACGGTCATAATAAGCATCAAGGCCTATACCATGCCTGATATGTTTGGTGCTGAAGAAATCCATCCCTCCTTCTTCTCCCCATTGAACAGTCCGGAAGGGGGACTATTTATCCCCCTATGAGGAGGGATCCATACGCAGAATTAGTTAAATAGATGTTTGTTATTCTGTCGCAGGGTTTTGGAGGGAGCTACTTTGATCCAACTTTTGACAGAAGAGCATCAGCAAACACTCTCACCACAGTTCTGATTGTTTACTCTGTGGCTGACCCTGTGTATGTATTAGCTCTTCTGACTTGCTCACTCATCCTGTATCTGGGTTCTGGGTAACAGCAACCCAGCTCAAATTTGCTCCAGCAGAAAAAGGGACGTTATTGGCCAAAATATCTGAAAAGTTCTGAGGCTGCGATTGCCTTCAGGCTTGGCTGGATCTAGGTGCTCCAACCATGTCATCAAGAATGTGTCTCTCGCCTCAACGACCTTGATGTCACCTTGTATTCTTAGGCAATCTCTTCCTTCTTGGTGGCAGGAGGGCCCCCAGACACTCCAAGCTTATATCCTGCATCAGAAAGAGCCAATCTTGTGTCCGTAGTCGCAGACAAAATCCTGGTGTCCGTCGTGCTGTTGTCCCGCGACCAACTACCATGGCCAGCAGGAGGTGGTGCTCTGCCTGGCTAGGCTGAGTTGCATGCATCTTCTCTGGGCTGGAGGGAGGAGGGTTGGCCCCATCATGGACATTTGGGGGGTGGACATTCTTTGCAGAGAAGATAGGATGCTGCTGTCAAAAGAAATGAGAGGGGGCTTCCCTGGTGGCGCAGTGGTTGAGAATCTGCCTGCTAATGCAGGGCACACGGGTTCGAGCCCTGGTCTGGGAGGATCCCACATGCCGCGGGGCAACTGGGCCCACGAGCCACAGCTACTGAGCCTGCGCGTCTGGAGCCTGTGCTCCGCAACAAGAGAGGCCACGATAGTGAGAGGCCCGCGCACCGCGATGAGGAGTGGCCCTCGCTCGCCGCAACTAGAGAAAGCCCTCACACAGAAACGAGGACCCAACACAGCCATAAATAAATTAATTAATTAATTAAAAAAAAAAAAGAAATGAGAGCAGCCGTGTGCAGTCACATCACCGGATTTTCCCTTTGGAGCATGCGTGGTGGGCACTGCTGTTACAGGAGTACAGCATAACAGGCTGGCAGCCAGGCTGCCTAGTTCCATATGCCAGCTCTGCCACGTAGTACCGGGGTGACCTTAGGTAAGTCACCTCACCCCTCTATCCCTCAGTTTCCTCAACAGTAGCAACAAGAATGGCCATTGACCCTAGCTCCGCGTGTTGTTGTCAGGGTTAAATGAGTGACGGCAGAGCCACGCCTGGCACCGTGTCAGAGCGCAGGCTCCTAACCCATGTGCACGGCAGCCCCCTGGACCGCTGCAGCGCTTCAAGCCTGGACGCCGCTCGTCTCATCTTGCCCCCCAGAACTCAGGCTTTGAGGACCCTTAGTGTCCTCCCACACTGGTCCAAGAGTCAGGACCTCACCACATGTCCCCAGGCCAGAGCTTCGACACCCTTCGTTCATGCACAAAGGTGTCCATTTGGTAGAGGGCTGGGGAGGAAATGACACCCTGCCTTTCAGCAGCCCCTGGGGAAGGGTGGCTGATCTAATGAGTGAATGATAGCGTGACCGGACGTGTGCGAGGGGGAGATGAGTTTCTGGCTGTTAAAGACATTTTGGTGCTTTGTACCCACATACTTTGCAAGTTATTGTATTGATTTTGCAAGAAACAAGATTTGGAAGGAAAGAAAAACGTGAACTTGTGCGAAAATCAAATCAGTTGTGTCATTGAGAGCCTATTGTGGGTCCCGCCCCACGCTGGGTCTGGAGAGGGATGGAAATCCCGGGGGGCCTTTTTCTCCCCCAGCGCTCCCCACCCCATGCTGTGGAGGTCTGCTTGGAACCTGGGAGGGTTTGTCCATGGGGACCGGCTGGTGACTTGGAGCTGAAAGGGGGGTGTGGGATCCTCATAGCCAGGCTGGCTGCCAGGGCTGGAGGTGGGACCCCCAGAGCCCTTCCTGGGGACTCGCTTGCCAGCCGGCTGCTCTGACTGCTCCACCCGGACCTCCTCCCGGGAGGACAGTGTCAGAGCAGCGGTGGCAGCATCGCACCGCTGAGGGAGCTGATCTCAGCCCTGACACCGTTTGCCGCCTGACTTCATAAAAACGTCAGTCAAACAGCCCCGATATGGAAATAATGTGCAGTGAGTTATTCTTACGCCACGTCAACCATAATGGAAAATCAGCCCGAGATGGCCTGTATTTCTTCCTGCTCCCTGAAGTGTAATAAACAGAAATTTTTAAAGCTCGGCATTAAGACGGCTCGCCGGCAGCAACCCCGGGCCTGCCCGGCGGAGGCCATGGGCTGGGGGATTCCTAGTGTTGCTGCAGTAGCCCCAGGCCCAGCGAAAATCTGGGCCTGCTTGACTTGCGTGCCTCTGGGGTTGGCACCCTCCCTGCATACATCCCAGTCGGCCAGGAAGCCTAAAAACCCTCCCTGGGATTGTGGTCCAGGCCCTGCCTCCCCCTGGCCCCGTGACCTTGACAGCTCACTTGGCCTCTGGCACTTTCACCTCTAAAACGGGGTTAAAAGTCCCCACTTCTCAGGCTGTTAAGGGCTGAAGGAGACAAACAACAGCGACATCCACCGTTGCTTTTTTGGCGTTTTCTCAGTGCCCGGTGCTGTGCAAAGCACGCTCATGTTTTCACTGGTTTATCCCGCACGGGTGGTAGGATGTGACCGTCCCCACTCTACAGATGAGGAAACTGAGGCGTGGTGAGTTCAGTGACTGGCTCGAGAGGCAGACCCCCCAGGTCTGGCCCCAGTGCCCACGCTCTGGCCCCGCTCGTGGTGCGCCTGGCACTTAGCAGATGCCACACGGGTAGTGCTTTCCTGCCTCTCCCCTTTGGGATGAACTCGCGCATCCCTGGAAGGCTCCGGTCACGACGTGTTTCCTCAGCGCCACCACGTGGGTTCAGACTCCAAGTTCTGTCCATTCTTCCTGATGTGTCTACCTCTCATTCTACAGTCCCCGCCTGGCTCAGGTCACCGTGACACGGCTTGAGTGGCTTCCATGGTAGCACCAAGCCACTCGGCTGTTTTCTCCGCAGTTGGAATTCTCTCTTCATTTTAATCCATGTTACTCTTTCCAGAGCGTGGCTTTCCATGAGGGGCAGCGGAGCCCAGTGGTTAAGGTTTGAGCTCTGGAGTTGGAACAACCAGGCTGCTCTGCTGCCGGCCGTGTGCCTGTGAGCACGTTGCTTCCCCTCAGTTTCCTCCGAGGTCAGTTGGTCCTCACGATGGCGCCTTTCTCCTAGAGGTGTGGTGGCGCTGTTGTGAAGCAAAGCAGCTAGAGCCCAGTGCCCTGGAAATGGTCCCCAAGCAACAGTAGCCGGTGTGGCCACTCATGCCCAAACCATCAGGGCCAAGATAGTCCTCTCTCCAGCCCGGTGGGAGCTGGGACTCATGCCAGCAGGCCCTCCACTGCCTGCATGCTGCCTCTGCGCTCCTTTCTGCCTGGGGATAAATCGTCCCTCTCCCTGCTTGCTCCAGGGAGACTGGGGAAAGGAAGGAGCATGTCTGGGTATACCGTCTGTAAAATGGGGATAAAAATAGAGCCTTCTTTCTCCAGGGGCTCAGAGGAAAACCAGCAGCATCATGTTGATGAAACCCTCCTTCAGCTGAAGCAGGGGCTCAGCAGAGGGGAACTGCTGTTGTCTATCGGCTCTGCCCTGTCAAGCTACTCACAATGGCTCTCGCCTGCCTCCTGGCCCTGGGCCGAGCAACTTGGCCTGGCAGCGGGGCCCCGCCGGACACCTCCCTTCCACTACTAGTTATCTGACATCCTCTCCCACGCTGGCCCATCTGCTCCTGCCTGCCCATTTCTTTTGTTCCTGGCACACCGCCCTGCGCAGACCCTTCCGTTTCTCTCCACTTCCTCTCCTTCCTCTCCGACTGGAGCACCTCCACCTCCCTCTTCCTGGAAGACCACAGCAGCATCCTGTCTGGCTGCCCTGTTGCTACTCTTGTCCACCAAAGCCCCTCCTCCCCACAGCAGCCAGAGGGAGATCATGCCACCCTCCTCCTCAGTCCTCAGAGAGCAGCCGTGGTTCTCCTACAGACTAAAAACAAAGCTAAGCTTTGCGTCCTGGCTCGCAAGCCTCACTGATGTGATCCCCATCCACTTCCTCAGCATCGCCTCCTCCTGGCCTTCTCTGTGTAGCTGGCCAGCTCCACTGGCTGTCTTTCTGTTCTGCAGCACCAAGTTCCTTCCTGTTCCTGCCTCAGGACCTTTGCACTTGCTGTTGCCTCCACTCAGGGCACCTTTCCACTTAACGCTCTACCTGGCTGTCTCCTTTGCATCATTTAGGTCTTAGTTTAAATGCCTCTCCTCAGCAAGGCCTCTGACTTATGCGTGAATCCAGGGCTGGCTTTGGGCGGCCCTCCATCCCCAGCACTGCCCCCCCGCCCCCGGCCTTCCCAGAGGCCCTGGAGTCGCCTGCGGGGAAGATGAGACTGCGCCTGACTTCTCGTTTCCTCTGTCGATTATGCTCTAACAACGCCAGTTACCTCCCTTGCTCCACATCATTTTTCTCAGTGTGTCTTGATCCCTTCCAGTCACTGAGGGAAACGGGCCACCGAGCCCTCCTCCCAGGCCCAGCACGGAGCCCAGCTGCAGAAATATGCTTTCCTTGGCGCCTTGAAGATGGGGCTTTTGTGGGCTGAGGCTGCTGGCAGTGGGGTGGGGCTGGGATTAGGGTGCCGTGTGGGGAAGCTGTGGGAGGAGGCTGGGTCCTTGGTTTCCCAGCCTGCGTAATGGAGGTATTAGCAGTGCACACCTCCCAGATCTGCCAGGAGGGCTGATGGGCGATACTGGAACGAATGGCAGCCTGTCTGCTCCCCACCTCCCGTGTCATTACTATTATTCTAGCATCTGGGGTGAGCTCCTGGACATTCTGAGGAAGATATTCTCTGCCCAGTTTGGAAGATGAAAATGGTCCCAGGCGGACTCTCCCCACAGAGCCCCGCCTTGGTCAGCTGTCCTTGGGGCATCCTTTGCCCTGGCTCCCTCATTTTCCTTTCATAAATCAATGCGCCCCATTCACTGGGTGGCCTCGGGGATCAGATTATGTGCATGTCATTTCAGTAGGGGTCTAGTTGGCTTTTCTTTTTCCCCTATCTGTTAGCACCAGCCTTAATGTCATTTACTATTTTGGAGGGACAGTGGCCTGGCAGTTGAGAAAGCGAGCTGGTCTGGACGATACAAGTGGTGTCTTTGCTCCTTGTAGCTCTGTGACTTCAGACAAGGCGCCACCCCTCTCTGAACCTCAGATATTTGCCTTCAGTGATTTATAAGGTGGTTTTCTGCTTGGAGATTCTAGGGTTCAGAAATCAGGGGGAAACTCAATCGCAGAACGAACTTAGGGTTTGTGCATGACTGTGGTCTCTCCCGGGGGAAATGTCTGTCTTGTGGGGCCACACAGGTCATTGTACCTATCTCCATGGCCCCACTTTGCTAGGATAGGAGACCTACTGTGTACATGTGGACGGAAGGAAGAGAAAGAAAGGGTGAGGAGGAGAAACTTTGAGTCAGTGGCTCTTAACCATCAAGAATCTAGTGAAAGTCATGTACCAGGAAATGCTCACACACAGACTATTTTGCCTACCATTTAAAAGGGGGTTCACAACTCTGGTTAAAAATGCCTACTTGGCAAGTCCCCACTGAATGAACTATGAGCACCTCCTCCAGGAAGGCTTCCCAGCCCCCATCCTGTGTTCCAGGGTCCCCATACCCTCCCCTTCCTGGTACCCTCAGAGGGGCTGTCACTACCTGTCCCTGCCTGTCTCCCCCACGGGAGGGCAGGGGCCACCTTGACTGTTCTGTGCACGCCCCGTGCCTGGCACTGAGTGGGCGGCAGCAAATAGCTGCTGAACGGAACTGGGGACTCGCTCCTGGCACTGAATTGGGGGTCGCCTGGCTTTACTTCGTGGGGCAGGGCTAGTTCAGTTTTGAGTGGGCTCAGAGCCCAGCTGCCCCTGCTGCAAACACCTCTGCTTCCCCCTCTGTGGGTTGATGGACACCCGTGAGGAGGGGAGGGTCGCCTGTAAAGTACTCGTCTGCCTGGGAGGGGCCGGGCCGGGCTGGGCTGGTGGGGAGGGACGTTCCAGGAGACAGTGTCACAAGGCCTCTCTCCCTTTCCCCTCCCGCTCCTGCCTGGTCCAGCTGCAGCAGAGTGAAGCCAAGTGTGAGGATGCCTTGAAGACCCAGAAGGCGCTGGCGGCCGACCTGGAGAGCGTGCACAGCGAGCTGGAGAGCGTGACCCGCAGCAGGAGCCTGGTACCGGTCCCTCCTGGGGCTGGGGGCCTACTGTGTGTGCGGCATTAGAGGAGGGACCGGGGCACTCGTTGTACTGTACTTGGCGGTACAGACATCCGTTGTAGACCTACTGGGTGCTGGACGCTCCGAGAGCACAGGCAGCCTACTCAGAGCTGAGCGTTACAAAGGTGTAAGGACACACGTGAGGGTCAGCTGTGTGCTCACCTGTGCGAAGGGAGGCCAGGAACCCTGCTGTGGACCCAATGTGTGCTCAGCCCCATGGGGATGCTTCCAGTACGAGCCTGTTGTTTGCTCAGCACCTGAAGTGGGAGCACAGCTATCTATTGTGAGCCCACACTGTGCCCACCACTGGAAGCAGCTCCCGGCCATCTATTGTAGACCACACAATACACACACACACACACACACACACACACACACACACACACACACACACACACACACACACACACACACACCACCACCACCACCACCACCACCACCACCACCACCACCACCACCACCACCACCACCACCACCACCACCACCACCACCACCACCACCACCACCACCACCACCCTCGAGAGCACTTGGTCACTATTGTTGGGCAACTTCTTCACATCCTTTCTTCTAAGCTAAGCCAAGGGTAGCCTGTGGGCCCACTTGGGCTCACTCCTAAGAGAGACCCAGCCATCTGTAATGGGCCTACTGTGTGCTCAACGCTGAACAGGAACAAATGAACGTATATTATGGATCTATTACGTTGGTGAAGATTGGGTGTGGGTTTCTAAGTGCCCCGTCTGGGTGTACAGGGTTGGCTTAAATTTATACACAACATGTGAAATCCGAAGTTTAGACAGAGCTAGAGATTTATTGGCAAAAGCTTTTCTCAGGATCCCCATTGGCCCTTTTGTCCCAGATTTTATTTGTGCTAGATCAAGGGGAACTTGCCCGCAAACATTCACACACGTGCTCACGCAAGGATGAATGTACACACTCACATACAAAATCACCAGACACACATATAAAATAAATGCCCTCGTAGGTAAGATATACATTTAAGTTTAGCCATATTTATTGAGATCACTGACACATGTGCACCATGTACACTTAAACTGTATGTATGTAGATTCCCAGGTAGGCTTACACGGACATATATCCATTCACGTACACACATGCTGCATTCACGCAGTCGCAGGCAGGCCCAGCACACACACACACACACACACACACACACACACACACACACACACACAGCATTCATTGACACAGCCATGGCCTCCCTTACAGGCAGATGTTCACTCACCTGACACACCCACAGGCAAGTCCCCCTTTGTTCTTTTTTTTTTTTTTTTTTTAATTAAAAAAAAAAATTGTTTGGCTGCGTGGCATGTGGGATCTTAGTTCCCCGACCAGGGATCGAACCCACGCCACCTGCATTGGAAGCGGGGAGTCTTAACCGCTGGACCGCTAGGGAAGTCCAGCCCCGCCTTTGCTCTTCATCAGCCCCCTGTAGTCCCCCTTTTACCCCCCTTTTTCTCACCCACCATCGTCCTGCCCCCGCAGGTAGACGAGCAGCTGTACCGGCTGCAGTTTGAGAGGGCGGACCTCCTGAAGCGCATCGATGAGGACCAGGACGACCTGAACGACCTCATGCAGAAGCACAAGGACCTCATTGCTCAGGTAATGGCCTCGGGTGGAAGAAGGCTTGGTGGCCTTGCATGGGGTAGGTGGGGACAGTGAGAAGGTGATGTGGTCAGGCCACTCTCTGGTGCTAGGACCTTGGAGGGATAAATGCCACACAGGTAAATAGCAACTGTGAATCACGCTTACTTTTGTTCAAAATGGAAGTTTATTTGTTCATTTACAAAAGCAGTAGATTCGTATACCCATTATAAATAATTTAAATAATAAATACCTGTGGAAAATAGAAAGCTAGGGGCCCTCCTATCCTCTGGAATTCTTTTCTTTGGGGATAGTCGCATTCAACAGTTTGGTTCAACTCTTTTTTAAAGGACCTTTACTCTCCATTGCCTCATTTTAATCTCTGGACAAACCCTATGTAGAGGGTCTCAGCAGAGACTATCAGCCCATTTTACAGATGGGGATACTGAGGTGCAGAGTGGTTCTGTGGCTTGCCAAAGCTGGTATCCAGGTCTAGAATCCCAGTTACCTGACCTAGAATAGTTCTCTTCCCTCAGAATTCTGGTCCTGGTGCCGCAGCCAGCTCATTCTGTCTGGGCTCTCAAGGGTGTATAATAAAGCGCTGGACAGTTGACCGAAGCTATGGGCCTGTGTAGTGGGAGTGACTGGGTGCACACCGAGATGAGGGATACTGGGGAGCATGTGAGGTGCCCTTTAGAACCAGCTGTTATCATGCTCTGTGATATGTAGACATCTGTGGGCAGGGGGAGAAGGGACTTCCAGCAAAGCCTGTGGTCTCAAGGTGACATTTTTCGTCTTACCAGTCTGCTGCCGACATTGGGCAGATCCAGGAACTGCAGCTGCAGCTAGAGGAAGCCAAGAAGGAGAAGCACAAGCTTCAAGAACAAGTACGTGCTCAGAGTCGCCGTATTGTGGGGGAGGATCCTGGGAACTGTCATTCATTCATTCACTCAACGTCAGTTGCATGACAGATGGATTGAGGACAATCCCGAGGGAGCGTGGAGAGGGGGAGAGAGGGGGGTGGAGAGAGGAGAGAGAGAGGGAGGGGGAGGGGGAGAGAAAGGAGAGAGAGGGGGAGGGGGAGGGGGAGAGAGAGGAGAGAGAGAGAGGGAGGGGGAGGGGGAGAGAGAGGAGAGGGAGGGGGAGGGGGAGAGAGAGGAGAGGGAGAGGGAGGGGGAGAGAGGAGAGAGAGAGACACGCACACACACGCACACACACGCACACACACACACACACACACACACACGCGCGCGCGCGCACACACACTCCTGCCCATGCTTGTGCAGGATCCACAGATGCCCCACGCAGTGAGGCTCATCAGGCATTCCGTGCAGGATGTTTACCCCTGAGAAATGGCTCCAAGGAGAAGGGGCTGGTCTGTGCAAGACAGGATCACCATCCTTTGTGACATCTTCCTTTGAAGTCATGGTTCCTCCAAACACCCCTAAATTTCCCTCATTACCTAGTGGGTTGCTATCATCCATGAAATTCTGAAAGCTCTTCTAGAACCATTGTGTGTGCCCACTTAGGGTGGCTGTCGGAGTGACCTACTATCCAGCAGTATCTTCGGGCACAGAGTGACAACAAGCAGAACAAAAATAATAGCAGGAGTGGCCACTTGCTGGGGGCTTGCCGTGTACCAGGCACTAATCTCCTTCACACACAAACATGAAGAAACAAGGCTCAAGGGAGGACACTGACTTGCCCGACACACCCAGCTAGAAAGTGGGGAGCCAGGTGTGGAACCCCGAAATATGTGCTGGGCTCCCGAACCCACTCTTGGTTGTGTTCTTGATGCTGAAGCTTGCTGTCCACAGCGTGGCTTGGTGCTTCATCAGGGCAGGAGGAGGAGGTAAGAGAGGCACTGACTGAAAGGCCTCTTGGGAAGCTGAAGGCACAGGAAGGGGCAGGGTCCCGTGTGGGGTCCTCAGCTGGGATCCAGCAGTTCGTGCTTGTGCACCTGAGCTGAGAAGGAGCAGCGTGGACGGGCCCGGGGCTGGGTCTTGCTGGGACCCCCGATTCTGGGACTCGGGGCTGCCAGGTGGTCAGCGGCCTTCTTTGGTGTGTCCCCAGCTGCAGGTGGCCCAGATGCGCATTGAGTACCTGGAGCAGTCCACAGTGGACCGAGCCATCGTCAGCAGGCAGGAGGCGGTCATCTGTGACCTGGAGAACAAGACGGAGTTCCAGAAAGTGCAGATCAAGAGATTTGAGGTACTTGCTGGCGTGTAAATATTGCTCAGGCCTAGAGCTATGAGGGCTTTCATGTGAACGCATCCTTCTTCCCACCGTCCACCTGTCCACTCATATGCGTTTGTCTGGATCTGTATCACTCATCCATCTCCTGAGTTCCCTTCCTCCATCCCTCCTTCCTGTCTTCTATCGCACTGTCCCACAAGCTCCCCATTCACTCAACCTAGTCACCTCCTCTGTCTCCATCTCCATACACCATCATCGGTCCATCCATCATCCCCCTTTCCATTTGTTCTTCTTCCTTTCTCTATTTTTTCTTCTCTTCCTCTATTCTTTTCTTTTCCTTCAGACCTTAACCCCTCTGTCTGTCCATGTTTTTATCCATTGATCCAATTCTGCCCATCTCCATCCAACCACTTATCCACGTATGCACCCGACTTGTTTTTGAGCAGAAATTTATTTTGCCCCTAGTGTGTGTTAAGCTTTGTTTTGGGTGTGTGGAAGACAGATGTATTAAATAGATTCTGTTTTCCAGAAGCATAGAGCTTTGTAGGAGATGTGGGTAAGATATGTACATAAATACCCATAATAAGGAGAGAGGGCTGTGAGGTTTGGAGGATGGAGGTCCTTTCAGGCTGGGGAATCAGGGAGGCTTACAGGAGGAGGTGGCTTTGGTGCTGGACCTTGAAGGACAGGTAAGACTTGGATGGGCTGGGGTGGAGTTCAGTGACTGTATTCACATTTAGCTCTGTACACCAATGACATGGGACATTTACCGAGGAGATCACCATTGCCAAAACCTTCCACATCAGCTACTCCACGTGATGTTCATCACAGCCCCATGGGGCATGCAGGATAGAATGAGAAGATGGCCCCAGAGAGGTCAAGTGAGTTATTTAAGATAAAGCCAGGTAGTGTCAGTGACAGGAGGAGATTGACTCTTGACCTTCGCTCCATCCTGGTCTCAGGTTCTAATCTCCCTGCAGCCAGGGGGCTTACCCAAAGTATGACGGTATGTCTGAGCGATGGGAGGCTGCTCTTCTCATTCCGAAACATTTACTCCCAATCCCCTGTTGGGCTTTTGGTCTCTAAGAAGCCTGCTCTGGATGAAGACCAGAGAAAAATTCTTTGCCTTGGCCCTCAGTGGTTCTCAGAATTGCTCAAGGGATCCCTCAAGGCATAATTGTCTCTGCAGATTACCATGAAACTTTGATCTACTATATTTTAAATGACTAAATACATAATTTGAGCTATATCACATATCATTTTTTGCTTGATTCTAGCATGGTCAAGTGATAGCAGAGAAGAAGACAATTGTAGAGTAACTTTAAATGGCAGATTCTATCTCCAAATTCACTTTTCCCTCTGCCATCATTATTGGAATTTAGTAGAATCCCAGGTCCTTGAGATGGGGTACCTTGGGGACACAATTGGAGGACTACGCTTCTTATGACCCTCCTGTTGCCCTTTGAAACCGTTGCTAAACTCCAGTTGAAAGGGGAAAGAGGAAACAAATCATAAAGATTTTCTTTTAGGCCATTATTCAGTCTCTGATCTGGAAAGGGGCTCAGAGTCCTTAGCAGGCACCTAAAATATTCATGTGGGCTGCATTTTATGTCATCACTCAAGTATTTACCCATCAGAATCGATTGGTTCCAGACTTGTTGGCTGACTAATGAATTCTGCAGAACAGCTTTTGGGTTGGTTTTCTGTAGCACTGGTGATGCTTACGGCTCTTTTCTCTCTATTCATAGTTTCATTGTGTCCTTGTGGATTTCCACCCCCACACACACACAAAGAAAAATGCCGTGAAATATTAGAGCTGCGGCTCATGGGAGATTATTTGCTCAAACTTCCTCATTTTACAAATCGGGAAACCAGAATCCATGTTGGGGAAGGGATTTGGACCCCCTGGCATAGTGTCCTTTCCACCGTGCCACTCCACCTTCCAAACCTTGAGCTGAATGAAGGTCGCTATAAATCTTAATTCCCAGCCCTTACCCAGCACATCCTGTGTGCCAGGCACCAAGCTAAGCCTTCTGCATAACTTAACATTTTCAACCCTGACAGCATCCCAGACATCATCCTGTCTCTCAGAGAGGTTAATAACCCGCCCAAGGTCACACAGCCAGGAAGAGGTAGAGGTAGGATTTGAACCCAGAACACGAATTCAGCATCTGTCACTAAGCTACACTGCCTTTCAGAATAGCAGCTATCATTTTCTATGTTTTCTTCATTTTTGTACCAGAAATCAGGATTATTACCCTGATTACTTTATAAAAACGCACAGAGACTCAGCAAAAGATTTCTTTCTGGAGCCTCCTGTGTCGGGCCCCAGGCTTCTAACTCCAGAGTGGGCGTGTGCTCTCTGCCCGGGCTGCAGGTCCTGGTGATCCGGCTTCGGGACAGCCTGATGAAGATGGGTGAGGAGCTCTCACAGGCAGCCACGGCCGAGTCCCAGCAGAGGGAGAGCAGCCAGTATTACCAGCGGCGCCTGGAGGAGCTGAAGGTGGACATGGAAGAGCTGGTGCAGCGGGAGGCCGAGGCCAGCCGGCGGTGCGTGGAGCTGGTGAGTGTGGTCCTGTGACGGAGGGTTCAGGAGGGGAGCCCTCCATCCTTCTGAATGGGAGCCTCAGGGCCTGGTCCCTGGGGCCTTTGGGAGTAGACCGGAAGCAGGGAAGAAACCGGAAGGGGATGGGCTGTGAGCCGACACTGCCATGGGCTGCAAACGCCAGGGGCAGGTCCAAAGTGAGCCAATCGCATTCACTCCTGCAGGATGACTTCCGACCACCTTTGTGCCTCAGACTCCGGACTTTCTCTTCCTGCCTCACACATTCTCCTTCAGAGGCAGGGTGGCCTCGTGCAAAGAGGAGAGAACCAACGTTTATTAAATGTCTCCCTTGCATGGAGTCTTAACACCCATAATGCTGTGTAAGCGTCGTAATAACCCTGTGAAGTCAGTATTATTATCCCATTTTACAGATGAGGAAACTGAGGCTTGACAGAGCTGAGATAATTTGCCAAGGTCATACCTTGTAAATGTCAGAGCTCTTTCTGGGCTGTTAACAGCAACCATAAAGATAAAAGATAAAAACGATCATGCTAAATCCACCATTTATTAAGCACTGGCTATGTGCCAGGTTCTGGGTTAAACCTTTCTTGTTTAAATCTTCCTGTCAGTACTGTAAAGTAGATGGGGAAACTGAGGCACGGGGACACACGTGCCAGATTGAGGCCCAGAGCGGTACATTCACCTGCCTGAGGCCACATGCAAGTAAGACTTGGAACCCAGGTCTGTCCAACTCTGTAGTCTCTGCTTTTATTCACTAAGCCATGCTTGTCCCCTGGTGTGGCCCAAGGTACATTTTAAAATTCGTTTCCTTCCCAATGGGAAGGTTTCTCCATTGTTCATTGTATTTTTCGGAGAACAGTTTCCTGCAGGGATCACAGAGCATCTGAGAGCGCCCACTCCTCCTTTTCCCCGCAAGCCCAGATATCCCCGAGCCTCCAGGTTTCCGCTTCTGCAGCCTGGGAGGCGTCTGGCACCCTCTTTGCCCTCCACCATAGAGCTTTCTCTGAGACAACCCAGAACGTGCTGCAGTTCGGCCCAGAGGGCTTTAAATCACCGTCGTCATCTCCTCCCTGGCCTGTCCACTCTGGTTTTGTGACAGGTCTCACCACCTTGTCCTCCTGCAGCAAGTATGTTTCCTGGGCCACTGCCTCCCGCGGCCGGTGTCATCCCCATAGCTCTGCCCCTGACAAGCCAGCAGCCCGGCTGTCGTGTCGGGGTGAGGCGAGGCTCCGCACAGAGACCCAGGTTCCCAGACAAATCCAAGCCCCGTGACCAGCAGCTCCTCCACCCGCCTTGGCCCTGGGAGAGGGAAAGGTTCTTTCTTCCAACTGACGGGCTAACTTCCTCATTAACCAGCTCTGCTCCTCTGGCAGCTGAGCCCCCTCCTGCCGTCTCTGGCTGCAGCGAGAGAACATCCCCAGCACTCCTCCTCCGATGTCTTCTTCAACTGGCCGGACACCAGGCTTTCCCGTCACATCAGATAGTGGTTTTCCTCCTCTCCCCTCTGCTCTTTTCCTCTCTCTCCCTCTCCCTCCTCTCCTCTCCTCTCCTCTCCTCTCCTCTCCTCTCCTCTCCTCTCCTCTCCTCTCCTCTCCTCTCCTCTCCTCTCCTCCCCTCCCCTCCCCTCCCCTCCCCTCCCCTCCCCTCTCCTCCCCTCTCTTCTCACTTTCCTCTCCCTACCTCCATTCCCAGGGACATGTTCAGATCTTTAAAGGCCCTAGAATCTGGAAAAGATTAAATGCAACCCCCATATATGGGTCAAAACTGCAAAGCACAAAGCTTATGTGTATGCTAAAATTAGACCTGCATCTTTCTCTGTTTTCTCATTGTAAGATTCTGGGTAAGCTTACCGAGGCTGAACTATTCTTTTTATTTTGGTGTGTTTGGGGTTGGGCGGTGTATCAGTTTTCCAGGGCTGCCTTAGAATTTTATCCCAAACTGGGTGGTTTAAAACAAGAGAAATTTATTCTCTCACAGTTCTGAAGGCCAAAAGTCAGAAATCAAAGTATTGGCAGGTCTTTGCTCCTTCTGATGGGTCCAGGCTAGAATTCTTTTTTGCTCTTCCAAATTCTGGTGGTTCCGGGTGTTCCTTGGCTTATGGCCAGGTCACTCCAGTCTCTGCCTCTGTCTTCACATGGTTCCTCATCCTGTGAGTGTATGTCTCAGATACCCATCTGCCTTTTCTTCTAAGGCCACCTGTAATTGGATTTAGGGGCCACTCTAAATCCAATTTGATTTCATCTCAGGGCCCTTACTTTAATTACATTCGTAAACACCCTTTTTCTGAATAAGGCCATATTGACAGGGTCTGGGAGGACGTAACTTTTGGGGGGCCACCCTTCGACCCACTACGGAGGGAGGGCGTGTTCCTGCACAGCCGGTTGTCTCTGCAGTGATTCCGTGGATGGGCAGGGCTCACAGGGACAGTGTTAGGCTGGCAGACCTGTCCTGATAGAGGATGTCCCGAGCTCACCAACCGACCTGCCCTCAAGTAGGCCCCTTGCCTTTGAGCCCTGGGATATTTCCTCTGGGGGAGGAGAGGATATCATATTTTCTTACTTTTTCATTTATCCATTTATTCATTCAACACCAACTCTGGGCCTGGCACGGGGATGGGCATTGGAGGGGAGGGGCAGGGAATCATAACGTCCCTGATTTTCACGCACTCACAGTGTGGACAGAATGCTGCTCAGTGGGAGAGTTCAGTGAACACTGTCATTTTCAGAGGAACCCTGTTGGTGAGGCCTCTCCCGTTGCGTGGCACCCTGGCACTTTTCCAGGCATCCCAGGAGGTGACATCTCACCTCTCAGGTTCATGTCTGTGCCACCAATTTCCCTTCCTCCAACCTACCCCTGTAAGGTAAGGGGGGAGCTGCTCCGTGCCACGTGTTCCCGATAAACCTCACCTGCAAGGCTGTCAGTCAGGGTTCTGGTTCTTTCGTTCATGTGATTGGTGTGTACCCCTAGGTTTTACTCTGGGCCAAACCCAGTGCTGGATGTTGGGGACCAACAGGGAACAAGACACACCCTCACCCTTGAGGAGCGCGTGCTGAAGGGAGAGATACTGCCAAGGCCATTGCTTGTGTATTTTATATGTTTCTCTAAAGTGGTCGCTCAGAGCTTTCACGGGCAAAGCAAAGGGTCTGTGCGCTGGGTTTGGAGGGTTCTTAGAAGACCGGCCGGCATCGTGCTCCCGATCATCGCCACACATCACTTCTTTGAGTAAAGCACTGCCCATTTCATCTTCTGTTTCTAAAGTTCACATCTCTCTGGGAGGGATAGTGAATTTCTGAGCTTCCTGGGCCAAGCATACCTTCCTTCCTTCATTCATTCCTTGGATAAACATTGATTGAGTCGCTCTGGGCTCAGGCTCTTTGCAGATGTCATCTTCTTTCACGCTTACGTCACCCCAGCAGGTATGGACGCAAGGGGCGCCTGGCCCAGGGCTGCAGAGTCGGGAGTGGCGGAGCTGGGATGGGCTTCCCTGCGTGTCCAGCGCTAAAGCTGTCACTGGGACACCACGTTGCCCTCCCAACCCAACCCTGCTGAAAAATGGCTCCGCTGCGGAGACCCCAAAAAGGATCCCACACTCTGGGCCCTGGTGAGAAGCGGGAAGGATATTGATGGATCTCCCCTCAGTGTTCCTTTCCGCCCGTCACACCCTGTCCCATTTGTCACTGTTGGTGTTAGTTTAAAGGGCCGCAGGTTGTTCCGTGTGAATGATTTACACCCCTGGCTGGCAAACCGGCACGTCCAGATCAGGATCAATTACCCAGCCGATGGAACTTCTCTTCCCAGAAAAAAGAATAATGAGGTGTTGCCATTAATTTTCGTAAATGCACTATTCCTGGCGACTCCAGGAACCATTATGGAGACAAGAATATTCTGGCTCTAAATCATTCAAGTCCTTTTGTCACTGGGGTGGCAAGACAGCTTATCCGTGGATTTATATCCTGTTGTTTTTCAATAGTGACAGAGCTCAGGGGAAACCACCTCAGCCCCAGGACAGGGTGACCAAGGGCGGTCAAGGACAGTTGGAAGAGTTAGAGTTGAGGGTGACAGGAAGGCCTGCCCTCTGTAGGCTTTCAGCCAGGTGCACTGGCTTTGGAGGCTACACCTGTCGGGTTACCCTTCAGCACCTTGGCCTGGCTCTCTATAGTCTTAACTTTCCCTTGAAAACCTTAGATGGCGCCTCTGCTCACTCTTAGCTCAGCACCCAGTGACCAAAGCTAGAAATCACAGTGGCCCATCTCCCCCTGAGTCATACACATTAATGACCACATCTGCTGATTTTATCCTACTGAGGTATTTTTCAAATCCATCCTTTCCAGTCCCAACCCCGTGTCCTCTCTCTCTGTTTTAATCTGCAACCCCTCTGGTCTGGGCCTGTACAGTTAACTTGTATCTTGGCTCCCCACTGTTCCTCCACTCTTGCTCCTCCATGCCAAAGGTCATTCTAGAAGGGACACATCTTACTGTGTTGCTCTTCTGCTAAGAAATCTTCCATGGCTCTCCACTGCCTTCAGAGCAAAGCCCCAACTTCTTCCCAGAAATCTAGCCTCTGTAGACTTCTCTGCCTTTGGTTGTGTGCCTCTCATCACCTTGCATGATCTACTCAAGCACAAAGGCGTCAGGCCCCAGCGCCAGGTCATTTCTGGGCTCATCACCTTTGTTCTCCTGCATCCCTCTGCCCGCCTGCTCAGCCTGTAACAGGTCAGGGCTCACCTCCAGGAAGCCCTCACTGTTACCCCCACCCGTCACTAAGTTATGTACCTCCTCTGTGTTTCCACATCGCCTTGTGTTCACTCCATTCATACGGGTTATTGTCATTGCTTCTGTTCTTGTCTTCCTAGACAGGGAGCACCTGAGAGAGGGGGGTGGGTTTTATTTGACTCTTGGTCTCCAGTTCAGGGTTAGGCACAGGTAGATTCTCAGAAATTGCTGAATGAATAGTTTCCACAGCGTTTTGAAGTTTTACCTTTTGAGAGAACAGCTCAAAAATTATCTTAAAAATTGGAACTTTCAGATCAACACACTTTACTTTGCGTCCTACCATGTGCCCGTCCCTGTGCCTGATGTTATGGGAGATGCAGATGTGAATGGAACAGGGACTGTGCCTCTGGAGATCTCAAGTTCCAGAGGAGGAGATGCATGTGTCTCTAAATACTTCTGGTACAGGATGGGATGTGCGAGCAAAGGAGGCAGTGGTTTGGTAGAACTGGGAGACGTGGAGAAGATTGCATGGAGGATGCAGTGTTGGCCAGCAGATTTGGGCGAGCAGCCGTCTGATCATGGTCGTCTCAACCTCGTCATCGTCTCTGACCTGCATTCAGCAAATGTCTAGGGCACGCCAGCCGTGTGGCGGGCCATGTCCAGGTCTCCAGAAAGGCAGAGATACACCCACATATCAGGATGTAAACACAGACTCTTCACCTTCGCCTTTCTTTCTTCTCTTCCTTCTTTCTCCTTGCAGCTCCCCCACTGGCCGCCAGCTGCAAAACCCCTCCCTCCCCCCACTGCCACCTGCTCTCTCCTGCTGCTTCTCTTGCGGGACAAGTTCTCACTTGACTGGGTGTGGACATGTGGTTTCTCTCTCTCTTTCTCTCTCATTTCCTCACACAGTTGTTTTGGCTCCTCTTGGGGAGGAGGAGGGTGTGTATTAGCTTCTCAGGGCTGCCGTAACAGATTGCCAAAAGCTGGTTGTCTTAAAACAATAGAGATGTGTTGTCTCACAGTTTTGGGGGCCAGAAGTCTGAAGTCACGGCGTCAACAGGGCCACTCCCTGGGAAGGCTCTAAGGGAGACTCCTTCCTCCTTCTGCCAGCTTCTGGGGGCTCCGGGCGTTCCTTGGCTACGGCCACATAACTTTAATCTCTGCCTCCGTCTTCACATGGGCTTCTTCTCTGCCCTGTCTCTGTGTCCTCTCTTCTCATAAGGACACCAGGCCTTGGATTTAAAGCTCCCCTAATCCGGTATGACCTCATCTTAACTAACTACATCTGCAAAGACCCTATTTCCAAAAAGGTCACATTCTGAGGTTCCAAGTGGATATGATTTTGGGGAGGACACCTTAGCTCACTGCAGGCTGGTGGAAAGAGCATTGGACTTGAAGTATGAGACCTCGGGTGGCTAAGTTAACACTGCAGAACCTCAGTTTCCCCATCAGTAAATTGGGAGCAAAAAACAACCGATCTCATTGGGAGGCTGTGAGGAGTAAATGAGATGGTGTATGTGAAAGTGCCCGATGATAGCACACAGTAGGCACTTAATAGATGCTCCCTTGTTTTCTTTCCCCTTTCTTTTCACTCCTCCGATGACTCTTTCTTGGTCCACTCAGACTTCGTCACAAGTCTGCCAGCTCTGCGGCCGCATCCTGTCCTACGCGCACGATGGCTGGGGCAGTGTTGATGAGAGCTAGTGCTTTACCGCTGTGTGCTGGGCATTGGGTTAAGGACTTTACATGAGATCTCTCTTTTAAGCCTCTCTGTCTGAGGTTAACCATCCCTGTTTCACCAATAAAGAAACTGAGATCAGAGAGCTGAAGCAACTTCTCCAAAGTCACAATCCCAGTTAAGTGGCTGAGTTAGAATCTGGACCAAGATCTCACCAGCTCAAACCCATTCTCTTCCTCAGAAGATTTAGACACGTGGTATTTACTCATTCAAGTACTTTTTTAAAAAGTGAGTCATAAAAAGTAATACTGCCTTTGATTCTGTAATCTAGGGTTTCTCAGTCTTGGCACTATTGACATTTTGGGTTGAATAACTGTCTGATGTGGGGCTGTCCTGTGCTGTGTTGGATATTCAGCAGCATCTCTGGCCTCTACCCACCGGATGCAAGTAGCTCCCCACCCAAGTCATCACAATCAAAAATACCTCCCCCGGTGGCGGAGCGGTGGATTACCCTGGGCCCGGCAAAGTGGAGCTTGCGGCCATGAGCAGGTACACCAGCCCAGTGAACCTGGCTGTCCTTCCGCATCTGACCGTGGTGCTGTTGGCCACTGGCATGTTCTTCACCGCCTGGTTCTTCGTTTATGAGGTCACCTCCACCGCATCCACTCGGTGTATCTACAAAGCGCTCCTCATCTCTTTCGTGGCCTCACTCTTCATGGGCTTTGGAGTCCTCTTCCTGCTGCTCTGGGTCAGCATCTACGTATGAGCTCCCAAGGGTTCCAACCAGGCGGCTTCACTGAATCCCTGCTTTTGTAAATTAGTTTTTTTTTTTACTACGCCGGAAATATCCCATCGGCTGCTCACAATAAAGGCAGATGTGTGACCAAAAAAAAAAAAAAAAAAATCTTCAGACCTTGCCAGATGTACCCTGGGGAGCAAAGTCACCCCATTAATAATCACTGCCCTGATCTCATCCTCACAGTAACCCTTAAGGTAACGCCTGTGATACTCCCCATTTTACAGATGGTCAAACTGAGACTCAGGGCAGAGGGGTGATGTGACGCGCCCCAGGTCACAGAAAAACTGGAGTGGGGGTCACATCAAGAAGAGAAAAATTCAAGGGTGGGAGGAAGAGGCAGCCTAACACCTTCCACATGAAGGAAAAAGTCAGTAGCAGTTCCAGCAAAAGCCAGTCCTAACCTTTCCAAGACCCAGAGGTGACTTCACAGCAGAGTCTAATTCTAAGTGGGATGGAAGGCCTCGCTGCAGGCTGTGTGCTTTTAATAATGTTTAAATAAAACATGGGAGCCTGGGTGAGATCTCCGCACCAAGCCTGGCTTGTCAGCAGCCCGAGCAGTCATAAATAGTTAATAGACAACCACTCATGGCTCTACTTCCTTTAAACCCAGCATCAATTATATATGGTTCATGAATTATTTATTTGGTGTTACTCTGGGGTGTATTTTCCACTTTCGGGGGGGAAAAATGAAAAGAATGTGAGTCCTAAAAGAGATGAGGGGATGTCTCCCTTCTGTGTTGGTGAATTTTCCTGTGAGGAGAAAGCCTCCCATGGACACAATGGAGAGGTTCTCCCTTGTACTGGGATCTGGGAAGACTCTGCTAGATCACCAGGAGAAGAGCTTGGGGCGGCCGTGTTCTGGCAGAGGGTTAACAACCGGCTCTCCAGCGTAGGTGGAATCTCAGTTGGTCTGTAGTGTTTTCCTATCTCCTCTGTGGTGTGAATCTTCCCCCGGGGCTGGTTTCCAGCTAACGATATGGGGCGTTGGGAAGCCACGCCCAGTAGTACTGTTACATGGCATCTCCACTGGACAGACATGATAGCCAAAAACAACTTCAAAAGCCTGGGCAGAATGTTAGTAAGATTAGGAAGCAGTGTGTTTTGAGTACGTGTTACCTTTGTCTTTAATGTGATTTATTTAATTGTAAGTCGATGTTATTCGATTTTTAATAATACGTATTTGTGTAACAGCTGGCTTGCAAAATTCCCGAAAAGTCAGCAGTCAGCCCTTGCCAGTCTGTGGGAGCTGGTTCCAGCGCATCACAGGCTTGGAGTCTCCTTGGGGCGGGGTCGCCCTGCCCTGGTTCGGAGTAGAAAGAGCAGAAGCGTGGAGTCCGAAGGCTCTCATGTCAAATGCCATCGCTCACTGACTGTCTTTTTTTAAGCCAAATTACTTCACTATGAGAACTCTGTGCTCTTGAGGACGTGCTTTCGCCTCATGTATGAAATGGGTGTGATCAGATCTACTCAGAAAGACTGAAGCGAGTAATCCACACCATGCTTCTCGCCCCGCCTGTCACGTAGCTGTCCCTGCAGGCATGCTGGCTGCCCCGTCTTCGCCTCTGGTTCTCTTTCTCCTGAGAATCTGGCCGTAGCTGGTAAGGGCTTCAGGAAGCCCAGAGCCAGATTCTGTTTAGTTTTCGTGTTTGTTTTTGCTTTTGGTTTGTTTTGTTTTTTGGCGGCCCGAAGACCCATGTTTCCAAACTCTAGGTCAGAACGCAGACCCCTCCCACCACCTGCCCCCCAGGGTATATCCACCAAACCAAGAGTTAAGGGTTTCATTTTAAAAAGCTCTCAGTGTTTTTCTCCCACCAATGGCTCGGAACTTCAGAGCATAAAGATGAATTATTTTGGCTGGGAACTGAAGTATTTAAAAAGGCATTCCATGTGGAGGGCATTTGGGGCCATGAGCAGGGTTATAAATAACACCTTTTATAGCTCTCTTGACAGGGAGATAGCTCTCCTAATTACTGTCCCGTTATCTCAGTGTGATCCAAAATGGCCCAACACGTTTATAAACTCCCTGTTCACACATTGCTTCCCTCCCCACTAGTCACGGCCTCCTGTGCTCTCAGCTGGCAGGGGAAAATGTGGGCCTTTGTATCATCCCCACTTCCAGGCACTGTGGGCTCCCTCTGCTTGTCTCCCCACAAAGGTTTCCGTACAAAAGAAACTTGGTCCTAAAAGGGACTTAGAACCTGGTGTTGCCAGCCCCAGACATATTTCTGAAACGGAATTTTTCCAGGCTCTCCTGATCCCGGGTGGTGAATGTGCTTGTCTCAATTCAAGAGGTCTTATCATCTAACGAAATGAGTTTCTTTGTGTCTACCTCTGAGATGAGATATCTAGATAATATAATCTATTACCAAAAACCTACCTAGGAATAATTGGATCTATTACTCCCTGACTTGTGGCTTTGTTTCTGCATCAAAAACAGACGCTCCAGTAATTAATCAGAATTGAAAGTTGCTAATACCAATTACAAATAACGCATGGAGTCTGGAGATGGCAAACAGAAGAGCAAATACTAATCTTGTCCCCAGAGACTTCATCAGTTGAACTTTTGTCACCTTAGACTTGCTGGAAATTAGAGTAACTTAACCTCCCAAAGTTACTTAAAAAAAAAAGAAAAGTGGGAGGAGATAATGATTGAACAGTGCAGGTGTACATTAAATTATTAAAATAAATCCAATTGGAATTGTTTAGATGAGATTTAGCCACACTTAATTGCATGTCAGAGAGGCTTGGGAAGGTTAATCTTCACAACTGAAAGCACAATCATTGTCCCAATTGGACATCTTCAGGAGACAGTGGTCCCAGGGAGCCCCAGATCAGACTCTTAATGTTTTAAATTCATTTCCAGACTATAATTTGATTTGAAAAACAATTCATCTCTTTCTGGTGCCTTTTTTTTTTTTTTTTTGTCTTTCTTGGCTGAACTTAAACAATGAGAAAGTAGATGGAGACCTCAGAACTTGAGGATAGACCAAGCAATGGTAAAGAAAACGGTTTTTTTGGGGAGAATTGGCTGATTTGGAATTGCAAGCATGTGGAAATAGAAATGGATGAGTGAACTGGTCTAAATTACAGCTCTTCTGGTTGTAAGTGACAAACCTCGAACTGGCTTAAACAAACGGAGTTTATCAGTTCATCTAATGAACTGGTCCTTTACAGAAAAAAAAAATTTGCTTACCTTTGCCCTCAAACATTGTTTGACACATAGGAGGCGTAAAAAATGCACGCCAAACGAAGTAGGAGCTTGACAGAAGTGGCAGAGAACTAGGAGTCAGGAGACTAGGTGCAAATCTCAGTGCCATCACTTCCCTACTGTGTGCCTTTGGTCAAGATGCTCACCTTCTGTGTCTCTGTTATCTTAATGAAATAGGGATAATCATTGCAACTCCATCACATCATTTTGAGGAAGATTTAATGAAATAATGCATTTAAATGCTTATCACAGGGCATAAAGCAAACTCACTGTCACATCATCATCATTATCACTGTCTTAATTTGTTCAGGCTGCCATAACAAAATACCATAGACTGGGTGGCTTATAAACAACAGAAATTTACCACTCACAGTTCTGGAGGTTGGGAAGTCCAAGGTCAAAGCACCAGCATGGTCGCATTTTGGCAAGGCTTCTCTTCCTGGTTCATAGCTGGTGCCTTCTTGCTGTGTCCTCACACAGTGGAAGGGTCTAGGACTGTCTCTGCCTTCTAATCCCATTCATGAGGGCACTGTCCTCACGACCTGATCACTTCCAGAGGCCCCACCTACTAATACCATCACCTTGGGGGTTAGGATTTCAAAATACGAATGGAGTGGAGGGCCAGCATTCAGACCAAGCAGTCATCATCACTGTCACCTCCATCATCACCACTACCACCATTGCCATCCTTATTGCCATCGTAATCATCATCACCACCACCACCGCCGCCGCCATCATCATTCACCATCATCACCATCACCATCATCACCATCCTCACCATCCTCATTCTCAACACTGTCATCATCATCACCACCAGCATCACCATGAGAGTGAGACCCAGAGCAGAGAGCACAGAAGAGCCCCCTCGAGAACAGGCAAGCTCTGAGCTTCAGAGCAGAGGTATAAGCCTAGGCAGTGGTTAAATCATTTCCAGTTGGACAGTTCTGGGAATTCTGTCCCCCACGTGCTGTCCCCCCCCGCCCCCCCAGCACCGTGACCCATGGGTTCATAGATGCCTCCTTTTTTGTGCTCAGTGTCCTGGGCACCAGCTTCATTGGAATTCTGTTGTTTGCCCAGTCTTGCCTTGGCTGCATTCCAGGTAAATGACCTGGAGCCCATCCTGCTGCATGTCACCTCTGCCGCCTCCCTGTTCACATGATTAGAATCAACACATTCATTTCCCTAACAGCAGTCTAATCTTCCCCCCGAAAAGTTTTCACATGGAAGAAGAAAGGCAAAGACAAGCTACATCTGTCCTTGTTCAGGCAATTTGCAACTGTCCGCAACTGACATCCACCCAGCTGGGCAGCCGAGCCAGGCTTCCTGTTCGCTTTTGGTGGGAGGTGATGCAGTCGATGCTGTTATTAAAGTTTGGCAGTGGTTTAGACATGCAGCGTCCTGCTGGAAGGAGGCTTATCAACAAACACTCAGGGGGAATCCTTCAGGCTCCAGCCTTTATGAGCTAATTGCTTGGCAGGTGGGGAAAAAAAGTCGACTGATGTGACTTCTCAGCAAACAAAAGGAAAAGAACTCAGGAAATAAGATGGTTTTCACTTCTTCTGAGAGGGTGGCCAAACCTCACGAGGTTGTACCCAGTAGCAATGAAATGTGCTATGCCAGGGATCAGCAAATGTTTTCTGTAAAGGCCAGGTAGTAAATATAGTTTACATTTCGCAGGCCATACTATGTCTGTCGCAACTACTCAACTTTGCTGTAGCACAAAAGCAGCCAGAGACAGTACCTCAATGAATGAGCATGTGTGTTCCAATAAACCTTTATTTACAAAAACAGACAGGCAGTGGGCCAGATTTGGCCCCTAGACTGTGGTTTGCCAGCTGCTACTGTAAGCTCTTTTGGAAGGAAAAGTGGAGTAGGGAATGCATAGGAGAACTAGATTTAAATCATGGTTCTAGCTCTTCCAGACTGTGTGTACAGGGCAAGTCACCTCTTCTTGAGTCTCAGTTTCCTCATCTGTAAAATGGGCTCTAAGGTAACCTGGATATTAGAGGAGTGTCTTGCACATAGTAAATGTCAATAAAGTGTAATTCTCCCTAGTACCCACCTCCTCACCCCTGCTAAAAATCACGAGGGAGTAAACCTGATGAAAGAAGGCTGCCTGGAGCTTTCCTGTTGGCCCCTGCTATGGGGACAGGATCGGTGATGCCAGTTTTTCTGTAGCTCATTTGAAGGTCTAGCGGCTCTGAGTTTCCCAAGGATGGTCCTTCTGTTGTCCGTTTCTACCAGGGCCCTCCCACGCCAGGATGCCCCCCCTGGCTCAGCCCACCCACCTCCATCACAAGGACACAAATCAAAGATTCTGTGTACACACGTCTCTTGTTAGAATGAGTAGCTGATGAGGGTAGTTTAATGTGGGGCCAACATTGAAGACTGTGCCTGCAGGTCAAGGACACTGTGTTTCAAAGCTAATATTATCTCTGTGTTTTAACTGGTGCGATTTTTAGACAGGGTCTTCAGGATAATTCTGACGTTTGTGTGATGATGCTAATAGTTAAGACTCACTTGACGGGGTGGGGGGGAGGGGAGGAGATTACTCTTTGTAGGAGAAGGGTAAACACAACCCTGATTTGTGACTTTTTGGGTTTACATATTTATTGTTTCTGTTATGGACGTCAGCTGGAGGTTGATTTTAAGTTGGGTTATGTATAGTTTGTATTTACTTATTATTGTTGTCATTGTTGTCGCTGTTATGATTATTATTTCTTTAACAGCCTACCATTTGTGCCAGGCCTAAACATGGTTTGTACATTCTGCCATTTAATTCTCCCAAAGTCCCTGTGACCTACCTCCAAATCAAAGTGTCATTCTCAGACCAGCAACCTTGGCTGCAGGACCTCAGGCCCCACCCCACACCTTTGAGTCATGATCTGCATTTTAACAAGACCCTCAGGTGACTCACACAGACAGGAAGAGCCCTGATGTAGGTGCTTCACCCTGACTCTGTTACAGATGAGGAGCAGGAGGCCGAGAAAGGTTAGAGACAGGGCTTCTCCCATCCAGACCCTAATCACACAGTCTACTGCGCAATTTAGCTTATGGTCCCTGCCTTTGTATCAGTGATTTGGTGGTTTTGCTTCTGTGTCTTTTTCCCCCAGTGACACCGTCTACTTCCTTTCTTCTTCTTCTTCCTTTCTTCTGATTCTTTAAGAAGAATCACTTTCTTCTTAACCCTTCCAGGGTGGGGCCCAAAAGTTAACTACACACCCAGGAAGGGTTCAACTATCTACTGTGGTGAGACATTTGCATATGCAAAACTGAGAACCTGCTATTTTTTTGTTTTGTTTTGTTTTTTGGCTGCATTGGGTCTTCCTTGTTGCCTGCGGGCTTTCTCTAGTTGCAATGAGCAGGCTTCTCACTGTGGTGGCTTCTCTTGTTGCGGAGCACAAGCTCTAGGCACTCAGGCTTCAGTAGTTGCGGTGCGTGGGCTCAGTAGTTGTGGCGCACGGGCGTAGTTGCTCCGAGGCATGTGGGATCTTCCCGGACCAGTGCTTGAACCCGTGTCCTCTGCATTAGCAGGCGGATTCTTAACCACTGCACCACCAGAGGAGTCTGAACCTCAGGATTTTAGAACAGGGGCCAGGTAGTAAATATTTTCAGCTTTGTGGACCACAGAGTCCCTCTGTCTCAACCTCTGAACTCTGAAAGCAGCTGTAGACAAGACATAAACAAACGAGTGTAGTTGTGTTCAAATAAAACTTTATTTACAAAAACAGGCACAGGCCAGATTTGATCCCAGGAGCCAGAGTTTGCACCTTGTTTGGAACATAAAAGTTTCCTCAAGTGCTAGGATTTGCGTAGTAAACTCACAGACCTACTTTAGAGGTTCTGAGGGGCCCCACTCGGACATGGGGCCGTTTTGAGGATGGTTTTGCCTAGTTCAGACCACATCTCTCCCAGGACAGCATCTGGCCTCCAGGGAGGGAATGAGGGGAGGAAAGAGCTTCTAGGGGCTGTGGCTGACGTGCTCCCTGGGGCTGGGAGAAAGCCAGAGAGCCTGTCTCTGAACAGAGGGAAACCAATGAGAAGCCGTTGGAACCCCGCCTGCCTTCCCCAGAGCCAAGCCTCTGGATGAGAAGCAGGAGATGACCCTGAGCGCTGTGAGGGCAGGACGGACAGACCTGGGAGAGCCCTGGGCACAGCTGCGGGGCGGATGTGTTGAGGCTTGTCCCTCCCAGAGGCACGTGCCACCAGGCCGTAACCTTGAGATGTGCAGGGGGGAGAGAGAGAGCGCAGCGCTTGGCGGTTGCTTTTCCTTCCTGCTGGGTCAATAAATGACTAAATGGACCACGAGCAGCCACATGGCTGTTGTAATTCTAGACTCCATCAAAGGGAAGATCAAAAAAGTGCACAGAGGGAGCTTCCTTCCACATCTCTGAGTCTTCCTGCTGGGTGCCCGGGAGCTGACACGTACTGCCTGTCTGTGCTGTGGCCCACCTCGTGCCCCATCTCATTAAATGGGCACTGCCAATCCTTGGAGCGAGGTGGTATTTTTATCTCTATTTTACACATTTTAAAGAGGCTTACGTAGAGGTGAAGCGACTTGCCCAAGGCTGGATAGCTTGGAAAGCTTGGCACTGGGATATGGAATCAGTCTCCTGACACTAAAACCTGTGCTCTCAATCGCGGTGCCGGGTGTTTCTCAAACATCGAGTGCATACAGATCACCTGGGGATGTTGTTCAAAGGCAGAACCTGAGTCAGCAGGGCTGGGACAGGGCCGGAGAGCCTGCATTTGTGACCGGCCTCCTGGTGATGCTGGCACACGGACCTCACTGGGAGTGGCTGGCCCTCTCCTTATTCCACAGCCTCTGAAGTCACGGGAAGGGGAGGTTTATGTTTTGTAAGATGAGATCACACAGCGGGAAGTGGCTCATTCAGGGTTCAGATTCATGTCGGTGTGATCCAGAGTCTGTGTCTTCTAAGTTAACGTCTCCCACCTACCACTATGCCTTTAGCTTGGCTCTCACCTGGGGTCGATTTTGCCTCTCAAGTAATAATATCTTACAATATCTGGAGACCTTTTTGGTTGGCACAACTTAGGGGCGGGGTGCTGCTGATACCTAGTGCGTTAGAGGCCGGGGTTGCTGCTAAACATCCTGAAACACCCAGGACCACTCCCCTCCCCCCGCCAACAAAGATTCATGTGGCCCCAGTGGCAGTAATGCTGAAGTTGAGAAACCCTGCATTTTAGCTCAGCCTTCTTCAGTCCAGAAAATCAAAATCTATCCAGAACCCCTCTCCGGAGGCCACATAGTGCCCTTGAATTAGAGGAGTTAGCATTTGAAACCGCCCCACAAAAGTGGCATGAATAAGTGAGAATCGGGCTTCCCTGGTGGCGCAGTGGTTGAGAATCTGCCTGCCGATGCGGGGGACGCGGGTTCGAGCCCTGGTCTGGGAAGATCCCACATGCCACAGAGCGACTAGGCCCGTGAGCCACGATTACTGAGCCTGCGCGTCTGGATCCTGTGCTCCGCAACAAGAGAGGCCACGATAATGAGAGGCCTGCGCACCGCGATGAAGAGTGGCCCCCGCTCTCCGCAACTGGAGAAAGCCCTCGCACAGAAACGAAGACCCAACGCAGCCATAAATAAATAAATAAATAAAATTTAAAAAAATTTAAAAAAAAAAATAAGTGAGAATCATAACTACCAAAAATGTCCATTTCCCAATGGATGGGTGGAACTTTCCCCGAGTCTGAAATGCGGCCAGGGTGTTCGTGTCTCTGTAACATCCTCTTGCCTCTGCAGATGGAAGCCAATCAAGTCTAGAGATCACTGTCTTCATCTCTGGTCGTTATCACGCCTGGCCGCCCGCTGCTTATCAGCGTCTTTTGCTGTTTGTGTCGCACGTTTTCTCTGACAGTAGCTCCTTCACCTGTTTCTCAGCGAGACGGCATTGTCTCTGGTCCAAGCACAAGGAAGGCCAGGATGGCCTTGATCGCCAGTACCAATATCTCTCTGGTCCTTGTTCTCCCTGATCAGTTCTTGCGGGGAACGCATCTAATAATACAAGACTATTAACGGGGGTTGATTTACCTGGGAGGGATTGCTTTCCCCGCTCACCAGAGTTCATTCGTGATGGTACTGTGGTTTGTTGAGAACGCCGGCCAGGGCTTTGGTTGTGATGAGGCCATCAGATGTGTCTGAAAAAAGGAGGAGATCTGAAGAGGGAAGAAGCAGTGTGATAAATAATGTCTCATATGCGCTCAGCTCTTCACGGTTTACAGAGCACCTGAATGTGACTTGAGCCTCACAGTCTTCTGTGTTGAAGATCGGGAGGGAGCTGATACTGATGGAGTTGAGGGGACAGACTCGAGGGTGTGCTCCTTGGTGCCTGGGGAGCCAGTGCGGATGTGGGGCTCGTTGCCGGGTCTTGAGTCCAGTGTGGGTCTCAGCCTCACCCCTGTGCTGACTCTCGCTGGCTGTGCCTACCTGGCATAGCTGCTGGGATGTGGTCACTTTGGTCACTGCTGGCTTGGGTGACTTTATTCAGGGGCCGTTTTCCGACTCCTGTATCTGTGGGCAGTGTCTGCAGTCTCTCGCCGCGTCTCTCCTGGGACGCTCCGGACACATACGGATGCTGGCAGGGGTGAGACCTAACCTGCCCTGGGGGGTTGGCACGTTGGCAGTCAGGATTTTGTCTGATGTGGGGGCATGTTTGCGTGACTTGGGACCTGGCAGTGATGGAGTGGGACAAAACATGAACATGTTCTGGTGGCGAGGGGACTGGAAGGATGTGGGGGACCGTGTTTGGGGCATTAAAATGGTGAGGCCAGTGGGACGTGAGACTGAGGTCACCAGATGCCTACATGAGGCGTGTGGGAGGGCCAGGAGAAATGGGGGAGTGGGGGAGAAGAGACCCCCCCCAAACTTGCTGTGTTTCACAAGGTGTCACCCAGTAGTTCTGAGAGCAGGGAAGAGGGCTGATGTTTATCAAGCATAAAACTTGCTGTGTTTTATCCGACATTTCAAGCACCTTCCACCCATGAGTCCTCAGCTAGTCCCTGCTGACAGCACAGTGATGCTGTCAGTACTCCCACTTTACAGATGAGGAGACTGAGGGTCAGGGAGGTGGGTGACAGGCTTGCTCATAGTCATGCTGCAAGTGGTGGAGCTGGGTTGCAAGCCCATGTCTGTGTGAGTTGAAGACCTGTGGTGGTCAGACCCGCTGCATACGGCCCCCACCATGAATGTAGAGCTGGGAGATTTTTTTTTTTTTTTTTTTTTTGCGGGGGGTGCTGAGTTGGGTCTTTGTTGCTGTGCGCGGGCTTTTCTCTAGTTGCGGCGAGCAGGGGCTACTCTTCGCTGCGGTGCGCGGGCTTCTCACTGTGGTGGCTTCTCTTGTTGCGGAGCACGGGCTCTAGGCGCGTGGGCTTCAGTAGTCGTGGCACGTGGGTTCTAGAGCACAGGCTCAGTAGTTGTGGTGCACGGGCTTAGTTGCTCTGCAGCATGTGGGATCTTCCGGGACCAGGGCTCGAACCCGTGTCTCCTGCATTGGCAGGAGGATTCTTAACCACTGTGCCACCAGGGAAGTCCCGAGCTGGGAGAATTTAAAGATGAATATTTACGGAGTGACTTCTAAGTTCCAGCTACTACATTAGGCATTTGGGATATTAGGCTGAGTATAGCCCTACTCATAAGGAGCTCAATATAGCAGGAAATTAGAAATTGGAAATTGGAAATTAATTACAATCTGATGGAGGTATGTGCTTAACTCAGTGACTTGTCCCAATGCACAGAGATGAAAGTGGCTGATTCTACCCAGAGGAGCCAGAGAGGCCATCCCAGAAGAGGTGGCTGTGGAATGGGTCTTGAGGAATGAATAGGAGTTCACTTGTCAGAGTAGAGAAGAGCACTCCAGGTGGAGGAATGGTAGGTTCAAAGGCACAGAGGCACAAAAGGACACGGCATGTTTGAGCACTGTGGGAATTACTGATGTGTGGGTGCACTGTTGGCCGTGGAAGGAGAGGAACCTTGGAAGGTGAGTTGGAAGAAAGACTGTGAAAGCCTGGATAGGCTCAACTGCACAGTCTGGACTTGGGGAGGTGAAGAGGCACTGAAGGCTCTTAAGCAGGAGAGGACTTGATTGGATTAAAAAGATTCTCCCTTGGATGCTGAATGGAATGTGGATTGGAGAAGGGGGCTGGACTGAAGAGGAGGACCAAGACGATGAGAACCCTCAGGAGATGGTGATGAAGACTAAATTTACAGGGGATGGAGAGCAGGGGAAAGAGGCAAGAGATAAGCCCACTGTGCTGATATGAGATGCTGTACTTGAGGATCAGAGAAGGGGCCAGGGGTTCATAGGAGTAAGTTGTTCTCACACTTTAACTTCTTTGGATGCAAAACCTGAGGCCACTTGAGAAGTTTCAAAGTCCGGTTCAAAAGTTCAGTAATTCAAAGTTCAAAGTTTCAATAGTTTCTCTATTTCTGCAGTCGTGTGGGGTCGTGGGCTGGGAAGATCTATTAGCTTCATTTCCATTTAAATTGAAATAAGACATGTCAAAGGTGGCTTGATAATTACTGCCTGGAGCAATGGCCCTCTGATGGGGGAAGTGTGGTGTCGGTGTACATGGTACAGAGAATTTCCGCATTTGAGGCTTAATTACATTGATATAATTATCTGTCAGGAAAATCAGGTGGCACAGATATGTCATATTTGCACTGGAGCAGAAAAAATGAAATGCCTTTTTTCCTTTTTGCAGGAAGCAGTTGGGTGGGCAACTCTGGGAAGTGGGGAGTGAGGTGTTTGGATTCACGCCAGGTCAGGATGTCTTTCTGCGGCTGGAGGTTTTGTGAGGGCCCTGAGAGAGTTGCACTCCGGTGACAGTTCTTTATCCCTCTCTGAAGATGCTGCAGCAGAAGTCACAGGCTGGGGGCGGTTCTAGGGCTGGGAGGGCTACAAGCTCTGAGTAGTTAGAGCTATAAGGAACTTTAGAGAGGTTTTTTAAAAGTTGTATTTGCAAACCTTGTGACCCTGAGACTCACAGCGGAGTTGCCCACTGGTGCCTTGAAGCCTGCTCACCCTGCCCTCCCCACTGCCATCCTGCTGGCTCCAAAGACCCTCAGCCACATTCCCCTTCTGTGTGTGAGGGTCTCATGCCCTTTCAAGGAGGCTCTGCCTTCTGCCACTCCCCATCCATCAGGAGAAATGTGGGACCCCAAGAATCAAGTACAGAGCCCCCTTCTCACCACTGTAGCCCCAGCCCGTGGCACTGTTATGACTCGAGTAGCTGGAGCCGGGATTTAGGCAAAAATGGCTCATCCGAAGTGTGAGAACAGAGAAAGGAGAGAGGCACACACTTGCTGACAGAGAGATGACCTGGGTAGGAAAGGCTCTAGTTCTGCTTCTGCCACCCAGTGGCCCAGCAACCTTGGCCAGGTGGCTTCCTGCCCTGGGCCTCAGTTTGGGCCCCTGGTATGTGGTGTGTGTGTCCACAGATGTTTATGTGATGCGTGGACGTGCGTAGCAGATACATCTGAGACTTTCTGCAGGCCGGCTCTTTATCATCTAGAACAGCCCAAGTTACCTAAAATATTAACTTTCCAGAAAGCTATAAAGGCCCTCAGGCAGTAGCTGGGGGCATTTTAAAACAGTCAGCTTGAAAAATGAGAAGGGAAAGGAAAGATAGCAAGCAGGTGCCCGGAGCCCCACGTGTTCTTCTGCCTGGAGATACCGGAGAGTCCTGGCAGGGCAGGGGCACCGCGGTCCCCTGCTCGTCCGCCTGGCTAGCTCCATTCTGCCTTTCCTGTTAAACTCTTTTGCCCCAGTGCGTGTCCGGTAGATGTGTCTATACACACATGCAGAAGTGAACACAGGGTGGAGACAAACCAGCATAGTCATCAAGAGGGGCTGTCCCCGAGGTAACAGACTGAAGGGCAATTTTTAATGTTTTTTTTTCCTTTGGCAACTCTATTTTCTAAATTCTGTGTAATGAACCCTATTAGAACCAGAAAAGAAAGGTAATGATGTATGAAAGAAAAATAAAAGAGCACACGGTGTTATATTAGTTTGCTCGGGCTGCTGTACCAAGTACCACAAACCATGTAGCTCGGTAAAACAGCAACGTATTGTCTCACATCCTGGAGACTAGAAATCTGAAATCAAGGTGTCGTCGGTAGGGCCTTGCTTCCCTGAAGGCGCTGGAGAACAAACTCCCATGCCCCTCTCCTGGTGGTTTGCCGGCAATCTTTGATGTTCCTTAGATTATAGGTGCATCTCTTGAATCTTTTGTCTCCACGCGGCGCTCTCCCTCTGTGGCTTCACATCACCTTCCCTCTATGCATGACTGTCGCCATTTCCAAACTTCCCTCTTCTCATAAGAGCACCGGTCATATTGGATTAAGGCCCTCTCTCGTGACCTCGTTTCAACTTGATTGCCTCTGTAAAGACCCTGTCTCCAAATACAGTTGCATTCTGAACTACTGGGGATTAGGATTTCAACATGTCTTTGGGGGGGGGGGGGACTTCATACCACCTATAAACAGATGTGCTCCGAGAAACGAGAAGCAGCTCAGGGTTCCTCCAGGGTTTTCCTTTGTGGGTGGGGGAGTCACTGGAGATGGGGCCTGTGGGTGAAGAAGTGTCAGTGTTACTGTGACGGCCAGCCTCCAAGATGGTTCTCAGCGGTCCCCATCTCTGCCTTCACACCCCTCTGTAGCCTCCTCCGTACTGTATCAGAGTTGGTCTGTGTGGCCAATAGATGGTCAGGAGCAATGGTATGTCACTTGGAGGCTAGGTTATAAAAGGTCTTTGGCATTTGCCTTGCTCTCCCTTGGATCACTTGCTCTGGTAAAGCCAGCCACCATGTCATGAGGACACTCAAGCAGCTCAGTGGGGGCCCTCGTGGCAGGGAACTAAGGCCTCCAGCCGATAGCCATGTCAGTGAGCTTTCTAAAAAGGACTCTCCAGCTTCAGGGCGGCCTTCAGACAACCATAGCCCTGGCTGACATCTTCACTGTAACATCATGACAAATCCTGTGTAGGTGTCCCATTGCTGTTGCAGCAAATTACCACAAACATAGTAGCTTTCAAATAACACAGTTTATTCTCTGGTAGTCATGAAGGTCGGAAGTCCAAAATGAGTCTTAAGGGGTTAAAATCAAGGCGAAAGGAGGGCTGGCTCCTTCTGGAGGCCCCAGGGGATGATCCATTCCTTGCATCTTCCAGCGTCTAGAGGCAGCCAGCATTTCTTGGCTCCTGGCTGCATCACTCCAATCCATGATTCCATCATCACAGCACTGTTTTCTTCCCCACTGACCCTCTCACCTCCCTTTTATAAGGACCCTTATGATTACATGTAGGGGCCAGCCAGCTTATCCACATAATCCAAGATAAACTCTCATCTTAAGATTTTTAATTTAGTCACATCTGCAAAATTCCTTTTGCCATCTAAGTGAACATAATCACATGTTTCGGGGATTAGGACGTGGACATCTTTGGGGGCCTTATTCATCCTACCATAGACCATGAGGCAGAACCACACAGGTAAGCCACCTCTGAATTCCTGACCCACAGAAAACCATGAGAGAGAATGATATTTGATATTTCAAAATGACTAGGTGTTGAGGCAACTTGTTATGTAGCAATAAATAACTAATACAGACTGGGGGTTGTAATCCAGAATTTGGTTGTAACACTTGACAATCGTAATTCTGGATTTATTGTAATGTTTTCCTTGAAATATACAACTAGAAGAGTGTGCAAATCTTAAAAGTGTACAGTTGGATGAATTTTTACAGACTGAAAACACCCTCGTCTGTTTTTAATAATGAAGGCTGGATATAGCCCAGATGCCTCTGTGCTCTGTACCGGTAATTCTCCTGTTTGCTCTCAGATTCATTCCCACTGTTTCTCTGCTGTGCTCTAAACTGTTTTAAGAGCTTGCTTTCTGGTAGGTTCAGCCAAATGAACGGCAGTGAGGGACAGTTGAAAGACAGGAGAAGGAGAGGAACCAGAGTATTTCTCCCTCTCTCGCACTGCCTTGGGGTTGGGGGGCATCCCTGCCTGAAGCCCAGCCTCTGTAATTCCGGATCCCATTTGGGACCCTCCTCCCTGACTGCGGCTCCCATTGGGCAGCCCTGCTGTTGCCCGTTGGATGGCCCAACTTCTTGGCTTTTCCTTCCAGCCCTAGGTTTGCAGTGCCTTCCTGTAGCTGTTAATCTCTTCTGGCTTCTCATCTTTTTCCATCACCTGAAAAACCAATTCCCTATATTAAATTCCTTTGGCTGAATGATCTAGAGTGATTTCTAGTTTCCTGACTGATACAGGCTCCTTGGAGGCATTGCATTAAATCCTTCTGGCTTCAACAAAAAAGTATCAGGTTCATAGAATTCATTTTCTGAAAAATGAGGCTATCCTCACTATACCGTCCCTGCAGGTTTCATGTTTTCGGAGTCTTTACTTTGAAAGAAGGAAATGGGAACCTTTGTTATGTATCAAGTACGTGCCACAGTATTAGGTATACCAGATATACGCAGTTTTACATTATTTCATTTGTTCCTTGCAATACTGTTTGTCGCAGAATAACACTGACATTTTAACAGATGAGGAACTGAAAGTAAGAAAGGGTTAGTAATTCTTCAAAATTCACATAGTGCTTCAGGGTTCATCTAGTCCTAAAGCCAGTGCTTCTCCTGCTGCTCCCATGTTGTTGGTAGTTTGCATCTCCCCCTCCCCACCAGCCAGGGTCCCTCCCGAAGTGTGGTTGGGCTTCAGCTTCCCTGGGTTTCATAGAGCACTCATCAATTTTCAAGGAGAAATACCAGCCCCACCCCCCCGCAACAAACTTATATAAGTGTCTTCTTTGAGGATTCAGGAGGCATTTCCAGGAGGATTGAGATCATTTGAAATGTGGCAGAGTTGGGAGTTCCAGTTGATGTTGGTGGATGGAGCACAGGGCAGTACTGGGGTGAAGCACTTAGCTTGGTGGTTCAGAGAAAGGACTCAGGCCCCACACTGCCTGGGTCTGTGCAGTGATTGATTAGGCATGCCTGCCACAGGCGAAGAAAAGGACAGGAGGAGTCGTGAGTTATTTCCTGACCCTTTGGAAACAGGCAGGCCTGAGCTTGAACCTACGTGTCACTGTCTAGCTGGGTGACTTTGGGATCTTTGATGAGTCTCTCTGTGTATGTCACCACATCATTAAAATAAAACACTTTGTAGGATGATTATGAAGAAAGGACATTGTCTAGTGACAACTACCTTCTCCCTAGTCCCCTTCCAGCTGGAGGTTGGGCTCTTTCTCAGTCTTAAATAAGAGAATCTAATGCATCACTTGGGGTTTTCTAAGGGGCACCCCAACTCTTTCCCAAAGTGGGACTGAACACTTCCTGCTAATGCTCACTCCATTGCCAATATGGCCTTGGAGCTCTTGCCAGGACACAATGCACGGGGCTTTTACTTTCCCCCATAGCCTCCTTTCTCCCAGGCAAGTGACCCTTGGACAATTTGAATGAAACAGCGGCAGTTCCTCATAACCTTGCTTTCTGGGAAGACTCCCCCCCAGCTCTGGAGACACAGGCATCCTTGGATGAAGCAGGAGCAAATAGAGGCAAAGGGGAAAATAGCTGTGGGCTGGGGTCAGGAGACCTGGGTCCACTCTAGCCTGTCATGTCTTGGGTGCATGTCCCTGGGCAAGTGACTTAACCTTCCTGAGGCTCAGCCTGCTCATCTGTAAAATGGGGATAATGAGGCTGCCATGAGAGGCATTGAGCAGGTGGACCAGGGAGTTGTTCATTGCAGTGCAGAGAGAAATGAAGTCCTGTATTTTTAATTTTCTGATAATAAAAGTAAATCATATTCTTTGCAGAATATCAGGAGAAGTATAAAAAAGGGGGGAAGAATCACCTGATATCTCACTGCACAGAGATAATAGCTCTGCTACGAGTTTGTTGTAATGTTCTCGCGTTACTTTTTATGTGTTTATATTGTACGTGATTCTGAGGGTTTTTATAAAGATAACATGAGGTAAGGGTTTTTTTCAAACATTTAGTAGCACGCCTGCCCACGTGAGAAATAGAAATAAATACGTTCATTTATTAACTATTCACAAATACTTATTAAGTATGTGCTATGTTTCAGACTGGGAATATTTGTGTGTGTATCTGTAAATACACAGGACAACACACATTCACACGTATACATATTTATGTATTTACATTTATACATTTACATTTCTATATACTACATGTATACTTTATATAAATGTATATTTATACACATTTACACAGCATATGCATGTGCGTATAATTTTTTCTTAACACCAGGCTCTGTAACATGAAGTTTCTATTTGTCATTAGCACATAAGAAAAGAATAACAAGATGAATTTTCATCAGGTTTTGAGGATGTTTTGAGATAGTCTGATCTATAATACAAACTAGGTGAAATTAACTTTGGGAGGCCTTGCGGGACACCTCCAAAGTTTAGAGAGGCAACCTCCAGAGCCACAGAAAGTGACATAGGAGAGTCCTGTGCATCTGCAGGCAGGAGAGGGTCCTCTGAAGATTGAGATGCCCGGGGCAGAGAAACCAGACAAGAGTTTTAAATATTAGCCTCTAATGGAACATCACAAGAGGAGATGATTTTAATTGCAGCCACTAATTATCGTACAAACTGCTCCCAACATGGGCGACTCCACACGGCACGTTCCAGGGAGAGCAGCTTGGGAGTTTAACAAGGGTTGATGACTCTCTTATGTGATGCGGGGTGGGGGCGGGGGGAGGCTGGCGCATACATATACCTCGTAGTCTTGTGTTGATCTCTGTGTGCGTGGTGTGTATTATGTGTGCCTTAGTGAGTGTCCCTCCTTCATTCACCTCTTACAGTCATGCAGTAACGCCATTCACTCAATCCCAAAACATATTGAGTGCCTGCTCTGTTCTAGACAGCAGCAGTACAGAAAGATCAGGGCCCTGAAAGAATGATGCTCACGGAAGTTAAGATTTTATCTATACTGCCTGTGCCTAGATCAGTGCTGCTGGCACATAGTTCATGCTCAGTAGATGCTTATTGAATGAATGGCATGGCAGTATGTATATATATATATATATATATATATATATATATATATATATATATATATATATATATATATAAAATGAATATATAATAATCTATGTTAGTATGTTGTGTGTCTATTACAATGTATATCACTACATTGTAGCTGAGGAGTAATATGGACATACAGTATATTTATTAGTAGGTTTCTATTGTATACATCTTACTGTCTAAATAGTTTTGTTCCCTAATTTTCCCCCCAACTTCTTCCTGCTCCAAGCCCCCAAAGAGAGAGAAAAACAGAGAAGACCAAGCTCACACTTGGCCTCAAAGCACAATCCCATTTGCGTAGCAGTCCTGACCCGATCCTGAGCGCTGCTGGTCACGGAGGTGGAAGAAGGCCCGAGGGGGGGCCTCCCCTGTGCCCCCTTCTCCTGGTGCACCACCCTCCATGTCTCTCGAGCCGTCTCTGGCTTGGGCCTTGTTTTGTCTGCCCCCAGGAGACTAGTGTGGGCACCGCATCCATTTCGCCTAATGACTTGGTCTCGGCAATCAGCAGACTAGTTGGTTTTCAAGTTGAAACAGGAAAGGTTTGCTGATTGCTGATTACACAGACTCTGAATTTCCCAAATCCGTCTCCCTGGGAGGTTCCTGCTGAGCCTGAGGCACGTCCCCAGGCAGATGGGGGTGGGGCGCGGAGGGCAAGGGGCACAGTGGAGGGTGGCGGTAGCGGCAGGTCCCCGGAACCACAGGCCTCATCTGTCTGTTGATGGTTTTCTTGCTCTCAGCATTCCTTGCTCTGCCTAGATAACTCACCCTCTAAGCTGCCCTTGCTTTCCACCCCTGTCTTTCCTCTGCAGATGGTGAAAAAGCTTTCAGAGTCCTGCATTCCAGCCTCCTTATTCTCTGCGTGACCTTGGCAAACCTCCCCGGTGATGTGGGGACACCCACCCAATTGCTCCTCGTTCCCCTCTGAGCGTTGAAACGTAGTAATGCCACCACTGGCCAAGCCTTTCCTCTCTGCCAAGCTCATTCGATCCTCACAACAGCCCTGGGAAGGGGACTACGGCTGCCCCCGTTTTACCCATGGGGTCAGAGAGGTTGAATAACTTGCTGAAAGTCACACAGCCAGTGAGTGGTAGAGCTGGGATTCGAACCCAGTCATCCTGGCTCCAGAGCCTACTTTCACTTTCATGATATTACGGATCTGATGCATCTCAGGTCCCTATTTCCTCTGCTCACCTGCTTGGTCCTGGCTCAGAGCCACCTGTCCCTGAGACCCAGCATCCTTCCCCTCCCTGTCCTCTGTCCGCCAGGAGGCTTCATGCGGATCGAGACTGTAAGACCTCGTTGCTCCCTCCGTATGACGTTGACATGGGCCAAGGTCACCCAGGCACAACCAGGAGGGGACATCTGGGCTCTTCTCTCTCAGCTCGTGTGGCCTAAGGGCCTCACCTGAGAACCCAAGACTTGGCTGTCCAGTTTTGTGGTCTCCCGGCTGCATGACCTTGGGTGGGTCTTTTTGCTGTTCTGGTGCTCAGTTTCCTCGTCTCTAAAAGAAACATTCGCCACGTGCCTGGAATGGCCCAGACATGGACATGGGTAGCATCTCCGTGTCTTACAGATACACAGGCGCCTCGTCCCCTCGCCTCCCAGGGTCGCTGTCATCCTGGCCCACTAGCAAGAAGCAGCGCTCGGGCAATGCTCCTGTAATCTCCTGGGATTGTGTGCCCAGCCATCTTTCTCGGTGTCTTTATGAGCTGACAGGCTCGCATCCTGGGCGAACACCCCCCTCGCCGTCCCACGGTGTGTCGTTTCCTCTGACGGTCCACCGACCTCCTGCCTGGGGGCCCTGCCTCAGACCGTTCCTCACCTTGTCAGCACCAAGATGGGGATTTCACAGCTGGCAGTTTCAACCAACGGCACCACTCCCCCATCTCTCCACGCCACCCCTTCTCTCGTCAGCTGGGCTTGCTTCTTTGGCTTTCTTGGTCTTTGCTCACTCTCTCTCTCAAATTGGAGAAGACTCAAAATCAGTGTAAAGGCACAGATTTACAGTACCGCGAATGGACAAGCTGATCTGCCGTGCAGAGCTGAGCGTGTCCCTCTAACGAGGAGCAGCCCTGGTCCCCGCGGGCTTTCACTGGGGCGTGCACACAGAGCCCCAGAAAGATCACTGGCCTGGGAGCAGGGCAGACTCCTTGCTGCCTTGAGTGACTTCAGTGGCCTCGGTTTCCTCATCTACAAAATAAAGAAAAACAATCCCAGGCTCAGAGAGGGACTGTGAACCGTTCACGGTCCCGCAGCTAGTGGGTTGCGTGGGGAGCTGGGAATTGTGCTTAGATTGACCCTCAGTCCTTATGTTTTCACCCCTTCACGCTCTCATCAGTTGGTATATACATGTTTCTTAAGACAACAGTCAAAAAAGAAACTTGACATAATTAGAGCAGCTCAAAAGAAAACTCCTAACCATAACCCCTCTTTGCTCCCATCCATAAATATTCTCAACTCTCCAAGTGTTTTCCCAACTGCACGTGTGCTATCTGCATGTAGACTTGGGCACGATATTCTCTGTTCTCTTCTGCTTGCTTAACGTTATTTCACAGAAGCGTTCCATACTGCCACCATCCTTATTTCTAATGTTGACGTCTGCCTAATAGCATCAAAGTGACATGCTGTGATTTCCGTAACCAGTCCCAGTTGCTGGGTGACAAGGCGGCTCTCAGCGTCTCGTGTCATCAGTAGCACTGCCCCAGGCATCCTCGGGTACAGAGCCTTGCTCTGTGTTTTGGTTTATACCCCATGGGATTAATTCCCAGAAGGTGGGTTTCTGGTTTTAACCCAGGGTTTCTCAGGCTGGACACTGTTGACATTTGTGTGAAGTAATCCTTCATGGTGGAGGTTGCCCTGTGCGTTATAAGATGCTGGGCAGCGCCCTTGGCCTCTACTCTGCTGGATGCCATCAGACTCCCAAGTGTGACAACCAGAAATGCCTCTGGATGTCGCCTGATGTCCCCTGGAGGGCAGACTCACCCTCAGTTGACAATCATTGTGTTAAAGGGGAGGAGTGTGGGAATAACGTTACAAATGAAAGAGATTTTCCAGAGAATCTGGACAAAAATCCAATCAGGGCAGAAAGTAACGGGATGAGCATGGAGAGTCAGATGCACCAAGCTTGGGTTCCAGCTCGAGTTCCAGTTCAGGCTTGCGCCCCCCCAGGCCTCATTTCCTCATCTGTGAAATGGGATCCGTAATACAGAGCCACGTGCCAGACTTGTGAGGAGTGAGTGAGGCCAGGAGCATGAAACGCCGAGCACAGTGCTGGGCGTGGAAAGGTCTCAGTAAGCGCCAGCGGCGCCGGCCGGCTCCACGGCGAGCCCCACTGAGGTCTCCGTCTTTGCCTTTCGCTGCCTTTGAGGATGGAAAGTTGGGGGAGTCTAGGTGACGGAGTTGTGAGGGACCCGTTCTTGTTCTGCCCTCCCCCCAATCTCCCGCTCCACATCCATCCCTGGGACAGAGACTCCGCTTCCAGAACCAGCCTCCGCAACTCTCCTGGGAAACATTCACTGACTCATCCATTGACCCATCTATCCAGGGTGTCCACTTGGGGCCGGCACCCCCGGTGTGGGTGAGTGAGCTCTGTGCGGGGCCGTGCCCTGGAGCCCCCAGGCGTCCACTTCCTCCTCTGTAAAATCCAGAGCATCTGAGGGTCCACGAGCCTGTCCGTAGAGGGAGCCCCTCGTGGGCACGCACCACGTCACAGGGTCCCAGTGAGCGCCAGGCTCCTCCCCAGGGCTCTCGTAGGCGGGTGGGGGTCTTGCCCAAGGTCAGCGTGTGCTGTGGTCTCTGTCTCCAGGAGAAGTACGTGGAGGAGCTCGCCGCAGTGAGACAGACCCTCCAGACAGACCTGGAGACGTCCATCCGGCGGATCGCCGACCTGCAGGCAGCCTTGGAAGAGGTGGTGTCCAGCGACAGCGACACGGAGAGGTAAGCTACCAGGAGCCGGCTGGGGCTGGGCGTGGCAGGTGGGCTGCACCCTGGGGAGCTCTGCAGCCTTCAGTGGACAGTGCTTCCCCTCTCAGGTCTGGGGGTCCGGGGACTCAGGCGCGCCAGGGCGTGGGAGGAATAACTGGCCGCCTCAGGCCAGCAGAGGCAGGATGCTTCCCCGCTGGTGGTGACGTCTCCGTGTTACCGCCGAACGCCTAGAGCCCGGCTCGCCCGTCTTGCGGTGGCGTCTCCACCTCCATCTCAGCCTCTGCAGCAAAGCCTGGGCGACAGGGAGAGACGTTTTCTTTGTGTAGAAAATGAGCCGGTGAGGGGCGGGATGCCCTGAGTTACCCGTCAGGTGTGGTTCCTCCCGGGACCAGCCAGCCACCTCGCACTGGCGTGTGGGCAGGGCCAGCTGCCGACCGGCGGGAGGTGTGGCTGAGCCAGGCAGCGGGGGAGGAGAGAGAGTTGTGTGTGGGCTGTGGTCCAGCCAGTGGGAAGAACCAGGCATCTGTGTTAGAGCTGACCACGCCCAGTCCAGAAAAAAGACTGGAAGGAAACACACCAACGTTCTAATACATTGGGAAGGCATTACTAAATGCCTAAATTTTGACCTAAATTTTTGGTTTTTTCAGGCTTACGTAGATTTTCTCAAATTTCTACAATGAACATGCACACACATCCCTAGCTGTACTAGCGTCCTCTTTGGGAGATCTTGCTCATATAAGTCATGTACTTTATACCCCGATATGAGACCGTGAGCACATTCTCTCCTTGATGCAGTCCTGGGCTGGTGACAGCCGCTCAGCAGCGTGTAGCCTCCGACTTTCCCATGAAGATGTTCATTCTCAGCGTCAGTGTGACAGAGACCCAGTGGACTTGCCATGTTCTAGCCTCTAAATCAAGGGCTTTATCTCAAACGTCCTCAGTTTGTGCAAAAATGGCTCCCACGCAAACATTGTAAGGATTTCTACCACGCCCTGCTAGTTTCCACAGCTGCCAAATTGCTGGTGAAACGGCTAATACTGATGCTGCAGCTGCTTCCAGCTCAGGGTCACGTTCAAGAACCCCCTCTGCCTCCCCTCCTCCGGTTTTATTAGTGTCATGACAGAACTAACATCTGTAATTACAAACCCCTGGCGTCAATATTACCCGCTCGATGCTTGGCTGGCCTCTCCGTTAATAGAAATGCTAGGGCTTTTGCATTAATCATAATGGGAATTAATGGCTGTATATACTAGTATTTTGTGTTCTTTTTTTTGTGTGTGAATGAGCAAAACTTTTAAACCATTTTTACTTGCATAGCAATAGACTGCTTTTCTAATAAACAATAAAAGTTCTAAAAATAACAAGGTTGGAAAGAGGCAGAGCGTCCGTGCTTGGAGGTGCGGGGACAGGCTGGACAGAGGTGTGACAGAGAACAAGGAGCAGGTTCTCAACTGGGGCATGAGGTCCTGGCAGTGAGGTCACAGGTGGTTGCAGACATCACTCCGGTCTCTGTTTATAGGGGATCCCCTCAGGCCTTAAAGGGACCCTGCCTGCACCCTCCTCCTAACAGGAGATTCTTTTATCTGTCTTTGCTCCAGGTGACAAGCCTCGTGCTCACCCCCTGGTTCCCATCCAGCTTTTCTGAGCTCTAGTCCCTGGGCGCACAGGGATCCAATCCGAACCCTAGCTTTCTGTCTGCATTTTCATGATCTTTTGTCTGTGGGGCTTTACATCTTCGTCTTGGCTGGACGTCTGGTGCCTTTTCCTCGTCCGAATCTCCAGTGTCCGCCCAGTACCTGACTCACGCTTCCTGACATTGGAGGGGCTCTGACCTGCATCTCAGGGTTGTGCGAGGGGTGAAATGATCATAGAACCCCAGGTGTGAAGAAATGCATTTTGTACCTGGAAGAGCCCAGGCGATGCATGGGATTCTTGCAACTGGAAGTTGGGGGCGGCTTGGGGAGGGCGCAGGTGCTGCGTTTCAGCCAGCCTGATTTCCAGTCAGGGATCCAGCGGTTCATGTCTGCATGACCTTCTGTGAGTTATTCAACCTCTCGGAGCCTCGGTCTCTTCATTTGTAAGACAGGTTGATGATAAGAAGTAAGTGAAAAAATCTGACCCAGGTTTAGTACCTTTTACCTGGCAGGGGCTCAGCCATCATCAGTTTCATTCATTCATTCATGTGATTGATTCTGCGTGTTCCACACCAGACACTGTGCTGAGTGTTTGTCTTGTTCCACTTGCTTCTTCTTATCACGTTTCTCCATCTTACAGATACAGGGAGATTGAATAACTTGCCCGAGGTCAGGCGGAAGTTAAATTCTTGAGGGAGTAGTGAGGGAGGAGAGCACAGGTATGGTCTCTGCCTTCGTGGAACCCACATTGTGATGGGCGAGCGTGTGTGTGTGTGTGTGTGTGTGTGTGTGTGTGTGTGTGTGTGTGTGTCCCCGCCCATGAATACAGTGGACAGACTGACGAATAAAATGCTAGGATACAGTAGGAATTACAAAGACAGAGAACGCAGAGCTCTGATGAATAGCAAGGGAGGTAGACATGCCCTCTCTGAGAGGAAGAACTGAACTGAAACCCGGATTAAAAGAAAGAGCCAGACGCGGGAGCTCTGAAGAAAAGTGAGTCAGGGCAAATGAGGAACATTCTAGGAAGTGAAAGTTGACCCGTGTGCCCGAGTGAGATCAGTGGGAATAAAAGGCTCTCCTCCTCTTGCTCGTTCCCTCTCTCCCACCTTTCTTCCCCTTTTGAAGTGGCCCACGGAAGCCCACCGTGTCCCCATGAAGCGCCCCAGAACCCCAGGCAGCATTGACGGGCACAATGTTTGGGTCCACCGTGGAACGAGAACGCTGGGCTTCTTGTTCAGAATAGGTTCGGAATTCCAAGGCAGTCACAGCAGAGTGTCACACCAAGCACAGGCCCCTCTGGGCACGGGCTGTAAGCCTGCGAAGCCAGCCCTGAGCCCAGGGTGGTTCTCGGGAAGCATCTCCTAATGCTCAGTAGGCCTTGGTCCTGACTCGCTATCTTGTAACTTAGATTTGAAACTTCCACAGAGCGTGGGTTTCAATAATAGCGTAGGAGTGGGGGAAGACCGGGGAAAAGTTGCCACAGAGAAGCCTCAGCACTTCTCAAGTCTCAGTTTCAGAGGATTAGTGTCGTGCAAACCATGCCGTCTGGCCGCAGTGCAGCTAAGTTGGTTATCAACAGTACAAAGAAATACGTGCGCCGCTGGGTTCAAGAGCCGCCGCCATCCAGAGCAGAGCCCCAGCTCCTGCCCCAGGGCCAGCCCGAGCTCTTACCCAGCCTGACAGCTCAGCCCTGCACTCCCCTCTTAATTGCCTCATCGCCTGGGGAAAGAGGGTTGGATTGGAGCCTGAGGGATTGGGCCTAGGTCTGTCTCCAAACTGAGCTCTCAATTAGGATTCAAACCCACCCTGGGAGAGAGAGAGCGAGCGAGCGGTGCTTCAGCTGGAGGTGAGTTTCTTTGGCAGACTTGTTCAAATTAGGAAAAGTCGCATTTCCCCATGTTGGGTATTAGATCCGAGTGTAACGGGCCTTCCAGGCTGGAAACGCGGCTACGTGCTCAGAAAGCCAGGTGGCCAGTGCGGCAGCATTTAAACGCGTACCCGCCTGCACCGGGGCCCTTGCGGTGTAACTTAGACTGTGGCGTCAACCTCCTTAGATTAATGGAGAAATGCTTTAAGCTGTTCCCCCAGGCCTGGAGCCTGATTATTACTCATGGAGGGAGGGGTGCATCAGCTGACAGCCCCAACTGTTCCTGGCCCAGGGTCTGCAGCTGCTCTGTCATCACTTTGGCTGGGAGTTTGGGGCAGGGTGGGGGGGAAGTGTGGAGAGGTCAGTGGATGACCCCTGACTCCTGGGTCAGCCAAGAGTGTCTCCACGCCAGCTGGCCCCATCTGAGATGACGGCCCTGGAAAGGAGTTCTCTGTTGCTGTGTTGAGTGTAAGTTGTACATTTTCCAACATACGTCCTTTTAACTTGGCTAAAACAAGGCTGTGGCAGGACAAGTAGAAAGATCTGAGTCTAACCAAAGATTGCAGCTGCCACTGAGGGCATAATTCTGAGTTAACTTACTCATCAGTGGGCCCAGGCTCTGGTCAGACTCTAACGGTCCCTGCTACGAAGTAGGACGGGCTCTGGGACTGCCCGCGTCTCTTTTCCCACAACTCTCTTACCTTTTAATTTTGCTTAGAAGGAAGAGCTTAAAGAAAGCACTTCTCCATTATTCTAAGACATCCAAGTTACATCACAGGGCCCTCATGCAGAATAGCACATTTAAATGATGCCAAAGAGGACACCTGTCTTTCTAAGCATCTTTCTAGCTTGGAAGGACTGGATACCCAGCTAGTGGGGTTCGTGGGGAATGAGGGCTCCAAACTGCTGTATCCACGCTGGCATTACAGGACATCATGATCATTGGGCTAATACTCTTTCCTGAGGACTTACTTTGTGCCAGGCCACACAGCCTACCTGTCTCACATACATAGTTCTCACAACAGCTCTCTGAGGCTGGTAACCATTATCACCCCCAGTTTACAGATGAGGAAACTGGAGCTTAGAGAGGTCAAGAAACTGGCCCCAGCTCACACAGTAAGTGATGGGGCCGGGATTTGATTTCCAGGTTGACCCCATCACCCACACCTCCAGTGACTAAGCTCTGCTGTCATGTCAAACGTACCCCATCTTTCCCCTTTCTGTTGTCAAGGTCTTTGTTCTCTGCCAAGTAACTGGCCTGTCATTCTGGTGAACTTGTGTCTGTCACTGTGATGTGGTGCCAGTGCATTCAAGTGTTACTTCCCAGGCAGTGTTTGCATTCAGGCTGGAGCTGTCTAGCCAAGACTCCCCTGAAAGGAATACAACAGAAGACATTTAGTTACTTCTCTTGCTCATCAGCAATCCCCCTGTCCACAAGTGCCTGGCCCAAGTTCCTCTTGAAAAGTCACATGCACCAAGGCAAGAGAAAGAACCACTGACCACATGTCGGGAGATGAGGGGAAAACCAGGCACCACATATCCTGTTCCAGTGCTGGCTGCACTGCCAAGGAGATCAGGACCATGGACAGGTCACCTGCCCTTCCTGGGCCTCTGCTTGCCCGCCCAGCAGATAAACAACATCATCATCATCATCACCATATCATCATCGTCATCATCGATGAGAACCTCCCATGTTAGGGCAGGAGGTATGGTCGCGAACAGGCAAACGTGGATCTGCCTCATGGAGCTTGAAGTCCAGAGACTCTTTCTTCTTGTGGTGGAAGCGTCAGTGGGTTTTAAACACCTTTAAGAAGAACCCCCTCTTTTACACCAAAGCAAACTCCTATAGAAAATTCGAGCTTAGGTTGAAGTACAGCCGTCCTCTGATCGGAGTGAGAGAGGACGTTTCCCCATGGGTGGACTCTGTGTTTGAATTTGCTCCCTTCTGAAAGGGCTCTTTCCCCCCAGACTAGAGACTCATTTACTTTGAGATGTCCAGTTGTGCCAGATGAATTAACACCAGCCTGCACCTTGGTTAGTTGCATTGTGCTCTGCAGACATTCCTGTGCCGGGTTCAATTAAAGATCGAACCAGTGAAGTGGGTGAGGAAGTATGCCCAGCTGCCCAGACCTTGTCTCCTACAGAGTTCAAGGCCAGTTGCCTTAGGATGATGGAGACATTAGCTTGCCCAGGCACCCACCAGGATCTCTGGGCGCACCCTCTTGTAATCAGGGTCATGGACTCCTGGGGTGGGAAATGGGCCTGAAGCCCCTCCCTCTCTATCATCATGCCTCAAGTCCCACCCCTACTGTGGCCCGTGTTTGCCCTTCCTCCCTGCTTGCGGGCACGAGAAACTTTGTTCCAGGTACAACTCACCCTCTCTGTTTTTAAGGCGCATGCCACACTGTTTTGAACTCTGCGGCTTGGGCCGCAAGACTCTTCAGTTCTTTTGTCTTTCTAATGAGATGTAGCCCTGTTCACGCAAACCCCTCCCTCCGCTTCCCAGGGCCCTTGCCTACCACATTCTAGCTTCGTTGGTCAGCTGAAACCAGTGTCCTTAACTGGGGTCTGTGAACTAGTAGGTCGAGGGAGGGGGTGTCCACACACGAGTTCTAGAGATTATACTCTGAACCCTCAGATACTGCACTAAAATTTGAGTCTGTGTTTGTGCATCTGGGGAAATGGAAGTTCCATGGTGTTCATATAAGATGCTCATAGGGACTTCCCTGGTGGTCCAGTGAGTAAGACTCTGTGCATGCATGCCGCAACTAACAGTTCACATGCCACAACTGAAAAAGAAGATCCCGCGTGCTGCAGCTAAGTCCTGGCGCAGCCTAAATAAGTAAATAAAAATAAATCTTAAAAAAAAAAAAGCTCATAAAAGGCCCAGGACTCCTACTCTAGGGCCTAAGTGCATCCTCTCCATTGCACATAATTTTTAAGCATCCAAGCATCTTGGCTCAAACACCTAATTTCACAGACGGGGACACCTGACACCCTGAACAGGGAAGAGAGGAGGCCAAGGCCACACAGTGAGAACACGAGGATTCAGTTGCCTTTCCTCACAGTCTGGTGTTCCTTCTGCAGCCCCAGCGCATAGAGCCTTAGAAGAGACTCAGGCCACCAGCAGGAATAAAGCTGGTTCTACTCACACTGGCCACTTCAGTTAAAGTTTTTAAGTATTTTTAAATAGTTTGTTTAGGGCTTCCCTGGTGGCGCAGTGGTTGAGAATCTGCATGACAATGCAGGGGACACGGGTTAAGGCCCTGGTCTGGGAAGATCCCACATGCCGCGGAGCAACTAGGCCCGTGAGCCACAATTACTGAGCCTGCGCATCTGGAGCCCGTGCTCCGCAACAAGAGAGGCCGCGACACTGAGAGGCCTGCGCACCGCGATGAAGAGTGGCCCCCATTTGCCTCAACTAGAGAAAGCCCTCGCAACCCAACACACCCAAAAAAAACAAATAAATAGTTTGTTTAAAAGCTGTATCAGAAAAAATTTATATAGATCCTCAAGAAGATTTAGGGTCACTTACAAAAATACTTTTATTCTATTGCAGGGGTTTTCTATTGCTGTCATAGCAAATTAGCTCAAATTTTATGGCTTATTATCTTACAGTTCTGTTCATTAGAAGTCCAGTCTAATCTCCCTGGGCTAAAATCAAGGTGTCAGCAGAGCTGTGTTCCTCTGGAAACTCTAGAGGAGAATCCATTTCCTTGCCTTTTCCAGTTTCTAGAGGGTACCCGCATTCCTTGGCTTGTGGCCCCTTCCATCCTCAAAGCCAGAAATGTTGCATCTCTGACTCTTCTTCCATAGCCACATGTCCTTCTGACCACATCTGGGAAAAGGTCTCTGCTTTTAAGGATTGGAGTCATTAGACTGGGCCCACCCCAATAATCCAGGATAACCTCCCTGTCTCAAGATCCTTAACCTTAACCACATCTGCACAGCCCTTTTTAACATGTCAGGAAACACAGTCATAGGTTCTTGGAATTAGGGATTAGGATCTTGACATCTGTGGGGTCATTATTCTGCCTCTCAAGGGGTCGTTCACAAAAGGTGCTTTTTGTTAATACTGGAGAAGTCAACAAATTTTTCTTTAAAAGGCCAGATAGCAAGTATTTCAGGCTTTTCAGATAGTGTGGTCTCTGTTGCAACTATTCTGCCCTGCCACTGTGGAGCAAAAGCAGTCGTGGACAAAATGCAAATGAGTGGGAGTGGCTGTGTTCCAATAAAACTTTATTTATAGGAGCAGATGTGTAGGTTAGATTTGGCCCATGGTCATCATTTACAGACCCCTGTTCTATTGGATTCACCAGGCATCGTCTGAGAGAACTTCTGCTCTAGCCAAATTTTCCCTGGGGCTAAAGGGACGAATAAGATGTGTTCTTGGCCTGTGAGGGGCTCTTTCAGTCTGGTGGGGATGAATAGGTGTTAGTAGAGACTCCAAGAGTGACTGGCCCTTGAGGGTAGGGACCAAGGAGCTGCAGGTGCATCCTTCAGAGGAAGTGACCAGGGCTTCTGGGAAGGAATTGCCCAGATTTCACTGAAGAATAAAGCTGGGAGGTCCCGGCCTGAGGAACCAGGATTAAAATCACGGCTCAGGTGTCTGAGGTTTGTGGTTTGGCTGTCTGTACCCGTACACTGGGTGGTTGCATTCTGGTTAAGGGCATGAGCTGAGTAGCTCTTACAGACCTGGGATTCAAAGCTGCGTGACCTTGGACAAGGGTGTCAGCTTCCTCAACTCCAGGAGGGAGACTGGCAAGGTGGTTAGTGGGATCGCGTGTAATGCGTATTTGTTGAATCAAGGGATGCTCGCAAGAGAATAGCTGCTATTGTAATTAGCTCAGAGTTTCCCAGAATGCACTGGGAAAGCCGACCACCGCATCCCTGTGTCTGATTTGCAGACACTCACAAAGAATATAGAGCAAATGCTGTGCTCGTTGACAATTACGATGCTATTAATAGCAGTACTAGTTGTACTAAAACAGGAGGAGTGGTAATGGTTGCTACCCTTTAATTAACATTGCTTATTTGCCAAGAACCATGCTGAGATCTTGATAAGGGTTATCTCAGTCTGCTCCACAACTCTGGGGGAGGAGGCCCATTATTAGCTACATTTTACAAAAGAGCACAGGAGGCTCAGAGAAGACAAGTGACTTGCCTAAGATCACACAGTGGCCAAGGTTGGAGGTGGGACTCAAACCCAAGTTTATGTAACATCAAAGACTGGGTTCTTCCCCAGCCCCTGGCAGCACAAGGATAACAGACTCTTTCTTGTGCCTCCTTCTAGTGTCCAGACAGCAGTGGATTGTAGCGGCAGTGTCAGAAAAGAGACGTAAGTTAACCCTGAGTAGAACTGAGCCAATTACTCCAAAGCCAAAGACGAGCCCCTGGCCCTCTGTGTCCAGTTTGCAGAAGGAACATCCACACCCACCTGGAGAGTTATCCGCAGTGCCCACGAGAGCTCTGACTCCATGGTCATAACATATAGCCCCGGGGATGTACTACTGAACCGTCCAACTTCTCGCAGACAAAGAGAAGCCCATGACTTACCATGCCACTGTCCTCAGACACCGTCAATGGCTCCCCGTTGCCTCAGAAGAGACTTTTAGACTGACATTTGAGCCCTGCACATTCTGACCCTTACTTCCCCCTCCACCTGGGACTCCTGCTTTCCATATCATCCGTGCCTTCCTTACCTGTGTGTGTGCTGTTCCTTCCAGGCCTGCGTAGCCAAGCCCTAACCTTCAAACAAGATGTAGCTCAACTGCCACTACTTGATTCCTTCCCTTATGCCTCCAAGAAGCAAATCAGGGCTCCCTCCTTGTCCTCCTTAGAACCTATCTTGTCTTTATCTACAGCATTGATAATTTTCTTTTATGGTTATTTATATAGATGTCTACTCTGCTAAAATGGGGTCTTGAGGGCAGGGTCAATGTTGGGTTCATGTTTATAGTTCCTTCCCATGGTGCCCGGCATAGAGTGTTCTATAAAACAAACAAATTTGTGTATATATCAATATATAAATTTATTATATATTATATATAATATATATTTGAGTGAATATATCAACCAGAAAATAAAATAATCATTGAATACCCACAGCAATGAGAGTCCCACACAGACCTCTCCCTGTGCTGCTTTCAGAAATAGGGGGCATACAATTAAGTCTCTGTCCCAAAGACATTCCAGCTAAGGTAGGCAAGGAGTTAAGGCCTTCACATTTGACATATTCCATGACCATATCATTTGGTATGAAATTCAGTGCCAAACTTTACTACAAAATTAGAGATACCTCAGCACCTATATTAGAGTGTTTATCTTCCCAAGGAAGAGCAGTGGTTATTAGCACAGGCATTGGAATTGGGTGACCTTAGTCAAGACCCAAGCTGGCCTCCCCAAATCCCGTTACTCTCATCTATGTAAGAGGTGCAGCACCGCTCAGGGACGGTATTGTGAGCACTGATTAAAGTTAGGCATGTCAGCACTTAGCACAATGCCTGGCTCATGCTAAGGGGTGACTGTCTAGTTATTGCTGTTACTGTGGTTGTCATCATGTTGACAACATCTTGCATTCTGGTTCTAGAGATAATGTCTCCATCCTCAGCTCCCAGCCAGAGGGCAGTCTGCAGTCCTGGTTGAGTTGTACTCTGTCCCTGGCCACAGACACGGTGAGGACCCCCTCTCGACAGTCAGCCACCAGCAGCTGTATCCTCAGCCCCAGGTAAGAGTATCTCCCTGCTGCCTCTGGATGACCAATAGCTGAAAGAATCTCAGGCTTTGAAGGTTGCTGTTCAAGTCTTCCATTTCCTCTGTCCTAGACAAGGACAAGCATGGTCCAGTTTGAGGTATGACCCTGCCACTTCCTAGCCGTGTGACTTTAGGCAGACCAGTTACCCTCTCTGAGACTTCACTTCCTCACCTGTAAAAGGAAATATAATTGTATTTACTGCTCCAAACAGGTGAAATGATGAGAATCTAATACAGCCCTCCCTAAAGCACAGTTTTCCAGATGATTTTAAATAGCAGGGGTTGAACATTTTAAAAAATAGCTGTGGATTTATTATAGTTGTTTTCTATCTAAGGCAAATCCTACTAGTTTTCCACTTATAGATAGTTATGGATTTAAATTTTTCTCTATAAACATATTTACTTAAAGTTTTTTGGTTTTGTTTTTCTTTTAATGGGGAGTCCATATAAAGACCGTCAGGCTGGATGATTTCCTCCTCAGAAATTTCAGCTTTGTTTGAATGTCAGAATTTTATATTTTTTTCCTACCATAGAAGGAGACAAATTCAGTCACAGCCTGAGATGGGACCCTCACAAATCTATAGGACTGGCAGCAATAAGTTGCTCCAACAAATGGGCCCCGGGGCTCAGCCTTAGCTGTAGGACTTAAATCCATCTTCCCTCTTGCTTTTCAGCTCCATTCCGCTCAGCTCGTTTGGTTTTCCTTTTCAAGGGCAGCCCTCTTGTAATTAGGAGCTAATGGCCATAAATCAGAAATTATGGATTAAGCAGATGCGTAATTAAGATGAAATGCACACTGCTTGTGTGATAACAGAGGAACCAATGTGATAAGATAGAAAGAAAAATCACAAACTAATGGAGCAAACCCAGACAACCCCTTCCTGACTTGAAACGTGTTTGCTCTGAAGCAGGGAGTTGTCTCTACAAAAAGAAAGGGGTGGAAGTTCACTCCAAGCTTTTGGGCATATTCGGGAAATGACAAATGTCTGGCACGTGTCTGCTGATAATCTTAGGCTGAAAGATTTGATGTCGAAAATATCAAAGGGAGGCTCTGAGAATGGGGTGCATTGGGGGAGTTAATTAAAGCAAGATTATCTGATTACCGCTCTTAATTAAAAACAAAGACCTGTGTGGAGAAAGAGCCATGTCCTCTATGAACTCCGAACGATGAGGACTTTTTCTCTCCTGGTAACTAAATACCTCTGTTTTTCCCCGTCAGCCAATGTATAAGGCAGCAGAAGCAGAACCTGAGGCAGCCAGAGCTGAATGTGAAAGCTCATTAACATAGTACCCAAGTTTCATAACTATAATTATATTAGGGTGCATGATAAGGAATTACACACTGAGTTGTTTGGTACCTATTTGAGTGGGAGGTGGGAGGCTGCAGTGGTTTCAGTACACGGACTGAAGTCAGAGCATCTGGCTTCCAATCCCACATTCGCTCCTCTGAAGCTGCGAGATTTGGGGCAAGTTTTTGGGTTTTTTAAAATAATTTTTATTGGAGTATAGTTGATTCACAATGGTGTGTCAGTTTCAGATGTACAGCAAAGTGAATCTGTTATACATATACATGTATCCACTCTTTTTTGGGTTCTTTTCCCACATAGGTCATTACAGAGTATTCAGTAGAGTTCCCTGTGCTATACAGTAGGTCCTTATTAGTTATCTATTTTATATATAGTAGTGTGTATATGTCAATCCCAATCTCCCAATTTATCCCTCCCCCCCCCACCATTCCCCCCTGGTAACCATAAGTTTGGGGCGAGTTGCTTAACTTCTCTGTTCATGTTTTCTTGTGAGTAGATCATTGTCAGGGTTAATGAGAGGATGCACTCAGAGCCCTAGAAAGAGCTCAAGAAAATTAGCTGCTTTATTAGTGTTGGTATCTATTTGATGCCCAGAGTAACCCCAGGAGACTGATGTCATTACCCCCATGTCGCACAAGAGGGATCTGAGGCCCAGAGATTAGGAAACAACTGATTGAGGCAAAGACGGCCACACCCCAGTTCCTGTAGCTGCGCCTCGGGCAGCGCCTCCAGGCAGCCGTCTCTAGAGCCTAGTACCCCTTATCCTGCCTGCTCCCCCTCCAAGTCCTCAGGCTTGTCCAGCTGCAGTTCAGAGCAGAGGGGCCTGCGGCAAGGACAGCAGTGGGGCAGGAGGCAAGAAGAGACGATAAGCTCCTTGTCAGTTTTCTTCATGTTGGTGTCCCTTGGGCTGGCACACAGATGGTGCTCCATAAATGTTTGTTGAATGAATAGCTGACCATGACATCAACACTTGAGCAGAAATACTAACTGTACTTGGTCACAGCTCATCATTGACTGTGACTCAGGGTCAGAAATTTGCTCCATGTCATTCAGCAAGTAAGTGAAAGAGGCAGGATTTGAACCCAGGTTTTTTTTTGTTGTTGTTGTTGTTTTTTTTTTTTTTTTAGAAATTCACGTTCTTTTATTTATTTATTTATTTATGACCGTGTTGAGTCTTCGTTTCTGTGCGAGGGCTTTCTCTAGTTGCGGCAAGCGGGGACCACTCTTCATCGCGGTGCGCGGGCCTCTCACCATCGCGGCCTCTCTTGTTGCGGAGCACAGGCTCCAGACGCGCAGGCTCAGTAATTGTGGCTCACGGGCCCAGTTGCTCCGTGGCATGTGGGATCTTCCCAGACCAGGGCTCGAACCGGTGTCCCCTGCATTGGCAGGCAGATTCTCAACCACTGCGCCACCAGGGAAGCCCTTGAACCCAGGTTTGAACGCCTCCGAAGCCTGTATTTGTGTTTGCCATACTGCCATGACTGGCTTTTATCCAGGAGGTGGATCACTCACCTGGCAGAGTTTACTGGCAAAGAGCTGGCCCGTTATTAATATTGAAACTGCATAAGGATCCTTATTCAACATTCAACATCCATCCAACAGATATTTATTAAGTGCCTACTGAGTGCCAGATTCCATGGCATTAAGCCCTGAAAATTTTAAGCCCTGTCCTTGGAATACGTTTACAATTTAAAGGTTCTAGAACTTCTGAGTTTGAAGGGACCACCGGATTATTTAGTACAATTCTCTCATTATATAAATGGGAAAAACTGAGGTCTGCAGAGGGAAATATCTTACCTAAGCTTATAGTAAGGATTAACCCAGAGTTCAGATGCCTTGACCTCCAGCTTTATAATCTGTAAATCCTTCTCCCTTTTAAGAACTTAGAATATAACTGAGAAGGCTACAGTCCTCTTGGCCACCACCCCAACCTCAGTTCCCTTCCCAAAGGTATCCATCGTCTTCAGTTTGGCGTGTATCCTTCCACATCTTTCTCTGTGTATTTATAAACATACATGTACTTGTAGCAAATACATACCATTTTTGTGGGCTTTTAAAACACATAAATGGTATGATGTTATTTTATGTATATTATGCCCTACCTGAATTCTTACGAAGTGCTTCTTTCCCTCAACAATATACCGTGGAGATCTCTCCCTATCAGTCCACATAAGTCTATCTCATTCTTTTACATTCCTGCAGAAGATCTTAGAATGATGCCATGGGTTTATTAAACTGCAATCTTCTTGTTTCACTTTTATTTGAGTTCAGGATATTTGCTATTAACCTGTAAGCCTTTAAAAAAAAAAGGCACACATCCTTATGCACGTGGGCAAATGATTCTCTGGGTCAAAGGGAATTTGCATTTTAAACTTGACTAGATGCTACCGGATCATCCGGGCGTTGTTTGTGCGAGGAGGCAGGATAGCATACAAGGCTCCTGTGTGCTCCCGCACTGCCCCCCCCCGCCCCCCGTATTCCCTGGCCCATCACAGGCCTCAAGAAATGAGTCCCTTGGGCATTCCCAAATTTGACTGAGAAAGAAGGTCACTCTAAAAAGAGAAGAGAGAGAGAAAGCAGTCTTCTGCCAAAAAAATCAAAGCATTCCGTGTATTATTTATAAGGGGATGTCAGCTCAAGAGAAATACACCTAAAGCTTTATGATTTCCAGCCCAGGAATCATGCAGCTGCCGCTGATAAATGCAAGAGCTTTTGGTGACGGAGACGCTAAATGACCTCCGTGGCCCCGGGGAGGAAGTTCATGAGCTTGGTGGTGGCAGCCACGCCTGGCTCAGGAGCCTCTCTTGACGGCCGGCTGCAGGTGGTGCCAGGGCGTCCAGGGCTGGTATGCTCTCCCCGGCCCTGCAGGGTGCCTGGCCTTTGCCTCCTGCCCTCCAGGCCATTGCCCTGCCGGAAGAGTGCTCCAGGAAGGGCTTCTCTCCTCTCCCCTCTGGGCCTCACAGCACCTTGGGCTTTCCAAGGCAGGTCCAAGCCCCATTTCTGTCTAGACCCCCATCCCCACGTCCCACGGAACCCCAGCCTTGGTCACTCACACACTTCTGCAGGGTCCACGCACTGAGGGGCATTAATTGAACCAGCTGTTCAGATGCTGATGTCTTATCACTGGTCCGTTGCTTCTTTTCATTTTACTGGACAGTTACTCCAAACCATCCTGACTTTCCTCCGGCCCTGATTCCTCACTCTAAGGAGACACCCTAAACTCCTGGTTCATTCAAAGAAAAGAAAATCATGGTCTGAACTTCTGTGGTGTCTATAAATCCATCTCTCTCTGCCCTCGTCTTCCCTCTGGTCTCAGAAGATAAGATCCAGTCCTGTTCAAGTCGAATCCGTATCCCGCTGCCCCCTCTCCCGTGCAGCGCGCAGCACCCCCTCTCTCTCCTGCGTCCTCAGCTTCTGCCTTTCTGCTTGTCCTTCCTCCACAGGTTATAAGCACCTGCGGGTCCTCCCCGTTCTAACTGTGTCCCCACCCATCACCTTTCCCTTCCCTTTGGAGCCAGGCTTCAAAGCAAGGTCCACATGCACCGTCTTCACTCACCTCACATTTCTGCCTCACTTTCCTCCAGCCCTGAGCCTGCCCCCGCCACTGAACTGAAACTTTTCTCACCGTGTCAGCGGCTCCCAAAGGGACACACCAGGGGACATTCTCCAGTCTTGATCTTTTTCTGGACTTCTCTCCTGCACTGGCCTCTGTCAGACACTTTTCAAAACTCCCTGCCTGCCTGGCCTTGTAGCTGTTTCTGCTCCTTGGCGCGCCCCAGACTTCTCCCCAGCCCGGCCAGTGTGCTGGGGATCACAGGATGCTGCGCTCACCTGCTGTTTTTCTCTCCACCTGGTCCCAGGCAATCCTCTTGTGATTTTAGCTCCCTCACCGTAAGCGGATGACCCCCAAATCTAGCCCTCCAGCTCTTACGTTCTCCCAGGTTTCAAACGCGTATATCATATCTAACCGCCTACCTTTAGAAGCTCGCCACCTGGATGTCTCCCTGGTGTCTGAACCCAGCGTATCCAAGAGGAGACTCCTCCCTTTCCCCCACCAATGTCATCCGTATCATTTGGTGGTTCTGTCATCCACAAAGCCACCCAAGCTGGCGCCCTCGACTCATCTGAGGCTCTCATCCCTCTCGCTCATCCCCATTCAGCTGATCCCTAAATCTTGTTTATTCTGCCCCTCCCCGCTTTAAGCAAATGCTTTTTTTTTTGGGCTGGGCTGTGCGGCATGTGGGATCTTACTTCCCCAACCTGGGATCGAACCCACGTCCCCTGTAGTGGAAGCATGGAGTCTTAACCTCTGGACCACCAGGGAAGCGGCCAAGCAAATACTCTTGACCCTTTTTACTTCTCTCCATCCTCACTGTCAGCACCTTGAAGTCAGGCTACCATCATTTCTGTTCTAGACTCTGGCAAAGACCTTCCAACCCCACCCTCCTCTAGTCCCTCCTCTGAGCTTCAGCCAGGATGATCTCTCTCAAATGAAAATCTGGTTTCTTCGGTGGCTTCCCGTCACCTACAGCAGGAGTCAGCCAACTACCACCCACAGGCAAAATATGGCCCTTGACCTGCTTTTGTAAATAAAGTTTTATTGGATCAACAGCCATGCTCTTGTTTTTTTAAAATTTTACATATTGTTTATGACTGCCTTTGCATTATGATGGCAAAATCGAGTAGCTGCAACAGAGATCGTATGGCCCCAAAGCCAAAAATATATGCTATCTGTCCTTTATAGAAAACCTTTTGTGACCTCTGCCTTACAGGATAGAACAGGATGGAATTCAAGCACCTTAGTGGGCTTCCGGTGCCCTCTGTGACCTGGCTCTTGTCTGCCTCTCTGGTCTCATTTCCCTGTATCTTTTCTTCATGCTTTGTGCCCCAAACGGTTTATGTTACTCCCTCATACGCTGTGTTGTTTCCCACCCTTGGTCCTGTGTCCATGGTTTTTGCTCTGACTGGACCCCCTTCCCATGTTTCTTCACTTTATGAACTCTTATTTGTGACTCAGCTCAAGTGTCACCTACCTCAGGAGACTTCACCGACTCCCTGGCTGGGTCACATGCCCCTCTGCCGTGGTTCTGCAGACCCCATGATTCCCTCTCCCATAGCACTTTCCATAATACGTTAGGATCATCTGTTCGGGTGTCTGTCTCCCTCATTGGCTGTGAACCATTTAAGGACATAAGCTTTCTCTTTTCCTTCTTACCTCAGCACCCACCATGGTGTCTAGCACATAGTAGGTGCTCAATAAACATGCATTGAGCAAATAAATGACCAGTGGATGGAAGTTAGATGGCCTCTCTAATCACTCTGATAGGGTGATTAGAAGGATGACGCTGATATGAAGAGCCAAGTGTGGCTTTGCCGGACGGGGTAACTGTCTTGTATCACAGAGCAAGTTGCTAGCAGCATGGAACAAGAATTTTTGGAATATAGTGGGGGAACCTGATGGTCTGGGGCTCCCTCTGTTGGGGGGAGGGATGGGGAGTGTTCAAGTGTTTGGGATCCCCATTTGGTAGCCTTGGGAAGTCCAAATAAAATTGTATGTATCCTGGTCAGAGACTTTATTTATCCCTCAATTTCAATGACCGATCTGTCACCACATAATTAGAGATGCTGTGATTTGAATTTATTACCAAACATGGCTCTGCACTGTTGCTATTGGACTTGTACCATATTGCAGTGTGAGCGTGGAGATTATTGTATAAATTATTCTCACTCACATAATCATCGTGATTTTAATTACTGTGTAATCTTCGCTAATTACTGTTGTACGTATCATTTGCTTTGGTACTGATTTAACACAACTGCTTTTCATTTGGCTAAAAGACGGCATTACAACTTTTCCTTTTTCAGGGAAAAATTTGCTTTCTGTAAACATTTGCAGCCCCATACTCTTGGCTTGTGGTTCTTAGTTTAAAAGCAAAAGAGGGACTTCCCTGGTGGCACAGGGGATAGGACTCCGTGCTCCCAATGCAGGGGGCCGGGGTTCGATCCCTGGTCAGGGAACTAGATCGCACAGGCATGCTGCAACTGAGAGTTCGAGTGCCCCAACTAAGGCGCCCGAGCCACAACCAAGACCCCGTGCTACAAACAAGACCCTGCTCAACCATATAAATAAATTTTTTTAAAAAAGCAAAAGATTTAGACACCACCATCCTCCTTTGATCAGCCCCCGTGGATTTTTATGTAGGATAAGGCTGGCTTGAATCAGTAAAAAGGTCTAAACTATAGGGGGTTTTTCGTTTGTTTTTTTGTCTTTTTTTTGGCTGCGTTGGGTCTTTGCTGCTGCGCACGGTCTTTTCTCTAGTTGCGGCGAGCGCGGACCACTCTTTGTTGCGGTGCGCGGGCTTCTCATTGCGGTGGCTTCTCTTGTTGCGGAGCACGGGCTCTAGGTGCGAGGGCTTCAGTAGTTGTGGCACACGGGCTCAGTAGTTGTGGCTCGCGGGCTCTAGAGTGCAGGCTCAGTAGTTGTGGCACACAGGCTTAGTTGCTGGGCAGCATGTGGGATCTTCCCAGACCAGGGCTTGAACCTGTGTCCCCTGCATTGGCAGGCGGATGCTTAACCACTGAGCCACCTGGGAAGCCCTAAGATATTGTCTTTCAAATAAAGTTGTATTACTTTCAAGGAAATGCAATTACTCTACTGCAGAAGTGGGGGCCAAGGATGGGTCCATGTGAGACCTGCTTAAATGATTAGATAAGACTCGTTTGTAATTAGTTCATTAATTATGTAAATGTGAATGGATGATACTTGGTGTTAAAAACAGCTTGTTCTCAAAGTAGGTTAAGCATCCGACTGCTAATCTTATTTCAATAGCACATCTATTTACTGGTCTCTGCATTCTTAGAACCAGAGCTCAGGATCATTTTAATCCATCCTGAATGTACTTAATGAATGAGCCTCTCATGAAAATGGTTTTATGTCTTCCTAGGACAAAAGGGTTCTTTTCAGTTTTATCAGTATTAAGAAGATTAGTGCGCAAGATGTGGAAGCTGGAAGCATGGAAATTTTCAATGCAAACATACTAACCATGGACCCAAGGCCTGAGCAAGTGAGGAGCCGAAGTCTGGCTCTGTCCGGGGTTTATCTCTGGAGCCAGCATCACTCTTGGACAGGCTTCCGTGGGAAGGAGGGCTGTTTTCTATCCAGAGCTCCAGGTCTTATACGATAGATCTGCAGATCTTTCAGGAATTTTGAGGCTCACCTAAGTTAGATGCAAGTTTGCATAAAACCATTTGGATTAATCACTGATAGTTCAGAACATTCTTGTAGTATCTGTGGTTCTCTAACTGAGCTAGACTTTTGTTAAGTAAACTTATCAAAACATACATACTGGAAACTGCATCTTTTGAAACTTTCAAAAATTGGTCTTACCTTTGTAATAACTACCAAAATCGAAACCAGACCATTGCTAGCCCCCTAACACCTTCTTGTATCTGGTCCAGTCGTGACCTCCTCCTTACTCAAAGGTAACCACCATCCTAATTTCTGCTCTGAATTTAGATAAGCCTATTTTTTGAACTCTCCAATGCCTTTAAGTTTAAATTTAGCTTTTCTGTTTTTCCTAAGTAGCAGTTTCCTCTGATACAAGCTAGACTATCAAGCTGGATGCTGAGTGAGACTTTTCTACTCCTTTTGCTCAGTAAACATTTCTTCCTTAGTTTCCATGCCCAGGAGGACATGAAGGGTCACTCGTACTTCCCTCCAGTCATACATGGGTGAACTGCCTTCCCCTCTAGACTATAAGCTTCTTGAATGCGAGGTTTATTCACCTCAGTGTCAGCAGCAGCTGGCGTCATGGCACTCAACAAATGATTCTGAATGGCTAGAAGGAGGAGTGGATGGATGGGTAACTTCCGTTCGCTTAAAGCTGCATTTTTATGATGAACTGGGTGCTGTTATGAATAAGTCAGAGATTTTATGTGGTTATTGCCATTGTACAGTACTCAGCTGAGCTAATGTCTATGCATAGAAAGTGAAAGAAAGCATTGAAAATTTATTTAAAATCTGTTGAACCCAAGTTGAATCTCTAATCCGATTTGATTACTTTACATACCCAGTTTGTTCTTTCAGGACATTGTGGAGGTTGTTATCAGAGGGCAGGCTCAAGTTTGAGAGCCAGTACTTTCCCGTCTCATCAGATTGTGAACGCCGGAGGCTCTCTCCGTCTCTGTTTTTCCAGGGGGACAATGAGGGATTCGAACCAAATGTGGTTCCAGCTCCCTCTCAATTCTGAAGTTGATAAAATTCTCTAGAAATAAAACCAGGCTTTGGATTGGGTTTCGACATAGGAGGAATCCCCTCTAGGTTGTGTACTGGAAGTTGGTTTTGAATCTCTTGGTTTGAATCTCAGAGAAGTGGGTTTGGCTGACCCGTAAGTGGGGCTGCTGGGGTCTGAATGAAGCAGCCGGATGAGGCAGATGGAGCCTTTTGTCCCCTCTTTCTTCATTCCCACGATCCCTCATCTTTCTATTCCTCCATTCCTTCACTCTTTCCACTCCACGCCCTTCCCTTAAGGGACTCTTCTAGATCCTGGGAATTCACAGAAGAAAAATACAGTCTAGTTCAGAATTAACAGTCTTGTTGGGAGTTATAAACAAGTAAGCAAACAATTATAGGATAGAGGCTGGGGGAGCACAGGGGCTGTAGGAACCAGAGGAGACCCCTAACCCAGCCTGGCAGGTGGGCGAAGGCTTCTGGAGGTGGCTGCAGTGGGGCTGAACATGGAAGGGCGAGTAAAAATGTTTGCTTTTCTTTCTTTTTTTTTTTTTTTTATCACTCAGTAGAATCACCCGTAAAGTGTCCTTTCCTTCCCCTTTCCCTCTCTCTCTCCTTCTTTCTTCTTCTCCTTCTTTTTTTTTTTTTTAAACAATGAAGGTGTCTGGGCACCATCAACTCTGCTAGCCTCCACCTTAATTTGACAATGGTTTTTTTTTTATATTGACTTGATTTCTATCTTTACCTTCCTCTCTACTTCTGTCTATATCTAAACACATTTTTTTATGCCCAACAACGTGAAAGTAAGTTGAAAACATCATGACAGTTCTCCTTAAGATAAGTTTCACATCTTTATCCTGCGAAGAAGGACGTTTCCTAACTATTTGCACCATTATTGCAGCTAAAAAAATGAACAAATCCACTGTATCATCCAAGATACCAACATTCATATTAACCCAATTGTTCTGAAGTTGTATCACTGTACTTTTTGAAAGAAGAATCCTATTAAGGGCACTCATTGCATCTCGTTGTTTTGTTTCTTTGGGTCTCTCTTTTAGAAAAAAGTAAATAGACTATTTTTTTAGAGAAGGTTTAGACTTACAGAAAAATTGAGCTGAAAGAACAGAGCGTCCGTATTCCCCCGTCTCTGTCTTCCTACCCTCAGTTTCCCCTCTTATTAACATCTTCCATTAGTTCTTATTCTCTTTTAAACTAGAATGGTCCCCTTACCTCCCCGCCCCCATTGAAACTGATTTTTTTGGTAGAGTTTCAGGCATGATTCTGATGGCAACTCTGTTCAAAACCCACTGGTCCTAGTACCTGGTGGCCAGTAAGAATGTGTGGGTGAGACAAGGCAAATTCTGGTGACCCACAGGAGATACGTGGGCAGGTGTCCACTGAGGGCAGTTAATGGGTCATTTTTTTTAAGTGTCAAGGACTCAGCACCTGCTTAAGATCAGAGGAAACAGCACGCAAGGCTTAAGAGTTATCTTGCCTCATAAAAACATTATACTATAGGGAATATAGGGTATTTACAGAGTCTACTTCCTGACTCAAGTCTCTGCACCTTCAGGCCAGAAATAACCAGGCGGAGGGCCTCTCTGCTGCTTATTCCACAGCTTTCCTGCTTGCCATCAAGCAGGCCTCCCTGGGCATCACACCCCCGTGGCCTCCTCCTTGCTTCAAGTCTTTCCCTTCAGCCGAGTGGCCTTTCTAAGCCCTAGTGTCTCTGCCTGTGAAATGTAGACATCAGCCCTTGCTGGTCCAGGGTTTTGAATAAGCTAATAGCTGGCAGGAGGGCTCTTCTACTTGGGGTGTCTTCCTCAACCCCTCCCACCACCAGATCCTACCCCTCTTCCGAAAGCCTGACTGCACCCTGCCGCCTCCAGAAAGGCTGTGCCCTCAGGCCGCAGCCCCTCGCCTCTCCCTTGCCAGCCTCCTGCCACGTTTTACACTCCACGGTTCACGGTGTACCTGGAGTTGCTCGCACTGCTGACCCTTCTGCATGGGTTGATCCAGTGTCCACACCCACAGTGTACCCTCCGAAAGGCTGAGGCAGCCCGTCTCCTTCTATGAGGAGCTTAGCTGAGCGTTGCATTGGTATAGAGTCAGTGAGACTGAGGTGAGAGCCTTGGCTCTGCTCCTTCCTCTCCATCTGCCCTCTGAGCCTCCATTTCTTCCTCTGTAGAATGGAACAGTCAAAGGCAATAGCGGGCAGCAGAGTAGAGTGTTCAGGACACGTGAATCCCGAAGCTGGATTCCTTAGTTTAAATTCATGTTTCTCCCGTTTATTCCATGACAAATTACTTATCCTTCCTGAGCCTCATTTGTGAAATAGGAAGATTATAAGAGTTGCTGACTTAGAGGACTGTCATGAAGATAAAATTGAATAACGTCTGCAAAGCCTAAAGGCGCAATATACAGTGGCTCTTGTGATGCAGAATTCACCTGCACACTCTAGGGACTTAATAAATGTCTCGTGTTTCCTACCGCATCAGGCACAGTTTTGGGCACCATGTCAGCTTCTATTACAGACCATCAACTGCTATGTTGGACTCGGTTCCAGTACCTTCAGGCCATCTTCAAAGGACATCTGGTTTCCCATCCAGGCCTCGATGTTAAAGAACATCGATACATTTTTAATTTCCTCTTTAATTTCAGGGTGTCGATGCAGAATTGAGGGGGGGTGATAGCATGTCTTTTGGGATGATTCATGGCGTCATTAAATCTGCATCGAGTTTCCTGTAGTTACTGTTGGCTCAGGCTCTGCTCAGACTCAGACCTGGGAATTCTGGTTTTTATTGTGTGACCGTGACTAATGCCAGTGAAGCCAGTGTCTCCCTGACTTGGGCCTCTCTCTGTTTTACTCATTGTGTCTCAGTGGATTTTGAGCAATGTATGTGTGTAGACATGAGTTCAAGTGGTTGAGGTTTCCTCTTAGCTTTCTACCTGGGGGGTGTGTGATGTTGTGGAAGGACAAAGCAATGGCTTCAGATCTGGCCAGCCAGGGTTCAGATCCAGACCCTGCCACTGAGCAGTGTGAGCCTCGAGCAGATGGCTTCTCACTGGTGAGCCTCAGTTTCCTCATCTGCAAGATGGGGTGATCATCCACATTCTGATGAGATGATATATACAAAGTACATGCATTTTTTTCTTCACCCAGTATTCATGGAATGTCTACTGCTATGGCAGGCACTAGAGAGAAAACAAAGGAGCCGCATTCACAGGATGGCCTGTCAGGGGAGGGGGTGTGGCCCAACTTGGAGACACGTGTGTCAGCAGCTGGCTTGCTCTGAGGCTGAACAGACCACTTGGGTATCCTCACCCCTTTTCTGTGCTGCTCAGAGCAGGCTCGGACATAGGAATTGTTTATTCTTGAACATCTGCCCTCAATCCTCAATCTAATCTAACCTAATGGGAGGGGCCATTAATTGAAAAACAATCATTAAGATTTTAAACATATATTTATTAGTAGTAATGTTTTGAAATGAATAAGTAATATATATGCAAGTTCAATTGCACCAGAATCCACCTGGCATGAAGAGCTGGGGGCAGGTGGAGGTGTACATGGGCTACGCTCATGTTTACTGACTGTCCCGATGACGTACGTTGTCTCTGTGAGGTTGGGAGTCACTGTTCCCACTGTCACAGCGAGGCTTCACAAGGTACCTGGCTAGGAAGGGACAGAGCTAGGATTTGAACCCAGGCCTGACTGCTTCCTGAAGCCCGGATTCTTAGCCTTGCAGGTTAGAAAGAGTAAAAATTCCAGCATTTCTGCATGATCATATCCTGATTTATCTAATAAGCCTTCATACATGTTGAGCCACCAATACTTAGAGAAAAAGAAATAAAAGGAATCCAAATTGGAAAAGAAGTAAAACTGTCACTGTTTGCAGGTGACATGATACTACACATAGAAAATCCTAAAGATGCTACCAGAAAACTACTAGAGCTCATCAATGAATTCAGTAAAGTTGCAGGATATAAAATTAATACACAGAAATCTCTTGCATTCCTATACACTAACAATGAAAGATCAGAAAGAGAAGTTAAGGAAACAATCCCATTTACCATTGCCTCAAGAAGAATAAAATACCTAGGAATAAACCTACCTAAGGAGACAAAAGACCTCTACTCTGAAAACTATAAGATGCTGATGAAAGAAATGGAAGACAACACGAACAGATGGAAAGATATATCATGTTCTTGGATTGGAAGAGTCAATATTGTCAAAAAGACTGTACTACCCAAGGCAATCTACAGATTCAGTGCAATCCCTATTAAACTACCAATGGCATTTGTCACAGAACTAGAGCAAAAAAATTTTAAATTTATATGGAAACACAAAAGACCCCAAATAGCCAAAGCAATCTAGAGAAAGAAAGACGGAACTGGAGGAATCAGACTCCCTGACTTCAGATTATACCACAAAGCTACAGTATTCGTATATATTCTTTTGTTCATCAATTCACTTAATGGACATTTATCAGATGCCTACTATGCACCAGAGGACTCAAGGTCCACTCATTCATCCAACACATATTTAGTGAGCACCTACTATGTGCTAGGGCTCTGGCACTCCACTCATTCTCTCAACAGATGTTTACTGAATGCCTACTGTGTGCCCAGACACTGTTCTAGGCACAGGAGTAGAGCAGTGAATGCAACAGACAAAAACTCTTGCCCTCCTGGAGCTCTTTCTTATCTCCGCAACATTGCAGGGTTGACCTGGTTTCCCCCCATTGTACAGCTGAAGAAACTGAGGCCTAGAGAAGTTAGGTGACTATCCCAAGGCAAGTGAGTGGCTAGTGAGTGGCAGAACCAGACTAGACTCCAGGGGACAGATGTTACCTGGTAAGGTGACATCGGAGACACTGTTAACCCTGTATCACATCACAGAGTGTGGAGGAAGTTTCCAGAGAAGGGTGCTGCTGGCTGTGGGGTTGGAACCCCACCTCTGCTACTCCCAACTGTGTGTGCCACCCCGCCTCACTGTGCCCGGAGCTCACAACTCCTACCCCCCAGGGTGGCCGTCGAGGTTATAAACGGACGTGGCGGTCAGCTCCGTGCAGGCAGGTGGCCCACCCGCTTGTTCTCCCTTGTACCCATGGCAGCAGCACGGCGCCCAGCACACAGTAGGTGCTCAGCCAGGGGTAACTGTTTCGGGCCCAGCCTGGAGCCTGGGCGGCTGGATGCCCAGGAATGCTGCTGGCTCCTTATCAGGCAGGTATGCTAGAAGCCTCTTCCTGTTGGGATAGACTGAAGGGCAGGTGCAGAAGTTCCCAAGATGTTTCTGGAGTCCCTTCTCAGAGAATCACAGTGCCCCCGCCTAGGTCGTGTCTGCACCCGTCGTCTCCCAGCGACTCGGAGCACCTCCTGTGCATCACGTCTCTCCCTGGCTGAGGCAGGCACAGCAACGTCTTGATTAGCCACCATCCGTCCGTCACGCGATGCCAACGGAAGGGAGTTCCACCTGAGCTGAGCCGTCCCGTGAGGACAGCTGGGAAAAAAATGAGTCTTCCCAGGCCCCTGGAGGAAGACGGGGGAATGTGCTTGAAGTGTCCAGAGCCAGGGCAGAAACGGAGAGGATCACCGTGACCCAGACAGCAGAGCTAGAACCCACACCCTGAAGCCTGCAAGAGGGCGTCTGCATTCAGATTCAGTGCTGCGGTCTCCACACAGAAAGGAGTGGATGCAGCAACCTTCCCCCTTGGAGTGGTGGAGCAGACAGGAAATAGACTAAGATGCTGCAGAGGCGTGGGTGGATTTCTGAGTGGTAAACCCAGGAGACAGCGCTCAGCCGAGACGAGGCTTCTTTCTCTCCTTCTCCCCCACCCCTTCCCCATCTCCCCTCCCTCCCTCCTCACTCTGCCCCCACTCCCAGTCCTCTCTGCCCTCCCCCGCTGAGTCTACACTGCTTGGACTGTGTTCTGGTTTCAAGCCCACCAGCTGAGGCTCTGAAGGCACCAACCAGACCACTCCAGAAGGAGGGACCCTGCCCACTCCACCCCACGACATCAACACGGGGGCCCCCAGCAGGGCTCCGTGATCAGTAGCTGGCGGCAGCCAGGTGGGCCCTGAGCGGCTGTGCCTTCTGGAAGATGCTGCTCCTGGTGGGCCTTGGGGAAGGCGGGCACATCTCCGCTGGTCTGGTGCAGCCGAGGTCCCCCGTGGCTCCAGCCCAGCGAGCCTGTGTCCTCTGTGCCTGGACAGCAGCACACATGGGCTGCGACCTCCAGACCCCACTCCTGGGCTGCTGACGGTTTCGTGTGCCCCCGGCCTGTCCCACCTTGTGGTCAGAGATGAGGAAGGCCGGTCCTCAGCTGCCAGCCCACACCGCATCTGCGGCCCTCCCCTCTGTCCCCCTGGCCTTGCTCTCAGCCTCCCTCTTCCTTCACCACCTCCATCGCCACCGGTCTCTTCCTCTCCATCCCCCCATCCGTTCTCACTTCACCTTCTCTCTTGTTGGTCCTGCTTCTACTTCTCCCCACTTCTCTTCTCCTACCGCTCTTCCTCCTCCCCCTCCACCCTCTCCTCCTGTAGCTTCTCTTCCCTCCCTGTCTTGGCTTCTGCAGCCAGAGGGGAGCTGGGACGAGTGGGATGGCAGAGTCCCAGGAGGCCCGGCAACAGGAGCCCTGGGTGCTGCCACCCCCACGTGACAGATGATGGAGGAGACTGAGCGCCCAAGACACATTCATCACGTCCGCCTCCTTTCAGGGCCAAGACAGGACGGAAATGACTTCTGTCAGCTCTGCAGCAGCCCAGTGCCCCTGGCAGCTCCAAGCTGTTTATTAAAAAAAAAAAAAAGATGAAGAAAAGAAAGAAAGAAAGGCATGTGAATGCCATCTTGCCATGTGTTAGGGGAGCGATTCTAAAGTGATGATGTTGACAAACACCCCTTCAGGTCATCACACAGGAGCTCTCCAGCTCCCTTCCCGGCCTGCGTCCAGCTGTGACGGAGATGGAAGGTGACAGGCAAGAAATAGGAAGGGAGCAGCTACTCTGGGCAAATTGCGAGGCTTTTGTTTGAGCACGTGGGGGCCAGCCGTTGCCGGGAGTGATGGGACGCAGGGTCAGCTGCCCGTTCATCCTCCTGCCCGCTCCTCTTGGGACTTCACGTGAGGCTTCCGTGGAGCCCAGTGGTGGGTTAGGCTCCAGAGACCCAGAGGTTGTTAGTAGTCATCGTAATGAGCCCTGACAACTAATTATTGATGATTAATAGCCATTCATTATCGATTATTATTAATCATAACTGTTAACCATTATTTGAGGAGCTAGGTGCCCGGCACGGGGCCCAGGGCTTTTCTTCTCTCCTCTTGATCTCCCTGTGAGATCAGGACGGTGACCTGGGCTAGGAGGAGGGGGAAGGAGTGCATCCAACGAAGGGAACTGCAAATGCAAACCCCGGAAGCAGGAAGAGCGGGGCCTGTCCCAGGAGACCCGTGTGGCTGCAGCAGAGTGAGCCAGGGGCTAACTCACAAGACAGGAGGTTGGGGAGGGGGTCGGGAGCCTGAGCCCCCTGGAAGACTAAGGATAGTGAGGACAGTGCGTGATGGAGGCAGCGCATCTACACGCCTACCTTGGGATCCATCTCCTGGTCTCCTCACCGCCCCCAGACTGTGACATTGACCCTCTTCACCTAGCTGAGCTAGGGCATGAGGAGGGACAGATGAGCGCAGCCAGTCCTGTGCCTGTCACTCACGGAACCTTTTCACAGAGCACCATCGCCATGGTCCTGGGTCAGGGGAGGTAGCGTCAGAAGAGAGAGGCTTATGGGATGGTAGGAGCTCAGGAAGGCAGTGCCTAGGTCCCTACCCAGGTCCCTGAAAAAGATCCCAATCCCCTACCCTATCTGTACTCTCCACTCCTGACATCACCTCCAGGGGCCATGGGCTTGGCTTCTTCTGAGACTGAAAAGCCCTTTGGGTCACTGTGGTCAGCTCTTTTCCTTCTCAACTATCCTACCTGGTCAGGGGATGGAAATGGTGATAATCAGACTGTGGTGAGCAGGACACCTTCCTCAGTCTTGTGCCAGAATTCCAACCTTTATGCGTAGGAGGCTGGCTCTTGCAATCATTCCTGTCGTGACAGAGCAGCAAGCAGGGGCTAACGGCTGGGGACCTGCGTCACCGTTGCTCCCACCTTCTTCAGGCTGAGCCCCGGCCCTGGCTGCCACGCCCAAACTCTGACATTTGGCACCCCTTCTTGCTTTTTTTATAAATTACAGCTTTGCTGGTGTGTGGGAAGGAGGTCGTTTGTCTTAGAGGGAGGACAAATAGATTTTATTTTTTAAAGGAACAGTGGATGGACTCCAGTCTCTCTCCTTTAAGCCCTGCTTTTCGTTGTACAGTCTATAATTTTGCCCCACTGCGAGATTCCCAGTTTTCAGAGGCAGAGTGGTTTTGGCTCAGCTGCTGCAAAATACCTCTGCCTGGCAGTCCCAGAATAGAAGGCGTCTGTCCTCTCGTGTATAGTCTTGGTTTCAGGTTGATTTGATGTAAATGTCTCCCTTTTGAAGGACCGTATTTTGTTTGTTTGTTTGTTTGTTTTTAATCCCACCCCCATCCCATGAAACAATCAGGGGTGTCATGGAGCATCTCATTCAGACGCATATTTGGGTCACTGGCTCTATCTAGCAAGCTCTGCTTGGTGGGGCTGTCCTCCGGGCTTGGCCCTAAATAAATAAATAACCTCCCGTAGGTGCCCCTGAGTCTTCAAGAAGCAAATTACCTATTTCACAGCAGGCTGTGTGGTGATAGGTCCTATCATGTCAGAGACGGTGCATCGTAAATCTGAGTCATCCGTCAGAGGTGCAGTTTTAATCTACTCAAACGTACTTCGGTTTAATTATAGACAGAAATTGCATTTCAGAAAGCGACGAGAAATCATTTACACGGGCTTGAGTCTGCATATTAAATCACACGGTTCGTTGGAGGGTGCAGGTGGGGTCAGCATTTCCAGAGAAAAATACTATTAGTGCCCGCGCTCTGGGGCTCAGTCGCGCCGACTGTAGAGACGGCACGATGTCTGCTGACGGAAGGTTTCTTCTTGGCACAGGATCCAGGAGGAGGCCGGCGACGGGGCCCGGGACGCCCACGGCAGGACCTTGGGGGACAAGGTCGCATCCCCGCTCTCCCTCCGCCGGGGAAAGTACGGCCACTTCGGGGACGGCGAAGAGTGTGGCGTCCAGAGAAAGCCCCCAGAGAGGTCGGGCACGCCGTCCTCCTCCCCGAGTGGAGACGCGTCCCCGCGGCCCAGGGACAAGCTGCCCAGCCCGTCGGCCGCCCTGTCAGAGTTCGTGGAAGGGCTGCGGAGGAAGAGAGCGCAGAGGGGCCGGGGATCGCCGCTGGGCCTGGAGGACTGGCCCACTCTCCCCATCTACCAGACCACCGGGGCATCCACGCTGCGGAGGGCCAGGACCGGCAGCGACGAGGGCGCTCTGGCTCTGAGGGCCGGGGCCGAGTCTCCCCTGGACGCGTCGGCCGGGCTCCTGCGGTCCACCAGCCTGAAGTGCATCTCCTCCAAGAGCGTGGGGGGCCCCAGCCCGCCGCCCGAGAAGCTGAAGACCCGCTTCAGTTCCTGCGAGTCCCTCCTGGAATCGGGGCCCGGCTCGCGGAGGACCCCGAGCTCCCCGACGGCGCTTAGGCGCTCGTTCTTGTCGCCCACGCTGCGCCCACGGAGGCGCTGTCTGGAGTCCTCGCTGGAAGATGCGGGCTGTCCGGACCTCGGGAAGGAGCCGCTCGTCTTCCAGAACCGCCAGTTTGCACACCTGATGGGGGACCCCCTGGGCAGCGACCCATTCAGCTGGAAGGTCCCGAGCCTCAACTATGAACGCAAGACCCAAGTGGGTTTCGATGACTTCCTCCCGGCCATCCGGAAGCCGGAGACGCCTACGTCCTTGGCCCGAGCGGCCAGAGATGGCCAAGACAGCTCACAGCGTACAGGCGTCCACTTTGAGACGGAAGAGGCCGACAGGGGCTTTCTCTCAGGGATCACCACCGTTTTGAAAAAGAGCCCGGAGCCCAAGGAGGACCCCGCTCACCTCTCCGACTCATCCTCCTCCTCCAGCTCCATCGTGTCCTTCAAAAGCGCCGATAGCATCAAGAGTCGGCCGAGAATCCCACGGCTGGAGGGTGACGGTGGTGAGAGAACATCCCCCGAGATCGAAGAGCCGGGGGCGGGGAGGAAAGCGGAGGATGTTGAGAGCATCATGAAGAAATACCTGCAGAAGTAGGAGCCAGCTCAGGTAACAGCGCCCGGCTGCCCTGTCCTCCTGGGGGGATGAAACGAGGTGGTCCACCCAGGGCTGGCAGCCTGGAGGCAACCGGCTGCTGCTACTGCTTTTAGGTTTTCACTGAAATAACGTGTTGCTATTTATGCAAATAATGTGTTGCTGGTAAATGCAAAACTTATCAGAAGCCCTCACTAGGTGCCACCGGTTTCTCTGCTCTTGAAAATACAGACCCATCAGAAAGCGTGAGGGTCCTGTGGGGGGCGGGGGGGAGGGTGCTGAAGGAGGCGCTGGGCTTTCAAAGTTTTCCCACCCTTGTCCTGTTCTCTTTCCAGCGCTCCTTTCACCTGGTGCTGGGGGAGCCGTGGAGGCATCTGTCCACACAGTGACGGGAGAGCCCGGGTGGATGGGGGGAGGGTCAGGCTAGTGTAGACGAGACCTTGATGTTAGTGAAGTCCAACTCTTGCATTAAATGTGTAAAGAGAAACTGGGGCCCTAGAAGGGGGAGGAGGGGACAAGTACAAAGGTCACAGAGTGACACCGTGGGAGCAGCAGTGCTTCCCTCTGCCTTCTCCTCCCCGTCCCGATCCTGGCACTTCTCTGCAATAAAGGTAGGAAGAGACATTCGTTGCTAATAACAGCTCGTTTATTGAATGTGTTTATCAGGCAGTCGATTGGTGCCCACAGTTACCCCAAGAGGTGGTGAGTATGATTTATTCCCATTCTAGAGGTTGACAAACTGAGAATCATATAGGTTAAGGCACTTGTACAGAATCACCCAGGCAGAACTGGGATTCGAAACTCCAGAGTCCCCACACTTTTGTTGGTGATACTTTTTCTTAGGTACGTATTCCAGGCCTCTTTGTGAGTAAACTCGGAGCCACACTGATGGAGCTGGGTCTTTAAAGGGGTTGCCTCTATGGAGGGCAAACTGAGGCAGAGCTTAGAATCGTACATCTAAAGGGGGGGATGGAGCTCACAGACTCCAGCCTCACTCTTGGACAAGTGAGGAAGACCTCAAGATCAAGGTCACCCAGTGAGTCTGCCACCAACCCAGCCACGCTGACTCCCAGTCCAGTGCTCTTTGCCCTGAGGCCAGGCTGGCCCCTGACTGCCCCTCGTAGGGCATGTTTCAGACTCCAGGGCACTGAGTGTTCCGCTTCACAGCTCCCGACTGATATGCAAAGCCCCATGAGGCAGGCCAGGAAGCAGCGGAGGGGGAGTTAGAGCCTCCCTCCGGGTTCAGACGCGATGCAAACCCACAGCCCAGTGGCGGGCCCCCCCAACCCCGGTGTCCGTAAATCTCCGTGTCACTGAAGCTCAGAACTCGCAGCGGCTCAAGGCTCAGGTGGTCAAGTGGTCACGCTCAGCCCACACCTGGCTCAGCCACCGGCCCTCCTTCCAGAGGCCTCCTGGGCCCAAACAAGCCGCATGTCCTGTCACTTTGAGAGTCACCCTCAGCCCATCAAAAAGCCATTGCCCCTTCCACGGAGATGGGCTTGGACTGTATCAGAGCAAATTAAATTGACTTAACATGGCCTTCTCTCTGCTCTCAATTACTGAGGAGAGATCTGATATTCATTTACATTATTATGCTCTCGGGGACACAGAACGCAGTTTCAAAGGCCAAGTAAAGGGCACACGTCCCGAACGGGAACAGTGCTTAGCAGACGTCGTCACAGAACATCTTGTCTCTGCCATTTTTTTTTAAAGCTCAGCTCCCCTTCCCCTCTCCCAGCAACGCTCGCTGTGATAATGGAGCGCCTGCCTAAAAATCTCCACCTTTGACTTGCATGCTGGAGTCTTGAGCTCGACAATACAGCTCCATTGCCCACGATACAAATGTGTTATGGGATTCGGAACCACTCAAGCCCCCAGAGCTCAGTTCTTACCTGTAACTGCCGAGCTATGCAACCTTGCTGAGCGTCTGTGTTCTCAGCTGGAAAATGGGGGTAATAATGCCAACTACCCAAAGTAGCATTGTGAGTGGCGTGTGAATCAGAGACCCCAGCCCAGAGCACTGCCCCAGCGGCCACAGTGCATGTCGGGTACCTGCACTTGGAAATGGTGGCCCTTCAGGATGTCTCTCAGGCTCCCTCCACTCGTTTCCCTTCTGCCCCCCTCCTATCTCATTCCGCTCAGCACATCGCTGCAGTAACGCCACCTGGGAATATGGGCTCCAGGGGCTTCCACCCACCAAAACACACTCCCCAGGCCCCATTTCTCAGCTCTGACCTGCATTTGTTTCCAGCCTCCTGCGACACACTGCCCTCCTTGAAGACTTCCCGACTCCACGACTTTCCGGAGAGAGAGACAAAGACCAGCCAGGCCTCCCCGGGGGCCTCGAGTCCACAGCCAGTGTGGCCGCCCTCAAGAGGCCAGGGGGGCCCAGCAGAGGCACATCCCATGGGGCGTGGGGCTCCCAGCATGCTAGGTCTGTACCAAATAAAGTGTTGGCTTCTTGGCATCTGGGCTTTCTCTCTATTCTATGATCATGTTACCTAGGACTCTGGAGGATTGATGGGGTGCACCTTGGGGTAGAAGGGTTCCGAGGAAGGGAACCAATGCAAACTGTTTGTAGTTTCGGGTGCACAGTGCTATTTCTTTCCCTACGTGTCTACATGCAATGGCCTTGCTCTCTTCACTTGGCCAAGTTCTGCTCAAATGTCACTTCCTCCAGGAAGTCTTCCCTGATACATCAAGCTGAAATAAATGCTCTTTCTCTATTCTCCCTTAAATCCCATGCTTCTATCATATTTCCCTTGTCTGTTTACATATCTACATTGTGTGTAGATGTGCAGGCATTCAAGAAATTTTGATGAATGAGTGACTGAACAAGCAAATGAACCATGGAACAAGTCAGTGGCTCATACACCCTGAATACCTGGGACACACTGACATATATGCATCTCTACAAATGTCCTCCCACAGCAACATTCAAGAACTTGTGACCCTCTGTTCCCACAGTCCCCTGTACACCTCACATACACAGCCTACCATGCACACACAACTATGCACGTGTACCTAAAACTACACTCACAAAGGCACACTTACAGCCTGGACACCTGCTTTATCAAACATCCTTGAAGTGTCAATAATCCTAAAACTATAGGCTAATGTTTATTGATCACATACTGTGTACTGACCACCATTTTAGGCATTTTACACAGTGCATCTCACTCCAACTTTATAAAGTCCCAAGAGATAAATCCACTTATTTTTTCCTATTTACAAAGGCAGAACTAGCTTATGCCTACGTTCAGGTAGCCAATGCTGCTTCTCCTTAAGTTCCCACTGGCACAGACTCCACGTCCTACCCCACATGTGCCTCTATTCCTAGGGCCCCTCTGGTACAGCCAGTCACAGCTGCCATCAGGAAGGAAAGTCCCTGTTGGGATCACTGGTGTGTTAATTTGCTAGGGCTGCTGTAACAAAGCACCACAAACTGCATGGTCTAAACAACAGAAACTTACTATCTTGAAGTTTTAGAGGCTAGAATTCCAAAATCAAGATGTTGGCAGGGTTGCCAAAGGATACTCCTTTGGATACTCCTTTGGAGTATCTTAAGGGACTCTCTCTTGGCTTATATGTGTCAGTCTTCCTCCTGTGCATGTCTGTCTCTGTGTCCAAATTTCCTCCTTTTATGAGGACACAGTCATAGTCACAGTCAATCAACCCTAACCTCAACTTGATTGCCTGTGCATAGACCTTATCCCCAAATAAGGTCACACTCTGAGCTCCTGGGGGTTCGGGTATCTTGGGAGGGGGTGGGGGACACAATTCAAGCCATAACAACTTACCAGTTGGCGCTCACCCCAAGAAGGGGAGATCTCAGCTCTGACCATCCTTGCCAGAGGTTGTGGGTAGAACTGGGAAGAGGAGGAGAGATGGGGTGGGAAGGAAATTCCCCGGATGCCCTCCCTGGAAGACCTCACCATCTGCCCGTCTCTCTGGTGGAGAGAGTCAGTGGAAGAGTGGACTGTGTTTTCTCAGATGCAGGAGCGTTCTCCCGCTTGGTGAGTCTGTAGACAAATACATCATATATTTATATGTATTTAAGGAACATCCCCCACCAGCCTGCCATGCACAGGAGTGGCCCCAGCTCACCGGAGAGAGCTGGGGCATGTGGAGGGGACATCCGAGATCTCTGCAGGGAATCAGAGGTCCTGGCAAGGAAGAGGGTGCTGTTCAAAAGCTTGCCGACGTTTGGGTGTGGGGTAAGGATGGGAGCAGACACAGCCCTGTGTCTTCCTCCAGTGGAACCCATGGAGCCTTGGAAAAACCACTTCCCTCACTGGGCCTCAGTTTCCTCATCTCAACGGTGGGAATACTAGTTATTAGAATCTAATGGGATTTGGGCATGGGAGAGTGTAGCAGGCTATACTAGTTTGCTAGAGCTGCTATAACAAAATACCACAGGCTGGGGGCGGGAGTGGTGCCTAAACAACAGGAATTTATTTTCTCGCAGTTCTGGAGGCTGGCATCCAAGACCAAGGTGGTGGCAGGTCTGGCTTCTGAGGCCTCACTCCTTGGCTTGCAGACGGCCGCCTCCTTGCTGTGTCCTCACGTTGTCATTCCTCTGTGCCCATGCATCCCTGGTGTCTCTCTTTGTGTTCAGGTTTCCTCATCTTATAAAGGAGCCCAGTCAGAGTGGATTGGGGCCCAGCCCAGGGGCCTCACTTGAACTTAGTCACATCTCTAAAGGCCCATCTCCAAATGCAGTCACCTTCTGAGGTTATGGGTGTTAGGACTTCAACATATGAATTTTGTAGGGGTCATAATTCAGCTCATAGCACATGCTATGCCAGAGAAGGTGACCAGTTAGTTTATTAATAATGATCATTATTATTAATATAGTGATCAGATAAATATGTCCCAAACTCCCAGCTTGGTCCCCAAACAAAAGCAATAGTGGAAATCAGGAATAGAGATTCTCACTGCCTTCCTGGCATTGGAGTTTTGCAGACATTTTTAGGGCCTGGAACCTGTGTGTTTCCATGTGCTTCTCCTCCTGTGCCAGCAGGATTACTTATCCAGCCAATATTTGTTGAGCACCTGCTAGGCACCAGGCACTGTTCCCCACACGGGGAATCCATGGAGAGCAGGTGGAACCCCCACCTGCTTTTCTGGAGGCAACATCCTCGCCGGGGAGACAGACAATGAGCAAGAAAATAAATATGTTGTCAGAGAGTGAGAAGTGGTATAAAGGAAAATAAAGATGAAATTATCTTGTAAGTTTCCTGTTAAAATTTTTCTGGACGTTTATTTTACAGAGTACCTTTTGGTAAAGAAAGGAAGCCATCATTTTTCTTCAGTCGTGTGAGTGATGCATTCAAAAAAATTAAACCCAGATAACAACAGCAAAGCTTTCCTCATCGTGCATCAGGAAACAGAAATCCTGAAGATGCTGTTAGAAATCAATTCAACATTCTAGAAGATAACCACTGTCCCCCTGCCTCTCGAATCCCCCAACCTAACACAGCCTGATGCAGGAGATTCTGACCCAGCTGGGTCCTCCTCCCTGCAAGCTCACTCCAGAAATTCTAGCATGGATCCTGGTGTCCCATCAAGCTCAGCCCAGGACCCAGTGCAGTAAGCACCGTGCAAGCCTTCACTTCTTCGACTTCTGCTACCCAGGGTAACTGGGTATTTTGAAAAATCAAATGCTCAGGAAGCACTTAGCACAGTGCCTGGCACGTAGCCCGCGGTCCACAGTGGCACCATTGATCTTTGGGCTCAGAAACGCTTTTCCCTGGTGCCCAACTCAGAGGCTCCATCTGCACGGCTGTGCCCTGTGTGGTTTCCCTGACATCATAACCAAAGTCATTTCAAAGGTGAGGGTGTTGCAGGTCTCACATCCAGGTGGGTTGAGTGGCCGCCCCAAATGTTTCCTCTTGTTTCCGGCCCCGGGGCCGTTTTTAGCAGCATGCCCCGGTCTTGAAACGAGCCTGGACTCTCAGGACTAGAAGAAAGCCTCAAGGTAATTTTACAAGCGAGGAAATGGAGGCTCAGAGAGGGGAAAGATCTGTCCCAAGACAAAGGTAGTTCTGAGTTCAGAACTCAATTAACATTTTCTCATTTAATCAATATTTATTAATCTTTCTACCACCCCATGTCCAGGGCACTGAAGATAAAGCTGAGACTAGGATGGCCAGAGGGCCTACCTTTGTGAAGCTTGTTGTTTACTGCAGGAGACAGGTAATAAACTGGGAGATGTATCCATCGGCTGGGCCCGCTCACCTGATGGCCCTTCAGTGGCCTACCTGCTCCAGGTCATCCTCCCATGTCCGTCCCATCCCAGCCCTGCCCAGAGCCCTCCCCAAGCCAAGAGAGACCCAGCCCTGTCCCAAGCCCCCTGGCTGTCTGCACCGTTCAGGGCTGAGGAACTGAGGTTTTGCATCCTTTCCCAATCCCAAGGATTGTTAAGTGGGAAGACTGTGGCAGCTGGGGGACGTGGGTGCTGGAGGGTGCTGGATGTAGTCTCGGCAGCTCTAGATGTGATGAATGGCCTGGCCGAGCTCCCGCTGTTGTCTTCCAAGAGTGATGGGCAGCCTCGGCGGGGTTCCCACCCCCAGAACCAATTGCTTATTTACCTGTCAGCAACCTTCAGGGCTCAGGGACAGAGGCTAGGCAGCAGGCCTGGTGATGAGGTGAGGCAGTGACCTTGTCACCCTTTGTTAAGAACCATTGCCACTCCCACTCCTTGTATGTCTGCAAGGAGCCAGCCACTGTGCTGGGCGGTACTCAAACATCACTGCTAAGAAGCGGTGTTGGGGGTCTCGACCCTATCAATCACGCTGTGTGTTCTACACCTGCAAGAAAACACTTTAAATGACTCGAAACGCTGCTTTGTAAGTAGCTGCACGAAGGCTCGGTAGCCCTGGGCAAAATCCTGCTCACGCACATGCCTTCAGCGTGCAGAGCTCAGGGCAGGGGCTTATTTAAGCCTCTCCATCCCCCACCCCCCATCATCTCAAGTTTGTGGTCTTCCCGCTCAGGCTGGCGCAGGGGGGAGGGGGAGACACAGCTGCATTTGCCCAAAGCCCTTGCCCTGGCCCTGCCCCCAGCTGATCCTGGGGAGTAGTCTCTGGCCCAAGGTGGAGGGAGGCTGGGGGACGCTGTTCTTTAAGGCACAGTGGCCTCGCCCTCCGTCAGCTGAGTCCAGTGACTGCAGCTGACTCTGAACAATTCAATAAACAGCAGTTCTTCATCGCTCAGCATGTGGGGTGAGGGAAACAAACAAGGGGTCAGGCAGAAGGTGGAAATGAGAGGAGAGGGTAGGGGATCCCCCACCCCAAATCAGGTGTTGAGGCTCAGAGAGGACGTGAGTGGTGACAAGGAGAGCTGGGATTTGAACCCAGAGCTCTGACTCCAAACCCAGGCATCCTTGATGATAATACCATGGGCCAAGCTTGGCAGTGTAGATAGTGCTTTTCTACAAGGTCAACTGGTAGAACAGGTCTATGGATCATATGGCTTCACCTTCGCCATCTCCCTCTGGCAGAACTAAGCCGGCCCTGCCTGCTCTACCTGGGAGGTAATGGGGCCCAGACTCTTGGAACAGGCTTGGATTTATTCCCGTCTTCGCCATTTTTTAAACTGTGACCTCGAGCAGTTTACTAAACTCCTTTGGTTGGAAGAGGAGACGCTAATTTTTAAAGCTTGTCTGGCTCACAGAAGCATGAGGACAAGGGCTAGTACACCCATTTTACAGATGGGGAAACTGAGGCTTTGCAAAACCAAGTGACTGACCAAGTTAGCAGTGAAGGAGCTGGGATTGGAGTTCAGAGTTCCTGACTCCTGGTTTAGGTTCAGTGGCCTCCTGCCAGTCTCGTGGCCTGATTGTCTAGCTGGTTTGGGGAAAGGCTAAAAGGGGGTTCCAGCTCTGTCACAGGCAGAGAGACACTGAGCAAGGGCCCCGCCCTAGCAGTCGTTCACCTCTGCTGCCAGCTCTGATCTCAAGCAACCTCCCTCAAAGGTGGGGTGGAATGGGGGGCTGGCTCCATGGGTGCCCGGCCTCTCTCCTGTCTTTGAAGGAACCCAATTTCATGCCTAATGGGTTGAGTGACATACCTAATTGCCATGGCCCAAGAAGCCATCAGATAGATTTAAATCTGTCTTCTCCTGAAAAGAGAGAGGTAACTGAATTTATTCTTGCTGCTGATCGCTCAATGGGTATCTCAATCAGAGCTGGGTGGGTGCCATGGCTTATGGTCCCTGGACTGTTACCCACTATACCTGTGTGTGGGAATCTCTGAGGTGAGTTTGGAAGGCAGGGACAAGCAGGGAGGGGCATGCAGGGATGTTCTCTGTAGCTGAGGAGCAGACACTGCTGGAAGGGCCTTGCTGGTACCAGTGCATTGGACTGGCACATTATTTTTCATGTGCAGAAACAGGACCAGAGAGGGAGCATCTATTGCCCAAAGTCACACAGCAAATTGGGAGCAGACCTGAACCTAGTGTTTTTCCCTTCACTTCGTGCTGCCTCTTGGAGCTGGAGAGAAATGATTCGAGGCTAATTCAGCGTTTGGGTTGACTGTGGATAACCCAGAGTGTACTAGAGAATCCTGATGGCATCTTCACATTCTTGCTTTCTCTGCAGCCCCGAGGGGTCCACATTCTTCTCACTGTGTGTCAGGACTGCTGGAGGCATGGCAGGTGAGCTCTGTAGCCTCTCGATGCCTCAGTTTCACAGCGACAGAGGCGGGATAGCAGCGATTGTATTGGATCCATCTCCCGAGCTTTCTCTGGTTCTCTTGGCCCCATCAATCTCCTGGACCCTCAGCTGCTGTCTGAATTGCAGCTACTATTACAGCAACATACATGCAGGTCAGAGAGCCAAACGCCAGGCTCTGTGGCTCCTCCTAGCACTCCAGAAGGGTATCACCCTGGAGAGCACTTTCACCAGTGAGTGGGGGTGTGAAGGACTGGAGGACACGCTCCCTCTCCACCCCTCCCTCTGTTGGACCACGCCGGGCAGTTTCCCTGTGCGTTCTAACAGAGACAGACCGTGGAGCCCAGCAACCACCGTGGCCAGAACGTGTGACTGACTTTGTAGCTTATCTTTCCTGCCTTCCCTTCCCTCTCCTTCAGTCTCACTGCCCTGAGATTGTACCTTCCAGTAACATAACAAATGTTTAAACCTTGCCCCAGGTTTATTTCCTCGGGAGCCTGGGCTAAGACTAAGACTAGGGCAAAGGTTGGTTGTGAGAATTAAACAGATGGATGCATGAAAAAGCACTTGGAACCTCTCCTGCACTTTACAATCACTTGTGGACTTGAGCTGCCATCATGATAGACATGCTGTTCATATCAGTCTTGAGTGATACGGTCCCCAAGTGCTTTGCCTGCCCCTGTCCTGGCCACTGCCCCAGCCCCACCCGGTTCCTTCTCCCTTCTGGGCTTTCTCATATGCTTTCTTCTCTGCCTGGCTCGCTCATTCATTCATTCATTCAAATGGATTTATTGGGCATCCACTCAACAACCTGAACAACCCAGACGCAGTCCCTGGTTTGAGACTTACATCTCATCTCACCTGTCTTCTCACCTTATGAATCGCCCTTCCTCCTACAGTCCTCAGTCATCCCTAACTTCCAGGTAGGGTTGGGGGCTCTGCCACAGTCTCCCCCCACCTGTGTCTCCCTCCATCATTATATATGTAGCACAGCATGAAGCCCTCTGTTCACCCACTGCTTTCCCCCACCCAACTCTGAGATGCAGGACCCAACCTGTGGTTGATGCTGAAGAAATGCATTCACTCAACCAGGATTTATAAAGCACCTTCTATGTGTCAGACACTGGACCTATTCTAGCGCTGGAGACGGAGCAGTGACTAAAACAGACAAGCATTCATGCCCTCATGGAATCCACATACTAGTTGGGGGTAGGGGCAAATGGTAAACAAGAGGAGAAAGTAAAAGATTCAATGTTTTAGATAGTGAAACGTGTGGGGGAGAAGACGAAGCAGGAGAGGGGTCCAGGAGGTGTTGAGAGTCGTGTGGAGAGTATTTTAGATGGAGTGGGTAGAGCAAGACTTCTTGAAAAAGACACATTAAGTAAAGATCTGAAGGGAGCGAGGGATGCAGCCATGTCTGCAACTTAGGGAAGAGCATTCTAGGCAGAGGAGACAGCCAGTGCAAAGGCCTTGGGGTGGGAGGGTGAATGATGTGTTTGAGCATCTGCAAGGAATCCAGTACAGCTGGAGTGGGGTGAGCGAGGGGGCGAGGAGTGGTGGACGAGGTCAGAGAGGTGATGGGGGCCAGATGATGTAGCACTTTGTAAAGATGTTGGCTTGAACTCAGATTTGGGAGCCATTCAGGGTGATCAACCATCCCAGTTTGCCGGGACTTAGGGAGCTCCCAGGACACAGAAGGTTCAATGCTAAAACGGGGAAGTCCCAGGCAAACAAGGGCAAGGCGGTCACCCTAGAGCCATTGCAGGGTTTGGAGCAGAGCTGTGACACGATCTGACCTGGGATTGATGAGGATCATGCCGGTTGCTGGATGGAGAATAGATTCCAAGGGACAAGAGCCAAATCAGCGAGATCAGCTTGGGGGCCACTAATCCAAGGGAGGGATGAAGGTGGCTCAGACCAGAGTGGTCACCGTGGAGGTGGTGAGAAGAGGACAAATTAGAAGGCAGAGCCAACTGGAAACGCTTGATGGAGAAATGAGTACCTGTTCCCTGTATTGACAACCTGGCGGGTGACATACCCAGCTGCCCTCGGTGAGATCTCTGCCTTCCCTTGGCTGCCTCTCTGCCTCACCTCTTCCTTGTTGGAAGGGACAAAAAAACTAGTGACTACCTGAACCTTCTGAGCATGGTTCACGATGCGGTCATCATGGCTGTGAACTGGGGATGCAGACGAGGCAAGGCACGGACGCCTTTTTTACAGATAAGGAAACTGAAGCTCAGAGAATAATATGCCCCTGGGCACCCAGCAAGTGACAACAGCCTGAGTTAACACCCCCCACTGGGTGCCAGGCAGGCCTGGGTTTCAGTGCCAACCCATTCAGAGAGTGTAATTCACCAGGGGCACTTCTGAGCCTCCATTTTCTCATCCGTGAAATAGAGTCAGTGACTTGTCACCTTCATCATCATAATGAATAAAGGAGACAGTGTGTGTGAAAGCGCTCAGCATGGGGCCTGACACATAGTAGACCCTCCATAATGTCAGTTTCTCTTTCTTTCCCTGGATCCTTCTCCCAGCCTCCCCATACAAAGCCTTCCTGAGTGAGTTAAAGAATGTTCTCAAGGACTGTTTTTCCAGGAGCCCAGTGGGGCCATTCTGTTCAGCCGAGTGGGGAATATTTACATCTTTTCTAAAGGCAAATGATTTCCTTGAGATGCCGAATTAGTTCCCAAGCAGCCTCCAGGCTGTCTTGTAAATAAATACATAGATATGAGTGTTAACGGAGCCCCCATTTGTCCAGCAAACCAGAACAGAAATGTTTGAGGGCTGTAAATATCAGGACTTCATTTCTCCCAGCCAGCAATTTCTTTCACTCCTGCTGTCTCCCTCTTCAAACACTCACTCTTTTGTTCATTCATGAATTCATGCAACAAACATTCACTGAGCACCTGTTATGTGCCAGGCACTGTGCTGGGCACTGAGAAACCAGGCAGGAGCAAGAGGGGCTGGGTCCTGCCTCCATAGCACTTATAGTCCAGTGACTACAAGACAAGACTCGGAAGTGTCAAACGTAGTGCTTGGTGCATTTTTTTTAAATGACAATAATAATAACAATAGCTCATATTTCTTTTTTAACTGACATCAACTTTACACGCAGTGAAATGCGCAGATCTAAAGTATGCTGTTCGGACTTCCCTGGTGACGTGCTGGTTAAGAATCCGCCTGCCAGTGCAGGGGACACAGGTTCGATCCCTGGTCCGGGAAGATCACACATGCTGCGGAGCAACTAAGCCTGTGCTCCACAACAAGAGAAGCCACCGCAATGAGAAGCCCGCGCACCGCAATGAAGAGTAGACCCCGCTCGCCGCAACTAGAGAAAGTCCGCACGCAGCAACGAAGACCGAACACAGCCAAAAAAATAAATAAAAAATAAAGTGTGCTGTTCAATCTGTTTGCGGAGTGTCAAACAGTCACCCGAGAAAGTTCCCTCGTGAAACCCCAGAAAGTTCCCCTTCTGGTCTGTTAAGCTTTTGATCTGTCCATCAAATCTGAAGGAAAGCCTTGCTGGGTAGAGTATATTCTTGGCTGTAGTTTTTTCCTTTTCATCACTTGTAAATATATCGTGCCACTCTCTTCTGGCCTGCAGCATTTCTGCTGAAAAATCACCTGATAGCCTTATGGGAGTTCCCTTGTATGTTATTTGTTGCTTTGCCCTTGCTGCTTTTAATGTTGTCTCTTTTTATCTTTAGTTTTTGCCATATTAGTTACAATGTGTCTTGGCGTGTTCCTCTTCGGGATCATCCTGTATGGGGCTCTCTGAGCTTCCTGGACTGCAGTGACTTTTTTTTTTCCCAATAAACATGTAGATTTATTTTAAATCAGTTTGGTACATGATACAGATTGGTTTTGCAGTTTTTAATGAACTGAAATAGAAATTTCTAAATACAGCAGTGTCTGTCTGTGCAAAAAATATCTGTAAGGTAAAATAAGGGATTTTAATAGAACTACAATCTACATGAACAGATCAGATGAAAAATCTGAAAAGGTTTCTATATACCTTCTGGATTAAAAAAAACCCAAAAATTATTAATGGCTCAAGATACTAAACTGCTAAAGGAAGAGGGGAAAAGGGTGTGTGTTCTGTTGTAAGAGCTCTTTTTGTAAAATCTAATTCCATATTATGATTCTGTTAGAGCATTATTCAAAATTACAGAAGATGAGAGTCTTCATCAGCTACATTTCCACAAAAATAGCTATAGTAATGTGTGGCAAAGTATTCCTATCTAGGTAAATGACAGTTATACCATTGTAGCTAATTTTTACCATTTTGGGAGAATGGAAATCCTGTATATTTTCAACTGAATCGTGTATCTTAAAGCACTCACTAAAAACTAACAGCCATGGCACCATAATAAAATTTTTTGTGAGGTACCTAAAATATTACTACTGAGGGAAACAAAAATGTGAGGTAAGCCTACCTTTCCCCCAAAATCTTTGAAGCCAGAGATTTTAAACAGTTAAGGCACTTGAAAACATTAGGTATATGTACAAATGTCCAAGTAAAACAAACTTCAGCTCTACCAGCAAGTAAAGAAGAAACAGTGAATCTTCATTTTAAGAACATTTAATTATGTAACTGTAAGGAATTTTGGCTTATGAAATGGACCAAAGCAACTTGTCATTTCTTAATATAAAATTTTGAAAACCAAGTGCTAAACTCAGCCACTATAGGCTAAAGAAACTAAAACAAAAAACCTTAATGACCTAGAAAAGCAAAAGCTCATTTTAAACTGATTTAAGCCTCTGAATTAATCCAATGTGTCAAAGACAGGGAAGAAGTATCCCTCTAAACCTGAAAAAACTAGTGCTTCATAAGGAAGCTAAGGAAATAAAAGTATGCATGCTTATCATACTACAGGAATTGAAACTAAGAAGAAGAAAGGATGGAAAAGGAGACAGAAAAAGTACAATTTTATCCAGGGCAATCATCATCAAAAATCTACAGTAATCTGATCAACTAAAATTTTTTCTGAAATTACACTGCTCACATTTGCTGTCTCAAAACTTAAAATGATTGTCATTTAAAGAGTTAGTACATGATTCTAAAACAACTTCTTTCTTTCTTGCCTTATAGAAGTTACTTTTCAAGAAAGCTTGGTGGAAATCCTTTTAAGGTACAACAGTGTTAGGATAATTTTTGAAGTACAAAGGAAAATATAATTAAATCAACTTTATACTTTTTAACAGCCATAAGCAAAATGTTGGGAGGTTCAACAGATGAAGGCTTTCGACTTTGTACAACATCCTTTAAGTTACTCAGGCTTGAAATAAAATAGGTAAGTTTTCAATTAAATACTAACAGTATGGTATCTAAAAGCAGGTTTACTACTGCTCACATCAACAGTTACAACCTCAGACCAACCTTTCCCTTCATTAATGTGAAAGAACAAGTCACCAACATTTTAAGTTACAGTCTACCTTTCAGTCTGTCTTTTAAGGCACCTTTCTTATTTTCTTAATGATCTGAGGTGCTTTACAAGTATGAATAACCTGCTACACTTTAATGTTTTGTATCCTTTCCATTCATTCTTTAAATCTGGAATGTAATTCCCTGTGTGGCATCTTTTTTCTAATGTAGAAAAAATAACTTATGAAGCACAAAATTTTACTCTGAGGATACTAAATTTATAAATTTATTCCACTTTTGCAGTGATAGCCCAAAATCCACCTGATTGACGCTCATTTGGCACATTCTTCTCAGTTCTGGTCACTAAACTACATCCTGAGTTAGGATGAAAATAATGCAGCTTTCAGGCTTTAAAATGACTACATTTAAATTGCGAAAAGTATCATGAGGTTGTCTGCTCAGGACAGTGTTTTCCTTCTCCAGGTTAGGAAAGTTTTCAGCTCTTGTGTCTGCAAATATGTTCTTAGGCCCTTTCTCTCTCTCTCCTCCTTCTGGGACCCCTGTGATGCAAATATTAGTGCCCTTGCTGTTGTCCCAGAGGTCTCTGTCCTCATTCCTTTTCATTCTTTTTTTATCTATTCAGCATCAATGATTTCCACTTCTCTATCTTCCTGCTCACGGATGCATTCCTCTGTCATTCAGTCTACTGTTGATCCCATCTAGTGCATTTTTCCTTTCAGTTATTGTAGTCTTCATCTGTTGCCTTATTTTGCCTAAGTCGCAGTTGGTATTTTTATGTATCTGGTAGGTTAGTTACGTTTCCTGACCTTGGAGAAGTGACCTTCTATAGGAGACGTCCTATAGGTCCCAGCAGCACACACCCCCTCTACACTCAAGCTATATACTCTAGGGGTTCCTCCTATGAGGGCTGCGTGGGTCCTTCTGTTGTGGCGGGCTGACTATGTGGGCAGTCTGCTAGGCTTGGTTGGCCCCTGGTCCAGTTGGTTGTCAGGCCCTGCCTTGTGTGGAGGCTGCCGGCCACTGGTTGGTGGGATCGGGTCATGAAGCAGCTGACTGCGGAACCCCAGGGGGCTCTGGGGCTAGTGCTGGCTCACTGGTAGGCGGAGGCAGGGTCCAGTAGACTCTGGGGCTGTCGCCCCCCCCACTGGTGGGTGAAGCCAGGTCCTGGGGGGCTAGTGCCAGATACTGGCAGGCAGAGCTGGGTCCTGGAGTCTGGCTGCAGCACCCAGGGGTCCCAGAGCTGGTGTCAGCTCACAGGTGAGGGGGGCAGTTCCTGACACAGTTGGGTACAGGGTCTGGGGTGTCCTGAAGCTTGTGTTGGCCTGCTAGTGGGCAGGGTTGGGGCCCAGCTGGTCCCAGATCAGGGTGTGGCTTGCCATCAGCTGGCTGGGTCCGCAGGCTGGGGGGTTGTGGTTTTCTTGTATCTGACGTCCGCCCCAGGTGGGTGGGGCTGGCCCAGAGGCTCCCTGGGGCGGGGCCTGGCGCAGGGGATTCTGGGACTGTGGGCGGAGCTGGGTTCTGGGCCCTCTGGCGGGCAGGGCTGCGTCCTGAGGCCTCAGTGAGCTCAGGGGGTCTTAGGTCAGCCTGGCTGCTGGTGGGTGAGGCTGTGTCCCCGCCCAGTTAGTTGCTTGGCCTGAGGCGTCCCAGCTCTGGTGCCTACAGGCTGCTGAATGGGCCCAGGTGTTGGTGCTAATGAGCTGGAGGGAGGCTCCCACCATGGCGGCCGCCAGCAAAAGCTTCCACCTACATCAGCGTCCTCGCGGTAGGCGCTCCCAAGAATTGCTGCCACCAGTGCCTGTGTCCCCAGCGTGAGCCGCAGTCACCCCCCGACCCCACCTCTCCAGGAGACCCTCCAAGACCAGCAGGTAGGTCTGGCCCAGGCTCCTATCAAATGACCGCTTCTGCCCCGTGTCCTGGAGTGCGTGAGATTTTGTGTGGGCCCTTTAAGCCCTTTAAGAGTGAAGCCTCTCTTTCCCCCGGCCCCCTGGGACTCCTGAAATGAAGGCCTGCCCGCCTTCAAAGCCGAATGTTCTGGGGGCTCGTCTTCCCGGTGCAGGACCCCGGGCTGGGGAGCCCGACGTGGGGCTCAGTGGTCTCACCCCTGTGGGAGAACCTCTGCGGAGTAATTATTCTCCGGTGTGTGGGTCGCCCACCTGGGGGTATGGGATTTGGCTATATCACGAGTCTACCCCTCCTGCCCGGCTCACTGTGGTTCCTTCTTTAGTGGTGGAAGATCTTTTCTGGTAGGTTCTGGTCTTTTTCATCGATGGTTGTTCTGCAGACAGTTGTGATTTTGGTGTGCTCCTGAGAGGAGGTGAGCGCAGGATATTCCTACCCAGCCACCTTGGTACCAACCTATTTCTACTCCTTTGAATATCGAGAAATTTTAAAATTACACTTGTGGCTTGTGTTCTGTTTTATTGCGGGGTGCTTCTTCAGACCCTACCTGCCTCTGACATCTCATACCACTTTCTCATTCGCCAACCCCGCGATGCTGGCTTCCTGGCAGTTCCTTTCCTATCTTTGATCCTCTCCTCATGCTGTTCCTTGTGCCCGGAATGTGCTGCCCCTTGAAGGTCACGTGTCTGGCTCCGGTCTCGTCGCTCAGATCTCCGCTTAAATGTCCTCTCTTCTCAGAGTCTAAGTAGGTGTCTTCTGGTTACTTTATCCCTTACTCCCTGTATATATTCTTTATGACCTGAATCACAAGTTGTACTTTAGTTATTGGTCTGCTGTGTGTTGTCTGTATCACCCACTAGGCAGTAAAACCCACGAGGACAGGAACTCTTTCCTGGCTTGAAACAGGAATGCAAACTATAATTTTAGAGGAATGCCCTGAAAGGACTTGGGGCACAGGCTGAAGAACCCCCAAACTCTAGAACAATGAGATAAGTGTATGATGGACCCCCCAGATCATAAAATTAAGGTTTAGATTTACATGTAGTGATATTATTATCATTATTAACTGGGGGTTAAAGACACAGGGAATTCTCAGGGACAGAGGAGGGCTCTTGTCATCTGCCTACAGCATTTTTCTCCATCAGCAGAAAGGAAGGTAATGCAGAAACTGACAGACTCTCTCACAGCTGGGACATATCATTCAGTGGTTCCCTATCACCCTGGGAGCAAAAGAAATCTCAATTCTTTATCATGAGCTATAGGGCTATCAACACACAGTTGATGTGCAATTGTTTGTTAGAGTGTTTGCTTGTTATCGCCCCACATTGTGAAGAAGGAAACTTGAGAAAGAATGGATAGATGTGATAAGGGAAGAGCAGACTTCGTAAGGGGTTGACTGCTCAGGGGCTGTCCCCAGCTGTCAGTCAAACCCCGTACGTCTTCAAGGTGATGCCTTGCCCCCAGCCCAGAGAACTATGTGTTCGTCCAAATGCAGTGGCAATGGAAAGCAAGTCACCGATCTGCAGACCAAAGAAGCATTTTAAGAGCAGCAGAAGGCAGAGAGTGAAGTGAGGGAAAGAGGGACAGTAATTTAATTTAAATGCAATTGCTTCGAGGATAGTAAACACAGCCTCTGGATTTGGAAAGATTGAGTGGAGAGGATGCACTTTCAAAATAGGCCACTCCAAAGTCACAGGTCTCATTTACCATTTATTTAAGCATCGGAGAGTACAGTACCTTTATTCATGATGAGATAATGAGTGCAGATGCATTTTGTAAACTTTAAAGTGCTTGGCAAATAAAAGGCAGTGGTTATTTTGCAAGCGTAATGTGCTCCTGACAAAACGTAATAAAGATTTCATAAATGCAGAGTTGTGACCATTTCGGTCAAAGCTGAATCTCATGTGCCCGGCTCTGGGAGATACTAATACAAACTTGTAGGACAAACGACTGGCTGGAGAAACAATAATCACAGGGATTCCAGAGGGCTGTGTCTCTGTTCTGACCACACCTCCATGTGGCCTTGGGCAAGTCCCTTCACCTCTCTGATAACCATAAAGCAGCCTCATAAAGCTGCCCCAAGGATTCAGGGGGAAAATGCATGTTAAATACCAGGCACAGCGGCTGGTATACAGCAAGTGCAAAAGAGTGGCAGACCCCCTTTTGCATTGCAAAGCCACAATCCAGACTTAATACCTTGGAGCTTCTAAATTGAAAGAGCAGCTGTCCTTGCAAAGCCATTCTGAATCAGTGCTTGAGTTGACTTCAATTCTTACAAGAAATGGCCCCAGAAAAACAACGCTGTTAATCTCTGGTGGGAAATTAAATTATAAAACAAATAAACAAGGGTGAACACACCCATCAGGCCACGGAGATGGGTGCGTGGAAAATGATGGGCCATCATTGCATGCACAATCCCTCCTACAGAAACGCTGCAGAAATACAGTCGGCAGCGTGGGGAGTATGAGCCATTTATCCATGGCTGGAGATGGACACACAGAGGTGCCTGTGGTGTCACCATTGTACACCGCAGTTATGCAGTACAGGCTCCAGGGTCCCATCAGAACTGTGGCGTAACGGGGCAGGGTGGCCTCCTGGGGAGTTTTGACATGCGGCATGTTCTCAGAGCTCATACAGGCCACAGGCCATCTGGAGAAGCTATTTAAGGCTCCCTTCTGCAGCCCCTTACTCTGCAGGTGTTGGGTGAAAGGACAGTGGGAAAGAGAATAACAAATCTATTTGAATGGATAAGGACTTTTAAATAGTGGCGATGAGGGACTTCCCTGGTGGCACAGTGGTTAAGAATCCGCCTGCCAATGCAGGGGACACGGGTTTGAGCCCTGGTCCAGGAAGATCTCACATGCCGCAGAGCAGCTAAGCCCGTGCGCCACAACTACTGAGCCTGCGCCCTAGAGCACACGAGCCACGACTACTGAAGCCCGTGCGCCTAGAGCCCGTGCTCCACAACAAGAAGCCACCGCAATGAGAAGCCCGAGCATCACAACAAAGAGTAGCCCCCGCTCGCCGCAACTAGAGAAAGCCTGTGCGCAGCAACAAAGACCTGATGCAGCCAAAAATAAATAAATAAATTTATTTAAAAAAAAAAAAGTGGTGATGGGGCAGAGAGCTACGCGTCTTATTGTATCTGAATTCTGTGGATGGGGTACAGAAGGAATGAATACGGCAGGCAGAAGAACAGTGGGATTCTGGCACTCTCCAGTTCTTGGCAAGTTTCTCACTGTGCCTCATCTTGAGTTTCCTTGTCTTTACAATGAGAGTCGTAATAAGCCTTAGTTCCTTGGGTATTCACATGAATGAAATGTTAGAACAGTGCTAGGCTCATAGAAAATGCCCAACACACATTAGATATTTTTGCTCATGGGTAGTAAGAAGGGGGTGGTCTGAGAAGGTCCAGCAGTTAGCGGACTCCACGGTAGGGTCTGAGGTTGGATAAGTTTGGGTAGAAAAGTTGCCAGAAATAATTACAAACTGTGTCAAGGAGAGAGTGTTCAGGGCAGGCACAGTTCTGAGAAAGGGAGGTGAAGATGAGAGCTCAGGGAACAAAGAGTGTTCTAGACTTGTGTGCTTGACAAGGCTTGGAAGCAGACTGAAACAAAAAGGCTACAGTTTCTTGAGCATCTCCTATCTTCCAGATGCATGCTGGGTATTTTGTGTACATAGTGTTACTTGATTCTCACAGCACGCAAGATATAGATCCCTGTTCCCATCTTACGGTGAGAAAACAGAGGGCTGAACGTCACATAGCTCATGGGTGAAGAGATGGGATTTGAATCCAAGCCTATCTTTAATAAGTGAGTGCAGTTTTCTTCCTAAAAAGTTTCATTATAAAGTAAGACCTGCCTATGGAAAAAATAATAAGTACCCCAAAATATGCAATAAAAAATGTTTCCTTCCCACTTCCACCCTGGGCCCATTCCCCAGAGGTTAAAACTCCTCATGATCTATGTTAACCTCTCCTGAGATATTTTTATGCCCGGACAAGCATAAAGGCAAAGTACACAAACTTTAAAATAATTTTAAAAACACAACTAGAGCATGTTTAATAAATGTTTCTGCACTTTACTTTTTGGCCCCTTAAAAATATGCCCGGGAGATTGTCCTGTATCAGCATAAAGAGGGCCCCCAGAACATGCCACTGCATGAATCAACAATAATTTTTTAAAAATTTTTATTTATTTATATTTATTTTTGGCTGTGTTGGGTCTTCGTTTCTGTGCGAGGGCTTTCTCTAGTTGCGGCAAGCGGGGGCCACTCTTCATCGCGGTGCGCGGGCCTGTCACTGCCGCGGCCTCTCCTGTTGCAGAGCACAGGCTCCAGACGCGCAGGCTCAGTAATTGTGGCTCACGGGCCTAGTTGCTCCGCGGCATGTGGGATCTTCCCAGACTAGGGCTCGAACCCTTGTACCCTGCATTGGCAGGCAGATTCTTAACTGCTGCGCCACCAGGGAAGCCCAACAATAATTTTAACCAGTCCTGCTTGGTGGACATTTAGACTTTTTCCAGTCTTTTGCTTCTATAATTTTGTAATGAATATCCTTGAATATATCTCTGAATACATGTTTGCAGTCATTTGTAGGATAAATCATGAAAGGTTAAATCAAAAGATTAATAAGTACATTTTGGGTCTATTTTAATAGTTATTGGTAAAATCTAAAACTGGTATGGTTTCCCACTATTCTAGAGCTCCATCTTCTCTGTGGCTGGCTAAGCTGGAGGTTGGCTTGTTAGGGGTTAAAGGCATAGGTTTGGGGGTTAGGAATCCTTCCATCTTGGCTGCAGGGTATTTTGAGATGGTTTTGATCTTTCACACATTATCTTCTTACAGAGTAAGAAATGTCACTTCTGTTGATACAGCTGGTTACCAAGGATAGAGGTGGCAATTCACTAATTTATTGTCTATCATGTCCTGTATTGCCCTGATGCTGTTTTAACAGGAAAGATGGGACTCGTGGATGTATATTATCAGCTTCATTCCCTCCCCTCACCGACCAAGGACAATTTTGCTATTGTTTGTCCAGTATTCTCACCCTTCCTCCCCTGGTCCTCAAACATGTATTATGCAGAAAGAAGGAGAACTCATTTGGGGGAGAACGGAGAGGTGGGGTTGGAGAGATTTATTTGGGAGGAAAAAAAAAAGTGGGCCAAAGAAGAAAGGAGAAGAAGAAAAATTGACAGATGGGGTGCTGAGTTTTTGAATAAGAGTTGAGACTTGTAGGAAGGGTAAGCAGGAAATCACTTTGGGGCAGCTACCAGATGGGAGGATAAGAGAAACTGGGGAAGGGAGTTTTAAACATGATGCTGTGATTTATGAATTGGGTGTCTCCTTGAGAGAGAAAAGTAAAGGAATTGCTTTTTAGTACTTTTTGGTTGCTGGACTCCGCTTCCCTGAATGTCAGACTACTCCAAAACCAGGCCACATGGTCCTCCAGGATTTACTTGGGTCATGCTATTATTGCTGTCAACATTGTCAGTTATTCTCATCACCATTACTACTATCTGTTAAACCCATCTGTGTACAAGATACAGCATTAGTGTTTTATATAGTTTTCTTTTTTATATATATTACATAGTTTTCTTTTTAAACAATAAGGTAGGTAATATTGCTGCCCCTATTTTACAGAGGAAGAAACCCAGGCTAAATGTGGTTCAGCATTTTGCCCACAGCCTCATGTGTGTCAAGGTCAAGAAGCCCAGACTCTAAGCCCCTGTCATCCTGGTTAGCATCTTATTAGTGTAATCTGTGCAAATACAGGGAGGAGGGAGGTGCTCAATTGGTACAATATGCCTTTCAGTCTCTTGGGAGTGAACCCAAAATTCATGGTTCCTGAAAATTTTCCTGGGGAGCTGGAGAGCTCCCTTGGGAGACAGTGAAACCTCAACTCTTAAGAATTGCATAAAGGACACCAGGGCTGGAGTGCACTTGTGGTTAATAGAAATTGCATGTGCGGCCACGTAGAGGCGAGGAGGTCGACTGATGCTCAGAAACGATGAATCCAGGTGCAAAGAGATGAGACCACAGAATTAGACAAGGACCAACTCATGAAGGGATTTGAATGCCAGGCTAATGGATTTGGCTTTGTGATAAAAACATGAGAAGTCTTTGAAGGGTTTTGAGTAGATTTTCCTTCTAAGAAAATCACTCCAGCTGCAAAGGAGGTGATACGTCAGAGGGGCAGAAGGAGAGGTTGGAGACAGCAGAGATGCTATTGCAAAGGTCCAGGTAAGAGATGATGTTGGGTGAACTCAGAGAGGAGGTGACACAAAAGGTGATACACTTTTGCATCCTTCTTCTTCTACAATTCTAGCCTCTGGAAAGGGGATATCAGAACTTTACCTGGGCTCAATAAAATTAGCTATGTGCCCATCCAGCTCCTGAGTTCTGGGTGCTTGGGTTCCCTGCCAGGAAAGTCTGCCCATGCAGCAGAGCCCCATGCCAGGGACACGCAATCCCCATTCCTGTGATGAATTTGGATAAACATATATTGGAGAAGCAACAGAGAGTGAGCTCTCCTTGATGAATTAGAATGAGCCACATTGAAACTGGATCACTCAAGCTTCAAATTTGGAGACAGCTTCCAGGGGGCATGGGGTGATGGAGGGAGCGGGCAAGCAGAGTTAGGAAATTTCAAATCACCACAGATGCTTAAAGTTCCTTGAGGGGAATCTCCACATCACACTTCTTCCAGGTTGGCAGGTAAACAGGGCTGAGAGCACTGGAGAGAAACTGAGCCTTCTTTCTTCACAGAGCCCAGAGAAAGAGTAACTTTGTTGAGACAGCGTAGTAAAGGCTAGAGCTTTGGCACCAGTGTCAACTGGGCATGGGGACAGAACCTGGCTCTGTCACTTACTATGGGACTTGAGTCCAGAGACTTGACGTCAGGGTCTCATTTTTCTCATCTATAAAATGTAAGATAATGGTGTTATCCACCTCCTCTGGTATCTTAAGGATCTGATGATGTAATAACACATAGAAGGTGCATTTCAGTGACACAAATTTTGAGCATCAGTTATGTGCCAGGCACCACTAAGTGTTGGTCACTGAAGAGGGCAGATCGATACCCTGTCTTCATGAAGCGGACAGTCTAGTAGATCATAAGCTCTTCACCCCCGTCAGACTTCCTGACCTGGTGTGTGTCAGGCTCCGCGCTAGGAGCTCTCATTTGTAATATGTGAGCCCCAGTAAGAAGCTAAGAGGTAAGTATTGTATTAGCCCAACCTCTTTTCTCTGTAGAACAGTAAGTTCATTTAGGAATGAGACTGACACAATGCTCCATCCACCTCATTGTGTGCCAGGTCCTTAGCTACCGAGTACCCCTGTGTAACAGAACAACCCTGCCTGCTAAGCTACTCAGGGAGAAGCTATCTTGTATCACTGGCTTTTTTTGTAACCTCATTACATTCTGTTTACTGATGTTGGAGAGAGCTTGTGTTCTGGTCTAGGCTGGGGAAGCATTAAAGAAGGACTTGTCTCCTTCAATCCTGTGAGAGCAAGGTTGCTAAGGAGACCATTGTCATATTAACTCGGTAAACACTGAGATGCTGATGACTCTAGTGAGGGGAGGCTTTCTCTTTTGAGACTGAAGGGGGAAAGCCATCGTGGAGATTGTTGCCATCCTGTTGGCAAAGGGGATCAGATCACTTTGCAATTCTTTATCTTTCTGTTTGTCAGGAGGCTAGAGAGGAGTCAGGGGAGATGGAGAAACTCCGTCGTCATCTTTTAGCTAATGGAGAACCCTAGGCTCCCTAAGGTTACTCTGGAAACCCTGTGCCTTATACTTAGAGCAAGCTGTTTAAAAAAAAAAAAAAAAAAGACAGGAGAAAATAAAGAAAAACAAAATCAGGAGAGCCACTTTGGGAGAACGTGCCCGCCTCTTTGTAGCTGGGTTAGATAAACAGGTTCCTGATGAGGTGAGGACTTGGATGTCAGGCTGGTTTGAAGACACAGAAAGGATTCCACCCTCCTGGAGGAATTAATCCTATGCCTGAGATGAGCTCATTTTGCTTGCTTAGGAAAAGTAAAGTGAAAGCGTGAATCTATTCCCTGACTGATTGCAGACTTGGATTAATAAAAAAAAGTGCCTAGGTATGCATTCCTTGCAATAAAGTATTTATCATAGGATGAAAATGATTGATCAGATGAGTAGTATTCCAGCTCACGGGAGATTTGAGTTCTATACTCTAAAGGATATGGATTGATCCAAAGTGTATCCAAATCTGGGGAACCCTCCCCTGTGGTTGGTTGAGGGTCTGTTATAAGTACGGAGACTGGGTCTCTATGAAGCCGAAATAGGAATCTACCAAAGAACTCAGTGCATCCACAGGCTTTGGTTCATGGAATCATATATCCATGGATCGTAGGGGCTGAATGGAAACATGATGATGATATCACCAATTTCAACTTGCAGAAGGACGGTCTGGGAGCCAGAAAGATTCGATTCCTTGTTCAAGGTCAAACAGGCCATAACTAGAAGCCAGGTCTCCTCACTCCTAGTCTTGTTTTTCACACCAGGAGAGTGTTGGGTTTTTTCATGGTTTCAAGTGTCTTCGTGGAATTTACTCACGGTTGTGGCATCATATGATCTCATCTCCATTTGTGCCACAAGAGTGTGGACCAGATAAGTCAGCTCCTGCTTCCCTTCTCTTCATCCCCTGCACTTGTACAGTACTTAAGCATCTCTGTCCCCAGCAACTTCGGTTCCTGCTCAGCTCTTTGTTGCCTGCAGTTCCTGTCCTGGCTGATCCCTGCTGAGTGAGCCAGGGTGATAGACGGGCATGGGGAGAGAAGATGGACAGCTACCAGGAAAGAATCTGTGGTTCGGAGGCCTTTTGGTGCATGCACACACAGAGAGACCAAAGAAGAATGGCTTTTTCAAACAGCATAAATAGAAAACCACGGAGCCTCCGTGCTCGCTGCTACATAATGAATGTTCTTGCCTTTTCCTAACAACATTTTAAGTCAGTAATTGGCCCAACAGGGGACACGAACTGTACACCGACTCACAGAATAGTAGAGAAAAATCTCAGAATGGCATCTCCTCCCACCAAGAGAGCTGCCTGTGTGCCGAGCCCTGTAGAGACTCGTGGCTGGCCTTTAGAGGAGCACAGAGATTCGGCATAAGAAAGGGCTGTGGAGGACAACCATCCCTGGGGTCCCTGGCCTTTTCCACATCAGAGGGTTCTTTGATATGTCTCCCCCTTCCCGTGGGCCTCATGTTCTAAAGGATGCAGCCAGCAAACTAAACTGCTCTGATCATCTGAAAAAGGATGTGTTTCCCCACAGAATAACCACGGATCTATGTAGCTAAAGATCACTCAGTTAATAGGATGCTTCTAAAAGAGAAGTGGCCCATCCCATCTAAAATAATAACGATACCAATAATGATAGGATGTATTAGATGCCTCCTGGGGCCCCACCCAAGGATTGACAAACCTTATCTTACTTAATTTTTACTAAGTGGTCATGAGTGGTCATTTCACAGGTGAGGAAACTGAGGTACAAAGGAGTTCTGTAACTTGCCCACCAGGCTCCAAACTTGGGTTGATCTGACTACAAAGTCACTCTTAACCATTATATGCTGCCGCCTTTTCATTAGTCTTTTGCAATATGGGCAGTCATTTGGGGAATGTTCATTAGTTTCATAAGCTGCTGCAAGGTTGGAGGTTCCAGGTGAAATATTTTTGTTTGGATCTCGACATTTCTCTTCATAGTTAAGGCAGTGGAGGCCCAGAGGAGTTAGGAATTTGCTCAGTATCAACCCAGCTAATTAGCAGCAATGCTCATTTTAAACCCTGTCTTTTCTAACTTGGTTCTGAGCTCTCCCTGTCTCACCAGCTTCAGCAAGTACTGGTTGACCACCTACCAAAGGGACAGCAGATAAGTAGCATGTATGTCATCACCCTCCAGGCCTATATCTGCTGCAGACATTACTAATCAATTATGGAACTCTTCCTGCTGAGCCTGGATGTAGTTTGAGGCAGGCACTCCTGATCAACTGGATTTGGGAAATGAGATAAACCTTATTTACTGTTGTCACCACACACAGCACTGTTCAAGGCCTTCCAGACAACACATAATAAGTATGAAATGAGTATCTGCTTTCAAAAATGTTACTGCTTTCAGAAAATTTTATCAGTCCAAGGTCACTTCTCTCAAAGTACTAGGAAAGACCAAGTTCAATGCTGGTGAATCTTAGAGACAGATAAGCAGTGTTCTGAGTTGATGTCCATACTCTGCTCACAAGGCCATGATAAGTCAATATGGGAGCGGGGATGGGGACTACCAGGAGGGGTCTGGGTGTGAATGGGAGGAGTTGTTAGCTGAAGGGCCAGTCAGTATGAGACAGCGGGAAGACTGGGATCGATCTGTAGGTGCACGAAGCTGAGGACGAGGGGTATAAAACCTGACAACAGAAAGCTGAGACTGACAGCTGCAGTATATATATATTCAGGAGCTCCAGACAAGAGAGCTCTTCTCCTCCCCTCCTACACCCCCTCCTCTTTTATGTGGTGGTCGTATAAATGGAAGGGTAATAGAACTAAGAGAGAAGGGTCGTAGAATGTTGGCCTTCACAAAATCTTTGGGACCTGTCTGAAGTAGACTTGGACAAGGACATTTCCTGAGTGATGGATGCTGTGTGGTCAGCAAATTCGGTCAAGATTCTTCCAGCCGAAGTCTATGTCATATGGGTCGTTACTGCACCTGCCTGAGGGCCGTGGCTGCTGGGGTGATGGATCATGGGAGCATTAATGAAGGGGGTGAAAAGAACAAAGGGAGGAGGACCAAAATGTGGGGTGAAGGAGATGGTGGGGGCACTAAGTCTAAAGGCTGGGAAGAGAGGGCGTATGCGGATGCTGAGATGAGTGGCTCCATTTCCATTTGGAATTCCAAGAAATAAGGGCTTTCTAAAGAAGTGTGTCTTCGAGGGAAGAATTCTATTTCATGGATGTGTCAAAGTTCCGTACATAGCCCCTCTCCCCGGCAAGAGGAGCTCAGGCATTGTCTGCACCCGGAGCTTGGGGAAGGGGACGGCGTCTCCCTGCACTCAGCAGCTGCTCTCTGCACCATTTTGGACCAATTCCAGCTTGAATACATTGCCACTGCCTGCCTAAATCCACCCTTAAACCCCAAGAGGGCATCTTTGAGAATTATTCTCACAATTCCAGAGACAGAATGAGCCTCTTTAAACCAATGAGAGAGCAGCCCTTGACTGGTGGTTCGTTATGTTCAATTCAAAATCAACCCCCTGCTGTTCAAGCTTCCCTCGTGCCTGGGGCTCTTGGAAGAAGAAATTACATGTTGTCCTAGAGAAGGTTGGATATGGCGTGTGGGTCCAGGTTACAACATGTTGTCGCATCTGAAAGACACATGTCGTGACAATGTAGTAGACCGTTGTGACAGCCTAGGAAAGGTTTTGCACATCAGAATCCTGGGGGAAACGATTTTAAGCATAAGAATATTTTTAATTTTTTTTTTTTATGAGCTTTGCGATTTGTACAGCCCAAGATGCTGTTTCTGTGGAGAGAAGCAAAGAGGTCACCTCCTGGGTGTCAGGTGCAAAGATGGTAACTGTCTTTCATACGTCGCCAGGTTCCTACATGCTGGTGGGCCAAATGTGGCCCACTGTTGTTTGTGTAAATAAAGTTTTATTAGAACACAGCAAATTTGTTTGTATACTGTCAGGAAACAACAGAAAAGTTGAGTCATTGCATTAGAGACTGAATTGCAATGGCCCTTCACAGGAAGAGTTTGCTGATCCCTGATCTAGGGGAAAGTCTGGGAAACCACGTAATCTTGTAATTTGAAGCTGAGGTTCTTTGCTAGTCCGGGACCTCTCTCACCTTTTTTTTCTGCTCAGGGAATTGCCAAAGGAGCAGACTCCTGCCGGTGCATTTGAGGCTTCTGGGTCGCTGGCTTCTGTCTGGGTCCAGCACTGGCTGGTACTGGCAGGAGACTGGAGAGGGAGAAAATGGTTAATTACACACACACACACACAACCTGGTCAGCATCTCCAGTGGCTACCGTGTCCCCTGCTGTGGCCCCAGATTCTGCTGGACTCGCCCACTGTGATGCCAGCTTCCACTGGGGGACCTCAGGCTCTGGGTAACACTGTCTTCCCCCTTTTACCTCCAGCCAAGACGGGGTAGGGGTTTCCTGCGGGATTCCTCTCTGGGCCCTCTCACTGGGGCGTGTTCATGCCTCAGCCCTTCCATCACGTGTATAACCAGTTCCCTGTCTCAGATTCCCTATTCTTCATCCATACAGTTGTCTCTGTTTTCCTTGTTCGATCCTGACAGATCCAAGTCCTGACTCTGAATCCTAGGCCAGAGCCTGAGAGGCCTGCTCAGCATTTGGTTTTCTACCTTGATTGAGCTGTTAGAGTTTGGCTCTGAATTCTCAGGGCCTCTGTTCTGCCACGTGTTGGGAGCAGACACTCCATCCACCAAGGAGTCCTTGCTAGGACCCTGGGTTTCTCTCCCCTCGCCTGATGAGCACCCATCTCCATCCTCCAATACTGCTCTCCTGCCCACGGTGAGATGGGCCCCCGAATCGGTGGCACTATTAGAGTTTCCAGTTTCTGGCTTTTCTGGCCAGAAAAGCTATGCCCCCACCATCAAGAAAGGTCATCCATCTGATGCTCTTAGCTTGTTCCTGAATTGTTCACACTCTTAACACACCTCTGCCCAGCTCCAGCCTCTTGGTCCAGTTAACACCAACTTCAGGTTGTTTGGCCTTGGTGTTCTTGGCATTTGAATCTTGGCCCTCTCTAGCCCATCTGTTTTTTGTTTTGTTTTGTTTTCTAGATTTTAAAATTGGTTCTGAAAAAAAGAATCCGTGGTCCAAACATTTCAGGAAATGCTAGTTTAGACAAATTTAAAGAGGTCTCTTCTCTGCAGGGTGTCTCACAACCTTTAAAATACAAAGCCATTGAGCTTATAGTGTTTTCAAAGCTAATTCGAATGTGGAACTCTTCTTCTCTGTGTGTGTGGATTATCTTGTGGGACTTGGGAAGCATGAAGCATTATTTGATATTATAAATTTTTGTCATTTTTTTCTGTCTAACTTCCATCCTTCTCCCACCCTCCTTCTTCTGGTGACAGGATACTTCTCTCCAGTCAAAGACCTTTTCCATCCAGGGTGGGTGGGAAGGACACCCTTGCCACCATCTCCAGCACCAAGATTGGGAATGTGACCCAGTTCTGTTCTCAGGGCTTGGCTGAGGATAAGAATGAGGTCTAAGCTGGACCAATCAGAGTCCTTGCTAGGTCTTTTCTGGCAAGAGTTTCAGGGAAGACTTGTTTTTTCTTCCACTGGAGATGTTGAGTTGCTAGGATGCTAGTGGGCCAGCAGGTCAAATGGCTGTCAGGTGGGTTTCTACTCTCTCTATTGGAGTAGAACCCAAGAAAGACAGCAGAATTGAGAGATGGAGAGAGCGCAGAGCCCTGACAATACTGCCTGAGCCTCTGTGCTCAGCCAGGTCTGAAGCTAGTTCCATTTCTTTGACTCCTTAATCACATGAGTTGATAAATCCCATCACCCCTTTAAAATTTTATTTTTGCTTAAGCTAGTTTGAGTTCACTTTTTCTCTCTCACAAATGAAATGCACCTGACTAATTGAGGAAGAAAACCCAGCCTCCTCTGGTTCAATATATGTGCCATGCCACCTTGGGTCAGAATCCCCCTGCTGTCCCTGAATCCTTGGGATGCAGCCCCCAAGGTCAAGCTCCATAGCTGGTGTTCTGGTCTACCCATTCCGAGTTCCCCAAAGAAAGGTGGCTGTATAGAAGTGAGTGCTTGAATATGGAGAAGCAGATGGAGCAAGACAAGAGCACAGTGCAGCTTCCATCCCTAATTCATCTTTCCAATGCCAGCTCACAGTCTTAGCATCCTGGGAACTGGTCACAGGCAGACCCGCTCGGTAGGCTCTTAGGGACATGGTCACCCAGCTCTGGGCCTCCCCTAAGATTATGCCATGATTCTGTGTTTGCTCTAAATGTCTACATTCTCTGCGTTATACTGTTCCAACACCAAAGATCATTGATTCCAGATCATTGATTCTGGAATAATTTACTTGGTGCAGCTAGAAAACAACATATGTTGACTTGAATGATACTCAGATTAATAAAAGAGACTCCAAGGCCTTCCAGATGAGTGGCAGTTTTAATTTGGAAACTGCTCACATGGAATGGCAGAAGTGCCAAGAATACAGGTGTAAACAAGTGGCAGAAATGAGAAGAATCAGAGGTGTGAAGAGAACAATGGAAATATTAGCTTCCAAGCTCAACACCACTCAGAGTCAGACAGGAGCTTCCACAGACAATCTTGTTGATACTCAGACCACCCTCTGAGCAGGCAAAGATGATGAGTTTCATTTTGCAGACATTACTGAAGTGGCCAAAAATATGAAGTGATTTACCCAAGGTCACATAGCCAGAGGGAGGCAGTCAGGGCTTGACGTGGGATATCTGGCCCTGGTCTAGCTCTCTTTACACGCAAGCCCGCAAGGCTGCGTTGGCTGCTTCCCATCCGTGGGCAGTGCGGGGCTCTAGTTCCCTTTTTTCCAGCCGCTGCACACAGTGATTCTGCCCTTCATCCCCACCCCAAGGTCTACATTTACCCCCCAACAGTAAACATCATTTTGCTAGAACGTCTGTGTTTTCTTTCCACCACTAGCCTTTCCATTTGCCACCTGTGAAAACTGTGACTATAGATTCCAACTCCAACCATAAAGGGTCAGAGTCTGAGAATAGTGTGGCTGCAAGAATATTGTGGCTTTTCTTTTTCCCAATCATTCCTTCCTTGATTTTGTGGCTTCTGGCTTATTGGGACATCTTCACAAATCAAAGAATATATTTTTTTTAAGGAGAGTAAAGTCTTTCAAAGATAATCCTTGATAACATGGCGGACATAAGTAAATTGTATCATTCTTAACAGACCCAACCAACTCCATGAAGATGAGCTAACAGACCTTAATGAAGACAGCAGCCATCATTTAAAACATTAATTATCTTTTCTTTGGTGTTTTTCTCCCCAACTCAATCATAAGCTTCAGGAGAAATTGTGCCTGTCTTGTTCATCACTGTATATCCTCAGCAGTATTAGAGGGTTGAGCGCATAGTAAATGCTTATATTAAGAAATAATATAATGATTGAATGAATAAACAAACCATTACGATAAGATAATTAAATCAGCACAAATGCAACTTACTCATTGGCTGATCCTAGATAAACATCAGCCTCTGAACTTTATGACCAATAACAAGTTCTCTGTTCATTCAGTATAATTCACTACCATTCAGCAAAGTAGTTATTGATCTACTGTGGGCCAGGAGTGTCTTAGATTTAGAGCCACTTCTTATACTTTTTAGAATAAATCAATATGCAAAACACACAGACATTCAAACATGTAAACAAACATACACACACACACACACATTCACATATGTATCTGTATATAGATGTATAAAATGTATTTTTTAAAGACTATATATATATATATTTTTTTTTAAATTTATTTATTTTTATTTATTTTTATGGCTGTGTTGGGTCTTCGTTTCTGTGTGAGGGCTTTCTCTAGTTGTGGCAAGCGGGGGCCACTCTTCATCGCGGTGCGCGGGCCTCTCACTATCGCGGCCTCTCTTGTTGTGGAGCACAGGCTCCAGACGCGCAGGCTCAGTAGTTGTGACTCACGGGCCCAGTTGCTCCGCGGCATGTGGGATCTTCCCAGACCAGGACTCGAACCCGTGTCCCCTGCATTGGCAGGCAGATTCTCAACCACTGCGCCACCAGGGAAGCCCTAAAATGTATTTTTAAAAGTCTTAATTTTGTTAAGATGTCAATACTACCCAAAGCTATCTACAATTTTAATGCAGTCCCTGTCAAAATCTCACTGATGTTTTTTTGCACAAATAGAAAAACTCATCTTAAAATTCATGTGGAATCTCAAAGGACCCCAAGTAGCCAAAACAATCCTGTAAAAGAAGAACAAAGCTCGAGGATTCACACTTCCTGGTTTCAAATTTTACTACAAATCTACACTATTCAAAATAGCGTGGTACTGACTTAGTGCCAGACATATAGACCAATGGAACAGAATAGAGAGTCCAGAAATAAATCCTCCCATTTATGGTTCAATGATTTTCAGTAAGGATGCCAAGACCATTCAGTAGAAAAGTACAGTATTTTCAAGAAATGGTGCTGATAAAATTGGGTATTCACATGCAAAAGAATGAAGCTATACCCTTACCTAATACAACATACAAAAATTAACTCAAAATGAATCAAAGACCTAAATGTAAGACCTAAAACCAGGTTCACTCAAGTGCTAAGCGTGGTCACATGACCCAGACATGGCTAATCAGAACATTTCATTCTCTTGGCCATAGGGATTGATTTAGGGATGAACAGTGACTTCAGTTGGTCCAATGAGAGTTAGCCCTGGGGCTTTTGCTCCACTGATAGGGAGCTCTTTTGCCTTCTAGGGTCTTTAGCTGGAAAGGGGCAAACTTCAAGCTGTCTGTGGCCAATTTTACCGTCTTGCATGTATCTAGGAATGGAGTCAACACACTGCCTTCAGGAAGGCAGAAGTGAGAAGAAGAGAATGTTGGGAAAGCGAAATGAACTGACAATTGGTGTAAACGTCTAGGTACAGCCACACCTGCAGATCACACATCTTTATATATGGCAACGAATGCATCTTTGTTTGTTTAAACTATTTTGAGTTGGGTTTCTGTCATTTGCAGCCTAAAGAGTCCTGATGAATATATCTAAGACATGTAACATCTAGCATAGTGCTAAAACATAATAGGTGATCAATGCTAATTAAATGTTGTCGCTAATCATCTAGCTGACAACTATCTAAGTACCTTCTATGTGCCAAGCATCTTAAGTTATGTCAAGCCCTGGAAATAGCCATGATATACTTGAAGGCTTGGATTCCAGTCCTGGCTTCATCCCTTATATGTGATCTTGGATAAGTTACTGCTACTGTCTGAGCCTCAGTTTCCCTCACTGGCAAGAAGAGGGGGTTGAAACAGATGAGACATTGCAAATCGGTGGTCGTGGGCTATAGCCAGCCCTTCTTTTGGTGTTTCATTTGGCCCTCACAGTATTTTACAATTTAATTTCAGATGCAAACTCATGTATCCAGCTTCTCTAGAAAAATTGGGAGTCAGCCCACACTGGGCCCCCATTGCCACATAGCAGCGACAGACAGGTTTTAAGAGGGGCACGTCTGCTCTGAGTTACCCCAGACTCCACCCCTCCCCATCATCTTATACTTGTCTGCTCCACTCAGCTTGTGACCTGATGACCACAAGAAGCATCTGAGTTTGTGTTTTCCAGACCAAACAGACTCTTTTGGCTCTAACATTTTCTGAGAAGGCAGAATGTACCCTTCATGGTCCAGGAAAAGAGATTGAAACCAAGTAGGATAACACCCACCGTACTTGGGAAGCAATCTGTTATTCTAACCTCTCCTTGGTCACTGGAGGGTCCCCAGGCCCAGAGAAATGGCAGCCGTCAGGGGGCGGAGACGAACAAGCCAAGATTGTCTTTCTTTGCTTCTCAGTCAGACAAAGAAAATCCCTCTCGGTGCAAAGCCTCCCCAGCAGCTTTGATGTCTCTCTTCCAAGTGCACCACTTCAGACAAGAGAGGCAGGCTGGGGCAGGGAGCTGAGAACAAAAAGCGTTTCCTGGGCTGCTAATTATTCTCCTTCTGTGTAAATAATTATCTGGAAGGGAAAAAAAACAGTCCACAGCGAAAGAGCTGGAAAAGCAAAAGGAAGATGAAAGGGGGCTGGGGATTTGATGTTTCCCCGGGAGCAATTCTTGAAGGGAAAGCAAGACACAGCAAAACCCCCCTTACTTCCTGTGTTTTCAGCACCTAGCCTGGGACTTTCAAAGCCCTTGGCATTGGTGCTGTAGTTAAATCATGGTTCTGGAAGCTGGTATGTGGATAATCCAACAGTTTTTGGCTCTGGCTCCTGCTGGACTCTGCTGGCGCCCCAGAGAAGTGAGGCTCCGAGGTCAGTTGAGCCTGAGTTTGAACTTGGCTCCACTGCTAATTATAAATGGGATTATGGACAGCTTGCTTCTTCTCACCTTAGGACCTATGCAGAAGCTCACCCAAGGCTGAGTCTGGGTTGAAGGCAGAAAAAAACAGCATCAGGGAGGCCCGTTAGGAACTGGTAAATCACTTTGGTAGAGAAAGAGCAGCAGACTCATGAGGCCAGAGAAGCAGGCTGGGGGAGAGGAAGCAAACAGAGGCCCGATATCAAAAGAAGTTTGGTGAGTCCTGACCACTTTTTCCTGAGTGCAAAGGGGCATTTGAGTTTCTCCCTGGAGGCATGGGAAGGACAGGTGAGTGGTATCTGAGCCTCCCAAACTGGCAAAGGAAGGGAATGGAGCTGGGGGAATCACTGCCCACTATCTGCTCATCTGCGCCTGACAGTGGGGCCATTCATTGGCAGGGCTTTCAGAGGCATCCATGGAGGACATTTAGAAGAAAGAATGAGAAACTGGACACCCCAATCACCCAGCCGTCCACAAAAGACTCTCTGCAACCAGGGCTGTGTATACCTGGTGCGCAGAGGAAGAAAACTGCATTCAGCTGTTTGTACACTCCCAAACCATGAATCCAAGTAAGATGACACGTTATCATCTCATCTGCAACCTGGGGAAGCGGGATCCCAAAGAGCCTATTCCGGAATCCATTCAGCGCCAGAGAACTGGAGCCCCTGGCTTTGTGAGGGGCAGGGGGATTTCCTCTCCTCTCATTGGATCAAAAGACAGATGATACTCATTGCATTGGCATGTGTTGTGGAGTCTGGGAGTGGTGATTGCATGGCAGGTCTGCTCTGTCTACACCTGATGAGACTCTGAGGTCCCCATTCATCAAGGGCAGTAAGAGAAGGTAACACCATGGGTCTTCAGGGGACGTGTGGGCTGAGCACCAGGAATTATTGATGAAAATTCAGAATTAGCCCAGGCCCCAGATGAGCCAGGAGGTGGATATGGAGCCAGTTTACCTCCTCTGTGTTGGGTCAGCTGGGGAATAAGATTGCTAAACTTAACCCTATCCTTAACCTTAACCCTGACCTTAATCCTAACCCTAATCCCAGTTAAATTTGAATTTCAGATTTAAAAACCCACAATTTTTAGCATAAGTATATCCCATCCAATATTTGGGACATCCTTACACTAAAAAATGTTCATTGTTTATCTGAAATTAAAATTGACCTGGGCATCTTATATTTTATTTGCTAAATCTGGCAATCCTAGCTGGGGACTTTGTGGAAATTTAATGTAGGAAGTGAAGACTTGTGACCTGCAGGATAAAATGTTTTGGTTTGGCCAACACAGTGCTTCAGAAATGAGGTTGTTTCAGGAATTCCCTGGTGGTCCAGCGGTTAGGACTCTGTGCTTCCGCTACAGGGGGCGTGGCTTCGATCCCTGGTCTGGGAACTAAGATCCCACATGCCTCGCAGTGCAGCCAAAAAAAAAAAACTTCCACCTTCTCTTGAGAAGTCATAGATCAGGTCACGCCTCCCTGTTGGCTACCAGTTTACCACCATCCTTACTCCTGCTTGCCCACCTGGTCCCAATTTGCTCTTTTATTGTTTGCTGGTGGCTATTTCATTGGAGTTTGAGACCCATTGGCTCACCTCAGGGGACATAGGGAGAGACCCTGGTTCACTCGCTGCGATGACAAACCCTCCAGATCAAGAGCCTGGAGTCACTGATCAGAGGTTCAGCTTTGTTGTGGTGCACTGTACTCTCCCTCTACTTGGGTCTTCATCCTCCCGTCTAGAAAGTGGAGATAAGTCCTGCCCTACCTCACTCTGGAAGGGGATGAAGATGGCAAGAAAGTGTGAGTCTGAAAGTTCTCTGAAAAAGGAAGTGACCTTGAACATGGCTTTCACCAGACCTCCATTCATGAGCCCTCCACTCTACAGTCAAAATGATCTTCCCCAAATGTACATCCTGCCATGGTTTCCTGCAAGATGCCACCCAAACTTCCTCTCATGGCCTGCAAGGCTCGGTGGTTTGGTTCACCCTAACCTACCTCCAAACCCATGTACTCCTACTGCTTTACATGCAATGCTGCAGACCCTGAACTTTCCAGTTCCTCAAGCTCACCGTGGACATATGAGTGTGATGCTTCTTGTGCCTGGAACACGCTCCCTGCCCCTCTCAGTGGTTGTAGCTTGAATTCCAACCCCCTTCATCCCATACTCTGTTAGGATATAGCTGTCCTTGCTGTGTGTCCTATATCACTCTCCTTCCCCAGTCAAGACACTTCTCCACGTCAAAAGCCGGCCCTGGCTTATTTGAACTAGGACAAGGGGTTACTAGAAGAAGCTTCTGGAAGCAGGCAAACCTTAGGGATCGTAAAAGAAGAAGTTGGAAGATGGTCTCTCTAAGACATTGCCATGGGTGACACAGTCCCAACTACTTTCTGTCTCTGACAGAAATTCAAATTTCTGATCAAAATTCAGGTGACTCTGATCAAAATTCAAATTCATGACCAACAGGCTGTGATGGGCCAAATTTGGTCTATGCACAAGTACGCGGCATCTGTGATTGGCACCCTTACCTGAGAAGAGTAAGTCTGGGGTATGGGGGTGGGGGGAGAAAGTTCTCCAAAAAGAAAGAGAAGGTGCTGTTATCTCAAGAAGCAAGGAAGGGACTCAGGTAGACCAAACCAACCAGTGTCTTGCATAGGCTTATACTGTCATTATTTTTTGGTTTTTGTTTTTTTTCCCTTTGTGCCTCTTACTACCTAGACTGCCGGTTCCTTGATATCAGCACCTTTTTCTCCCCCATGACACACAGAACCTCATCTTCCCAGAAACTTATTGGAACCTCCATAAAGATTCATAGAATGAATGTAAGTGCTCTGAAAGGGGGTCTTTGCAGAAAAGAGTTAATGTAACAGGCCTGAGGCTGTGATCTTTAGAAAGGCCTGCTTTCAAGGTTGGTCCTTAGCTGGCGTCTGGGAACTTGACTTTCAGAATGCTTCCTCTGTTCCCTAACTGATAAGGTTGATTCTCTGGGCCTGGATTATTTGTACAATGTGATTTATGGTTGCTTTCCTTCTAGGAACCTGGAATTTTGGTAGTTCCTAGATAGAGAAATCTATGTGATCAGCCCCCAGTAAACAACCTAAATTGTGAGTCTCAAACAGGCTACTAGGGGCATTACAACAAATATCACAAATGTGTGGTTGCATTTTTGCTACTGGAGGGAGAGTGCACCCTGTGTGACCTCCTCCCCCCACCCCCACAGGAGGGAGAGAGCACAGGGTCTTGCTCAGGGATTCCTCCAGACCCTACCCGTGCCTCCTTCCCTTGCTGAGCTGCCTGCACATCCTGCCTGTGTCTCTGTTATGAACTTTAGCCGTGGAGACGATGATGTGCTGAGTCCCATGAGGGCTTCTAGTGGATCACTGGAGGTGTGGATGGTCTTGGGAACCCCCCAAACAGGACCAAACCTTTCAAGCAGGGTCCACAATTTACAAGGCACTTTACAACATCATCGCATTAATCTTCTTAACTGTTCTATGAGAGAGGTAATGTTCTCACTTTAGAGATTAGAACCCTAAGGCTCAGAGAGGGGATGGGTTTTAGCCAGGGACCCAAAGCTAATAAAGAGAAGAGTGGTTATGTGAACCTGCATATTTGCCTGGTTCTATTTTTTTTTTTTTTTTAAGTTTTTATTTATTTACTTATTTATTTATGGCTGTGTTGGGTCTTCGTTTCTGTGCGAGGGCTTTCTCTAGTTGCGGCAAGCGGGGGCCACTCTTCATCGCGGTGCGCGGGCCCCTCACTATCGCGGCCTCTCCTGTTGCGGAGCACAGGCTCCAGACGCGCAGGCTCAGTAGGTGTGGCTCACGGGCCTAGTTGCTCCGCGGCATGTGGGATCCTCCCAGACCAGGGCCCGAACCCGTGTCCCCTGCATTGGCAGGCAGATTCTCAACCACTGCGCCACCAAGGAAGCCCCTATTTGCCTGGTTCTAAAGTTACGCTAGAGTATCCTCCCTTACAGGGCGGGAGGCCGTCCCCATGATGATAACCTTCAGTGTTCAGGACCGCTTCATTCTGAGCCTCGAAAGAGGGATTGTTCCTTTGGGACCAGCCACTGGATGACGCATCTCCTCTTGTCAGTAGCAGAGCTGATACTTGCACCTGTGTCCGTTTGACTCTGGGGTCCCCAAGTTCAGAACCATTACCATTTTTTGGCTGTGTGGCCTCTGACATCTCACTCCATTGCTCCAAGCATTCATCCCTTCATTCATAAAGCGGAATTAACTGTCATCCAACTGATTGTAAGAGGAACAGAAGCATCCCCTTTAAAGCACCTAGTATAAAGCCACCAAATGCTGTTTCCTTTCTCTTCCCTACATACTTCCTACATGAGCCTGTGTGAGTCCTACCACTCTCTCTTCCTGTTTCCCCATCTATAAAATTAGGGGGCTGATTTTAATGCTACTAGAGTCCTTCTGCGGCTGGCATCATGTATCAAAGAATGGGCTTTCCTCTAGAGCAGACTTTTAAAATCCCACGAGCTCTGATCATAAGAGGCACATCAAACCCACCCTCTGCCACTTTAAAACGAGGCTGTGAATGTGTTGCACAAAGACAGTGAGGCAAAAACATGCTCCAGCCTCTCCCAGACACTGATCCTGGAGGAAGACAGGTCAGAGTGTTGAAAAGTTCTTTGTTTAACGAAGGCAAGGGCAGAGGGAAAAGGGAGGGGAGAGGATTTATAAATGCGTCTGTACTCTCTACAGCCAGGGTCATCAATCTACTCTTATAGAGCTCAGTGGATAATTTTTATAGAGCTTGGTGGACAAGAAAAAAAAAAAAAGTGTGGTCAGGAGGCAATAGGGAGTGGTGGGGACTGTGGCAAAGTTTAGGCCCTATGCCAAGCCTTGGAGAGGGAGCCTCCCAGCTCCAACTATTGCTGCCAGGTGGGAAGGCAGGAACGGTACTGCCAGCTTGTCTCCTGTTTTAAAAAAGAGAAACCAGAATTTTGAAGTAAAATGTTTCCATTCTTAAGTTTTAGCTTGAGTTTTCCTAAGGATCTTTGTGAGTACAATAGAACTCTTCAAGTGGCTGAACTGGCCCACAGACTGTTTGTTTGCAGTCTCTGAGCAGGCCTCATTTGCCACATCTTTGTCACTAAATCCTGAAAAATTTGTGACCATAGCATGCCTCTGCATCTTCCAAGATGGCCATTTTCGGAGGCATGGGAGGACGATTTTGAAGAAAAGCCAGCATCATTTAACTTTTAGTTGTTCCCCCCAAATACTGTGTCTCTTCATACCCCTTTACTTTTGTTCAGGTGTCTCCCTCCTCAAAATAACGTCTACCTAGGCAACTCCTATTGAGCCTTCAAAACCCAACTCAAATGTCCACTCCTTTGTGAAGCCTTTACTGATCATCACCCTCTTCTCCCAAGGGTTAATTCCTTGCCCCAACTCTGCATCCCCACCACTCTGCTCTCCCTGTTCATCTCATGTATTAATGAGGCTCTCAGTTGAAAACACTCAAACTGGACAATATGAGGCGGCTTTAATAAAGGGATTATTTACAGTGGAATATACATTACAGTGGACATGGTTTCCAGAAACCAACTAGATATAGGGCATCACCTGGGCTAAAAACACCGGGGAACCGTTACCCAAGATCTGAAGCTGCAAAGGGAGGAACAGTTACAAAACTCACAGAGGATAGAACAGTAGGATTCCCTGACAGCCTCACCTCCTAGTGATGTATCAGGGAGGGAGCCAGGAGGATAAACCCCCAACCTCACTTTCCTCCTGCTGTCCCATATCTTGTTGGTGCCTTTCATCGGCGGAACACAGCTGGCAGCAAAAGACAAGGGGGTCTGCTGATGCAGTCCATATGGGCTGGCCTCTGGAGTCCAGAGCAGGGTGAAGTGTAGAGGGCAAACAAAAGATGCACCCAGCACCCACCATCCTCTGCACGGATGTCCGTTATGGCACTGTGTTTAGCTCTGGTCCCCCAGAGACTGGAAACTGCTAGAGGACAATCATAGCTGCAGCCCCCAACACTGGCACATTGTAGGTGATCAAAAATTGGCTCTAGAAATTACCATGTGCATCATATAGCACCTGGTGAAATACAGATAATGATGAAGGATTATCTTTAGAATCTGCATAGGTGTCAGGCAATTATGAACTTCTTCCTCTCAGCTATATTTTATTTGCACCTGCTGTGTAAGGTATTATCTCTGACCTCCAGGAGCTCTTAATCTTAAACTTAGTGACACTTAGAGCATGGAAATTAGACAGCGTCCGTTCCAAAATTTCCCCGTATGGGTGCCATGGGACACTAGTTTGCTATGATGCTCAGAGATATTATATCAGAAAAGTCCATTATCAAGTATAAGGGCCTATGGTTTAAGCAAATGTCCTTCCGGCAGGACTTGTCCGGGCCTTTAATGTACCAATGTGTGATGTGAGTCTCCTGAAGAGGGTCATAACAGGCAGCTTTCCCCAGAATTATTTGGTCACAGGATCTTTTTCCCAAGGAGCACCTCATATATCCATTTTGTTGGAATATACTTTGGAAAACATGGACCTTCTTTAACCAGTTCATTTTACAGATGGGAAAACTGAGGCTCCAAATCAGCTGTCACCCACCAGTCTAGCAGGGAGCACAGCTTGCATAAGGAAGCAGATGTTGAACTTGCATCCATTGTTGCCTTCTGGTCTTTCTCCACAGTATCATCAGTTCTTTCTCGGTGGGAGTCTCCCCCAAACTGGGACTGGGAATTGGGTGGGAAGTAGCAGGTGGTCCTTTGTGCTGAACACCAACGGGCCTCTGGCCGTGGCTGTCCTGGAACATTGGGCTCCTAACTGATGGGTCTGACCCGTTGGGAGATGTTGTCACAGTGATGAAATAGAAGCTCGTGGGGTCATGGCGTGGAGAAAAGGTGACAGTGAGTGAGGGGTGCAGAGGCTGGTTGAGCACCACTCTCCTGGGGGACGACGTCTCACTGTCTCTCGTGGCCAAGTCCCCTGGCCATCAGCCCCAGGCAGGGAAGCCCCATTCTCAGTAGGACAGCCAGAATGGGTTTTCAAAATAGCAAGCCTGACAATAGCTCTCCGATGCTGGAAACTCTTCAGCTGCGGCTTTTTGCCTCAAGGCAGTCTATTTCTTATCATAAACTTTACCTTTCTCTTTGGCCTCATCAGGTGCCACCAGCTTCCTCCTTGACCCTCCCCACCGCACACACTGCATTCCGGCCAGTGTCCACAGATTTCACTTCCCCAGACTCACTGCTCTGCCACCCATGTACTTTTGCTCGTACTGTTTTACCTTGAGCTCTCTCTCACCATCTCATTGCTTGGCCAGCTTCAGCTTCGAGAGGTGGGGTAGTGGCTGGTGAATGCATGGGGACCAAACCCAGCTTTGTCACTTCTTAGCTGTGCAGCTTTGGGAGAATGACTTAATCTCTCTGAGCCTCCGTTTCCTTGTCCCTAAGATGAGGATAATAATACTACCTGCCTCAAAAAATATTTTAAGAGTTCAATGGAATAACTCTTTACCTGTCATACAGTAAGTACTCAAAAAGTCGTGGTTATGATTGTTCTCCCTTCAAATTTCGATTTAGATGCCCATCCTCTGGGAAAGTTTCTCTGATTCCCCCCCCCACCCAACCCCCCCCCACACAGTCGTTATATCTCCCCAAGGTACCTGTACTTTCTCCAGCTCTGCATTTATCTCATGGTAAAGCAATTATCTACTTACTTTGCCATCTCTCTGCTTCTTTCAATCATCAGCTCCAGGCAGGCAGGAACTAGACCTTGTTGTATTCCCCAGCACCTAGGACAGTGCTGGACTCAGAGTCAATACATCTGACCCATCCTAGACAATTTCTGTTACTTACTTTTGTGTTAGGGAAAAATGAGCCAGAGCAGGCACTGAGTACCAGACTCAGGGAAAAGAGAGTATTTGCCTGAAGTCACCCAGCTTGTCAATGGCAAAGGCATAACTGACTCAACTCCTGAGTCTTGTCCGGGACATTTTCAGTTACTGTTGAGGCCATCCAAAGGGATCCCAGCTCCCACGACTGCTGAAAACTCAAGATTGGCATGCTCTCTCTAATTTTTGAAGGGGATAAGGGAAAGTTTACTCTGAGTTTTGTTTTGGTTTTGTTTGTTTTTGCTCAATTCCCTGAGCAAGCATTCCATTTCCATAAAAACAATGGGTCCACGTCCTTTTCAGTAGAGCAGCAATGGTCTCTTTGCTGAATCACAGTCACTGATGACTTCTTTTAAAGAGAGTGATCAGCTCAGGGAAATGCGTTGCCAAGTAAAGTGACTCCTTGGGGAAATGGGGGTGGGATCCAGGAGAGCCCTCAGGCTCAGGTTTCCCCCAAATGAAATGCGGAGCGCTGTCTCTGGTTTCCGCTGTGAATTGTGTCTTTCAGGCAGCCCAGCCCTGGGCTGGGTCATCAACACTGATGCCCAAGGGATCACCTTGGCTCTGTCCAAAGCAAGCATCCCTTGTTCTATTATGTTCCACTCCTCCCTGGGAGCAGCTGCAGGGGTTTCTGAAAGGATGACCTTTTTTTAGCACAGAGATTATTCATGGCACTTAGAGCAGCAGGGTGGGCTTAGAAACCATTCCTGGCCACCTCTTTACCTGTAGGAAAACTAAGGCCAGGAGATACAGAGCAATTGGCATGGGGTCACTCAGCAGGTGAGTGGCAGATCTGAGATCTGTCCACCTTCCTACGGCACCTGCACACTCTTGCTATTTCTGGATATCCTCTGGCTGATGAAACAGTCAGATTGAAATGGATTTGGAATAGCCACACAAAAAATGGCAGAGTTCCCATTTGGCAATTGTAGGTTCCCTTGCGAAACCCTTTAATGGCCCACAATGCAAAAATTAGAACATGGAAGACAAATACGTTAGCTAAGGTTTGTTGCCTAGATACCAGAAACTTTCCCAAATGCTTTATATTCGTGGCCTCATTTACCATTCCCAACGACTCAGAGAGGAGTCATCACCCTTTTACAGGTGTTCAAACTGAGGATGAGAGAGGTTAAGAGACTTGCCCAAGGTCACACTGCTGAGATGCAGCAGAGCCAGGACATGACCCTGATTTTCTGACAACACAGCTCAAGCATTTAACTATTAGGCTTTCCTGACTCCTGTGCTGCAAACGTTTAGTGAGGACCACTCTGTGCAAGGCACTGCGTTGGGTGCTAAAGAGCCAAGGATGAATGAAATAGAGCTCCTGTTCTCAAGGAGCTTACCTTCATGTAGGAAAGAAGGACAGAAACAGATAATTTCTAAATTAGTTGTGATCAGTGCTACACATGGGGGCTAAACTCCCTTGTGTTGATTTACTTTTTACTTCTTCAAAGTGCTTACATCATTCTATCTATGCTTGTACTTGGACCCATCAAAAAGCACAACATAGGTATCATCTGCCTTTGACAGATGTGGATGCTGAAGCCAAGCAAGGAGAAAGGACTGGTTCAGGTAACAGACCAAGTTGGTGTCATGCCCAAGTCTACAGCATCCAGCTCAGGTCCTTTCTCCACTAGACAACAGGGAACATCCAAACAGGCTCCTGGTGGCCAGAATTAGTCCAAATGCTGAGGATTAGTAAAAGCTGCAGTGGAGAGAAATCACTCCATTTATACTGTTCATTTGTGAATCCTCCTTAGTTTCAGAGAAGGACATCTAAGATGAAATCTCTGGGTTCGGTAGAGGTGTGGTTAAGTCACCGGTAGACCTTATTATGGTCCTCTGACTTGTCACCTTTTAGGCTTGTTCTCAGTCCTCATTTCTTGGCCCAGACATAAAATTTTTGGAGTTGTAATCCTAATGGCCTAACCTGTGAGTTTACCAACGTGCTCTGTAATTTTCACTTTTTCTCTCTCTCTCTCACCTTCTCCCCAGCCCCTCTCACACGCAGACCTGTTTCCTGAATAATGAAGGATACAGAACAGTCTGCAGCCTCAATCTCACTGCTGTTTCTTGTGGAAATGAATTTTGACCTTAATTAACTGTTCAGGAACTGGGCACATGCTTCCCACTGTGACCAGAGCAAAGAATTAGCCCTGAAGATAAACAGTAAGAGTGTAGGGTGGGGGGAGTGACTTATGGAATTATAAAGTGAGTAAGGAAGCATCCAGACTGCCCCTGAAGATGCTGTTTAATTCATTGCAAGGCTGGTGGCGGTCATGCTAGAATGAAGCTGGTGGAACGTCGCTCTGCCACTGAAGTGCTCAGTTCTTTGAAGAATTCCCATTACTGTCCACGGTACCGACCGAGCTATTGTAGAGTCCACATAGTTGACCATTTCCAGGGACTTCCGTGTTCTAGGTAGGGCATGGGGCAGCGTCCTGATCTGAGAGTTAGTGTAAGAGGTCATGGCTAGAAACCCATAAGAAGACACGAATTGAGATTGCAAGCCCATTATTGATGCTGGTGACACTGGGCAATTCTCTCAATCTCTCAGATCTCTAATCTATGGAGGAAAACGCTTGTGCTACACACTCCACAGAGATATTCAAAAGATTTAGTATCATTCAGTGTATTTCAAAGTCTGGTTTTGTGCCCTGAAAATGTGATGATGATGATAGTGATAATTGTATTAAACTTGCAATAAAATTAAAAATTAGGCACCTGACATTGTTCTAACTAATATACATGTATGGATTCCTTTAATTGTCATAAGATTACCTCATATTATTCGATTGTATTATGCTCATTTTATAGATGAGGAACCCACAACACAGAAGGTTTAAGTCATTTTTCCCCAGCTCATACAGCTAAATGGAGTAGGAGCTAAACACGTGGAAAATACATTTATTACTGTGAAGGAGAGGATAAGCTATGCATATGGACTGTCAGTTCCCTTCGAGATCCTCAGCACTTCCCAGGATGGAGTCTGGACTTCCATACTCTCAAAAGGGAAGCTTCATGACTATCCCCCAAGACCAGCTTCCACACTGGCCCCAAGGAGATTGTTCTGAAACAGTGGTCCCATTGTGTCACTTTTGTGCCTTGAAACCTCATTGACACCGTTTCTGTTGCCCATAGGACCATGTCCAGGCACCTTAGCTTGGCATCCAAGACCATTTACCATCAAGCTTTCCTGCCCCAGGGTTCCCTTTTCTCCCACAGCTGACACTCAGACCACCCCAAACTTCGCCCTATTTTCTGAAAAAGTCTTGACCTGTGCTGTTCCCCCATCAGGGGGCAGTGCCCTCCATCATCTAACAGGATAACTTCTATTCGGTCTTCAAGACCCTACTTGAATATTTCCTCTTCAAGAAGTCTTCCCTGATTTCACTTTCTCCTTTGTGCTTCTAGATCACTTGTAACTTCTTTCTGCTATAAGATCTGAGGTACATTTTAACTATTGTTAGGAATGTGTGTCTCCTCTCCCTGCAATTGGAGCGATTCCAAGGCCAGGTGTGCCTCATTCGTCTCTCTATCCACAAAACTTAACTCAGGGCTTGCCATTTACATTGTGGCTATGAAAAGATGAATGTGGCTTCTCCCAGAAGGAAGAGAATGGAGACTTCAGAGCTAATTCCCTAGAGGGAAGAAAGGCTAAAAAGAGCACCACAGATTCAAAGTTAAAAGTCTGTGCTCAGCAGTTAAAGTCTAAGCATGGAACAGCAAAAAGAGATAAAGCTTGGAAGTCAGGCGGTTTCAGGTTTGAAGGCTTTCTCTACATTTGCCTGCTCTGACCTGGGAAAGCCTCTTCTCTTCTCTAGCCTCAGTTTCCTCATCCAGAAAACCAAAAGGATTATATTCTACATGGTGGGATCTCTATAGAGATTAAATAAGCTGGAAACAACCCAAGTTTCCATCAACAGAATGAATATAATGGAATGTTATGCAGTTGTGAAAATGAATAAACTGTAGCTACACTAATTAATGTCGATGAAACTCAGAAAGTTAATATTGAGCTAAAGAAATAAATCCCACATAAAAAGCCACAGCATGAGACCATGTATATAAAGTTCAATTACCAGCAAAACTAAACGCTCTGTTGAGAGACAGAATAGCATGCTCATTATGGACTTTGGAGCCAACAACAGGTTCATGAGCAGGTGTCCCTTCTCCCAGCTGTGTGACCCTAGTGAGTTAACTCGGCTCTCTGTTCCTGTTTCTTCTTCTGCAGAATATTAAAGATGGCAGTGATCCCTACCTCAAAGAGTTCTTGTGAAGCTGAAAAGAATATGTATAAAGCACTTAGAAGAGTGCCTGGCACAGAGCAAACACTCTGTAAATGTAGCTCCTATTATTTTTTTTTTTAATTTTTGAATTTTATTTATTTTTTTATACAGCAGGTTCTTATTAGTCATCATCTTTATACACATCAGTGTATACATGTCAATCCCAATTGCCCAATTCATCACACCACCATCCCCACCCCCCCTGTGGCTTTCCCCCCTTGGTGTCCATACGTTTGTTCTCTACATCTGTGTCTCAACTTCTGCCCTGCAAACTGGTTCATCTGTACCATTTTTCTTGGTTCTACATACATGCGTTAATATACGATATTTGTTTTTCTCTTTCTGACTTACTTCACTCTGTATGACAGTCTCTAGATCCATCCACGTCTCAACAAATGACCCAATTTTGTTCCTTTTTATGGCTGAGTAATATTCCATTGTATATGTGTACCACAACTTCTTAATCCATTCGTCTGTCGATGGGCATTTAGGTTGCTTCCATGACCTGGCTATTGTAAATGGTGCTGCAATGAACATTGGGGTGCATGTGTCTCTTTGAATTACCGTTTTCTCTGGGTATATGCCCAGTAGTGGGATTGCTGGATCATATGGTAATTCTATTTTTAGTTTTTTAAGGAACCTCCATACTGTTCTCCATAGTGGCTGTATCAATTTACATTCCCACCAACAGTGCAAGAGGGTTCCCTTTTCTCCACACCCTCTCCAGCATTTGTTGTTTGTAGATTTTCTGATGATGCCCATTCTAACTGGTGTGAGGCGATACCTCATTGTAGTTTTGATGTGCATTTCTGTAATAATTAGTGATGTTCAGCAGCTTTTCATGTGCTTCTTGGCCATCTGTATGTCTTCTTTGGAGAAATGTCTATTTAGGTCTTCTGCCCATTTTTGGATTGGGTTGTTTGTTTCTTTAATATTGAGCTGAATGAGCTGTTTTTATATTTTGGAGATTAATCCTTTGTCCGTTGATTCGTTTGCAAATATTTTCTCCCATTCTGAGGGTTGTCTTTTTGTCTTGTTTATGGTTTCCTTTGCTGTGCAAAAGCTTTTAAGTTTCATTAGGGCCCATTTGTTTATTTTTGTTTTTATTTCCATTACTCTAGGAGGTGGATCAAAAAAGATCTTGCTGTGATTTATGTCAAAGAGTGTTCTTCCTATGTTTTCCTCTAAGAGTTTTGTAGTGTCCAGTCTTACATTTAGGTCTCTCTAGTTCCTTTAGGTGTGAGGTTAGATTGTTTACTTGAGATTTTTCTTGTTTCTTGAGGTAGGCTTGTATTGCTGTAAACTTCCCTCTTAGAACTGCTTTTGCTGCATCCCATAGATTTTGGATTGTCGTGTTTTCATTGTCATTTGTCTCTAGGTATTTTTTGATTTCCTCTTTGATTTTTTCAGTGATCTCTGGGTTATTTAGTAACATAGTGTTTAGCCTCCATGTGTTTGTGTTTTTTTACTTTTTTTCCCCTGTAATTCATTTGTAATCTCATAGTGTTGTGGTCAGAAAAGATGCTTGATATGATTTCAATTTTCTTAAATTTACTGAGGCTTGATTTGTGACCCAAAATGTGATCTATCCTGGGGAATGTTCCGTGTGCACTTGAGAAGAAAGTGTAATCTGCTGTTTTTGGATGGAATGTCCTATAAATATCAATTAAATCTATCTGGTCTATTGTGTCATTTAAAGCTTCTGTTTCCTTATTTATTTTCATTTTGGATGATCTGTCCATTGGTGTAAGTGAGGTGTTAAAGTCCCCCACTATTATTGTGTTACTGTCGATTTCCTCTTTTAGAGCTGTTAGCTGTTGCCTTATGTATTGAGGTGCTCCTATGTTGGGTGCATATATATTTATAATTGTTATATCTTCTTGGATTGATCCCTTGATCATTATGTAGTGTCCTTCCTTGTCTCTTGTAACATTCTTTATTTTAAAGTCTATTTTATCTGATATGAGTATCGCTACTCCAGCTTTCTTTTGATTTCCATTTGCATGGAATATCTTTTTCCATCCCCTCACTTTCAGTCTGTATGTGTCCCTAGGTCTGAAGTGGGTCTCTTGTAGAGAGCATATGTATGGCTCTTGTTTTTGTATCCATTCAGCAAGCCTGTGCCTTTTGGTTGGAGCATTTAATCCATTCACGTTTAAGGTAATTATCGATAGTATGTTCCTATGACCATTTTCTTAATTGTTTTGGGTTTGTTTTTGTAGGTCCTTTCCTTCTCTTGTGTTTCCCACTTAGAGAAGTTCCTTTAGCATTTGTTGTAGAGCTGGTTTGGTTGTGCTGAATTCTCTTAGCTTTTGCTTGTCTGTAAAGCTTTTGATTTCTCCATCAAATCTGAATGAGATCCTTGCCGGGTAGAGTAATCTTGGTTGTAGGTTCTTCCCTTTCATCACTGTAAGTATATCATGCCACTCCCTTCTGGCTTGTAGAGTTTCTGCTGAGAAATCAGCTGTTAACCTTATGGGAGTTCCCTTGTATGTTATTGGTCATTTTTCCCTTGCTGCTTTCAATAATTTTTCTTTGTCTTTAATTTTTGCCAATTTGATTACTATGTGTCTCGGCATGTTTCTCCTTGGGTTTATCCTGTATGGGACTCTCTACGCTTCCTGGACTTGGGTGGCTATTTTCTTTCCCATGTTAGGGAAGTTTTCAACTATAATCTCTTCAAATATTTTCTCTGGTCCTTTCTCTCTCTCTTCTCCTTCTGGGACCCCTATAATGCGAATGTTGTTGCGTTTAATGTTGTCCCAGAGGTCTCTTAGGCTGTCTTCATTTCTTTTCATTCTTTTTTCTTTATTCTGTTCCGCAGCAGTGAATTCCACCATTCTGTCTTCCAGGTCACTTATCCGTTCTTCTGCCTCAGTTATTCTGCTATTGATTCCTTCTAGTGTAGTTTTCATTTCAGTTATTGCATTGGTCATCTCTGTTTGTTTGTTCTTTAATTCTTCTACGTCTTTGTTAAACGTTTCTTGCGTCTTCTCGATCTTTGCCTCCATTCTTTTTCCGAGGTCCTGGATCATCTTCACTATCATTATTTTGAATTCTTTTTCTGGAAGGTTGCCTACCTCCACTTCATTTAGTTGTTTTTCTGGGGTTTTATCTTGTTCCTTCATCTGGTACATAGCCCTCTGCCTTTTCATCTTGTCTGTCTTTCTGTGAATGTGGTTTTTGTTCCACAGGCTGCAGGATTGTAGTTCTTCTTGCTTCTCCTATTATTATTTTTATCTTTGTTATTACCACTGTCATTATTATCATTATTTAGGAACATGCACATGATGGCAAAACTATAAAGCAAGGAAATGATTAAAACAAAATTCAGAGTAGTGGTGTCTTTTAGAAGCTGCTCAATTATTAATCATGTTCTGTTTCAGGAGCCAAATGGTGAGGACACAGATATTCACACGATTATTATTCTTTAACTGCATATATAGATTTTCACTGTTTTGTACGTACGATCTGTTTAACGATATAAATTTTAAAGATTAAATGGAATTCATTATTGAAGAGGATCAGAACCTTTCTCTTCCTGCTCCCAGCTGAAATCTGGCCTTCCCTGCAGGCCTCTTGGTGATGTATTTGCCTTCACAAAGGGAGCCTCAGCCTTCTGGAAAGGAACTGATCTGTTCAGCAGCTTTCCCCATTCATCATCCCCCAAGCAGTGTGTTTTACATTCATCTGCAGATGAAGATAAAAGGGTGATGTGTTGCCCTCTTTAAGATTGCTGGTGGGATAAACGTGAAAAGGAAGGCTTTCACATTTTACCCTAGGCTTTGCAGCACTTGCCTTCCTCGGAATTGAAGAATCTTGGCTTGCTTCTAAGTGCTATTTGAGAAGCAAAATGCCCAAGGAAGAACAGGAGATTCTAAGCCCCAGAAAAGCAACATCTCCAGGTTAAGATTTTATCACCGATGCCATCACATCATGTGAGCAGTCTGATATTCCAGAGATTTACTCAGCAGGCTTGGTGGCTGTTAGTCCTCCATGGCTTTTGAGCTCAAAAGCTTTATAAAAATAATAATGGTAATAATTGATTAAGTACTTGCTACGTACCAGGCTCTGGGCCCAGCATTCTGTATGCATGATTTCCTGTAATGCCCACAACAGCTTTATGAGGAGCTCACATCTATCCCCATTTTGTAATTATACAGAGAGCCAGAGAGGTGAAGACACTTGCCCAAGGTCACACAGAGCCAGGATTTGAATAAAAATTCGTCTCCTTTACGCTCATAATCTCCTTTGATTGCTCTATAATTCTGAGAGAGGAGAGGCTTTCCAATCCCTGTTTGACAGATGAGTAAGCTGAGTCTCAGAAAGATGAAGTATCAAGCCCAAGGTGATGATGCAGCTAGGAAGTAGCAGGACTCAGTCTGAGCCCCATCTGACTCCTGAATGCAAAGGCTTGACCACTCCCCACCCTGCCTTCCATTCCCATGAATAACAAAGATGAATTTCCTGTGAACACAAATGCCAGTCTACACTACACTCCAAGAGTCAGTGGGGGAAAATAACTGCCTTCTATGTAGGGTTTGGGCAGAATTGCCTCAAAAACACTGGACCAGAAAAAGGATGGAATCAGAGCACAGGGGGCAGGAAAAACATTAGAGGGTGTGAAACTGAGTCTGAAAGGGCAGTGAGCAGGCAGTTTTCAGCTGCAGAAGTGAGGAAGGTCACAGGCATCTCTGAGGAAAATGTATGTGGTAAGGACATGACAAAGAGGTAGAGGTAACAGAATGGATGAAGCAAGAACATGTCATGAGAGGCTGTATACAAGAAATCTTGTGACAGGTATGGTACCTTAGCATCCAAATGTTGGGTGTTGTAAGGTTGTCGTGGGTCCCTGTTGGTCCCCCATCTTTCCTATCCATCCATCCATCCATCCATCCATCCATCCATCCATCCATTCATCCATCCATCCATCTATGCATCCATCCATCCACCCATCATTCCAGCTATCATTTCATCCATCCGTCTATCCATCCATCCATCCACCCACCCTAACCCTAACTAACCTCTAGAGTTAGAGTCTGTCTATTCATCTGTCTGTTTATTCACCCATCCATCGATCTACCTATCCATCCGCTCAGAAAGTGAGGTCCTTATGAGTAGGAACTTCACCTGTATTGCTCACCACCATATCCCCAGCATCTGGAAGAGTGCCTGGCACAGGGTAGGCATTTAATAACTGCTTGTCAGATGAATGAATAAACCCTTCCACTGGGCAAACATTTGCTGAGTGCCCATCAGCCCCCGTGAGGAGAGCATTCTTGACTTCTTGGAGCTTATGTTCTAGTGGGAAGAAATAGACAATAAAGAAAATAAATAGATAAATATATATCATGTCATATAAATGCATCTGGCCAAATAGTGTGTTTTAGTGTGGTTTCCCCTAAAAGAAGACTGAGTAGGGGATTCAAGTGGAGGTCATTTATTTAGGAGGTGGTCCTAGAAAGTACCATCAAGGAATGGGAAATTGAAACAAGGAAAGGAAGAAAGCCAATAAATAACATGTTAATGAGTAGGTTTTGCTGTGCGCAACTGGGGTTCAATCCTGCAAAGAACGCACTTCATATTTGCCCACCAAGAGGCAGGGTAGCTGAGATATTTTCCACCAAATCCTGCCTCTCATGGCAGGGTATGGACGGGTGTGTGTGGATGGGGGTGGTATTTTATATAATATAGTCAGGAAAGATCTCTCTGATAAGATAAGATTTGAGAAGCGACCAAAGGAAGTGAAAGAGTGAGCCGTGCACGTGTCTGGGGGAAGAACATCCCAGGAAGTGGGAATTCATGTGCAAAGGCCATGTGTGGGGTGGAGTGGGCAAGGAGGGGAGAGACGGAGGAAGCCAGATCACAGAGGAGCTTTTTAGTCACTGGTAAGAATTTCCACTTTGACTCCAAGTGAGATAGGAAATCATTGGAGAATTTTGAGTGCAGAAGTGTCATGATTAGATTTTGTTTTAAAAGGATGCTTCTGGCTGCTGTGTGAAGAGTGAACTGTAGTGGTAGGGACAGAGGCAAGGAGGACCATGGGGAGGCTACTACGGTAATCCAGGGTGTATTTGAAAGTTGCCAAGATATTAAAGTTGTCATCACAAGGAAAGAATATTTAACTATGTGAGGTGATGGATGGTAACTAATCTTATCATGGTAATCAGTTCACTATATATATCAAATCATTATGCTGTACACCTTAAACTTATACAATGTTATGTCAATTATATCTCAATAAAAATGAGGACAAAATAATCCAGGTTATATATCATGATGACCTGGGCCAGAATAATAACAGTGGAGGTTTTAAGAAGTCATCAGACTCTAGATTATTTGAAAGGTCAGTATTTCCTGACAGATGATACATGGAGAGTGAGAAAAAGGAAGTGACAAAATTGAGTCTGAGCAGCTGGAAGGACAGAGGTGCCATTGATGAGCTGTGGGGGAAGGTGGACACCTTAGGTTGGATGCCTATTAGACATCCAGGACGTCCTAAGCAGGACGGTCTGGGTTTGGAAAGACGGAGGCTGGGGATGTGTACTTGACATGGGAGTTGTCAGAGCACAGCTTGTATGTGAAGTTCAGAAGTTGGATGAGACTCAGTGGAAGTGAGTGTAGAGGGGAAGGGTCCTGAGTCCCAAGGTGTCCCAGTGTGTAGAGGGCAGGCGATGAGGAGGAGCTCAGAAAGAGATGGGAAGGAGAAGCCAGGGAGGGAGGTGGAAAACCAGGAGCACATGTGTCCTGGAAGCCAAGTCAAGAACGCGTTTCAAGATGAAGGGAACAACCAATTGTAGCAAATGCTTCTGACAGCTCCAATAAGATGAATGTTGAGGGTGGCCCATTGGATATGGCAAAATGGAGTTTATCAGTGACCTTGCTAGAACTAGTTTCAGGGCAGCCTGACTGGACTGGACTCAAGGGAGAATGAGAGAAGAATTAAAGGAATCTGGACAACTCTTTGGAGTAATTTTTTTTTTTTTTTTTTCTAAAGGGAACAGATGGTGGCTGGAGTGGGATGTGGAGTCAAGGGAAGTTTCTTTTTTGTTATTTTTGTTTGTTTTGTCTTAAGAAGGGAGCTGTTGGACCAACTTTGCTCACTGATGGGAATGACCCCATAGAAAGAGAAAAACTGATGATGCCGGAGAGAAAGGGATCAGCTGCTGGAGTGAAGAGTTTACGTAGGTGCAGTGGAGGAGCCCAGGGTCCCAGGGTGGGGTCTGCAGCTCAGATGGGCCTCCCTGGGCACGGGAAGGGAGCAGGAGCGCAGGTTCACCTGGGGAAGCTTGGCAGGTGTGGACGTGGCAGGAGCACGGCACGGGGGAGTAGCTTCCTGTTTTCTCAGGGGAAAGGAGTCGAGGTTATTAACTGAGACTGAGGAGGAAGAGTTGGAGGGTTGGAGAGAGAGTTAGGAAAGTCGTCCAGCAGCTGGGATCAAGGAAATGCCACCGGGTTGTGAGGTCAGTGAGCAGGAATTTAAAGTGAAAAACAGCAGCAGTCATGTGGATCTGTGGAGCCACAGGTGGGGAAAGGCCGGGACTCGGATTTCAGCTGGGTTGAGGCTTTGCAGGTGAGTGGGAAGGAGGTAGAAGGTTGAGAATAGGAAGGTTGAATGCAAAGGAGTGATTACACCAATGGGCCATCTCTCTCTGTCTCTGACACACAAACACACACACACACACACACACATTTACACACCTAGATACCTTGAGGGGATGTGGGGGTAGGTGTTAGTAACTTTCAGAAATACGATAGAGCTGTCAGCTGTGTGTAACTGTGAAGTGAGCTGCGTACATCATGATCATAAAGTGACTGCTGCATCCGCTCTGCATCAGTGTATCATATTTTTCCCCCATCAAACCAGAGAAGAACAGCTGTGAGCATCAGGGAAGGAGGAAGTGGGAACAACCATGACAAAACTAGAAGCAAGTGTCTGAGATTGTTCTCCACTCCTCCAACCCAGTGTGTCTTTAAAACAAAGCTCCCAGGACTCAAGGGGTCATGAATGATTCTCTCTCTCCTCCTGCCCTGGAAAGGCATAAATCTCAAGGGGGCCCATTTGGGACAAGCAGGCTCTCACTGGCATCTAATTCAAGTCCAAGAAAATTGCTTGGGACTGGCAGGGGACAGGGAGCTAAATTCAGTGCGGAGGTGGGAGGAGTGTGGACAATGGTGATCAGTACATGTTATGTACAATGGTGATCAGTACATGAGCTTCAGTCTTATTGGGAAGAACTCCTAATTATATGATTCAACACCTAGATAAAGGATTTTTTTGAAGCACAAATAGCTTTTTCTGTAATAGCTGTTTCTTTTCTCAGGCGTCCCTGGGCAGAGAGCCAGAGGACAAAGGAAGATGTCCTAGTGACCCAACCAATGCTGAGCCCTGTGTACTCAGTAAGGCATAGCAGCCCAGGTTCCTGGGCTCACGACTGCCCAGGGCAGGAGACTGGGGCTGGTGGGGGGAGTGGGATAAGAGCAAAGAGTTGCTGCTCCTGGACCCAACACCAATCTCTCATAAATGGCTGCCCATTTACCATAGCCCTGCACAAGGAAAGATGCTGAGGCTCAGTGGGGAAGACTATGGGGATTGATTAGCAATGTCTGCCATGAGCTCAGACGTGGAGAGTGGTGGTATATATGCCATGTATTAGCCACTTGTGACCCAGGGTATTTTTGTGGAAAGCCTATCAGTCCAGCTAGATGGGAGTGTGGCAGTAGGGCAGAGTGTCAGTTCAGTAGACCCTTGCCAGAAGATAAATCTATTGATAAAACCCGCTTCCACCATTCTGTTGGGTTGGCCAAAACGTTCGTTCAGGGTTTTCCAACATCTTATGGAAAAACCCGAACGAACCTTTTGGCCAACCCAATATTACTCATGTGATCGGGGGCAAATGACTACATCTCTTGGAGTTTCTTTTTTTTTTTTTTTTTGTCTGCACAACAGGGGGAATAATCACTACCTCATTGGTGGTTATGAGGATAAAACGACTGTTAAAACCCTTTGTGAATTTCTGTACAGGCACAAGGTATTGTTAATATGGTTACACTGATTTCTGTTGTTTCTGCTATTCGTTTTTTGTACATTGTCAACTATGGGACAAGGACCCTGCTTGGTGCTTTTCTGTTTATTATTTCTCTCTCGTAATGGCTCTGCAAGTTAGGTACTCATCATGGTCTCCCTTGTATGGAGGGGGAGGCTGAGTTTCATAAAGGGGAGATGACCCACTCATTGTCACACGGGCAGTGGAGATAGAGCCAGGATAGGAACCAGGCTGGAGAGATCCCTCAGCCATTGGTTTTCATCTCCATTCTGTTGACCTCTTAGCACCAACCAGCCTAGGAACCCAGCTTCCTGGGTCCCAGTCCCAATTCCTTTGAAGACTCCCTGTGTGTCCTAAGGATGCTACATCCCCACCTGGAATTCAGTCTTCACCTCCTGGAAAGAGACAGTTAAACTAGACCCATGGCTTTCAGACTGTGTTCCTTAGAGTCCCAGAGGTCTGCAGAGTTTCCCCCAAGGGAAAGTGAAGGGAAGCTAAGCCTGGGAATGAGGGAGATTGGCTTTATTTCTCTTGTCAGGGTTCCAGGTATGAGTTAATTTGAAAAGAAATACTGCTGCTTAAAAGAAGTTTGGGAACCATCTCCTCAAATGATGGTGGCTGTCATTTATTCAGCACCTATTATATGCCAAGCCTTTCACATATGCTATTCCCAACCCTCAGTAACAAAACTGTAAGGTAGGCATTATTATCCCATTTTTAAGAAAAAGAAACTGAGGTTCACAGAGGCTCGGTCTCTGGCTCAATGTCACCTAGGTAGTTGTGCCAAATCAGGGATTCCAACTGAGCTCTGTCTGATTTCGAAGCCGGTGGTTAAACCCTCAGGCTGCTGGACCATATCTCTTATTGGAGGCAGTTTGTAATTAGTCTTAGTGCATCGTTATTGTCAGAAAAGACATTTCCAGGGAGTAACAGTCCAAATGATGGCCGTGAGGTCAGCTGAGGCAGTGTTGGGATTCCTCACCAGTAGAACTGGCTGACAAGGGCAGGAACCTGTTTTAACAAGCAGTCTTCTCGTTCTTTGAGACCTTTCCAAACAGAGTGAGCGTTGGTCGCAATGCAGAACTGAGAACGAGATTTCGCCAGCTGAGACTGCGTCAGAAAACTTTTTTAGTCTTTTGGGAGCATCACTGGCAAACGTAATTTGAAAATCTTTCTCCTTAACACGCTGCCTCCTGTCAAAGACTAGGATTCTCACGCATATTTCATCCCATTTCTTTTTAATTAAAAGCTATTATATATTTATTTTTCAGCTGCTGTAGAGGGAGGGAATGTAAGCATTCATTCAATAACCATTTATTATGTCCTTTTACGTGCCAGCCCCATAAAGTGCAGTGGGACATGCAAAGATGATTAAGCCACAATCCCTCACCTCAAGGGGGTTACAACCCAGTTGTGGGGAAAGAGAATAGATGTGTAAGTAAATAAGTATATGAAGGGGTGCCAAGTGCTGTGGTGGAAGCGTATTCATTGGAGGGTGGTTCTAACCAGTGCCCTCTGAGTCAAATTCAGCCCATCAGCATATGTGGAGGCCCCCATAAAAATTGAACTTGTGGCCAAGAATCATCTAGAGTTTTCACATAAAAATCTAGATTTAAAGCTCCCCAGGAAAAGTCAAGAAATCTTCCAACACCAGGCCTGGATTTCCACATAGTAACATCAGCTGGAGCCGAGTGGTGGCCACCCTCTCCTGGAAGGACTCCGTTCTCTACTTTGCCTCAGTCACCACCACTCCCTATTGCCCTACACTTGGCCTACTAGGCTCATTGATGCTGCCACTCCCTCGCCTCTGGAGGGTTTGAGTTTGTGACTCTTTATCGGGAAGTAAGATAGCAAGGCCTCTGGCCTTGACTGGCTGCTTCTTTGATTTTCCCCTGGGTTACACATCCTGGTCTTTAACTCCAGCTCTTGGTGACCTGGGGGAGATCACTTCTTCTCTGTAGACTTCAATTTCCTCATGTTTTCTAATTGTTGAATTCTGGTCCAGGGAGGCATTCCAAAAAATGTTGAGGGAAGGAAAGAAAGAAGGAGGGAAGGAAGGGAGGGAGGCAGGGAGGGAGGGAGGAAGGAAAGAAAGAAGAAGAAAGGGAGGGAGGGGCTGTTGCATCACCTTCACAGACTTTTTGTGAGAATCAAGCAGGATGTTATGAACATGCTTGTAAAATTTAAAATGATATGCACATGTAAGCTACTTTTAATAACATAGTTGTGTTTCTGCACTTTGCAAAAAGCCTCCTGTGGAATCCTACAATAGTGAGATTCTACTTTAAAAACATGTATTTCAGAGAAGTTTTGGAAGTGGAGTTAAATTCAATTATTATTGTTTTTTTTTTACTGCAGAATTGTCAGTGCCTTCATTATACCTTAACATGTAGTATGTGTTCTCAGTAGAGGAAGATCCCGTGTGGGTATCTCATACCTGGTTGGCCAGGAAACCCTTCTTTCACAGAATTTCATGAAGGACAAGTGTTCTGTGGTACATCCTTTGAGAAATGCTGACTTGATTTCATGCAGGAGACCACCCAGGTCACTAGGGAAACCGACATGTTCATTATCATGTAAAAAGAAAGTGGCAGAAAGTATAGATGTTGATCCTGAATTTCAGTCCAATGTTTTTGTGTGATAGTATCTTTCTCCAGGGATCCTTCCCTGACTACTATCATTTCTCCCCACCCTTTAGGTTGATTTGGGGTCTCCCCTTGGTTCCCCAGCTTCCCCCTCCTCCATGCTTGCTGCAACCCAGTATATAGCAGCTGGGTTATAACCCCCTAGATGGTAAATTCCATGAGTTCCATGAGCTCTTATCATGTGTGTCTTGTACATCACTGAATCCCCAGAGCCTGGCACAGTGCCTGATACATAGATTCTCTCTCTCACTCTCTGATACATATTAGATTCCCTTATATTATATATACAGATGAGATTCTATAGATAGATAATAAGTGGGCAGAAAGAAAAAAGATAGGATCATATATTTAATATATATTCAGATAGGTACAGATAGATAGCTAGAAAGAAAAAAAGAAAGGATCTAATATATATCTAATACATTCAGATAGATATCTATATAGCAAGATGGATAGATAGATAAATATAGAATAAACCTCTGTTTACAATTGTGTTTCTATATAAAATTTGAGGACGGAAGATTTTTCTTGAAGCACCCAAATAATTCAAGAGGTGAGGGAAAAGCAACATTTTTATGCCAATTATCTGACAAACAGATTGCTGCATGCTTGTCCGACTTCCCTTCTGGGTCTGCTTTTTCAGCCTGGAGACATGAACAGACGCAGCCTCGCTCTGCTCCAAGTAAATTACCTTCCATAGAGTCGATCACGCTGTTGGAAGCACGATGGAATGTTCTTTCGCTTCACAAACTGTGTCCTCAAAGTTTGCCTTTGATTTGCCTTCCCAAGGCTTCACAGCCTCCCGGCTTCTCCAGAGTTACTCCTTTGATAAAAGCGTTCAGTCTCTCTGGTTTCCATTTTGCTGGGCACATTGGGAGCCTGTGAGGAGGCACGTCCCGCTGGGAAATGAGCAGAGCATTTCAGCCCATGTGACCTGAATTTCACGGCATCTCCGGGCTCCTGGCTCTGTAGCTGGCAGCTAGGGGGCTGTGCAGAAACCCAGGACCCCAGATGGGAAGGGACACTGGAGGACATCTCCCCAGATCAGGAAACTGAGGACCAGAGAGGGGAGAAGCCTTCCCCAGTGTTCTGAGACTGCTCCCCTGAGACAACACGAACTTTGTATCTTTTCAACATCTCTCTTTAGATGTTTTTATGGGCCATGATGTTTGTTTATTGAGTTGTTCTTTGTTGTTTTGTTTGTAGCCACAATTTCCTCGGCCAGAGCCTGGAAAGAGACAGTAGATAGTATAATGATTAAAAGCATGGCCTCTGCAGTCAGACTACTGGAGTGCAAATCCTGGCTCCATCGATTTTCCTGCATTGTGACCTAGGGCAAGTTACTTGACCTCTCTGTGATTCAGTCTCTGCATCTGTAAAATGAGGGTATTCATAGATTGTTGTGAGGATTAAATAGATCAATTTGTGTAAAGTGCCTAGAATCTAGTAAGCACTGTAAATGTGCTTGCTACTTTGATTACCCACCAATGCCATTATTTTTCCTAATACATCTTTTTTTTAAAAAAAGCCTTCCCTTCATGAATATCTTTTATTTATTTATTTAATTTAAAAAATTTTTTAATTTTGTTTTTGGCTGTGTTGGGTCTTCGTTGCTGCACGTGGGCTTTCTCTAGTTGCGGAGAGCGGGGACTACTCTTCGTTGCGGTGCACGGGCTTCTCATTGTGGTGGCTTTTCTTGTTGTGGAGCATGGGCTCTAGGCACGCGGGCTTCGGTAGTTGCAGTGTGGGGGCTCAGTAGTTGTGGCTCGTGGGCTCTAGAGCGCAGGCTCAGTAGTTGTGGTGCACGGGCTTAGTTGCTCCATGGCATGTGGGATCTTCCCAGACCAGGGCTCGAACCCGTGTCCCCTGAATTGGCAGGCGGATTCTTAACCACTGTGCCACCAGGGAAGTCCCCAATACATCTTCTTTTAAGACTTATATTACATGTTCAACATGTCTGCACAAAAAACGTCTTTGTATATTTGAAATAGATTATATATATATCCTTTACCAGCATCAGTTATACTCCTTCATTCAACCCAACACATATGCATAGGCCTACTAAGTGCAAGCACCAAATGCAAGCACTACTAAGCAATAACACTAGTAAGCACTACTAGTAGTACTAAGCACCACCTCCAGTACTAAGCACTACCAAGAATATTAAGTACTGCTACTTAGCTTAGCAGCACTATTGCTACTAGTAAGTAGCACTACTACTAAGCCTGACTACTACTACTACTTAGAAACATCACTGCTAGTACCAGTCACTACTATTACTAGCCACTGCTACTACTAAGTGCAAGCAGTCCCCTAAGCAGAGTGAACAGCTTTACCCCTTTCTAGCTTTAACTCTCCAAATCTCAACTTCCTTACATGTAGAATGGGAATGACAACATACCTACCACCTAGAAGGGTGGTGTGAAAAGAAACTGTTCATGCAGGTCAAGGGTTTAGCAGAGGGCCTGGCTCCTGGCCTCCACTCTGCAAATAATGGCCCTTGGACACTGTTGTGTGGACAACTGGCTTTGGCCAGACCAGCTACCGAACCCTAAAGAGAGTCTAAGACTTCAGAGAGCCTCAGCCTGAGGCCAAGAGGCTGCAGACATGGGGGAGGAAGGGACTAATATCTAAGGACTGACATCTAAGTCCCTACTGTGTGCCAGGCCCTGTACTGCCTACTCCTTGTGACATCTTTATAAGAAGTTTCAATTATCATCCCCATTTTAGAGACGGGAAAACTGAGGCTCAGAGAAGCAAAGCAACCTGTTCCATAACCATGAACCCAGCCCTGTCTGATTCCACTAGGTCAGAGGTCATCAATCTTTTTCTGCAGAGGGTCAGAAATAAATTGTTTCAGCAACTAGTCAACTAGGGATTGAGTCCAGGCCACGGTAGTGAAAGCCTGGAATCCTAACCACTAGGCCGCCAGGGAACTCCCTGAGTCACACTGTTGTCCTTCTTTATTGAGTTCTTACTATGTGGGAGACACTGTGCTGGCCACCTGGGCTGTGTTTCCTGGTTTCATCTTTACATTTTCCCCATTTTTTTTTTTTGGCCATGCCTCATGGCTTGTGGGGTCTTTGTTCCCTGACAAGGGATCGAACCTGGGCCCTTGGCAGTGAAAGAGCTGACTCCAAACCACTAGACTGGAATTCTCATATTCTCCCCATTTTTGAGAAGGGAAAACAGAGGCTCCTCAAAACCTGTGAATTGCACAAATAAACTCTCTGAAAACATCATGTGGCCTCTTTGTACCTACATCATCAAGCCAGAACCAAGGGAAACTTCGGAGGATCTGTCATTTTCCTCCTGCATCACGTGGGTTTTCACATTCACCTCTGCAACAGAATGGAATAAGCAGGCATGCATTTGCAAAGGTCGCAGAATTCAAATAACGGGCATCATGCTTCCTTCTCCAAGAAAGCACAGGAAAATAGCAGGAGATGGCATTGCTTTGCATTCATTACCAGGTCGGTTCCTGGGGAGGGGTGGGTGGCAGGAAACTGATGAGCTGATCCCCTAAGGTGGAGCCATGCAGCCTGAGAAGCCTCTCTTGCCTGAAAACAAAAAGGAAGTGATGGGCGTCGACACTTCCTGTGAGCAGTGAGGATGCTCCTTCCTCCTTGGAAATGCAAAGATGAACCCTTAGGACACCTGCCAAGGGGCGCCTCTACTCTCAGTGTCTCCCAACACACTGTCACAGTGCATAGATTCCTAGCATGACTGTTACCTTTCTAAGAATAACACAAAGGCTCAGTCAGTCAGTAACACAATAGTGTGAATTAGTTAGATCTCAGAGTGAAACAAGTACTGGACTGGGAGTAGAGAAACGTGGCTTTGAAACCACTGTGGCTTCAGCCACCTTGTCAGCAATGTGGCCTGGGCAAATTGCATTTCCTCTGCAGAGCATAGAAGCTGAATTAGAGAGAAAGTTACGAGTGGTCTGTGAGCCACATGGGGCCCCCAGGCCTATTTTTATCTCTGTTAAATATTTTTAAATGTTTAACTGGGATAATTACTTTTAGATGACCAATTCATTTAATAATTTATTTAAATATATTTAATGCTGAATATTTCAATGTAATGATTTATTTAAATTGTAAATTTTCAAATGATTTTTAATTTAAGATAATTAAATTTTTTTTTATTTTGAATTGAGATAATTAATGTACACAATTAGGATTTGCCCCAGACCCCAGTGTTCCCTGATGCCTCACATATGACTGCCTCTCACATTCACTACACCTGCCCTGGCCTCTGTACTTATTTGATTTTGACTCTGGATTGGAAACATCTCTCTGGATTTTGATGTATGACAGTAGGCTGAAGGCTGAACTCTAAAAGGATGGGTCCCCAGTCAAGTAAGTTTTGATGAAGGGGAAGACAGAACGTCTGTCTTTACAAACAAAGTGTTTTCTGGGGAAGGTGAGGTATAGTGAGAAGCCAGGAGGTACCAAGGACACAGGCAGTGTCACTTCTCCAACAAAATGTTAGTGACCTTGCTGTGATGTAGGATATATACCTAGTTGAGGGACTTCCTTGGTGGCGCAGTGGTTAAGAATCTGTCTGCCAATGCAGGGGATATAGGTTCGAGCCCTGGTCTGGGAAGATCTCACATGCCACGGAGCAACTAAGCCTGTGTGCCACAACTCCTGAGCCCGTGTGCCTGGAGCCCATGCTCTTCAACAAAGAGAAGCCACTGCAATGAGAAGCCCGCGCACCGCAACGAAGACCCAACACAGCCAAAAATAAATTAAAAAAACAAAACAAAACATACCTAGTTGAAAGAAGAACCCTGGAGTCCAGTCTAAACACCAGGCTTCAAACCCAATTCCAACTCTGTTTCCCTTGGGCCAGTTACTAAACCTCTCCGAGGCTCTTCACACACAAGTCAATGGTAGTTATCTTTTCCATGTTTTTATTTTTTTCAACTTCCAGTCTATACAAGGCAGGACATTTCTATGTACACTTCCCCTCTTCTCCACAAAATAAGGAAGAAATTTCTTTCCCCACTTTATAGATGAAGTGTCTCCATAGACCCAGGAGTGTAGGAGGTCACACAGCGAGCCCCAGGCAGGTGTCATCCAGCCCCATCTCATCTTACGTGCCACCATGATGCTTCCGGGCTCCACCCGTCAAGCTGGGGTGTTGATGAAACACACCTGCCAGGTCAGATGTAAGGATGGAGTGTGAGTGACCACCTGACTGCAACTCAACTATTTCATCCAGAAGATTCTCGTTCATGAAGCAAATGAGGAAGGAAACGGCCAGAGGAATCCACCTCCTGCCAAACCCCTTGATTTAGCGGGCAGTTATGGAGCTGCTGCCCACGGGCTGCCCGCAGGCCTGAGAGGGAGAAGGACTGGTTCCTCCCTGAATAATGGCTGGTGGTGCCGTTCCTTCCAAGGGGCCAGTTCCTCACACTTGATTCTGGACAGCCTGGAGAGGGATGCTTTACCCTGAAATGAAGATGAGGAGGGGCCTGTTGAGCCATTTCCTTTCAGAATCCATCTCAAGACGAAGAGGAAGGAGTAGCGCAGGGCATGATGGAAAGGGAAGGCCACATCCATAAACTGCTCCCAAAAGGAATTACTTAGCAGCCCATGGCCCATCCAGAAGCTGGTGATGGAGATGAAGCCAGGAAGTCTGCGGGGGAGAAAAAAATCACCCAGCACTTCCCTCGTATGTTATCATAGTTATTCGAGTCGCTTTGTTTTTCCTTTTCTTAAATTGTTATTACCATTTCCATCTTTTCCCTGTTGAGTTTCATGGCCTGTTACAAGGGTTCTCCTCTGGAATAGAGCACGATGTAAATTCCCTGAACACTTTCCTCCTGAAGCCTGAAAATGCAATGATCCTTTTTCTGCCCAGACTGGCTCCTTACAGTTAAGAGGAGAATTGGAGAGTTATCTAGGGAATGCAGCAAAGTGGGCCTTGCCCCCCACAAAAAGAAATTAAGGATTTCATATATTTTTTTTTCTTTTTAACTTTTAGACGCCTACTCAGAACCATGATCATATTTAAAGTCTCACACCAGCCCTGCGAGGTAGGAAGGAGCAGAATGATCCTCCGGTGGGAAAACAGGCCCAGAGTAGATAGGTAAGTTTGCGCAAGATCACACCGCAAGCCCCAGCAGAGCCGGGTCTGGGGTCAGACCTTCTGACCAGACCTGTTCCCCATACCCTCTCTAGAGGGGTCGAGGGGAATCTGTTCACTTCCCAGGCAGAAGTCCAGCCCATAGTTTACAGACTGGACACCCAGGGTGTCCCAAATCAGGAGACGGGGGTTGTGGGTCTCCACACCGATGGTGGTCACTGGGCTCTATCTGAGTTCTTCTCCTCTTCCGCAAGTGATACATATCAAGGAAATAAAGGCAGCTCTTTCTCTCCAAATAGGTAGAAGCCCTTGATCTGGAAGGTGTTCAGTTTTCCACTACCTTGTTCATTTTCCAGGTAAGTTTCATGTCTCTCTTTCCTCCATTTGATACCATAATTGGGGCATTTTCCTGATTCCTTAATTCAGCAGCTCCATTTTGAAAATGTTCGTTCACTGTCTCCCCAGGCCTCCTTTTCCACACTCCTCCCTACCTCCTTCCTTCCACACCTGGTTCCTATAATAGCATCCCTTCATTCAGTGCAAATCAAAATAGTTTAAAAAAAAAAACAAAAAAAACCTTGTCCTTACAGTTGATATCCTTCAGAAAAAAAAATTTAATGATTTGAAATATTTCTGGATCATTTTAAAGCTCCAACAGGACTGCTGCTCTAGTCAAAAAGATGTCTGCAAACCCCCTCCTCATCATTCAGGGACAGAGAAATAGACATGGAAACAAAATGATTACACAAATCCTGTGTTTCATGTCGAGTTTCCTATCAGATACTAGCAACTCACCTCAAGGTGAAAGAGACGGAAAATGAGATCTCGGTTGGAAACAGCAGGAATCACCAAGCAGACGATGCTATTAGCTCCTGGCTTCAGCTCACCCCACCCCAGCCAGAGCCATGCACTGGACTCTCTGCTTAGGAACTGGGTTCCAATCCCAGCTCTGCCACTTAATGGCTGTGTGACCTTGGACACTAATTCCATCTCTCGGAGCCTTGGGTTCCTTTTCCTTTACTTGTGGAGTTGTCGGGAATGTTTATTAACATAGTAGTGGTAGTCTTAATCAGTGATAGAATCAGGCACCCATTAGTGATGCTTACTCTTCACCCACAGGGGGGATTTTTACTCCATCCCTGCCGCAGTTTTACAAGGGTCAGTGTGACGATTATATCCATCGTACCGCTGCAGACACTGAGGACCAGAGAGGTGCAGCAACTTGCCCAAGGTCACACAGCTAATACGCAGCATGCCAGAACTGATTCTGACGCCTGTGTTCTTAACCATGCTTGAAAACACCAGGATACCATGCCCTGCACAAAGTACATACTTATAAAAATTTTGTTCCTGCTCTTCTCCCAAAAATGACCCCATTAGGACAAGGGCTCAGCCTGTCTACGGCATAATAACTCTATGTGCGCCCTCTCCAGAGACCTCTAGAATAAAGGCCCCTTTAATTAGTAGAATGGTGCTCTTTGGGGCCAAAGTAAAGAGACAGTAAAGCAACTCCCGAAGTGGACAAGCACGTGCACCCAAGCCAAGCACTTCGTCCTGACACAGAGGAGATTAATGGCCCATAAAGAGGTGTAGCAGGGCTTCCCTAGTGGCGCAGTGGTTAAGAATCTGCCTGCCAATGCAGGAGACTCGGGTTCGAGCCCTGGTCCGGGAAGATCCCACATGCGGCGGAACAACTAAGCCTGTGCGCCACAACTACTGAGCCTGTGCTCTAGAGCCCATGAGCCACGACTACTGAGCCCACGTGCCACAACTACTGAAGCCCACGTGCCTAGAGCCTGTGCTCCGCAACAAGAGAAGCCACTGTGAGAAGCCTGCGCACTGCAATGAAGAGGAGCCCCCGCTCGCCACAAGTAGAGAAAAGCCCGCGCGCAGCAACGAAGACCCAACGCAGCCAAAATAAATAATTTAATAAATTAATTTTTTTAAAAAAGGGGAACAACTGTGAAAATGATTTATAAAAAAAAAAAAAAGAGGTGTAGCAACCGTGAAGTTCAGGCTGCGGCTTCTGGAGGGCAGTCAACCCACAGTGGTTTTGGAGTCACTGATGGCTGCAGGGTGGTCAGACCTGCTCCCCCAACACCTGGCCCACTCAGCTGCGGTCATGGAAGCCTCATTTGGCCAGGGTTGGCAGCCCTCACTATGGAGTGGGGTCCAGAAACCCCAGGGCAGTCTAATCCCAGGTACCCAAGAGGGATGCCAAATGCTTCCCTGCCTGTTAATTGTAACTGCCCAGTCTCTCTCTTGTTTCTCAAACTTATTGGTCTTAAGACTGTTGACACTCTTAAAAATGCTGGAAGATCCCCAAAGAGCTTTTGTATATATGTGTTTTATATCAGTAAAAATCATCATATTAGAAATGAACACCGACACATTTTTAAAACATTCATTTACAAATCACAATAATAAACGATTACAAGTTAACATACCTAACATGTTCTACTGAAAAATAACTGTATTTTTGCACAGTAGAAATACTAAGAGTGACATTGATGACGGTGGTGACAATGATTTATAATACATCCCAGACCGTGACTACCATCAGGGGGATCTTTACAAGAGCCCCATACGTTAATTCCAAGATTCTTTTCATTTTATCATTGGGGACACTCAGAGATTAACTTGCCCAAGGGCAGAGCCGGGATTCAAACCCACGCAGATGGGCTCCAGGTACTGTATTCTTGGCCATGACAATGTGTATACAGTCTCCATTACAGATAAACAGTCTCAGACAGAGAACTGTGTCAGCCAAGGTGGTAAATCTCCGGCGTTGCACTTGGCAACGAAAAATACCAAGAGCATGCTAACTAGGCAAGGCTGGGTTTATTCAGTGTTGTGTTTGTTAAATATTTGATCTGGGAGAATTAAGTGGCAGCTTCTCTCTAGAGAACCAAAGCTGATGGGCCCAGAAATAAAGTTGATGAAAACAGCCCTAATTGAAATCATACTGGAATGTGTACAGTATACAAAACCGTCCCATACGTGTTAGTTTATTTAATCCTCTGTTTAAATGACGCTCACCCATCTTCCCGCAAATCTGCACTCCGTGCTTCATCCCCACAGCTGCATCCTTGAACCAGGCATCAGCCTTGCTGGTCTGGACTTCTGCTGCAGCCCCTTTAATCCCCATCCTCTGTCTCCCGACTGGCTCATGCCACTTGAATGCTACCTCCAGAGGTTTCCTTCAATAATAATAACGGCAGTGAATATTAACTGATCACTTGCCGTGTGCCAGACACCCCGCTGAAAGCTAGGCATGGATTATATCCTCTGCGCCTCTCGGTAACTCTGAGTTATGTATTTTTAATCACCACCTTCCCCGTTTCGCAGCTGAGGACAGCAAAGCTTAGAACCGTCACATGATTTACCCAAGGATACCAGCTGGGAGCCCCAGCCCTGGGGTTTGCGCGCAGCGGCCGGACTCCCCAGCTGGTTCTGAGCCGCTGAGCAGCCATACCTCCCGTCAGCAACACACCCTGATCCACCGCTGCCCTCCCTGGTCTCCTCTGGGTCCTCAGTGCCCGCGAATGCTTCAGTGTGGCATCCAGGTCCTTTAAAGTTGGCTTCCTGACTCCTTTCCCGGACTCTGCCTCCCACCTCCCCTTATTTCCCTGCACCCTACCCTCCAGCCGCACCGAGCTCCCCCATTCACCTTGTCACAGGGCCGCCACACCTTCGCACGTGTCAGTTTCCGCCCTGACAGCCGTGCCCTCCTCACCAAACTCCTACGCAGCCTTGAAGACCGAGCCCCACAGTCCTGTCCGTTCTGAAGTCATGGGTGACTTTTTGCTCCCTTCTGAAGGCACTGCCAGAGAACTCCATCCCCACGCAGATTTAACCTTATCACCTTGTGTTGTTTAGGGCATTGGAGGAGGGCAGAGACGGTGGATTCAGAACCCTCGGGGATCGACTGGGTTGTTGCCCAACGGGTAAGCACTTACTTTGCTCTTTCTCAGAATTTGCTACTTCCCTATCAAAGCTGCAGCACCCACAATATTAGAGTGAGCATGCAGGGTCTCCTCCCTCCCCCGGGGTTTAGGAATGTAGCCTGAAGCTCCTGAGTAGCTTACCTTGAAATGTCTTTGATGGCTCTTTGTCTCAAAAAGGAATGTAAATTTTATATTCTATTCAATATTATCTGCATTTGTTTTAATATAAGAATGTTTTGCATTACCTACTTTTTTTCCCAAAAAAATCTTCAAGTAAAGATGATCTAGGAAAATGAAAAACAAACAAACAAAAACAAAAACAAAAAAAACGTTGGGTCCATGTCCAGCCTCCACTACTTACTAAATATGTGTAACCCTGCTCAAGTGATTTTGCACCTTTCTGAGCCTCAGTGGCCCCATCTGTGAAATGGGTCTGATAACAGGGTGACATGCCCTCACAGGGGTATTATAAGGATGCAAGGCGGGACTTCCCTGGTGGTCCAGTGGTTAAGACTCCGAGCCTTCACTGCAGGGGGTACGGGTTCAGTCCCTGGTCGGGGAAGTTACACATGCCGTGCAGTGCAGCCAAAAAAAAAAAATGTAAGGGGACGAACTTTCTGGACCACTAAAGAGGAGGGTAGAGAGGTTGTCCAGGCTCACCTGGCCACTGCCTTCTCCTCCCAGGTGTGGCCATGGATCTAAGGATGGGGCTGCATTTGCCTGAGAACTAGAAGAGGCCCAGGTGTCTGAGATTTTCCTAAGAAGGGCATAGACTGTGAAGGTTCTATTGAAAGGAGATAAAAGCCCCAAGTAAACAGGCTTGTGGGGACACGAGAAACAAGCGTTTCTGGGATCTGTCAGGACACAGGTCTAACCTCACGGAGCGTGTGTTGGAGCTGGGATGGGTGGGCAACATCTTCTCCAGTCAATCCCTGGCCATCTACCCGGGAGCCTGCAGAGGGCCAAGTCACTTCCACAGCACCCAGGACAAAGTAAGTGCGTTATGAATGTTACCTATTTTTAATCACAAGAACAGTACAGACCTGTTCTCTATTTGCTGCTTGAGGCATCTCCCCATGATCTGGTTGGGTTGAGAACTGGGGTCATCCCCCTTGGTATAAAAAGATCGGTTTGCTGAGCAAAGGGTCCTCCTGGGCATTTGAAATGACTGATGAGAAGTGTGTGTGTGTGTGTGTGTGTGTGTGCGTGTGTGTGTGCGCGCGCACATCATCTAGTAATCACTCGCCGACTGCTCAGTCACCATGCACGGTGCTCGCCCCACTCTGCCCTGACCAGCCTCCGCTCAGCCAGTTTCCTCTCCAGCCTCCTTAGAGCTTCATCTACTCCAGCCTCTCTCTTTCCCCTCTCTGTTCCATCTCTTGCCAGCCATCTCAAGAAAATCTCGCATCCTTTCCAAACCGACTGCCACATTTCTAGCTGGCGGTTTCCTCCCCATCCTTTTCTGAGCCCCCTGCCACCACCAGCCCAGAGCTGGGGACTTTCAGAAGCTCTCAGCCCTCTATCATTGAGGGGAGATGCTGCAGCCCCCTGTAGGGAGGAGAGAGCTGCCACCTGTCAGCATCGCCACCTCCACCAGCCAGGATTCTCTCAGCAGGAGTGAGATCAAAACTTCACTCTGTCCCCTGCCGGGAGCTGAAGGCTGTGCCCTGGTGCACCGTCTCCCTCACCTGAGTTTCTGGACCTTGTACATGCAGGGTCCTCTACCTAGAGTTCTCATTTCCCCACCTCGTCTTCGTTTATCTAACTCCTACACTAACTTCAAAACTCTTCCTAGACATCACCACCTCCAGGAAGCCTTCTCTGATCCCCAGACTGAGTCAGAGGCCTCCTCTGAACGCCCACAGCTACCTCAGTTTCCCCCATTAGAGCGTTCAGGATACTGAATCATCATTGCCTGACTGTGAGGTTGTGAAGCCAGACTTGTTACCACACTATTTCCATGACCTGGCACGTAGGACACCCTCAACCGATTGCCGTCGTTGTTTAAATGAATGATGAAAACGCAATCTGCCCCCAGGGAAACAAACACGACTGTGTGTTTCTGGTTGATTTTCCAGGAAGTTTCCCCAATGTACCCTCTGTTCCAGAGACAGCTAGAGTTTTCTGGCTCATGATGTGTAAGTTCCCACAACAGTGGGGGAGGATGCGGCTGAGAATCCAGTGATGCGCTTCTCTGTCCCGCCTGGCGCCGAGGCTGTGCTCCTGACCTCAGCCCCTGCGGGATTAGCCAGAGCGCACGTGGCTCAGAGCTATCCACTGACTCACGGGTGAAACCTTAGTGGGTTTAGGCAGGGACCGGTGAGGGGTCCAGTGGGGACCCAGAGTATTCTCTCTGCTAGGGCTGTCGGGAGGCTGTCATATTATAGTTTGTCTCTTATAAACTCCTTTAGGGAACCTGCCATCATAGAGCATGGGGGTTTTGGTCCTAGGAGGATATTATTCTCTTGTACAACTGTACGATGGCTTCTGTCCATTGCTATCTGAACGTTGCCTTTTCCAGGGACCTTTAATGATGTATTTTTACCTAAGAGCCATGAAAGAGCTTGGCAAGTTGTATTTTCCAAAGATGGAGATAGATGCATTCCCATAAACTCTTCCTATAATGGGACTGACACTCCTTCCACTTAGAAGGGGGTCTGTGTCTCCTCCCTTGAATCTCTTCAGGGACTAGTGACTGTTTCAATCAATAGGGTGTAATGGGAATAAAGCTATGGGATATCCAAGACAAGATCATAAGAAAGGATACAGTTCTTTCCTGGAGTTACCCCTCCCCCTCCCCCCCATCTCCACTTCAGACCGCAGCCATCTTGCTAGGAGGGAGCCCAAACCAGCCCATGCTGAGAGACCACCTAGTGGGGCCATGACGGGAAGAACCGAGCCTACATCCAATAGTCGGCATCAACTGCTTGTCACAGGAATAAATGAGACTCGAGATGGTTCCAGCCGCAGGCTTCAAGTCTTCCAGCTGAGACCCCAGGCATCATAGAGCAGAGATGAACCATCCCTGGTGTACCCTGGTCTGAATTCCCAGCCCCCAGAATCCATGAGCATATAAATGGTGGTTTTGCTGAGTTCTGGGGTAATTTGTTACGCAGCCATAGTAACTGGAATGAGACTGGAACACAAAAATATAGGGCAACTCAAAGAAATTGTAGATGCAGAGAACTGGGTCACGGAGGCCACCAACCTCCCATTTCTGTATGAGCAAGGGCTTTAAAATCAGAACCCACCAGCTAAAGGGGAATATCACAAGGGACCACCTCAAAGGACTAAGATGATTAATAACCCCATCTTATAGATGAGGAAACTGAGGCTCAGAGAGAGTGACCATGAAATGATCAAGCAGAGACCCACCCACATCCAGGCACATGATATATATAATGTAAGCATTCTCTCCTGGTGAGAATTGTAATAACAATGAGGATTTACTGAGTGCCCATCACATGTCAGGTGCTTCACCTAAGTTGCTATATGTAGTCTTCACCATACTTCTTCAGTGTAGTCATTATTGTTCCCTTTCCACAGATGGTAAAATTAAGGCTCAAGGATGGGGAAGTGACTTGTCCCTGGTCAGATAGCCGGAGGGTGATGGCCCTGAGTTCTGAACCCAAATCTGCTCCACCCAGACCCGGTGGCTTCTCACAATTTGTGCTACTTGTTCCCTTACTGACACTGCTGCCTTTCCTCCATCCCAAGAGCACAGATGATGTCTTCAGTGTTAATGCCGTGGAGGCACTAAGTTAGTAGAGGGTGTGGCTACTGCCTTCCAAGTCAGAGGCTCATGGTTCAAATCTTTCATCTGCTACTTACAGCCTGTGTAACCTTGGGGTAAGATGTCACTTAACCTCTTTGAGCCTCACCTTTTTTGTGAGTAAAATGGGATTAAAATGCCTTCTTGCTGTAAGTATCAAAGGAAACAAGATATATAAGGGGCCAGGAATGGCTCCCAGTAAGCGTTAAGGATCTGATCCAAGTTGGTTTTCCTCTCTTAATCCCCATTCAAAGCACCCCCTTCCAAAAGGGTTTCGATAATCAAACTGACAGCTTACAGCAATTGAGAGCTTTGTCGTGTAGTTTGGCATGGTTTAACATGCTTGACATAAATTGCATTTAATCTTCACAGCAACACCATGAGGTCTAGATACTATCATTATCTTTACAGATGAGAAAACAGAGGCACAGAGATGTAAAGTTGTTGTATTAATGTCCTAGAGCTGCCATAACCAAGTACCACAAACTGGGTCGTACTAGTTTAACAGAATAACAGAAATATTGTCTCATGGTTCTGGAGGCTAGAAGTCCAAGATAAGATGTCAGCAGGCTTGGTTCCTTCTGGGGGCTGTGGGGGAGAATCTGTTCCCTGCCTCTCCCCTAGCCTTGGGTGGGTTGCTGGCAATCTTTGGCCTGCCTTTGCTGTAGAAGCATCACTGTGATCTCTGCCTTCATCTTCATACAGCGTTCTCCCTGTGGGTGTCTGTGGCCAAACTTGCCCTTTTGATAAGGACACCAGTCACATTGAATTAGGAGCCCACCCTACCCCAGCGTTACCTCATCTTAATTATATCTGCAGTGACCCTGTTTCCAAATAAAGTCATGTTCTGAGATACTGAGGGTTAGGAATTCAGCATATAAATTGGCAGGGGTGGGGAGCACAGTTCAGCACATAACCGTTGACTTATCTAACTTCACACGGTTAGTAAACAGTGGAGGTCAACTTCAAGTCCAGTTAGGCTGCCTCCAGCACCGGTGCTCCTGACCACACCACTGATAATGATCCGAGTGCCCCATAGGTGGACGAGGCAAAGGATTCCCTGGGAAGAAGACATCGCTTGCAATCCCAGTTGTGCTGCCTTAGAAGCTCTCTGGCTTCCCAAGACCAGCCCCCATCCTGGTGGTGACTCAGAGGCAGCCTGGGAACACCGGGGGTGGCTTCACCAACAACTTTACCAGAGCACAAGAACAGTTCGTTTGCTAAAGCAATTAAAAACATAATCTGTGCTATTAAATGCCTCCTCTATTTTTCTGCTGTATGCATCCCCCAGCATGCTGAGTTATATGCCTTCCCTAGTCATTGCTGGCATGTCATCTCCCTCCTCAACTGCCATCCTTAGAGATGATGGGGATTCAAGACAGTTTGTTTTAATGTCAGGATCTACGTCTCTGATAATTATATACACACACCCCATTTTCGGGGAATTCGCTGCTTGAATAAGAGGCTAGGCTGACAGCTCTGACGTTCCAGCCCTCGCATCAGCTGCAGATAGGGTGCATGCCAAGGGCACAGGTACCAGTCTCATCCCTGTGGGAGTTCGCTCGGAGCTGGCTTTCAGTAGCGTCAGATGACAGTCGCTGCAGAGTCTGAACCAGAGATGTCAGTCCTTGACAGCCCAGACCATGCAAGGGAAAATCACCCAACCCACCACACTGCCTTTTCCACAACGCATACCATTTTGATATGTGAGAATGAAAAATGAGATGTACACATATAGAGGATACTCTGGTCCTCTTTTAATTGGAAGCATTTATTGTTGAGGCTATCATGGGAGTGTGAATGGAAAATATCACTAATTAAGTACCTACTATGTGTCAGGTACTGCTAGACCATTAACATTATCTGAATTTTCATAATGGCCCTAAGAAGGCATATTTTATTGCCATTTCTGGATGATTAAACTAAAGCACACAGAAGAGAAGGATCTAAGTAAGTTAGCTCAGCTGAATTGGATTTCAAAGCTATGATTTGACCTCTGTATGCCACTTTACACTTTTGATAATACCTTTTCATATAACTCCTTTTCCATGATCCTCTGAAGCAATTCTTGGTTTCATTCATACCTCCTTGGGCCTTTCTTCATACTTCTCTTTCTGTCAAGGTTCTTCTCTGTTGTTTTATCACTAAATAACAGTGCTCTCTAGGGATTTTCTTTGCTCATTATCCTCACTACCCAAAACCCTCCCTACAAGATCCCACCCAAATTAAATGGCTTCAACCTTTAGCCACAAGAAATAATGACATTATTTCTTGAATGAATAAATTTTAAAAATTAATCAACAAACAAATGAATAAATGAATGGAGGGATGGATGGATGGAGAAATGGGCAGATAGATGGATGAGTTGGAATTGCTAGGCAATATTCTTAAGAAACTAATGACCTGGTATAGGAGCAGAAATGTCCAAAACTAATGATACCCAGCTTAGTATTATAATGAGTTCTGAGGTATAAGGATTTCATGCTGTAACAAACATGGAAAGTTTGTTCACCAGGTGAGCAGAGGAGAAAGGGAATTAGAATAGGCTTCCTGAATAAAGTGGAACCCAGGATGGGTCTGGAAGATGGAAAGAAATTGACAGATGCACATGGAAGGAAAGAGTATTCCAGGAAGAGAAACCATTGAGATCCCTATACATCTATTCTCTCTATTTTACAGGGGAGGAAACTGGGACTCGGGCAAGATGAAGTGAGAGTCAGAATTCATTTGCCCAAAGCGACACAAAAAGTAACCAAAGTGACATGGGATTTAGACTCAAGTTTGGCAGTCCTGACAGCAGATTGTTATGATTTGCAGGTGACTGGAGAATGAGGAAATAGCTAAATATAAATCCCTCCTCAAGTTTGGATAAGAGGGTACTCATCTCTTACTGAGGGTCATGGTCTTTAGTTGAGTGTCCAGCCTCAAATGAGAGGCAAGCTGAGCCTGGAACATCCAGGGGGAGATGGGAGCAGGGGCTGAGGCAGAAGCTCGTGAGAGGGGGCAGCCCATTAGCCCTGACACGCTGTCCGACAGGGACAGGCAAATCTGGTCCCTACTGGGCAAGTCCATTAGGTAAGTCAGATTCAGGGTCAGGGGCTCGTGTGGAATAGAGAGACGGCCCTAACTGCTCTTGATCACCTACTGTGTTCCAGTTCTACGTAAAACTCCCACTTATTGACCCTTCATTACGTGCCTGGTGCTTTATTAAGCGCTTTATGAGGAAGCATCTATTATAAACATCTCCATTGTACAGATGAGGAAACTGAGGATCAAGGGAAATTACTGGCCCAAAGTCACACAGCTTATTAGTGGTGAGGTGTACAATTGGAATAGGTATGTCTGATTCCAGGGCCTAAAGACTGTCTGCCTACATCAGAATAGTTAATCTTCCTGACCGCCCAATGGCATTCATCTCACCACCCCACCCCCACCTTTATAGAGGAGGAAACTGAGGTTCAGAGAGATGCAGCAAGCTACAAACTGTTACACAGCAGTGGGAAGACAAATTTGAACTCAGGTCTAAGCTTCAAACTTTCCCCTTTACATTAATGCAGCTTCTGTTTATATGCAGTAAACCCAGTGGGATGGAGGGAAGTGGTGAAGGTATGGGACCAGGGTGACTCTTTCTGTCCTGGATGGAAGCAGGTGATGTATCTAGATCAGTGGTTCTCAACCAGGGAGAGTTTTGCTCCCCTAGGGGACATTTGGCAATATCTGGAGACCATTTTCGTTGTCACAACTGGGATGGGGGAGGAAAGACTACTGGCATCTGTGGGTAGAGGCCAAGGATGCTGCTAAACAGCCTACAATGCACAGGATGTCCATCACCACAAAGAGTCATCCAGCCCAAATACCAGTAGTGCCAAGGTTGAGGAAACCCAATCTAGACCCTTGGTGAGTGATTTGGGGTTTAGGATTTAGCCATGTTCTTGGGGTTCCAACCATAGTGAGAAGGAGGTATGTGTTGGAGATTAAGGCAAAGGCAAGGCTTTGGGCCAGAAAGAGGAGAGAGATGCTCGACGTCTCACCAGCTGTGTGACCTTGGACATGTGACCTCACCTCTCTGCGTCTCAGTTTCCTTGCCTATGAAATGGAGAAGATAATACCTACTTCTTGGATGGTTGTGAGGTGGAAATGAGTTCACAGTGGTTCTCAAACTTGAGCATGCTTCAACATCCCTGGAAGGCTGGTGACAACACAGATTGCTAGGCCCCAGAGTTTCTGATTCAGTAGATCTGGTGTTGGGACTCAAGAATTTGCATCTCTAATACATTCCCAGGTGATGGTGCTGTTGGACCAGGGACTGCTTTCTGAGACCCAATAAGCTAATTCCTATGAAGAAGTTAACAGGGCTTCCCTGGTGGCGCAATGGTTTGGAATCTGCCTGCCAATGCAGGGGACACGGATTCGAGCCCTGGTCCGGGAAGATCCCACATGCCGCGGGGCAACTGAGCCCATGCACCACAACTACTGAGCCTGCGCTCTAGGGCCCGTGAGCCACAACTACTGAGCCTGTGTGCCACAACTACTGAGCCCGTGAGCCACAACTACTGAGCCTGCATGCCACAACTACTGAAGCCCACACACCTAGAGCCCGTGCTCCACAACAAGAGAAGCCACTGCAATGTGAAGCCCGTGCACCACAACGAAGAGTAGCCCCTGCTCGCCGCAACTAGAGAAAGCCTGCGCACAGCAACAAAGACCCAATGCAGCCAAAAAAAAAAAGTTAACGTAGCGCCCAGCATATAATAAGTGCTCAGTAAATTACTGGCTGTCATTGCCAGCTTCATCATCACTATCATCATCATCATCACCATTGCATGATCCTGCAGGCTCAGGACTTTCTGGAAAGGGATCTGGATCTTGCTAGCAGCAAAGGTGACAGGAATCAGGACAGGCATGGTGAGAGTGTGTGACTTTATGTCCCCTGCTATGTTCCCTGTAAGGAAGGGAAGAGGAAAGAGGGTATTAAGAATCCTGTTCAGAGTGACACCTCCTGAGCCAATGAGGGTGAGCATAGGGGGCTGGGAATGCAGAGGGTGTGAGTCAGAGGATCCAGCTGTAGTAAAGCAGGGTCATAGCAGTCTACAGCACTGGGGCTCCCTACAGGGCTCTGACATCTGGCAGAGCTGAATTTGAATTCTGGTCTTGCTTCTCCCTGGCTGTGTGACCCTGGATAAGCCACTTACCCTCTCTGTTCCTCAGTTTCCTTGGCAAAATGGGAATGATACTAATGGTTTCTACCTTCCAGAGTTACTTTTGCAAATTAAATAAGATATTTATGGAACGTGTTTAGCATGTAGCACTCAAGATCTGAACTCTGTTGTTCGTCTCCCACCCTCCTGGTGCCCTGAGAATAGAAAACATTAAGATCCTTGACTTCCTGGCCTCAGAATCCGAGACTCATTCTGGAAGCCATAGCTCTGTGTCTGCGGATCATTTTTAATTTCTTTGCATTTTCCTCAGGGCACCTGCCTCTTTGGATGAAGATTTGAATTGTTACCTCCTAGAGCCCATAATACACCTCACCTCTCTACAGACAAAGGTAAATATAATTAAAAAGTGATTATAATCTGGGACTACTTTCATAAGCTTTGCTAGACCTAATTCTACAGTGAGCGCAAGTCTCTGGGCGTCAAATCCTTCCTAGATGGAGCTTACTGACACTGCCAGCTGTGTACTGGTTGAGCAGGGGTGAGATTTGTGCTGTTGGCGTCAGGGTCTGAGCTGCAGGGGGGGCACTGACCCAGGGCGAGCCATGTCCGGGCTTCAGTGATGCTCTGGGTCCTGTGTTTGTTCATCCGAGGCGCATTTGTTAAGCATCGTCCATGGGTCAGATCCTGCTCTCAAGTCTTATTAAGGGAGAGGGGCTTGTCAGCAAAAGCAGAGTGATAAACTCGTAAAAGGGCATTGGTTTACTGAAGAGGATTAGAGAGAGATGGCAAATAAGCACATGAAAAGACGCTCCACATCACTAGCCATTAGAGAAAAGCAAATTAAAACCGCAGTGAGATATCACTACACACCTATCAGAACGGCTGAAATTAAAAAAAAAATAGTGACAACACCCAGTGCTGGCAAAGATGTGGAGAAATTGGATCACTCGTACATTGCTGGTGGGAGTGTAAAATGGGACAGACACTCTGGAAAGCAACTTGGCAGCTCCTTATAAAATATGCAAATATCATAAGACCCGGCAATCACACTGGGCATTTGTCCCAGAGAAATGAAAATTTATGTCCACACAAAAACCTGCACATGAATGTTTATAGCAGTTTTATTCGTAATAGCCAAAAACTAGAAACAACAAGATGTCCTTCAGTGAGTGAACGGTTAAACTAACTGTGGTACGTCCACACATGAAACACCACTCAGTAACAAAAAGGAAAGAACTGTTGATACCTGGAACAACCTGGATGAATCTATAGGGAACTATGCCTGGGGGTGAGGGGTAGCCAACTGCAAATGTTACTGTATAATTTCATTTATATAATGTTCTTGAATGCCAAAATTATAGAAATGGAGAACAGATGAGTGGTTACCAGGGGCTAAGGAGGAGGTGGGTGTGGGAGGGAAGTGGGTGTGACCATAAATGGGTGACAGGAGGGACCCTTGTGGTGATGCATCAATTCTGTATCTTGATTGTATCGATGTTAACATCCAGGCTGTGACATTGTACTCTAGTTTTGCAAGATGTTACCACTGGGGGAAACTGGGTAAAGGGTGAATGGGATCTCTGTATTATTTCTTACCACTGCACGTGAATCTACAGCTCTCTCAAAATTAAAATTTTAATTTTTTTCAAAGAGCATTGTCTCCCTACCTAAAACTATCCAAAGTGTCCTACTGACTTTGTAATAAAATCCAAACTCTCATCTTGGCCTGCAGACCCCACTGACCCCCCAAATCATCCCACGATGCCGCATTCTCCAGAAGACTCTAGCCACCCCAGGAAGCTTTCATTTGTGTCTCTCATATGATTTCAAACCTCCCTCTATGGTGTTTCCTCTATGTGGAATATTTTTTCCCTGCTTCTTTTCTCTTCTTTTCAGCTCCTTCACATCATTTGGATTTCAGCTTAAATGTCACCTCCTCATGAAAGCCTTCCTTGATTTCCTCCAAAGCAGACTCCTCCACAACTTTTCTTTCCCTGTCCCTTTTGCTTTGCTTTTTTTTCATAGCACTTCTAGTAATTTATAATTATTAGTGTGTTTCGTGGTTTACTTACTTTATTTAGTCTTTTCTGTTAAGACTCTAACCTCCTTGAGGGCAGGGACCACATCAGCCGTGCTTATTAGTGCCTCCCCAGAGTCAACTGAGTAGCCGGTACATAGAGGAGACTCCATAAGTATTTGCAAGCAGAAGGAGGGGAGGAAGAGAGAACAGCAGGGAAGGAAGGAGGGAGGAAGGATGGAAAGAAATGAGAGAGGAAGAGAGGGAGAAAAAAGGGGGATTGGAAGGAGGGCAGGGTGGGTTTGGGAGATGGCAGGGAGGCGGCATCAGTGGGACTTTGGCTGTGGGTGAAGGCAGGGAGGAAAAGTCTGTGATGACACCTGGTTTTGGCTTAAGCATCCTGGGGTTTTGGCTTAAGCATCCTGGCAGATGCAGGGACCATTCATCCTTCCGGAGGAAGGAAAGTGTTTATGACGGGAGAAAGGGGAGAAGTTTGAGTTCATTTCCAGTGTGTTGATTTCCTTCATGCCCCTGTCTCCTCATATCCTTCTTGATTTATTTATTTTTTTAATATTTGTTTAGCTACGCTGGGTCTTAGTGGCGGCACGCAGGATCTTTGTTGCCGCGTGCAGGATATTCGTTGCGGCGTGAGAACTCTTAGTTGTGGCATGTGGGATCTAGTTCCCTGACCAGGGATTGAACCCAGGCCCCCTGCATTGGGAACAGGGAGCCTTAGCCACTGGACCCCCAGGGAAGTCCTTCCCCATATCCTTCTGCAACTGGTTATCTTGGGTATACAGAGGAGCCGTCTTACCAAACCCATGTAGGGCCAGTAATTTAGTGACTCAAAAGGAACATGGTTAAAACTGAGAATGAAAATGATGAATTCCTTAACAGTTGTTTTTTTTTTTTAAATTCAAAGACATGGGCATAGATTCGCTACCCTTATGACAGAAGGGAAGGCTTTTTTCCTGAGTGTGTTTTTGCTTTTGGAGCTTCCTGTGGTTTCTCTTGCGAAGCCACCACTGGGTGCTATGCATTGATTCTGAACCTTCAGTCACCTCCCACACCTAATTTGATAGCAGGATTTTTTTTTTCCCCCAGGAACTCTCCTTTTCACTGAGTTTTTGTATAGCATTGAGTTTCCTATTCATAGCAACATTTTCTTTTCTTTTCACACTACATTTAGTGTAATCGGTTTACTTAATTAAATTGTATAATTATAATAACAAGTACAACTGGCATCAACAGGTTTGGGAATAGACACAACTGACTTGGAGGAAGCGTACAACTCGGCAGGGGGGTTGCCAAGTGTCCCGTTGAATGAGAATCGTGTCTGTAGCCATCACTGGGTGGTGGGCATCCCTTGTCATGTTTAGTGGAGAGAATGAGTGTCATGTGCCATGTAAACATGGCAAGTTGCTTAAGAGGAAGTTGGCTAAGATTCCATTAGGTATTTACTTAAACGCATAGTTAATATAAACCTGGCACCTGGTTTCTGCCCAAAGCTGGAGCTAGAGCAGATCTTTCCAGAACCTTCAGGCTGTGAGGTCCGCATGTCGACAACTTTTTACAAAAGCAGCCAGGATCCCCTTTGCTACTATCCCTGATGTTTGTATATATAAAATAGAAGTCTGATTTCCGGGGTCCCCAAAACTCAAAGGATAGTCAAGTTCCTCCCTCCTGAGAAGCCCGAGGCAGCCCATTAAAGGGCAGTGACGCAGACACCGAGATCAGGTAGATGGGATTTGAATCCCGACTCAACTGTTTATTGGCTGTGTCTTCCTGATCAAGTGACTTAAACTTCCAGAGCCTCAGTTTCCTCATGTGTAAAACAGGAGTTAACATGAATGTATGTGAAATGCCACATTTAAGTGCAGCACATAGTAGGTGCCTCATAAATAGTAGTTGCTATTATGATTATCATTGAAATGTGGGAGAGGGGCTTCCCTGGTGGTGCAGTGGTTATGAATCCACCTGCCAATTCAGGGGACACAGGTTCGAGCCCTGGTCCAGGAAGATCCCACATGCCGCGGAGCAAATGAGCCTGTGTGCCACAACTACTGAGCCTGTGCTCTAGAGCCCATGAGCCACAACTACTGAGCCCATGCACCACAAATACTGAAGCCCACGTGCCTAGAGCCTGTGCTGTGCAACAACAGAAGCCACAGCAATGAGAAAGCCGCACACTGCAACGAAGAGTAGCCCCTGCTCACCACAACTAGAGAAAGCCCACGCGCAGCAGGAAAGACCCAGTGCAGCCAAAAATAAACAATAAATGAATGAATGAATGAATGAATGAAACCTGGAAGAAGTAGGCAGCCCACCCAACAGCCTCTGGTCATGCAACAAATAAATGTTGCTTTTATGTCCTAGAGAGGGAAAAAGCAATTTCCATTTCCTCTCCCACTTGAGTTGATTGCCGTTTCCTTCTGATTAATATTTATGAGACTGGCTTTGTGCCTTTGCAGGGAAAGGGCCCTGTTTGTTGAGCAGAGGTCCATAAATCTATATGGTAATTCTCCTCCCTGCTGCTCCACTGCCCCTAGAAACAAAGATAGCTGAAAAAGGCACCCATGAGTTTAATGGGCAGGAGACACTGCCCATAGGGAAAGCTGGTATGAAAACCCTCTGCAGGAGATGTGCTGGGGGAAACCAGGGCCTCGGACTCCTGGGATATCAGGGTTAGAGGATCCTCAGAGGTTGTCAGGTCTGATTTGCCAGCCCAGCATTGATTCTACCTGCTCTGGTCACACCACTCTGATTTTCACTGGGGAGCCATCATTCCCCACGTGCAGGGGGAGTCCAAGATCTAGGTCTGGTCAGTCAGCATAGTCCAGCCTCCTTCTCCACAGTGATTGGCTTATAATGGGCCCATGACTCAAGCTGGCCCAATCAGAATGAATCTTGGGACTCTCTTACAAAAGAGGTGCTGCTAAGCTGGGAGAATGTCAGTTTGGGAGTGCCAGAGGTGATTCCCTGGAGGGTGCCTTCCCAATAAGCAAACCAAAACAGAATCTTGGGAAGACAGAAAGAGCTACTTCTTGATGATGTTGTTTGAGTCCTGGATGCAGCTGTGCCTGAAGTCCTCCTCCTTAAACTTCACAGTTTTGTGAACCAATAAATGATTATTATTGCGTTAAGTCAATTGGATTTGGCTTCTGTCACTTACAATCAAGAGAATCCTATGACTTTTTACCCCTTTGTTTGATAGATAAGAATATTGAAGCCCAAAGAAAGGATGTGACCTGCCCAAGGTCACAGAGCAAACTTGTGGGGAACTCCAGTATGGGTTGATTTTTGTATTTTAAAAACACACTTTAGGCAAACCTTTTTTTAAAAAAATGCTAATAGCCAATTTTGGCATGGTATGAGAAAACTGCACACCCATACAATAATTAGAAAGCATGAATATTGGTAAATCTTTCTGGGGGGCATTTCGGAAACAGAATAGTTAGAAATCATGTTGATATTTAGTCTGTAAATAGATCATATTATACAGGAATCATGGCTGCATTAATCCTGCCTAAAAGGTATCTATCTTTTCACCCAGCAATTCCCCTTGAAGAATTTGTCCTACAACTATTTCTAAAGAGCCTACAAAGATTTAGCCACAAAGATGTTCATCACTGTACTGTTTACAATAGTATAATTTGGAGTGAGGAGAAACCTTAATGGGAAAATGGTTAAAGAAGTACGGTATATCCATAAAATAGAATACCATGAAAGATTAAAAATCACGTTTATGAAGAATATTTTATTACACAGGAAAATAATCTATTAAGTGAAAAAGGCAGGTTACAATCTGATTTATACCACGTGATACCATATGACCCAACTTAAGGGAGGAAGCACCAGTATTTACATACGTATGCATATGTGAACGTGGTACAGAATACACAGAGCAGAAAAATAAGCCAAAGTGTTAGCAGTGTTTATCTCTGGGTGATATTTATTTGCTTCTTTGTGCTTTTCTGTGGTTTCCAAATATACTACAATGAACATGTGTTACTTATATAATCAGAGAAAATGGAAGTGTAATATAAAAAAAATTAAATGATGCAGGTTGGTAAGAAATAACTGGGCCAGCCAGCAATGGGGACGTGGTACAGCCTCTGTCAGCTACTTTGTGGACTCCACAGAGGCTCCAAAATAATTGCCTCAGCAATAGAACGAAATCCATAACCTGAATTATTATAGTAGCAAACCTGTATTAAAGCTGCACTCAGTCAGGTTTAATACAATCTTAATTCTCACATCAAGTTCTAAGAAAAGGCATTATCAGTCCCATTTTACAGGTGAAATAGCTGAGGCTCAGAGAGGGTGAGCGTGTTGCTTGAGGTCACACAGCTGAGCGAGGGTCAAGGTTGGAATTCAGACCCCATTTATCTGAATCAAACTTTAGCTTGTGAGGACTACCATTCTCTTCTGTCCTGGAGGAGGCCTGGAGCGGCCCATTTTACAGGGAAGGTAACTGAGGTTCCGTGGGGTGAAGCTGTTTGCCCAAGATCACGGAGCTGGGCGATGGCCCATAGGTCCTCAAAGTCTGGGTGCTGTCTGCTGCGCTGACTGCCTCTGGACCAGCCCGACTCAGGCTGCGGTGGGAGGCACAGCCTCTCACGGGTCTGGGCTTGGGAGAACTGCCGTGTTAATTGCCAGAATCAATTGGTGCTGATCCCACACAACTCCAAGCCTGCTGAGACCTGTTTCTATGGCCTGCAAACCTCAAATTGACCACAAGTAATGGAAGTCATTTCTAAAGAGGTGTTTATTGTTACCAGACTCGACTGTGTTCTGAGCTAGCATCTATTCCTCAAACAAGTGGAACTAAAAGAGCCTTTGAGAAGGAAAGCGGAGGAGGAAATTCACCAATCCCACCTGACCATTCTAGAAACAGTGCTCCTGGCCCACCTTTGGCAAGGAAGCTGCCGAGAGACTTCTTTAAATTTAAGATCTGAGAGTGGAGACGGGTTTATGCTGACTCATCCCCACTCTCTGGCCCAAAGCTGTCCTCCTTTGGGGCTCATGTATCCGTCATTCCTCCAACACTTATGGAGCAGCTGCTGTATACCTGGCATGGCGCTAGGCGCTGAGGTTACAGAGATGAAGGAAACACAGTTGCCCCCTTGGTGAGCTCACGGGCTGGAGGGGGAGGCGGCGGAGAGGGAGACAGAGCAATCATTCACTCAGGGGATTCGCTCATCCATCTATTCTCTCAGGAAATATTTAGTGAGTAGCTACTCAGTGTCCCCAAACCATCCAGGGACTGAAGATGTGGTAGGATGGGTTCTTGGGGTAGGAGAGCCTGAGACAGGGTTCACGGGCAGTAAAGAGAAGCCCTCGAGAGGATCACCTATAGAAGGGTGGAGAAGAATGCAGGACGGGGCAGAGAGAGGAGAAGCCACATACAGACCAACACCAGCCTTGACCAACCCCATGAGGGCCCTGGAGCTGGGATAGCCTTCCAGCATCGGTCCAGATTGGACCATACCAATCACTCACTGGGTGTGACCACCCCGAGAAGGCCATGACCTTGGACGAGGCAGCTTTCTGCAGCTAAGTCTTCCCTGAATGGGGCTGAGAGCAGAGTGCTGCCTGCCAACAGCACTGGGAGAGGTATCTGGGTGGTGCATCCCCAAGTCCATGATAGGAGAAAGAGTAATGAACAAGACAAACACAATCCCAGCCCTGCCAGAGCTTTCCTTCTGTCTGAGAAGACCTATTCCATGGAATACCTAAAATTGAGCAACCAAGACTGATCTATTCAGTATTGATAAAACAACTACTGTGTTCCAGAGACTGCTAAGGATAACAGCCATGACAAGAGAGATGCAATCCCTGCCTTCACGGAGGCATTAGATAGACAGTTCCATAATGAATTGTTTTAGTATAGTTATGACAAGAGCTACAATGGAGAAGGAAAGCATGGGTTATGATAGAAGTACATTTATCTCTAACGGTGTACAAGGTACAAAGGCGTTATCTGTGGTTCATTCTAGGTGATTCATTCTAGGGTAGTGCATTCAAGGAAGGCTTCCCAGAGAAGGTGACATTTGAGCCAAGTCTTGAAGGAAGAGTAGGAGTTCACAGTAGGTGGAAACAGAGGGACACACATTCAGAGAGAAGGAGACAGCTTGTGCGGAGCTACAAAAGTGCGAGATTGTGACCCCCAGATGGAGGAAAAGAGTTTTTCACAGCAGGGAAATGCTAAGGTGACCTCAGTCAGGCGTTTCTCCACGACATGACAGTGACCATGAGTCCATCTGATGCAGACCCTTTCGTAGATGCCCTTGGCAGCTCCCAGGAAGGTGAGGGGCCCTTAGCCCGGTCGCTGCCTCAGCCATTACCTCCCTTCACAAAGCTCCACGGAGTGTCGATGGCAACAGCGCTTTCCTTTCAGAGCAAAGATGCCTACACAGCCTGCTTCTCTTGGACCAATGACATCTGGACTCTTTGGCTGTCAACTGTTTCTATAGACATCCCTTCAAGCCTGTCCCTTGGCAATAACAATATTAATAATAGCTAATGTTTATGGAGGGCAGTCTATGTGCCAGGCGTATGGTTAAGTGGTTTCTCATATCACTTCAAATAATCTTCACAAGCCCTATGGAGGGGGTACTGTTATCTCCATGTGGCAGATGAGAAAGAAATCTTCACAGAGGTGGAGTCATTTACACAAGGTCACATAGTCAGCAAGGTGCCCCACCAGACTCAAGCCCTGTCTAACACCAAGCCCAAGGCCAAGTTCATAATCACCATGAAACACACCTCCCTGCACTGCTTTCACCTCCTCCATCACCTTGAACCCTGTGTCCATGTTTGAAGACCTGGCTTCGTAAAGAGCTCAGGTCATTTCCCAGTAGGAAGCTAACTGGAAAAGGTTTTTCTTACAAAACATAACTTTCCCCATTACCACATACACACACATTGTAGAAATATTGTTGCATAAATGAAAGCAGAGCAAAGAACAGTATCATCAATTCCATCCCTGCAACACAAGGGTGGTTAATATTTTGATACATTTCCTTCAGGTTTTGTTGGTTTTGTTTAGAACATTATTCTTGCTGTTGTGGATTTGTCTTTCTGTGGTTGAGATCAATTACCCAGGCATTCCTGTGTATTATAAGCATTGCCCAGGTTGTCATACATACTTTGTAATCATCAATTTGAGTGGCTACATAATATTCCATTATGAGCAGAATGGGGCAGGATTTATTGGCCCTTATTTTGGACAGTTAGGCTGTTTTCAATTTTTCATTTGCTACAAGTACCACTGCAGCGACCATGCTGGTGTCTGTAAAGCTTGTATTTCGTATTGAGGATCTTCTCATGAAGAAAGAATCTCAGAAGTGCAGTTACTGCAACCAAAGTCATAAGCAATTTAAAGAATCTTGATATCTGCCTGCCCCTGTTGCTTTTTGCATCAATACAAGTGGCCTCTGGCAATGAAGGAACCCAACAGTGTAATTTCTCTCTTCATTTCCTTTTTTCACACAAGTAAAACACGTTCGTTATAGAACAGCAGTGCAAGTTTTTAATAACCCTAGATTGAAATTTCTTCCCCAAGGTCGGGGGAACCATCTTTCTTTCAGATACTGCCAATTTTGTCTCCTCCATTCTTAAAGGGTCTCATTTCCAGCACCTGGAAAGGGTTACCATAGCAGCGCAGAAAACTTCAGGTGGTCATTAGCTCTCACGAGCTCAGCATTATAAGAATAGGATACTTACAGCAGCCACCTAAACAGAACCAGTCTTTAGAATTTTCCACGATAGCCTCATGTGGGCTGATCCCACTAGGATGTTCTCCTGCCTTGCAGAATTGGCTGCTGCAGGTGCAGTAAACACACAGCGCTCTTCCAGCCCTCCTGGATATCAGGACTGCCTCGGTACCATGAAGTCCATGCAAGCAGACCTCCGGCATGGGGGGCAGGGGGCCGTGGATGTGCTGACTGGACCCCTGGCCCCACCCCCTGTTCCCTTCCTTGCTTCCAGTTCTGACCTCGTGACTTGTTTCTGGTTGACCTTCTTCCCCACCTCAGATCACAGGTGCTCCATCAGAGACCTGGCTTCCAATTCCTTGTTCATGAGAGACGCCTATCACCAGCTACTGGCCGCTCGCCCCTCAAACCTATCTCTTGAATCTGCCCCCTCCTCTCCACCTCCATGGCCACCCCTGCATGCCACCCCTCCCCCACCCCATCATCTCTGGTCTGGGCGAATTGGTCTCCCTCCCTCTGCTCTTGCCCCTACAGTCCATTCTGCAGAAGTCTTTTTCTTTTTAAATTGAAGTGTAGTTGATTTACAATGTTGTGTTAGTTTCCCGTGATTCAGTTATACATATATATACATATTCTTTTTCATATTCTTTTCCATTATAATTTATTACAAGATATTGAATATAGTTCCCTGTGCTATATAGTAGGTCCTTGTTTATCCATTTTATACATAGTGGTGTGTATCTATTTTATACATAGTGGTGTGTATCTATTAATCCCAAACTCCTAATTTATCCCTCCCCCTACTTTCCCCTTTGGTAAGCATAAGTTTCTTTTCCATGTGTGTGAGTCTGTTTCTGTTTTGTAAATAAGGTCATTTATTTTTAGATTCCACATATAAGTGATACCATCCGATATTTGTCTTTCTCTGTCTGACTTACTTCACTTACTATGATAATCTGTAGGTCCATCCATGTTGCTGCAAATGGCACTATTTCAATTCTTTTTTATGGCTGAGTAATATTCCATTGTATATAGATACCACATCTTCTTTATCCATTCATCTGTTGATAGACACTTAGATTGCTTCCATGTCTTGGCTGTGATAAATAGTACTGCAGTGAACATTGGTATGCATATATCTTTTCAAGTTAGAATTTTCATCTTTTCCAGATATTTGCCCAGGATTGGGATTGCTGGATCACATGGTAAGCAGAGTTCTCTTTTTAGTGAAGTTGGAGTCAGCACTTGAAAGTTATTCCAGTTATTTCCCATTAGACTTTGAAGTCACCTCGCCTCCTGCTGTAATATCTCATCTTTTTTTTAATCTGCCGTTCCCATGCTGTTCCCTCTGCCAGCAGTGCCCTTCCTCCCTCTTTGATTTCTGGACTCCTCCTCCCCATCCAGGTCTCAGCTTAAATGTCACCACTTCAGGGATGCCTTCCCTGACCAGTCACAAAACAGGATCTGAACCCCCTCCCTGGTGGACCTTGTCAAAGCTCCCTGGGCTTTTCCTACATAGCACTTGTTATAGTTTAAAACCATGCCTTTGGGTAATTTTTTTTAAATTGTGATAAAATACACATAACTTACGGTTTACCATTTTAACCATTTTTAAATGCATAGTTCAGTAGTGCTAAGTACCTTCACATTGCTGTGTAGAGATCACCACCATCCATCTCTAGAACTCTTTTCATCTTGCAAAATTAAAGCTCTGCACCCATCAAACAACTCCCCTCCCTCCTCCCCCCAGACCTTGGCAATTATAATTCTACTTTTGTCTCTCTGCATTTGACTGTTTTAGGTACCTCATATATGTAGAATTATGCATTATTTTTTTTATGACTGGCTTATTTCACTTACTTTACATTCCCACCAGCAGTGCACAAGGGCTCCAATTTCTCACCAACCCAACACTTGTTTTCTGGTTTTTTGATAGTGGCCATACTAATGGATATGAGGTGGCATCTCATTGTGGTTTTGATTTGCATTTCCCCAATGATTAGTGATGTTGAGCATCTTTTCACTTCCTTATTGACCATTTGTGTATCATCTTTGGAGAAATATCTATGTAAGTCCTATTTTTGAATCAGGTTGTTTGTTGTTGTTGAGTTGTAGGAGTTCTTTATGTATTCTGGATATTAACCCCTATCAGATAGACAACTTTCAAAGACTTCTTCCATTCTGTACATTGCTGGGTAATTTTTTATAGTGTGTCTCTACCCCATGACTGTAAGATTCAAAGGGCAGGGAGCAAGTCTGTTCTCTTTATCAGTGTATTGCAAGCACCTAACACAGTGCCTGAGTGTAAAAGATGCTCAATAAATATTGAATGAATGAATGAATCAATCAATCAAGTACTGTTTGGAGACCCCTTTACTGGGCCCTCCTGACAAGCCTCCTAATGGCTGGACCCCAAGTAGACTCCTGTAGGCAAGTGGGAGGCATGTTGCCACAAGAGCTCAAAGTTTTTTCTGTTTTTTTTTTTTACTTCCATTCCTCACTACAGCTTTTTCCTGATGACTAAAAACCTATTTTATGTGAAGCTGCAGTCTTTACTTTGCTCGTTTTCTTTCCCCCTGCACTGAATCACATCTCGGTTCACGGCAAAGCCAGAGCATCTCCAGTAACTGAGCCAGGAACAAAACCTTGAGAGAATAAAAGAGGAAAAAAATAAGCTTGCTCAGGCAAAAATAAATGCTAGAATCCCTAGGAAGTTGCCTGCAGCCAGAGTTCTTGCAGGAGAGCCAGAGCCGGAAGCTGCTGGCCTGGAGGGGGAGTTAGTGTGGGGTTTGATCTGCGTGCTCAGAATGGGGGCTTCGTGAGTCTTGACTGCAATGTCAAGTGTTGTTATTAGATGTGTGGTCCCCTCGGCCAGGCTTGGAGGGCCGACTCCACGAGGCTAAGAGGAGGGGGATGAGCTGGATATTTGCTGTGACAGCGCTCCTGAAGTGGAAATATCCACGCGTTAGACTGAAGGCAGACCACTTGGAGGGAACAAAGGGTTGCACCTGAGGCGGAGAGAGAGCGCAACAGGGAGTGGAAGGAGGGTGCAGCCCCGTCCCTGGTGCGCAGTGGTCTCCCTGGTTACTCACATATGAGCAGTACAGTTGAGATAGGCTCTGGGTGGCTGGAAGATGCGGTCCCACCCTCGTCCCCACCATCAGCACCTCCGGTGACCCCTGACCCCTGGAATGGTCTCTCTCCTTTGGACCCCTAATCCCCTAAATCCCCGACCACAGGGATGACTCTGCAAGATGTTTTGAGGGCAGGGACCTTGTCTGTCTGTTCACCACTGAATCCCCAGCACTTGGTACTGGCCTGACCGGAAATAGACTTCCAATAAATATTTGCTGAGTGAATGAATGAGTCATTCTGTTCCACACATAGTAGATGCTTAGTGAGCATTTGTCGATAAATGGGCATATCCCTGCATGATTCATTGTGGCAGCCTGGGCGTCTAGCCCAGAGCCAAGGGTAGGTGTCATAAATTTGATGAATGAATAAATGAATGTGTGAATGAATGAATGAGTTACTCTGGGGGCACACAGTTGAGTGGTCAATGAGTATTTGTTGAATGAATGGGTGTGAATTCCTATGGTAGCCTCAGTGTCTAGTACAGAAGTGTTGTCATACCCAAGTTCATGTGCCTGACATACAGTGAGGCCAAATAAACCAAAACATCAGAGTTTGGAGCAGAGAAACGTTTATTGCAAGGGCCATGCAAGGAGAATGGGTGGCTTGTGCTCAAAAGACCTGAACTCCCTGATGGGTTTCAGGGAAGAAGTTTTTATGGGCAAAATTCGTGGGGAGGGCTGCCGGGCATGTAATCCTCCTCTGATTGGTTGTGGTGAGGTAAGAGGGTGGCGCTCCAGGAATCTTGTGCTCAGCCTGAAGTTACCGTCCTCCATCTGGGTAGGGGCCTTAGAAGAACTCAGAGGTCTGTATCAAATTGTTATGCACATCCCCCAAGAAGGAACCAGGACCCTGTCCTATGGCTGCACTATTGTTTCTTTCTGTATTCCTCACTCTCCTAGTTAGTAACTGCTTGAGTCTATCCTTTGGAACTCAGGGAAGGTCTGGGAGGCTGAAAGTCTTTTTTCTACAAACAAGAAATGGGAGACACAGAAAGGCTTTTTTGCCTAGGAGGGCCTCACAGGGTCCTGCTCGGTTTCAGAACCACAGAAAGGCAGTCGGAAACTTGATGAGTGAATGATTGAATGAATGACTCTTTCATATTCACTACTGTATCTCCAGTACTTACCCCAAGGCCTGGCAATGAATAGGTGCTCAATAAATGTTTGTCAGTGAGTAAATTATCCCAAGAGTACAGCAACGTGTGCAAGGTACCTGCCGGAAGTGCAGTCCTCGCCACCATAACTTATTCTGAATGTATCCATAGCAGCGTAATATATTGATATTAAAAACTGTATTTATGGGTATGAAAAGGCCATAATTACCAATGCTAAATATTGGAGTTAAGAGATTAAAAACTTTTAACAATTTTTTCACTCTACCACTGGCCCATGTATCCTTGAGATCAATCTCATGCACCTTGGAAAGGGTTAACTAGGAGTCCTGAATCTCTCCCCACCCCCTCTCTGTCTGTTTCTGTCATTTGTATATACACACACATCTCTCCACAGCTGTGTATATGGGGATGTGTACGGGCTCTCAAGCTCCTGGTCATAAACATTCAACAGTGTGTGTGCACCAACCTTGTTCTTGGGTATAATAGGCTTCTTGCTGAGGTTTGAACTTGTGAAAAGAAAGGCATTTTGGCCAGGGAGAGCAGGAGACTGCGGGGTCTAGAGTTCCCTCCCTCCCCTTTCTCCCTGCACGTCTGACTCTCTCCATCCGTGGCCACGCCTGGAAGCCTTCTCCGAGGAAGTCACTGCTCCCTCTCCACGCACACATGCACGTGCACAGATATACTTCCACACAGCCACTCATTCCCACATGCTCACCCACACTCTCATGCTCACACCCACATCCTCACACACGCTCACCACCTCTCACACTCATGAGCTGACACTTCCTTGCACACGTGCACAGCCGTCTGCTCACTCACAAGCCCTTGATACTCCCGTGCGCCATCTCACACTCACAGACTCACACTGACTCAAATGCACACTCACACACACTCTCACACAGACTCTCATATATTCACACTAGCTGCACCTTTGACCTTGACCAAGTCCTTAACCTCACCATATCCATGTTTCCTTCCATGAATTGGTGGATAATTCCCAGGCTAAAGACATATTGGTGGAGCACCTTCTACAGGCGCGTCCTCTGCTCGTTCCTGGGGATATGCAAGTGTAAGGTACAGCCTGTCCTCATGGACCTTGAGTCTTATCAACTGAAAACAAATGCACAGCCTAAAAGTTGAGAATTATGTCTTATTTGGTGGACATACTGAGGACTTAAGCCCAGGAGACAGCCTTTCAGAAAGCTCTGATGGACTGTTCTGAAGAGGTAAGGGAGGAGCCAGGATACGTAATAGTTTTTGCAACAAAAACCAGGTAGTCAGAATATCAAAAGACTACTGTTAATTAAAGAAAAAACAGACCTCTCAAGTTAATGAATTCAGCTCTTTTCTATGTATGGGAAGATGCAAGGGTCTGGGCTCATTGAAATCATTCCTTTGACACGCACCTTAGCTGTCCAGGGCCAGTATCCTGTTTTTTTCCATCCTGAATCCCCTCGGTGCACAGTCAGGGGCAGCTGCAGTGGCTGAGGGCTTGATGGCCACAGCATCCTTTGTTTACTGATATGGCAGGTGACTTTCTTCATCCTCATTCTGATATGAGAACCATGAGCCCACATATAACTGTTATGGGTTGAATTGTGTCCCCCCAAATTTATATGCTGAAGTCTGAACCCCTGACACCTCAGAATGTGACATTATTTGAAAATAGGTTCGTTGCAGATGTTGTTACCTAAGATGAGATCATTAGGGTGGGCCCTAATCCAATATGACTAGTGTCCTTATAAAAACGGGGAATTTGGGGCTTCCCTGGTGGCGCAGTGGTTGAGAGTCTGCCTGCCAGTGCAGGGGACACGGGTTCGAGCCCTGGTCTGGGAAGATCCCACATGCCGCAGAGCAACTAGGCCCGTGAGCCACAATTACTGAGCCTGCGCGTCTGGAGCCTGTGCTCCGCAACAAGAGAGGCCGCGATAGTGAGAGGCCCGCGCACCGCGATGAAGAGTGGCCCCTGCTCGCTGCAACTGGAGAAAGCCCTCGCACAGAAACGAAGACCCAACACAGCCAAAAATAAATAAATAAATAAATAAAATTTAAAAAAAAAAAAAACGGGGAATTTGGATACAGACACATATACAGGGAGAATGCCATATGAAGATGGCGGCAGAGGTCGAGACTATGCTTCTAGAAGCCAAGGAACACCAAAGATCCCCAGAAAATCACCAGAAATGAGATCAGAGGCATGGAACAAATTCTTCTTCACAGCCCTCAGAGAGAGACAACCCTTGTTGACACCTTGATCTTGGACTGCTAGCTTCCAGAACTTGGGACACCAAATTTCTATTGTTTAAGCCACTAGTCTATGCTCTTTTGTCATGGCAGCTCTAGTAAAATAACACAATAACCAAGGGATATCCAAGAAGAATCTGCTCATTCACTCACCAAGCATTTCCCAAGACTGCTTTGTTCTTACCTGTGAGCTCTGTGAGGGCAGAGGCTGTCTCTGGTTTGTCACGAGGTCCCTAACTCAGAGCGCAGGCGTAAGAAATCCTGCAGATGAAAAGATGAATCAATGAGAGAATGAGTGAACAATTGGTACTGAGACTCTAGAAATATAGTCTGGGGGAGTCTTTTCACAGTGTGGTGATGATGGATGGATGGATGGAAATACCTCTGGAAAGCAGGATCCTAGCCACAGATATGTGAGCCTCCCTGGAAATAAGTCAGATGAGATACACAGCTTATGTTTACATGATCTTTTTTTGTATGGGAGGTAAAATCCTTTCGGTTTGTGGACTTCATAACTTATTCTGAATGTATCCATAGTAGCGTAATATATTGATATTAAAAACTGTATTTATATTCAAGTCCTTGTGCCCCTTTTGCCTACCTTTCCAGCAGCAGAGAGGAATCCCATCAGATTGCCCTCAGGGAAGGGAGGCAAAAAAAATTGAGAATCAAAGTATTGGCTTAGAGTTCTTAGGCAGACTCTTGTGAATCTACAACAGAAACCGTGGTATTGAAAGCCATGGATTTCACCTGAAAATGTCAAATGTTTGAGCAAAAAAAAAAAAAACCCACCTTTAAAAAAAAAGTCTGGATGCTGGCTTCAAATTTCAAGAACCTGAGGCATAAATCAGAGTGCAGAAGAAAGTGTGAAGGCATAATATCCATTCTTCCATGTCAGTGGGCTGGAAAGAAGAATCAGCAGGGTCCTGAGAAGGACCCCAGGGTCCTGATCTTTAGGCAGAAGAAGAGACAGAGGGGCCACTAAAACTTCCCTAAGTTGAGATGCATCCCAGGGCTCCTGGCTTCCCAGATAAGCCTGAAATCAACGTGGCTCCTGACCATAGAGTAGCAATAACCCAGGGAGTTGCCTAGACTTGAGGCAACCTTTCAGAGCTCCCGGGGTACAGTAAAACCAAAGCCCCCCAGCTGGAAGCAAGAAGGATGGCATGTGGGCCTTACAACTGCAGGCCTTGGTGCACTTTGGGCATCAGCCAGGTGAAGGCTGACCCCTGAGACCTGGCACAAGGTCACCAGATGCCAGCCAGGACAGAAGCCTTCTCTGGACTCAGATGGCACCCAGGGATAAGCAAAGCGGATGAGGGAGAAGAGTCCTGAATTGTCCCAGTAACTGCCCAAAAAGAAACTGAGTTTAAATACTCGCCCCTGGAAGTATCTCTAACCCTAACTCTAACAACACCCACCCCAAAGTAACTCAGTTGCCTTGACTTAGCAAAGTTAATACAGTTGGCCCTCTGTATTTCTGGGTTCCACGTCCAAAGATTCAACCATATTCAGGGGGCTTCCCTGGCGGTCCAGTGGTTAAGACTCCGCACTTCTACGGCAGGGGGCACGGGTTCAATCCCTGGTCTCGCGCATGCCGCACGTCCAAAAAAAAAAAAAAGGAACAAAGATTCAACCATGTTCAAAAATATTTGAAAAAAAAATTGCTTTCAGAAAGCTCCAAAAAGCAAAACTTGAATTTGCTGTGCAGTGACAACTGTTTATATAGCATTTACTTTGTATTTAGAACTCTTTATACAGCATTTACATTGTATTAGGTAGTATAAGTCATCTAGAGATGATTTAAAGTGTATGGGAGGATGTGCATACGTTATATGCAAATACTATACCATTTTATATAAGGGACTTGAGCATCCATGATTTTGGTATCCACAGGAGTAGGGGAGTAGGTTCCTGGAACCAATCCCCTGGAGATACTTAGGGACGGCTCTACCTCTATTCACAAAGAGGGTCATGAGCTAAGCTGAGTGAATAATGAAGAATAAAGTGCACAGAAGTCTGTGGCCAACTGTGACTGTGTATCAACGGTGGCTAACTTTGAGATTAAACTGAGCTGCTGTAGAGAGACTTTTGGAGTCTCTTGAATTTGTAGCTCTTGCAGGGTAGACAGATTTAGCAAATAAGAATTCAGGACTGCCAGATTTTATCTGGCAACCCTAAGGTCTTGGCCCCCCTTGCCTAGTGCTCAAGTGCAAACAACCAGCTCTTTGACACAGGAGGTTGGGGTTCTTTTTAGGGATCTTAGAGAGCCCCTGGTTTGGGATCTGCAAGAGCACAGTGTAGAAGCAGCCCAGAACACACCAGCCTCCACCTCTGTAGTGATAGACATTACAAATAGATTGCTGAGCCTCAAGATTCTTTTTTTTTTTTTTTTTTAATTATTTTTGGCTGCATTGGGTCTTCGCTGATGCACGTGGGCTTTCTCTAGTTGCGGCAAGCGCGGGCTACTCTTTGTCGTGGTGCACGGGCTTCTCATCGCGGTGGCTTCTCTTGTTGTGGAGCACGGGCTCTAGGCGTGCGGGCTTCAGTAGTTGTGGCACATGGGCTCAGTAGTTGTGGCTCGTGGGCTCTAGAGCACAGGCTCAGTAGTTGTGGCGCACGGGCTTAGTTGCTCCGCGGCATGTGGGTTCTTCCCGGACCAGGGCTCGAACCCATGTCCCCTGCATTGGCAGGTGGGTTCTTAACCACTGTGCCACCAGGGAAGTCCTCAAGATTCTTTTCAATACAACACTCTAGACAGCAACTAGCAATGGATGGGAGTTGGCATACAAGTCGGAATTAATTGCCCTCCTTGATTGAATTTGAATTCAGACTCAAAGAGGAAAAGGGTAACCACTGAGTAACGGTGCCAAGAACAGAACCAGGTGTCCTTGCTCCCCAGCTGGACACTTTCCACTGGAGGGGCAAAGTTCTGTTGTGCTGTACTTATAGCTCCTTTGAGAGCAGCATCATGCCCCATGTGTGCAGGAGAGAGGATACCAAAGATTCACCCCGGTCTATGCAGCACACCCTCTGGGCCAGCCCCAGGAGGGACAGGTTGCTGCCATGTGTATTGACATTCAGGGAAATTTGTTCTGAAGCCACAGTCCTGAGTTCACATCTTCACCCTTGTACTTCCTGACTGTGCAATCCCGAGCTTTTCTTTTCTGAGCCTCAGTTTCTGCATCTGTGAATTGGGAACTGTTGGCTTTTTCCCTGCTAGGTTGTTGTGAGGATTAACATGAGATGATTTATGGAAAGCCCAACCCCTGGCTTTCCTAAATGCTCACAGAATGGTAGTTGGTACCATTCAAGATCCTGCAAGACAATCCTGGTGCCTCTAAAATCCTCCCCTCCAGCTGCTGTATTTCTTTCTTTGCACGAGGCTCTCCAAGGAGAGTGTTGTATTTTGAGCTTGGTTAATGAGTCATTTGCACCTAAGAGCAAACAAGAGAAAAAAATGGCATAAAAGGAAGGACAGTCAGCATTGGGAGAAGTCTGGACTTAAGCCCCTCTGGGATGTTCTGCAGGCAGCCTTGCCTATCCAAGCCTTAGTCTTCTCATTGGTGCAATGCGCATCAAGCTAGGTGTCCCTGGGGGCTCTTTGATGGCAGGGGAGAGGGTGGGTGTGTGCGTGCCTGCTCGCCTGGGCACTGCAAGTGGTGAATTCACGCAGCATAAGCTCATTTGCCAGGAGTACACTGGCCTGGCATCTGGCCTGTGGCGGGCTAGGCTCCCTGGGCAAGAGGAAATGAAGTTTGACTCAAGCTTTCCTTAACGCTCCACCGCGGCTGGCCAGGCCTCCCTCCGCTGGAGTTAGCGCTGATGACAGGGCTGAGCTTGGCTGGGGGCGTGGGGCTGGAGGGAAGCTGCCCTGCCCCGCGGAGGGTGGGCAGGAGACTCTAAGTCACACATCACTGCAGTCAGCGGTGGATCCCATCCAGGAGGAGAAAACCAGACAAGTGGAATTCAGACGCTCCTTCCCAGTCTCTCATTTCTGGACTTCTCCCCCAACAGAGGATGAATATTATACAAAGTGAAAACTGTCCTCGGCTGCCCTCCAGCCTTCAGCCACTGAGGTGCCTGGGTGTGAGGAAACTGCCCAGGAGCTTCCCGGCCAAGAAAGCGGGGAGCCTGGACTTACGTCCAGGTCTGTTAGATCCCCAAACCCAAGTCGTTAACCAATTAACATGCCCTTTATGAGAAATTTAGAGGGTTTGCCTGGAGGAAAAGGAGGGGGAAAGGAATTAACATTAATTGGATGTGTGTGTATATATATATATATATATAAAACATTAATTGGTCAGGCAATATATTGGCCCCAGAGAGGTGGGGTTTTTTTCCCTCCTGACACCAGCCAACTCTCTGATTCTCTGAAACCAACTGGGGGTTTTACAGTTCAATTCAGTTCTGACCTTGACGACCCAGAGTCAATGCAGACTCCTCAGGTTAAGGGCTCAGTCCCACAAGACTGGCTCACTTTGGGTACCGGTCCCAAGTCGGGGGTCCCCAGGTTATGAGCACTTCGTCCCAACTTGGCTACACATTCCGGGGGTCCAGCAACCCCCACCTCCAAGGTTGAATAATTCGCTAGAATGGCTCAGAGAACTCAGGAAAGTGTTCTACTTATTATTACTGATTTATTATGAAGGATACATGTCAGGAGCAGCCAAATGGAAGAGATGCACAGGGCGAGGTATGGGGGAGGGGTGCAGGGCTTCCGTGCCTTCTCTGGAGTGGGCGCGCCACCCTCCCAGTGCCTTGACATGTTCAGCAACCTGGAAACCCATCACTTAGGGGTTTTATGGCGGTTTCAGTAGTAGGTGTGATTGATTACATCATTAGCCACTGATAATTCTCCAGCCCCTCTCTGCTTCTGGGAGGGGTGGGGCTGAAAGTTACAAGCTTCTAATCAAGGTCTTTCGGTGGACCAGCCCCCATCCTGAAGCTATCAAGGTACTTCATTAAAACAAAAGATGCTTATCACTCAGGAAATTCCAAGGATTTTAGGAGCTCTGTGCCAGGAACCTGGCACAAAGGCAAATAGCTGTCTTGTCATGTTAATTGACTCACTACTATCCTGGTAGTTTTTTTTTTTTTTTTTTTTTTTTAATTAGTTTATTTATTTATTTTTGACTGAGTTGGGTCTTCATTGCTGCATGCGGGCTTTCTCTAGTTGCGGTGAGCGGGGGCTACTCTTCATTGCGGTGTGCGGGCTTCTCATTGTGGTGGCTTTTGTTGTGGAGCACAGGCTCTAGACGTGCGGGCTTCAATAGTTGTGGCACATGGGCTCAGTAGTTGTGGCTCATGGGCTCTAGAGTGCAGGCTTAGTGGTTGTGGCGCATGAGCTTAGTTGCTCCGTGGCACGTGGGATCTTCCCGGACCAGGGCTCGAACCCGTGTCTCCTGCACTGGCAGGCAGATTCTTAACCACTGCGCCACCAGGGAAGCCCTATCCTGGTAGTTTTAACTCTGTTTACCTTACTTGGGTGTCATAAAGACCAAATGAGTTTATGAACATAAGGTAGTTAGAAAGGTGCTTGGCACATAAAAAGACATCCAGGAATGTCTATTTCCGCCATTATTTTTGTTTGTTATTATTATTACCCAAGATCAAATTGCTACAGAGTGGTGAAGCCACATTGAAAGCCAGGTCTGTATAATTGTTCCCCCATCCCTGGGTCATCCGGCCAGTAGTTCCCAGACATTTGGACATCACTGATCAGTCAAAAAAATAAGCAAATAAAAATTAAAATAAATATATGCGGATTGACATAGTGTTTCCATTTTCTTATAAAAATGACTACCATCTCTTACCACCATCATCTCATAAAGCAAAGGCATTTTAGCACCTAAAAGGTAGGGAAAAAACATAATCGCAGGGTAGAGGAGAGCCCTTTAAATTACATGAATGTGGCTTTCTGAGTACTCTCTCAACATTATTCTTCTCACTTCCCCACAGACCAGTGGAAACCTCATCAGCGGCCAGCCCAGGTTTCAGCCCAGGTTTCCAAGGCTTTGGTGGGGGTGGGGAGGTGGTGCCACTGCGCAGAGGTTTGGGGTGTCAGAGCATGTTTCTAAATGAATGTGTTTTCAGAAAAGTGTCAGCTGATAAATAGCTGGAGAAAATATACATATATATACTTTTTATATATGTATATTATACGTATATTTGTTCTTCCCCAGGTAATAGCACAAATTTAACAAACCTGAAAGAAGATTTCTTACAACAGCAATGTAGAAACAGACTCGGATGAACTTATCTCACAATTTGTAGGGGATTCATTAAGCAGAAGCTGAGAAACTCCTGGTATGAATACCAGTCTGGGAATAAGCCCACGGGACTCAGACACACCTAAGCAAGCGCGGATTTCCTTCTGCATCAGTCTTGCAGGGGCGGCAAGCGTGGAGCAGGTCTTTCTGTAGCCAAGTCGAGGCAGCAAACCTACAGGCCGAGTCAGCCTCCAGAGGGACTGAGAGAACAGATGAAAGGGGTTCTGAGATGGGGGCCTGGCTCCCTGGTAACTGGAAAGGAAAGCCAGGGCTGAGCTGCCGGTGAGAAAGGGTGGCGGCCACGGGCAGCTCATAAAGCTTGGGTCTACATGATAGACAAAGGTGAACTGGAATCGGATTTCTGCCACTTCCTACCTCTGAGTCTCGGCTTCCACATCTGTATAATGGGCTGGTAGTATTGATCTCGGGTGGCCTCGGCCTGCAGTGGCTTGGAAGCAGGATATTTGTTCCCCAGCCAGAGATTGAAGTCAGGCCGTGGCAGTGAGAGTGCTGAATCCTAGCCGCTAGACCACCAGGGCCAGTGGCCAGTGACAAGGCCCTGGCCCATTGGCTTTGTAGAAATGAACTTCCATAAAGAGACAGAAAGTAGTGAAACAAGTAAAGTGTTTATTAGGAAGAAAAAGAGTACGTGTGAATAGACACACACGGGCGAGCTCAGAGAGAGAGTCGTGCCCTCGTGGTAGTTTGAATCACTTATATAGGGCATTTCTTCCAAGTTTCCTCTGGCCAATTGTCTTGCTTTGGCTCTGAGTCCATATCTTGTATCTGGGCAGGGCTCAGCTCCTCCTCCCTCCTGCTATTTATCTTGGAGTATCTGTCCACAGGGGACAAACTCCAGCTGCTCAGCCTGGGGCCCATCCATCTCCTGCCTCAGTAATAAGTTGAATCATGTGAAATGCCATTTTTAATAGGTCAAAAAGCAGTTCATAATAAAAAAAGACAGACTTTAGCAAACACTGGTGAGTGTGTAAAGAAACTGGAACTACCTTGCTGGTGGGGATGGAACATGGTACAGCTACTTTGGAAAACAGTTTGGCAGTTCCTCACAAATTTAAACATAGACTTACCATATGACCTAACAATTCAACTCCTAGGAATTTATCCAAGAGAAGTGAATACACGAAGACTTGTACACGAATCTTCAGAGCAACATTATTTGTAATTGCCAAAAAGTGAAAACAATCCAAATGTCCATCAACTGGCAAGTAGATAAACAAAATGTCATCTATCCATACAATAAAAGAGCAATAAAAAAGAAAGTACTCATCCATGCTGCAACGTGGATGAACCTGAAAAACATTATGCTAAGTGGAAGAATGCAAAAGGTCACATATCATGTGATTCCTTTTATATGAAATGTCTAGGAAAGGCCAATCTAGAGAGAGACAGAAAGCAGATTAGTGCTGCCTAGAGCTAAAGGTAGGAATGGAGGATTGACTGCAAATAGGCAGGAGGGGTCTTTTGGGGGTGCTAGAAATGTTCTAAAACTGGATTGTGGTGATGGTTGCACAAGTTTATAAGTTTACTAAAAATCATTGAATTGTACACTTTAACTGGATGATTTTTATGGTTTGTATATTATACCTCAACAAAGCTATTTCAAAAAGTCAAATATTAGCTGCAAAATATATGAACGAAAAACTGATAGAAGTAAAAGAAAAAAAATGATAAATCCACAATTATAGTTGGCAATTTCAACATCCCTATTTCAATAATTGATGGAACAGTAGACATAAAATCAAAAAGGGTGTAGATAACCGAAGAACGCGATCAACCAACTTGATCTAACTGGCGTTTATAGAACCCTCTGCCTAACTACAGCAGGATACAAATTCTTTGTACATGAATATGGAGCATTTTTACCAATATAGACTGTATTATAGACCATAAAACAAGTCAATACCTATAAAATGATTCAAATTATACAAAGCGTATTTTCTAAGCACAGTGGAATTAAATTAGAAATCCCTAACGGATATCTGGAACATTTCTAAATATTTGGAAACTAAAAATACACTTCTAAATAACTAATGGGGCAAAGAATAAAAAAAAAAAAGAGAAATAAAAATACATTTGAACTGAATTTTTAAAGAGGGCGACATATCAAAATTTGGATGCCACTGAAGCAGTACTGAGCGGGAAATTTAGAATGTTAAACACTTATGTTAGAAAAGGAGAAATCAATGACCTCAGTTTATACCTTCAAAAACTAAAAAAAGAAAATCAAGTTAAATCCAAAGTAAGCAGAAGAAAGGAAATAATAAAGATCGGAGCAGAAATCAATAAAATAGAAAACAAAAAAACAATAGAATTAATGAAAGTAAAGCTTGTTCTTTGTGAAAGTTTAACAAAAGTAGTAAACCTCTAGATGGCATAATCAGGAAAAAGAAGACGCAAACTACTAATATAAGGAATAAGAAAGGCAGCATTGCTACAGATACTATAGATATTAAAAAGCAAATTAGGGAATATTATGAATAATTCTATGCCAATAAATTCAACAACTTAGTTAAATGGACAAATACCTCAGAAAGTGCCAACTACCAAAGCTCACTCAAGAAAAAAGAGATTGCCTGAATACACTGCGTTTATTAAAGAACTTGTATTTGTAGCTGGAAATCTTCCTACAAAGAATGCTCCAGGCCCAGATGACTTCACTGGTGAATTCTACCAAACATGTGAGGACAAAAATAATACAATTAAATACAAGTATTTTCAGAAAATAGGAGAAAAAAGAACTTCCCAATTCATTCAATGAGGGCAGCATTACTCTTATACCAAAATCAGACAAAGGCATTACAATCAGGTCAATATCAGTCATAAACATAGACACACAAATGGTTAACAAAGTTCTAGCAAATCAGATCCAACAATGTATAAAAAAGAATAATACATCATGACTAAGTGCAGTTTATGCCAGAAACTCAGGATTGTTTCATGATTTGAAAGTCAATAAATGGAATTCATCATATTAGGGAATTTAAAAAAGGAAAATTAAATGAGCTTCTCAGTAGGTGCAGAAAAGCATCTGACAAAATTCAATATCCTTTCCTAATAAAAATTCTCATCAAATCAGGAATAGAAAGAAATTTCTTTAACCTGATAAAGGGTATCTACAAAAAAAAAAAGAAAAAAACCCTACAGCTAACAGCACCCTTAATGTGACAGACTGAATGCTTTCCCTCTTAGATCGGGAATGAAGCAAGGGTGTCCACACTCATCATGTCCATTCAACATTTTGCTTGAAGTTCTACTCAGGGCAATGAAGTGGGGAAAAAAAATATTAAATGCATATCGATTGGAAAGGAGGAAGTAAAACTAACATTATTTGCAGAAGGCATGATTGTCTCTATAGAAAATCCTAGAGATTTTACAGAGGAATCCTTAGGAATCCACAAAGAAGCTACTAAAAGTAATAAGTGAGTTTAGCAAGGTCATTATACAAAAAATGAATTGTATCTCTATAAACTAGTTAACAACCCTTTGGAAGTTGAAAGTTAAATAATACCACTGCTGTAGCATGAAAAATGTGAAATACTTAATGATAAATTTGACAAAAGATATTTAAGAGCTCTACTCTGAGAACTATAAAATATTGTTGAGAGGAATTAAAGATCGCATGAATAAATGGGAGGATGAACCACATTTATGGGTCAGAACATTTAATATTGTTTAGATGTCAGCACTGCCCACACTGATCTACAGATTCAATGCAATCCCAATTAAAACCTCAGCAGGACTTTTTGCAAAAATTTACAACAAGATTATATAATTCATATGGAAAAACAAAGAACCTAGAAGAGCAAAAAATCATTCTGAAAAAGAACGAAGTTGAAGACCTACACTGCTTGATTTTAATATGTATTATAAGGTTACAGTAATCAAGACAGTATCGGTTTGGTATTGACATAAAGACAGACATATAGATCAGTGGAATAGAATAGAGAGTTGAGAAATAGACCCACACATGTATGATCAATTGATTTGCAGTGGTGTTGCCAAGGCAATTCAATGGGGAAGGGACAATCTTTTCATTAAATAGTGCTAAAACGATTGGATGGCTATATGCAAAATAAGTAACTGAAAGAACCTTGACTCTTACCTCAGATCGGATACAAAAATTGCTCAAAATAGATAATAGACTTAAATGTAGGAGCTGAAATTATAAAACGTCCAGGAGAGAACATAAGAGAAAATCTCTGTGGACTTGGATTTGGCAAAAGTTTGAAAAATATGACACAAAAAAATCACAAACTGTAAAAGATCATTTAGTTGGATAAGATCAAAATTTAAATATTCTGTTCTTTAAGATACACTTATGAAAATGAAAAGGCAAATCACAAACTGAGAGAAAATATTTAGAGAACATGTATCCAACAAAGGTTTTGTCTCTAGAATATATGAAGAACTCTTACAACACAATCATTTAAAAGTACAAAAATAATTTTTTTAAAAAAAATTTTGGCCGTGCCGTGCGGACTGCAGGATCCTAGTTTCCTGACCAGGGATCAAACCCGTGCCCCCTGAAGTGGAAGCGCAGAGTCCCAACCACTGGACAGCAGAGGACTCCCCCAAAACAAATCTTAAATGGGCAAAAGAATTGAACATACACTTCACCAAAGGAGATATATGGATGGCAAATAAACACATGAAAAGATGTTCATCATCATTAGTAATTAAGGAAATGAAACTTAAAACCACTACACACCCACTGTATGGCTTAAATTAGAAAATTGAGTTATACCAAGGGTTGGCATGGGTGTTAAGTGACTGGGACTCTTACAAGCTCCTAGCGGAAATGTAAAATGATGCAACCACTTTGGAAGGCCATCTTGTTGTTCCTTAATTAGTTAAACATACACCTACTGTATGATATAGCCATTCCGCTCCTAGGGGTTTACCTAAGAGAAACGAAAACACATGCCTCACCAAGACTTGTAAACAAATTCTTGTAGCATCTTTATTTGTAATAGCTAAAAAGTAAACAACCTGAATGCCCATCATACAGGTGAGTTGATGAAGACAAATTGTGATCTATCCATACAATGCAACACCACTGGCATCTTGATACTTCTGATTCATCTAGTATATTTCAGCACTTTCCTTTACAGCATCAGATTACGGGGAAAGTCTGCCTGATATCAGAGAGCTTAAAATAAAACACTCCGAGGGTATATCCTAATTTCTTTACAGACCCACCCCAGGCCTTTGTACCCTCCATATCCAGAGCCCATATCTTTATCCTGATTGAGAGATCCAGTCCCATTTCCATATAGTCACGTAGTTTTATTCATTTCAATATATCCTATTCCTTAAGAAGATGAGTAAGCATGGTCACATCTTCAGACCTTTGCTAAATGGAAAAGAGAAGTTTTCTTTGTCTAACCACACACAGGAATTTTGGCTTGGGAAATATGGTTATCAGACTTGGTTTGGATTCCTACTTTACCTTCTCTTGCTGTGTCTTTTCCCTCATTTTGGATTCCCAGAGTCATAATGTCATCTCCTCCTTTTGTCTCTATTGGGGAGAGGTAACATATTAATATATTATAAGGTAATGGGGGTTCAAAACCTGGCTTTTCCACTTACTAGCTGTGTGACCTTGCGTGGATTACTTAACCTCTCTGTGCTTCAGTTTTCTCTTTTGGAAAATGGTGATAATCAGAGTAGTACCTCCTGGAACGTTGAAAGCTCTTAGCGTTGGGCACATAAGCAGTCGATAAATATTTGCTTTTCTTAGCACATGAACCCAGTATCAGGAAAAGTTCTAAAGGTCTGATTCACCTTATCACACTGTCTTTATTTATTTATTTATTTATTTATTTATTTATTTATTTATTTATTTATTTATTTATTTATTTATTTATGGCTGTGTTGGGTCTTCGTTTCTTGTGCGAGGGTTTTCTCTAGTTGTGGCAAGCGGGGGCCACTCTTCATCGCAGCGCGCGGTCCTCTCACTATCGCGGCCTCTCTTGTTGCGGAGCACAGGCTCCAGACGCGCAGGCTCAGTAATTGTGTCTCACGGGCCCAGCTGCTCCGCGGCATGTGGGATCTCCCCAGACCAGGGCTCGAACCCGTGTCCCCTGCATTGGCAGGCAGATTCTCAACCACTGCGCCACCAGGGAAGCCCATCACACTGTCTTATGAAGATCAATTTTAATAGCTGATCCCCCCAGATGGCGATTGCATTTTAACATAGACTTGTTATAGGAAATAGATTCTAACTGGGATTTCAGGCCTGATCAAATCGTGCTGGGTGGAAGAGGGGCTAAGGGCAGGCTTTACTGTCTGGAACCAGATTGTGTCCTAATCACAACGTACATCAGAACTACATGAGAAACTCCTTAAAATCAACATCTCTGAGGGATGAGCCTGGGAATCTGCATTTTAACAAACCCTCCAGATAATTCTCATTTCCAAGAAAGTTGTAGAATCCCTGCCTATGGGATGCCTACCAGAAGAGAAACTCTTTTTTTCACTCTCTTGCTATTACATTCTTATATTCTTTTTTCCCCAGTTTCTTTACTTTTGTTGCGGGGAGGGGGATGGGGAGTGATGCTTAAAAAAAAAACACCCCAAATTTAATTACCTGGAAATGCTTTTTTCTTCTTATTTTGTTCTTTTCAGGACTTGTATAGTTGCATTTTTAATTTTTATACCTATGCGGTAATGTACATATAGAATTTTGTATCCTGCATCCAATTAACATTATACCATCTGTATTATTTCATCCTGCTACATTTTTTTCTCACACCTTCTCTTCCTCACCCCTTGCTTCTCTGTCCAGGTGAGCATCTAAGGTGGCTAGATGGGTATGTGCCTGTGTCCACATTCATCTTAATGCAAGTATATAGTTACGTACATTGAATTTGGGGAACTTGATATAGCTTTGGTTTCTCGTACTGTGTGTATTTTATAAGCATTCTGAAATTTTTTTTTTCCTGAAAGCTAAATGAATAAAGGATGTGGTTAGTCTGCCTGTGCTTAAAATTCATATAAGATCTCTATAGTGAAGGTTGCTTTACATTAATGAGGATTATATTTACTCTTTTCGCCTCGTTTGCAATTATTGGGTGAACTCAGGTTGCCTTAGTTCGTTACCACCATTAGTGCCTGTGAGTAACAGAGGGTGTGCCTCAAATGCACAAGTACCTGGGAGCTCATGACGTCTTCCCTCTTCTAGCGGAGGGCAGCTCTGGCCCGCGAGGTGGAGGGCTGGGTTCTGATCATAAACGTTACTGCAAATTAAATCTCTCCCTGAGCCTCAGTTGTCCCATCTGTAAAGGATGGTTATTAGGCCCAAGTGGTGTTCCTCTCAGAGAGCCCTGTGGAACACCTGCTTCAGAATCACCATCATACCAGTTAAAATGCAGATTCCAAGGCCCCACCCTCGGCCCATTGAACCACAACCTGGGGTGGGGCCCAGGAGTCTGCATGGTCAACAAGTCTCACAGTTGGATCCCATGGACTATTAAAGGTTGGGAACTACAGATCCCTGTGGTTGAATATCCTGTCAGTTAATCTCCAAACTCCTCTTTGTTCTTTCTCAGGGAGGAAGGAGTTAATCCTGTCTAGTCAATGTGGTCCTCACCTGCTCCTGCAAGAGCTGCACCATCTAACGGAGTCAAGAGCTAGAAGTCTACATCCTGGTACATAGTCAGAGGTACTTTTCATATGGATGGAAGGGAAAGAAAGGAGAGAGGAAAGAAAAAAAACGTAGATAGCCTCCTTTCAACTTGAGGTCTCTACAAATGCTGCTTTCTTAGCCAGGAATGATGTCCTATGAATGATCTCCTATCTGCTTAACTCCTGAGACTCTTAATGTCTCAGCTAAGAACTTGCTTCCTCCGGGAAGCTTTTCAGACCTCTCCATCACGTTGTGTGTGTAGATAATGATAACCACTCTCCTATCACCTGGTATTTCCCCCTTATGTAATTAATTGTTAAATGGCTAACTCACCCCAGTGGACAAGAAAATTTCATCCATGTTCCCAGAGTGCATCAAAAGACCTGGCACATAGTAAGTGCTCAATGAATAAATATTTGATAAATTATGTGGACATGGTACCTGGCTCAGCTTTAACATTAGAGCCAAGGCTTTCCTGGGCAGAGCTACGGCTCCAAGAACTATCACGAACACACACACACGCGCGCGCGTGCGCGCACGCACACACACACACTCCTGGGCAGAGCTAGGGCTCCAAGAACTATCACACACACACACACACACACACTGTTCCCACCCCCATAGCACCCCAAACCAGCCAAATGGCAAATTGCACCCAAAATCTGGGAAAAGCCTTCGACAAGTTATCTTAGAATAGTAACAGCTTCTGTCCCAGCCAGTGCTGTCACAGGCAGCTTAATTATGGTAATTAGCCACATTAAAACATGATTATAACATAAAATTGGAATTAGTCATATAACACATTCAAATTTTTTGGTATGCTTATTGATTTTCTTTCCCTGTTAATCAGAGGGCTACAGTAAATTCAGATAGATCTGGTACAAATAAAACTGAGCCTGTAAATGCTAGTGAAAATTTTAATTAGCATCTGTCTTTTGTTAAGGACAGCGAGGTGAGGATGTATCTTTTTACAGGGAACATAATCAAGGTGTTTGTCTTTGTTTTCTGGATCCTAGGTGGGGCAGACCATACTGTTCTTGTTCCTTTTTAAGAACTGTTTTGAAAGAAGATGCAAGTTGTGAAGACATCTAAGAAATGCCTAAACAAGAAGTGGTCCGTTTAAAGAAAAACAGTTAGTCAAACTTGGTGATTGGAGGTATGTAGGCAAAACAACCAATTGAATTGAATCATTCTCTTTTCTGTAGGATGGAGTGGCTTTGAAATAGGGCAACCACGAGTTTACATCTTAACTCTGCTGTTTACTAGCTGTGTGATCTTGAACAGGCTTTGTTTTGCCTCTCTGAGCCTCAGTTTCCTCATCTGCAAAATGGGGATAATGGTAGAACCTATCTCACAGGATGATTGAGAGAATTAATGGGATTACACATTTTCAACGTGAAGTAACACCTTAATAATTAGGAGTTGTTATCATCGTCATTATCATCATCATCACCACCATCATCTTTATCACCATTAGCATCATCATTACCATTTTCATCCAATGAAGAGAAGACTCTTGTAATATCTGCCATGACTCTTGAGCTTCATGGTGTAGGGGAAAGACCATGAGTTTGGATTCAGGTAGTTCTCTAATCTGTGCCACTTATAGTGTATGCAACCTCAGGCAAGTCATTATATTTCTTTCCTTATTTGTAAAATGAGCACAATTTTCAAGGGGATGTTGGGAATGTGACAAGGGATGCGGGTCATGCCTGGCTTGGAGCTAGCCATATGAGCCATGTTGATTCTCCATCTCGAATATCCAGTCCCATCCGCTCAACAGATTGCTTTGGTGGTGGTGTAGCTCAGGCATGCATAGATATAAAAGCAAGAATCTCCAGGTTTCAAATTACAGCCTTCACTCAGAGGCTTTTCTGTGCTGCCTCCTGCAAGGCCCGTGTCCCACTGTCATGACCTTAGTTGCCGGGAAGTGTTTCTGCCATCTGTATATACGGAAGAGATAGTAGAGTTCATCAAATATTCCATGTGGTCCCCTGAATTTCCCAGCCTCCCTTGCAGTTGGGAGTGAGGCCTTGTGACCCCTTCTGACCAGTAGACTGTGAGCAGAAATATGTCACTTCCGTTTGGAGGCAATTAAAGAGCGGTGGCTGGGAAACCACATGTAGAGATAACAAAACTGCAAGACGGAAGTTACCAAATCACCAAGTCACTGCAGGGAGGACAGCTGTTCTGGAGAGCAATGGAATCCCTGTTGGACTTGTGTGAGTGGAAAGTAAACCATTGTTGCATTAAACTGCTGAAAGTTTGAGGCTTCTTTGTTACAGCAGCATAACCTAGCTTATGCTGATTAATACAGTGATTGGTCTCTGCCATGAAATCCACCTTTTTGCTTGTGCCTCTTGCTCTGAATGCACTAATGGCTTGTTGGCTATTGGCCATTCCCAGACTGACTGATGCACCTTTTTTCCAGAACCTATTTTAGGTAGACTGGAGGGGAACTGGGACTTCTGAGTTCAGAGGTTTGCCATAACGCTCATGCCCATCGATGCAACCTACGGCTGGCCCCTCACTGTTCGGACAGCACAGGTGACTGGGAGAAAGAAACATGGAAAACTCAAAATAACAGGGTCCTTGCATGGGTCATTCACAGCCACATAGACTCCTACCCATACTGGGGTGCCCAATGGAATTGATATGTCAAATATCATGGGCATCCATTGTTTCCCCTGACCATAATTCACACCCATCTTTATTTTGGTATCAACACTTAGTTTTGTTTTGAGACCCACTCATCAGATTCAGGCTTGGTGGCCTTGTCAATCCAAAGGCTTTACCCTCTTCTGTCCAAGAAGTGGGCACATGACCCAGCCTCGGTAGTGATTCATACCAAGTGCAGCCTCTTTAAAGGACTCAGGAGGGTCCCAGCTTCCTAGGTCCTTAGAACTGCTGTGATGCTGTCCTCAGACCTGCTTTCCCAACTCTTCTTTGGTCTGTGAGATACTCCTATTCTTCTGACAAAGCTCTCACACCTTTTTCTGGCTGTATTTAGCCAGAATCAGCTCCCTTTCATCAAAGAGTGTTAAGTAATACATAATAATGAATTCCATCCAATATTGACAAAGCCCCTGTCATGTGCTGGGTACCATGCTGGACTCTGTTGCCCTATTACTCTAAGTTTGGAATGACATTTATGATTGATGGCCTAAGAAAACAAAACTCTGAGGTTAAGTAAAACACTTTTTTTTGTTTGTTTTCACTTTTTTTAAAAAAATTTATTTATTTATTAATTTTTGGCTACGTTGGGTCTTCATTGCTGCACACAGGCTTTCTCTAGTTGTGGCGAGCGGGGGCTACTCTTGGTTGCAGTGCACAGGCTTCTCATTGCGGTGGCTTCTCTTGTTGCGGAGCACAGGCTCTAGGCTCGTGGGCTTCAGTGGTTGTGGCACACGGGCTCAGTACTTGTGGCTCGTGGTCTCTAGAGCACAGGCTTCAGTAGTTGTGGTGCGTGGGCTAGTTGCTCTGCGGCATGTGGGATCTTCCCGGACCAGGGCTCGAACCCGTGTCTCCTGCACTGGCAGGCGGGTTCTTAACCACTGCGCCACCAGGGAAGCCCAGACTTTTTTTTTTAATTAATTAATTAATTTATTTTTGGCTGCATTGGGTCTTTGTTGCTGCGTGTGGGCTTTCTCTAGTTGCAGAGAGCCAGGGCTAGTCTTCATTGCAGTGTGCAGGCTTCTCGTTGCGGTGGCTTCTCTTGTTGCGGAGCACGGGCTATAAGTGTGCGGGCTTCAGTAGCTGTGGTACACGGGCTCAATAGTTGTGGCTTGCGGGCTCTAGAACACAGGCTCAGTAGTTGTGGCGCATGGGCCTAGCTGTTCCACGGCATGTGGGATCTTCCCAGACCAGGGCTCGAACCCATGTACCCTGCACTGGCAGGTGGATTCTTAACCACTGTGCCACCAGGGAAGTCCCAGTAGAACGCAAACTTATTTGTTCATTCAACAAACATACTGTGAGTGCCAGTTATGGGCAAATGAACATCTAGGTGCTGGGGATACAGGACTTAAAAAAACAGACCAAAATTTTGTTTTGTTTTGAGAACCACTCATCAGATGCAGGCCTGGTGGGCTTGTCAATCAAAAGGCTTTACCCTCTTGGGGCTTCCCTGGAGGGGAAGCAGCAAGAAGGACTCAACGCAGGCAAAAAAAAAAAAAAAAAAAGCTTTACCCTCTTCTGTCCAAGAGGTGGTCACATGACCCAACCCAGGTAGTGATTCATATCAAGTGCAGCCTCTTTAAAGGACTTGGGAGGATCCCAGCTTCCTAGATTCCCAGAACTGCTGTAATGCTGTCCTCAGACCTGCTTTCCCAGCTCTCCTTTGTGAGATTGATATTCTGTTTGGAGGAGGCAGATGTAAATAACACAGACAATAAAAATATAGAGTAATCAGATGCTCACAAGTAGTATGTGGAGAAATAAAGCAGTACAGGAGGATGGGTAGCATGTGGTGTCAGGGGTGGGATAAAGAGGGCTTGCAATTTAAAACCCTTTGGTCAGGGAAGACTTCACTGAGATTTGAGCAAAACCTGGAAAATGGAAACATGTGTTCTCTTGTCCTTGTTTCCAAATTCCATTTTGCAGGTGACTTGGTTTATAGGGCTGTTGTGGAGACAGGACTTGACACTTAAAATGCACACAATAAACATCAGCTGGAAAACAAGTGCAAAGAAGCCTTTTGGATGCCAAGTCAGTGCTGTGTGTGGGGAGCACCAGCACTCATCCTCCAATCCTAAACCATCACCCTGGGGATGCTGCATCCCAGCCCTGGAAACTGCTGAGGCTGTGGCCTCACAGGGTGGTCTGTAATCACCAGTGCCCCTCCCCCATCCCAGCTCCCATGCTGCTCTAATTAGGGACCTCGGGCAGCCCCAGCTGCCGGCTGTTTCTGCTGCTCCCAGCCACTGCTCCAGAAGAACTGAGGGTGGGGGAAAAAGGGAGAGAGACAGATGGGGGGAGGCAGGGGGGGAGAGAGATACAGACAGAGACACACACAGAGAGAAAGAGAGAGGCAGAGGGAGGGAGGGACGGAAGGCGGGAGAAGAAGAAGAAAAAACAAGGAACAAAGAGGGAGGGAAATGCATTACCCAAGCCTGAGAGAGGCAGATGGAACTCCTCTGCAGTGAGCTTGTCCTGGGTGGCCAGGGTACTTCTAACATCTGCAGTTCCTCCCAGCTGCCCCACCCTGCCTACATTCAAGAAATACTCAAGGGCGTAGGCTCTGGACACCGGGTTGAAATGGACCCGGGTTCAAATCCTGTCTCTGCCATTGCCTGGACATGGGAACGTAGGCAATCTCACAAGTATCTGAGTCTCAGTTTCATAACGCCAACTTCATAGGTTAGAGAGAGGATTCTGACGTGAAGCGTGGAAAGCACCTAGCCGCCTGCCATGCACACAGCGTGGGGATCTTGGCTCAGTCCTGGCTCTGGGTCCCTGGACTCCGCCCACAGGAGACCCTGGTCCCACACATTCACACAGAACCGTGAATGGGACTCTGATTGAGAACCTTGAGCCCAGTGGCTCTTTTCCCGGCTGCACCCTGGGATCACCTGGGGAGCTTTAAAGAACGCAGATGCCCGAGTTCTCTCCCAGAGAGAGTCTGATGTAATTCACTTGGGATGCAGCCTGGGCCTCAGAATCCCTAAAAGCTCCCAGGTGATTCCAAGGTGCAGCCAAGGTTGAAAGGCACTGCTTTGTCTCAGGGTGTTGATTTAAACCCCCCACATTTATTCCCAAAGAACGAGAGACACTCAGACAACGTGCCTTTAGACAGCCTCTCAGACCAGCTGCTTTTTCTTTTTCTAATTTGTTTCGACAAGCATTTATTGAGCATCTCTCTGTGCTCCTGGCACACTGTTAAAAGCAAGCACCGTTCCTGTCCTCCAACAGCGTGGTGTCTGGGTGACCATATCCTGCTACGCTTGAGGGGACCATGGGAAGAATTGGGAGGAAAATATCTCACCCAGATTGCGGGATGGGTGGGGAAGGAGGGAGGTTACAGGATCAGACCTAAACTGTGACTTGAAAAACTGAGTAGCAGCTGGCCCAGCAGAGATGTGGAAGGAAGAAGGGTAACCCAGGTGGCTGGAACGGTATGATGTGTGAAGCATCAAGGGGAGAGGAACAAAATGAGGAGGGGGATTACCTACAGGCAGGTCTATGAGACAGGAGGACAAAGGGCAGGAGAGGAAGACAGATAGCAGAAGCTTTACAGCCGTGCCAAGACCCCTGGCCTTCACATTACGGGCACTAGGGAGTCATGGCAGGCTCTAGGTTATGAGGCAGTTTTGATCCTGTGCACAAGTATTCAGAGCGCGGCTGCCTCTGAGTGCTGGGGGGTGGCGCATCCAGAAGAGGAAAAAGCCTTTGTTTGGCAATTTTTCCACAAGCAATTTTATTCCATTCCCTTCCATCATGTAGAAACATGAAGTTATCCAGAGAACACCACTGCCATGGTAACGGTAAGAGAAACAAACAATGCACCCATTTGTATAAAATTGTCCATAAAGCCTGTTTATTTTTCATACCATTATTTTAATAGGCGGGGATGGCAGTGATGGGATGGGGAACAGCAGGCTTTAATGGTGCCGCTAACGTCGCCTTTTCTTGAAACAACTTGAAATGCTCACAGACATTCAGACATTGGCACTTAGATCGTGTCTCCGGCTGGGAACGCCCGCTGCTTTCGAATCTTACGGCTGGGAAGCATCCCCTGTTCCCAGAACTGAAAGGCAGTGTGGTCAAGTGGTTATAAACTCCAGCCAGAGGTCAGACAGCCTTGGGTTTGAGTCCCTGTTCTGTCACTGATTGGTGACTGTTGGCAAATTTCATTACCCCTCTGAGCCTCCGTTTACTCATCTGCATCATTCATCCCCCTTAGAATCCAGGGGGAGAACACAGATAGTACACCTGGAAACGCATAAGGAAATAAGAAAGATGATTTTAGAGAGTGATACATGCTTGAAAGGATTTAAAACTGAGGAAGTTCTCTCCAAGGAGGTGCCGTTCTGGCTGACCACAGGGGGAGAGTGAGCCACGTGTGTACCTATCAGGAGGAAAGATCTCCCAGGCAGGGGAACAGCAATCACAGAGAATAAGAGACAGACCTGAGTTTGGAATGTTTGCAGCTGGACCTTCGTAAAGGGAAGCACAAGAAAAGGTCAGAGAGGGTAAAGGGGCCAGATCTGGAGGACCCTGTAGGCTAGGGTAGGAGTTTGGGTTACAGTGATACAAACTCCTAGGGTGGTTGCAAGGATTAAATGAGATATTGAACAGTAAACTCTAAAGCAGCTGCTTGAAAACGTTAGCTTATATTCTCACCAGGATATCTGCAGCCCATCATCTCTTGGGTGTGGAAGCTATTACCACAGAATGATCGAACTGCAGACCTGGGAGGGCTTTCAGAGATCACTTTTCCTATTTTCCTTTTTCATATGGATGAATTAAGGATCAGAGAGGGCAAGGAACTTACAGACATCGCACAGGAGTCAGTGGGGCAGCCTCTGGGCTCTCCGACTTCTGCCCATTCTCCCTTGGGCTCCTGGACTCAAGTCCATCCATGATCTCTAAAGAGAAACCCCTTGGTCTCTGTTCCTGCTGGTGCCAGGTGGTGCTCCTCCTGGGGAACAGTGTGGGGTAATGGAAAAACACAGAGCCTCAGAGGGTCCTCAGACATTAGTCCTCTTCTCCCGCCCTCCTGTCCTCCTGGGAACAAAGGCTGGGCTTTGGCTGGGGAGCTGGAAGAAAGGTCAGGATATGGGTCAGCAGGGACCTGACAGAGCCTGGTATTTCAGTATTCCATTATGAAGAGGATGGTGAGATAAGAGAGGAAGGCGAAGGGCTAGAGGATGTTTCTACAACTGAACAGAGCAGTACCGCCTTGCTTAATTTCAAGTGAGGCGAGTCACATGGAAAATGAGTTAGACTGGCTAAGTCCCTGATGGGCTTGGGTGTTTTACTGATTCTATACCCTTAACCCCAGCTGGACTTTCCTCTGGTTCTAGGCATACAGAAATACACTTAATAAATCCTGTTAGAGAAGAGCTTTTTATGGCCTTTGGGCCATGTCTTTTCACTTACAATCTGTATAATACATGATAATTCCTCCCGCTTACTGAGCACCTACTACAGCGTGGGTACTTGGTTCAGCACTGAACATGCATCCTGTCTCTTACTATGACAAAAGCCCCGGAAGTAGTTACTAATATCCCTTGCTGCGTATAGACAAGGAAACTGAAGTTCAGAGGTGACACATATAGGAGGGAGTTCTGACTCCCTCAAACTCAGACATGTCTGACTCCAGGTAAACCTGCTGATTCCAAAGGACTCAGGTGCTCATAGGGTCACCAAATATGAAAGTCTTAGAATAGCCCACAGGTGTGTACTTCTATGCAGATATAGGCTGTTCTTCATGGTCTGAAAAATGTGTGTGTCACCGTTGATAGTGCCAGCAGAGTATATAAATATACACAGTACCTTTTATTGATTTTTTTTTTTTCTCACCTTTGAGACTCAAAAACCTAAACCCAGGAAAATCTCCCAGCTGGGTTTTCAGGAACTTGACTGTGGCGGTCCCATCAGATCCTATATGTTTGTCCCTCTCCTTCAGCCTCCTTCCTGTTTCTAACAGTGTCCTGGTTTTCCTTCTTGTCTGGCCAGACAGGCCTCTGGAGAGTGCAAATCCATCTTGCAGGCTCACTTTGTATTCTGTAAACTTTCAGTTTGGAAATAAAGGCAAATCTCTGCTGTGCAATGGGCATTTCTCAAGAGCCAAGACAGGTGATAGAGACAGATCCAGCATTTTCAGGAAAATCAAATAGGCATAATTGCTTCTTTCCAGGTAATGTAGATGCACTGGATGGGGGCGGCTGTGTCACAGTTGATCATTCCCTTGTTAGCATCTGACCAGAGCTATGTGATAGCCACGGGCTTCCTGCCTGGGGGCTGCACAGGCTCAGCTTACGAAGACCGGGTTGAAAACACATGAAGAGAAGATGCTGGTTCGTTGCTTTGCCTGCTCTTCACAGACCCAGGGTGGATTTGTCTCCTGGACTTTACACTTGCTGGGGTTTTTTTTTTTTTTTCTTTTTACTAGCTCCCTCTCTTTCAGTATGTCTCCTTTATATTCCATTTTTACTCCAAGACAAAAGATTTTTTCTCTTTTTTTTTTTCCCCCAGTGATAAAGACTTTTCCAATACCAGACGTTCCTAGGGGGAGAAATTGATGCTGGGTTTGGGCGGGGCAGGACTGTGAATAAAAATTGACACTTCCTATATTGTATGTTGATGGGGAGAGTAATTACTGAGTATAGACTACCTGGCACACTCAAAGTCAAGCCCCTGGTTAATTATGATCCGCATAGACAGAAAAATGGCATCAGAGAAATATGACGACAATGGCTAGCATTTATCGCAACAGCGCTTTTTCAGTCTCAGAGCCTTGCACTTGCTGTGTCCTCTACTTAGAACATCTTCCCCAGATCTTCACCTGGTTACCTTTTTTGCACCATTCACTCCTCTGCTTAAATGTCTCCTAGCCTGGGAGGCCATCCCTGATCACTCAGAAGGAATGTACCTCGTTTACTCTCAGCTCATCCTGTTTTATCTTCCTCATAGAGCTTTCTGAAATTCTTATTAAGGTTTTACTGTCTATCCCTCACCTGACAAGGTAAGCTCCAGAGAGCAGGGACTTTGTTTTATTCATTTGTGTATCCCCAGTGCCGAAAACGGTATCTGGCACATAGAAGCTGCTCAAAAAATATTTGTTGAAAGGATAGATGGATGGATAGAAGGATAGATGGATGGATGGGTGGACAGATGAATGGAGAGTTTACTACATGCTACATGCATTATCCTAAGTGAGTTATAATGATTGTCTCATTTAATCTTTTTTTTTTAAATAAATTTATTTATTTTATTTATTTATTTTTGGCTGCGTTGGGTCTTTGTTGTTGCATGCGGGCTTTCTCTAGTTGCGGTGAGCGGGGGCTACTCTTCATCGCAGTGCATGGGCTTCTCATTGTAGGGCTTCTCTTGTTGTGGAGCACGGGCTCCAGGCGCGTGTGCTTCAGTAGTTGTGGCACGTGGGCTCAGTAGTTGTGGCTCACAGGCTCTAGAGTGCAGGCTCAGTAGTTGTGGTGCATGGGCTTAGTTGCTCCGTGGCATGTGGGATTTTCCCGGAGCAGGGCTCGAACCCATGTCCCCTGTATTGGCAGGTGGATTCTTAACCACTGTGCCACCAGGGAAGCCCTGTCTCATTTACTCTTAAATGACAACCATTCATTGAAGTAGCTTCAGAGAGGTTAAGACAGTTGTTAAAGGTCACACAGCTGTGAGTAGGAGAGAAATAATTCAAATTCAGTTCTGTCAGGTTTCAAAGCCCACTTTTAACCACTCTGCTTCCCCTGGCATAGAACATTAATCTTGAAAAGGATTTGGGCACTCAGGTTACCAGACTTCACTAGACTATCAGCTCTAGAGAGCAAGAGATGGAGTCTGCTGTATCCACGGCACCTTGCATAGAGTTTGGCACCTAGTAGTCACTCAATAAATAGTAGATGCTCAAACAATATTTGCAGATAGATGGGATAGATAGATGGAATAGATAGATGGATGAGTGGGTGGGTGAGTGGGTGAGTGGGTGGATGGATGGATGGATGGACAGATAGGTGGATGGGTGGATAAGGAAACAGAGTCCCAGAGAAGCTGGCGACTCACCTAAGATCACACAGCATATCAGCAGAAAAGAGATCGGAACTCAGGACTCCTATCCTAGTACTCTCTGGCTCACAACACCAAACATTTGAGAATGAAATTGAGTGTTTTCCTTATGGTTTGCACTGGGCTAAATGCTCTAGTTTATTGGTTCACGGGATGCTCTCTGTAACCCTATAAAATAGATGCTATTGTATCTCCTCATGTCACAGTGATATTATCCACTTGTGTCAATCACCCCACATGGTAAGTGTTATTTATTTATTTATTTTTTTAAAAGGCAGGTCTACACAGACTAAGGCGGAAATAGGACAAATCTGATTTCAGGCACCTTGACTTTTTTTTTTTTTTTTTTTTTTAATTTATTTATTTATTTATTTATGGCTGCGTTGGGTCTTCGTTTCTGTGCGAGGACTTTCTCTAGTTGCGGCAAGTGGGGGCCACTCTTCATCGCAGTGCGCGGGCCTTTCACTGTCGCGGCCTCTCTTGTTGCAGAGCACAAGCTCCAGACGCGCAGGCTCAGCAATTGTGGCTCATGGGCCTAGTCGCTCCGCGGCATGTGGGATCTTCCCAGACCAGGGCTTGAACCCGTGTCCCCTGCATTGGCAGGCGGATTCTCAACCACTGCGCCACCAGGGAAGCCCGGTAAGTGTTATTTTTATCCCTACTCCTCAGAAGAGGAATATAAGGCTCAGAGAGGTTAAATAACTTGCCCTTCTTACCCAGCAGGAAGAGGTGAGGCTAGAATCTAACTCTTTGTCTCCACTGGACCAATATTAGCTGCATAAGAGCTGATTTATCAAGTGGCAACATATAAAGTAGAGTTGTGAGCACACGTCATCAGCTCTGCAGAGAATCTCGGATTCTCTCCCTAGGCAGCAGTGGGTAGCAGGAAGTCCACCCTGATGCCAGAATCGAGGCCAGAAGTGCCCTATGGTAATAGAGCATAAGCCTGGACAAAAGGTAGACCAAGTACATGATATTGAGGGGGTCACTTTGCCTTCCTGAACCTCAGTTTCCTCATCTGTGATATGGGTTTTGAAATTGTGCTAGGGGAAGATTTTCATCTGCAAGCTGCTCTGGTTCTTTGCAGAATTCTATCCCTATCATGGTATTTCTTCTTGGGAAAAAAAAATATGTCGATATTGCTCTTAGAGAATCCCCTTATATTCCCAGCATCCAATTTCAGATTACTGGGTCTATGTCCCATTCTCTCAAGACTTTGTGCCTTGTTTCAGCTGGCAAATGGAATGAGTAAATCCCTGCCCATGTGTTCAATGAGTTAAGGGTTTGCAATGTCACTTCTGCCACATAAGACACCTGCATGCAAGCAACTGATCTTCTAGAGGCCCCATGACTTTACCAAAAGGAGTGTCTCTGATGGTAGACTTTTATTCACTGTGGTCTCCTGGTAACAAGGAGGTGTTGAAGCACCAGGGAACATCCATGGAATCATAGCATAGAGGTAGCCATCAAATACCTGGGAAACAGCGTATTGAGATGCAGTGGGTTCTGACTCTGGACTCAGACCTGGCATTGAATCCTGGCCAAGTGACCTAAGCTGGGTTGTGCCGCTCTCTAGGGCTCAGGTACTCACCTGTCAGATGGAGACAATCACACCTCACTGGCAGGATCATTGTGAAATTATATCATTATAGCACCTGGCAAACAGTAGATGCTTATAAACATTAGTTTCCTTGCTTCCAGGTGTGGAGCTGGCCTATCTTTGTTTTCCTCTCCCTTGCTTTCTCCCCTTTCCTTTTCCTCCGTCTTTCTTGCTGGTTTATGTTTCCATTCAACAAGTATTATTGTGAGCCTGCTGGATGCTAGCCCTGTGTCAGTACTGAGTGGATGGTGATGAGCAAGACAGGCAAGGCCACACCTTACAGAGCCCCCCACCCAATCCAGCAAAGCAACGGGGATGCTTCGTCTTCCCCAAAGGAGAAATCAGCTCTTGGGCACCGTGTGCCTCAGCCTCCCTCTTTATCAAAACCGATTGGCTTTACTGCCAGGAATGGAAACTTCTTGCAGCCACTGATTGGGTTTTATTGGGGGCTCTCTACCCCCCAGAACCTGATGCAGATCTGGGCCTGTAGTGAGGACCCTGTAAAAGAACACTGAATGCATGAGTGACTGGGGAAGCTTTGGGTGTGGAGGGTCTTTCGGAAACCTGGACCAAAGTGCTCCCTCTCCCCTCCTGTCCTCCTCCACCCAGTATGCAACTCCCCCACCCATTCTTTATAGGGACTCCCAGCTCCTCCACTCTGCTAAAGACATATTCCTCCCCGCTGCTGCCTGCAACCTTCTCTCCATCTGCTCCTCTGCCTGCTCAGGCTGCACAACGTGGGGATAGTGTGGCAAGGTGGAGTGGGGGGAGGGAGAAGGAGGGCTTTCTAAATTGGGGTGAGAGGCCTGGGAAGCTGGCTGGGCCTGCAAAAGTAGACCACACAGTGAGTCTCCAGGAGTGGGCGCAAGCTTGTCCCCCATCCAGCCACTGCCTGTCCCCAAGCATCTGCCTGTCTCCCCCCCATCACCTCTATTTGTGGAGAAAAGACAAGCTGCTGAGAATCAGGGCTCGGCAAGAGCAAAGCAAGAGAGTAGGCCTTGAACTCCAGCTCAGATGGGGGAAGGGAGTACAGCAGGGCTAAGGGACTGAGCTGAGAGGAAGCCTTGGCGAGCTCTGGTGCCCCGTTAACAGTGGGAATGTGAGAAACGGTGCTCAGATCAGAACATGGATAAATTTTCAGATTTATCTGGGCTTCAGGGGTGTACAAAGCCCCCGGGTATTGGATGCACAATTTTGTGGCCATTTGTATCCTTCTAGGGAGATTGACAGCTCTCATCAGATCCACAGAGTTTGAGACTTTCTAGGTTATGGGGACTCAGTAAATGCGGAGGGCTGTCAGGGAAGAGGCTGGCTGGGGCCGAGAGAGCTGAAATTGGGATCTATCCGAAAGGCTGAGCAATGGAAAGCTCTAGGCTGCGCACAGGCTGAGGGCTGCGCTCGGTTTTGAGGCCTCCATCTGACCGTCCGGAAAATGGTCCGGACGCTCTCCAGCCTCGCCTCGCCGGCGCAGGGCCGCCGTGAGCATCCGCCAAGAGGAAACGCTCGGCCCACAGGACGCGAGGGGAATCGGCGTTAAACTTTGCAGGGCCGACGGGCCAGCGACCAGAGGAGGAGGCTGGCACCCCGGGCGCGGCCGGCCCTTCGCGCTCGCTGCCCGCCCGCCCGCCCCCTCCCTTCCTCCCCGCGCTGGCTCGGCACCGACTCGGCCCCAGCCCCCTCCCTCCTCCCGCTCGCGCCTCGCTCGTTCGCTCGCTCGCTCGCCGGCTCCTCCTCACTCGCCCGCCCGCGCCCGGCGCAGCTCGGCCAGAGCGTTCGCGGGGCTGAACGCGCGTCCGCCCGGGGGGCTCCGGCGGCTGCCCCCGGCCCGCGGCCCCCTCCCCGGCTCCCGCCTTCCCTTCCTCGCTCGCTGCCTCTCTCCTTTCCCGGCTCCCGCGCCGTCCGCCCGCCGCGCAGCCCGCGGCTCCGCGCCGTCCGCAGCCAAGATGCCCGCGGCCCGGCCGCCCGCCGCGGAACTCGGCGGGATCGCGCTGCTCCTCGCTCTGCTCCTGGGAAGCCCCGCGGCCGCTCGGGCAGAAGGTAAGCGCCCAGAGGGGCGGGGCGGGGGAAGGGGCAAAGTTGCCGCGAGTGCGGGGCGGCTGGGGGTCCTAGTCGACCCAGACGACTCGCTCCACGTCTGCCGGGATGTGGAGCGGGGGCGGCTGCCCAAATTTGGGACTAGGAACCGCGTCCCCTTGGCCCGGGCTGCTGGGAGTGTGGAGGCGGGGATGTGTCTGAAGGACTCGGGCGCTTTCCTGCCTCGGCCGCGGGCTCCCTTTCTGCCTTCCCGGCTGTGCGGCTGACTCCCCTGTGCAGCCCCAGAGAATCTCCTTGGAGCGGGGTCGCCTCCAGACCCCAGATTCCCGGAGCTCTCTGCAGCCGCACCCGCGGCCGGGTGCCAGGTAATTCTCTCCCTTTCGGGGAGAGGACGAGAAGCGGGGGCAGCTGACCCGCCGTGCAAGTGAGGACTAGACTCGAACAGTGCGTCTGGGGGCCGTCGCAGTGCCGCGTCCTCCCACGCTAGGACCCCTTGCTTCCTTTTGGTTGAGGCTGCCCCGAGGGACCGGGTCCCTGGACCTATCCCATCCAAGTGTCTGGAAGCCGAACTGGGGTGTGGCTTTCGCCTGGAGGCCGGTGGAGGGTGCTCCGGGTTCTCAGAACTTAGCGGGGGAGGGAGAGGAGATCTTAGGTCACAGGCGGGAACCTGAGCGGACTCCCCCCTTTCTTTTCCCTTCAACAGCCCGGTGTCTCTTAACACTACTCTGAATTGGGGGCGGCGCGGGGGGTTGCTAGTTTCACCCAGCACGTGCTAGCCGGTTGGGAAGAAGGCGGGGGGGGGGGGTCGGGGGGGGTCCAAGTTTAGCGGAGGATGGCGGCTCCTTCTTCCCAGACCTGGAGCCGCACCCTCTCCTCCACCCCGCTGAGGTACCCCAGGGAAAATTGTGGCGGGTGGTTAGGTGGGTGGGGCTTTGAGATGGAAAGGGGAGTATGGCGCTGAACTCATCCAAAACTAACCCCGAGAGCTTCGAGGGTTTGATCAGGCCACTAGGAGACCCAAGAGTGGTGGGAAGCGTTCTAAGACCTCGTCTTTTGAAAGGTCCAACTACTGTTCCCAGTAACTCGCCCCTCACGTGCGAAAAAGCAGGCAGTGCGGGGTCTCCCCAGGCTGAAGACAATCCGGAGGGCGCACACTCTGTCCATCTGGGGCCCCGTGTTTGGTTTGGACCGTCTTGACCCCGAGCTAGGGGACAGGCGGTGTCCCTTCTCCCTGGGGAATTCTGGACCCCTGGCGCGCGCACCTGCTTTCAGCACCGAAGGCCGCGGACAGCTCTCCGCTCGCGGGCACTGGCCCTGGGTCTCCTTCTCTTCAACTCTTCCCCACGGCCTGGAGTGCCCTCCTCAGCATAAATCAGGCATTTTATCCCCCACCCCTTTCTCTTTAAATGTGGAGCCCAGAGTACAGAGCAAAGGAAATAATTCATCACCTTTTGTTTAACAAAGCATATCGTTAAAGAACCCCCCTTTTATGAGGCAGTAATATTCACAATTTACATCAGGTCTGGACAATTTCTCTGGGAAAGATGGGAGAAGAGAATCGGTTTAAATAAATCGTTTCCACCACAGCATGCCCTTTCTTAATTAGCTGTCTTTTCCAACAATGGCTTGGTGGCCTTGAACAGAGTCCAGATCTCCCTCCCTCACTCCCCTTTTGAATCTGAAAGCTACCCAGTGGCTTGCTGGCTTTTCTAAAGTGATTCTACCTCTGAGGACAGCACTCTCCAATATACCACCCTCCAGGAAAAATGTCTTAATGGCACATATTGAATTGTCATCCAAGACAAGGATTTCATATCCTGCTTCCTCCCCTGGCTTCAAACACAAAATGTGTGTGTGTGTTTTAATTTTTAAGACATTTTACATTATTTTTTCCAACTGCTCGGCTCTGTAGCTAGCCAGCATATATTTTTAATTAACTTCAGGTCATTGCCAAATTAAAGTCAACCGGTGTACTACTTCAGAAGGTTCATTAATAACGGTGTGGTTCTGACTCCAAGACTGTGAGTCATAAGGAGGGAGTAAGGGTAGCCTATGAGCATTTGGAAACAATTGACCTTCCACAGTATATTCTGTTTTTAACGTGGAGCCCAACTTCCACTAATGTCAGATGGAGACCCATTCGTCTCATTCCGTGTTGCAAGCGGGTCCTTCTGTTTGTGGTGCAGTGAGGAGATTTGTAAATACAGTACTTGAAAGAGACTTGTTGCTAAATGCTTATGTAGGTCACGTGATTCTCTGGGCCATTTTGCTGTAAGGCATGAATAAGTATAAAGTATAACTTGTTTTTGAAGAGGCTTCTTATTGTCTAAGATATGCACATGGGGTATAGCTGTAACTATGTGCTAAGACTGCAGAGCCTGAGTGTAATTTCTTTTCTTTTTCCTTGAATTAATAAAGTAAATTCAATATTGCTTAATAAGACTCAAATTTGCGGCTTCCTCCAGTCTCTAATGTATACTGTTGTTAGATTCACTTAAAGACTATTTTCATGGTGGATCGGCATTTTTTTTTTTTTTTTTTTTTTTTTTTTTGGTCTGTGGAGTTTTAGCCGCCCCTGCTTGGGCCACCTTATCAAAGCCTGAGGGATTCTTGCGTTCGCATGTCTCAGCTGGACATTAGGAAAATAATGTTATATTCCTTTCCTTCCTCTTCCCAGGCAAAAGGATGTTTCCTGATCAGAACGGTTTGTTTTCTAGTTTTGCTCACAAGTTCATTCCTGCTATTCAAAAAGCGATTCAAAAGGGCTCAATTTACTGGTCCTCACATTTGGTCCACATTCTGCAACATGCCATTGGCACAGACCTCCACTAGGGGCGCTCAAAGCTACGGTTGGTGATTGAGGGCAGAAGAGGTGAATTCTGACCTTTGGAACCACCAGGTGTGTGCAATGCCAAAGGTCAGTGGAATGGAGCTCTGTTTCTAAGAGAAAAATTACTTGATGGTGCTTGATATATGCAGTGCAAAAGAGGAAGGAAAGGTGAAAAGAGGGAGGGGGGATGCTCCAAGGAAGGCATCATTAGAATACAGAGTCCAACTGCCCTTTTTTTTAATACCAGTTTGTGGTTTCCTTCATGGAGCCAAATTGCAAAACACCAAAGAGGCCATGGCAAGGCTGTTCTGAGGAGTTTGACTCAGCTGGCTACTGGGATTAGATTTATAGGGTTCCAGAAAAGAAGTATGTGGTTTTGGAGTCGGAGCGACCTGGGTCAGGCCCAGCTGCATTGTTTACGAATGTGTGACCTTTGTCAGGTCGATCTTCTCTGGGCCACCATTTCACTACCTGTGGCATGGGGATGGAGGTGGGGTGGGGATTAATGGTCCCAGCCTGGAAGGATGGTTGCAGTGATTACATAACACTTATACCTGTAAAGCACCTGGCATGTAATAGATGCTCAAGTAATGTTTTCTCCCTTTTCTTCCCTACTTTCCAAAGAGCAAATTGCCCCTCCCAGTAGGCACCTGGAAAGCAGATCCTTGAAGTTGGTGTTGGAAATGTTGGAATAAATATCTGGATAATTTAGGCCCAAGTAGTAGAAGGGTTGGAGGTAGGGTAACGAGAAGCCCAGGTGAGAAATTTTCATGACCTGGTGCAGACTCCCTTTCTTTTCAAACTCTCATACTCTATCTCTTTGAACCTCAATATTACCACCAGAAAGCAGAGTTCATTGTACCAGAGATATAGGATAGCAGGATAGTGGTTGGAAAGAAGACCTAAGAAGAGAGTCTTCTGAAAAAAACAGTTATCCATTCATTCAATTTAACATTTACTAAACACTTCCTATGCATGCAGCGGGCCCTGTATTGGGTGCTGGAGACACAGAATAATATGATGAGGTCCTTATCCCGGTAATGGCAGCCTAGCAAGAAAGACCTGCAGGTAAATCACCAGTGTCCACACCATGGGATACGTGTTGGGAGGGGGTGATTGTAATCAGAGTGCAGGGATCTCACAGGTGGGTGTGTTTAATTCTGGCCAGAGGTAGTCAGTGAAGGCTTCCCTGAGTTGATAGCATCTGAGCTGGTCCTAAAGGGATGTGACAGGTACCAGCAGCCACGGGAGATTTCTTCGTTGGGGCAGTGATGATCCTGAAGAAGGCTTTACTTTCGGAACACATCATACACCTGTGGAATTGGGGAAACAGGAGCGAGTGGGCAGGGAAAGGAGGCAGTCACGCACGCGCACACGTGAGAAGGATAGAAGGATCCTGGGATCTGCCCACCCTTTTGGCGTTCCCCTGGATTACATGGGCCGCTGAGGAGGTGAGAGCTGGAACAAAGGCCTGTGAACCGCGGTGTTCACTGTTATCCACTAGAGGTTGTGATGACACCGATGGAATCCTCTCCGAAGACAGCCGAGCCCAGATGCTGAGTATAGACAGCAGTGCACAGCCCTGGGTAAACACTGCTTTACAGGATTTGCATATTTGTATAATCCTCTGGTTACTGTAGTTCCTCTGAAACCCTTTGGTGGTGGTGGAGGGTGGAGCGTGGGAAGAGAGCAGGGCTGCTTTCAGGGGAGGGTAAAAGGGTGATGCACTGGGCTGAGGTCAGTGGACCCATGTGACGTAATTTACTAGACCATGGCTGGGACTGTGTCAGTGATGAAAACAGCATTTATTGAGTGTTGATTTCATTCCAAGCCTCCTGATGAGTGGTTTATATAGATTTGGTCAGAGCATCCTCACAACAGCCCCATGAGGTAGATGCTGTTATTTTCCTAATTTTATGGTCGGGGAAATCGAGGCACAGAGAGGTTAAGCAATGCGTTGAAAGTCACAAAGCCAAGAAGTGGTTTCAGTCTGGCATCAAACCCAGGCCTGAGCCAGAATCCTTTAGAACCATGCCCCACTACTGCCTCTTACTTGCAGCGTTCTCCAAGCTCATGTGCAGATTCTGCAGACCCCTAGGTGGGAGGGAGGGCCAATAAATACTTGTCAAGTGTGTGTTGGATGTGTCTCCTGTGCCTACACAGTTCCTGGCACATTGTAAGCACTCAAGTGAAACTGGTCAAATTGAAGTGAGTCGTAAAGTGAAGTAGGCTACAATTAAAGTGTAGGCAATTAATTCATAATAATTATATCTAATGAGTACTTGATATATATTCAGCCCTTACATGGGTTATTTTAATCTCCACCATTTCTCTCCATTGTGTGGATGAGGAAACCATGGCTTAGAGGGGCTGTTATCTGTTCAGAAAGCTCACAGTTGTTAGCCGGGAGGTTGCAGAGGTAGGATTTGAATCCAGGTAGCCTAGCTGCTTCGTTTGTGAGCTTGACTGCTGGGCATAGCGCCTTCCAAGCTGGGTCCTGCTGTGTTTCCAAATGAAATGTGTACAAAGCATGCTTTCACCGTTAGTGTGCAGCTAGGCGGGGTGGGTCCAAACCCCAGCTCACCCAACTCCAAAGACTGACAGGACAGAAACCAAAATCAACTAGGATTTTCCTGAGAGCTCTTAATAGCTCTCAAAAAAAAAAAAAAAAAAAAGGCATAGGGGTTATTCTTCCCAGGCAGGGAAAGGAGACTTCATGAAAGAAGGTGGGAGATACAGCTGGTTCATTGGTTGGTTTTGAAGCTGTGGCCGTTTGTAATTTCTCATGTTCCCAGGCCACTCAACCATTCATGGAGAACTCACAGTGTAGCTTGGTTTCTGTAAGCCCCTGAGTTCAGGACCTAAGCTCAACCATTTCCTAGCCACGAGCCTCAATTTTGCCATCTGTAAAATGGATCACAGTAACCACTACCCCATACACAAAGCTGTCCTCACAGGGCTGGGATGAGACACAGGAGTCAGGATACTTTATGCATGCCAGGAGTTCAAGCTTCAGGGAGGTGGGTGCTGGCACAGAAAGCTGAAGACCCCAAACACCCCCCATGTGTTTCTTCCTGGGCTTGTTATGAGAGAATTACAAACTATAACATGCTCTTTGCCATTGAGCGTGGGCTACTCTGTGCCTCAGGACTGTCCATGTGCTTACTCTGTATTCACTCATCTGATCCTCACCCAACCCTATCAGATGATGTCACTAACTACATGTTACTGATGAGGAAGCTGAGTCTTAGAAACATACAGGTGTCATGGCAATGAAGGACGGAGTTGCTTAAGGTGTCATGGGCAAGCAATGATGGAGTCAGGATTCAAACCCAAGACTGGTTGACTCCAAAGCCCAGGTTTGTTCTAGATGCTAGAGTATGAGCATATAGGTATCACATAGCAATGGCTAAATGAAGAGCTGATGCAAATCCAGAAATCAAGGCGGTTTGACTGGCCTCCAGGAGGGGAGATGTTATCTCACCCAGTGGTAGATGCCAGGTATCTCACAGCAGATCACAAAGAGGAGAAAGAGTTCACACCCACCCTGATGGCTTCTGGGTGAAGCATCCCTCTTGTCTTACTCATGCTGTTCCTTCATCCTGGACTGTCATCCTAGGAGGTTGAAGGAGTTCAGAGAGGACCAGATTAAATTCCCAGATAGCTGATTTAGCATCATGATTTTGAGCTATTTGCTTTAGCGTTCTGTACCTATTCTGGCCTGATATATAAAATGCGAGGGTCGTGTCTCCCTTGAAAGACTGTCAAGAATGTATGTAGGTATGTGTAGCCCATAGCAAGCACTCAATAAAAAGTTGCCATTATTGCTAGTATTGTTCACCTGGTGAACTTCTGTTCATCCTTCAAAACCTAGTCCCTAATTGTCTTTTTCTATAAGACCTTCCCTTGCCTCTCTCCTCCTTACACCAGTTATGAATGATCTTCTGTCTCCCCTCTCAACGCGTTCTATTCCCCTATTATGCGTAACTCACGCACTGATGAGTTACCTGTTTACATGCCTCCCTCCCACTAGACAATGAACTTTCCAAACACCTCAGCTGAATCATACGCATCCATAGCTCTCTTAGCCTGTATCTAACCCAGTGTAAGTGCATTTACTCTGTTAAATGACCTTTCATCTTAATCTTAGCGGTGAGGTGGTAGAGTCCTGAGATCGGAGTTTCATTCCCGACTCCTCCTACATCTGTGTGGTCTTAGGCAGCGGGTATGAGCCTTGGTTCCTCATCTGAAAAATGAGACTAGTAATAGTGTCCTACCTCATAGGATTGCCATGAGGAAAATCAATGAGATAATAGATGTGAACTCACTGAAGAATTCTACAAATAGGAAAAGGAGAAAGGAAAATTAGAAGATGAGGGAGGAGAGAAATTTTGTAAAGAGAAAAAACCCACCTTTGTGCAGACACATGGCCACAAGATGGACCATTCACTGAGTGCTTGCTGAGGGCATCTTTCTTTCCAAGGGGAATATTGGTTGCAATTATTTACCCTGTGGCTTAGCTCATTTAATATTAGGAACTTTCTGGATACCACACTGGTTGTTGTAGACTCTGCTTTCTCTTGGCTCCCTGGCAGCTGCAAAAACAACAAATGCCCAGCTGCAAACTGGGAAAGAATAGCAAAGTGAATGAAAACCCAGGCTCTAGAGTCAGAACAACCTGAGTGTAACTCTGTTGCTTTTCATTAGATGTGTGACTTTGGACAAGCTGCTTTGTCACTCTGAGCCAGCATTGGGCCTCATTTGGGGGTAATGGTCTATTCTCTGCCCACTTCCCAGGGATCATGGGATGGAGGAGGGCTTGGTATAGAGATGCTCTGCAAAAAAAATAAACAAGCTACCCTTCCTGGGGTCTATAATATTCATCAGATCATAGCAGTTCTTCAGGCTCCCCACCTGCCTCAACCCTCCCCCTGATATTTTCATTTTATTGAGGAAAGAGACCCAAAGATGAGAAGGGACTGACTTACTCAAAATCCCACTGCAAGTGAGTGGCAGAGCCAGGACTGGAACCTCTGACTGTGTCTTCTCGCTCCCACTCTAAAGTGACTCCCCCTCTTTAAGAGCCATAGTATCCCAGCTGTCCTCAAGCGTATGTTCTGAGACCCAAGGAGACGTGGCAATGAAAGCCTTAAGGGCATCTGTCTCCATTAAACCAGTGGCATCCCTTACCCACATTGGATATTTACATTACGTGGCCATGGCGGAGTGGCTGCATAAAAGGAGCTTCAGCAGAAGCTGAAATCAAGCTCTAGCTCCCTCCTCTGCTGACTTGGCACCTGAATCTTCGAGGCATCAGTGGACCAGCTTGCACCTGGGAATGGTGCCATCCAACCAGATGGCTCAAGTCAAGCAAGCAAGAGTAAGCCAAGGAGGCTCAGAGAGGTGCAGGTCCCAGGCCAGGTGCACCTCCTGGGCTTCCTTGCCCTCACCATGGGTTGTAGAGAGTGGCTGATTGAGAAACCCAGCGTGGGGCGTGGGGTGTAGAGAGCCAGGGAGGGGTCACAGGAGGCATAGATGATGTGGTCAGGGCCAGCTTTGGGCAAGTAGGACACCAGGGATGATCCAGGGGCTGGAGGTGAGGGCAAGGTGGGTGGATACAGTCTAATACATGGGGTCTGGAGCTTGGGACAAGTCGTAGAAGGAAGAAGGGTGGGTTTGATCCATTGGGTGACAGTTTCCTTGTCTGGTCTCACCCATTCCCAGCTTGGGGGTAGGCACGTGCCAAAGCTTAGCTCATAAATCAGTGAGTTCAGGATGCTGAAACGAAACATTGACCCAAGATCAAGAGCCCCACTGGGCAAGGCAGTGTAGTGTATTAAAGAGCACAGACTCTAGAATCAGAGATATCCATTCCAGCCTGTGTGATCTTAGACAAGTCACTTCTCTCTGAGATGATGGTGATGATTTGTTGCTGCAGCTGTTGTCGCTCTGAGCTGATTCTCAAATTCCCAAATCCGTGCTGGCTCCCAAGGGAGGAACCACGATTTCTTTGGGCTGTACAGAACAAAGACTTGCTCAGGATAGCTCGAGAATAAGAAGGCTTGCTCAAAGGATACCTCAGATATTGGACCAAGGCTGTTCCAGGGCCTGGCTCCTCTCTGCATTTCTCTTTCACGGCATCTGCTTCTTGCTGTGCATCTGTTGCCTCTGACTCCCTCTCCACTGCCTGTGCCCCCTCCTGCTCACTCACTGTGCATCTCCCTCATCACCTCCACTGACACACGGGCCATTGTGGCTTCACAGTGGTGCCATCCGAGCAGATGGCTCGAGTCAAGCAAGCAAGAATAAGCCAGGGAAGCTCAGAGAGGTGCAGGTCCCAGGGCGGGTGCCCCTCCTGGGCTTCCTTGCTCTCACCATGGGTTGTAGAGAGTGGCTGATTGAGAAACCCAGCGAGGGGCGTGGGGTGTAGAGAGCCGTGGCGGGGGGGTTGCAGGAGGCATAGATGATGTGGTCAGGGCCAGCTTTGGGCAGAGAGGACACCAGGGATGATCCAGGGGCTGGAGGTGAGGGCAAGGTGGGTGGATACAGTGGCTCATACCCACCCTTCTTCCAGCTCAAACTCTGTAGGTGTGCCGCCTTCTGTGGAAAGCACTAGTCACATGTGGCTATTTAATTTTAGATTTGAATTCATTAAATCAAATTAGAATTTGAGTGCCTCAGTCCCACTAGCCACATTTCAAGTACTCAGTAGCCCTGTGTGGCCAGCGGCTGCCATATTGGACAGCATGGAGAAAGAAGGTTTCCATCTTGACAGAAAGCTCTACCGGATGGTACTGCTCTAGACCATGGCAGTCCAGGCAGACCTCCTACCACTCAGCCTCTTCATGTTCCCTGGTTCAGGTTCCTAAGACGAATATGGCTTGTCCTGCTCAGGCGGAAGGTTGGCTCTTTGTGTTTGATCCAATCATGTGCGGCTGGGGTGATAAGCATGCATGGGGCATGACATGGGGCCGTTCAGGTCTATACTTTGGGTTGAGTAGTCACCGCTAATGACATTTCACACACTTGCTCCGCTGCCCTCGATAGTTGCTTCCTCAACCCTTCTAACTGCGAGGATGTGGCCCTGGAACTCATTTTCCAGTACATCCATATTCATCAAGCTGTGGCCTCACTGATAAACACATCTGAGGGAGCTGGAAAGAATCACAATGTGTTGTAAGTGTCTGTTGATTGGGTTGACTCTTATTATCTCTCTATGCTCAGCCGTTTTGTTGAGTGGATGAGTGAGAGGAGGGAAGGAAGGAAAGGAGGAAGGGAGGGAGAAAGGAAGGAAGAGAGAAAGGAGAGAAAGAAAGGCATTCTTTGGCCATGAATGGCTCACATTTGGGGGGCATAGGAAAAAGCATATGTAGGAAATATACAATCTTTACATCATTTGGGTAAACTTAGGAAAAAACAATTTAGGGCGGAAGTTGATGAGAGGGGTCCTCTTAAACTGATGTATTTAGGCATTTCAAGGTGATCAATCATCTCTGAAAATCAAGCTAGGGTAGAAAGTGAAGAGAAACTTCAAGATAGGGTCCCAGGAGCCCTCCCCATCCTTGTGAAAGGTTCTTCCGGAATGACAACAATGTCTTTAGAAGCAATGATGGAGGCCAGTGGGAAAACAGGATGTGCTTTTTCAAACATGTTGTTCTATGGGTGGTTTTAGTAACACGGCTATTATATAAGGTTGTGATTTCTCCAAAGCTTTAACATTATGGAAATGGGGAGGAGGTGTTTAAAAGAACGTACTCAGAGTGAACTTTCTGAGAATGGTGAACTCAGCCCTGGGTTAGGACTGAGACAGGCCTGAATGTGGATCCCAGCTCTGCCATTTATGTGCTGTGTGATGCTGGAGGAAGTCCTCTCATCAGCCCAGCTCCCTGGTTTCCATCTGCAAAACGAGAATAGAATACTTCCTCAGCCTCCCTCCACAGGGTAGCTTGTGAGGATGCAACGCGTATGATCACTTCCCTGCACAACTGCAGGAGGCGCTATTCATACTGTAGTGTATGTGAAAGGCTCCCCTGAAGTTAAGCAGTGCACAACCTATGCAACTGTACGTGGCAGCCCTGAATGTGGAAGGGCACCACTAAACTATAAAGCGATTTGCACAGGGAGAGGGCCAGTGCTTCTCCCACTTCTCATTCCCTAAAGCCTGCTGATCAGGCCTGCACCTCCGTGCCCCTCTTTAGAGCAGGTTTATTGAGTTGTAAAGCTAACTGGGGGCCAATCACCTTGGAAATGAATGCAAAATATGTAGAATCAGGCCTCATTTTCCAGGGCTTTGGAAGGGAAATTTGCCTAATTTATGGCATAAATAAAAAATGATGTGCTGGGGCTAATTTGCATACTGTTACTTGCATTGGCATTAGAAACAACATTTTCTTGTGGTTGTTTTTAAAGGAAGCCTCAGACCTCTCTTGTTAATTCAGTTGTGTAAGTTTAGGCAAGTTATTTAACCTCTCTAGGTCTCAGTTTCCTCAGCTGTGAAGTGAGCATGACAGATGGACCCATATCATAGGCTTGTAGTGAGGAGCCATGAGTTAATCCTATAAAACTTGTAGAACAGTGGTTGGTACCCATAGTAGGAGCTCAATAAGCATAGGAACATATATAATGTAACATATATCATCATCACCCTCCTCATTAATTAAACATGTATCTAGACCTACCGTTGATGTCACAGAAAAGTCAGAAGGATGCATTATCAGTGTGTACCCACGTGGAGTGATTTCGAGTTCAGGACCTAGACTTGTGCTAGGACATAGCAGGTGTCTGGTTATGGGATGCACGATCAATGGATTATCATCATCATTAATCACTTCCCCACAGATGCAAGCATTGGAAAGCCTTTCTCCCGTTCAGGACAATGAGGTCCTCCAAGGCAGGGAATAGATCACATTTCTTTCTCAGTCCCCACCTCTCAACAGTCCATCTCCAGAAAACAGAAGCTCAATAAATGTACAGTGGTTGGTTGAATGACTGCTGAAGTGTAATCATTCTTAATTAGTGCTCAGGAAATGCTTAATATCAGCATGCCTGCTAAGGCATGATTGTCTTCTTCCCAGACTAAGAACTCCTCAAGCCTGTGTCACCAACATCTGGCTCAGAGCATGGCACGTCGTGCAGTCAGCAGGTGCTCATTGGGTGTAGGGCAGTGGCCGAGAGCTCAGAGTTCAGGGGCACAGAGACCAGAGTCTGAAACCCAGCTTCATCACTTACTAGCTGCATAACCTTGGCAGGTTGTTTGTGCCTTGTGCAAAAAGCATGGGCAGGGAAAATAACTGTACCTTTTTCTCTATTTGAAATAAAGGAAGAATTGTTCATCAAGAGCTAGCATGGTGCCTGACACAAATTAGGTACTCGATATAGATACAGCTATGAATAAATGAATGAATGACCTTTCCCAAGAGTCTCGATAGAGGAAGAGGGACTTGGTGTATAAATTACCTTACCAGTGGGGACAGAATTCACAATTGCATGAACCCCACAGGTAAAACAGTCTGTGGGAATTCACAGAGGTGTATTGACTTTACAGCACCCAAATCTAAACTATGCTTCCCGATTTAAGGTATTTTATTATCTTATTTAATAAAATTGAGGTTCTAAGCAGAATGCAGGAGTCTGGGTGGGTGAAGCCATCACTCCCTGGCCAGTTTTTTATGAGCAAGTTTCATCTCACATCAGCCACAAAAGCCCAGACAAGGAACAACTTGGGTGTGGCCGGGTCCTCTGTGAGGACCCTTGCCGTCGGGGGGGGGGGGGGGGGGGCGGGGGGGGCTTCCAGAGGGCAAAGTCTGGGTCTTATCTATTTGTCTCTCCACTATGCCCCTGCCCTGTTTCCAAAGAAAGTAGGCCTCTGGAAAGGCTGAGAAGGAAACAAGCTCCTGTAATGCCCTAGAATCCCTGCTATGGCTTCATTTGTAGGATTTTGCTTAATTATTAGCAGAACTTCAAAGGTGACTGTTAACAGCCATTTAGTTATAGATTAGGAAGCTGACTGAGGCTCAGATGGCTAAATGGTGGTGGATTAGGATTCATTGATTCGTTCATTCAAGACCACTTTCTCATCCTTCAAGACCTTCTACTCTGTATCAGGTACTTGGCATGGGCTAGAGATAGATGAATAAAACATATCCTTGTCCTGAAAGAACTTAACAACTAACCATTCTCTTTTGTTTTGTTTTGAATTAATTTATTTTATTATTTATTTTTGGCTGCGTTGGGTCTTTGTTGTGTGCGGGCTTTCTCTTGCTGCAGAGCACGGGCTCTAGGCGCCCGGGCTTCCGGAGTTTTGGCTCGCGAGCTCTGGAGCACAGGCTCAGTAGTTGTGACGCACAGGCTTAGTTGCTCTGCGGCATGTGGGATGTTCCTGGACCAGGGCTCGAGCCCGTGTCCCCTGCATTGGCAGGCGGATTCTTAACCACTGCGCCACCAGGGAAGTCCCAACAGGTAATCATTCTTCAAACTCAAGTATGAGTCAAAAATGCAAGTTTTTTCTTCTCTCCTCTATCCTCTCTCGTGTTGCCCTGATGATTTCCAGGCAAGCGGGCAGCTCTCTCCAAGGGATCAGGGCTGGGAACCGCCAATTCCCAGAGCACTGCCTGCAGTCCTGGCTAATATCTACACAAAGCAAACTGGCTTGGTCTCACCCACCCTCATTTCTAGAAGAAAAAAAAAAATTAGTAGATGCTCTTTCATGGGCCACATAAGTGTGCCACTTGAAGAAAACCTTCAAGAACCATTCCGGACTTCACAGACACAGACAAGAGAGCTCCATCAGGGCCTGCTGAGAGCAGTGTCACTGATTTCACTTATGGCAACTATGTTGGTGCTGCATTCTATTAGGCATGTGGGAAAATACACCCTGAATTGCAGAGAATTATATAGATGTACCTGAGTGTGTGTATATACGTAAATTATGTACCCACTATGTCCATAAAGCATAAACTTGGACAATCAGTTAATGAGGTTTGGCCACAAACAAATTACCTCTTTCGGGTCCTGGAGTAGTTTTATTCTAAGTAGTAATAAAAATAGTCATTTACTTGTGTGCATGTGGCAGAGGGTACCCCTTATTGTATTAGATGGTCACAAACAACTTTGAGAGGCTAGTGATATTGAAACTGAGTCCTGGGCTTCCCTGGTGGCACAGTGGTTAAGAATCCGCCTGCCAATGCAGTGGACACGGGTTCGAGCCCTGGTCCGGGAAGATCCCACATGCCGTGGAGCAATTAAGCCCGTGCGCCACAACTACTGAGTCTGTGCTCTAGAGCCCGCGAACCACAACTACTGAGCCCGTGTGCCACAACTACTGAAGCCCGTGCTCCTAGAGCCCGTGCTCCACAACAAGAGGAGACACCTCAATGAGAAGCCTGCGCACCTCAACGAAGAGTAGCCCCCGCTCGCCGCAACTAGAGAAAGCCCGCGCGCAGCAACAAAGACCCAATGCAGCCAAAAATAAATAAATAAAATAAATAAATTTATAAAAAAAAGAAAGTGAGTCCTATTTTTCAGATGAGGAATGGTTTCTTGGCTTCGCTTTTTCTGACATTGACATTTTGGAAGAGGACTGGCCCATTGTTTTGTAGAATGACCCTCAATTTGGGCATATACACTCTTTTTTTTTTTTTTTTGGCAGCGCCACACGGCATGCGGGATCTCAGCTCCCTGATCAGGGATCGAACCCGCGCCCCCTGCAGTGGAAGCGCGGAGTCTTAACCACTGGACCACTGGACCACCAGGAAAGTCCCAGCATACACACTTTGAATTCTTACAACCTGGTACCATGCTCCCCATATTGGTCCGTCACTTGCTTTTCTATTTCTTGGGCCTCTTTTCTGTGACTGGAACAAGGCCCAGAATTAACCCAAGTCAGGCTGTCTTCGCTGGTTCCCTCCCCAGTCTCCGATACCGTGTACCCACTTCTGGGGTCCTTTCCCCAATGCGTCCCCTCCCCCTCCCTCTCCCTGTGCTGGCCCCAAGGCCCCAGGCTGGCACCCCTGCTGTAGTAATAAGCCTGTACTAGTCTCAGTTTTTATTTAGGCATCTGTCTTTCCCAGGAGGGTGCTGGAAATTCACTGATTCCACCACAAACAGCAAATATTTAATGAGTGTCTACTGTGTAGGCTCTGCTCCAGGCCCTGGAACAAACAAAAACCAGTGCCAGCCCTCAAAGAACTTACTCTCGGTGATTTTTCACTTATTCACTGATTCAGCACATTCATTCATTCATTCATTGATCCATCAAATATCCATCCACGTGCTGGGTGGGCTGCATCCCCCGCAGCCATCACTCGTTGTTTGCATAATGGGGTAAAAGCGATGGCCCAGCCCTGCAACAGGAGAGAAGGGGTTCAGCTTGTCACTGTGTGATAATAAACAAGATAAAGAGTTTCCAAAGAACTTCAGATATTCTCCCGGGGCGCTGTATACATGAAGAGGTTAAAAAGAGAGCTGGGGACCCTGAGAGTACTTATAACCTCTGCAGAGTATGAGCTGAGTATGTGAGGGCAACCCTCACACTACCCGCGGGGGCTTAGCCAGAGCCAGGCACCTTGGTTTAACCTAACTCCTTGGCATGGACTAGCAGAAAGACCACCCAACCAGGGGTCAGACATCTGCATTCTGGAGCTGTGTGTGTGTGGAGATGTGCTGTGTGACCTTGGGCCCATCGCTGTCCCTCTCTGGGCCTCAGTTTCTCCATCTTAAATTTAGCGGCCTGGGCTGAATCAGTAGTTTTCAAAGTGGACTTAAGAGGGAGTTAAAATCCCTTGGGGAGAATTTAAAGACACGAATACTTGGGCTACACCCCTGCCTATTGCCTCGGAAGCTCTACCCACTGTACCTGGAGATTTCTGATGCATCGATAAAGTGTGCCTGGATTATTTGACCCCTAAACCATGACCTTTTATGATTCCTTTGTTCATGATAATTATGCTTACCATTTATATGCCAGACACATGCTACGCCCTTTACTCCCATTTAAGCCCCCATCATGGTCCAGCGGGTTAGAGACTATTATGCCCATTTGACCGCAGTCACCACTGGGGCTTGGAGAGGGTCAGGGATTTGCTCAAGGTCGCACAGCTCTAGAAAGACCCAGAGCTGGGATTTCTATTTGAGTCTGAGGGACTTTAAAAGAATCCGCTGCCTCTCTGTGGTATATGGGTGCGGTGGGAGTCTACTCTGTGTTCCCTCCCCAGGGGCGGTCCTGGTCTCCCAGCTCTTCTCTTCCTGGAAATCTAGTTAATTCCCTTAATGAGCCAAATAAATGTGCCCCGTGAAGCATGGGATCGATCACACCCAGCCTCCTGTGCACCGGCCCAGGTTTGCTGTGCACAGGGCCCGCCTCCCTGACTTGCATTATCCCTGCCATCAGCCCTCTCCCCCACTTTTGCTCTTGCAGGGGCCAGGCTGAGCCAGGGGTGTGTTAGCCGCCAGGATCCAGCTCTGCCCTTGGCCAGGGTAAGTTGCCAGAGTTTGGGGCATTCGGAGAACTAACGGAAAGCCGTTGTGGCCAGAGTGTTGAGAACTGAGAAGAAAGTGGGCATGATGACATTAAGAGGTGGTGGAGCCAGATGCCGTAGGGCAGGGAGGGCTGCCGGGAGGCACTGGGAGTTTGTTCTCTTGTGCTTAGAAGCCATTGTGAGCCGGAGAGTGGCCTGATCTGGTTTGGAAAGCTGTTGATGAAGTGGAGGAGGGTTATTTAGGAAGCCCTTGCAGGTAGGACTTGAAGGAATTTATCCCACCCCCTCACGCCCCCACCACGAGACAGGCCCACCTGTTCCCTGCCTCTCACGGGAACCATCTGAATTCCATTCAGCCCAGCCCACCCCTCCTGGCACAATCTCTCCAAGCACAATGGAAGCGAGGCTGATGCTCTGAGTCTGCTCAAAAGTCCACGGGTTCCCAGCCCTTGACCCTTCAGCAGTGTTTCAAACCTCCAACCAACCCACACACTTGCCTCCTCAAACCTGGTCAGGTGCTTTGAAAGGCTTTCTTTGTCCTCCCTGCAGTGGCTAGAACACAGAAAAAGCAGCAGAGAGCAGAGGAAAAGAATATAAATTTGGACAAATGATGATTAAATGCCCCGGCCTCCCCTCCTCCCAGTCCCTGATCAGACTGTCCAAAAAAGATCTTATATGTATTATCACTGGCTCTCGGTTTCATGGAGGCCTGACATTGCAGGGTAAATTAAATGACATAATATAGCTTAACTATAAAAATGTGCTTGGGGCAGAATTTAGACATACCAAGGCTTTTCCAGCAAAAGACATTTTTATAAATGCACGAGCACCTGAACAAATTTGGAGGCTCTGTCATTTTGATTTAAAGCCAGGGAACTGGGGCTGATCCCTAAAGAGGAGAAACAATTATTCAGGTGAGAAAAGATTTAAAAATCCTGGTTCTTGTCACTTATCCGCCTTGGACTCAAAAGCGTCACGTAGAGAAGAGGGTTGCCTCGTGTGAGAGCCGGGGCCCTTTCGCGCCTTCATCACCCATAAATCCTGTATGACTTCCGCATGCTGTCTCTTCTGGGGAGCCATCCCCACCCCTTGAAGCTGGGTTAGGAACATCTCACTGGAGCACTGACACTCACTTTGTTTCAGTTAGCTATTGCTGCATAACAAACCACCCCCCAATCTTAGTGGCTGAAAGTAGCAACCATCTGTTATCTCAAATGATTCAGTGGTTTAACAGGGCTCAGCTTGGAGATTCTTCTGGTCCATGTACTGTCGGACAGAGCCATGGTCATCAGGCAGCTTGACTGGTCTGGAAGGTCTAAGGGGCTCATCTATATGTTGGGCAACTTGAGCTTCTTATCACCAGAGCACCTTAGTTTTTCCCTCATGTGGCCTCTCCATGTGGCTTGGGCTTCTCCCAGCATGGCAGCTGGATTCTAAGCAGGAGTGTTCCAAGAGCAAAGGCAAAAGCTAAAGATCTTGCAAGGGCTGGCTTTAGAAGTTGCACATTGCTTTCTGTTGGTCAAAACAAGTCACAAGGCCAGCTCAGGTTCAAGGGGAGGGGAAACAAACCTCATTCTTGATGGCAGAGTCTTGGCCACCATCTTTAATCTACCTCTCGTCCTCATTCATGATATAGAATTTATTGTGCAATTACCATGTGCTTGGGAACTGCTATGCTAGGTACTCACCTCTCTATACTCAGTTTATGTCTGTATCTCCTCATGCCAAGGGACCCTTGTTAAATTCATTTCAGGTACAAAGGAGGTGCTATTGGTTCAGGTTCAATAGAGGCCACAATTCTGGGTGTTCATTTCAAGTGTGGTCACTCTTAATCCAGGAGGTTATCGTGAAATATTGCAGGAACCTAAGGACTAAATTATATTCTTTTATAGTAGCAGCAGCAATAATAATAGCAGTAGTCATAATGATGATTAATTGTACCAAGTATTAACAATAGTATAATTCCTACTGTTCTAGAAGTAATAACTGTACCTTACACTTAAGCAGCATTTGGCCACTTAAAAGGCATTTTTATTTCTGTTATCTTACTCTATCCAGCAACCTTGAGAAATACCCCAGGAGGACTCCTGTTATAATCCATAGTTTATATATGAGGAAACTGAGCCTGAGAAGGGATGAAAAACTTATCATTGGCCAATCATAATGGATATAATTTATCAGTGACCTACTATATGCTGGGCACTTTATACCAACCATTTAATTTCCTTCTTGTAGCAATGGTGTGTGGTAGATACTATTATTGCCATCATTTGACAGATGAGGAAACTGAGGCTCAGAGAGGCAAACTCCTTTACCTGTCAGTTTCATGGCTGGGATTTGCTTCTAGATCAGTCTAACTCATGAGTCAATGACTCCACAGTGCTACACTGAGTGCCTCCCAAATTGCCAATTTCTAAGTTACTTTAAGCTGAGAAGATAGATGACATTCATGTAAAAATAGTGTGCAAAATCAGAGTGAGGGATTCTTCTATGGATAACTTCCGCCAGCTTTAGCTTCCACCCTTTGCAACGCTTTTTACTGTAAGCTTTCATTTTTCACTCGTTCTTAGTTCTTAGCAGCTTCCACTTAGCTGAGGCTACCAGGAAGTAAAGTTCCAGAAAAGTGAGTTGTCATATGTATGAAATTACTTGAGGTCATTCAGTCCAATTCACCCAGGATTAAGTCACTTTGAAGTTATAAACTAAGCACTTAATGGGAGCAAACATATATTTTTTTCAGCATCTATGATAAAACCCATCAACTGGTATTTTCGGAAGACAGAGTATACACCAAATATTAAAGGCAGGATGTTGCAAGATTAGGCATGCTGTCTTGAAATCAGGCCACCTGGGTTCAAGTTGCATCTCTGACACTTAGCAGCTCTACAATCTCAGGCAAGTTATTGAATGTCTCCATGCCTCAGTTTCCTCATCTTTAAAAGAGATTTATAAGAGTACCTATTTCACAGGGTGGTGGAGAGGATTAAGTAGGCTAATATATGTGTATACCATATAGTCAGGCTTGGTTTATGTGCTCACCTTTGAACCAATCACTGGAGCTGGAGTGATGTAGGACCTGATTGGCCAGGCCTGAGCTACCCCAACACATGGATTAAGAGGGAGGAATGGAGGCCTCCCAAAGGAAAATCAAAATGCTGTCACCAAGAGAAAAGTCACAGACAAGTCCAGTATGTTAGGAGACCAAGAGCTTCTTTTTTTTCCTACCATGTTTCAACTGATACCTGAAGGACTCAGGAAGAGACAGAGTATGTGCTAAAAATAAGATGGCATGAGCATGAATTAAGCAGATGTGTTTCTCCTGAGCAGAGTCTATCTACAAAGTAGTTTGGACCCAGACACAACACTGCCATTCACCATTCTGCCTTTTTCAGGAGACAGCAGGGAAAGTGTACAGGAAGGATTGTGGGGCTTGGCAAGACAGAGACCTGTCAGTTTAGCAGCAAGTTGCCATCAGTTGTGAAACACTATCCTATACATATGTAGGGTGCCTGAGAAATAGGCGTGTGCCAGGTCTCTCCAAGAGGCAAACATTTAAATAACAACCTCCTGCTTGATTAGAATAAAGGAAATGTGCTGTCAGCTGAGTCTCTTCCTTTCTCTGACCCTCAGTTTTTTCATCTGTAGAATGAGCAGGTTGTACTAGGTGATCTCTCGGGACCCTTCCAGTCCTTGTGCTTGAGGAACTGTGACTAAATTTAAGTGGCTTTAATAACAGCTTGAAAGTGAGGAATCAGGGCACATTCACTAACTCACTGAGAGATATTGGGCAAGTAACTTCATCCATCCATCTGTCCGTCCATCCACCTGTCCTACCAACCATCCACCCGTCCATCCATCCATCCATCCATCCATCCTTGTCCACCCATTCATCAATCCATCGATTTATCTGTCCATCTATCCACCTATCTGTTCATCTGTCCTTATATACAGCTGTCCATTCATCCAACCATCTTTTCATCCATTCACCTGTTGATGAATCCATCCATTCATCTGTCTTTCCATCCATGCATCCATTCATTTGTCTTTTCATCTATCAACTTGTCCATTCATCAGCTCATCCTATGGAAGGCCATTTTAAGACCTTGGTTTGCCCTAAGAAGTCTTATTTTGGAGCCCCAAACTCACATCGCATCATACAAATTAAATGCATTTTTTATTATTTATTTTAATTAATTAATTTATTTATTTATTTTTGGCTGCGTTGGGTCTTCATTGCTGCGCATGGGCCCTCTCTAGCTGCGGCGAGTGGGGGCCACTCCTCGTTGCGGTGCATGGGCCTCTCACTGTAGTGGACTCTCATTGCAGAGCACGGGCTCTAGGCACGTGGGCTTCAGCAGCCGTGGCACGCGGGCTCAGCAGTTGTGGCTCACGGGCTCTAGAGCGCAGGCTCAGCAGCTGTGGCGCACAGGCTTAGTTGCTCTGTGGCATGTGGGATCTTCCCTGACCAGGGCTCGAACCTGTGTCCCTGAATTGGCAGGTGGATTCTTAACCACTGCGCTGCCAGGGAAGCCCTTAAATGCATTTTTATTATAACATTTTAAAGGAAATATTAAAGTTATACTTTTGGAATTATTTTGTTACCACAGTAACTCTTTCAATTTATGTTTATCTGTAATTTCTTGAAAAAATCATCACACATACATTTCTTATGAAATGAGACTTTAACCCATCAGCTCTTTTCAAATATAATGAAACTTTGTGAACACTAAATTTAAAAAATACTAAGATTGACATAATGGTATGGTTATGGAGCCGTTTAAGTTGAGCCTTTATTAATTTTGCTTGTGCAGTTTTATTATTTTGGAGCCAATATATTGTTTTTAGCTCCCAGATGTTTTCATGGGCTCTTAAAAAGCTTGTAGGCCTCAGGCCTTAATGGGTAAAATAGGCCCATTTCCCAAGTCCTCTATTATCCCTCCTATAATTTTTGGTCCCTAGTTGAATGAAAGGAAGGTGAGGTCATACAAATGAGCTATCTGGTCAACCCAAGATAATGTGATTCGTGAAAGAAACACAAAATGAAGCATAAACATCACACCAAAGAGATTTCTTCACGTTCACCCTCCACCCCTTTAGGCATTCCTGTCCTAAATAGAAATAATAATTCTGGACAGGTGAAAGAGGACGATAGAAGCAGTTTTCAGCCCTCGCCATAAATTGTAATGAGTACCTGCTCTAGTAGGGAGCATTTTGATTACTGTTTGAAATGTGAAATAGATTTATCTCCTGTGATCACATCAGGAACAGTTTTTTTCCATATAAAAAGTGGTTTCAAGAAATGCTGAAAGCTTTAGTATAATGAAGGCAAATTGCTCTTACAACAGCAGGGGATTGTGAGCAGTTTGTGTGTCTTTGAACACGGAAAAATGAGAGAATTCCCCAGGGGAAAAAAAAAACCCCTTAATTTGTCACCAGAAAATCCATGTGAGAAAAACATGGCTCGATGCCTGAGGAATATATATGAATCGGAGCACTTGGTGAATACCCTGGTCCATCTCCCTTACTTAAAGATGAAGCATGTAGGACAGAGAGGGAAGATAACTTATGCAAGGTCACAAAGTGAGTTTGTGTCAAGGCCAAGAGCTCACCCTGGCTTGATGTTTTTCTTCAATCCTGTTGTTTTACATTGTCCTAAAATAGTGGGAAATGCATGAACAAAAAAGGTACTATTTTTACAGTTTGGTTTTTTTCTTCATTTGACATTTTTGAACATTGAGGAGATGTGTAGAGAAAATTGGTTATCCCATTCCCACCCCACCATGGCATTAGACTTGCCATGGCATTCATTTTGCTCAATTCCCTGTGGCTGTTTGGGTCAAATTCTCCCAGGAATAATAACCGTGCTGGAGATCATGGTGCTGTGTATACAGTGCACCCGTGCTGGGTGTTTCTTGAGTGTCAGGAACCGTGCTGGCTGTTGAAGGAAAGTTGTCTAGGGCAGAATCCTTGCCCTCAGCAGTCTCAGAGGCTGATGGGGAGGTTGGATGTATAAGCAGACAATTGTGACAAATAGTGATGTGTCCCAGGATAGAAATAAGCCCCAGAGCTCCAGGGATGCACATGACCCAGACTAGGGTTTTAAGGCAGGCAGGCTTCCCAGAGGAGGCAAGCCCTGAGCTGAGTCCCGGAGGATGAGTAAAACTTAGCAGTGATAGGAGAGAGAAGGGCATTGCAGACTCAGAGAAGAGCAAACTCAAAGGTTGGAGGTGAGAACTTTGGGACTAAAAGCAATCTTAGATGCAACTAGACCCTACTCCTGAAATTCCTATTTCTCTTGAAGCAAAGGAGATGTGGATTAAATGTGTATGTGACTGTCTACCCCCACCCCTGAATTCAGAGAGCCTTACCTTACACTCAGTGGTTGACAGGCTTGGACTGCACATCAGTTGTCTGTGATCCACAGTACCTGCTTCATCCTGGCCATTTCATGGTATTTAGGAATCTGCATATGAATCTACCATTGGGCAATGCAATAGGTCTTTAGAAAAGGGTTGGGGGCTTATGGGAAGGGGGTATTCCTGATGGTATAGGAAAGAGAATTCTGGATCTTTACCTACCTCAGTTGGAACCCCAGATCCACCACTTACAGGCTGTGCAACTTGGAGCAGACCCCTGTCTCTCTCCATCTTCTCACCTGTAAAATAGGGATAGGAAGAGTTCCCACCTGAAAGGACTTTGGGTGGATACAAATCCATGTAAGGATCTTGACTGAGGGCTCAGAACATCCAAAAAAAAGAGCTGTTTGCATTATCTTATTTTAATCCAAACCAAGTTCCCTCCGCCTGCAGAACTGTTTAGAGCCAGCTACTTCCACCGACATATTCTTTTTCATCAAGGTTTGTGCTGGGCATAAAGCAGTAGGGAGATGCTCCATGCTGTAGAGCGTCTCAAATGTCCTGCAAAGCCTCCCACGCACAATTGGGAATGACTCCGTGAGGGGAGTTATTTTCGTTCGCCCTTTGTCTGCTGTGCTCTGGTTGTTCAGATTACTGGACTTTGCCTGACTTTACAAGACTGGCCAGACTGAGCTAACCTGAAATGCCATCTCAGACTCTCAAGCTATCTTTGATAGGCCTGCTGCCTATGGGTGAAATATTCCTCATACAGTAAAGTAGGGAAGGGTGAAAAAAGCGTCATAAAACTCCTCAAGGTATTAGGAATTCTATAGTGATTGAAAAGTCCAGCTTTGGGAGTCAGAGTAAGCTTAGTTCTAATTTCAGCCTAGCCACTGACTGCCTGACTGTGTGACCTTGGTCTTATCAGCTCTTTCTCTGAACCTCAGTTTACTCATCTCTAAAATGGGGATAGTAACACCCATCTCATTGGGTTATCATTGAAGATGAAATGAGATTCTATGTTAAGTGCTTGGCATTGTGCTTGGGAAGTTGTAAGCACTCAGCAAATTCTAGCTATTTTATTATGTTATGTTCATTCATTTAGAAAATAGAAATATCTAAATACTGTCTATATATGCCATGCTCCAGGACAGATGCTGGTGACATTGTTGGAACCAAATAGATGTGGTCTCCGCCCTCATGAAGCTCAGTCTATAAAAGGAGAAAAACAACAAGCAAGTCAAGTATATATATTTATACACACACACACTGTTACCGAATCGGGTCCAGCTGCTCGCCGCTCAAAAATCAGTACTCGAGAGAGAGAGACAGATGTTGGTAGAAAGGAAAGTTCCTTTTAATCAGAATGCCGGCAATCTTGGGAGATGGTGGACTCAGTGTCCCCCACAAACCTGTTCCAAAGATTATGCTCAGGCATGAAAGTTTTTAAAGAGAAAAAAGGACATATTCTAAGTTAATCATTCAGATAGGGGATCAGAGTCATCGCCGTCCCCCACTGTGTGCAGGCTTGTCGACTTCTTGTGATTCTTTTTTTTTTTTTTTAATATATTTATTTATTTATTTTGGCTGCATTGGGTTTTCGTTGCTGCGTGAGGGCTTTCTCTAGTTGCAGCGAGCGGGGGCGACTCTTCTTTGCAGTGCACGGGCTTCTCATTGCAGTGGCTTCTCTTGTTGCGGAGCATGGGCTCTAGGTGCACGGGCTTCAGTAGTTGTGGCACACGGGCTCAGTAGTTGTGGCTCACGGGCTCTAGAGCGCAGGCTCAGTAGTTGTGGCGCACAGGCTTAGTTGCTCTGCAGCATGTGGGATCTTCCCGGACCAGGGCTTGAACCCGTGTCCCCTGTATTGGCAGGTGGATTCTTAACCACTGTGCCACCAGGGAAGTCCCTCTTGTGATTCTTCTTTAGATGCTCTCTTGTTCACAGTTTGTTCACGAGATTACCAAAGGGGAAGTGAGGGAACAGATCTGGTCATCTGTGAATTACTTATTCTTCATTTTTAGTTCTTTGATCTACGGAAAGAGCCAACAGATTAGGCAAGATATCGTGTGGCCAAAAGATTTGAAAGGTGTGCCAGGGCCAGAGATGAGTAGAGCATGGGGGTGCCTGGTTTAAGGTTAGTGACAAGACAAAAGGGGCCTCCCAGTAGAGAGCTCTTTCCTGCCAAAAACTGCTTACAACACTATTACAAATAGGAATAAAAGTGCTATAGAGGCATCAAGCTGGGTGCTGGCATGGGGGAATCAGGTGGTCAGGGAGGGCCTCCCTGAGGAGGCAACCTTTAAACTAAGATCTGATAGATAAGTAGGGGTTTGTCAGGCCCAGAGCAAAGGAAACAGCATGTGCAAAAGCCCTGAGGAATGAATGAGCTTGTCCTGTTTGACTCAGAACCAAGGCCGCTGTGGCTGGTAAATGAGGGCAGGCATGGTCAGAAACGGGTCGAGAGAAGCAGCCAGGCTCTGGGACGCACAGGGCCTTGCAGTAAGGGTTTGGAGGCGATCTGAGAACAGTGGGACACAAGCCTCTGAAAGGTGTTAAGCAGAGGAGTGAGTGATGGGGTCTGAGTTCCCTTTCTGAAGGCTCCCTTTGGCTGCTGGGTGGAGAAGGGACTGTAAGGGGAGACCGGTAGGGAAGCTGTGGAGTCATCAGAGGGGCAGAGTGGCAGCTTGCACCTGCGTGGAAGCTGCAGAGATGGAGAGAAGTGGCAGGTCCAAGGTCTGTTTTTATTTTTTTAATTTTTATTATTTTTTTGAAATTTATTTATTTTATTTTTTTAAATTTATTTTTTGGCTGCGTTGGGTTTTCGTTGCTGCACACCGGCTTTCTCTGGTTGCAACGAGTGCGGGCTACTCTTTGTTGCGGTGCACGGGCTTCTCATCGCGGTGGCTTCTCTTGTTGCGGGGCACAGGCTCTAGGTGCGTGGGCTTCAGTAGTTGTGGCTCATGGGCTCTAGAGCGCAGGCTCAGTAGTTGTGGCGCATGGGCTTAGTTGCTCCGCGGCATGTGGGATCTTCCCGGACCAGGGATCGATCCCATGTCCCCTGCATTGGCAGGCGGATTCTTAACCACCGCGCCACCAGGGAAGCCCCCTGTTTTTAAATCAAAGTCAATAGATTTGTTGGATAAATGTGGGAAAAGGGGAGAAAACAGAATCAAAGTGTCCCCCAGGTTACTGCTTGAGTGACTGGCTGGGCTGGATGATTCCGTTTACAGGGATAGGAAAGATTTCTGAGATTGAACAAGAGCAGCTCTAGAGCTCTTGTAACGCTGACGCTGAATGGAAGATATCTGTCAGCAGCAGCCCGCTGTGTCCAGAATGTGGACACATCTTATAGATGGATAAATTTAGGTGGGTGCGTACAGATAGCTGTAGATATAGATACACCCCCTCCTACATGTACACTAGGCTCTTTCTATTACGTCCCCTTATTTTATTTCCTTCAAAGCACTTACGAGAAACAGAAGTAGCTTGTTTATTTATTTCTTTCCATAGGTACCATCTCTCTCCCCAACTAGAATGTAGGTTCATCGGGGTGGGGCATTTGATGATCTTGTTTACTGCCGATCCCCGGTACCTAGCACTGGGTCTGGCACACAGTAGGTGCTCTGTGAATTCCTGTTAAAAATGTAAGTGTATACGCTGATGGGGCAATGTGCATTTAACTTCTGTTGCTTGCCAGGTGTTCAATTTCACGTAGCTAAAATGACCAAATGGATTCTCAATAGATTCTCTCCATGGGCTGGGGAAAGCCTGAGGCTGGTCTTACTAGATAAGCTGCACACTGTCACCTATGCAATTCTGGTGAAAAGAGAGCCAGGAGGGGTCATGAGCTTTCTGTTATGGAAAATAGGGTGGCTGGTGACCTTCCAGGAAGACTCAACAATGTCAGTTGACTGCAGGAAGAGTTAATAACTCCTCCTAGCCCAGCCAACTTGGCTCAGTTGCTAAGCAACTACCTCCCTGGAGTTATATAATGTGTAAGAGAAACTTTTTTTTTTTTTTTTTTTTTTTGGCAAATGGAACGCAGGCTTTCTAGATGACAGGGGCTTTTCACTGTAATGTTTCTGATCTGCAGTTGGCTTGGGCAAGTTAGACAGGAGAGTGGCCTTGCAATGGCTTTCAAGCTCCTCTGACCAAAGAGAATGCCTTCATCTGATAAGGGATAGATTTGGAGAGAGGGGTAAAAGGGCAATCTTCTTTCCTCTCATGGAATTCCTGGGGAATTCTGGCATGGTCCAGCCTCCCTCTGTGGATACTCCAGAGGGCTTTGGTGACTTCAGATTTCCCCCGAAGCTTTCACCAAACTCACAGCTGGATTTGGGCAAATAGGGAGAAGCTACTGGTCTACCCAGGGTTTCATTAGCTCATGGAATTATCCATCTCTTTGGTCTTTGAGACTACAATCGTGTATTGAATAAATGAAGAAATGACTAATTTCAATAATCACAATGCAGTATTAGAGAAGCAGAGGGGTTCAGGAGTGAATCACAGGCTTTGAAATCAGACCAAACTTAGTTCAAATCTGGGCTCCCATTGGGGAAATTATTGAACCACTCTGAGCCTCAGTTTTCTCACCTGTAAAATGGAGGTGATGATGATGGTAAAACCAGTCTTAAGTGCTTTGCAGGGGTGTGGCCAACGTCTAGTGGGATGATATATATGAAAGTGCTCCAGAAAGCCCATAAAACTAAGCCATAAGATGTTACGGGGAAAAAAACCCGGATGAACTTTTTGGCCAACCCAATACGTAGATATTAGTTATCACTGGAATCAGACTGAGACTGTAACTTAGACTCAGGGGTTCCTCTGGAAGCTCATGCTGTGAACAGTGATAGCAGGAACGCGCATGTATACAGAGGTGATGGGGAAAGAAACAAAAGAGAAACAGAAAGGGATTGCAAGGTAAGGACAAGTCATCCTAAAGGTGTGGCTGTATTAGCATGATAGGCAAATCAGGAATTGATTTATAGAAAGCTCTCCCCCTAGATTCCTTTAATTCAGTGGTTCTCAACTACTCAAGGAACTGGGAAAGTTTTATTTTACTTTATTTTTTTGGCTGTGCCACGCGACTTGCGGGATCCTAGTTCCCTGACCAGGGATCAACCCATGCACTACCCGCCTCCCCCCCCATGTCCCCCCTCTCCTCCGCAGTGAAACGCAGAGTTCCAACCACTGGACCACCAGGGAATTCCCTTGGAAAGCTTTAAAATGCATAGATACCAAGACCCCACTTGAGACCAGTGGAGCCAGAATCTGTGCTGGTGGTTTCTGGGACATTTGTTTTTTCACTTCCCAGATAATTCCATGGAATATTTATGGAGTGCTTTACTACAATGCTGGGTACCACACTAAGGACTTTGCATTCAGGTCTCAGTTAATCTTCACAAGAATCTTGTGAGATGAATACAAACACCTCCACTTTGTAAATGAAGAATATGGAGGTATAGAGATGCTAAGTAACTTGCCCAAGGCCACACAGATAGCAATAGAGCTGAACTTTACTTCTCACTCCCAAATCCTACTCTTAACTACCCCAACATACTGCTTCTCCCGGCACATTGAAAATGTGATTGAAGGCACAATAATTCCATTTACTCACACATTTCCAGAACCTTATTATTGGGTAAAGCAAGACTCACCTCTGCAGGCTGTATAAGTTATTAATAATATTGGGTCAACTGCTATGTCAGAGAGATCAAAATATACTTGTGGCTTAATTAAGACAGTACTCTGTCTATCAATGTGGATGGTCCAGAGATAACAAGACAGATCTGGAATCTCCAGGGACCCCAGGCTCCTTCCAACTCAGAGGATGCTCTGGCATCCTCAACTTGGACCTTCCTTCACATCTTCAAAGACAGCTGTTCCAGCGCCTGTCCTTATACCACCTTCCAGCCAATGGGAAGGGGTAAAAATAGGGAGTGGTGGACACTTCTTTCTGAGGGCTTTCAGCGGGAGTCATACCTATCACTTCCCACTGGCCAGAACATAGCCCCATGGCCACGCCCAGGTGCAAGTGAGGCTGAGAATTGTAGTATTCAATATATCCTAGATGGCCGTGTCTCCAGCTAAAATGTGGAGATTTCATAATTAAGAAGGAGGAAAAATCTACTGGGGGAAACGAGTTTCAGCTTCCCAAGTCCTAGGGGAGTTATGCTCAAGAACCTGGAAAGACACTGGAGTGATCAGAGAGTCATTGGAAATTTCATAGCAAGTCTAGACTATTGAGGACAAGTTAGAGATTATCAGCTCTGGACAGGTCCTTAAAATCAGAGTTGTCTGACCACTGGGAAATGAGAAAACGGATTCCCAGAGAAGGGAAAACACTGGCCCAAAGCACTTGCAAATTAGCGATGGAGAAAACCAACCCATTGCCAATCTCCGACCAACCTTTTGTACCAATCACTGTGTTAGAGCCTGTGATTTAAAAAAAAAATGTAGATGGAGAACCACACCCAGGTCTCAAGTTGCTTGGGGCCTGATGCTGAGCAGGGGCCGTGGTAGCTACCAACATCCCACTAGTGTTCACCCTCTGGGCTAATCTCAAACCTGCTCTCTCCAGAATAGACAGCCTGGGAGGGCGGGGATGTCTGGGAACTGATTTAATTTGTGTCTATTCATCGGAGAGGAAACCCGAAGTGTGATGACATCGGGAGCTACTTTGTACAAAATGATAAGAGAGAGGCAAAAGCAATCTCTTTAATTACCTTGGTTTGATCTGTCTACCTGATGCTTTTGGGGAAAGGTTAATTTAATTGATTCTCTTATGTGCAGTCCCATTACCTCTGAATATTTCCAAAACATATTTATGCGGCAAAACTTAAGTGAAGAGTGGTACATCCAGGGCCCGAGGCAAGGATTAATTTCAAACTGTCAGTGCGGCTTTTTAGCAGTTTGGTGAATCCTCTTCTGCTAATTTGTACTCAGCCATTGGGTAGAGTCCTCCTACAGCATGGCAAGAATGGAAGTTGTGTAGCTTCAGCCCCCCTGGGTCTTTAGACTTAACTAAACACGTGAAGATAAGGAAGGGGAGCTGGCAGCTACAGGGCACCGCCCTCAGACCTGTGAGCCTGACACTTCTTGTATGTTATCACTTTTAATCTGTGCTTATCATGAGCTCGGTCCTGGGCCAAGCACCTCATCTAGATGGATTCCTTGAAATTTCACGACAATCCTCTGAACTTGGTACTGTTATTGTTATTTCTTTTTCATGGATGAGGAACTAAGACCCAGTGGTTAAGTTCCTTAGCCAAGATCACATTGATAGGAAGTGGTGGGGTGAGATGGAAATGTAGCTGGTTCCCAAGACTTCCTGAATCCCTCTCCTTCCTTCTCCCTTCTCCCCCTAACATATATATTTTCTTTTAACTCCTTTTCTTTCTCTAATATTAGAACTTTGGATGTATATGTATTTGTTTGAATATATGTTTACATGTGTATGTGTGTATGTCTGTGCGTGTGTATATGTCTATGCATGTATATGTGTGTGAGTTTATGTGCATGGGATCCATCCTTTCAATAATTTTTGAGCTCTTTGCCAGGCTTGGCCGTTGATGCTGGACACACAGCCTCTGCCTTCATGGGACTCACAGGCTAATGGGGGAGGGAGGGGTCTTCCCTCTTTCTCTGGTCCCATCACAGGTCAGTGGTCAGGGCTTGTGGAGTCCCCACTGGCCACTGCCTCCCCAGCGTTACCTTCCTTGGCCAGGATCTCACTGTGTCAGGAGCACTGCGGTATTCTTCTATTTGAGAAGGGATCGAAGGAGGTGAGGAAGGCAGTATGGTCCCACATATAAGCAATATCATATATTTATCATTCTCTGTGTAGCTTACTTCACTCAGTATGACAATCCCTGGGTCTATCCACGTTGCTGCAAATGGCATTATTTCACTCTTTTTTATGGCTAATATTCCATTGTATATATGTACCACATTTTCTTTACCCATTCATCTGTCGATGGACATATAGGTTGCTTCCATGTCCTGGCTATTGTAAATAGTGCTGCTGTGAACATTGGGGTGCATGTTTCATTTTGAATTTTGCTTTTCTCCAGATATACGCCCAGGAGTGGGATTACAGGATCATATAACTACCATATATGATAGCTACCATATGTGATATGATTTTTGTTTTCTAAGAAACCTCCATACTGTTTTCCATAGTGGCTGCACCAATTTACATTCCCACCAACAGTGTAGGAGGGTTCCTTTGTCTCCACACCTGAGGGGTCCATTTTCTATCTTCCCTCATACCTGTGTTTGTATCCCCATGGATCCCTTTAAAGAAATGGTTAAATTTCTGATTCACATAAAAGCAGGATCTATTGCTCGATGATCCCAGTAAGCAAATGGAAAGGTCCTTCCCCCAACCTCCCTAGCCACAGTAGGGTACAGCTGAGCAGGCACAAAGGTCCTCATGGGTTTCCGTAAATTCGCGCTGGCATGTTCTCTAATAGACACTGAAGGAGGCGTGGGCTGTCTCAGGAATGTTCCTAACCTTTGAGATTGATGGATGAGAAGGCCGCCCATCTCCTCCCCAGAATGCTCCCTTGAGGCCATTGTCAGACACAGAATCCTGAGCTAGAGGGACAGGGAGGTAACAGGGGTTAACTCTGATATTCTTCTCCCAGTAAACAATTCATCAATTTGATGTCTTACTTTTTTCTGAGGAGGTTAGTGGCAGAGGAGAGGTAGAGTTTAATGATGATATGGTTGGAAGGGCAGATCTGTTCTTCAGTCACAATCACACAGAAATAGAGGGGACCTTTGGAAGAACCATCAGTCCCTGGGTGATTTAGAATATTCTCTGCTTACTGTATTATCGAGTTTGCATGCAAGGAATCATTAATCATCATGAACTAATGTTTAATAGAAATAATTTAAAAATTAACACGGAGCTGTAGTAATTTTCCTTAATTGTAATACTTATACAACACTATTTAATTTTTAGATTTTAATTTTAATTTTTAGGTTTCTTTATATACTACTTTTGTTTTTCTAGTCAAACAGCTAAGGACAGATTTTGACTGCAGCTCCCCCTAGTGGAGCAATTCCTAGAGTTGCCCTGGCAAGAAGCAGCTTGGCTGTAAATCTGTGCCTGCAACTCAGAGCCTCTGCCCTTGTGACTGATTTATGAATAGTCAAGGTGTCAGTGTCTAGATCATCTTTCTAGGACCTAGAACGTTGTGGGTACAGAAGTATGTCCCACAGACATTTGTTGAGGAATAAATCAAGCTGACACTCAACTTGCTTTCTCTCATCTCCATGCCATACACCTTTGCCTGGAATGCCCTTTCCCATCTCTCACCTTCACCTGGGTGGCCTGTCCTTACATCTCTGTGAAACCTTTCCTGGAACCCTCCAGATTCACTTAGGTGAGACCTTTATGCTCCCTTAGTCCCAGATATCTCCCTTCTTGATAGTAGCCGTGATGCATGTTGTGACTATTAGCTTATGTCTCTGTTTCTCCCAATAGTCTCTGAGCCCCTCGAGGTCAGGGCTGTATCTTGTTCATGTCTTTGACAAGCAGTAGGCAATAGAAGGGTTGGTACAAGCCTCTTGAATGGATGCATCAAATCACTCATTTTTGTCCTTTGTCACAACCCTTCCTTCCCTGGGATTAGTTTCCCTGTGTAAAATAAGGATGTAATAACCACAGGAACACTTATTAACCACATACTGCATGCCAAGCAGCATTTTATCATCTCAACTTGTCAACAACTCTAGGATATGGACACTTTATCACCTCCATGCTATGATGTGGAAACAGAGGTCCAAAGAGGTGTGAGGACTTGACCAGGGTCCCACGGCTAGCCAGGATTGGAAGCCAGGTATGTTTCACTAAAGACCTGAACCATCACGGCATCCTGCCTGCCCGGCCTCCAGGTGAGGGCCAGACTGGGCTATGTGCATGATGTAGATCCCAGGAGCTGAGGGGGAACAGAAGTGGAGAGAGGGAGAGCATAAAATGATGTTTCAACTTCTCTTTCTCATTTTTGGCAAGGAGGGCATTGTGATTATGAGGCAAGAAGGGTTTTACTGCCAGGATTTGAGTGGAGAATTTAAAAATTTCCAAAATGCCTCCCCAAAGGTTCTAAATTTTAAGGCACTGTAATTCTAGAACCCACTCTGCAATCCTAGTACCCACTCCCTCTGTGGCCTTGGGAAAGTACTTTCCGTCCCTATATCTCATTGCTTTCTCATCTGCAGCATGAAGATTTGGTTAGATACACTCATCCAATACATAGTTTTTAGTATCTAGTATGTGCAGGAATTGGAATCACAGCAGGACACAATGCAGACATGGTCCCTCTTGGGGTCTTTAATCTACGTGGGGAGTCAGCCATGACACAGTTGCTCACACACATAATGATTACTACCACTGTGACAAGAACACAATGCTTGGGAAAAAAGTAGTCCAGAGGGCTCTAACATAGCTGTGTCACCAATATAGCATTTGCTATGTGCTCGTCATTGTTCACTAACTCAATTAATAATCACATTAAGTTATGAAGCATATGCTATTAATATCATCCCCATTGTATAGATGAGGAAACTGAGGCTCTGAGAGGTTAAGGCATTTTCCCAAGGTCACACAGCAGCTAAGTGGCATAACCTAAATCTAGGCAGTTTGGCTCTAGAGCCTATGTTCTTAACCACCTGGGTTTATTGCTTGGAGGGCATCTAATCCAGTCTGGGAGTTGGGAAAGGCTTCCTTGAGGAAGTATCTTTCTACTGAGAGTGGAAGGATGTGAAGCAGTTTACTAGGTAGAGGGTGGAAGAGTGTTCTGCCAGAGGGAACAGTATATGAGAAGGCTCTAGGCAGGTTGGAGCTCATCAAGTTTGCCAGAGACTGAAGCAGAGATGCTCTGATGGGCTGTAGTTCCAGGATCTTACCTTCTGGATCCATTTTCTGGACCTTCTAATAGCTTTCTTAAGAAGCTTCACAAGAATCCATGCTGTGGTTCTGTGTCCTGCCCCTGCCCAGCTCTCTCTCTCTGTCTCTCTCTGGTGAAAGGTCCCACTTTAAACCAGCGTGACTCGTGAGCTTCCAAGCGAACAGACTCGTATCATGTAACCAAGAGATCTCTGAACCACCAGACCTGACTCCCTCTTGCCTTTGTTTGCCTCCTCATTATTCCTTTCCATCGATATAATTGGCAGAGCTAACTCAGTGTCAGATCGAAAGAGAGGTGGAACTCCATTTATTTGGTGGATTTCACTGCCTCTCCTTGTTCAAGAATATATGGCTGTCGTTGGCACCTCCTGCCAGCTACCACCACTGCTTACCTAGCATTCAAGCTTCTTTCAAGTCTGGCTTCTTTTTGCCCTTCAAGGTTATCTTCAATGAGTTAACATCTGCCAGGATGGTCTTCTCGTTGCTGGTAAATTCCTCACCTGAATGTGTTCCCCACTCCTCCTCTCCCCCTTTAATAGTCAACTCACAAGTGACTTTCTTACTGAATTGTTCCCTGATTGCTTAACCCACAAAGCCCTTGCTTCAGTTTAGTCTTGCATGGCTTTCTAACTGCACCCTGACTGTCACTCTTCTTTCCCGAAACCCGTTTTTCTCAAAGTGGGAGGTCTGGGTCCCCTCCCTCAGATTCACCTGGGGCATCTACTAAAAATGTGGTCAATGGTTTCCCATCGTAGCCTTCCTGCACCAGAATCTTTGAGGGAGGGGAGTTGGAATTTGTATTTTAACAACTCCTCCAAACCAGTCACATTGACGTTTAAGAACCATGGCTCGAACCAAATTGCTTTCTTCTTGAATTAATTTTAATTCTCCTGAGAGTCCTTTCAGAAATCAATTTAGCAGAATCTCTTCCTCTTCAAGAGAATGAATCAAGCCTTATTTCTGTTCAAGTATTTTTCGGCAGCTAGTTAGTCGTCTCTGGAGTGATTTTAAAGTCCATCCTTTCTTCTTCACCCTCCACGGCCACTACCCTGTTCAGGTCACCATCCTCGCTCTTGGGAACCGTCATGCCAGACCTTTCAAGCTTCTTCAGGCCTCCTCGTTATGCCTCTGGAATGCATCCTCCACCCTCTCGCTGGAGTGATTTCCCCCAGAGAGCCTACGACGTGGCACTCTCGGCCTTCGGCATCTTGGCAGCTTCTCCTGTAGAATGAGTGCTCAAATCCTTCGCTGCACAAATAGGCCCCCTCACAGCTTCATCATAACATAAGTTTCCAGTTTTCTTCCCATCATTCCAGACAATGTTCTACCACATAAGCCTTTGAAAATGTTGTTACTACTCTCTGGAATAATCTCTCCACTCAACCCACTTAGAAAACTACCATTCACCCTTTAGACCTCAACCCAAGTTGTCCCTCCCCTGAGAAAATTTACAGAACCATATCCTTTTCTCTCAATTCCTACCCCAGGACAGAGATAGTAGCTCTTTCCTCTATCTATGGCACAACAGTTCTGCATAGCATACAGTTTTTTTAAACTTTTAATGAAGTGTGTCCTATATGCCAGCCACTTTATGTCTTTTACATACATTATCTCGCCTAAGCTTCCAAAAGTCCTATGCAGTCGGTACTGTTATTATTGTCTGCGCTTTGAAAATGAGAAAACAAAAACCCAGAAAGGTAAAATTACTTGGCCAAGGTTACACAGCTAATAAGATGGAGAGTCAAGATTCAAAACTACAGCCATCTGGCTAGCACTAAGCAGCCCCCAGTAACATGCAAAAACTCAAAAACCCAGAGAGAACAGGCTGAACGCTGTCTGTGTCAAGACAGCGAGATGGTCCAGCATCCATATTGTATGGTCTTTATGGTAAATGAGGATAATCGGAATATTCTAGGAAATAGGAAGCAGTACCCATTTGAGGTGCTGTCACATAACCTAGAGAAACTTGTTTTAAGCTAAACTATCAGAGAAAGGTAAAAGAACCCAGAGAAACTGAGCCATCTCTTTGTGAACAGAAAATTGAAAATGGCACTGAAGCATTGGATTTAGAGCTAATCTCCTATGCCTGATGAAGCCACAATAATTTATTTTGAAAACTCCAGGGACAGTTTATTCCTAATAGGTACCTATGGAATGAATCCAGTGTTTTTTGAACCGTGACAACCCTTATTTCCTTCTTAATGCATCTAAAATTTTGTTTAAAGCAGAAAGCATAAACTTTAATATTAGCTCTACAAGGGGTTGGCATATGAGGTCACTCACTGAAGGTAGATGTTGGGACAGGTATTTTCTCGTATGCTGCTCTTTTCCTGTTGTTTTTTCAAGTCACTTATACCCACTGTAATTGTCATGAGGTAGTAGGAAGGAAGAGGGAATGCAGCACTCCGTTTTTCTTGCTCTGACACCACAGTACTGATAACCACCCTAGAGGCAGAATGCCATAGAACTATCATAAGCTTTGCAGTCAGACCTAACATCTTGGTTCTATTAACATCACACCTTAGGCAAGACATTTAATCTCCCTGACCCTTGATTCCTTCATCACCATGAAATTGACTATCTCTCTCACAAAATTGTTATTAGGATCAGATTAAATAATGCAGATAAGTCACCCGGCACGTAGTAGGTCCACAGTAAATGGCACCTATCATCATATGAACATTTAAGGTATGTGTTGATGTGGGTGAATTTGAATCTTCTGTTTTAGTAGCTTTATTTGTTTGGTTTTTTTCTCTTTGTTTTTCCTTCCTGTGTTCCTCCTTAGACTATAAGTTTTTTTTGGAGTTTTGGCTTTCCCAAGTAGCACTGACTTCAGCCTGCTCTAAAGCTAAAAGCCACAAAAACAAACAATTGAACCCTTGTTTATTTTACTTCTTTCAAGTTTTGACTCTCTTACACGTCTTTGTATTTTTGTTTACCTTCCACTGGCTCTGGAGTTTATAGCTGTTACCTGAGGGAGGGTCAGTTACCCATCATCATCACCATATTATTACATTTTTTAAAGTTTTCTAGTCTTCGATCTTTGAAGGATCATTCTTGGGATCTGACTTAAAGAAGGGTACTGTGTATGAGCCACAGTAGCGTGTGTGTGGGTGTGTGTGTGTGTGTGTGTTTAACCCACAATCTTTGAAATTGATATTTTTATCTCTATTTAAAGATGAGTAATAAAACCACATGGGCTGGAAATTGGGGTGAATTGAGTTCCAGCCTGACCCCAGGACAGGACTGAGTGGATTTCTGAAAGAATGCCTGGGCATTCTTTGCTATAATCACTTTGTCAGTGAAGGCTAGGTAAACATCTGCTTGTGCAGAAATGGCCCAGGTAACTGAAATTGTTATGAGTCATGCGTGTTGGGAAGATGGGAGTTGAGGTGTTTACTTCTTCAGTTGACCAAATCATTGCCTCACTTTGAATTGCCTTGTCTATGAACTATCCCAGGTGATGCTCCATATAGAGACGTCACCTTATATCCATGGTCGAGGCTCTAAGGTCGGCTCATAAGGTTAAAAAAAATTACATAGCATGGAGCCACACTGGAGAACCACACACCTCCTCCCTATCTGTCCAATATGGCTGGATTTTAATCCAGTTTTGCCACAGATGATCAGTTCTTCGTTTGGTGAAAGAGCTGATATACTAGTTAGGGTAAGTAACGCAAGATGCTATAACAAACCCCAAAATTGTGTACTTAGAGCCTTAAAAGTTTATCTTGCTTATAAAATGTCTATTGAAGACATTCCAAGTCAACAAGTAACCTTCCTCATGGACACTCAGGCATGTAAATTCCTTCTCTCTTGGGGCTCTACCAAGAACCTTGGGTCCTGAGTTCCTTGGTGGGTCCTCAGCATCCATCTGGAAGAGAAGTGAGTAATACGGAGGATGACACAGGGGCTTTTAACGCGTTGGGTTTGGAAGTGACGCAACCACAGGCAGGACTCAGTCAGTACCTAACTGTGAGGGAGGCTGGGATGTGGAGTCTAGCTTTATGCCCAGGAGGAACAGGAAATGAGTTTTAGTGAAAACCCAGAATCCTCCACCACACTTTTCTAACATTGCGATCTAAAATCACTCCCTTTTTGCAAGATGCTCACACTTTGAGAGGCGCAAGAGAATGGAGACTAAGAGAGTGGCAGATATTCATGACCTGTTGCTTAGTCAGTAGTCATCTTGTAGAACGTTAAGCCAAGTTGCCCAAATTATTTAACTTTCTTTTTTTTTTTTTTAAATAATTGTTGTTTTAATTGATTATTTATTTTTTGGCTGCAATGGGTCTTCGTTGCTGCGCATGGGCTTTCTCTAGTTGGAGCAAGCGGGGGCTACTCTTGATTGTGGTGTGCAGGCTGCTCATTGCAGTGGCTTCTCTTGCTGCAGAGCATAGGCTCTAGGCACGCGGGCTTCAGTAGTTGCAGCACGTGGGCTCAGTAGTAGTGGCTCGTGGGCTCTAGACGCGCAGGCTCAGTAGTTGTGGAGCACGGGCTTAGTTGCTCTACGGCATGTGGGATCTTCCCAGAGGAGGGCTCAAACCCGTGTCCCCTGCATTGGCAGGCGGATTCTTAACGACTGCGCCACCAGGGAAGCCCTTAACTTTCTTTCTTTATCTGAGCTCATGTAGATGGATTCATGTCACTTAATGATGCAGCTGATGTGATTGAATTAGGTGTATCTTATCCATTCTGCCCAGCACAGTGCCAGAGAGGGAGAGAATGCTCAGTAAATGTTTACTGAATAAAGGAGTGGATGGAGAAAGAGGAAGGGGAAGGAAAGGGAAGGGAAGGAAAGGAAAGAGGGAGGGAGGGAAGGAGGGAAGGAGGTCAGTCAGTGGAAAAATACATCCTGTGAAGCTGCAGATACCACACACCTATTTAGCAAAGAATATCATTCATTTGTGAACCAAGGTGGGAGCATAACACAGTCCCACCACCTGGAAAGCCTCTCAGTAAATACAAACCATTACCCTTCCCCCACCCTCTGCCCCAGTGCACACACCACATATTTCCATTGGTTCTCCTCTGAGATCTATCAGGTCAATTTCTGTTGGAGGAAAGACAAAGCAATAATAAAAGAAACAAACAAAAAAAAACAAAAAAAAACTTTTCCATGAACTAATCAAAAGCCTTAGTCAATTCTCCCTGTTTCCTTCTCTCCCCCAGAGAGGAGGAGGGAGGGCTCCCATTGAGAGCACTCGTTTTCCTGAGTGGGTTCTGATCAAGGACAGAACGTTAGGTTTTTTTCCTTTAAGAGAACATAGCACTCCTTTTAGAATTCATTGGGACATTTTGGAACACAAACAACAACAGCGGAAGGCCCTCAGTGGTGATAATTTAATGTAAGATGTCAGTGACACACCGTGATGGTCTAGTCAGCTTCCCTGGAGGCAGTTTCTTTTGTGTCTTGCCTGGGAGAGTGGGTGTCCATACACTCATACACCAGCCCAGCGCCCTCACCCACATTTCCTCTTTTCCCATCCCCTTTTTCACCGTGCTTTTCTGATTCCAATTCAAAGGACTCCTGGGGAGGCAAAGGAAGTTGGACTTTTTTCCAAGCTTCTAATCAGGAGAGAGAGTCTACAAGCCAAAACTAACCCACACGCATTTTTAGTTTTGGCCAGGAAGTATTTTACATTTTCAATGAATTATTCCAGCATTTAACATGGAAGACGTTTGCATGAGCAATCCCAAGTTCAGGCATCCCTAGAAAAATCAGAAGAGTTCACAACCCAGGACCCACATTCCGGTACTATGAATAGGCGAGCATGCCGCTTAATTTGGGTTTTTCCCTGATATGCCATACTGTCCATATGCATTTTCTCTCAGTTGTCATAGGCATCTGACCTTATGAACCTGCCCCTAAGCTTCGTTATCCCCCAAGCTCTGGTCTCCCCCATAGATTTGCCCGGGTTTCTCCATTTCTTGGAGAAGAGAACCACAGAAGCTAACCGGATCTGTACTATTGTAATGGAAATTTCCACCCCATGAAAGGAAAGACTAGTTCAAGATTTTTTATTTTTTCATTCAAGAGGTTTTGCTACAGTCAACTTTCAGTCCTGCCAAGGCATTTAGTTGATGGAGTCGGTTGGAATGAGATTGGGCTGTTAGTGGTGTTGGCCAAAGTCTTTGCCATTTCACTGAAGAGCAGTGTCATCGGAAACAAGGCCATGGACAAGAATGTAACCCAACCCCCCTCCTGCCCTAGATCCTGGGCTGGGCCCTGAAGATAAAGTCTAAAGGAAGGAAGACCCACTCTGCCTACCTGCCCATCCTGCTATTTCATTGTATATGCACTAGAACTGCAACCAAAGTTCTCGAAAGCTTTAGGCTCAAAAAAATACAAGTGATTCAGTCCAGGGGTTTTTCCATCAGGATCCAGTGGAAATTGGAGAAGTCGAGGGTCAGCCCAGGGGGCTACTGAGCTTCCCATCACATTCAGGCATTCATAAAATACTCATCAAAGCTATTTTGTGACGGGTAGACAATGGTGAGCAAAAGTAGACAGAATCCATACCCTCAGAAAGAAAGTCAGACCTAAAAGAGAGGGGAAGGGCACTGGGGCCATGCATTCGTATGTCAGAGAATCCAGCCTGGGCTTGGTGGCTTCCTGGTTAAGTGATAAAATCCAAAGGACAAATGGAAACTAATGAGGTGAAGGGGAGCAGGTAGGGAGTGCTTCAGAGAAAGAGGATGGCGGATTCAAGAGCTTGGGGTGGAGGGAACATGAGTCGTGTAAGGAATTAGAAGCAGGTCAGTGACTGAGATAAAACAGGGAAATGGGAAGGTTTCAGGCCATGCAGGGCTTTTCAGATCATGGTATGGGCCCTGGGCTTTATCCTAAGAAAAATTTAAAGGTTTCATAGCCCCGTGGAGTCAGCCAGAAAATCCCATTTTTATCATCTTTCTATGCTACAGTTCATGATATGTTCTCACTGAAACAGTGGATTCTATAGTTAAAAACAGTTGGAAAAACCATTGCTCCAGCCACCGCTTTTATTTTTTTTTAAATAAAAAAATAAATATTTTTAATCTTTTTAAAAAATTTCTTTCTTTATTATTTTTTGGCTGCATTGGCTTTTTGTTGCTGGGCGCAGGCTTTCTCTAGTTGCGGCGAGCGGGGGCTACTCTTGGTTGCGGTGCGCGGGCTTCTCATTGCGGTGGCTTCTCTTGTCACGGAGCACGGGCTCTAGGTGCACGGGCTTCAGTAGTTGTGTCACACGGACTCAGTAGTTGTGGCTCGTGGGCTCTAGAGCTCAGACTCAGTAGTTATGGCGCACCGGCTTAGTTGCTCCGCGGCATGTGGGATCTTCCCAGACCAGGGCTCGAACCCGTGTCCCCTGCATTGGTAGGCGGATTCCCAACCACTGCACCACCAGGGAAGTCTCCAGCCACTGCTTTTAGAAGTGAGGAAACAGGCTCAGAATGGGACATAAGCAGGCACAGCCCGAGAAGATAGGGGGCTTTGAAGCAGATGGTCCGCCTGGAGAGAGAGAGAGGTGGCAGGTGGGGTGCAGCTGGAGATGAGAGGAAAGGCAAAATACAATGCCTGGAGAGGAAGATTGCAGATGGTGGCCAAGTATCAGGGTGAGATTAGAGCAGGAAGCTGGACCCCAGCCTTGGGTTCAGCACTCTGGTCCTTGAGACAGGGATTGGCAAGACTAAGCAGAATTGATAAGGCATGGGCTGAGCCTGGGACAGAGGCAGAAACCCTGTTGCCAGAACCAAAGCCCAATGCAGTATCAGTCATCTGAGCACCCAGGAGGGCTGGGTCCTAAATCCCAGAGTGGGGGTGGGCTGAGGGGCCTTAAGCCCCTCCCACCAGTGGTCAGAATTACTTGCAATGAATTATGTGACTGTGATGAGGCTTAATTTGTCCACATAACCCTCTCCTTGACCCCCAGTTTGTTTTTAAAGCAAAATAGCTGTTTCATCATGGGGAAATTGTCTTTCACTTACCTCTGGCTGATTGCAATTCCAAAAGAGAACAGCAAAAACCTAATAAGAGGAAGCAAGGAAATGGATTCATTTCCTGGCTATAGGCACAGGCTGGATGGCCCTGGACATGTCTCTTTACCCTGCTGGGCATCAGCTTTCCCATCTGCAGGGTGGAAACAATGACGCATTCCACTTTATCTTGAACTTCATGGGAACTGTCATAGCACATGTGATTTGTATCTGTTTAGAGGATCATAACCAACCGAAAGGGATGCACACCGTCACCCCAAGATGCACACCGTCACCCCAAAATGCACACACCCTACACCACTGGGCATATAATTTAGTTGGTTCACAGACCACATCCCCCCAAAGCCTATCCCTGCAGCCCAGGTTAAGAACTCCTGTTTACTTTTTGTTTGTTTTCTTCCGTGAGAGCAGAGCTTCAACTTCCCTTTCTCTCCCTAGGACCCAGCACACAGCTGGACTCAGTCAAAGTTCCTAAATTAGGGGGGAATTGAATAATCAGGCGATAGCATGGATTGGGCCCATGTGACATGTCCAATGTTGTGCAAGGCCCAGAGGCAATGCAGGGGCTACACGATGCCATTTTCTGCCCACACTTTGCTTGGAATTCAGTTGTACCCACAGCAATATTGTAAGGACCAAAGAAGAAACTACAAGAGAAATGGATGACTTTTGGGGGTCAGTGACCTCCTAAAGCATTGAAGGAGGGGGAAGTTTTAAAGTCTGGTGGTTAAGAAAGAGGCTTTGGAGTAAACTTTATTTGAAACCTAGCTGTGTGTCCTTGGGCAGGTCGCTTCACCTCTCTGAGGCCATCTGAAAAATGGAAACAGTGATAGAGCCTGCCGCACAGAGCCATTCTGAGGATGAAATGTGCTGATGTACGTGAAGTACTTAGGACAGGGCCTGGCACACGGAAAGAGGCAATAAATGTTAGCTATTCTTAGCTATTCACATCGAGACCCGTTTGCCCAGATATGCTGCAGGACCCAGGATTCAAGGTTATAGATTCTGTGATGAAAAAGAAGAGGGAGCTAAAACCTGGAACTGTGCAAAGCAGGAATATCATTTGGAGGATGACATATGAGAATTAGCCGGCTGGAGCTCAGAGGGAATTTCAGGGAGGAAGCAGCTTGCCCAGAGGAAAGGTGTGAACAGACAGTAACACCTTGTTTTTAACAAACCTCAACAAAAGGAATTTGGAGCCAGTTGGCTCAGATTTGGAAGGGAGGGAAAGAAGGGTGGGCAGCTTACACTTAGAAAGAGAGAAAGGAGAGATAAAAGTAGAACATAGAATCGCGGTTTGGGGGACAGACAGGGGCCGGTTGGAAATTGAACTCTTGACATTGATGAACAAAATCATATGCCTGGAGGTCATGTGTCTGGATCCTGGTCCCACTTTTCTCTCAATATTTTGCTGCGAGCCCTTTGTCCGGTCATTTGGAAGAGGAAGGGTTTAAAGTAGGTCACCTACAAGGTTATTTTGCTAGATTTCCACAAATCTAACCATCCAGACAGGACTAGCTCTAACAATTTAGGCAGGATCTGTTGACCTCAGGGCCCCAGGGATGGACACGGAGTTGGGGTGACTGAGGGCCTGCGGCTGTGCAGGAAGAGAATGTGAGCTTGAATCCTGGCTCTGTCACATGCTGGCTCTGTGGCTTCACTGTCTGAGCCTCAGTTTCCTCCACTGTAAAATATTTCATCAACTCTAAGATGGCATTGATTATAAGATACCTAATATTTTATGGGTCACTAAGGAATTTAAAAATGCAGCCAATGGGACAAAGACATACTGTGTGTCCAGATTTCAGAGATGTGTCTCATCTCAGAGATGTTAAATTGTCAATCAGTGTGGACCTGAGAATCGGTGAAATACAGTAACACCTACTTCATGGGGTTGCATGGGTGATAACTGAGATGACACATTTAGAGTGCCTGGCATATCAGTGCTGAAAGTGAATGACTAGGTATAAATTAGGCAGGCCCTCAGTATGTGTTTATTGAACTAAAGAAATGGTTTCTTCAAAGGAGGAGAGCAAAATGGTTCAAGAGAAACATTTCTCAGAACTGAACTTCTATCAATTTTTACATGGGTGGTATTTGGTTAGAACTGAATTATATATATGTAAATACCTGTTGTAATTTTTTTTTAATTTAAAAAATTAGAATGTTAAATGAGATCATTGTGTGGTTCAATTTTGGCCTTAGATACAGTTTTGCATATACAGGTAAGGCCCTGATTTTCTTTTCCTTTGCCTGGAGACCTTTCTTGATGGACTACTTTCTTGATGGGCTACTCCTGCCATCTTGGATTGGCGAACCAACATGGCAAAGGCAATTCCTCTTGTTCTCAAAAGAAAATTGGCCCCTTATGGAGACACAGGAAGAGATAAGAGAAAGGAAGAGAAGGAGAGACTCCATCCAAAAGGGAATTGGAGAGCAAAGCTGTGAGAGGTAGGGAGAAACCCCATAAAGAAGTAAGTGAATGGATAAAAGGAATTCCTTAGGCCTTCATTTCACAGCCTGAAGTTTAGGCCCCTGCAGCCTGTATTGGGCTTAGGATCAAGTTTTCATTTCCAGTGCCTTGTCAGGGATCATTTCAAATATGTTCACCTCTAGAAAGAAGGGCCATTTGGCTGCTGGCGGTGAGCAAGGATCTGAGGAGAGATGGAGGCCAACTTGTCTGATTAGCTGGGCCTTATCTGCAGAGCCAGATACCATGAGCAAGCTTTGCAAGGTGCTAAACCATCCCGACTTCTCTCTGCCACCAGCAAAGCTGAGGTCCCAGCTTCTCCTTATCAAGTGACAGGAGCACTTGGTGAAGCCAGGGAAATTGGATTTGAGTGATTCCCATCCTCCTCTCTCCCTGCCCCCAACCTAGAGCATTCCGATCAGCCAGCTAGTTAAAGGGACAGTTCCTTTTGGGAGCAATGCCCAGAGAGGAAGAAACAGAGAACCAGGGAAAGCCGGGGCCTTGCCAAGGCCACACGATCAATTGGTGGAGGGGCTGGGAAAGGAATCCAGTTCTTTTGGCTACATCAGTCTTTCCCTTGTCTTAGAATTTTTCCCAAGAAATCACTCAACACCTGAGGGTACAGCTGACCCATCCCCAAGGTGCTGGATGTTGCATTTATTGTTCTCAAAAATGATCTAGGAGGTAGAGGCATTGCCCTTAATGCAAATAGAACTTGACCACAATAATAATAATAATAATAGTGGCCATAACTTATCAGACATTAAGCTACTAATTTTCATTAAATTCATACAACCACCCCATGAAGTGGTTCGATTATTGTCCCCACTTTGCAAATGGGAAAACTGAGGCTTGGAGAGGAAAGGTCACTTGCTGAAGGCCATGCAACTAGGAGGTCAGTGGCAGGGTTTGGCCTGGACCCCAGGTTTCTGGTGTCAAAGCCAGAGCTCTTAATCAATGGGCTCTTCTGCCTGCCCAGAGGGGTACATGAGCAGAACCAGGATTTGAACCCAGGACTCCTGACTCTTAGCTCTTTTGACTAGTGATGACTATAGTAACTCGTTAATTACCATCTCATTTACTCTACTCAACAACCTCGAGAACCTGTGTGATGACCTGCAGTCACCCAGGGTCACACCACTAGTCAGCAGGGCTGGGACTCAAAAACTCCCCATCCTCCCCTCCCCCAAGCACCACAGGGATATTTTAAACCCCTAACCTGATCGTGTCAGCCTTCTGCCCACAGCCCTGCTTGAAACCAAACCCAAACTCCTCCTCGGGACTTCAAAACATGCATGCTCCAACCCGTTTCTGCCTCCAGCTGCATTGCTAACATCCTCCCTTCACTCTGCTTTGACCACGCTGGCTCCTCCCACCACAGGGCCTTTGCACCTGCTGTTCTCTCTTCCTAAACATTCCCTTCATATGCTCCTCCCTGCCTTTTGGCCTCGTTAATGTCTCCTTCAGATCTCAGCCTGTCACTTCCACAGAGAGCTCTCTCTCTTCCTCTGGGGTATCCATCCTTTTGTGATTCCACATTAATGATGGGATTATTTAATTGTGTAATTAGTTAAGTTCCCACCCAACCAATTCCTATCTGTGTGGCCATGAGCCCGTCCTTTCCCCTTTCTGGCCCTCACTCTCTTAATCTGTAAAACAGATGACAAGCCTCCAAGGGCTGGTCCGAGATGGGCTCCTGGGGCCCTAAGTGGGCCTGGCAAACGTGCTTCTATGGGAAATCTCCTCCCCGAGGGATTTCCACTTAGACTTGCCATAGAACAGCTTCTAAAATCCCTTTGCCACCTGTTGCGATAGAAGGCCAGGAGCCTGGCTTTTTCTCATAAGAGGTGAATTGAATCCTGAACGCGGGAGGCATTCTGAGGCAGGTGCTGACAAGAAATGAACACAGACATTCATTTCACTGCTCCTTCTACAAACAGTTCCTGGAGATCAGTCAGCCTCCTGGATGCTGGGGCACAGAGGTAAATTAGACATGCTCCCTGCCTTTTATGAACATGCAGTTGAGTAGGGAAACAGATGCAGGTGTGCAAATAACCATCCAGTAGGAGAGGAAACTGAGGTCTCCCCTTTGTTGAGGGCATGTATGTTTCAGGCAGTGCTAAGTGCTTTATAAATACCATTTCATTGTCCCTTTTCAATTCCAACCAAAGCCCTCTGAAGTACTAGTAATATCCCCATTTCACAGATGCAGCAACCGAGGCTCAAAGAGGTGAAGTAAGTATCCAGGCCACACGAAGAGCAGTGGGCTTTGTTCTATTTCTTTGCCAAAGATGATTCCCTGGCCACAGCCAGAATTCTCACATGTCTTGATGGAGGCAGCATGCTGTAATATTGGAAAGTCCTGGATTCAAGTCCTGGTTCTGGCACCAACAAGCACATGACTTTTCTAAGCTGACAGAGTAGGGATCCCATCACCTTTCTCTCAGGGTGGATTTTTTTGTTTTGTTTTGTTTTGTTTAAACTCTTTTTTTTTCTTTTTAAATTTATTTTTTAAATTCTGATAAAATATACATAACATAAAAGTTGCCATTTTAACCATTTTTTAAAACATCTTTATTGGAGTATAATTGCTTTACAATGTTGTGTTAGTTTCTGCTGTATAACAAAGTGAATCAGCTATATGTATATATATATCCCCATATCCCCTCCCTCTTGCGTCTGCCTCCCACCCTCCCTATCGCACCCCTCTAGGTGGTCACAAAGCACCAAGCTGATCTCCCTGTGCGATGCAGCTGCTTCCCACTAGCTATCTATTTTACATTTGGTAGTGTATATATGTCAATGCTACTCTCCCACTTCGTCCCAGCTTACCCTTCCCCCTCCCCCTGTCCCCAAGTCCATTCTCTACATCTGCGTGTTTATTCCTGTCCTGCCCCTAGGTTCATCAGAACCTTTTTTTTTTTTTTTTTTAGATTCCATATATATTTGTTAGCATACAATATTTGTTTTTCTCTTTCTGACTTACTTCACTCTGTATGACAGACTCTAGGTCCATCCACCTCACTACAAATAGCTCAATTTCGTTTCTTTTTATGATGGAGTAATATTCCATTGTATATATGTGCCACATCTTCTTTATCCATTCATCTGTCAATGGACACTTAGGTTCACAGGGTGGTTTTAATGTTTAAGTGAAGCAAATCTTGTGAATGTTTCCAGTTTCTCTTCATAGAAGATGTTGGGGGAAAAAAATGCAAGTTTTCCTCACTCCTGGCAAACGTCAGTAGGAAAGCAGGTAGGATGTGAATAGCATCACAGTGGAAACATAAACAAGATAGAGTCCTGTGTGCCTTTTTTACAGAATCTGTTCTATATATGGCCAATTTGAAAGAATTAAGCAATTAGAACTTGTCATTGAGCAAATGACTTGCTGCTTTGTTTTCCATATGAACTCTCGTCTCTGACGTCAACAACCTTTCTCTTGTGAATCTGTCTTCTGAGCCCAGGGAGCCTACGTAAGCCGGGAAATCCGCCACTTTCTAAAAGCATTTTTTCTTAATCTCATGCCATGAGAAAAACCAATAAAAAGCATTAAGCAGAAGCCCAAGGGGTACTCATTAAAGCTTCTGGCTGTGGGAACAGGGCAGATTTGTCCTTGGCAATGAAGAGGGACATGCAGTGCCCAGTGACAGCAATGACAACAATGAGAACAATGTCCGTCCACCAGGGCACCAGGTAGGTGACGAGGAGGCTGGACGAGTGATACCAGTGAGTTTTGGTGGTAGAATTAAGCCTCACAGCAAGTGGAAAATGCATGAATGCTGGCGTCTAATGGCTCTAGTGAGAACCCTGGGTCCACCACCTACTTGCTGTGGGACTGTGGGCACGTGGCTCCATCTTTCTGGCCACAGATGCCATATCTGCCAGATGGAAATCATCATACACTCATTTGTTCATTCAACAAATATTTACTGAGCACCTGCTATGTACCAGGCACTGTTCTAGGTACTAGGGCTGCAGTGCTGAACAAGACTGGCAAACCGCCACCAGTGGAGCTGACATTTGCGTAGAATCTTAAGTCAGAGAGTAATAATAACGAACCTTCACTGACCCTGTCCTCTTCAATCCCCTCCACATCTCTTTGAGGCAGGCAGAGCAGCTGTTGTGTCTCCACTGTACAGATGAGGAAACTGAGGCTCAGGAGCACCCCGCAGCATTAGGGTGTGTCCTCCCAGCTCTTTCCACTCTACCAGCTGTCTTGGGGGGGAATCAGATCTTATTGCCAGGTGAGATCACGGGACAGACACTGTGCAGGCCTCTTCCTCAACCTGAAATTCATCCCTGGGATGTCACCCTATGTAGCGTGTGCAGAATCTGTGATGGGAATTGCCATGTAGTCCCACAATCTCCTGCCTCTCTCTCCCCCATCAGATTGTGAGGTCTTCCAGGGCAGGGACCATTGTATCCCCAGGGCTTAGCATGAAGTCTGGCACCCAGTAAATGCTCAGGGAATACATGTTGAAATAGAAGAAGGGATGAAGGAGGAAGAAAGGAAGAGAGGGAAGGGAAGAAGGAAAAAAGAGGGAAGAGGAATTTCTGGCTTATATCACACAATAAATATTAGACTGATGGATTGATGACTGGATGGATGGATAGATAGAAGGAAGGCAGGATGGATGGATGGGTGGATACATGGATGGATGGATAGAGGATGGATGGATGGATGGATGGATGGATGGGTAGAGGGTGGATGGATAGGTGGATGAATAGATAAATGGATGGAAGGAAACGTGGGTGGGTGGATGGATGGATGGATGGATAGATAGGTAGATGGATAGATAGGTGGATGGATAGATAGACCCATGGATGGAAGGAAGGGAAGCTACCTGGCTGGCTGGATGATAGCAGAAAGAGAGGAAAGAAAAGAAGGGAGGGACTTCCCTGGTGGTCCAGCAGTTAAGACTCCACACTCCCAGTGCATGGGGCCCGGGTTTGACCCCTGGTCCGGGAACTAGATCCCACATGCTGCAGCTAAAAGATCCCGCATGCCACAACTAAGACCTGGCGCAGCCAAATAAATAAATAAAATAAATATTTTTAAAAAAAGAAAAAGAAGGGGAAAATGAAAGGAGTAGGAATGGAGAGAGGGAGGAATAGGTGAGCTTCCTTTGGAAGAGTCCATGAATGTTGAACAAATAATGAAATGCAACTCAAATTCCTTCTGTCACTCCCACAGCTGACCCCCTGCCCTTGCCCATCTGATTCTCCCCACGGCCTTCAAGGCCCCATTAAATCTTCCCTCTGCTGTCTGTTCCAGCCCACAGAGACTGGTCTTTTTTCTAACATGGTGTGTTCTCATTGTCTAACTGCCAGTGAGCATCTTGGTTACCCAGTGTCACTTGCCCTGATTGAAACCAGCCTTAGTGCTTGTTAGCATTGGGCAGTGGTTAATCATGGGGCTGTAGGAGGAATTCTGGCTCTGCCACTTCCTAACAAAATGACAGAAAGTTATTCCAACTCCTGAAGCCTGTGCTGTCCTGTACGTGAAATAGAGACACCGTCACTGCCCCATAGAGGTGTCAGGAAGACTGCCCATGAGAAAGTGTGCAGCGAGCTTCCTGAGAGATTCAGGGCATAGCGAGCCCTCGCTCAGGTTAGTGACCACCAGTATTATTGTTGTGATCTGTGAACATCTCTTCAACGCAACAACACTGTGAGGTTTTAAAAGACAACTACCATCTCTCCTCCCCAGGGTGCGCGCGCGCGCGCGCGCACACACACACACACACACACACACACACAAACACACACACACACACACACACACACACACCCCTAGCATAGGGTTAAGAATCCACAATGCTTATTGGTTGATGTCTGCTTGGACCCAAGTCCAGGAAGTTTCATTTCTAAAGATCTATGTTAGGTGAGATTTGATTTGCCAAGAATTTTATCCAGGCAAACTTTTTAGAAATGACTGTATTGCAGAAAAGAATGAAAAATCAGTGCATGTTCTCAACAAGCTTGTGGAGCCTCTGATGCTCTTGGGTTATCAGTAGGTGATGATAGGATTTCCCAGAGCGTGGGCCCAGAACCCCTTCCATCAGAACTCCCTAAATCAGAAACACTTAAGCTCAGGGCCTGGGAACCTGCATTTTAATCAGTTGCTTAGGTGATTCTAGTGCATGCTTACTTAGGGAACTACTGCCATGCACAGCTTTGTAGAAACCTACAGTTCAGAGCCTGGGAGCCTTTGAGAGTTTCTAGTCTAACTTCTTCACTTTACAGATTGGGGAAAGTGAGGCCCAGAGAGTGTAAGCGACCTATGCAAGGTCACACAGCAAGACTGTGACAGGGCCAGGACACAGACCAAGGGCTCCAGTTTCACTGCCACGCTAGCTTTCCTCCGTTGCACCACTTACCTCTTCCTCTGGAAGGAGTCCTTGCTGGCTCAAGGGGAAGAAGGAAATTAGCATTTATTGAACCTTTACTGTATACCAGGCACTTGACATAGGACCTTCCAGCAGTCCTTAGGGCTAGGTATTATGCCTGTCATTCTAGAGAAGGAAGCTGTGAACTGGAGAGAGAAACCATCATATTTGCTGAGAAACAAAACCTGCTTTTGTATAAGAACAATTCCAATATTACAGGGGAAATTGAGGGGAGCCCTCTCATCATACATGTGGTGAAAATGATCTTAAAATGGCTTAATAGGAAAAAAAATATTTTTTCATTCATGGAAACAGAATATACTACGTATTGAAACCCACTAGGAATCCCTAATAACACTGGCCCATGGCATGTTGTTGCCATTATAATTTTATTCGTAGCAGTGGTTCTCAGCTGGGGGCAATTTTGCCCCCCAGGAAACATGCAGCAATGTCTAGAGACATTTTTGGTTGTCACAACTGGGCAGCGACCACTGGCATCTAGTGGGTAGAGGCCAGGGATGCTGCTAAATTTCCTGTGGTGCCTAGGATTGTCTCCCAATCCAAGAACTGCCGGTCCAAAATGTCAGTAGTGCCAGGGTTGAGAAACCCTGATCTGTAAGATGTGAAGCTCTTCCTTTGGTTGTGATGTCGTTTGTGGTTGTCTCTACCATGAGGAGGCAGTATAACCTCTGGTCCTGGTGGCTCACCCCAGATGTGATAGGCTTTCAACTCTTCCCTTGGATGTTTAATCTTCTATCCACAAAATGAGTCTGTTAGGGTGGTGTGAGATGAGGTGTGTGAAAAAAGAGAGAAAATAGGTTACATGTGAATGAAGTCTCCTGGCAGAGATCATGCAACTGCTAAGAAGTTAGATGTCAACCCCAGGTCTGTCTAAATCCAAAGGTAATGATATTTCAAGTACTGTCTCTTGCCTTATAGATGAAATTCTCACAAAGCGAGATTTTGCAACATTAGCCACAGTAATTCCTTTGTATCAAACACAATCTATTTGTAATTACATTGTAGAGTAACTTGAGTTTCTCAAGTTGAATTTCAAGCATAATTTATGACACAGAATATCTGCTCCTTGGCCTCTCCTTCAGTGGGAGGAAGTGTTGCTTAGGGATGGAGAATGCAGATTTTATGCTCAGCCCGAGTTTGAATCCTGGCCCTGATGATTCTTAGCTATGTGACCTTGAGAAAATCCCTTCATTTCTCTGGGGATAATAATAGAATCCACATGAGAAGATTATTGTGAGTTTTAATTCAGATAATGCAGGTAGAGTGCTTAGTATAGTGTTTGGTACATGGAAAATAATAAATGTTGACAGTAATAATTATTATCGTTGTCCTCATTGTTGCTATAATTAAGTCCCCAGGATAGGGAGAAGGTGGGAAATTGAGAGTCTGGGGCATAGTCGGCATTTGTAAAGCAAAGCTGGTACTGTCTGGGTCTGATAATTCATAGCTCATTAAATCTGACCTGTCATTTCTGCTTTTAATGAAAATATATTCAGTATCAGAATTAATTACTATTAAAGTGGCCTTGTTATTAAGCACTGAGGGATCAGTGGCAAACCCAGTGGGGTTATCATCATTGAGTAAAACGTCTCAAGGAAAAAGAGAAAAAAAAGCTGACTTAATGCACCATCCTGAGTCCAATTGGAAAATCCCTAACAACGCTGGCTGCTGCTGACAATTAATCTGAGGAGGTTGTAAATCGTGAGAGAGCTTTTGGAGGCAGAAACTGAGGTGGGAGGGAAATGAGGAAGAAGTCGACTTATCCTCACTGTCTTGGATGTTTCTAAATTGGCAATTCTGCAACCAAGGAGGAGTTAGGGAGGTCTGAGGACACTTGCTACCCTGATGAGCAGTATGATTGTTTAAAACTCACTTTGGCCACTGGCTGGAGAATTGTTTAAAACTCACTGGCCACTGGCTGAAGAAGGGTGAAGTGGGAGAAGTAGGAAGTTATTACTATCATCTGGATAAGAGTTTAAAGATGTTTGACATAGGATTAAGGTGGTGAAGTGGTGATGGAGAAAGCACACAGATGCAAGGTATGTTTGCCTCCCCTGGATTAGGGATTAAGCAGCTAGATGGATGTCAATACCTGTATCAGTCAGCTATTGCCTTGATAATGCTGCATAACAAATCACACCACCCCACCCCCCACCCCCGCCCCCAGCTCAGGTGGGTCTGCAGTCATCTGCAAATCAGCTAGGCTCTAAGAAATCTGTTTTAGGGGGCTTCCCTGGTGGCACAGTGGTTAAGAATCCACCTGCCAATGCAGGGGACATGGGTTCGAGCCCTGGTCCGGGAAGATCCCACATGCTGCGGAGTAACTAAGCCCGTGCACCACAACTATTGAACCCACGTGCCACAACTACTGAAGCCTGTGCACCTAGAGCCCGTGCTCTGCAACAAGAGAAGCTACCACAATGAGAAGCCCGCGCACCACACCGTAGAGTAGCCCCTGCTCACCACAACTAGAGAAAGCCTGCTCTCAGCAACAAAGACCCAACGGAGCCAATAAATAAATAAATAAATAAATAAATTATTTTAAAAAAAAAAGAAATCTGTTTTAGATATGCCATTAGCTATTACTACAAAAGTTCTACAATGAACACGTTTTACTTTGGGATCTGAAAAGAACTTACTAAAACAAATACGCTACTCTAAACAAAGGGGACAAATCAATGCTTTGAAGAGTTTGTGGTGGAATGACTCTAAAGCTGCTTGAAAAGATTTGTCCCAGCCGTCCTACAATTCAGGGCATCAGAGGATGCTCCAATTTATCCCAGACTCAAGCAATTTCAGTTTTCTGATTAGCAGGAACTTTGCATGGCTAGCAGGAACTTTGTGGGATAGACAGCTTGTCACGCCAAGCACAGGATGAGCCTGTCAGTGGTCAGGAAGCTGACTCAGTCAGAGAGATTGGCTTGCTTCCCCTAATCGATGCCATCCACATAACAATAAGAATCACAACCACTGCCAAGCCAGTGCGTGCTCCTACATTACTGGTTTCGAACAGTGGGATCACTCAGCCTGTCAGAAGCCATTAGACTCCAGGGCTGGCTGATTTTGAGAAGGAGGGTGAGGGGTCTTTTCAAGGACAAGCTGAACATATAAAAGGAGAAATAGACAGTGACCCTGGTCCAGCATCCATGGCTAAGCTATTAAGTGACTCCAGGAAGGAAGAGAACCAACAAGGTGATGCTTTTAGCCATGTTGGGGTAATGCATCAGGAGAAAGAGGGATTAGGGATGCACTTGAGGAAAATCGTTGCCATCCCAAGTGGCAATTTGCAATCTGGACAGAAAGTAAGGAAATGGGACTCAACAAGAACCCTGAAGCAGCTGCATTTAGGAACAAACGGGGCTAAGTGTGGCTGCCTGAAAGGTGAAGGATTTGCAGAGAAAGGATGGCTTCTAATTCTAACACGGTACCAACCCTTCACTCGGCTCACACTCCTCAAGCCACTGTTCCCCCCCACGCCCCTGCATGCCACAGACCTGGTCCCCTGTCTGTAGTATTTGCTGGCTTAGTGAATGGTGCTGCCATATGGGCGCTTGAGTGAGACAAAAACTTGGAAGTCATCTATTACTCCTTGCTCTCCCTCATTCCCCTTATCCAATCCATTTCCAAATCCTGTCCTTTTTGCCTCCTAAATATTTCTCCAAGCTGCTCACTTTTTCTCCATCCCTGCTGCCATCATCTGAGTTGTAGCCACCATCAGCTCTCACACGGCCAATGGCAACAGTCCCCTTGCTGGTCTTCTGGTTTCCAACTTTCAATCCATTCTCCACACTGCTGCCACAGCCATCTTTGCAAAACACAGATCTGCCAACGCCACCTGCCTGTTTTAAAACCCTTCTGTGGCTCCCCATTGCTTTCAGAATAAAGACTAAAATTATGAATATAATCTACTGTTCCCAGTAGGGTCTGGGTCCCTGCCCACCTCTCACCGCTGCAAAAGCTGTTCCGTCAGCCTGGAACATACTTCCTTCCTACCTTCACCAAGTTCACCCAGTCATCCTTCAAATTCCAGCTCAAGCATCAATTCTGCAAAGCAACTGTGTGCGCTTTGCCTTTGAAATCAGAAACTTAAATATACTCAGAGCATCATATTTCATTCCTTCAGAGCCCTTATCTCAGCTAGTAATTGCACCATCATTTTTTTTCTGTGATTATTCTGTTAAAATCAGCCTGAACTCTGTGGCTGAAACTATCGACGGATTTACCCAACACCGAGCCCACTCCTTCCTCTCTAGCCGTTCTCTGCTATGGTTGAATTCCCAGAATTCCTTGCAGGTAGGAATGGCCATGTGACACTGGCCAATGAGATGCAAGCAGAAGGTGCTGTTGAGACTTCCAGGAAAGATTCTCCAAAGAGGACAGATTCAACTTGGATGCCCTTTGCCCTTTTGCCTCTTCCTGTTGTCCCCGGCTAGAGTACAAACCCAGTGAAGACTGCTGCAGCAATCATCTTTCAGCCATGAAGAGTGGAGTCACACAAAGATGGGAGAGCAGAAAGAAGGAGCTGGGGTTTCTTGCTGCCACTGTGGGGTGGCTGGATCAGCCCTGGTCCACTTACCACTGACCTCTTATTGCCATGGGCTGTGGCTTCGTGCGACTAGCAGTAGCTGAGTTAATTCCGTAGGACTTGCACCTTATTCCATAAGATTCTAACTGATACAAGCTCCATAAAGACATGAACTGTGAATATTTTTGCTCTGCACACATCCCTAGCATGGAGCCTGGCACATACACTCAACAATGTATACTGAATGAGTGGATGGAGAGAGCACTATCCTTGGAGTCCAGTAGATCCAGGCTCTGATTTCTGCTCCACTGTTGATGGCTGTGTGGCCACTTAACCTCTCTGAGCCCCAGTTTCCTCAAGTGGAAAACCAGGGAAATAACATCATCCTCATCTGCGGGTCTAATGAGGTGATGTGTAGAAAGTACCAGAAGCTCAATAAATGGGAGTTGATGGTATTATGATTATGAGTGATTGCCTCTGTCACCTCCACCTGCCACTCTGAGTGCTGACTATATACAAGACTCTGTGATAGGCACTCAGGGGCCAAGGTCTGCAGGGTGGCTTCTGCCCTCCAGGATTTGACAGCTCGGTTGGTGAGAAAAGACTCAAATGAACATGTGGTGAAGTTGAAGTGCCAGTGACCAGGGGAGGGGCAGAGACCCCAGACTTATTGGGAGCGGAGAACAGGGAAGAATCAGATGCATTGGTAAAGTTGTTCCTGGGTACAGCACGGGGGCAGGGAGCCGGCTTCCTCTCTGCTCACTTGGTTAACAAGCTTTATTGGTGCTCCCACCGTGGGGCCAAGCGCTAGGATAACACAGGCACGCTCCTGCAGAGGTGCGGACATGATTACATGCAGATTCTTGCCTGCCCGAACAATGGACTAAATGAGCAAAAGCACAAACAAATGAACTCTTCTGAAGAGAAACGAATGAGCTAGAAAATAGATGTAGGTGTTCCCGAGGAAGTAACCATGTTCCGAAAAAAATAAGAGTCTGGGGAGATGGAGGGCCAGGCTTGCAGGCTTGTGACCCAAACCAGAGATGGGGAATGTGGTCGGGAGAGAAGGTGAATGAAGGTGTGGGCGGAGTCAGGGAGGAAAGATAAGGCTTTACAACACCCCACCCCCACCCCAATGTCCCGTAAATGCTGGGCAGCATGCCATTTGTCACTTCACCCATTTTTATTGAAAGCCAAGTACGCGCCAGCGTGGTACCGGGCCCTGGGCACCCAGTGGAGAAGACAAGACCACTCAGCCGTTTGCACCCCTCACCCTTCCCAAGTATCTCTCTCCTTCCCAGTTCTGCCCCCTCCTCTCAGCCCGTCATGAGAGTGGAGGTTATGGTGGGTCTAATATTAATGGCGGTGCTGATTGGGGGCTTTCAGCAAGGTGCTCTCCAAACATCTCCTTCAATGCTCCCAATAACATTGTGAATTGGGGACCATCACAATGAAGAAATTGAGCCTCAGAGAGGGGAGGCAAGTGCCCTGGAGTCCCACAGCTGGTACATGGCAGCACCAGAACAGGAACCCAACTCTCTCAGAAGCCAAACTCTGCCCTCTTAATTACTGTGCTCGCCTGCTTGAGTTTTTCTTCTGAGCCAGTAAAGTTCAAAGTTTAAGGTGCATACGCAGAAACCTCGGGGGAAAATGTATAGGTCCACTATCTTGACTGCAGTGATGGTTTCACAGATGTAGGTATATCAAAACATATCAAACTGTACTCTTTAAATATGTAGTTTATTGTATGTCGGTTACACCACAATAAAACTTTTAAAAAAGCAATCAAAATAATGAATGTGCATAACCATCACCCTGCTTATTAGAAGATGTAGACTCTTGGACCCCACCCGCTGCCCACAGAGATTTTGATTCAGCAGGTCTGGGGTGATGCACAGTAATCTGTGATTTAACAAGCATCCTCCAGGTGATCCTGACTCAGCTGCCTCAGTGTAGGTAACCAGTGGTCCTAAACTGCAGCTACGCCTCAGCATCACCTGGGGAGCTCTTACAAAACATTAAGGTCTGGGTCCCACCCCAGATCAGTTGAGACAGACTCTCTGGCGATGGGGAATGAGGGATGGCAAGGTTCTGCAGGTGATTCAAATGTGCTGCCAGGACAGAGAACGTAAGAAGCCCTTTCATCGCCACCTGGCTGGGGCTGTACAAAGCCAGGTGCAGGTGGTTATCAATGCCCCCTGCTCTGCCAGGCTAGGCAAGTCAGGCCTGCAGATGCTCCAGAAGATGACAAAAGCCCAAACAAACCTCATTAAATTAAGCCCTCCTTCTCTGCCCTGGACTTGTTCTTTTTTTTTTTTTATAAATTTATTTATTTATTTTTGGCTGCATTGGGCCTTCGTTGCTACACGCGGGCTTTCTCTAGTTGCAGCAAGCGGGGGCTACTCTTCATTGCGGTGCACGGGCTTCTCATTGTGGTGGCTTCTCTTGTTGCAGAGCATGGGCTCTAGGCACGCGGGCTTCAGTAGTTGTGGCACGTGGGCTCAGTAGTTGTGGCTCGCGGGCTCTAGAGCGCAGGCTCAGTCGTTGTGGCACACGGACTTAGTTGCTCCGTGGCATGTGGGATCTTCCTGGACCAGGGATGGAACCCATATCCCCTGCATTGGCAGGCAGATTCTTAACTGCTGCACCACCAGGGAAGCCCTGGACTTGTTCTTAATGCACACAGTATCGCTTTTGGCCATAAGCTGCCAGGCACAGTCCCTGATAAGCCATGTACAAAGCCCTCGGCTGCCATGAAGATGTGTGCCCACGTAGGAGCCAGGCTGAGCTGTGGCCCTGGCATTGGCATCCCCAGATCAGGCAGTCCTCCACTTCAGCCCACCGGCTACAGCGCCAAGGATGACTAAGGCAAGAACCTGCCATTTCAAAGATTCCAGAATCAGAGCTGGTGGCCCATGAGAATAGTGTCACCAAGCCCCTGCTTGCGACTGGGGAAACTGAGTGAGGAGGAAGGTAACCACTTGAGGGTTGTTCCTTGATCATAAAGGTAGAAGAGACAGAAAAGGGTTTCTCCTCCATGCAGCTGGCCCTGATTATACCATCTCTCAGGTGCTTTGGGAGCTTGGGCAGGTCATGCATTCATTCAACAGATATTTATCGAACACCAACTCTGTGCCAGGCCTGGGGCTGAGTGCTGGGATGACAGGGGTGAGAAAGATGGTCAAGGTATCGGTCTTTGTGGCCCTTCTGTTCTAATGGAATAAGTCAGATAAGAAACATGAAACATACAGCTAGAGGAATAGAAAATGCAACTGGAATGAGGACTTTGAAGAAAATCCTTCAGTAAAAGTGAAATGGAAACTGATCGGAGTGACCAGTGACCAGAGAGGCCAGGAGAGGCTCCAGAGAGACATTAAAGCAGAGGCCTGAGTAAAGAGAGGGAGGGAGCCCCGGAAAGAACTGGGGAGGATATTCTAGGGAAGGGAGCCGTGAAAACAAAGGTCTTAAGGAAGGGACAAGTTTGGGGTGTTCGAGGAACCTGGGGGGACCAGTCACCCCCAGGCCAGGCTAGGAGTTATTATTGATTGATTGGAGTATAGCTGATTTACAATGTTGTGTTAGTTTCAGGTGTACAGCAAGTGATTCAGTTATACATATACATATTATTTTTCAGATTCTTTTCCTTATAGGTTATTACAAAATATTGAGTATAGTTCCCTGTGCTATACAGTGGGTCCTCGTTGATTATCTATTTTATATATCGGAGTATGTATATGTTAATCCCAAACTCCTAATTTATCCCTTTCCCCTTTGGTAACCATAAGTTTGTTTTCTATGTCTGTGGGTCTATTTCTGTTTTGTAAATAAGTTCATTTGTGTCTTTTTTTTTTTTTTTTTTTTTTAGATTCCACAGGAGTTAGTTCTATCCCCAGTGTGCTGGGAAAGCTCTGCAGGGTTTTCTGTTCTAAGGGACCCCTCTGTCTGACCAGCAGTCATTGTCAGCGTGAGTTTGCACGACGGGTGCAGTTTCTACTCCACTAAAGAATGGCCCTAGAGGTAGATTCGTTGCCCAAATTGGTTCTCTTCACCCCTCAGTGTTGCCGCAAAGCTAATGGCTCCAGAGCAGGTCATCCATCACCCACCCCGCCTCCCATCTCACTCTGCATCTTGGTGGAGACAGAAACCATTCTGGGCTCCCCTGCTCTCATGGGGCAGAAGCTCCAGCCCCTGTGGCTAAGCAAGTGGCCGCCGGTCAAGGTCAATTCCAAGCCCAGCTTTGGCCCTTAGCCCTCACCTGAGCAGGTGTGGGGGAGATGGAAGACCCTGGGAGCCAGCTTCGTGTCCTGTGCCCTGGGGGGACACATGTATGGGGAGGAGGGCTGCCTGCCAGAAGGTCCCCAGACAGCACTCCACGAAGCACTCGGAGAGACCTGGGGTTGAATCCCAGCTCTGCCACCTCCTTACTCCGCCACCTTGAGCAATGACTTAGCCTCTCTGAACCTCAGTTTCCTCAGCTGTCAAATGGGCTCATGATGCCTTCCTCCTCATGGCGTGGATGAGGAGATCAATGGGAAGCCTTAGCAAGGTGCCTGGCACCTAGTAGTAGGCACGCGTTCAATCAGAATTCCTGAAATCCTTCTAGCATCAGTTGGGCAAGTTCCCAGGAAAATTCCTTCCCTCAGTCAAGCCTCAGTTTCCCCATCTATGAAAGGAAGTGGCCCTATGAGCTGACTTCTGAGATCCCTTCTGCCCTAAAAGTCATTAAGTCACATGCATGTGCCCACACATACATACACACACATACACACACACACACACACATCTGTGCATATGCTAGGAGCTCAGACTCTGGAAAGAGAGAGACATGAGTTCACATCTCAGCCTGCTCTGCCCTGAATGTGTCACCTTGCCCAAGCTACTGCATCCCTGTAAGCCTTAGTCTCCCAATCTGTAAAATGGGGATGACCATGTCAGGTAGTGGTCTGGCGCTTCAGAGGGATACAGCAGTTTCGTTCTCAGCACCGGGGTTTTAGAAACAGTGTCTAAATATCAGCCATTAGACTCTGTCCTCCCCCACACACCCCATCATGGACTCAGTGGCGCTCTGCCACGGGTTAATCTAAGATGGGACCAGAAACACAAATTTTCCATTCCAAACCCACAGACCATTTTTGTTCAGTAATAGATTTAAACAAGGTTTTCTCTCACAGCAATCTTCCCTAATCTCCGATTGTTCCCTTTTTAGAGATGCAGTGTCCTTTTGCGTCAAGTGGAGAATACAAATTAGAGATTGTCTGAAATCTCCCCTTGTCTCTCACGGGGTCTCTTCATCAGGGCCGTCTCGCTCACTCTCTTCAGATGCAGCCTCTTCTGGGAGCTGCCTCATCCTGTCGTGTGGAGCGATTCTCCCCAGAACATCCTTGCAGATGGAAGGTGGATGCTTGTCTGGGATTGGGGGCTCAGAGGGTCCTGTAGTAACTTCCCAAGTCCATCTACCAACCCCTCACAACCAAAGAAGAAATAATACTACTAATAAAGGGGGCTATCATGTATTAATAGCACTCCTTGTGCTCGGCCCCATGCCTTCCAACACCATGGGGAAGGGAAGTTTATTATGCCCATTTTATAGATGAGCAACCTGAGGCTCAGAGAAGTTAAGTACTTGGACCAGTGTCACACAGCTTTTCTCCAAGCTTGGGGTGAATGTGCCAGATCAGACACCCCTTCCTCATTGCACCTGTATTTCCTGAGTGCTTAGTACATACAAGTCTCTGATCTAAACACAGGATGCAGATGACAAACGAGAAAACCCACAAATAAGCGGGGTGATTTCAGATTGTGACCACTACAAAGCAAGTGGGTTGTAATCATGAGCGTTGGGGGCATGTATGTGTGATATCTAACAAAGGTGGTCTGGAGCCCCTCTTAGAAGGTGCTCTTTGAGCTGAGACCTGGGCAATGAGGGGCAGCCGGCTGCACAGGGATCTGGGAGAAGAGGGTTCCAGGAGGGAGGACCAGGCCTGGGAATGAGGATAGGAATGCAGGAGGCAGGTCTGGGAAGCTGGGAGGAGCCATCCACATGGGGCTCTGAGGCCAGTGAAGTTTGATCTTATTCTCAGTGCAACCAGAGGCCATGAGGGGGGCACGGGGCCACCATTTGACATTTTAAGGACCCCCTCCAACCACCTTGGGAAGCCTAGGTGTCAGGACCCAGGAGCAGGGAAGCCTCCCCAGCCTGGGAGGCACCAAGTGAAGACAGGCTGGCTAGCGGGGGAGGGGAGGTGGAAAGAAAGGAGGCAGGACCCGAAGGGAGCCCAGTCATCCAGGGGGCACCCCAGTACGCTAGGCGCCCTGGGAAGAAGCTCGGAGGGACGGGCTTCGATGCTGGTCAATCCAGACTCTGGGGAGCACAGCCCCCAGTTACTAATCAGCCAGGAGAGGGGTGGTGGCACCTCAGGCAGGAGGGACAGTGTGGAATGGGTGGGTGCCCTGTACAGTGTTATATGGGGTCAGGAGCAGTTGTGGGGAGAGTGGTGAGTTTAGGGAAACCGACTCCCCTGTTCTCCTCAGGTGTCTCTCTCTGTCTCTCCCTGTCCCTTCCTCCCTCCATCCCTCCCTCCCCCCACCTCTGTCAACAATGTGGATGAATCTCAAAAACCATTATACTGAGTGAAAGAAGCCAGAGCAAAAAAAATAGACTACACACTACATGATTCCATTTATATAAAACGGTAGAAAATGCAAACTAATGCATAGTAACAGAAAGCAGATCCATGATAGCCTGGGGAAGCTGGTGGGGTGGAGAGGGATGGGAGGAAGGAATTCCAAAAGACATACGCGCTCTCTCTCTCTCTCCCTCTCTCTCTCTGTGTGTGTGTGTGTGTGTGTGTTTCTCCCTCTCTTGTTCTCACTATTTCTCTGTCTCTCACCTTATGAACGATATGACAGATAACATGACCCACTGGGAGCTGAGGGCAGACTGGCCTGGCAATCGAGAAGTGGGACTTCTTAGTCACCACATCCTGACTTTGAGTCCCAGCTCCACCACTTACTAGCTGGGTGATCCTGTGCAAGTGACCTAACCTCTCTGAGCCTCAGTTTATACTATAAAATAGGAGTAAAACACCATTGCTTTACTCCTCATAGGTTTCTTTTTTTTGCTAGATTTATTGAAGTATAACTGGCATTCAATAAACTGCACATGTTTAAAATGTATAATTTGATAAGTTTCAAGATACACATACACCCATAAAACCATCCCCACAATCAAGATAATGAGCACATCGATCCCCCTAAAAAGTTTTCATGCCCTTTTGTAAAAAATTCCTCCCTCTCATCCTTCCCCTCATCTTCTCCAGGTTGCCACTGTCACTATATATTAGTTTGCATTTTCTAGAGTTTTCTATAGATGGAATCATGTAATATGTACTCTGATTTTTTTAATCTGTCTTCTTTCACTGGGTATTGTGTTTTTTGAGATTCATCCATGTTTTTGTGGGTATCAAGAGATCATCCCTTTTTCTTGCCAGGCAGCATGCCATCATACGAATGACCCACAGTTTGTTTATCCATTCACGCGTGGATGGATAGTTGGGTCATTTCTAGTTTGGGGCTATTATGAACAGAGCTGCTGTGGACAAGTGTATAGGTCTTTATATGGACATAGGTTTTCATTTTTCTTAGATAAACACCTAAGAGTAGAATTTCTTAATCATGTGGTAGGTATACATTTATCTTTTTAAAAAACTTTCTGTTTTCTAAAGTGGTACCATTTTATATCCCACCACATACATGTGAGAGATCCAGGTGCTTCTTTTCCTTGTCAACACTTGCTACTATCTGTCTTTATTTTTAGCCATTCTGGTAGGTGTGTCAGGGCGTCCATTCTGATTTTAATTTGCATTTCCCTAATGACTAATGTGTTGAGCATCATTTCATGAGTTTATTTGCCATCCATGTATCTTTTGGGTGCCACAGTGCCTGTTCAAATATTTTGCCCCCTTTGGGGGATTACTTATTTTATTACTATTGAGTTTTGAGAATCATTTTTATATTCTGGTTATAATTCTTTATCAGATATGAGATATGCAGATAGTTTCTCCCCATCTGTGGCTTGTCTTCATTTTCTTAATGGTGTCTATCAGAGAGCAGAAGTTCTTAATTTTAATGAGGTTCAGTTTATCCATTTTCCCTTTTACGGGTATTTTTTTCCTCACAAGGTGTTAAGATAATTCAGTGCCTGGCACATTAGCAAGCACTTAACAAATGTTATATGCCATTGTTATAACTATGAAAGGGAAAATGAAGCATACCGAGTGAGGCCCAGGGGCCCAGCACCTCTCACCCCTCTTTGTGTGGCCCAGCTAAGCTCTCTTCCCCTCTCTGAGCCTCAGTTTCCTCGTGTGTACAGTGGGGGAGTTGCATGGCTCAGTGATGTTTGAGAGCCCTTTATCTTAGACAGATCAGAGTGTTAATATTCTCTAAAGGTTGGAAGGGAATATTGAGGGAGAAGGATTGGGGATTGGGAGCTAGGATGGGGAGGCTCCTTTCCAGGGATCAGAAGTCCTGCCTCCCTTTTGAGCTAAAAGCATCCTGTAGGTGGTTTCAGATCCTCTGTGGCTACTTGGGAGATGCTGGCGTGGAGGGCAATGGAGAACCTTTCACCCCAAAGGCCTCAGTGCTTCCCGGAACTGCTAAGATATTAGGATTCTATAGGTGAGGAAAGGAAGGTGCAGAGAGACATGGTTAAGAAGTGGCAGAGCCAGAATTCAAACCCCAAAGCCCATGCTCCCTGGCCTCCCACCAGGCTGGACCCTGGAGGAGGGAAATGATGGGGCAGGCAGAGAGAGGGGAGCTTCAGCCAAAGAAATGTTCCATCTGAAATTCACAGTGCATTCCCTCCCAAGCAGCTGCGAGTGAAAAATAGAGTGGGTCGGCATTAGAAGACCTTTTTTTTTTCTCCTTTTTAATTTATAGTTTGTTAGTTGACGGGCTCATTGGGAGAACGTCTTGGTCTCTGGCTTGGCAGCCAAGTCAATGACAAAGTAGTGACAGCCCAGAACAGCCTTCCTCTTCCGTGGCCAGTCATGACTGGGGGTGGATCTCACCTGTACCCTTGGGCATCTCAGCGGTGGTGGTCCTTACACAGGCCTCTCCCAGGTTCCAGAAGGCAGGGAAACCCCACTGTTGGCTTGAAGGCTGCAATAGTTCTGTTTCTGATATTCATTTCCCCAAACATTTAGTAAACCACTCGTTATTCTCCAGGAACCAGAAAAATAAAGGCAATTAGGACACAGACCCTGTCCTCAGGCTGGAGGGGAGACAGTCATGTATACAAATAATTACAGGATGGTACAATGGAAACTGCAGCAGCAGAGAGAAGGGGCAGACTGAGCCTGGGTTGGGACGTCAGGGAAGGCTACCTGGAGGTGGTGATATTTAAGCTGGATTTTGAAGGATAAGTAGGAGTTTGACAGGGTAGAGCTACCCACAGTGCCTGATGCTAGGGGGTGTTCAATAAATGTTTCTGTCCTATTCTTTTTTCTAGTGGTTGCTCAGATGTTGCTCTTATGTGCTTTGCCAGACTATAAACTTACTAGGGGCAGGGATTGTGCTTTTGCCTTCTTTCCCATTTCCTACAGCAGTGGAAGGAGGACCTGACACACAGCAGAATTTCTCAACCTCAGAGCTATTGGCATTTTGGGTTGGATAATTCTTTATATGGGGCAAGAAGGGGGCTGGGGGCATGTCCTGTACATTGTAAGATATTTAATAGCATCCCTGGTCCCTCTCCCCCTCCTCCCCACAGTCATGACAGACAAAAAAAAAAGTCTCCAGACATTGCCAAATGTCCCCTGGAGGCAAACACACTTGGAGAATCACTGTCATGGAAACTCCATGTAGTCATTCGTTCATTTAATTTTTCATTCATGCATTCAACAGACATTTACTGAATACTTACCACGGTAGGCATTAGGAACACAAGAACGTGTAAGATACAGCCATGGCCACTGTCCTCGGGGAGTTGTCAGGCCAGAGAGGAAGAGATACAAACCAATAGCTATGATGGGGGAGCACAGAGGCTATGGGAGCATAGGGGGGTGTATTCAAGGAAGGCTCCCTGGAAGAGATGACACCTGTACTGAATTTAAAAGATAAATAGAAATTAGCCAGGTGAAAGGGAGAGAAGGCATTCTAAACCAAGAACATGGGTTAAGCAAAGCCCTTGAGGATGGGGAAACCTGGCCCTTTTGGGGGAGTACAGCAATTCTGCATACGTGGGGCATAGGTCTGCCCTGCCCTCCAGGTTCCCTTCGCAGAGGAGACGTTTGGGTCTCCCCCCACCTCTCAATGGCTCTGTCTCCATGTCATCCTCGCCACCCTCTGCAAAGGCCGCCTTCCGGTCCAGCAGTTTCTGAGTTATGACAGTCCCTCCGGGTTGACATAGGGAAAAGTTTTAAGCTACCTCTGCCTTTAGACCTGTCATCCAGCCCCTGATTGTGTTTGGAGTTTGAAGACAGACTGGGATATGGTACGAGGCTCATCTCCGGAGAGTCACAGCTGCCAGCCCCTTAGGTCTCCGGAGCTGAACAGAGAGGCCGACCCTCTAATTGCTTGAGAACTTTGGTGTTACTGAAACTTCCTCATGCCTGAATGATGTATGATCTGCCCAGTGTGGCCCCGGCGTTTCTAGCAGCTCTCCAAAAGAGACGACCTTTTTTTTTTTTTTTTTTTTGAAGTATAGTTGATTTACAATGCTTTGTACAGCAGAGTGACTCAATTATATACACAGAGACATTCTTTTTTTTCATATTCTTTTCCATTATGGTTTATCACAGGATATTTAATATAGTTCCCTGTGCCATACAGTAGGACCTTGTTGTTTATCCATCCTATACATAACAGTTTGGATCTACTATCCCAAACTCCCAATCCATCCCTCCCCCACCCCCCTGCCCCTTGGCAACCACAAGTCTGTTCTCTATGTCTGTGAGTCTGTTTCTGTTTTTTTTTTTTTTAGCATCTTTATTGGAGTATAATTGCTTTACAGTGTTGTGTTAGTTTCTGCTGTATAACAAAGTGAATCAGCTATATGCATACGTATATCCCCATATCCCCTCCCTCTTGCATCTCCCTCCTACCCTCCTTATCCTACCCCTCTAGGTGGTTGCAAAGCACCAAGCTCATCTCCCTGTGCCATGCAGCTGCTTCCCACTAGCTATCTATTTTACATTTGGTAGTGTACATATGTCAATGCTACTCTCTCACTTCGTCCCAGCTTACCCTTCCCCCTCCCCAAGTCCTCAAGTCCATTCTCTACGTTGTCTGTGTCTTTATTCCTGTCCTGCCCCTAGGTTCATGAGAACCTTTTTTTTTTTTTTTTTTTTAGATTCCATATGTATGTGTTAGCATACAGTATTTGTTTTTCTCTTTCTGACTTACTTCACTCTGTATGACAGACTCTAGGTCCATCCACCTCACTACAAATAACTCAATTTCGTTTCTTTTTATGGCTGAGTAATATTCCATTGTATATATGTGCCACATCTTCTTTATCCATTCATCTGATGATGGACATTTAGGTTGCTTCCATGTCCTGGCTATTGTAAATAGTGCTGCAATGAACATTGTGGTACATGACTCTTTTTGAATTATGGTTTTATCAGGGTATATGCCCAGTAGTTGGATTGCTGGGTCATATGGTAGTTCTATTTTTAGTTTTTAAGGAACCTCCATACTGTTCTCCATAGTGGCTGTATCAGTTTACATTCCCACCAACAGTGCAAGAGGGTTCCCTTTTCTCCACACCCTCTCCAGCATTTATTGTTTGTAGATTTTTTGATGATGGCCATTCTGACAGGTGTGAGGTGATACCTCATTGTAGTTTTGATTTGCATTGCTCTAATGATTAGTGATGTTGAGCATCCTTTCATGTGTTTGTTGGCAATCTGTATATGTTCTTTGGAGAAATGTCTATTTAGGTCTTCTGCCCATTTTTGGATTGGGTTGTTTGGTTTTTTTTGATATTGAGCTGCATGAGCTGCTTGTATATTTTGGAGATTAATTTGTCAGTTGCTTCATTTGCAAATATTTTCTCCCATTCTGAGGGTTAGCTTTTGTCTCGTTTATGGTTTCCTTTGCTGTGCAAAAGCTTTTAAGTTTCATTAGGTCCCATTTGTTTATTTTTGTTTTTATTTCCATTTCTCTAGGATGTGGGTCAAAAAGGATCTTGCTGTGATTTATGTCATAGAGTGTTCTGCCTATGTTTTCCTCTAAGAGTTTTATAGTGTCTGACCTTACATTTAGGTCTTTAATCCATTTTGAGTTTATTTTTGTGTACTGTGTTAGGGAGTGTCCTAATTTCATTCTTTTACATGTAGCTGTCCAGTTTTCCCAGCACCACTTATTGAAGAGGCTGTCTTTTCTCCATTGTATATTCTTGCCTCCTTTATCAAAGATAAGGTGACCATATGTGCGTGGGTTTATCTCTGGGCTTTCTATCCTGTTCCATTGATCTATATTTCTGTTTTTGTGCCAGTACCATACTGTCTTGATTACTGTAGCTTTGTAGTATAGTCTGAAGTCCAGGAGCCTCATTCCTCCAGCTCCGTTTTTCTTTCTCAAGATTGTTTTGGCTATTCGGGGTCTTTTGTGTTTCCATACAAATTGTGAAATTTTTTGTTCTAGTTCTGTGAAAAATGCCATTGGTAGTTTGATAGGGATTGCATTGAATCTGTAGATTGCTTTGGGTAGTATAGTCATTTTCACAATGTTGATTCTTCCAATCCAAGAACATAGTATATCTCTCCATCTGTTTGTATCATCTTTAATTTCTTTCATCAGTGTCTTATAGTTTTCTGCATACAGGTCTTTGTACCCTTAGGTAGGTTTATACCTAGGTATTTTATTCTTTTTGTTTCAATGGTAAATGGGAGTGTTTCCTTAATTTCTCTTTCAGATTTTTCATCATTAGTGTATAGGAATGCAAGAGATTTCTGTGCATTAATTTTGTATCCTGCTACTCTACCATATTCACTGATTAGCTCTAGTAGTTTTCTGGTAGCATCTTTAGAATTCTCTGTGTATAGTATCATGTCATCTGCAAACAGTGACAGTTTTACTTCTTTTCCGATTTCGATTCCTTTTATTTCTTTCTCGTCTCTGATTGCTGTGGCTAAAACTTCCAAAACTGTGTTGAATAATAGTGGTGAGAGTGGGCAACCTTGTCTTCTTCCTGATCTTAGAGGAAATGGTTTCAGTTTTTCACCATTGAGAACGATGTTGGCTGTGGGTTTGTCATATTGTGGGGTTGGAGGGGGTCTCCTTTATTATGTTGAGGTAGGTTCCCTCTATGCCTACTTTCTGGAGAGTCTTTATCACAAATGGGTGTTGAATTTTGTCAAAAGCTTTTTCTGCATCTATTGAGATTATCATATTGCTTTTATCCTTCAGATTGTTAATGTGGTGTATCACATTGGTTGATTTGCATATATTGAAGAATCCTTGCATTCCTGGGATAAACCCCACTTCATCATGGTGTATGATCCTTTTAATGTGCTGCTGGATTCTGTGTGCTAGTATTTTGTTGAGGATTTTTGCATCTATGTTGATCAGTGATATTGGCCTGTAGTTTTCTTTTTTTGTGACATCTTTGTCTGGTTTTGGTATCAGGGTGATGGTGGCCGTGTAGAATGAGTTTGGGAGCATTGCTCCCTCTGCTATATTTTGGAAGAGTTTGAGAAGGATAGGTGTTAGCTCTTCTCCAAATGTTTGATAGAATTTGCCTATGAAGCCATCTGGTCCTGAGCTTTTGTTTGTTGGAAGATTTTTAATCACAGTTTCAATTTCAGTGCTTATGATTGGTCTGTTTATATTTTCTATTTCTTCCTGGTTCAGTCTCGGAAGGTTGTGCATTTCTAAGAATTTGTCCATTTCTTCCAGGTTGTCCATTTTATTGGCATATAGTTGCTTGTAGTAATCTCTCATGATCCTTTGTATTTCTGCAGTGTCGGTTGTTACTTTTGCGTTTTCATTTCTAATTCTGTTGATTTGAGTCTTCTCCCTTTTTTTCTTGATGAGTCTGGCTAATGGTTTATCAATTTTGTTTATCTTCTCAAAGAACCAGCTTTTAGTTTTATTGATATTTGCTATTGTTTTCTTTGTTTCTATTTCATTTATTTCTGCTCTGATCTTTATGATTTCTTTCCTTCTGCTAACTTTGGTTTTTTTAAATTAATTAATTAATTAATTAATTTTATTTTTGGCTGCATTGGGTCTTCGTTGCTGCATGCAGACTTTCTCTAGTGCGGCGAGCAGGGGCTACACTTATTGTGGTGCACGGGCTTCTCATTGTGTTGGCTTCTCTTGTTGAGGAGCATGGGCTCTAGGCACTCAGGCTTCATTAGTTGTGGCATGTGGGCTCAATAGTTGTGGCTTGTGGGCTCTAGAGCACAGGCTTAGTAGTTGTGGCACGCAGGCTTAGTTGCTCTGTGGCATGTGGGATCTCCCTGGACCAGGGATGGAACCCATATCCCCTGCATTGGCAGGCGGATTCTTAACCACTGTGCCACCAGGGAAGTCCCACTTTGATGTTTTTTTGTTCTTTTCTCTAATTGCTTTAGGTGTAAGGTTAGGTTGTTTATTTGAGATTTTTCTTGTTTCTTGAGGTAGGATTGTATTGCTATAAACTTCCCTCTTAGAATTGCTTTTGCTGCATCCCATAGGTTTTGTGTCATCATGTTTTCATTGTCATTTGTTTCTAGGTATTTTTTGATTTCCTCTTTGATTTCTTCAGTGATCACTTGGTTATTTAGTAGCGTATTGTTTAGCCTCCATATGTTTGTATTTTTTACATTTTTCTTCCTGTAATTGATATCTAGTCTCATAGCATTGTGGTTGGAAGAGATACTTGATACAATTTCAGTTTTCTTAAATTTACCACGGCTTGATTTGTGACCCAAGATATGATCTATCCTGGAGAATGTTCCATGAGCACGTGAGAAGAAAGTGTATTCTGTTGTTTTTGGATGGAATGTCCTATAAATATCAATTAAATCCATCTTAATTGGTGGGTGGGGGGGGTGAATTGGGAGATTGGGATTGACATATATACACTAATATGTATAAAATGGATAATAGGAACCTTCTGTATAAAAAAATAAATAAAATAAAATTCAAAACAAATTTTTTAAAAAGAGGAAAAAAGAAAAGAAAAAAAAAGCCTTGGCTTTGGGGGTGGAGTTTAGGCGGGGGGAGGGTAGAACTTAGACAGGGGCGGGGTTTAGGGTGGGGTGGGACCTAGGCAGGTTGGGGGTGACGTTTGAGCGTGGGGCGGGGCCTAGGCGGGGCAACGTTCAAGCATGGGCGGGGCCTCTGCTTAGGACCTGCGCAGAAGGGGAGAGGCAGCACGTGGAAAGGAGGGCATCCGGAGTGTGGAGTTCCAGAGTTTGGAGGTGGGCCCTGAGTGAGGGCGTGTGGGTGGTGTTTAGGCCCAGGGGTTGGAGGGGGTCTCCGAGTGTAGAGGTGGGGCCCTGGGTGGGGCTGTAGGGGCGGGACTTGGGCTCTGCACGGCAGGACGGAGGCTCTGAGGGCAGAGGATTAGGCCTAGGAGCCCAACAGGTCCCTGGTGCTTAAACGGACAGGGAGAGCACTGGCCCCGTTCCCTTCTGTTCCTTTGCGCCCCTCCCCCAGGGTCTCCCCTGCTGCCACTGGACCCCTAACTGTGGGTGGGTACCACTGGGCGTAGGAACTCCTTCCCTCCCCCAGCCACCCCTCAGGGGCACCAGTCCCGTCCCGTCTCCCCTTCTCCTCCCCCTTCACTCCCCCCCCTTCACTACCCCCACACCCCATGTCCTACCCGGGCACTGGGAGTTCTTCCCGTCCCCTTAGGTGTCAGTGGTCCCCAGCCGGTGTCTGGTAGGTGCCCCAGTTGTGAGGAGACACGAATTCCGTGTCCTCCTAGTACGCCATCTTGACTCTGCCCCTCTGTTTCTGTTTTGTATATAGGTTCATTTGTGCCCTGTCTTAGATTCCACATATAGGTGATAGCATATGGTATTTTTTTTTTTTTAGTTTATTTTACTTTTGGCTGCGTTGGGTCTTCTTTGCTGCATGCGGGCTTTCTCTAGTTGCGGTGAGCAGGGGCTGCTCTTCGTTGCGGTGCGCGGGGTTCTCATTGCGGTGGTGTCTCTTGTTGTGGAGCACGGGCTCTAGGCGCGTGGACTCAGTCGTTGTGGCTCAAGGGCTCTAGAGCGCAGGCTCAGTAGTTGTGGCGCACGGGCCTAGTTGCTCCCTGGCATGTGGGATCTTCCCAGACCAGGGCTTGAACCCGTGTCCCCTGCATTGGCAGGCAGATTCTTAACGACTGTGCCACCAGGGAAGTCCCTGTCTTTCTTTCTGACTTACTTCATTTACTATGATAATCTCTAGTTGAGTCCATGTTGCTGCAAATGGCATTATTTTGTTCTTTTTTATGGCTGAGAACTATTCCCTTGTATGTATGTATCACATCTTCTTTATTCATTCATCTGTCGATGGACAGTTAGGTTGTTTCCATGTTTTGGCTATTGTGAATAGTGCTGCTATGAACACAGGGGTGCATTTATCTTTTTGAATTATAGTTTTGTCTGGGTGTATGCCCAGGAGTGGGATTGCTGGATCATATGGTAATTCTATTTTTAGTTTTCTGAGGAACCTCCACACTGTTCTCCATAGTGGCTGCACCAACTTACATTCCCACCAGCAGTGTGGGAGGGTTCCCTTTTCTCCACACCTCCTCCAGCATTTGTTATTTGTAGACTTTTTAATGATGGCCATTCTGACCCGTGTGAGGTGGTACCTCATTGTAGTTTGGATTTGCATTTCTCTAATAATTACAGATGACTTTTTTAAAAAAAACATTTATTTATATATTTGGTTGATCTGCCTGGGAAGGGAAACATTAAATATTAGGAATGGGATTGGGACGGGGGGTGTCAAACCTTCTCAGCTTGTGGACTTGATTAATTCCAGTTGTGACATTTCAAAAGGGCCCCTCAAAAAGGTATCAACTAAACCGCCAGTTCCCGGTCTGGGGTCCCCAGATCCTAATGGTCTTTGCAAAGAGTGATGGAGGAGGGTATGAGAAAAAGGGTAAGGTTTTTGAAAACCCTGCTGGGGATTCTATACTTAGCAAAACTAAGGCTGAATCTGCTAGCTCCAAGATCAGGTTATTTGAGTTTAAAATTCATCAATACTGTCTGCAGGATGACACCCTAACTTTGACCTCTGAGGCTTAGCTTGGCATGGGCACTGCCAGCCGCTAGGACCTCACTGCCACCATGTCCCTTCCAGCCTCGCTCTGCTCTCTTCTCATCGCTTCTTGGCCTTTTGGTTAAGATCAAGTGCTCTCTTCTCTGCCGCACAGAAGCCCATACACACTGGATCCCCACACACACCAGCCCCCCTCATAAACACGCCCTCCTACATGCCAGCCCCCCATACACACCAGCCTCTCTCACATCCAGATTCTGCTGGAGATCCTTCCCTGCTTCCCCTTCATCATCTGCCTCATCCAGTTCTCAGCTCACCATCCTGCCTCCCAGAAGCTTCTACTGACCTTCTGGACCAGTGTCCCGGGGACCTTCTAGGGAGTGGATCTTGAGCTACACAGACCTGGCTTCAAATCCCAGCTCAGCCACTTCCCTGAAGCATGAACGCAGCTCTCTGGGCCTCCGTTTCCCCACATGTCAAACAAGGATAATCATGTTTCTACCTCATAGGGTTGTCACGGGGATCTAATGGAATTGTGAAGGCTCTCAGCACTGACTTGCCTCTGAGATAGTACTCTTCATGTCACCTGTGGCTTCTTGTCTTCGTTTACAAGTCTGCTTTCCCCACAGCATCCCCAAGGGGACAGGGACCAGGCCTTGGATCCCTTGTCCTCAGATTCTGGTGCAACACCTCACAAATAGGAGACGCCCAGTACATGTTTGCATGAAGATGTCCAAAGACATCAGGGAGGGAGCCAGAACCACTTACCAGCTGGGTGAACCCAGGCAGGTTATTTTCTCTCTCTGTGCTTCAGTTTCCTCATCTGTAAAATGGGTATCATGATAATAGTACCTACCTTGTAGGGTTGCTGGGAGGATGAAATGAGTTAATACATGTAAAGTGCTTGGCACAAAGCAAACACTATTTAAGTGTTACTCTTATTATTTGATTAATAAAACCAGGGAACTGAATGATTTATTACTTCACCAAAGCAGTGTGGAAGACAAAACATATTTCATAGTATACAGTGGGGTGAGGGGGCCATTAATGTTGAAATGTTTGTGGCTATTAAGGTGGTCCCATCTCTCCCCTAACCCATCCCACCCGCTCCCCGGCCTCCAAGCCAAGCCCGTGACTGCGGGGAATAAGGATTTGAGATTTTTTTTTTTTAATCAGAGCGAGGGTGTGCTATTTCACACACCGCCTCTTTAAGTGTATACCTAGTTACAGCTGACTGCATTGGATGATTGGTTGAGGGGGCCGAGTTCCTGTTTGTCCCCAGTCAATCTGGAAACTGAAAAGCGGCCAGAATATTCATTTTCCACCATCGGGCCGGCAGCCTGGGATTATTCTTGATGGGGGAGCTGTTCGGCCCACGGTCTTGGGGGGAGGTTCAAGGGCTGTGGGGTCTTCCCGATAACCCAGGACGGTAGGTAGATGGACAGAGGCGGGGGCTTGAGCAAACTATGTCCCTGTTATTAATTAAGGGGCAGGCATCAGTCAAAGGGGCAGGAGGGCTAACTAAGGTGGCTTAGGTGTGGCTCGGGGCCCTGTGCTGTTGATGTCAAGGTTATATCCTTGACACAATGTAGCCCAAGGTAAAGCCCAGGCATGTAGGCTGGTATTTCATAAGCACCTACTGTGAGTTTCCACTGGGCAGAGCACCCAAGAGAGGAAACACAGACGCAAGCATAAGAGCTAAAAATACGAGTTCCATCTGGAAGAATGGAGAAGTCGGGGAATTGTGTTGATAAAGATGGTCCCACGACAAGATGGCTTTCATTCAATCACTCCTTCGTTTACTTCAAAACTTGGCACCTTACGAAGAGGCGGGCACGGTTCTGATGACTTGCAGATGGTAGAGGGGAGTAAAACTCAGGCCCTGCTTCCCCGGGAGGCAGCTGCGTAAGAAGCGAGATCGAGAAAGTGCACGCAACAACGATGACGACAACGATCAGAGCAAAACTAGTGGCCGTTGATCGGGTGCTGACAGTAAGCCAGGCTCCGCGCACGTTACTTCATTTATTCTCACAATAGCTCCGTGAGATAGGTCCTGTTTTCACCCTCGGTGTGCAGATGGTGAGCCTGGAGCTCCGAGGGGGGTGTGTGGCTCAATGGAGGCCCAGGCAGCTGGGAAGGAATCACGAGTCAAACCAGCCCCATCTGACCCCAAACCACTAGGTCAGCCTGCCTCTCAAAATAGCTAGAGCACGTCATTCTGTTCTTGTTTTTAGAACACATCGTTTTAACTGCTGAGTAGGAACTACAGGAAGTATGCACCCAGATTGGGGGTGGGGTGGGGTGAGCCCTTGGCAGTGGCTTTAGCACCCTGTCCCCAGCACACACCGTAGTGTCTTGCACGTTGACTGACACGTTCATTCAAAGCCTTTCTGAGCACTGTCAGGCAGGCGTCTGCCCCCTATTTCTTTTTTTTTTTTTTTTTTAATTTTATTTATTTATTTATGGCTGTGTTGGGTCTTCGTTTCTGTGCGAGGGCTTTCTCCAGTTGCGGCAAGTGGGGGCCACTCTTCATCGCGGTGCGCGGGCCTCTCACTATCGCGGCCTCTCTTGTTGCGGAGCACAGGCTCCAGATGCGCAGGCTCAGTAATTGTGGCTCATGGGCCTAGTTGCTCCGCGGCATGTGGGATCTTCCCAGACCAGGGCTCGAACCCGTGTCCCCTGCGTTGACAGGCAGATTCTCAACCACTGCGCCACCAGGGAAGCCCCACCTATTTCTTTAATGTTCACAAAGCATCATTTTGTCCATCCAGTCCATGAGGAGGGGCCGTGCTAACCCTCACTTTGTAGAGGAGGAAACAGAGGCTTGTGAACCCAAGCCCCCAGGACTTGAACCCAAGCCCCCAGGGCTCCGGAGCCCAAGCTCTGTGACTTTGCATCCACTAGAGGGATGGATTCAAGACGAGACCAGCCCCCAGCCTCCAGATCCTTCCAGTTCCATGCGCTGCCTCTTCCTCAGATCCGAGGGGCAATCTATCCCACTTGGGTGCCTTATCAACGTGAAACCACCGTGGTGTTCTGATGCCTGAGCCACTGAGGTCATAAAACATTCTCTCGTGTCACTTTCCACATTGGAGAAATGCACCTGAAACCTGCCAGCTTGACCTTGGGCTGCTGCCTGCAGACCCAAGCAGGAAGCCATTCATTTCAGTGTCATCCTCTTCCCTCTCCAACCTCCGACAGCACCCCCTCGGGCCCCCACCTGCAGCTCAGCCTCAGCTTAACTCAGGGAGGGCGGCTTCCCTCCGCCAGCCAGGGGCTGGGGCTTCTTGAGCTGCAAATATCATTGAATCATGGGATTTATTTTGTTCCTTCCTTATCATTCACTGGTGTCTCTCAGGTGCCGTTTCTCCCCTGGCAGGGGTGGATCTCCTCGGGTAGCCCTCACTGTACCTTCCCCAGGGCGGAGCCCAGAGTAGACACATGAGAAATGCATCTGGCTTGACCCCCATGCCTTTGCTCATGCTGTTCCCTGTGTCTCGTGTGCCCTCTCCCCTTCTCTCGTGTTTGACTCCTCCTTGCAGAGGCTCCAACAACCCAGCCCTCCTCCTTGGTGGAAGGGAAGTCCCATTCATCAGGGGCCTTCTCTGTTTGGGCAACTGGCAGACAGGGCTGGCCCTGAAAAGGGGACTTGGAACTCAGGACAGAGGGATGTGGAATCAGCCCCTGCCTCTTGACAGTCGTGTGAATGTGGGCACGTTGTCTCTCTTCCCTGAGCTCCATCAAATGGGGTGATAACAGTTCCTGCCTTACTTGGTTGTTGGGAGGACTGGGAAGGTAGTTCTTGTAAAAGCATCTGGTCCTGTGCCTGGCAGGCAGCAGACACTTAATGTAACACTTTGCTCTGAGCAATTTAAATAATAACTTATGTGCTGCCATTTACGGAGCTACTGCTGTGTCATGGGCCCTAGGGTAGATATTCCAGAGGCATCATTTAGTCAAGAGGAATCAGGCACTTACTATGCGCCGGGCACTGTTTCAGGCACTTGGAATTCATCAGTGAAAGAAAAACGCAGATGATAAAGCCTCGCCCTCACTAGGAGCTGGGAGGTGGTCAGGGAAGGTCCCATGAAGACATGATATTTGCTGTCCATGTCCACCAGTTCCTAGCACCAAGGACCTTGCCACGTGCAGACAGAGGAGGGTGACTGTTGCAGCAGACTGTTGAGGGAGTGAGTCACGTGGGCACTTTAGAGATGGGCATCCCCGCCTATTCATTCATTTCATCCCCACGAGCTATGTCGGGGTATTATGATCCCCATTCGAGAGTTGATGAGGCTGACACTCAGAGAGGCTGAAGATCACAGAGCTAGCAGGGGACATCCTGGTAGCTCAAAAGTCAAAATATAAGACCTTGTTGTGATCCAGAGGTTGGTGCCCCAGATGACAAAGTGCCCCAGGGCACTCTTGCGCCCCTCCCGTGCTGCCCCAGCCCGTTTCCAGCTCCTATCAGCTCTGCTTCCGGGAATCAAGCACAGGTTGTGTCACACGCACGCACGTGGCTTTGTCTTATGCCCTCCAAGGGGCCCGTTACTGGATGGAGCAGAAAGAAAGGGAAACATCGCCTTCTTGCTCTGGGCTTGCCTCCTCCATCTTCGAAAGCGAGTCTCAGAACATCTGCTCAACCAAGCCCTGGCATATTAAACAGCTGCCGAAAATGTATTGTTGCCTCCTTCAATACATAGCAATTACATGGCATGTTTTGCTCATTAGCAAGAAATTGACACAAACGCAATCCTGCTTTTGAAATTACCACTAATCTTACTGCACCTGTTCGGGAAGAAGGCGGGAGGAGAAGAAAAAAAAAACAGTTGGTAATAACCATTTCATGATATTTTAAAAACAAACACTTCCAGACTCCCTTAAAAATAGCTTTTGGGGCTTTCAGGCTCCTGTTTTATTTTAAGAGGAGGCCCTTTGCCTCATGCCACAGGCTGGCATTACTCTCTGTCAACGTCATGGGCTCAAAAGTCATATGTACCCAGGCACAAGGAACAAGGGAGCCCCGGGGTCCGAGCCTGGCTTCCTCGAGGCTATTAAAAGTGAGATGCTGTGATTAATCAGGTGTTACGGGATTGGTACACATCGATGATAACCATCATACCTAAGAGGCTTGTGGAAAACTGATATTTGGGGGGTTGACAGGGGGATGTAAATGCCTTCACTGGTGTCCCCAGGGCTCAGAGAGGGGGAGTCAGTTGCCCAAATCACACAGCTCTCTCTGAAGCTGGCGTTCAGACTTGCTGCCCAGACTGGCTGCTAGGACCACAGTGCCACATCGCCCACCTCTGTCTCAGTCCATGGGGCCACATGCCATGCCCAGCACAGAGGCTCACTGCACATAGCAGGCACTCAGTAAACATCCGAACACCGCCTCCCGAGGCTCTCCTGTGCCGATGCCCTCCAGGCCTTGGGTCTGTCTCATTCTGTTTTTGTTTTTTTGGCTGCACCGCGTGGCACGCGGGATCTTAGTTCCCTGACCAGGGATCGAACCCGTGCCCCCTGCATTGGAAGCATGGATTCTTAACCACTGGACCGCCAGGGAAGTCCCGGGTTCATCTCATTCTGTAGGAGGCAGGCTGCCTTGGGTTGAAGCCCCTCTTTGGCTGGGTGATCTTGGGCAAATCTCTCTACCTCTCTGAGTCTTTTCTTCCTTATTTGGAAAATCGAGATATTGATGATAAATACATCTTGAGTTTGTTGGCTGATTGGTGAGAGCCGTGTGCAGTGATGGGGCTGAAAGTGCTTGAGAGCCTGGCAGAGTGGTTTAGGAATCATGCTATTACTCTGGAGTTGATCACTCCCTGGAGAACATGATGGGGCTCAGTCTTGGGTTAACGAGAAACTTCTTCAGAGCTTAGCACAGGACTTGGTTCTCAGTGAAGACTTGCCAAAGGAATTCATTCATTCACCTGAAAAAGTACAGATAGAGCACCTACTCTTGCCAGGCGCTGGTCTAGGAGCTGGGGATGCAGGGAACAAACATATGGTCCTGTCCTCATGGAGTTGATATTCTAGTGAAGAAATGTGTCTGTGCCCAGAGCTGCTGTCACAAAGTACCACAAACTGGGGGGCTTACAACAACAGAAATGTCTTTTCTCATGGGTCTGGAGGCCAGATGTCTGAAATCAAGGCATCGGGAAGGTTGATTCCTTCTGGTGGCCCTGAGGGAAAATCTATTCTGTGCCTCTCTCCAGGCTTCTGGTGGTCGCCAGCAACTCTTGGCATCCCTGGCTTGTAGATGCATCATTCCAATCTCTGCCTCTCTGCCATCCCACGGCATGCTCATCTCTGTGTCTGTGTCCAAATTCCTCTCATCTTGTAAGGGCACCAGTTATTGAATTAGGGTCTACCCCAATCCAGTATGACCTCATCTTAACTTGATGACATCCTCAAAGACCCCATTTCCAAATAAGGCCACATTCACGAGTACCAGGGCTTAGGGCTTGAGCATATCTTTTTGGTGGAGACAATTTGACCCGCTATGAGGAGATAGAAGGTAAACAAACATACAGAGAATATGTCAGAGAGTGGCAGATTCCACCTTACTTCAAGACAATTAAGAAGGGTAAAGAGGATTTCAAGTGATGAATGAGCAAAGAAAGCCTCTGGGAGGAGGTGACACTGAGCAGAGAGAGTGAATGAATGAGGGTATGAGCCATGCAGATACCTAAGGGAACAGCATTCAGATTGAGAGAAGAGCAAGTGCAAAGGCCCTGAGGCAGTATTGTGCTCAGGATGTGCAAGGAGGCCAGGGTGCTGGAGCTGAGAGTGAGGGGGCAGATAAGATCAGCCATATGGGGCAGCCTGTCATCTTAGAGACCAGCGGCTTCAGCTGTTATTCAGAACGAGAGGGAAACCATTGCAAGGTTTTGAGCCATGGAGTGACTTTGTTGTGGCTGAGGTTTTATAAGCATCACTCTAGCCAACGCATGGAAAACAGATTGCAAAGGGATCAAGGATGGTAGCAGGGCAACTAAATGAAGACGAGAGAGAGCACTGAAGTTCATCAGAGGACTTGGTCTGGTGATTCTGTTTAACCCATCGAGGCCCCCAGAGAAGAAAAACCAGCAGAGTGGCCCATCGCCCAAGTGGCGTGTGGGTGGAAGCTGAGAAGCCCTGGAATGAGGGAAAGTCACAGTGGCCTTTGATGCAAATAAATCCAAAATATATTTGCTTCCTGAGCACCAGTGACTAGAACTTGACACCACGAGGTGCTCAGGAGGCAAATGATGAATACAGGCTCCCTAAACTCAGAGGACTTACAGAGAAGAGGCAAAGGTGCTTTGCACACACACAGCTCGCCCCAGTGAGCTTCCAGAGTAGAGAGACATTGGTTCTAAAAGGGGCATCTAGGAAGTGTTACTGGAGGAGGTGGTGGCTGAGCTGAGCCTTCTAAGGATGAGTAGGATTTTGGCAGAAAGAGTTGGGCTGGAGACCTGCCTGGTCTTGGAGGAGGAACTTTGAAGAAGGATGTTGAACTTGAATTTGTCTCATGGTCGACTGAAGCAGAGGGTCTACTACGGGTAGGAGAAATCGGCATTTTTCACTTTTCATTCCTCTCTCTTCCTTTTTTCTCCTTTCTGAGTGTCTGCTGTGGGCCTGGAGCTGTGCTAGGCACCAGGGAAGCAACAATGAACAAGAGAGACCTGGTCCATCTTGGAGCCCATGGACTGATGGGGTTTTAATGCTTACGTGTATCTATATTATGAAGAAGGGGGGCATTTTTAATATCAGAACAAAGAGTTTGTGCTTGCTTCTTCAGGCAGTGGGGCTCCATGGCAGGTTTTAAGCAGGGGAATGACATGATTTGAACTGGAGAAGAGATAATCATTAGGGCAGCATGTATAGGATGGATTGGAAGGAGGCCAAAGGCCGGGAGACAAGTGTGCATCAAAGGAAGGCCTGCAGTTGTGCCCTGCCTTTATCTGGGCTTTCTGGTCAACCCAGCCCCTCTGTGGAAAGGAAGCGAGAGATGGAGCATCAGGGGAGGGAGAATGGGCTGCAGGTCTGGGAAGGGATGAAGGGTTTCCATGGCAACTTTTGCTTGCCCGTAGCTAAGGTAGCTCTGCAATTCCCCAGGCATCATTCCTGTGGACCTTGAAGCCAGCATCCCTGGCAGCTGAAAGCTTGACTTTAGATAGACTGGAATGCGGTAGGATTGGAAGAGGAGAGGTAGAGTCGGGCAAAGCTGTTCTGCTGGAATTGGGGTACGGGCTCACAGGCAACCCTTGAAACTCCCCTGTACCGGTTCCTCCTCCCTCCTCCAGGCAGGGATTCTCCCAAGCCTGCCCTTGCCCCTGGGCTTACATCCTACCCCAAGGGGGCTTAGGGCATTTGGAAAATGGGCTGACGGTGCCTCCTTTCAGGGTTCTTGTGATGACTTGCAATACTGTTTGCCAAGCTCCCTACACAATGCCTGGCCCAGGGGAATTAGCACCAAATGCTGGCGGTTATTGCTTTCTTTGGCATCGTTATTAAAGAATGCTGGCCTGGGTATCGGGATACCAGGTCCTCCTCTCAGGCCGGCCACTGCCTGGAGTGTGACCTTAAGAGAGTCACTTCCCTTCTTTCCGCTGTCCTTATGCCATATGGAGATGTTACACTTTCCTATGTGCTGCAAGCTCTTAGGCTGATTATTATTGTTGTTGTTGTTACTATTATTATTGTATTACTGCTAGTATTAGTACTATTATTATAACCCCTATTCTGTTGGTCCCTTCTGCAAAGGGCAAAGATCTTGAGTCCTATAAACAGTCCACTTAGTGGAGAATGTGAAATTATTATACCAAAGCAGACCATGCAGCACCCTTTCATCTTCCCTTTTTGAGACATAATTATAGGAAAGAGCTCATGGAAATTAAGTACTATATCATATATACATCAAGACAGGATTGCTTGTGGGTATTGAGAGTAATTAAGCAGGTTAATCCTTAAATGTTCATTTGTCTGAGTCTAATAATTGACCCAAATCTCCTGTCCCTGAGTTCCCACTCCAGGTCTGGGTTGTATGTCCATTTCCAAACTAGATGATGCTAAATTCGACTGAGAATCCCGAATTCAGACACTTATGAGACATGCCCTCCACCTCCTGTAGAAGAAAAGCGCATTCACAGACCAGGTTTAGTTCACTGCTATATTCTTAACCCTCACCCAGTGGCACATAGGTGACACGTTGGTTGGAAGGGACAAAGAGAGGGAAGGAGAGGAGGAGGGGGCATGTTGCTTTCTGAGCCATTAATCTGAAGAGGAAAGTAGAAGCATACCCTCTCATATGTGTCTCAGTGGAAAAGCCAATTATTTTCCCCTGGCCCCAGTCTTTCTCTCTTCCCTTTTACTCAACAACGCCCAAAGGAAGAAAATAAATATGTCTAAAATGCGAGAGCATCAGAGCTGCAGACCTTCTAGCACTCGTCCTCACAACAGAGTCAATTAACTCACGACATTTCTCCTGGGTTGTTGTCGTTAATTGAATTAAATGAGATAATATTGGTTGAGTGCTTAGCACGGCGCCTGGAAATGTTTATTGCACAGAATCGCATCAGTAACGGGCAGCAACTATTAGCGTCGTTGTTGCTGTTCTTAATTAGTTATTAATAACCCCCTTCGTTAGCACAGCACTTTGGGACTTCCAGCCCATTTTCCAAGGCATTTCCTGATGGCACCATCTGGGTCTCAGTTTTCCCGTCAGACAAGTGGGGGTGGCAGTGCAAACCACGTGAAGGTGTCAGGAGGCCATTCACACAGGGCTGCGTGTGTGAGTGCATTGCAAACTCTGCAGGGATTTACAAGCATCGAGACTGTGTTGCTTTTTGCTGTCTGAGTGGAGAGGCAGAGGTAGCTCTGTCATAGCTGTAGGAAGAGCCCAGAGTCTCATCCCATGGTGTGAAATGACTGCCTGGCTTTCCTCTTTTTGCCCAGACCTCTTTTTGACTCAGGCGCGCACAAGACCCAAGCAGACGAGGGGCATCGGTAGGGCGGAGAGGTCCCAACTCTGTCATTAGTGGAATAGCTGAAAGCACAGAGTTGGGCTTTACAGAATCTGAGTCTAAGCCTGAGCTCCGCCACTTCCTCAGACACATCACCCTCTCTCCTGGGTGAATCATGCCCTCTCCAAATTCATGTCGCCCTGGAATCTCAGAACGTGACCTTACTTGGAGATGACTTGGATAGTTGGGTCTTTGGAGATGTAATTGGTTGAGATGAGGTCATACTGCACTAAGGTGGGCCCTAAAGACATGTGTCCTCCTAAGAAGGCCGTGTGCAGATGCAAAGGAGATAGGAACACTCAGGGAAGAAGGAGGTAGAGACTGGAGCGATGCAGCTACAAGCCAAGGAGTGCCAAGGATGGCCGGGAGCTCCCAGAAGCTGGTGGCGCCAAACACGGAATCTCTTCTAGAGCCTTCAGAGGGTGCCTGGCCCTGCAAACACCTTGATTGCAGACTTCTAGCCTCCAGACAAGGAATGCTGAGAATGACTGGGAGCTCCCAGAAGCTGGCGGAGGCCAGGAAGGAATCTCTTCTAGAGCCTTCAGAGGGTGCCTGGCCCTGCAGACACCTTGATTTGGGGCTTCTGGCCTCCAGATCTGCAAGAGAACAAGTTTCTGTTATTTTAAACCACCCAGTTGGTGGTAATTTGTTCCGGCAGCAACAGGAAACGAATACGCCCTCTCTAGGCCTTGGGTTCCTATAAAATGGGGACGAGATAATATAAGCTTGCATGTGGCTAGGTGGGTGCTGTGAGATGATGCATGCAAAGCTCTTAGAATGATGCTGGGCACATACATGGTCTCCCAGTGATCATGCCTGGACACCCGGCTCTGAGCAAGACGACCAGAGCTCTGCTGTGCCTCAGTCGCAGGCTGCCAGCCTGGACGCAGAAGACACTATGTGTCCACAGGATTGCAGGGGATGGACGAAGTGACAGTGCAATAGCTGGACAGAGGCCCTGACCACCACCCAGCAACGGGACCTACTGTGCACCAGGCACTTTGTACACATTGTCACACCGAATACCCAGAAAGCCCTTCAGGCTCAACGTCATTACACTACCTTCCTAATCTGTAAAATGGGAATAATGACATTACTACCTCATAGAGTCACGATTCGGGTTAACTAAGGAAACACAGTGCCTTGCACATAAGTATTTAATAAGTGGGAATTACTGTTGGTATTTAGATTATTATAATTATCTCTTTTTCACAGTCGAGAAAGTAAGGTGCAGAGAGGCAAAGTAACTCACCCCAAGCTGCACAGCCATCAGGCACTTGACCTGGGACCTGGGCATAGGATTCTGACTCTGGCCTCTTGCATCTCAGGCCCTCTCTGGAGAAGCGCAAGCGCCTTTTCTCCTGCTTGTAGCAAGGAGATGGGATGTTTGGGGTTGAGGGTGGGGTTCTCAGTTGAAAACCAAAGGTTCAGCTGATGGTGCATGAAATGCCAACCCTGTTTTTCGGGGTGTTGATGGAAAGGAAATCTGGTTTTGAGGCCAAGAACCCCACGTGGTGGTTCCTACTACAAGCTTGGTGGAAACCACCCAGTGGCAGAAGTTGCCCTGCACGGCTGCCCGGCTAGTGGATATGAACCCCGCTGACGCCCATGCATTTCTCATTCAGCACTGCGTCCCCAGAGGCTACCCCAGGGCCTGCAAAGACTGGGAGGGAGTCAGGCATTGTGCTGTGTGAATGTTTGAGGTCAGGGGGTTGGAGCGCATTCGGAGTCAGCTCTGCATTCAAATCCCGTCTCTGCCCCTCCAGTTTGGGTCCGTACGCTTCACCTTCCTGAGCCTGTTGCCTCCTCTGCAAAATGGGAATATGACAAGTGCTGGCCTATCTCAGGATAAATGCGCGGTAAGACAGAAAAGTGCCCTTAGTCGGTGCCCGCTGCAGAGGGGCTGTCATTATCGGGACGCAGTGGTGTTTGTGGAGCTGGAAAGCCTCACCCCAGGGCCAGGGAGACTCACACTCCCTGAGCCAGGGAGGGCCTGTGTCTCCAGACTCATGTTCGGATCTTGTCTGTTGGAGCAAAGGGGTAGGTCTGTATGCAACCACTTGTGCACTGGCACAGTTGGGGTCTGCTCTCCACTCCCCCGCTGCACCCCCTGGAGGCTTGCAGGGTCCTGAGCTCACCCCCATCATCAGAAGCACCCCCATGTAAAGCGATGACCTGAGATCACCCACCCCCATGGAAACCCACGGGGGCAGCCTTACTCTAAAGGTGGTCTGCAGCACATCTCCTGGGAAGTAGTTAGAAATGCAAAATCATGGACCTCATCCCAGACCTACTGAATCAGAATCTGCATTTTAACCTGATCCCCGGTGACTCACGTATACACATTGAAGTTTAAGAAGCACTGGGCTAGAGAGTAACAAAAAAGGAAAGGGTTAGGGAGAAAAGAACTGTGGGATTGAGTTTGTTAGTGATTTATGTACTTATGTGGTACTTATTTATGTACTTATTGTGGTTTCACACCTGAAGGTCACACTCTACCGAGACCCTTGAAAAACCTTTTGGCAGAGCCATTCCTCACCAAGTGTCTGACAGCCTGCAGTGTTCTTGAAATTAACACAGTGGCATTAATAATGATAGCAAACAGTCTTCGAGCCCTAACTCTGGGCCAGGCACTGTGCTAAGAGTTTTGGGAGCATTATATCATTTAATCCTCCTACCTACCTGGAGGGGTGGGTCTTATTAGTCTCCCTCATTTTACAGAGTTGGAATCCAAAGTGACGTGGCTGGTTCAGAGTCACACAGCATGTCAGGTACAAGCTGGGCTTGGAACCAGGTCCTCCTGCTGCTGGGTCCCCCTTTGTCCACCTGGCTGAGCATCCTTCTTTACTGGGAGGATGTCTCCAGTGTAATCCTTGGTCCAGCTTCTGCTCCTGCGTGAAATGCATCTGCTCACAAACCTCTCACCTGCTTTATTGTCACGGCTGCTACTATTGTTTGTTGTTCGTTTGTTTGTTTGGTTTGATTGTCCCCAGACCTTTCTTCAGGCTGTCCATCCTACCTCCCACTTACAATGCCCTTCCTCAACATCCTCATCTGCATTAAAAATGGCAGATGAAAAGATATTAGAACCCTTGCTTTCTTCGTTTTTGAATCCACAGTGACTCAGTTGTTGCTGGTACATCATAGGCACCCAGGAAATGTTTGTTGAATTTAGTTAATGTCTTTAGCTGAATTATTATTTAGTTCGGGATCATTAGTTCATTATTACTTCACTAAACTATTTAGTTGAATTTAGTTTGTTGCATACATTCTTAATGAGGGCAATATTGACCCCAATGGGACAAAGATTAGTTCTAGGGGTCCTGTGTATGTATAAAGCACAGATCTACATACAGTACATAAAGAGATATATAGTCTAGCTGCAGGATTAAATTTTCATGGAAAAAATTATCTTAAAACCCTGCTGGGATGGGTGATAATGAAAAAGAAAAGATTTGATAAACACAGGTTTATAATATAATTTATTCAGAGTTATCCTTTTAAAAATCTAGTCCACAAAACACAAATAGAGTGCATAATTAAATAATTCACCAACATGAACCACAAGTAGAAAACTCATGGGAGATGTTCATCCTTCATAGAGGTCAAGTAAATGCACCTGATAGTGTCCTTGAGGGACCACATTACACTGAATAAATTAGCTTAAAATGTTTAAACCAATAAGGCTGGGTGCTGGCAAGGTTACTGTAACATTGGTAAGCAAGGATGTTTGTAATTTGAAAGACCCCTTAGGAAGGCAGTGTGGCAGTTTGTTCAGCTAGAGCTGTAAAAATCTTCATGCCCTTTGACCAAAAACTTTCATTCTGGGTTTGTGCTTGGCAATGGATTTGATGGTAGCAGAAGTTGTATGCATGAAGATGCTCATTAGCTAAAGCTAGCACTGGAAAAGGAAGAGAGGGAAGGAGGGAGATATGTCCCCCCAAAATCAACACATGTGATGAAGCATCTAGCAGAGTACTGAGCATGTGGTAAATACTCCAAAGGCAGTGGCTTCCCCTGGACCTCCCCTCCCAGCTAGCAGTCAGTTAGGAAGAATTGAGTATCTGTCCCATCTGGGGGGCTTTGGGAAAGAAGGTCAGTCTCAGGGGTCATAGGGAGGAAGGTCTGGAAGACAACCCCAGCAAAGCTAGAACCTTGGACAGCTGCCAAGGCAGGGGGACATCCTACATGGCTCTTTGTCAGTGGTTGGGTGTCTCCAGGCATGAATGTGAGGGCTGTTTCCTGACCTCAGAATTCTTTTTTTCAATTAAAGTATAGTTGAGGACTTTCCTGGTAGTGCAGTGGTTAAGAATCCGCCTGCAAATGCAGGGGACACGGGTTCAATCCCTCATCCGGGAAGATCCCACATGCCGCGGAGCAACTAAGCCCGTGCGCCACAACTACTGAGCCTGCACTCTAGAGCCTGCGAGCCACAACTACTGAGCCCACGTGCCACAACTACTGAAGCTCGTGTGCTCTAGAGCCCGTGCTCTGCAACAAGAGAAGCCACGGCAATGAGAAGCCTGCGCACCGCGACAAAGAGTAGCCCCTGTTCTCTGCAACTAGAGAAAGCCCGCGTGCGGCAACGAAGACCTAAGGCAGCCAAAAAAAAAAGCATGCTTACAGAAGCATCAATAGTAAAACATCACACACACACACACACACAAAGTATAGTTGATTTACAATGTTGTGTTAATTTCTGCTGAACAGCAAAGTGATTCAGTTATACACACATATATATACACATTCTATTTTTATATTCTTTTCCATTATGGTTTATCATAGGATATTAGTTCGGGATCATATAGTTCTCTATGCTATACAGTAGGACCTTGTTGAATATAGTTCTCTATGCTATACAGTAGGACCTTGTTGTTTATCCATTCTGTATACAGTAGCTTACATCTGCTAACCCCAACCTCCCACTCCATCCCCCGCAACACCCTCCCCCTTGGCAGTCTGTTTCTGTTTCATAGATAGGTTCATTTGTGTCATACTTTAGATTCCACCTATAAGTGATATCATATGGTATTTGTCTTTCTCTTTCTGACTTCACTTAGTATGGTAATCTCTATTTGCACCACGTTGCTGCAAATGGCATTATTTCGTTCTTTTTTATGGCTGAGTAGTATTCCATTGTATATGTATACCACATCTTTATCCACTCATCTGTCGATTTCCTGTCCTCAGAATTCTACTACCTGGTCCCCCGAGCTTGTTGCTAGTGAGAAAGTCGGAGCTTCCAGTTTCTACAGTTAACTTGCATTGGTTAACTAGGGTTAAGGAGCCAGCATGGGGTGTGCTGTGCAGACCAGTTCTGAAGAACACTTTAGAATTCTCTCCCACAGCCTATTTTCCTCTGGCCTAGGGATATGAAGGTATCGTAAGGCATTATCCGTCTAAAGCCCAGGCATCTGCATTTACAAACTTGCCCTTTGCTCCTCCTAAGAGTCTGGTTAATGCTTTAGGAAGTCTGTGCTAATCCCCTACAGCTTTCCCACGTGGGGAGGCCTGGATGGCCTGGAGAGAGACCTGAAATCACCCTGATGGGTAAATGTCAGACAGCTTGCCATTTCAACATCCTGGGTTGAAATACAGCAGTTGAGACCAGCTTGAGAAATCGCTCTTTACTACCAAGGATAACTTTTGCCAAGATAGTGGGGATTAGCCTTGTCTCTGTCTTTTCCAGGTAATTCCACAATCCATCTGGGCCCACAGTTGCTGGGAAAAGAGTCCTGGGGCTGTCACTTCCATGTCCACCAATTGCCGACACAAAAGACCTTGCCAGATGCAGACGGGGGGGGGATGCCCTGTGACAGGTGTCCAAGCACCCTCACGGCATTCATTCAACACAAGGGCAGGCACCGGGCTAGACACTGGAGTCCAGTGAGAGCAAAAATAGACAGGGCCCCTGCCCTCCTGGCGTCAAGTGACAAACAGTGATCACGTAATTTAAAAATCATTGTAAAACGACATCTGTGGGAGCTGTAGGGGTATAAGTGCACATGAGAGGGGTTCAAGCTGGTCTGGGAGATTAAGGAAGGGATGATGACTCTGAAACCTCAAGGAGGATTAGGAGGGGAGGAGGGAGGGAAGGGGGGCAGGAGAGAGAGTTCCATGTGCAAAGGTCTGCCATCTTAGTCATCCAGCTCCTGCCTCCCTGCTCGAGAAGCAAGACAGGAAAATAAAGGAGCAAAGAGAAGAATGGGGAGGAGAATGAACAAATAGGCGGGCAGGAGGGAAACGAATGAGACTAGGTGAAGGGTGAGACGCAGATAAGCAGTGGGGCACTAAGGGATGAAAGGGGCGTGTGCAGGAAAGAAGAAACTAACAATGACACATGGGGACAAGGAGATGAGCTAACAAGTGAATCAGCGAAGTGGATAAGAGGCCAGTTGAGTGAGGAGGGGACCAACACAGGAATAGAAAACAGGTTTCTTCCATTCCAGCATTTCCCCATGGCCAGCATGGTCCAAAGGCTTCTTTTGAATGAACAGAATGTAGAAAACATGGAGGAGGTGCTCACGGCTCTCTCTGTGCCGTAGGGCAGAAGGTCTTGGGCTTGTCTGTAACACGGGGAGCTTTAAGAAACACATATGCCTTGGTGCCACCCTAAAGATGCTGATGTGGTGGGCTTGGGTGTGGCCGAGTCATAGGCGTTGGTGAAACCTCCCCAGGTGGCTCTCGGGTACTGCCAGGGTGGGGGACCACTGCCCTAGGGCACCGGCTCTCAGAGTCTGGTCCCTGGACCAGCAGCGTCACCTGGGACCTTATTAGAAACGCAGAATCTCCAGCCCCTCCCCAGACCTGCTGCGTCAGAAACTCTGGGACTGGGACTCAGTAGTCTGGCTCTTAACAGGTCCTCTCAGGGAATCCTGATACCTGCTCAGGTCTGAGGTCCACTGCCAAGGAGGGAGCTTGTCACCTGCTGAGAGTCCTTCAAGGGCAAACATGCTCCTGGGGAAGGAAAGAGTCCAGACTCCTCAGCATGGTTCTCAGGCCTCCACGGTCTACGCCAGGAGTTCTCCATGGGGGTGGGGAGCAACTCTGCTCCCCAAAGGATGCGTGGCAATGTCTGGTGAGATTTTTGGTCGTTACAACTTGTTTGGGGGCTACTGCTGGCATCTCATGGGTTGAGGCCAGGGATCTTGCTAATCGTCCTATAATGCACTGGACAGCCCCCTGCCCCCATCCCCACCCCCACAAGGAACTTTCCTGCCCAAATGTCAAGAGTGCTGAGGTTGAGAAATCCCAATCTAGGTGAATACATCTAGCAAGGCTCTAGCTTTAGAAGAGAGACGTCCAGTGTGAGATGCTCTCTTCCTGATCTCATTCATGTAAGCTCATAGACAGTGGACTCAAAAGGAACCCTACAAAATCCCATTCAACTCTCTCCCTTTACAGGAGAGGAAAGAAGTCAGGGAACCAAAATGATTCCCTAGGGTCTCCCAGCACTCCCAATTCCTATCCATTAATCCATTCCATGAATATTTATTGAGGATTTACTATGTGCAAAGTACTGCGTTGGCACAAAGGATATAATGGAAGACCAGACGGAGATGATTCCCGCCCTCGTGGAACTCACAGTAAACGGGGCATCAGTAAAATTATAAAGACTTCTTCATTTAAGGTGGCCGGAGAAGGCCCTTCTGAGGAGGTGTTGTTTATGCTGAGATTTGAAGGCGGAGGAGGGGCAGCCATGGGGAGCGGGAGCCGGGGGGTGCCAAGGATCCACCATTTCCGGGACTCCAGCCTGCAAGGAGAATCCGGTTTTTCCCCTGCAGTCAAGGTGTGTCTGCAGCTCGCTGATCTGGATGGAGTTGCTGGAACTCAGAGGAGAACAGGCATTCACCTCCAGCCAGCATACAAAGACTTACAGAAACCCCGGAGAGTTTATCACATCTAGGACCCTGATAGCATCTGTATTAGAACCGAGAATCTGACCAGACTGCTTCTGAAAGATCAGCTTTAGTTCTTTCAGAATAAATAGCTTATACCAACTCTAGCCGGCTTTATCGGCGTGCTCCTGCCAACTGGCCGCCCTCTCCCTCCATCAAGATGGCCACACAAGGACTCCTGGAATGAGTCTGTCATTTCCAATTCAGCTGAGCTAAAAAGTCTTTTGTGAGCATCCACTCTGCCCAGATCTGGGTGGAGAGCTGCGGGAGGGGGACTGGGAGAGAAGCGGCAGCCTCTACCTTTGAGATACACACAGCCTCGTAGGAGAGTTAGATTCTTCCATGTCCATTCATTTGACAGATCCTATGCAAGTGTAGGCCAGGCACTGAGGATGGAGAAAGGGAAGATGCAGTCTCTTAACTCACACGGCTTGTGTCAGATGCACAGATGGTTACAGGACATTGTGAGAAGTGAATAGGGATGGGGGAGTCATTAACCCAGCCCAAGAATCCAGAAAGCCTTCCTGGATTGAGAGTTCAAGAGGAGGAGTTATCAATTAACCAGGTGAAGAGAGGACAAAAGTGCCAGAATGAACCAAGGCACATAACACAGCATGTATAATAATATTTTTTAAAAAAGGTGTGTACTGTGTTATGACCTTTGTGTGAATTATCTCATTTATGCTACAACAGCCTTCTGATGTAGGTGCTACTACGGTTTTTTTTCTATTTTTTTTAACATCTTTATTGGAGTATAATTGCTTTACAGTGGTGTGTTAGTTTCTGCTTTATATCTATTTTTAAATGAGGAAACGTGTACAAGGACATGACATACAGCTAGCAAATTGCAGAACTGGATCCAAGCCCAGGCAGTCTGACTGTTGGACCTATCTTCCTAACCACTATTCTTATACTACATGTATCTAGAAATGTATATTTAATTCTGTATCATTGAATAATTGAATCATAAAGGATCTGGGGTAGGGACCCAGGGGGAGTTGAGGCTGTAAATGCAGGCTTTGACTGGAATTGAAGGACCTTATACACAATGTTCGAAAGAGTCAAACCATATTTTGAGGGTAAAATCTGAAGGATTTTAGGCAGAGGAGTACTATGGTTGTATTTGAATTTTAGAAAAATCACCGTGAAAGGAGGATCTTTTGGAGGGAAAGACTGGGATGAGGGCCACCAGTGAGGAGGCTATAATAATCACCCAGGCACAAGATGATGGTAGCTTGAGCCAGTGGGCATGGCCGGATGGGGGTAGAGGAAGTGGTAAAGTTGAAAGAATGAACAATCACAAGACTTTGTGGTTGACTGAATATGGAGGGAGCAGAAATGGAAGACTTGCAGGATCCTGGCTTCTGTTAGGACTACCACAATCGCTGAAGTGAGAAGGAAATTATATTTTCATCCCAAATGAGAGAAATAAAAGAGCATTGGGTTAGGATTAGGGTTAGAATATGAAGATGAAATTGGCTGGCACCAGGAGAGGCAGGATAATGATTACTATTTCCCTCTATCCTTGACAAACTTGGAGAGTTGGGGAAAAATCTGCTATGTCTACAGTAATGAGGTTCAAAATAGAGTTTAGCCTTCAAAGGCAACCTGAGGTTCAGGTAAAGGTGAGGAACCCAGGGAATCAAAGCTGTAAGACTCCTCTGCTCTCTCTGGCTTTCCTTCTTAGCTGGCAAAGCCTACCAAGGAAGAGCAAAAGCACAGATCGTTAGGGAAAAGGCAAAAACTGAGTTCTAAGAATGGGACAGCAGGAGAGAGCATGGCAGGAAAAGGGGTCAGGAGGGTAAAGGGGAGAGTGGACTTGAAGAGACACCCTGAAGTGTCTTAACACAGAGGTAGGAGGTCTTAAGGGCACAACGCCTTCAAGTCACTATCTGCCATAGGAACTGCCCACTGTTTAGAGGAGGCGCCTGTGGGGCGGGAGCTGCTGTCCATTGTCCTGAAATATCAGTGTGCTCAGGGTACCAAAGTACCTTCTAGTCCTAGAGTACAGATCATGTCTCTCATCTCTCTCCCAGAACTCATAGTTTCTCTCAACTTCTTGGGGAAAAAAAAAAAAGGTTTTTGATCTCTGTGCTATTGAAGGAAAAAAACTGAGCCATGGCTTATGCGTGACCATTGCAGGTATTTAATTTTATGAAGGTTTGATTATGCTTTGAACAATTACAAGATGATTTCCCCCAACCCTGGGAACTTGGGTAGGGATCTCATTCCCCCCGCCCCCCACCCATATGCTGATTTGTCATCCTTAGGGATCTAAGTAGGGAATAAAAGATATACAGTGCAAAGATAAACATCAGTGTGAGGCAATTATTTGGTGTACTCATAATAAACACTTGTTGTTGATTCTGCAAGGGATCAGGAAGCCAAGGGTGTGAAGTTGAATCAGGTCTCTGCCCTCATGAAATTTACAGTCTAAGGGGGAAGACAGACATTGAACAAGTAGCTACAGGTGGAATGGATGTTACATACAGGAGGTTAGTAACATGTGCCCACTAAGCATACGGCACTACTTGCTGTAAGAATACAGAGTTGGCCAAGACAAGGCCTCCTCTTCTTTCAAAGAATATAGTTGTGGTGGGGTAGACACAGATAAAACAACAAAAAAGAATGGTTCAGACAGAATGGATACAGGTATTTCAGAGAAGTCAGTTTGGACTGGGGTGATTGGCGATGGCTTTGAGGAGGAGGTAGGGTTGATCAAGGAACAGCAGCAAGGGGGACCCCAGAATTTCAATCATGTGAGTGTGCCAGGGGTGGGGAAGAGTGAGCCTAAGTGGTCAGGAGTCAGAAGGAGATAATAGTGCAGAGGTTTGTTTGGTCCAGGACTGGAGGGTCTGAAAAGCCTAGGGAGAGTATTTAGATTCTTATATCCAGGGGGGAGGGAGCTGGGTTGTACTAGGATGAAAGAGGAATTCCAGGAATAGTAATCTGGTGGCCAGGGCTAGAATGATGGACATTTTTTAAAAAGGAATCCATGACCCTTCTAAATTAGAAGGTAAATATGAGACTTCTGGATCATTGTAGTAGATGTGAGACTCAACCACATATCATCTCATGGCAATCTGTAGAAAGCCCTGGGGGGAAGGAAGGGAGAGATATTAATCCAGATGTGGCAGGGAACCAGGATGAGGTATACAAATGCATCCATTCATTTGTTTATTCAAGTATTTATTTAGCCTCTTGTGTGTGCCCGACTCAGAGCTGCTGCTAGTGGTAGTTTTGTAAAAATAGATATTGTTTCCACTCTCAGGCTTCTTTCCAAGGGGAGAGACAGATGTTGAGCAAGTAATTAGAAGCACAGGAGCTCAGGGAGCATGTAATGGGGACTGACCTAGTCTAAAAAGCTGCAGAGGTGATGTTTAAGCAAATAGCCTGAAATCTGAGTGAGAAAGGTAGCCAATGGAGACAGACAGGACCAACGTATTCAGAGTTTGAGGGGGGATGGGGGGTGCCAAGACCCCAAAATGTGAAGCCCAAATTATTTATCATGACAAAGCTCAATCCCTAAAGAGAGACCAACTTGAGGTCACTAGAATTCCAAAGCAATCAAAAAGAAGAGGGGATGGTTTGAGCACAAGACAAAGAACTTTGGTTCCTTTTCAACCTACAAAATGACTAATTTTGTGTTTTAGAGCTTCCACAGGCATCTTCCCCTCTTCCCATAGTCGTCCCCTGCTAGATTGACTCCGATTCTGACTCAGGTCTAACGCCACCTCCTCCAAGAAGCCTCCCAGGGCACCTACCCCTTGTTCCCCTAAACTCTTATAGGAAGGACTTGATACCACTCAGCACTTCCATGCCACCTGTGGTCTATACTGGCCAGACACCACATTAGCCCTTCCCTTGATCTCATTCTCACAACCACAAGGGCGTGGATATTATTACCTGCATACCGTAATCACTGTAGAGCCCTCGGGCCTGGATTCAAAGTCCAGCTCCACTGCTTGTGGTGGAACCTGGGGCTGGTGCCTTCTCCTCTCTGAGCCTCATGGTCTTCATCTATAACACAAGGCTGGTAGTAGTAGCCTCTACCTGTCAGGGAAGGTGTGAGGGTCAGTGGAGACAGGCACGTGAATCACTTAGCACAGTGTCTACCCATCCACGTGTCCATGTTGTCAGAGGAGGAACCAAGACTCAGATAAATGAAATAAAGTATCCGAAGTCACTTGGTGAGTAAGTGGCAGCCTCTGGATTTGAACACCAGTCTCTCTGATTCCAGAAGACCTTTTCTCTCCATATTGCCACGTGCCTTCGTTGAAATCCTTTCACTTTCTTAAACTCTGCATGTAAGGAACACTACGTGCTCAGCTCTGCACATTATCTCACGTATTCTTCCAACAGCCAACTGAGATAACAATTTCCGCTTTCTGCAGTGACCTACATAACAAACACGATCTCCCTCCCAGCACTAGTCCTCCCTCAGCATTTTCCTTCTTGGTGATCCACCAGCCTGGGCATCATCCTTGTCACCTTTCCCTCTTTCAATCCTTCCCCTCTCTACATCCAGTCCAATCCCAAGACCTCTTGACTCTAAGAAGATCTATCTTAAATTTAATTCACCTTTCAGCCTCCACTGCTAGCCAGACCTCATCATCTTGCACCTGGATTGGTCTCTTTGCTTTTACCCCTGCCCCATCTCCAAGCTCCAGCCAGAAAGTAGAGTGGTCTTTGTAAATCTAGTTATGTCACCTCTACGCCTCGTGTTTAAAACACCACATTGCTCTTGAGGTAACACCAAACCCTTCAACATAGACAGCTGAGATGACCTTTGGCCATCTCTCAGATCAAGGATTCCCATCACAAAGTTTACTGCTAGTAACACAAAGAATAAACTCAGGGTCATCTCATTTCTGGATTCTTGGCAGACTCTGAGGCTGCATTTGCTAGAACAGCACTGAGGGGGAGGATGTTAATATTTGGTGACTTTGAGGGCACAGAGGATGACAACAGAGCATAGCCTTTGTCAGGGCTCCCTGGGAGGAGCCACAGGGAGCAGGAAGGGTAGTTATCTTGGAGTTGGGCTCCTGAGTTTGTGTCCTAATCTTGTCACTTTCCAGCTGTGTGACCTTGGGCAAGTCACTTAACTTCTCTGAGCTTTAGTTCTGTTTACTACACAAATACAAATGAGGAAGATGAATGAGGCAAGCTCTGCAACCTATGGGGTTTAACACTAAAACAGAGCATTAGACTGAACCACATGAAATTGCTGATATTTTACCTTTTTCTTCTTTTCACGACTAAAATGGTAATTTCACATATTCATACTTCAAACCAGAGGCTGGCAAACTTTTCCTGTAAAGAGCCAGATAGTAAATATTTTAGGCTTTGCTGGCCGTTTAGTCTCTGAGACAATTATTCAACTCTGCCATAGCAGCATAAAAGCAGCCATAGACTATATGTGAAAGAGAAAACATTGCCGTGTTTCAATAAAACTATTTACCATAACAGATGGTGAGCCAGATTTGGCTCACGGGCTGTGGTTTGCCTACCTCTGCATGGGTTTCCCTTTGCCAGTGATAGTTTCTGACGTGGAGTTTGCACAGAGGAGCTGTGAGTGCCTAGCAGAGTGTTTGATGAGCAGCTTATGTAGGTTCATTTCCCTCCTCGTACCCTCTTGCCAAGAAAGGCAGTTTAGAAAGAACTGACATGTGAGCTCATATTGCACTAGATGTGGTTTTAGGGTTGGAGGAATCATACAGGACCATGCATCACTGACCCCCTCCTCCACTTAGCCCCTACTCTCAATGACATCATAGGCAGTGCTGCAGGACCACAAGTCCCACTCTCCGGAAGATCCTTCCCATGGAAACACACTAGAGGAGGTGAGGATGGTGTAGTTGGGGCAAGTTTTCTTAAATTTGCCTCCTGTGCACGTCTCTGGTTGACCTGAGCCTTAGGCTCCTTTCTGTTCCAGTCCCCTGGAAAAGTCCTCTGAGCCAGACACGAATTCACATCTGCTTTGTGTGAGCAGAACCTCGTGCATGCACGTTCTGAGCTGGGAAGGAAATGAATGCTTCCACCAAATTAGGCCAAGTAATACCTGTTTTCTCTAGTGGGAAATTATTTAAATAGCATCGAAATCAATTTCCGTGCCATTAAGTATTCTGGTCTGTGTTTTAATTGAGACGATTACATATTCCCCAAAAAAGAGAAGAGCTATTTGACGAATTGTGTCTTTTCTGTCTCCCTCTCCCTGGAACTGACAAGGATAGCACCTCGGAGAGTGGCAGACTGCAGGTTAGCCTGTTTCTGTTCCTATTCATCATCTTTAGCACTAACCTGGTTTATTATTTTTCTTTTAGAAGTAAAAATGGAGCTCCGAGAGGCACCCAGGGCTCTGGGAACTCTGAGTTCTTCAAATAAAATAAACCAGGTCATTCTCTCTTCTCCTCCTTAAAGGGATTCGGTTTATGATATTCTAACTGGTAGATGTCCCAGTAGCTGGCAGGTATGTTTGGTCAAAGGGGACAGAGGGATGAGGGTCATTCCCAACCTCGGCTGCTCCCAGACCCTCCCCCTATTCAGTAAACATTTCAGGTGCATCTTCTATGTTCCAGGCTTTCAGTCAGGCTCCCTAAAGTAGCTCCCTGTCTGGTGGGGGAGATGTGCCTGAAAACAAATCATTAAAATGCAGCATACTAAGAACAAGAATAGAAACCAGAGCCCTGGTAAGTGTTCCCATAGCTCTCATCCTGGTGGCAGTTAATTTTCTGTGTCATTCTTTGTTTCACATCTGTCTTTCCTTCTAGACTTTCAGCTCCAGGAGGTCAGAGACCAAATCAGTCCTGTTTCCACTGTGTCCCCAGTGCAGAGAATGGCAGGCACAGAGCAGGGACTCAGTTAAATTAAATGAATAAAGGAAGGAAGGAAGGCAAACAGGCAGGCCAGTTGATGCAGGAGAACAGGGCAAGGAGCACCTGTCTCTTCCAAACAGATGTAAAGAGGGCTCTACAGAGAGATGATATCAGAGCCAAGACATTTAAGATGGAGTATAGGTTTACCAGATGGCCAAGAAGTGGGAAGGTATTTCCAACAGAGGGAATAATGTGTTAAGGAGTTATAACAATATACAGATCTTTCTCGACTTAGGTTCGGGTCATATCCCAATATACCCATTGTAGGTTGAAAATATCATAAGTTTAAATGCATTTAATACCCCAACCTACCAAACATCATAGTTTTGCCTACCTTAAATGTGCTCAGAATACTTATATTTGCCTAGAGTTGGGCAAACTCATCTAACACAAAGCCTATTTTATAATTGTTGACTATTTCACGTAAGTTATTGAATACTCTACTGAAAGTGAAAACGAGATGGCTGTATGGGTACTAAGTGGTCGTAAGTGTATTGGTTGTTTATCCTTGTGATCGATCGTGTGGCTGACTGGGAGCTGTGGCTTGATGCCGCTGCCCAGCATCATGAGAGAGGATTGGACCACGTATCGCTAGCCTGGGAAAAGATCCAAATTCAACATTCAAAGTATAGTTCCAACTGAATATGTATTGCTTTTACACCATCGTAAAGTACAAAAATCTTAAGTCGAACCATTGTAAGTTGGGGACCATCTGTAATGAAATCAAGAGCTAACATTTATTGAGGATCTACTATTTTCTAAGCTTTTTACATACATCTGCTCATTTAACTCTCACAACTACCCTGTGAGGTGGTGCTCTTATACCCATTTCATAGGTAAAGAGACTGAGGTCATGGAGGTTAACTCTCTCAGCTCACACTGCTAGGAAATGTCAAAAATATGAATCAGTGATTCATTGACTCCAGGCTTAGTTGTAACCACTGTGTTTTACTGCCTGCCCTTCCAAAACATGGGTTTGGGGAAATATCAAGGAGTTGGAAACAGCCGTAGGGTGAGTGCTTGGAGGATAGGACATGAGGCTGGCCAGGTAGCCAAGAACCTTTCCATGAAAAGCCTTTTGTACTTCTCTATAGATTACTATTTCCCAGCCTGGAATTCTGTGGAAGCCTTTTTTACGAGACATAAACAGTGAGATGTGGATAAAGGCGAGAGTGGGAGGGGGATTCATATGCAGATGGTTTGGGAAACGTGGTTTAAATCAAGCTGGACACATTTTCTGTTTGCTGCAGGATTTGCTAGAGCCTTTACCATGAAAGTGGGCATTGTCCAAGAGGAGGAGAAGCATCTCCAAACATACTTTTGTGGCACACCTCTCTATAGCCCCCAGAATTTGGGGATGGCTGACATAGATGCCAGAGATCCATGGAGGGGGTTTAAGGGAGGGGATGATGTGGTCAGATCAAAGAGGATCACCAGGACTGCAGGGAAGGTGCCTGGAGAACATAAGGGGCAGGAATTAGATTCGGAGGCTCTGCTGAATTCAAGACCCTTCCAGCCAGGATGTGAGTGAAGGCCATCAGGGCCGCTGGCCTGCATCTGGCCTACTGGCATCAAAGAGAGGCTTTTACTCACAGTGGGTCCAGTGGGGAAGAAATTGAATTCACACACATGGCATTATCCAAACAAAGCCATGTTGCTTCTGTATAGAACAATGGGCTGGCTTTTCAGGGTAATTTAATGGCTGTGGCATATCGCCCAGGCCATCAATTAAATTCCAATCCAATTTCCTTCCAAAACATTCTCTGCCTTGGGAGTTCCTTTTTAATGTGGAGCAAATCTGGCTGATGAGGTGGGAAGAGGGATCGGCCAAAATGCACAACTTTGCCCTTCATAAAGCCAGACTCAGATCTTGTCTCGCCTTCCAAAAGAGGTCACCCAGCATTAACAGAAAATTAGGCATAATTAGATCACAGGACACGTTTAAAGCGATACGAAGAGTCTCCTCCAGCCTAATCACTCTACGCCTGTCCTACCTAAGTGGAAACTGAGGCTCAGCGGGGAGGGGTAGCATGGCCAAGGTCATGCAACGATTAAATAAGCTTCCTAACCTGGTCTCCCAGAATTTACTTTTTCTTCATTACAGTCCATGCTCCCTGTAGCAACTAGAGGGATCCAGAGCCAAAACTCTCCAGAAGCATCTCAGTGAACTTAAAATAAAATCTGGGTGGGGCAAAGTACGGTACGTAGGTCCAGGTTCTCCACATTGGCACTACTGACATTCAGGCTGGATGTTTCTTGGAGGTGGGGGCTGTCCTGTGCACTGGAGGATGGTGAGCAGCACCCCTGGCCCTTACTCACTAGATGCCAGTGACTCTCCCCACCCCAGTTGTGACAATCAAAAATGTCTCCAGATGTTACTAACTGTCCCCTAGGGGGCATAATCACCCCCAGCTGAGAAGCACCAGCCTAGGGCAAATCCCAGAGAGCAAGGTGTGTTGGAAGGAAAGTAAGGGAATCAATGCTGGCTGCTTTGAGTACTGGTAGTAAGGCCTTTGGCACAGCCCTTTACATATCTGAGCCTCAGTTTCCTCCTCTGTAAAATGGGAAGGACAATTTCTTTGCACAAGATTGTTCTAGGGCCAAAGAGGACAATGGATGTGAATTTGCAGTGTACATGATAAAGTGCTATAAAAAGATTACCTGATTAACTGTAACACAGTTAAATGCAATTTTACTGGTGTGATGACATGGTTGTGGGGATATTATGGGATGTAAGTTTCTCCATGCCCAGAATTCCCAAAGGCAATGATTCTTTTTTTTTTTTTAATTGGAGTATAGTTGATTAGCAATGTTGTGTTAGTTTCTGCTGTACAGCAAAGTGAATCAGTCATACATATACATATATCCACTCTTTTTTAGATTCTTTCCTCATGTAGGCCATTGCAGAGTATTGAGTAGAGTTCCCTGTGCTACACTGTAGGTCCTTATTAATTATCTATTTTATATATAGTAGTGTGTATATTGTCAATCGCAATCTCCCAATTTATCCCTCCCCCCACCTTATCCCCGGTAACCATAAGTTTGTTTTCTACATCTGTAACTCTATTTCTGTTTTGTAAATAAATTCATTTGTACCATTTTTTTTAGATTCTACATATAAGCGATATCATATGATATTTGTCCTTCTCTGTCTGATTTACTTCATTCAGTATGACAATCTCTAGGTCCATCCATGTTGCTGCAAATGGCATTATTATTTTTTATGGCTGAGTAACATTCCATTGAATATATGTCCAAAGGCAATGATTCTTAAGCATCAATGAGCATGTGGCTCATCTGGGGACTTGGTAAAAGTGCAAACTCCTTTTGGTCCCACCCCCCCCCGCCAAAATTCTAATTTACTGGGTCTGAGATGAACCTAGGAATCTGCATTTTTAAAAATCAGCCCAGGAGATTCTGGTGCTAGTGATCTTTGGAGAAACACTGGTCTCAGAGAAGGCAATGCCCAGGGCTGTCCTGCAGAGGATCGAGAACTTTAATGAAGGCATAAAAGTGTGGGGAGGTGTGGCCGACACTGTCCCAAGGTCAGCATTGGAACCCTGGCCTCCTAGTTTGGAGATCTAAGTATTCATTGTGTTTTCTGTGTCCCTTTGGAAAACAGAGTTTAACCTCCGTCTCCAACCTGCCAGCCCCTGCCACTGACTACATTTTTCATTTGCTACTTATACAGCGTGACTGCCTCCCAAACCTATTTTGATACTAACATCACCCAGTCTCTGATCAAAAATTATGGTAAAACATTGTCTTGTCATGAGGCTAATAAAGCATGTTATCCTGCTTGTCACAGAAGCTGCCTTACGGATGCTGTTTGCTATCCGCCAGGGTCCTGCATTAATCTCCCTTCCACTCGGCTACAAAGAATGGAGTCTACCATGGGAAGATCAGTATTGTATTATTTCACCCACCAGTGTCATTCCAGTGGTGGCCAATGAGTTGTCAGTCCTGTGTTACAAGCCTAGTACACAAAGGAAGAGAGGGGGGAGAGGCCTTCCAAGAAGGAGAAGGATGCCATCAGAAAGGACAGCCCCGGGAAGGTGTCAGAGAGCCAAGAACACAAGAAGTCCTTAAAAATACTTGCCCTGGAGTTGGACGAACCCATGGACAGTGCTAAGCCTGTGTTCAGAAGCTTCAGGATAATAATTTCACTTTTCTGAACCTCGGTTTCCTTGTCTATAAAATGGACAAAACACGGGACCTGACACAGAAGGATTAAATAAGATAATGCGTGGTGGCGTGTTGAGCCCAGTTCTTGGTACATAGTGAAGGTTCAATTATTATTAATGAGATGTTATTATTGTCATTGTTGTCATCTTCATTACTTCCTGGGTAACACTGGATAAATCACTTTCCCTCCCTGGCCTCAATTTCTCCAAGGAAAAAATAAGGATTCCTTTGCATCTATAAGAAAACAACACAGTAGTAGCAAAAGCAAGAGGCTTAAGTTGTAATAGCAGATGCGGCAGAGATTTTGGAAACACATGTTAGTGCTGATGGTTGTGATGTGTGTGTGAGCTTCTCTGTGTCAGGGAGTTAAGAATTCCTCGTGGAAGAACGACACCAGCAAAGACAAGGTGGCAAAAAAAGTAAGAGGCAAGTGTGCCGAATAGAAACTGTGGATGTCTCTGGTGCCCTGAAGAGGGAAGATGTGGATTAAGACCTCTTGGAGATTTAAATTCAGACCATTGCAAATTGCCCAGTTTCATCTTTGTACCCCTCCATCTCTTCTTCATTCAAGAGGAGGTCAAGTTGGTACATAGGGGGTGCATTGCCTCCAGCTTAAAGCCTGATTGCCTAAGGCTGGCTCTCATGGAGAAGCCCCCCCCCCTGGTGTCTCCTGGATGCTTGCAGCTCCTCCCATGCCTGGACCCCTGCCCCCTGCCTTCCTGCCCCTCTACATGGGCAGCTGTCTTGAAACCTCATTGCAGGCAAGCCCCAGCCCCCTGGATTCATTTTATGCTTAGTTAAAGAGGGAGCTGCAAGAAGCAATCCCCATTCAAGGGTATAATGAAATGTCCACTAATGATCCAGACCACCAAAATGAGGAGGAAGCGTGGCCAGCCAACCCTTGGAAAATGGAAATTGATATTGCAGTTATGTCTGGTTGGCCTCTTTGGATGTGCTCTTGGGTCAGGTTTTTATCCAAACCATTCATTTGGTGCTTAGCATGTGCTTTTGTTCCCAAGTCCTGGAAGGATAGGAACAACAGAACAGCAATAAAAATAGTCATTATTAGTAGTATTTCTGTAAACAACATTAGGTTTCTGTTGGTCTGCTAGTTACAGCATCATAGGAAAGCAGCTGAATAATTTTTTCATCAAAGTTGAAAGACTTGGACTAAATCTTTGGCAGTATCTACTAAAGATGAACATGCCATACTGTGCAACTAGCATTCCGCTGGGAATATACCCAGCAGTAATGGGTATACGTGTGCACCAAAAAAAAAACCATGTAATACAATGTTCATGGTTGTACTGCTCATAATAGCCAAGGTCTGGAAGCAACTCATATGTCCAACAGCAGTAGCATGGATAATGTATGGTATAGTGACAAAATGGAATACTATGCAGCAATAAGAAAGGAATGAACTACCACTACATGCAGTGACGGGGATAAATATAATGAGTGGAAGAAGTTGGTTACAAAAGAGAACATGTTGCATAATTACCCAATGACTTCGTAAATAGGCAAAACTAATCTTCCACAACAGAAGGCAAAATTGGGCTTACCTTGAAGCGGGGTGTGACCAGAAGATACCATATGTACTGGCAGTGTTTTGCTCCCTGATCTGGTTGCTAACTGTGCAGGTGTGTCCAGCTTGAGAAAGTTCATTGAGTAGACTTTTCTATGCATAGGTTACGCTTCAAGTAAAGTTTATGAAAAGGATGAAAAAATAGGTTTGGGACCAAGAGACTCAAAATATGGTCTACATGACCACCCTCACTCTGAGTGTTGGGCACAAGAGACTCGAGCTCTCACCCAATTCTCTTATCACTTGGTGAGGCTCCATCCGGGTATCTTATGCCAAGTGGGAAATTCGGACTGTCCAGGCAGAGGTCAGGGACAAACCTCAGGTCATCCTTTGCTCCTGATCCCATAGCCTCAGACAGATGATGTGGGTGCCTTGAAAGGAAAAGCAGGGGCTCTGGAGTTAGCTCCCCTCCCTTTCATTTCCACCCGCTCTGAGAAGAGAGACTGCTTCCAACATATTGTACACCTCCTTCCACATCTCTGAGCACAGTGCCTGGCACCCAGTGGGTTCTTAGGGAGTTTGTTGAATGACTGTATGAGGGTATGGATGAATGAACAAATTGCTACTGTGAAAATTAAATAAGATAATGTACGTAGAATGCTTTAAACGGGACCTGAAATGGGAGAGAGCTAGAAGTTAAGGGACTCATAGGTCAAACAGACCTGGTTATGAATCCCTGCTCTACCACCCTCTCCCAGCGTGTTCTTGGGTGAGTGAATTTCCCTCTCTGAACCTCAGTTTTCCCATCAGCAAAATGGGGAGACTAACAGCCCCCTTATTGCAGAATAGTTCTAAGGATTAAATTATACAGTGCATGTGAAACACAGCACATCATAAGGTTCCAAAAGTGGCGGCCGTTACTGTCATTACGTAAAAATTAGGAGTGGCACTGTGAATGAAGCTGCGGTTATTGTTCATGAAAAGGAGAGACTGGCATCTTTCCTCCTTCATCTCTCTGCATCCATCTCTCTTTCCCTGTGTCACAAGCCCCACATGTGCTGAGCCAACCTTGGCAGAGTTGGCTGCTGAGTGAATAAAAGACATCCTCCCCCCGCCACCCCAGGGAGATGGCCCGGCGCCAGTGTGTGCAGGCACAGGGCCTGTGAAGGGGGCCAGGTGGGCGCCAGGGCACTGAGGCTCTCTGTGTAGTCTCCGCCAGGCTCGGGGGCTGACAGTGGCCACTCTGAGGACCATCAAATCCGCCCCTTCTGGCGCTTCCCCCAAGCCCCGCGCCCACCACCTGCCCAGCGGGTGGGCCTGGGAGTGAAGGGAGGCTCTGTGCACCGCCTCGGCCTCAGGCCCATGCACACCCGAAGCATTGTTCTTGTTGGCTGCAAGAGCTCATTAGGCTCTGGGCAGAGGCTGGCTGGACTCCAAGAGGCAGACATCAAGGCTCAGGAGTTAGAGAATGGAGGAGCCTGGAACTTGGCATTGGATGGTGCCAACCCACTCCCCAGGATGCACTGAGCTCATCTGCCTGGAGAGGAACTTGACCTGTGTGAGGCTGAGGGTAGAGGTGATGTGTTGTGCATCCCTGTATCCCCCCAACGCACAGTGTGTGCTCAGTACCTGATGATGGGTTGGGGTGGGAAGGAATGGGATGGGATGGACTGAATTGGAGTGGGGTGGAATGGGATGGCTGAGATGAGATGAGATGGAATGGGAGAGGATGAGAGGGATGGGATGGGTAAGATGTGAGGGGATGGAATGGTACAGGATGGGTAGGATAGGATAGGATAGAATAGAATGGCTTCTCCTGTTCCCAGCCCAAGTCCCTGTTGAAATTGACCTAGAAGGTAGCAGGTGTGGACCTGGCATGGACAAAGTCACCTGAAAGAGAGCAGGGGAGAAGTGGGGGATAAGTAGAAACTATTTCTTCCTCCAAGCCACAGAATTCTCAACCATGGCCCCAAAAGATAAACTGTCCCTTAAAATCACCTATCTCTAAGATATCAGATCTGGAAGGGATATGAGAGACCATCCTTCCAAGTGCTTTACAAATTATGTTCAAATCTCAACCCCACCAGCTACTAGTTGTGTTGCTTTCAGCAAGTAAACCAAACCTCTTTGAGTCTCAGTTTTCTCATCCGTAAAAGGGGGGTGGGTGGGTAACGATGCCGAAACGTGGCCTCTGTGCACTGGTGCCGAATTGAATCTTGGAGACAAAGTTTTGGGTGAAATAGAAAAGAATAGCTTTGTTGCTTTGCCAGGCAAAAGGGGACACAGCAGGCTCCTGCCCTCAAAACTGTGTGTCCCAACCCAGGGGAATTTGGTGGAGTTTTATATCAGTTGTTCAAGGGTGAGTTGCTGATAAGGATCAGGGTGTGTGCAGGGCCTATATTCCTTTAATCTGGCCTCAGGTGGTCTCCTGATGAGCTTCTGTGGTTCTTGAGGTTATAAAGAATGCTTCAAGTAGTTAACATCTTCCATTTGTTGGGGGTTTTATTTCTGCAGAAGAACTCAAAGATATTGTTATATGTATCCCTTGAGGTGGAACCAGAACCCTGCCCCAAGGCTGCACTATTGTTTCTTGACTGCTCTTCCCTTGTCTCTGCATCCCCTCCCTTCCCTGATTAGCCACTGTTTGAACCTGCCCTTTGGAACTCAGGGAAGGTCATGGAGGCTGAAGCCCATTTCCTACAAACAAGAAACAGGGGACACAGAAAGGCTTCCGTGCCCGGGAGCCCCACAGGGTCCTGCTAGGTTTCAGTGATAATATTACCTACGTCCCAAGGGTGTTGAGAAGAGTAGGTGAAATGATCCAGGTAGCAGCATGGATGTAAAGGACCTGGCATGTAGTAGGCACTTACCACCTTTAGCTTCCGTCATCTCCTTACCATCGTCACCGAAGGGATAAGGAAGAAGTTTAGGGGGCAACTCTCAGACTGCCACCGCCACTCGTGATTCAATCCATGAGGTCCCTTTTCTGGCTGATTATGGGGGTTCAGTCGTCCCCAAGACAACCCTCAGGTTCAATAATTTGCTAGAAGGACTCATGGAACTCAGAAAAGCCATCATATCCAGAGTTCTGGTTAATTACAGTGAAAGGATACGGACTAAAGTCAGCAAAGGAAAGAAGCGCAGAGGGTGGAGATCAAGAGAGCCCAGGCCCGAGCTCCCAGATGTCCTCTACCAGTGGAGTCGTGCACACAGTGCTTACTTCCAGAAACACCGTTGTGCAACACCCAGAGTATTATCAACCACCAAAGTTCACCTGAGCCTTGGTATCCAGGCATTTTATTGGGAGTTGATCACTTAGGGGTGACTGACCATCCATGTGGCTGATCTTAGCCTCCAGCCCCTCTAGCGGTGAAACTGGTACCAACCTCAAGGCGCCCACCATAAATCACATTGGTAGCATAGAGTACGTGGTGAGGCCCAATGCCCCCAGCTAATAAACAAAGATGCTCTTATCAGGCAGCATATTCCAAGGGCTTAAAGGTTAAGTCCCAGGAACCAGGGGCAAGGGCCAAACCTGTCTTTGGAATGTGCAGTGTATGGACAACCCAGACCGGCTGAGTTAATCCTTTACTGCACAGTTATACATTGTCATTCCTCTTAAGGTTTTATTTGAAGAAATGATTCCATTAAACAGAGGATAAAATTGAGGCCCAGAGATGAGAGTGGGCTTACTGAAGGCCATAGGGTGAGTTAACAAGGCACCCTGACCTTCCTAATCCAGAGCTTTTTCCTTTGCAGCACAGGCCTCAGTTTGCCCACCTGTGAAATGGGAATGCTGGGGCATCTTCCGTGCCTCTTTAGGTTCTGCCTTTGCAGAAGCCATTCTCCCCCTTTTCTCTGCAGTCCAGGCCTTAGGAGGAGCAACCAGTGTTCTGCTCTCCATGGGGCGCAGTCAGCATCCTCCTCCATCGCTGGGGACCTCTTAGCTGGAGTAGATCCTATGCTAATTTGTTGGTAGTAGGTAGCACTTGACATTTTCTCTGGAAAGCAGCCAGGCCAGGGTCAGGGGTCGGCTGGAGGAGAGACACAGAACAAATATAGGTATGGGTTTGAGGGCCAGACAGCCCTAGTTTAAATCCTAGCTCTTTGCCACTTACCCATGTTTCCTCATCATTAAAATGAAGATAACAATAGCTATGTTTCAGGAAAAGGGGGGGAAAAGCATTTTAATGCCTCAGGTAAAGCCATGAAAATGTTTTGTTTGTCCCCAGCAAATAAAGCCACTGCTGTCCATATTCTGTCTGAAGAGAGGCCTGCTGTCAGCTCTTTAATGAAACAAATTAAGCCTCACAGTTATGAAACTCAATCCTATACATTACTGCACCTCCACATCGCCCCAGTTTTGTTTCCTTAAGGTTGACCAGGCAAAGATGACTGTCTTAACTTCACAGAGCAAGAAACTGAGGCTTTGAGAGATGGGATTTGTCTAAGGTAGATAGCAAAGTAGTGGTACAACCAATGCCTGAACCCGGGTCTCCTGATTCCCTGGATCTTCTCCACTCTGAGCATGTCTTAGAAGCATCCCAGGATGCCGATCTATTCTTTATTCTTGTCTGCAGGTCTGAGCACACAGGTGAAGGGAAATTGTGAGCTTACTCATGATGTCTTTTTAACTCACTCACGGACAATCTGGATTCATTCCCAAGTATTATATTTGCCTGTGCGAGCATATAGGTAATTGAATCTAGACAGATTTCCCACTATGAGTTTCCTCTCGGAGCTGTCTTGTGTGTCTGTCTCCCAGCCTTCTATCAATGACTCACTGAATTTCGTGTACACAAATAAATCACAGTGTGTTCCTCTCCCCCTCGCTACCGGCACATCGCAGCACCATGAGATGTGAATAGAGTTGGGGCTGGAGGGAGGGGGATGGAGGTGGGAAGGGAGAAGAGCGTTTAAATGCTAATCAGTTGGCACTGATGTCAGCCACAGTTAATCAGATTGTTAAAGACAAAGGCAGGATTGCACCCCTGTGCCAACAGCTATCTGGGCTCATTCATGGGGAAGATGGATGCACCGCCCAGCCGTCGCTCTGATGAGACGCAACTGGACATAAAAGAACGTTCAACGCTTTCTGAACCCAACATGAATTACAAAGGAGGCCCGTTTGTGGGGGAGAAGCCAGCTCACAGAGGACAATTATCGGATAATTACTCTTGCAGCCGAAACACTGAAAGAGTCTTTTCTTGCCTGTACAAACTTGTCCTTCTAACACCTGCTCCAAGTCCCCTGCAGCCCCCTGGGTTTCTGCAGCAGACTCAGGGGGGTCGGAGTGTCACGGTTTCTGCAGCAGACTGGGGGGTGGGTTCAGAGTGTCTGCTCACAGGTGCAGTTGGTGTGCTCTTTGGGGTGATATGTACATCACACCAAAATCTCCCCTCCATCTGTATGATTATGGCATATTGGGCAGTGCCAGGTAAATGAAGAGAGGGACAAACAAATTCACGAGGTGGGTTTCTATTTGCCCTCCCACTGCTAAAGCCAACTGTGTGATTGATGGGAATGGGCTGCCTTCCTGCTCTCTGTACCGTGATGAGATTATCTTCTGTAATTAGAATGAGTAGGTATGTATGTTCATCTAGAACAACTCTCCAGCCTCGAAACCTTAGACCAAAGCATCTTTGTTGACTAAGGATTTCCCTTTATGGTAGCCAGCAGTGTTAACTGCCTGCTGGTCTGTAATCCCTCACTTAAAGAGGTGGACTTGATCTGAGACCCCAAGTCTTGTTCTCCACAGTGCTGCAGGCATAACCATGATTCATTAAATAGCTATTGACGAGGGGCCTCCTATGTGTCAGGCTCATGGTCATGGAATAAGTTCTAGGGTGACAGTGTTGAATAGGGCAGGCGTGATTGCTGTCCTCGGGAAACTTACTTCTAGTAAGGAAGAATGGGAAAGATGCCAGACAAGTACGATAGTGTGATTTATGTTGTGGCTTATCTTTTTGGTAGGAGTTAAGTTGAGAAAATCCAGGAGTATCTTTTTGGTAGTGTTAGGAGTTAAGGGAAGGACAGAAAATCCAGGAGAGACTACCAGCCACTAGAAGGGGGTGGTTTAGAAAGATCCCTCTGGCTGCTGTGGGTAGAATGGGCTGGAATTATGAAACAAAGTCCGGAAGAGAAGCAGCGTTTTCATAACCATGTTGTGGGAATAATAGGATAGCTAAAAATATCTTTTTAAGGTACAACTTGCTCTCTTTGCATCTTTCATGGCGGCCCTCAGATTCTCTGGTGCCTTGTAAAAATGAAAAGCTGAGCTCATCTAACTCCCCACTGGACTCTGTGGAATGGAACCCTGGTGCCTGCCCTGGACGTTTCCCACGCTCTGTCTGTGACTACTCAGTGCTCCCAGAAATAATCTCCTTAGATGATTTTTTTTCAGAGTGATGAATGTCTGAGCCTGGTGGAGAGGATGGCTAGATGATCTGGGTTATGCCTATCCCATATTGAGGGATTTTCCTTCCTCTCCTCTGCTGGGGGTCCTGGGCCTTTCCTGTGCCCCCATGATGGAGGTGTTGAATCACAGATGGTCAGTCAATGATCCTAGCCTCCTCCCTTTTTCCTGGCACTCATTCCCCTGTCAGTTAATTCATCTCCAGGTGGAGGGAGGACATGGAATAGAAATCTGTCCATTTCAGTCCTGAAGAGAAAATTGGTTGAAAAGGAAGGAAGTTACTAAAAAACCAACGGGTTAACGAGGAAATCGAAAGGGAAATTTAAAAATGCCTTGAGACAAATGACAATGAAAACACAACCATACAAAATCTATAGGATGTGGTAAAAGCAGTTTTTAGAGGGACGTTCATAGCGATACAGGCCTACCTCAAAAAACAAGAAAAATGAAACAATCTAACCTACCACCTAAAAGAACTGGAAAAAGAAGAACGAACAAAACCTAAAGTCAGCAGAAGGAAGGAAATAATGAAGATCAGAGAGGGAATAAATAAAATAGAGATTAAGAAAAGGAAGGAAGTTAGAACAATGGACCTATGAGAGGCTGAGAACTGGACCAGAGTAGCTTTTACCACAGTGAGGCCAGGGCACTTGGCCTTCGTTAGTAATGTCTACACCCTGCTCCCCACCACCCAGGCACGGCCACATTCAGAATTCTAGAATTTCTGGATTTGAAGGGAACTTCATCATCTCCTAAGCTCTTGCTAAGTGTTCCAGAGCACCCTTTCTCTTCTTCACCCACTACATTCACTGGACGTTTAGCATGTGCAGAGCTTTGCAAGAAATCCAAAGATGCATTGCCTATCCCAGCTTCCCTTTTTACTCCCCATCCCTCCCCATCCTCCTCACTCTTCCCTCTCTACCTCCTTCCTTCCTTGATGAATTCAATAAATTTTTTTTCGATTTCTTCTCCATGGAAGACACTATGGTAGTTGGTGGGGGATATAATAGTGAGTAAAATAAATAAAGTTTATATACTTTTACTGTGCACTCAGCACTGCATTAACTTAGCTTTTCAAGAAGATACAGGGAAGACCAAACCCAACACAGAGGACAACAGTGTAGGGGGGTCTTGTGGTTCCCAGACAACTTCTGAATGTCACAGTTATTCTACACTTGGGACACACATATTCATGAGAGGTGACACTGCATGAGTGTGGACCGTCTCGTGGGAGACAGTGAACATGAGAACAAGTCACCAAGACTAATTCAGATTGTAAGAAGCACTCTGAAAGGAATGATACAGAAAGTGAAAAAGGGGATTTTGGAGAAGGAGAGCTGAGACCTGGATGACCAGAGGAAGCCAGCCAAGCAAAGATATCAAAGAGAGTTCCAGACTGAGGGAACAGCATGTGCAAAGGCCCCGAGGTACAGAATGAATTTGGAAGTTTTAAGGGGAAAAAAAGTGCATGGAGTCATACTGTAGTTTGAGGGGAAGCATGGTAAGAGATGATATTGGCCGGGGGGTGACGGGGGGGGGTGGTCCAAGGCTAGACCCAAAAGGCTTTGAAGCCCACTGAAAGGAGTTTTGATCTTATTCTCAGTGTTATGGGCAGCCACTGATGGGTTCTAACCAAAGAGATCCTATGACCTGATTTACATCTTAGAAGTACTACCCATCCACTCCAGATGATCTGATCATTTCCAAGGACTCATCTGGTACAAATCCTGATTGGGGATCAATTTTGGAGGTGTGGTGGAAAATCTGCAGTGGCTGACAGTCTACCTGTGTATGAGGATTCCCATCTGTCTTGCCCAAAGTAGAGGACCACCATGGGTCCCTTGATATAACTGCGAAGTCAAGACTTCCTTGAAGAGCGTGAAGTGCTAGGTGAAGTTCAGGTGACTTGTGTTTAACCTAAATGTTATTAATAAGCAAGTCAATGAGGCCCACGCGAAGTTCCTCCCGAGTCTCTGGGCTCTAATTAGTCAGCGCAGAGGGTGGGGATGGTCGTCACTCCCCTCAGTGGTCCTCTTCGCTGATTTTAACCAAGTGGGAAAAACAGACCCAAGGAGCCAGATGGGACCAGCTTGATTACTGAGGAAGCTGGGCTGTAGACCATAGATGGACACCTATACTCTGTCCTCCCCAAGTGACTTTGATTCAGCGTACCCAGGCCCAAGGAGAGAAGTCTGGAAAAGAGGGGGGACAGAGGGGGAGCCCCACTGCTGGCTTTTTGGTCCAGTGCTGTTGCCCTGGAAACGGGATGCCATGGATATCAGATATCCCAAGTACCTCCCTCCCTAACATCTCCAATCAGATGATCCCTCCTCTCTCAGGAGAAGTGAGGGAGAGATGGAGAAGTGGACCACTCCCTGCTGGAGTGATGCACATTTTCCCCACCCCCTGTGGAAATGTGAGAGCCGTCTGAAACCCTGAGAAAGGTTGGGGTTTGTTCTCTGCCCTCTGAAACTGGGGTGGCAAACCTCAGGGAGTTAAGTACTATTACTAATTAGTATTGCTATAAAAATAGCACACACATGGCAAATGAATCAAATTATTAAAAAATAATGCACAGTAAAAAGTGGTTCCCTTTCCCACTGCAAGCCTCAGTCCTGCTCTGCTAAGGCAATTCCCATTACTTTGCTCAAATATATTCCTTTCACTCCCATGAGAGCTGTTATACCCACTACTCTACCTTGATTTTTTTCACCTCACACTGAATTGTGTTGGCACATAGCTCTGCTGTTCTTTATGTTATTTTTAAATTAGTTACATAGTTGTTGAATAGGTAATATTTTATTGATACAGACACACACAGCTATATATGTATATATACATATACACACACATAGATACATATATATGTATCGATGTAAAGGTATGTAGTGAAAATTCTCTTTCCCACCATTACTCGACATCCTATTTCCAGTGTCCCACCTCCCCTATAACCATCATGATTAGTTTCTTGAGTCTCCTTTCAGAGTTTCTTTATGCACATATAAGCAAATGCCAACTATCTAGTTTTATTTTCTTTCCCCATTTCTACACAAAAAGCAACGAATTCTGTGTACTGTTCTGCACTTTGCGTTTTAACCTAACGCAAACCATGGCCATCTCTCCTCTTTGGTCCACAGATAGCTTCACCATCCTTTTCTTGCAGCTGCACGGCATTCTGTTTGGATGTTCCGTAATTGATTTAACCTTATTGATGGATACTTCGTTTGTCTCCAAGTCGTTTGCTACTGCATAGAGTGCTGCATTGCTTAACCTTGTATGTATGTCATTTTGCACGTGGGCAGACATCTCTCTGCAGGATAAATTCCCAGAAGTGGACTTGAGTCAAAGGGGAGATGTAATTCTGAACATTCTTGCCGGGTTACTCACCATGTAATTCACCAGTGACTTAATCTCATCCATTTGAGCCCTGCGTGTATTCCATCTTGTGTTTCTGCAGTCATTTAACTAGCCCCCTATAGATGGGCAGGTAAATTGTTTCCAGATTTTTGCTAATAGAAATAATACTTGGTACTGCGAACACTTTGTACCATCCCACTGGGTGTCATGACCATAACTGTCCTTCTGTTTGGGGACCTGACCAAGCAGCCCATCTACCTAGAAGCCTACAGCTGTTTAGATGGAATTTCTTTTGCTACCAAGCCACTTCATCCACACTCTCTTGCTAGCCCTCATGTGCCACAGATCCCCGGCCTGATCTGTGATGTAAAGTCTGGCTACAGTGGGGTGGGCTTCTTGGGTGCTCTGGAGTAAAAGTGAGGTGAGGCAGGTGAAAGGCCAGGACCAACCTTGGGCACACCTGCAGCAACAACTAGAGAAAGCGAGAGAGCACCTCAGAATCACCTGGGGCGGGGGGTGCATTCTAGAAACCCACTATGCCTGGATCCAACTGCCCCAGATTCCAGCTCAGATGGTCAAGTTAACAGTCACCGGAAGTTAAGCATAGACAGAGCTGGAGGGCAGCAGCACTCTTGTGTAGAGTAGGTGTTAGGGTAAATAAACAAGTTTAGGTTATTCTGGAAGGTGTTTTTTCAGCATCAATCAAAATGTTAAATATGTAAATCTTTTGGCTGAGCAATACAACTTCTGGGACATGTTCCTGAAGAATTACCTGGACATGTTCACGAAAGGTATGTCTTTATTGCAGTGTTATTTGAGAAGAGAGGGTGGAGAATAACAACCTGAATATTAATCGATTAAGAACCTGATTCAATAATGTATATGTTTATATTTTAATGTAGCCATTAAAAAAGCATGAAGTGGCCACATATGTGCTGACAAAAAGATAGCCATGATGGATTTTAAGTGAAAAAATGGTGGTGGGGCACTAGTGTAATGGAATACTATACAGCAGTGAAAAATGAATTGATCAAAACTACGCTTATCAACATGGATGAATCTCACAAAATGTTGAACGAAAGGAAAGGAAAGGAAGGAGCAGGTTGCAGGAGGATTCATATATAAAGTTTTAAAACAGGCTGCACAATATATTGTTCAGAGATATTGACACATAATAAATGCACACAATAATAATAATAGTAAAATATACATAATGCACATAATAAATGAGAATGCTCAAGGCCAAATTCAGGACGGTAGTTACTCCCAGGAGGTGGAGAAGAAGAAGGAGAGGATGGTAGGGAGGAACAAACAGAGATTGACTGTACTGGTTTGCCTTCTATTTCTTAAGCTAAAGGTGTACACACATGGGTATTGTTGCCTTAGTCTTCAGCTCTTTCTGAATGGCTGGAATATTTCAAAATGCACTTCTTAGTAAGTGCCAGAGCAGTATATACGATGTCATAACTCTGTGAATATTTAGATCGACAGTGACAACAGTGCTTTGTGAGGGCTGACAGCTGCTCTGTGAGCCGTGCTGGACACTCATGGGCTCATCTTACTCTCTGACAAGCCTAAGGGATAAGGCTGGTGTGATCCCACCTTACAGATGAGAACAGGGAGGCCCAGAGAAGGGAAGGGACTGTCCAGGGTCTCGTGGGCAGTTAGCGGCAGGCTGAGTCTGGAACCCAAGCAATTCTGACTTCAACCCCACACTCCTATGTGCTGTCACACCTTTTAAGGTGAAAATGCTTTATTATTTTTATATCAATACATTTTATTTGGAGATTAAACAAGATCCTATTAACAGGGGTTCCCTTTGGAAGGTAGGACTGGTGGATGGGTCGGGGTGGTACAGGGCTGATACTTCTGATTTTACACCTTTCAGGTATTCTTGCATTTTTCAGATAAACTATGTTATGTGGAAAAGAGGAAAGGACACAGGAAACAAGGTCAGAACGTGTCTAATCCTACCCCAATTTGCTCTATGATCTTGGACAGGTCACTTCCTCTTTCTGAGGTTTGATTTTTATTTTCATCTATAAAATGGGAAAAACAAAATGCCAAGTTCACAGAACTGTTTGGAGGTTGGAATGAGATCGCAGCTGGGAATGCACTTTGCAGAGTGTCAGTCACCATCTGAATGTCAGTGTTGTTAGCCCGGGCATAGGTAGAGGGCTCTGACTGAGGCACTAGATGAAACCCCACGGCACCCGAAGCCCACCCCCATCTCTGCCCTTTCTGCCCCAGAAAGTCTTCTCAAAGTCCAGAGGGTCCTTGTTCCCACAGGGCTGAGTGAGCTGGGTGAGCTGGGTCCTCTCTGGCTGAAAGGAATGGGTTGTATTCATCAGCTCTGGCTATTTGCTGTCCAAGGTGAACCTCTGGATGCTAGCACCTGTTGCCTGTGTCTGGCACATAGTAGATGCTCGCTGAATGAATGAATGATCAAATGTGAGTGGGAGAAAGAAATACAGCCCTCACTTATGTCAGTGTCCTTATCTGTAAAATGGGGATTAGCCGAAGACCTTCTCCGCCCTAAAATTCAATGATTTAAGCAAAACAAAACAGATCAGGGGCTTCCCTGGTGGCGCAGTGGTTGAGAATCTGCCTGCCAATGCAGGGGACACGGGTTCGAGCCCTGGTCTGGGAAGATCCCACATGTCGCGGAGCAACTAGGCCCGTGAGCCACAATTACTGAGCCTGCGCATCTGGAGCCTGTGCTCTGCAACAAGAGAGGCCGCGATAGTGAGAGGCCCGCGCACCGCGATGAAGAGTGGCCCCCGCTTGCCGCAACTGGAGAAAGCCCTCGCACAGAAACAAAGACCCAACACAGCCATAAATAAATAAATAAATAAATAAAAATTAAAAAAAAAAAAAAAAGCAACAGTCTTTAAAAAAAAAAAAACAAAGCAGATCAACCCCAGGAATGGGAGTGAAAGTCTGTTCAGTTCTGGGGGCAGTACCAATGGTCATCAATGAGAGGGTCTTTTGCTCCCCCCGGCCCCACCCAAGGGACATTTGGCAATGTCTGGAGTCATTTCTGATTGTCACACAGGGGGTGGGGGGAGGTTGCTACTGGCCTCTAGAGAGTGGAGACCAGAGATGCCGCCCAACATCCTGCAGTGCACAGGACAGCTCTGCCCCCCAGCAAAGAATTATCCAGCCCAGATGTAGACGGCACGGAATGAACTGACATTCTTTGTTTCTGGTTTTGTCTGATGTGCTTTGATGTGGTTTTTCAAGCCTCGAATAGCCTTGTGTTGTTATGGCTGCTAACATGCTGTGTGACCCTGGGCAGCCCATTTTCCCTCTCTGGACCTCAAGTCCTTCCTCTGGGCACTTTGTAACCAGGAACTCTGGGACACTTTCCATCTATAAGAGGTGACATTTCGTTTTTGGTTTTGTCCCTGTGGGGGCCAAGCAAACCCACCAGCATGGGCTGAGCAAGTCCTTATTGTGGAAGGTGAAGAAAGCACCACTGAATTAGATATGAATATTGTTGATGAGAACAGTGACTAACATTTTTGTACTGCCATTTATCAGAAAGGTATCCATTGATCCATCTGCCATTCCTACTTCCTAAAAGTAGTCACTTTGATTACTAATTCACGAGTCCAGTGAGACAAGAGTTACCATCATCCCCACCGGGAGACTGCATCCCAAAGGGGTTCAGTGACTAGTGAATGAAGCAATTCTGTGATTACAAATATTTGTCTGCTTTCCCTCCTCTTCTCCATCACAAGGCAGCATTTAAACCCTGCTCTTTTCATAAAAGTTTTTTTCACTTAAGAAAGTTTTGAATACTTCTTATGCACATTTTAGAAAATGTCAAAAAGTAGAAGGAAGAAAACACATCACTGAAAGGCCCACCACCCAGAGGCAACCAGGATCACACTTGGGGGCCTTTCCTCCAAGTCAAAAGATGACTCTCTGATTGCGATTTGTTTGAGTTGGTTGCGTCTAGTCGTTCGCATCCACACCATAGAGTTTTACGTCTTGCTGTTTTCACAGAACGTTATAGCAGAAGCATCGTCCAGCTTCTGTTTGCTCCACTTCTCCTTCTATCCCTTCGTGCCTGTGTGATGTGCTATTGCTTAGAATCCAGGCTGCTCCTGGCCATTCTGCTGTGGGCATTTAAGATACAGATCTTCCGCTTCAGAGCTTCAGAACTTGTGCTTTTTCGACTTCAGTGGGATGCTTCCCCGTCTAACCTCCCATCTCCCCATCAACGTTAGAAAAAAGAGAGAGAGAGATGTGTTTCCCCCACAACTTGGGTAGCAGAACAAATGTTCAGTTGCCTTCAACGTTGCTCCATTCTGTCTTGAGAGAGAAAAGCAGCATAAGGATGTAATTAAAGCTCTGTCTCTTCGGTTTGGTACCCGTATTGGGTTATCGCTGTGCGTCTGCCTTCCTAACTTCTTTTTTTTTAATCGAAGTATAGTTGATTTTACAATGTTGTGTTAATTTCTGCTGTACAGCAAAGCGATTCAGTTATATATATTCTTTTTCATATTCTTTTCCATTACGGTTTATCACAGGATATTGAATATAGTTCACTGTGCTATACAGTAGGACCTTGTTACGCCTTCCTAACTTCTTGAATGCAGGGACCATGTCCTAGAGTGTTGACTCTCATGCTGAGGGCCAACCAGCCAAGAGAGTCAGCACCCAGTGCTTTCACTCATCAATTGATTGACAGCATTCCAGTGGGGCACTGAACACCCACGATAAAGGGAGAACCAGCCAGACGTGACTACGATGATTGAAAAAGTTAAGTGCTATGGGAAAGAGGAGTTAATTTAACCCGGTGGTCACTGGGGCCCCAGGAGAAGCAGGCCTGTTTGAGCAAGTGAAGTCTCTGGACCTCTGAGGCCATGGAATCCAATTTTGGCCAATTCCCCCTGGGATGTGGTTTCGCGTGGCACTCATTTGGCCAGCGTCCCAGCTGAGAACAAAGGCCGGGTCTCATGGGCTGCATGCCTTGCAGATCACAGAATATACTCATCTGTCTTGAACATGGCCTTCAGTTTGGAGCCAGCCAGCAAGACCCCAGCGTGTGTGAGCTCTGAAGAGTAAGAAGAGGCATCGGGGGCAGGGAGATGAATTTACATGGTGCATATTGCAACTCTTCTTGGGAGACAGGTGTTCAGTGAGAAAGGGCTGACGCAGTCCAGTGGATCCGCTTCCTAAAATGCTTTCTAGCTGCTGAGCTTGGCACCAGTTTTTCCCTGGGGACCCCAGAGGTGGCAGCAGTGATTGGGGGTGGGGAGGAAGTTGACTACAGGGTCCTCTTTCTTGTATTTCCTTCTGCTTTTCTTGGCTGTGCTGGATCTCAGTGGGCTTGGAGGAGATCCAGATGTGATGGGTCTGGCAGAGGAGACCAGACCCATCCGGTCTGGTTAAAATTCGTATTTTAACCAGGAACGTGTTGGGGTTGGGGGGTGCCATCTGGGGGGTTGAAAAACGCTGTAGCCCACCCAGCAGAAACACAAACAAACCAAGGGTTTAGAGAGAGGGGTTTTGCGGGGAGAGGCCAATTCAAGCTGAGGAGAGGCTGCAGGTGATAATGCTCCTTATTTCTTGAAGGCTAGCAGCGTGATCTTTGCCATCAGGAAAACCAAGGTTTGAAACCCAGCTTTGTTGTATGACCTTGGAAAGTTATTTAATATCTGAAAGCCTCCATTTGCCCATCCATAAAATAGGAATAATGATTTCTAATTAATAAGGGTGAGAAAGATTTAAGTGAGGTAATGAATACAAAGCGTGTAGCACATGCCTTTGCACATATTCAGCACTCAATAAAGTGATCAGAAATAAAATGTTATAAATATCACTCTTATTATAGCCAAGGCACGTTGATGTGCTTTATGTCATTTGTAATCTTTTATCACCTTTGACACAACTTGTTTTCCAAGTATTTCTATCTCTCACTCCCTCTTCCACTTCCTCTCTCTCCTCCAGCCCCTTGTGATCAAGGGGACATTTTTGTGGAAAGACTGGCTGAAACTAATGTAGCCACAGGACCCAACAAAACTCACAAGCTAGTGTCAGGACTGAGGTTGTCACTTGGCCCTTTTTAGCAAGATTACCAACAAGCTCTAAGAATAATTGCCAATTACCTGATTGTTTCAAAAATCAACAGTCAGAGCTGGAAGGACCCTTAGATTTTATCTAGTCTGGCTGCCCATTTGACACACAGAAGAGGAAACCCACCCAGTAATGATGGGGAGTAGTGACCAAGACAGGACCACTATCCAGGTCCCCCAACCCCTGGTTGCATCCAAGCTCTGTGCATCAAACCACAGCTGGGTCTCGGGAGCCAGGTCTCCTGAACCCTCATCCTTGATTGTTTTTGTCTCATCACCTTCTCACTTGACAGTCTACAAAGATGGCCAATACCAATCATTTGATAAAAGTGACTGTGAGCATAAAAGTCACAGCTTTCAAGCAGGCCCACAACTGATCTGATCCTATGAGGTAGATGGAGTATCTCTGCTACACAAAAGAGGCTTAATGGACTTGCCCAGGTTCACGCAGCTAGTAACTGTCAAAGGCAGGATTTGAACCCAGGTCTAACCCCAAAGCCTCAACGCTTCCCACCTTGGACCAGGAAACCTGCCTGGCGCCTGAATGACCTGGATCTGTCCTCAGGTCATCCACACACCCTCTCCTCCCTGATGTCTGCTTCTGCCCCAGTGCCATCGTCGGCCTGGAATGTACACTGGCTTGGTAATCAATGTTACACAACAGGAATATTTGTTGATGCCAGTTGCAAACTGTTGCAGTCTAGATAGATTAAGCCACTGTCGCCGCCGACTCCATGAAAGTAAAAGAGCCTTTCCAACGGCTACGGAAATAAATTTAAATGACAGTGCTGAGGGGACCTGAGACTGTGGCTGAGTGAGTGTCTTTCTGCGGAAAATTGACAAGGACAGCTATCAGTCCTTTGTCCCCAGGACGTAATTCCTCTCTATCTCAAGATCATCATCGGGAATGTTCTGACTGCTCCAGCCCCCTGCTGAGGGCACGATTACAATGACAAGAGTATAAAAAATGATGACGGATATAGCAGTGGATACATACGGGGCACTCTGTGGGTGAGGGACCCACATGTACGTACATGTACGTATGTTTTCCATAATCAACCTCTTGAACGATGAAAACCCTCTGAAATAGGGGGCAATAGCCCCATTTTACAGCTGAGGAAACTGAGGCTCAGAGAGGTGAAGCCATTTGCCAGCTTGCAGTTGGCAGAACTGGGTCTCAAATAAGTAGATGCAGCTGCTTTCAGGCATAATTCTGCTAAACAGTAGCCTGGGCCAGCCCTTATTTAAAATTATTAGGTGGTTTTCCTTTCAAGACAAAAATAACTCACAAGGAGTCAGCAGGACATACAAGGCCCACCAGAGCCTGGCCCCGACCTCCCTGCCTCACCAGCTCTCTCTCTAATCACCCTCCACCTCTGTCCCCTGTTCTCTTTCATTCCTCTTTTTCACTCACCTCAGCCAGGCCTCGGGTCTTCCCACATGCCTCTGTTCTAAACCTGCCTCATGATTCTGGATCCTTAAATCTTCGTGTGTTTCCCACAAGGTCACTTGTACATTATTTAGTTAAAACAAAAAAAAATCAAACTCCCCCAATCCCAGGATAATATAGCCCTGAGTCAGGGCACACAGCTTAGAGAAGAGACTGTGGGTTGGTTACAGCCCCACTCATCCTCTTAGTGGGATAGCCTTGTGCAGTGAGCAACCTGCCCAGCTGTACATGGTGGTCCTGCCCCACAGACTGGGTTAGGGGCCTGTCCTCTTAGCACACAAAGCTTTTCTCTTTCTAAGCGTTTATCACATCAAATATGATTATTTCTACTTTCTTATTCCCCCTCCCAGGGCATATGTAACTGGACTGTGAAATTCTTGTGCCCTTGGTTTCTGTAGCTCTAATGCTTAGCTCAGGCTGGCCATGGTCAACCCCAGTCTCCCTGGTTGGGAAAAGGAAGTAAGAAAGGAAGGGAAGAAGGAAGGAAGGAAAGGAGGCAGCCCCACATTGGTTGATTGGGCTATACCAGCATCCTCGCAAGCCTTGGGTGCCACCTTAGGAGGGCCACCCTCAGAGTCTGCCAGGTGAGGACCTAAAGCCCCCGGCCCCAAGCTAACTGGTGTCCGTTCTCTTTCCAAGATGCGCCACTGGAGGGAGATGCTGGCCCTTCAGGTACTTACTTTCTGCCCTCGGAAGCCCTGGGGAGCAGCAGTCTGAGCCAAGAGACCCCCAAAGAGAGAGTGACCACGGACCCTCTGAATCCAGCGCAGTCAGGGGACGAGCTTCGCAAGCCAGAGATGGAAGGGATGGTCTCCTCCGCACCTCAAGACCCCGCGGCCGCATCCATGCTGCTTCCGCTTCCGGAGGAACCGGGCACCAGGCATGCCTTCCCCCCCACGAAGAAGCCGCCTTCGCTCAAGCAGGTGAACTTGACCAGGAAGCAGCTGAGGCCGAAGGCCACCACCGCAGCAGCTGTGCAGAGGGCGGCGTCCCAGCCAGCATCCTCGGGCCTGGGTCTCCTCTCCTCTGCCACGGAGAAGCCCCGCTCACCTGGGGACCAGGGCCCCGTGGCCTCCGCGGGGGAGGAGACCCACCCACTGTCGCTGTCATCGGAGGAGCCCCTCTGGCTGGAGCGGAAGGAAGGTTCAGTCCCCACGACGCCTGCGCCCCTACAGATCGCCCCCTTCACCTCGCAGCCGCTGGTGGCCCACACGCTCCCCCAGAGCCCCGACCCCGGGGCGCCCGCCGTGCCTGAGGAGGCCCACGAGGCTCCCCCAGGGGATGCCAGCCCCATGACCCTCATGGACAAATGTGAGAACGAGCTGACCGGGTCGGCCTCGGAGGAAAGCCAGGAGACCACGACGTCCACCATCGTTACCACCACGGTCATCACCACCGAGCAGGCCCCAGGTGTGCATCCCCCAGCCCCTCCAGCCCTCCCAGAACTGCGATGAGGCACCTGCTGTGTGCAGGGCATGGGAGAGGGGGGCCGGGGAGGTCCACGCCCCACCATTGGTTACCATCTATGGAACCCTAGCTATGAGCTTGACCCTGTGGCCCAGAATTAATATCCCTATTTTAGAGATGAGACCCCTGAGACAGTAAGACATCGAGCACGCTGCCCAATGCCACACAGCTAAACAGCGGGATTCAAAACCTTTCATCTTGGAACAGAATCCTTCTGTCTGCCTAGAAGGCCCTAGCCTTTCAAGGTGCTTTTGCTTTTACCGTTACATGAACTTGATAAAATGCACGTCTGTGTTCCAGTCTTTCTTCTACCTTTTTTTCCATCTTCAAACACAGAAGAGAGACATCAGCTGTCAATCATACATTGATTTTGGACAAATGCAATGTGGCCGCTTAGGAAAGAGTATGAGCTCTAGGTTTGACTCCTGCTCGCTGTGTGAACTTGGCCCAGATGCACACCCTCTCTGAGCTTTGCTTTACTTATCTCTGAGATGAGAAGGAAATATCAGTCCCTTCGAGGATGAGTGGGGTCACCCCTGTAGACCGATGAGGTGCCTAGCAGCATGTAGTAAGTTATCATTCTATGTCAGATGCTGCTATTTGATTATCATGTTGATTCTGGAGCTGAAGGAGAATGAACAGCAGTGGGAGGAGTGGGGACAGGAGAACACAGGTGTCCCCAGAGGCCCTGTTACAGCCCGCAGCCCATCTGAGAGATGACATCTGAGCTGTTCTCCGTGTCCTAATGACAGTGCTTTCCTCCAGCTCTCTGCAGTGTGAGTTTCTCCGATCCTGAAGGGTACATCGACTCCAGTGATTACCCACCGCTGCCCCTTAACAACTTCCTGGAGTGCACGTACAACGTGACAGTCTACACTGGCTATGGGGTGGAGCTCCAGGTAACCCCAGAAAGGCGCCCTGCAGTGGCTGCCACTTCCAGCAGGAAGTCTCTGAAGGATTGTCTGAGTCAGGCTTGTTTTTATCATCCTAACCAGTTTGTTTCTGGCTTTGCCCTAATGGGGCAATTTAAGCTGGGCTTTGGTGGATGAATAGGAGTTCCCAACTCAGGGCACAGCTGAAATAGCTTGGCACACATGGAGGGAAGGGGATGTGTTGATAAATTGTGAATCATTACACCCAGAAGGAAAGTCCTCTGATATCCTGCTTATCAAACACACACATAGTCATGGAAGCCCCATGTGGCTCATTTGATTCATAAACTTTTGGCTGCAAACTAAGAATGGAAAAGCAGGGTACAGTAGTGCTCAAACATCTGGGTTTTAAGTCGCAGCTCTACCAGTTAATGCTGTATGACTTTGGGTAAGGGACTCCAGCTCTCTGAGCCTCAGTTTCCCCATCAGTAAAACAGATGAAAATGTTGCTACTTTACAGAGTTTCAGGGAGGAATAAATATGACAGTGCACAGAGAGCATTCATTCAGAGCCTAAGGGAGAGAGAGCGGGCACTCAGTGCATGTTACCAATTATCCCCACCCTAGTTCCAGGCCATCCCCAACCGACCTCCCCATCTTTAGAAGCACTTTTTGATATGAAGTAAGATGACATGCCAGGAAGTGGTGAACTGTGCAGTTCACTGTCTCACAGAAGAAAGGGTGGAAGTGAAGCCAGAAATGGAGGCCAGTCCCACGTGGTGGCAGAGCCTTCCAGGCCGAGATTAGTACCACGTGGTGGCAGACCCTTCCAGGCCGAGGTTAGAGGCTGGACGTGTGCTTTTTTCTCATGGGCAGTAAGGAGCCACCAGAAGATTTTAAGCAGAGTCAGTTGTATGACATAAGCAGGACTTTACTTTAGGAAGGTTTTCTGATTGTACAGGGAGGATGAAAGGTAAGCCTCTCAGAACTTGTGTCCAGAGCTTAGCACAGCATGTGGCACATGGTGGGTACTTCGTAAATGTTCATGGAACTAACCTGGAGAAAAGTTGCAGTCCAGCTGATTCTGGCACTTGATGAACACTTTCCTCCACTTGAATAGGCCCACTCTGTGTAATACTGTACGGAGCTTTTTATCAGGCACAGTAGAATTCCTTCATTAGCACCTACTCTGGACCAGTCACAGCAGTGGGGGACAGGGTGGTGTGTAAAGCTGATGCAGAGCCTGCCCTAAAGGAGCCTGCTGTTTTGTGATTGAGATAGACACACATGGAAGACATTGGGATGCTTCTCCCAGTGGTCTGTAGTAGATGTTCACAGTGGATGTTGTAGAATCACAGTGGAGAGACAGGCAAGCTCCTTGGCAGTTAGGGAAGGTTTCACGGAGAAGGGCACTTTTAGTGGGGCTTTGACGAATAAGTAGGCGTTCATCAAAGAGAAAAGAGAGTAAGGTGTATGGCCTGAAAGTGGAAGGACTTGTCAGTAATGCCTGCCTTGCTTACACAAGAGGCAAGGGTCTGGGGTCCCAGGCCCCACTAAGAGAAGGAGAAATATTCATATTGGGAACTGGGGACTGACTAAGGTCCCCACCCCACCCCTGCTCCATTTGTTCAGCATCCTTGTCTGCGAGTAAAGTATCTCCCTTCTTTCTCTCCCAAGCCTGGAAAGTGGACTTGGCAAACCAAGTACATGGAGCTTTGAGGAGGCTCTGCCATTGAAGCCACTATTGAGGAGGATAAGAAAGTGGGCCTGAGAAAGCCCTAGAGATGAGGCCCCCCACGCCCTCACCAGTTTATGCAGAAGGGCAAGAAGGTATTCAGTCAGTCTATAAAGATCTATTGAGCACGTACTATGGGCCAGGCACTATTTTAGGCCCTGGGGACCCTGAGCAGCACGGAAAGTTTCCTGCCTCCCTGGAGCTTACCTTCTGGTGAAATGACTTCTGTCTCCCTGGAGATGGGACCTCAGGCACAGGCTGATCAAACCCCTGCCCCCTCCTGCCAGCTCCAGAAGACTCTGTCTCGGCTGCCAGCATCCAGAAGTCTCTTTCATGGGACTCAGATAAGGGGGCTAACAGATGCCCTGTCTCAGACATGACTCAGATTCTGTCTGCCCCTACCTGTCTCCAGGTGAAGAGTGTGAACCTGTCCGAGGGGGAGCTGCTTTCCATCCGCGGGGTGGACGGCCCCTCCCTGACCATTCTGGCCAACCACACCCTCCTGGTAGAGGGGCAGGTGATCCGAAGCCCCACCAACACCATCTCTGTCTACTTCCGGACCTTCCAGGACGATGGCCTTGGGACCTTCCAGCTGCACTACCAGGGTAAGATCAGGCTGAGGCTGTTGAGATGTAGCTTTTTTCTCCCTTTCCCTCTGGAGCCAAGGATTCTCACCCTTTTTGTGCCAGGGACCCCCCTCTGGCAGTTTGGTAACACTGTGAACCCCTTCTTAGATTTGTGTTTTTAAGAGCATAAAATATATACAATTCAAAAGGAAGCCATTCATATTTAATAGCAGTTGTCAAAATATTGTTTTCATCTATGATATCATAATCTATGTGCTTCTTTATTAACACATTAAATAATATTTCCCAGTGGCTCTGATAATTACTGTAATTTCAAAGGAGCATAAGAAATATGTCAAGATATTCATTTTGATATGAAAATATCTGATTTCTCTTGGTGACAGAGTCACAGTTTCTGTGACTATGTTACAGATTGTTGCCTACATTTGCGATTGAAGGAAATATCATTGTTAAGTAAAAGGTTAATGAAGAATAAGCAAGCCGCTTTTTCCCATTCAAGTTCACATCTCCTGAATCTGACACACAAATCCCATGAGAGTCCATGGGTTTCTGGGAAAGAGCCTCTGCTACTGGAGTCCTTCTCTCTTTTTTCTTCTTCTCCACTGTTTCTTTCTTTCCTTTTTGTCTGTTTCCAGTCTCCTCTCTTTTGTTTTCTGTTCACCTTTCTCCTCTCTTCTCCTCCCTCTTTTCTTGCTTCCTTCATATCTTTCTTTCCTCCCCTCCCTCTCTTCATTCCCACCCCCATTCTCTCTTCCTTCTCTCTCTCTCTCTCTGTCTCTCTGTCTCTCTCTCTCTCATTTCAATGTCATCCCATTTTCCCCACCTCCTGGGCGGTTCCCAAGACCTCCGGTTACTTCCCTTACCAGGAGCTCCCCCTGGATACTTGCCAAGTATATGACGGGGAAGGGGAGCCCTTAGCCATACCTTGGGAGATTGAAAGCCATCCACATTTACGTCACATTGACTAAATGTCTGGAAAAACAATTCATTTAAAAATTTCCCCTTGGATGTTTCTGAAACAGGTGGGTGACTGTATACAGGAGTGTCCGTTTCCTCACACCTTCTCAATAATACAGACTACCGTCTGTTGTCTTTGTTAATTAAAAAATGCAAAAAATAGCTCATTGAGCCATGAGCTTGAATTTAGTCCTCATGGGAACTGGGAATGCAGATATCCTAGGCTACAGCAGAGGTCAGACCATAGTCTAGTGGTGGAGCTAGGATGGATTCAGCACCCTTTTATGAAAATGAAACTCAAGGAGCTCAACGTGGTCACGTACACCCTTCTACCACCCCGTCCAGTGAGCTCTGTGCACCAGATACTGGGCTAAGGAGGCTCTTCTGTGGCATTTCACATGTAATCCTTACTGCCACCTGTGAAACAGGGACGATCACAGAGAGGAGAGTGAAGTTCAGGACACTGTGTCACTTTCTCAAGGTCACACAGTTTCTGAGTGATGAAGTAAGAGAATGTAAACTCACATCCATCTCCCTCAGAGCCCAAGCCCTTACCTCCCAGGACAGTTGTTTCCAAGCTTTCATATCTTGGGCATTTCCTGAAGAACTGGTTATTCTAACTCTGGTCCAAGAGCCTGCATTTTTATCAGACACCTAAGCTGTTCGTGCAGGTGAGACTAACCTACCTGGGTGATCCTGTCCCTCCTGTGATCAAGGAGAAGGCCATTCTGTCTCCAGGGAGAGATGGGAACACATTTGTCACCCCAAACCTGCTGTCTCTGATTAGGCAGGGTGGGGAGCTTTGAGCCTAGAAAAAAAGTGCTCATCTGGCAGTCTCAGCACCACGTGATCAACTCGAGTCACAAAAATACCCTCCTCCAGCACTCCAGGGTCCTTAGGGACCTCATCTTTTCTCCTCAGCAAAAATTGACTCCCGGGATGTGGGTCACGTTCTTTGTCTCCCCCTCTGAGAGATGACTGTCTGCCCCTGCATTTCTTCCCAGCCTTCATGCTGAGCTGCAATTTTCCCCGCCGGCCCGACTATGGGGATGTCATGGTGATGGACCTGCACTCAGGTGGGGTGGCCCACTTCCACTGCCACCTGGGTTACGAGCTCCAGGGTGCCAAGACGCTGACGTGCATCAATGCCTCCAAGCCCCATTGGAGCAGCCAGGAACCCATCTGCTCAGGTACATGCCAGCCTCAGCCAGACCAAACACGGATGGTCCACTTAAGAGGGAAGAGACCAGCCCCCAGGGTATGAAGATTGACCTTAGGGAAGAGATTCCTCCAAATACAGATGGCTGCTGCCATTTAAAGTTTTGTTATATGATAAAATTGACCATTAGTGACATTTAGTACATTCACAATATTGTGCAACCATCACCACTATCTTTATCACCCCCAAAAGGACACCCTGGACCCAGTAGCCCCTGGCAACCACCAATATGCTTTCTGTCTCTATAGATTTGCCTATTCTGGACATTTCATATACATGGGATCGTACAATATGTAATCTTTTGTATCTGGCTTCTTTCACTTAGCATAGTGTTTTCAAGGTTCATCCATGTTGTAACGTCTGTCAGAACTTCATTCCTTTTTATGACTGAATAATATTCCATGATATGGATAGGCCACATTTCATCTGTTCATTTGTTGGTGGACATTTGAGTTGTTTCCACTTTGGGGGTATTAGGAATAATGCTGCTATAAATGTTTGTATGCAAGTTTTTATGTTTTCATTTCTCTGGGGTATATACCCCAAAGTGGAATTTCTGGGTTATATGGTAATATCATGTTTAACTTTTGAAGGAACCGTCAAACTGTTTTCCACAACGGCTGCACCATTTTACTTTCCCACCAGCCATGTATGAAAGTACCAATTTCTCCACATCCTCACCAGCACTTATTTTCGATGTCTTCTTTTTATTATTATAGCCATATAATAATGTGGGTGTGAAGGTATCTTACTGTGATTTTGATTTGCATTTTCCTAATGGCTAATGACATTGAGTATCTTTTCATATGCTTGTTGGCCATTTGTATATCTTCTAGGAGAAATGTCTATTCAAGTCCTTTGCCCATTTTTAAAATTTGGTTGTTTGTCTTTTTCTTGAGTTGTAAGAGTTCTTTATATATTCTGGATACTAGACCCTTACCAGATATATGATTTGCAAATATTTTCTCCCACTCTGTGGGTTGTCTTTTCACTTCATGATAGTGTCCTTAATTTTGACAAAGTCTAATTTGTGTAATTTTTGTTTGTTGCTTGTGCTTTGGATATGACAGCTGCCGTATTTTGAGCCCAGTCCATATGCCAGGGCTCTGATAAATCCTCACAGCAATCCTACATGGTGGGAACAGTTATTCCCATTTTACAGATGAGGAAACTGAGGCTCATGGAGGTGAAGTTTCTTCCTCAAAGTCACCAGATAGAAATTGAACTGAGTCCAGAACCCTTCTCTCCTGAGCTCTTTTCCTTACACCTTCACTGTTCAAAGTGCAATCTGCAGACCAGTGAGATTATTAGAAATACACAATCCCAAACCCCATACAAAACCAAGCGAATCAAAATCTACATTTAAAATGCTCCTTTTGTGGTTCATGTGCACATTATAGATTGAGAAGCACTCTGTACCACACTCTGTCTGCCCCAGTGGCCATAACCTTGACCATCCTCAGTTATCAAGAGAGCTAATCTCTATTAGATTCTCAAAAGTCCTGACCATGGCCAGGAGAGTGTAGGCTGCGCACATTAACTGAGCACCTACTCTGTGCCAGCCCATGAGTCATGTACAAGGAGAATACTGGGAATAAGAAAACATCACTCCTGCCCTCCAGGCATTCATAGTCAGTAGAATTCAAAATGCAAATGAGAGCTGATGGTAAATTCTCAGATTTAATTGTTGCAGTATCATTCCCCCAAGGCCCTTCAGAATTTTTCTTTTTTTTTTTTTTAACAAAGAAAAAAATTCAAACCATAGGGCAGTTGGTCTCCATGCCTCCCTGATGTTAATTTTTATCTATGTATGAAATCAGAGAGGAATTAAGCCTCAATTTGTGCTAAGGAAGACGGATAGGGAGCCGCTGCTGGCAAATTGAAACCAGTCATCAGTCGGCTTAATAAGGTAAGGAATGGGAGCAGAGAGGCCGCAAATGAGCGGCAGCTCGGGGAGGACAGGTTGCCGGCGCCCCCCACCAGGGACAGTGTCCTCCATCTCCTCAGCTCCTGAGCTATGGGGCAGTAATGCTGGCTACATTTTGAGCACCTACTCTGTGCCAGGGACAGCACCAAGCCCTCTACATGCAGTGTTTCATTGACTTACCACCACAGTCCCATAAAGAGGGTGGAATTATTATTAACATTTTACAGTGACCTAGAGGTTCAGAGAGCTTCAGTGGCTTGTCCTAGATCCACAGCAGATAAGTGGCACTGGCCAGATTTGAACCTTCACTTTAGGATGGGGATTCAAGAGAGCTAGCTGGAGAGACTGCGTCCCAGTGCTCTGTCCGTGGTCCTGAAAGAACTACTGTACAAGACTTCTTGGTAGTGTCTTTGCTGTAGGTCACAGCAGAGTCTAGAGCAGAGAAGGGAGCTATCTGCCTTTCTCATCAGTGCAAGTCCTTATTAGTCATGCAGTCATTCAGCAAACATTTAATGAGAACCAAATATCTCCTAAAAATAAGACTACCTCCCCACATTTGTGTAGCTCTTCCTAGTTCACAAATCACTTTTTAATATTTATTAAATTTTTATGATAAAAGTAATATATGACTCTGGTAAAAAAAAAAAAAATTCCGAGAAAGTGTTGAAGATTGTAGCAAATCACTTTTATATTCCTGGTCTCAATTGATCCTTGCATATAGCTCATTGAAATAGATATAGCCGACCATTTTCTAGCTTCTTTTTTCCCACTTAAAATATAGTGAATATTTTCCTATTTTCTCAAGTTCTTTGAGAACATGGTTCTTAAAAACTATGTGAATGGCATGCATTTATTTCACCAAGCATCTGTAAGCGGACATTCATGTTCTTTCTTGTTTTTTGCTCTTAGAGGCAATCTGGCAGTGAACATCCTCATTCATACATTTTTGTGAAATTCTCTAAATCTTTTCTTAAGGTAAATTCCCAGAACCTTAATTACTAGGTCAAAGTGTTTGAACATATTTTCCAGATTTTTCATCAAATTGCCCTCCTGAAAGCCCATAGCAACTTGCATTGTAACCACTCCTGAATGAGAGTGACCATTTCCCATCACTGGAGATAGCTTTCCAGTTTATTGCTGCTTTTTATCTTGACCAATTAGGTGGATAAAGATAGAATATAGTTTAGATTTGCATTTCTTTTATTACTAGTGAGGCTGTATTATTTTAGTGCTTACTAAGTAATAAAAGTATATTTCTTCTTCTGAGAACTGCCTATTTATGTCCTTCTTAATTACCATTTTGTAATTAGGAATCAGGGCACAGCCAGCGCATGGAAGAATCCTTAAACCACAGCCATTCATTCCCCACCATGGAACGCACATGGCAATGGTTCTAATCATGGAATTAGACCTCCTGTCAAACAGGATGAACCTGTCTCAGGAGGATGGGACTTTTCCCATGGTTTCTCTCTTTCCCCAGCCTATTTCCTCCCATGAAGGGGTGGGGACTGGGAAAGGATGAAACCCTCACTTCCTCTCTCTCTCTGTCTCTCTCTGCAATCCTCTCACTGCCCACCCACCCCTACTCTCTGACCCCAGCGCCTTGTGGAGGGGCTGTGCACAACGCCACCATCGGCCGCGTCCTGTCCCCAAGTCACTCTGGAAATACCAATGGGAGCCAGGTCTGTATGTGGACAATTGAAGCTCCAGAGGGCCAGAAGCTGCATCTGCACTTTGAGAGACTGTCACTGCACGAGAAGGACAGGTAAAACTCTGAGGGTCCCCAGCCAGCCTCATTCCTTCCCAGAGTGTTAGAACGTGGCTTGGGATTTGGAGTCTTGAAAGGACTAAAACGCTGCCTCATGGACGCCAAGAAAGGAAGAGCTGGGGAGGGTGGCAAGGATATTAGAGACCATCATCTTCGATCTCTTCCTTTTACACATAAGGAAACTAGGACATACAGAGGGGAAGGGACTTACCCTAGTCACACAGCAGGGTAGGGGGAGAGGCAAGAAGGGAATCCAGTTCCCCCACCTCGAACTGCCTCATCCCTTCTCCTTCACATCCCTTTTTGCAATTGAACAAGGAGGGAGTGTTTACTGAACATCTGCTCTGTGCCCAATCATGTATTAAGCTCCATGGAGAACAGGAGAGAAGTAGGAAACATGGGTTCCTGGCAGTTGAGATGGAAAAACCAGACTTATGTACAAGAAGGAACTAGGGAAGATACAAGACAACATCTAACCAAGAGTATGTCCGTAGATGCTAAGTTATATGCACAGAATCCTGAATCTGAAAACTCTGAGAACTTATTCTAGAATATTCTGGAATGTTCTAGAAAATTAGGGTCTTAGCTGCTTAGACTTGCTGTCTTAGGTTGAGTTCCCTTGGAAACAGACAGAGTGACAAAGATGTGAGAGAAAGTGGTTTGTTTGGGAGCTGATCTTAGAAAGCACCAGGAAAATGAGCAGAGAAGGAAAGGGAGTAGATACAGTATGTATTAGTAAGCAGGTGACTGCAGAGACAACTGGGTCTCTGTCTTCTGGGGGCCTCCAGGAAGCCGTGTTGAGCAGGGCTCAGAGCATTCTTATCGGAGGGTGAGGGAGCTGGGTATTTATCCACCCCCACCATCCACTGTTGGAGGCGGCGTGCTCCTGGACACACTGACTCCCCAACACTGCCTGCCACCCTTGGAGCTGGCTGAGCTGGCTGATTCTCAAGAGACTCTGGAAACCAGCCGAAAATGGGTGAGTAATGAGTGCTGAGGGGATGTGGGTAGGGCACCGACAGAATGTCAGCACCTTAGAATTCTGGAATCTGTCCGATGTTGACCTTAGAATTATATAGTGTCCTGGCTTCTTTGACGCTTCAAACCTAGACCATTAACCTCTAGGAAAGGATTCTGAGAGAAAATAGCAGAAAACTGAGTAAGTTACCCAACTCTGGAGTCTACTTCCTTCCAAGTCGTCCAGCTTTATCCTGAACAACTCCATATCAATAAATCACTGCTTTAAAGTACAAGGTGTGGGGCTTCCCTGGTGGCACGGTGGCTAAGAATCCGCCTGCCAGTGCAGGGGATATGGGTTCGAGCCCTGGTCCGGGAAGATCCCACATGCCACAGAGCAACTAAGCATGTGCACCACAACTGCTGAGCCCACGCGCTGCAACTACTGAAGGCCGCGCACCTAGAGACTGTGCTCCGCAACAAGAGAAGCCACCGCAATGAGAAGCCCACTCACCACAACAAAGAGTAGCCCCCGCTCGTCACAACTAGAGAAAGCCCGCACAGCAACGAAGACCCAACGCAGCCAAAAATAAATAAATAAATTTATAAAAAAAAGAAATTCTCTTCCACCTGGGAACTCTGGGAGCCAGTGTAGACACACACCCTAACCTCCCCATTCCTAGCGGCGAGAGAGCAGAGATAATTGTCCCTCATCTCCCGTTAGTTGGATGATGGCTGCTCTCAGAGTTTGTTAATTCCCTGACACACTGGCCTGTCACCTGTTCCAGTAGCTGGGGTGCTCCAGAGAAAGCCTGCAGGACAAGGAACACAAGTGCAGAGAAATGGTAAGAGCCTTGAGGAGCAAGTAAGCCCGTGTGCCACAACTACTGAGCCTGCGCTCTAGAGCCCACGAGCCACAGCTACTGAGCCTGAATGCCACAACTACTGAAGGCCGCATGCCTAGAGCCTGTGCTCCACAACAAGAGAAGCCACCACAATGAGAAGCCCGCGCACCACAACGAAGAGTAGCCCCTGCTCACCACAACTAGAGAAAGCCTGCACGCAGCAATGAAGACAATTAATTAATTAATTAATTAATTATTAAAAAGAAGAAATGAGACCTGATCTAAACCTTGGAAAGAGATTTGATCAGGGAACCCAAAATACAGTGAGTGGGTAGAGTAGCCCAAGCAGGGAGAAAAGGAGTGTGGGGTGGGCAAAGATGTAGAGGTAAATGGGGATCATCTTCTGAAGGGCTTTGGGTACCGGGCTGCTTCTATAAGCTATAGATAGCCATGGAAGGATTTTGAGTAGAGGAGAGAAATGAAGAAAGATTTTAAGGATGGTTTCCCCCCAGAATGAAGTCTTTCTAAACTCCAGTCCCATAGTATGCAGCACAGAAGGTGGGTTCTCTGGTCAAACATGTTTGGGAGACAATATGTACACAGTCTCTGTCTTGGAAGGTGCTAATGCACATTAGCTGGCAAAGGCACTGACAAGTCCTGCAAGGGAAAAAATGTTTAATTTTTATTTAACCTGGCATTTCCCAAACCCATTTGACCATAGACTATGTATAGATTTTTATCACTATTTTAGACATTCTAGAGCACATAAGTAGAAAATTGCTATTTTTGGAAGATTAATTGACTAGAGATTTTGAGATCCTGAGAGTTTGCTGTAGAGCAGAAGACATTAGTTCTCTGAAACAGGAGTCCTGGGGCATGGCCCCCAAGATACAGCAAAATCAGCAGGGATCAGAAGATTGTGAAGAGGCCCCTCTCTACTCTCGGAATGGCCCTTGGCCTCTACCTCAGCCCCCTCCTCATACCAGCCACAGTGGTCACATGGCAAAATGAACAGACTGTGACTCTAACATTTATGCATTTTGGTGACATTAGAAATTCATATGATAACCCGTTTTTATGGGTCACAGTAAAAAAAAACCGAAAATATCTCAAAGGATTAAAAATGCCTGTTTATGATTCCAGAAAAATAAGTGATCCAATTTGTATACTGGTTTCTTCCCCATTTTTGCATAACTTTTTAAAAAATACCAAGGCTAGCAAAGAGCCAAGTGCCAAAGGTTGTATTTTTCTTTTTTAGTAAATTTATTTATTTATTTATTTTTGGCTGTGTTGGGTCTTCGTTGCTGCATGCAGGCTTTCTCTAGTTGGGGTGAGCGCGGGCTTTCTCTGCTCTTCCTTGCAGTGCACAGGCTTCTCATTGTGGTGGCTTCTTTTGTTGCGGATCATGGGCCCTAGGTGCACGGGCTCCAGTAGTGTGGCACACGGGCTCAGTAGTTGTGGCTCGCGGGCTCCAGAGCTCAGGCTCATAGTTGGGGCATATGGGCTTAGTTGCTTTGCGGCATGTGGGATCTTCCCGGACCAGGGCTCAAACTTGTGTCCTTTGCATTGGCAAGCGGATTCTTAACCACTGTGCCACCAGGGAAGTCCCCAAAGGGTTTTAATAACAGTAAAAATGAATACCAACGTTTTGTCTGATGCCTTTCATTTTTCAGGACACTTTATCTTGTATTCTCACAGTCCCCCTGTAAGATAGGTAGGAAAGACGTTGTGATCCCTCTTTTCATGGTTGTGGATACTGAGGCACAAGGTGTGTTGAGACTTCTGTGAGCTCAGTGGGTAGGGAACTGGGGACTAGAAATTGGGACTCCTGACTCCAGGCACGGTGGTCTTAGGAGATAAAAATCAGTGACAGAGTCTAGTAGGGGTCCAATGCTTGGTCATTTGACTTGCATACCTGCTCTGTCCTGTGCACTTTATATCCATGGTCTCTAATCCCCACACTGTGGTGTAGGTGTGCTTGTACCCATTTTACAGATGAAACAGAGGCTCAGTGGGGTGCAGTGTTTTTGTCCAAAGTCACTCAGCTCAGAAGTTAAAGTCGGAACTCTGTCTGATTATATATATATATCAGTATTTCAGGAATGATATTAGCCCAGTCATCCCAACTTCTCAATTAGTAATAATAATCAGTATCTATTAATTCGTCTGGTCATTATGTCATACCCAGCACTTTCCTTAAGAGCTCAGAATCTATCCATGAGTCTGGGACAAGCATTGTACAGAAAGGGAGACAAATTTGAATAGATGAAGCAGAGTGTCTGGGCGAGTATGGTGTGAAATCGGGATGTGAGTCTGGGATTGAGGCCCCGGAGGGGGTGGTCACAGCACACACCTCCCACTTCTGTGCATCAGCGGCCTGAGAAGACCTCATATTGGCTCTTGTCTCCTTCCCCACTGCCAGGATGATGGTCTACAGTGGGCTGACCAACAAGTCCGCTCTTCTCTACGACTCCCTCCAAACCGAGAATGTCCCCTTTGAGGGCCTGCTGAGTGACGGCCACACCATCTGCATCGAATTCACGTCTGACCAGGGGCGGGTGGCCTCAGCCTTCAACATCCGGTTCGAGGGTGAGGGTCTCAGAGGCTGCCCCGTCTCCTGGGGTGGCAGCATGGGAGCGGGGGAAGCATGGTGGGGCCGGGTCATGGGAGGTAGAAATCTGACCTGCAAAGGACTGGGGAGAAGCCATAGCTAGAGTGACTCTTGGACTTCCAAAGGCCGCCTCTGCGGGGTTGGGAGAGCAGAGGTTCTTGTTCCCATTTTAGATGTGAAAATAATGAGGCCCGAGAAGCCAAGTGAATGGCCTAAGGGCCCTCAGCAGGTCAGTGGGAACTGGAATGTGGGGTCTGGTACCCGTTTCCCTTGGGGCTTCCCTGAACAGCAAGAGGGGCCCCTGCTTCTGAGACACAGCCCTGTGAGCCACCCCTGACTCATTTGAGTGGCTGCCCTCTTTTGTGTCCTGGCCTCAGCCTTTGAGAAAGGCCACTGCTATGAGCCCTACATTCAGAATGGGAACTTCACCACGTCCGACCCAACCTATAACATCGGGACCATAGTGGAGTTTACCTGCGACCCCGGCCACTCCCTGGAGCAGGGCCCGGCCATCATTGAGTGCATCAACGTGCGGGACCCATACTGGAACGACACGGAGCCCCTGTGCAGAGGTGAGTGGGTCACAGCCCTCCTCCCAGGGCACCCCAGAGCCCTCCACCCCTTCAGATGAAAGGCCCAGCTTATATACCGATTTTAGGATTAGAATCCTTTCTGGAGCTCACCCTCCTTTGGGTCAGGTTTGCTGCTGGTCCTTGAGAAAATCACAAAATGGATAAAATTGAAAAGTTGCCTCTTCCTCCAGGCACAAGGCCCCATCATGCACAGCTTGGTGAGAAGATCGCTGCATGGATTTCAGCTCCTACCTGTGCTATGCAGACATGTGCAGTGCACAACCCGCCCAACAGCACATGGCAGCCCTGAGTCTAATTAATGATAATGATAATAACAGTTGTTAATAGGAGTGCAAAAAACTGTGTTGCAGGCACTCTGTGCCTTATCTGACTTAAGCCTCACTACAACCCTGTGAGGTGCATATTATTATTGATCCCGTGTACAGATGAGGAAACAAGCTATGACGTGACATGCTTCAGAACACACTGAGGGTAATTGGCAGAGGTGGGAATGGAACTCAGGTCTCTCTGTTCTCAGAGACCTGTGCCCTGAGCCCCTTTAGACAATGTCAGCTGTGTGGAATCCTCATCTACAGGGACTCCCAGTGCCCTGCCCTCCCCTATTTCTCCATGTTCAAGGCCACTGAGCCACCCCGAGCCTGGACCCATGTGGGGAATGTGGAGTAATGAACAGAGTCCTGGCTCCTGGCAGCCGCCACCTGGATGGTGGTTGGCGTGAAATCACAGCCTTGCCGTGGTGAGGGATTGACCCCTGTATTAAATGTGCTGGTTTAACAGAGCGGAATTTATTGGTGCTTTGGCCTCTGCCACACTGAGAATTTTCCAAAGCGGTAAACACAGAGTGAAATTTAAAGGGCCAGGTGCCAGGTGCAGCCACATCTCCGCTTCCAGTTCAGAGCCAGAGCGTTCCACAGTAACGTTAAGAATTACTGAACGCTTACCTTGTGCCAGGCGCTGTGCTGTGTTTGACATCCATGAGCTCACTTAAGCCTCAGAATAACCCAGTGAAGTCAGCACTGGTCTTTCTCCCTGCTCTACAGAGGGAGGCATCTGAGGCTCCAGGAACTTATTACATGCCTTGTCACAGAGCCTTTGGTGGCAGAGGCGAGACTCGAACCAGGTCCATCTGACTAGAATGTACCACCTCTAGTCACTATTCACCCTGCTCAAGGGGAGGGCTATTAAGGATGCACTTGAAACTTTGAACTCTATCCTTCGTCCTGAAAGAACTACAGTCATCCTTCAGTATCCACAGGGGACGGGTTCCAGGGCACACACCCCCCCGCTCCCCCAATACCAAAATCCGTGGATGTTCAAGCCCCTTATATAAAAGGGCACACCCTCTCATATACTTTAAATCATCTCTAGATTACTTATAATTCCTAATACAGTATAAATACTATGTAAATAGTTGTAAATACAATGTAAATGCTATGGGAGTGTCCTAAATGCAATGTTAACGCTATGTGAATAGTCGCCGGTGAGTGGCAAATTCAAGTTTTGCTTTTTGAAACTTTCTGGAATTTTTTTTCAAATATTTCTGATCCCCTGTCGGTTGAATCCATGGATGCAGAACCCACAGTACAATGTCCTTGCCCCACATTTGCCAAATTTCAGCTAAAGGAGGCAGGTGGCCAGTCCTAATTTAATCATTCCGCACACATGTATGGACTGTCTGACTTCATAGACCACACTCTTAACTGTTACACCATATCTGCTTCCTTATGAATAATGTGTGTGTGTGTCTGTGTCTTTACAGCCATGTGTGGTGGGGAGCTCTCTGCCGTGGCCGGGGTGGTGCTGTCCCCAAACTGGCCAGAGCCCTACGTGGAAGGTGAAGATTGTGTCTGGAAGATCCACGTAGGGGAGGAGAAACGGATCTTCTTAGATATCCAGTTGTGAGTGTTTATGATGGGTGGACCCCCCAGGCCAGCCAGTTCGGGAAGAAATTGCTCCTGCTTTATTGTTTCAACCAATATTAATTAAGCATCTACTGCGTGTCAGGGACTGTGCAAAGAACTGGGGTCCCTCTGGTGAGGAAGTGACAATATCATACACACCCAGAAGGAGTTCCTATCCTCAGGAAAGTCAGTTGCCTAAGGAAACAGGCACTAAGTGAGGAATTGCATCGATGTAGCTTTGTTAAGCACTGTAAGGAAAGGTGCCTGATGCCATGAGATTCTATAACGGGGATTTGATACAAAGAGGAAGGTCAGAAAAGCCTTCCCTGAGGATCTGACAAAGCTCAGAACTAAAGGATGAATTGGAGTGAATTCATCCAAGAAGGAACAGAGTATGCAGAGGCACTGTGGCAAGAGCAGGCACAGCATTTTCAGAGGACCGAATGGCTAGTATGGTCAGGAGGAGGAGGGAAATATAACATGTACACTCTGTACCACAGTAGTTTATTTTCCTATCTGTCTATCTCAGCTAGACCAGAAGGTCCTTGCAGTCAGGACCTGGTCTGATTTATCTCTGTTTCAGGGTCTAACACAGAGCCTGACACACAGTAGATGCTCAGAAAATGATTGCTGAATGAAGAAATGCTGTCATGAATGGACTTACCTGGCTGTGTGGCTGTTTCCAATATTCAGTGGGGGTACCTATTAGATGCTCCATCCAGAACTTTCCCTAACTCCCCAGGAATCAGGAGAAGGGGACAGAGACACACAGTGGTGGCTAGAAAAGCAGAAGAAAGGGCTGTCCAGCAGACCCAGACACGTGGCTGGGACAGTGGGGGGGATGCCAAGTTTGGAAGAGCCTCTCTGGATGCAGCCTGGGGGTCAGCTCTCCCCTCAAGCCTGAAGTAGAAACCCACTTGTCTGAGAAGCATGACTTGGGTGCTGCTTGGCTTTGCAGAGGAGCCTGGTGAGAGGGAAATTATTTGCAAGATTTTGTGCCAGTACCATACTGTTTTGATTACTGTAGCTTTGTAGTATAGTCTGAAGTCAGGAATTGTGATCCCTCTAGCTCCATTCTTCTTTCTTAAGATTGTTTTGGCTGTTCGGGGCCTTTTGTGTTTCCACACAAATTTAAAAATTTTTTGTTCCAGTTCTGTGAAAAATGCCATTGGTAATTTGATAGGGATTGCATTGAATATGTAATTGCCTTGGGTAGTATAGTCATTTTAACAATATTGATTCTTCCAATCCAAGAACACAAGTATATCTTTCCATCTGTTTGTGTCATCTTCAATTTCTTTCATCAGTGGCTTATAGTTTTCTGACTACAGATTTTTTGCCTCCTTAGGTAGGTTGATTTCTAGGTATTTTATTCTTTTTGATGCAGTGGTAAATGGGATTGTTTCTTTAATTTCTCTTCCTGATATTCTGTTGTTAGTGTATAGAAATGCAACAGATTTCTGCATACTAATTTCATATCCTGCAACTTTACTGAATTCATTGATGAGCTCTACTAGTTTTCTGGTGGTAGGAAACCCCATTCTAAAGCTCCTTCCTCCAGGAAGCCTTCCATGGCTCCCCACTGCCCTCATGACAAATATAAATTTATGGTCCCAGTTGATGAGCACCCCACCACCAGAAGTTGCTGGGCAAACCACCTCAGTCTTGAGCCAGGAGAAGAGGAAATCAACTCCCGATATCCTGGCTTCTGCTGAAGGTCCTCCAGCTCCATGCCCCAAGACATGGTCTGTGGTCCCCTCCCTTCTGCCCAGCTCAGCATCCTCTCCTCACAGCATGCATCCCTTACGGGTGGTTTTGCTTCACCAAGACTGGCCCATGTCTCCCCTTGGTGTCAGAGGCCTGGAAGAGGAAACAGGAAAATGGGAACCCTGCTTTCATCCCCTCCAGGCATCAAATATTCAATTAACCTTCATCTCAACATGGGATGGGGTTTTATTTCCACTACAAAGCACACGATGCAGCAGCCCATCCAGGAAACTGGAGCATTTAAGCAGAAATACTTCCCCAAAGCCAGGCCACCACCAGCATTAGCATCAGAAAAGGAACCCTTGCAGGGGGCACTTTCTTCTGATCATCTTGGCGACTCTAGATGTGAGTGTTGGCTAGGAGGGAGGACCCCTGGGTTCCCTCCTCTGTGCCCTGACAGTGATCCCTGAGCAACCCTGGACCTGTCACCCAGCCTCTCTGGGCTTCACACTCCTTCTCTGCAAAGGGACGGGTTGCCTTGAACAGAGAGGATGCAAACGCTGACTCCTGCAGGGTCAGGCAAGTATCATAAAATGGGAATTGGGGCTGTGTGAGATAATGTAGAGCTGGGGGAACTGTGGTGAAGTGGGAACTACATCCCCACCTAACATCATTTAAATTCAAATTTTTAAAAAATTTATTAAAGTATAGTTAATTTACAATGTTAGTTTCTGGCATACAGCAAAGTGATTCTGTTATATATACATATATATATACACACATATACATGTATATGTATATATACATATATATATACATATGTATACATGCACATAGGGGTGCATGTATCTTTTCGAATTATAGTTTTGTCTGGATATATGCCCAGGAGTAGGATTGCTGGATCATATGGCAACTCTATTTTAGTTTTTTTGAGGAACCTCCATACTGTTCTCCATAGTGGCTGCACCAATTTACATTTCCACTAATAGTGTAGGAGAGTTCCCTTTTCTCCACACCCTCTCCAGCGTTTATTATTTGTAGATTTTTTAATGATGGCCATTCTGACCGGTGTGAGGTGGTAACTCATTGTAGTTTTTTTTTTTAGTTTCTTTCTTTTTTTTTTTTTTTTTGGCTGCATTGGGTCTTTGTTGCCGCGCGAGGGCTTTCTCTAGTTGTAGTTGCGGTGAGCGGGGGCTACTCTTTGTTGCTGTGCACGGGCTTCTCATTGTGGTGGCTTCTCTTGCTGTGGAGCACGGGCTCTAGGCACACGGGCTTCAGTAGTTGTGGCACATGGGCTCCGTAGCTGTGGCTCATGGGCTCTAGAGCGCAGGCTCAGTAGTTGTGGCACACGAGCTTAGTTGCTCCGCAGCATGTGGGATCTTCCCCGACCAGGGCTCGAACCCATGTCCCCTGCATTGGCAGGCGGAGTCTTAACCACTGTGCCACCAGGGAAGTCCCTCATTGTAGTTCTGATTTGCGTTTCTCTAACATAAATTCAATTTGTTAAAATAATGCCCCCTCCCCTCCAAAAAGTATCTGCTGGTCAGATTCAGACTTGAGGGACCACAAGTCTATATCCTTTCTCATGGAGGTGATAAAGAAAGCCATTTTCATCATTGAGCACTCACTGTTTGCAAGGTTCTTTCCAAACGTTAATTAATTTGCTCCTCAGAGTTATCCTAGAAGGAAGATGCAGCTACTATATTCAACTTATTTCCACCTGCCTTCTTACCTCTTACTTGGATGTCCAAGAGGCATCTCCAACAACGTGTCCCCAAACTTAAACCCTTGATTCTCTTTCTCCAAGCCTATTTCGCCTCATCTTCCCATCTCAGAAAGGAGTCACCCATCCTGCCTGCTGCTCAGACCCAAAAGATGTGGAGTTATTCTAGAGCAGGAGAACACTGGTCAGGGTTCCACAACGGCTTTTCTTGACAAGTGGGGTGGGGAGCAACTTCCTGATTTGCAACATTTGCCAATTTCCATGGTGTAAATACTCCCACTGTGACCAATATCAAGCAACCAACACAAAGCCAACAGGGTCACCAAATGCCTGGACATTTAACAGTCAGCCCATATGGCCCAGTGGGAGCCACCGGCTCCAGCACACTCCCTGTGAACAGGATTCTTCTGTTTCTCCTACACCTGTACCCAGGGCCTCAGTACATCCCATTGATTCTACTCAAGACTTAAATCTGCCTGGAGTTGAAACATCTCTGACACCCCCACTGCCACCACCACCGTGGTCTAAGCCGCCGCTGTCTCATCCTCACTTGTCTCCCTGCTCCTGCTTTTGTCCCATTGGGGGCTGTTTTTAACCCAGCACCCTGAGTGATCACATCATGCTCTGCCTCAAACCCTGCAATAGCTCCTCATTCTTTTCAGAGTAAAAGCTGAAGTTCTTACAAAAGCCCTATGTGATCTGACCCTGGTTACGGCTCCTGCTTCACTTTTTTCCACTCTCCTCCTTGGTTTCTCCTTTTGGCCACACCGGCCTCCTTGCTGTTCTGTAAACATACCTCAGGGCCTTTGCACTGGCTGTCTCCTACCACTACCCCCCAACCCCGCCCTGGAATGCTCTGCCCTGAATATCCATATAGCTCACTCCCTAGCTTCCTGCAGGTCTCTGCTCCCATATTGCCTCCTCTGAGATGTCCCTCAACACCCTTATCTAAATTAGCAGGGGGCTTCCCTGGTGGCACAGTGGTTAAGAATCTGCCTGCCAATGCAGGGGACACAGGTTCGAGCCCTGGGCCGGGAAGATCCCACATGCTGCGGAGCAACTAAGCCTGTGTGCAACAACTACTGAGCCTGCGCTCTAGAGCGCCACAACTACTGAATCCCGCGTGCCACCACTACTGAAGCCCGTGCGCCTAGAGCCCATGCTCTGCAACAAGAGAAGCCACCGCAATGAGAAGCCCGTGCACTGCAACGAAGAGTAGCCCCCACAAGCCGGCAAGCAGCAACGAAGACCCAACGCAGCCAAATAAATAAATAAATAAATAAATTAGCAGGACGTGGAGAAAAAGCTTTCCTGAGAAAGCAACTTTTCTAAGTGGGCGGTTCTCAACCAGGGATGATTTTACGTGGAGAAAAAGCTTTCCTGAGAAAGCAGCTTTTCTAAGTGGGCGGTTCTCAACCAGGGCTGATTTTGCCCCCCCCCCCCACCCCGGGACACTTAGCAATGTCTGGAGGCATTTCTGGTTGTCATAACTGGTATGTGTTGGGAGGGGGCAGATGCTACTGGCATCTAGTGGGGAGAGGCCAGGGGTGCTGCTGAACATCCTGCAATGCACAGGGCTGCCCCCACCGAAGAATTAGCAGACCCCAAATGTCAACAGTGCTGCAGCAGAAAAACCCTGATCTATGCTGAGCTGAGACCAAAGGACAGATAGAAGATGAGCCAAGATGGAGGGAACAGTGTTCCAGCCAAAAGGAACAGCACGTGCTAAGGTCCAGAAGCAGGAAAGCGTGACTCTCTTGTTATTTGTCTGTAATATGGAATATATGCTGAGCATTTAACGCATCCCAGGCGTTCACATCCCAGGCACCTTCGCAACAAGCACATGCAGTGGGTCCTCCTATTATCTTCATTTTACCGGGGAGTAAACTGACGCCTACAGAGTAGAACAGCGACTGTGATCACGTGGCTGGGATTCCAGCTCCGCTTGCCCTGCCTCCAGGGTCTCTGTTCTTCACCAGCTCATGCGAGGAGCTAGAGGAAGCCCTGTGTGTCTGGAGCTCAGAGATACAGGAGGCGTGGCATCAACAAGGAAGCAGTGGGATCAGGCAGGGCCTTGAAGGCCACATCAGGGAGTCTGGACTTGCCCAACCTCGGCAGCAGGGGATGGGGTTTAGGAGCTCGCAGGGTTAAGCCTTTGCAGAAGGGAGCTGAACGCTTCGGTCCCAGCCCGAGCCTCCCCGGCAAACCCTGGCTCACGCTTGCCAGAGCGGCATCTGGACCCGGCACCCCCTTCCTCCCACTGAGAGAGTGAAAATAGCGGCTCACCAGCGAAGAATGCATGAGGCCCAGGAGCTGCTGGGTTTAATTTATCTTGCTCGGTTTCCGCTGACAGTTTTAGTAAACCAATTTGGGTTTGATAGTAAAAATAATTCCGTCCTCGGGGCCCCTCACGTGGCTTAAGTGTTTGCAGTTGTTATTTATCACATCGGCGAAGGGGAAGGAGTTTGCACTGCTGACCGGGCTGGATAGGTGGCCAATAGTAGGTGCTGGAATGTTTGCTGAGTCATGAGGATATCAGCCAGAGTGTGCCAGGCGAGAGGGGACTTTTCTCCCCCTCATCCACTGGGCAGGTCTGTGGTGTTGTGGGTGTTAGGATAACGGTTCTAATTAGCCATCATTTATGAAAGACCTACTGTGTTCTAGGCCCTGAGCTGCATCGTTTATACCCATGAGCAATAATGAACATGAACATTATTACGTAGAGATAATAATTACCTAAATTAGCGCTAATGTGAGTAGAGATAATTACAGAGGGGTAATTACCCAAATTTAGAGATAATGTATGCAAAGCACATCACGTGGGGTCTGGCACCTAGTTGGCGCTTCGTAAATGAAGACTACAATTGCCAGGAATCCTCGTGAGGCAGCTGTTATCATCACCGCTTTATGGATTTGGAAATGACAGCACAGAAAAGTGAATCAGTTTCCTCAGGTCACACAGCTAATGAAGGACAGAGCCAGGGTTTGTGCACACACTGTAACGTCTACTTTCATTGACTTGAACAGCCTTTGGGGGCACCAGCTATATGTCTCAGTGATGAAACAGGAAGGCGCCCAGGCCTCCAGCAACTCAAAGGTCAGGAAGGGAAGTAGGGCCATAAACAACCTGGCGAGACGCAGGCAAAGTGCTGTGGCTGAAGGAGTGGGGGGCGGGGGCAGTATGGGGCACTGGATTTATCTCTGCGCATTGTGGAAATGTCACAGAGAGGGTGACATCCAAGCAGAATTCTGAAGAGTGTCCATTGGTCAAACTGTAATGGGGGAATGGCATTCCCCGAGGGGCCCTTGTGAGCAAAGGACTCAAGCAGTGTTATAGTGACCAATAAGCACCCAGTGGATGCCCTGAATTACAACATTAATTAGAACCCTCTGCCTTGTGTTGTCAGTATTACAGATAAGAAGGGGTGGGTGTATAAGGTGAGTCAGGAGCCCCCAGGCTAAACCTCCTTCACACCCCAAATGCCTAGTCCCTAATCCACCATGTACCTCCCAGCTCCATCAGGAATCTGCTGCTTACCCTAAAATGCAACCGAGCCTGAATCTTTTACATCCTTAAGGATTTCTTAAATCTGTCTTCTCTCTTACTCTTGCTCTCTCAAAGTGTAAAACATAGAAAGGAGAGTAAAAGAACTAAGGAATGGTTGGAGAAGACATTCTAGAATGGAAGAGCTGGGAGGGGCCCAGAGAGGGGAGGTAACTTGCCCAGCATCACACAGCAAGTCAGAGTTAGGACCTGAAAGACAGCTTGAGTGTGGCCACAAGAGCCGAGCCCAGGGGCCAACCTTGAAGATGCCACATGCCAGAAGAGACACGAAGGTTCTAGAGTCAAAAAAGTGTTGCCTTTAAAGCCTGACTGTACTTCTTACTGGCTCTGCGGCCTCAGGCAGATGACTGAAGGTGGTGATCCCTGCCTCACAATGGGATGTTTTGTTTACTTTATCCCCAGGACCTGGCATACAGTAAGTGCTCAATAAATATTTGTTGAATGAAAGAGAGAGAGAGATGGTGAGTGTGTATGTTAATTAAACAACACGTAAAGTTCTTAGGAAGGTTTCTGGCATAAAATAGGCAAATAATCATCCCTACTATATGCCAGATTTTCGGCTAAACATTTGGCAGGAATTATTACATGAATGATAATGACAGTTATCATCAGCATCAAAATCATTGTCTAAATTCATTGAGTGCTTACTGTTTGCCAGTCACTAAGTGCTTTCCCCATGTAAAGTCATTTAACTCTCACTAAGAAACCTATGTGATAACATTATGATTACCCCCATTTCACAGATGGGAAAACAGGCTCAGAGAGGTGAAGTCACTTGCTCAAGGTCACACAGCTAGAAAGAGGCCAAGTCAGGATTTGAACACAGATCTCTGAGGCCAAAGCCGGTGTTATAACCACCCAATAAATGGTAATGAGGTGCTCCACAAGGGAGAAATCCCTTGCCCCATCTTACAGAAGAAATTGAGGCTCAGAGAGGTGCCCTCCTCCCATTTCCTGGACACCTACATATATTTCTGGAAGAACAAAATTTCCAAGCTCCAGCCAAGCTCCAGCTTGCCTTTCTTAGCTCCACTGTGGGGCACAGCCCCAAATATCTCCCTGTTTATGGGCCCCAGCACAGTCCTCCAACCAGGAAATAAAGGAACCTAATAACAAACCCCAGTAACCATATGATTGATAGCTGTGGAGTATTTCTCTTCAGCTGCTGCCAGCCCGTTCTGTGCTAAGTTAACTCCAAGCCCTAAAAATTAAGTGCCTGTCCGGAGGCACTTCCGTCCATCAAACAGGGATATAGCTGCTTTGGGTGGAAAGAACTCAGCTCAAGAGCCAGACAAGAAGGGAGAGTCAAGACTTGAGGGCAGCCCCACAGGAGCACAGATATCCAGACACCAACAGAAATCATGGGAGAAATGGCCACAATAGAAATGAAAGCTTTCCAATCCGTTAGTGGAGGGAGAAGGGATTTCCGAAGAGCCAAACATTCTAGGGAATCTGAGAGCCATTCTAGGGACTCTGAGAAGGAACAGCACAGTTCATAGAGCCCAAATTCCATCCTGTTGCAGATGAGGAAACTGTGACCCAGAGATGGGAAAAGACTGTCCCAAGACCATTCTATCAGTCAGCTATGGCCGTGTAACAAACTACCCCAAACTCAGTTGTATTATTTCTCATGAGTCTACAGACCAGCAAGGTGGTTATTCTGGTCTGAGGTGGCTCACTCCTGTGTCTTTGGGCAGCTGCGGGTTAGGTAGGTGGCTCCGTGAATCGTGGCTGGCCTTTCTTACATGTTTGGGGTGGGTTGGCTGTCAGACAGTCTAAGCAGCCCTAGCCTGGGATGGCTCACCTCTGCTCCACGTGTCTCTCATTCTCCAACAGTTAGCTCGGGCTCCTTCCTGTGGCGACTGGCCAGGGTTCCACAACCATGAGCAGAAGCATTCAAGGCCTCTTGAGTGAGCCTAGGCTAGGAATTTTCTCAGCATCATCTGCCATATCCTATGGCGAGTCACAAAGCAAGGGCCAGACCAGATTCAAGGGGAGGAGAAAGACTCCACCTCTTGGTGGCACATGCTTGGAAGCCTCCCTGCAAAGGGTATGGACACAGAGGGGCAGAGCTTTGAAATCATTTTCACACTCAGGCTACCTCAGCCAAAGAGGAATAAGGGTTAGAACTCGGGTCTCCTGGTCCTAGTCCGAAGCTCCAAATGACAGCCCTGTGCACAACTGACCCTAGGAGGTGGCCATCATTATCCCCATTTTACTGATGAGGAAACCAAGCCTCAGAGAAGTGAAGTAACTTACCTACAATCCCACAGCTAGGAAGTGAAGGAGACAAGATTTCTACCCAGGGCTTGGTGCCTGGCATAAAGAAAGCTCAGAAAATGTTTCTTTCTCTACCTGATGCTTCCTACTTGTGGGAGGGACTCTGGAAAGATCCTGAGTTTTTTTCAGGAAGAGGAAAAGGCTTTTTTTGCCAGTGGTAGGAAGTCTGGAGTTCAGGTCCTAACTCTTCTACGTATTGGCTGTATGACCTTGGATAAGTCACTTTACTTCTCTGAGCTTCAGTTTCCTATCTTTAAAAGGAGGATAATACTGTGGTACCCACCTCGTAGAGTTCCTGAGAAGGTAGAACTCTTGGCAAGGGCCTGATACCGTGCACACACTCAATACTTTAATTGGCAGCTCTGATGATGAGGGTGATTAATTCCTTCCATGACGTGTGAACAAACTGAACTCCATTATACAACCACACACACACACACACACACACACACACACACACACACACACACACACACACACACACACACACACACACACACACACACACACACGTTGCCCCTGACCATGGGGTTTTGGTTTGACACTGAGGGATGAAGAGGCTTCATCCTAAGGCACTCTCCAGGCACCCTACCTGACTGATTACTCCCCTTTCCCAATTTGCAAGGGATTGTTGTGGTCAGTGGTAACTTGGAAACACAAGCTCCAGGACAGGTCCTCCCCCAGCACATGCCCATTCTCTGCTCCTCAGCCATGCCACGCTCTTCCCAGCCTTGGTGTTTGCAGCTCTGGGAGGGGACCACCCCCTGTCTCGAGCCAGGCCCCTGCTTTGCTGGTGCACCCCTAGGAGCCCACGGCATTCGGATGCAATTAGATCCGACATCCTGGGAGCTGCGGCTGCTTGTCTGGTAACTACCTGACGTGCCCCAGCACTTACTCGGATCCACCACGGTGCGCCTGGTGTTGCGTTAGGTTATCCAAGGCCTGGAGATAACAATAACTCACTGCGTGCCAAACTCTTCTGAGTGCATCACCTCCATCAACTTACTTAACTCTGTAAACAACAGATGCGTTCACACGATGATGTTCCCCATGTCATAGCTGAGGACACAGATGCTCGGAGGGTTCAGTGGCTGCCAGGTTTGGACCTGGCTGTCTGACACTGAGCCCGTGTCCAGCGTCACCTCCCAGACCCGCCTCATGTAGTGGGACCACGTCCTGACGGCAGCCAGCCTCCCTGGAGATTCTGAGCAGGCCAGTGACACGGTCGGACCCGTGGTTTAGACAGCACACCCTGGCAATAGGCGGAGGGTGGAGGGAGGGGTCAGGCAGCCAGGTGGCGGCAGAGGCCCTGAGCGTGGTCCTGTGATGTGTGGCCCCGCCTGGGGAACCCCTGCACGCCCATCTTGTGCCTCCGGGGAGAGCTCAGGTGAGTCCTCGAGGTTCCACACGGTTCGTTTTTTTCCTGGAGGACAGTTCCTACCACTCCCTGAGACTGCGCTCTGTCAGTGTTTTGGCAGCTCAGACGAGCCACATCAGGCTGTACAAGGTGATACCTTCAAGAATACGTGTCATGATGGGGATTCGGAGTGACAGGAAACACATATCCAGCAGCTGTCAGCTCCTGCTTGGCGACAGCTTGGAACATCTTCCTGCAGTGATGCAGAGTCCTGGGCCCACCTCCCTCTGCACACGTGTGTGTGTGTGTGTGTGCGTGCACTCACATATCACACACACACACCATACACATCACACACGCCACACACATCACACATACCACACACACACCACTTACATCATACACACCACACACACACAACACAGATATCACACACCACGAACAGACCACACACACACCATGCACATGCACACCACACATAGCACATACAAACCACACACACAACACACACACACAAACATAGCAAATTCCAATCCACCCTTAATTAAGCTCTAATTTAATTATGCTTTAATTATACTCTCTCAAGTTCAGCTCTTTCACCCTGACTTAGAGGTCCTAAAATGAAGAAGGCCTCTGGTCCCACCCACTAATTTTATAAATTTGGGGAAACTCATATCCAAAAAGAGAGATGTGGGCATCGCCACAGAGGAAAGTCAGGGAAGGGCCACCCTTGGGTCTGAGAAACCCAAGCTTCACCAGCCTGTGTCTGAATCCTTGAATTCCCAAATCCATCCCTTAACTACTGTCGAAGGAGGGGGTAGGGAGCATGGGGAGTCCAACCTTCTGAGCAGAAGGGAACTGTAGCCATTGTTAATATATATATGTATATATATATATTTTTTTTTAACAATTCGTGGATTCTGAGATTTTCATCTGGGGAAACTGAGGCCCAGGCTGGGCAAGCGACTTGTCCATAGTCACAGAGCAGAGAAGCGGTGGGGGGGTGGGGGAGGAGCCCTCAATGAGATCTCCTGATACCACACCTTCTCTCCCCTGAGCAGGCTGTATAGTTCATTGTAAATATGTTTTTTCAAAGACAAACAATGCTATGTTAATTGAATTCCTGGCACTAATTATGTTATTTGCAGCTTTCAAAAATATTGTCCCCATTTTACAGGTGAGGACATTGAGGATCAGAGAGGTTAAGTCACTTTCTCAAGGTCGCCCAGCTAGAAACCAGTACACTTAGGATTTGAACCCAGAGTCCATTCTCTTAGCACTGCCTCTCAAGATGGAGCAAAACCACCAGGGTGGTTGAGGACTGATTTCTCTCTGCTTTCGCAGCAAAGCAACTGAAAAGTGTTGTTGGGTTTGCCCCTGGTCTGCAGTGCTGGGTGTGAAATGTCTTGTTGACCTTGCTGAAGCTTTGCCCACCACATTCTGAGATGGCTCAGTCCAGGGATGTGGCAGCTCAGCCCGTGAGGTGTTCCCGTAGGAAAGGCACATCTGGTGAGGGGGTCTCTCTCTTCTCTTTCTCTTTGGGGGAATTGGTCAAGGAGGGGGAAAAAGGTGGAGGAAAAGGAGGAAAGAAAGGCAGAACAGAGATGGGGTCTCATCCACCTTGAAGCTTCCAGGGCAGTGGCTTTCAGTCCTGGCAGCGGGCACAACCTCCTCGGGAATTTCAGCAACACTGATGCACAGGACCCACCCCCGGAGATGCTGAGGGTCCAGTTGGCCTGGGGTCCAGCCTGGACATCACTGGGAGTTTTTAAATCTCCCTAGAGATTCTTATGTGCAGCCAGGACTGGGCGAGGGCTGGGTCTGAGCCCGACACAGACAAGCGCTTGGGGAGTATCTGGAGGGGAAAGAAGGAAGAGAGGAAGGAAGGAAAAGACATAGGGAAGGACAGAGAGGAAATAAGAACACTGTTCATTTTTTACGCTTTAATGGGTCCTTTTGGGGAGCCAAAGAGATTGGTTTTCTCTATGCTCCTTGGAGGTGACATGGTTTCTTGTCCCGCCTGCCATTTTATCAAATTAAATTGAAACCAAATTAGCACTGGGCCAAAGGGCCCCTCAGCAATTCCACGGTGTGGAGGAGCACCTGGTGCTGGCTGTGTGGCTTCGTGAAGGCACAGAGGCCTTGGGACCTGGGCCTTTCTGGCGTCAGTTTACTCGTCTGTGAAATGGGATTAGTACATTTTCTTGGACCACCTCACCATGTGGCTGAGGGGACGTGATGAGAAAATGAATACAAAGGAATTCTAAACAGGTTTTTCTTTAAGGCCTTCGGAAAAAATATAAATGTTTTATAAAAGTTTTGTTGCACTTACAACTGCATTTATGGCTTCTGCTTCTCTTCTTTCCCTTATTTAAATCCGGTGTATTTAATCACCAATTTCTGCTGTCCCGTGGAGGTCCTGCCTTGATTGCAAGATGGTGTTTTCTTGGGAAAGTCATTGAATCCCTCAGTTTGCTCACCTGGAAAAAACAGATAAATTCACCATAATTCATCCATGTAAATGACATTTATTTCACCTGTGCCAAGCCCTGCTGGGCTCCAGGGATACAGGGCATGTGCCTTCGGAGCCAGGTGCAGCCCAACGTGGGAGCTGACATGGGCAGGTAGAGTCCTGTGGTTCCGCTGGGGTCTTGCCTTCCAACTACATGGATTTAGACTCTGGCTCTCCTGTATGACCAGCTGTTTGAGCTTCAGTGTGTTTCTTTACCTCTGGGTAGCTCAGTTTGCTTATCTGTGAAACAGGTGAGAATAGGAGTCCTTAGAGTGTTCGTCTAAGGATAAAGTGAAATGGTCATCTGAAGTGCTGGGAACAGCTCCTGGCACCGAGGAAGCCTTATGAAAGCCTTGGCTAGATATTATATGACCATAAATGCAGGAGGGTGTAAGGAGCACAGAAGGACCTATAAAATGATGTCAAGCGGAGAGGAGAGGAGAGGAGAGGCATTCCAGATACAGGGGACCAGCCTGGCTAAGGCAGGTCTAGGGGCTACAAAGGATCTGGTATCCAAAGATGTTTGAGACAGCAGAGGTGGGCTGGGGCCCATCTGTGGAGCTCATGGAAGTCTTGGAAGGCTGAGAAACCGAGCTGTATTCTGTGGGCTAATTTTTGCTATTTCCACAGTCCAATTCTACTACCAGCTGCTTTTTATTTTCCCCTTTAAATTGGCTTGCCTTTTTCTCTTGGCTTCCTGTAAACAAAATAATGTCCGTGAAATTAGAAGTTGGATGTGCAAACCATATATTTATATATTTTTCTAATTCACATTTAAATAAATGCATAACCATTAGACATTTCCAAATTTGTTTGTCTACCTACAATCGTCTTATGAATACTACTCGGGAAAGACGTTTAAAGGCAAGATTTCTAAGCAAGGGTCAGATGTTTGTTGGGAGGGGAATAAAGCAAAGCAAGGTGCTCATCATTTCTTTCTACACCTTCTGTGGAATATTAACTGCAGCTCACCTACCACCTTCTCCCCGCTTCCAGGGTCCTGGTTGGCTGGGGTAAGGATGGGAAGGCAGGGGCGCCCTGCAGAGGAATAGCACCGTATACCTTGCTTAGGCGCACACTGCCTTCTGCTGGCCAAGAGAAGATATGCTTGCTAATGTGTGTCAGATTCAAATTTGCCTTCCATCCTCACCTCTTTGGCTCTCTAGACCCTAGTGAAAGCCATAATGAGGGTCCCTCGGGCTGTATTTATCCCTTTTGAAAAGGTAAAACATTCACATGATTCAAAACCCAAAGGTACAAAAGGGTCTACTATGAAAGTCGTTTCCCACCCTTCCCCAGCAACCAGCCCCCTCCCTCAAGGCGAACGCTATACCAGTTTCTTAAGCATCCTTCCCAGACTCTTTTAAAATATTTCCAAAACCATAACAGAAATCTCATTCCACTAAAATAAAGCCACCCAGACTAAGCAACCAGTTTAATGCTGATTTTATCACATTCTCTGTCCTATGTGATTGGCAATAAAATGAAACAAATTGTTACCAAGAAATGTAAAATGTTCAGGAGACCAAAAAAAAAATTTTATTGGAGTAAAATTGCTTTACAATTTGTGTTATTTTCTGCTGTACAATGAAGCGAATCAGCTATATATATATATATATATATATATATATATATATATATATATATATATATACCCATATCCCCTCCCTCTTGGACCTCCCTCCCACCCCACCCCCCACCCCCCCATCTAGGTCATCACGGAGCACTGAGCTGAGCTCCCTGTGCTATACAGCAGGTTCCCACTAGCTATCTATTTTACACATGGTAGTGTATTTATGTCAAACCTAATCTCCCAATTCGTCCCACCCTCCCCTTCCCCCCCGTATCCACATGTCCGTTCTCTGCGTCTGCGTCTCTATTCCTGACCTACAAATAGGTTCACCTGTACCATTTTTCTAGATTCCACATATATGTGTTAATATACAGTATTTGTTTTTCTCTTTCTGGCTTACTTCACTCTGTATGACAGACTCTAGGTCCGTCTACATCTCTGCAGATGACCCAGTTTCATTCCTTTTTTATGGCTGAGTAATATTCCACTGTATATATGTACCACATCTTCTTTATTCATTCATCTATCATTGGACATTTAGGTTGTTTCCATGTCCTGGCTATTGTAAATAGTGCTGCAGTGAACAGTGGGGTACATGTGTCCTTTTGAATTATGGTTTTCTCAGGGTATATGCCCAGAAGTGGGATTACTGGGTGATATGGTAGTTCCATTTTTAGTTTTTTAAGGGAACTCCATACTGTTCTCCATAGTGGCTGTATCAATTTACATTCCCACCAACAGTGCAAGAGGGTTCCCTTTTCTGCACACCCTCTCCAGCATTTATTGTTTGTAGAATTTTTTGATGATGGCCATTCTGACCGGTGTGAGGTGATACCTCATTGTAGTTTTGATTTGCATTTCTCTAATAATTAGTGATGCTGAGCATCTTTTCATGTGCCTCTTGGCCATCTGTATGTCTTCTTTGGTGAAATGCCTACTTAGATCTTCCACCCATTTTTTAATTGGGTTGTTTGTTTTTTTGATATTGAGCTCCATGAGCTGTTTGTATATTTTGGAGATTAATCCTTTTTCCGTTGCTTCATTTGCAAATATTTTCTCCCATTCTGAGGGTTGTCTTTTCGTCTTGTTTCTGGTTTCCTTTGCTGTGCAAAAGCTTTTAAGTTTAATTAGGTTCCATTTGTTTATTTTTGTTTTTATTTTCGTTATTCAAATGAACTTTAGCTATGACGTCATGAGAACAAAAGGCATGTCAGGATACAGGGTGGCAGTGAAACAGGGCTTCCTCATCCTGCAGGCTTTATTTGTAATTTTAAATTTGCATTTTCTGAGGTAAGACTGAACCTGGGCACACTTTTTTTTTTTTAGTGAAGTATAGTTGATTTACAATGTTGTTATTAGTTTCAGGTGTACGGCAGGTTGATTCAGTTGTATTTTTTTTTTTCAGATTCCTTTCCCTTTTAGGTTATTACAAAATATTGAGTATAGTTCCCTGTGCTATACAGTAGGTCCTTGTCTGGGTACACTTGTTGGACACATGTATATGTGGCTTTCATGGGACATCATATGAAATAGTGGTTCCTATCTCAGGCTTTGGCTTGGCAGACTTTGGTTTGAGTCCCGAATCTGATTCCTACGTGACCTTGGACAGGTGGCTTCTCCTGGCTGAGCCTCAGTTTCCTTATCTGTAACATGGGGATGGTTGTAAGTCTTAGCTTGCGGGGTTATTGTTGTTTGAGTGCTTAATACTCAGTAGGCAATGTTGTTGTTCAAAAGCTAAATGAGGTCTTGGTAGACCTTTTGTCCCAAAACACCCATGGGACCGGTGTTTTTACAGCTCTGATACAGAGAAGAGTTGAAAGAGGAATTCAGAAGTGGAAGCAGAGGATGGCGTGCCCACAAATGCTTGCTCAGGCACTGGACGGGGCTCGGGATGTGCCTGGAGCAGGATCAGGGTGGGGGAGGGGAGGAAACTAGAACCCAGCTGGTCAAGGTCATGGGTTGACATTGAAGTGGCTTATCAGGCATGTAGGGGCGTCGTGTTATCAGGCTTGATTCTGGTGACCTGCATATCTAAGAAGAATGAAGGGAGTGGGCAACAGGGGTCCAGGAGGCAGGTGGGGCAGAAATCATTGGGGGCAGCTCCCATCACTTAGGCCTTCCAAATTAACCTCTGGGAGCAAGTCCTCAAAGCAGCCAGGGCCAGAGAAGTCCCGCTCCCAAGGCTGGTACAGGTAACAATCCATTTGGGGTCAGGGTCCCAGGCAGAGACGGCATCAGCCACAGTCCGCCTTGGGTGGGAGCTGAGGCTGAGACCCGGACAACCGCTCTGGGCTGCTGCTGATTCACCCAGCACACACTCAGTACTGTGCCAAGAGCTGGGGACACAGCTGTAAGCAGGCACACGTGCTCCCCAGCCCCAGGGAGCCTCTGGTCTCGTGCAGACATGCCAGGCCATTGGGGCACGAGTGCTGAGCTCCGTATGAGGGGTGAGCACAGAGGGGCTTCCAGTCCGGACTCAAGGTGGGGAGGGGGGAGCTCTGTGCGTCAGCGAATCTTGAAAGACTGAGAGTAAAAGATGGGAGGGGTTACCCAGGTTTAGAGAGGGAAGGCTAAGGAAGGATACAGGGTCCAGGGAACAGCATGTCGAAAGCCCCAGAGGTGGGCAAGGGCCACCTTCTTTGGCGAGATTGACAAGTAATTCAGTCTGGCTGGAGGGTAAAATATTTGGGTTGGAATATTGGGTTGGAGAGATGAGGCTGTGAGGAGGGGAGGGGGTGAAAACATAGATACAGTCTTAACACTGGGATCAAAAACTTGTACTTTACCTAAAGTAAGGTGGCTTTTTTTTTAATTGAGATGAAATTCACATAACATGATGTGAACCGTTTTATCATATACAATTCAGCGGTATTTAGTGCATTCACAATGCTGTGTAACTACCACATTTTCATTATCCCCAAAACGAACCCATATCTATTAAGCAATCACACTCCATCCTCCTCACCTGTCTCCCTAGCCCTTGGCAATCACCAAGTTGCTTTGTGTTTCTATGGATTTACCTCTTCTGGATATTTCTTATAAATGGAATCACACAACATGTAGCCTTTTTTAAACTGTCTCTTTTGTAAGTCTCATCCATGTCGTAGCGTGTGTCAGTACTTCATTCCTTTTCATGGCTGAGTAAGACTCCATGGTATGAATAGACCATGTTTGCTCATCTATTGAACTGTCAAGTGAAGGGTCCAGGTTTGTGTTTCGGAAGGATTTCCCTGAGTGCTGATGGGAGAGGGATTGGGACCAGGGAAGGATGGAGGTAGTAAGCCGTGAGGTCCTGCCCCACAATCCAGCTGAAAGATGGAGAAAAGCCTATGGCAGAGACCAAGGAAAAACGGGTGGCTTGTGGTGTAGGAGGAGACACAGAAGCTGAGGTCTTCTGGCAGGAGCTCAAGACCCTGTGCCCAAGGAAAGCCTTTCCCTCTGGCAGTTAAGAGGGGCTGGCACATGCAGGGGCTGGCCTTGGGGAGCTCTGTCTTCCCGTGGAATTCTCCCTGTGGGGGACCTGCTACACCCAGTTCCAGTCAGATCAAACCCACCTGCCTGCCGGAGCCACTCCATCTCCCACTAGTTCTGGAGTAAAACTGACACCCTGATTTCTTGGCACCTCCTCAGATTGTATCTGGCTGACATCTCTCTTCCGTCCTCGGCAGAAAACCCTGCTCTACCCTTTGGCCAGTCTCTCTGCCATTAAGTCTCTGCATTTTCCTCTCAGCTGCTGAGGATGGCCCAGCAGCAGGGACCCTGGATGTACTCAGTATATCAAACACAGCTGGATGGGCCAGCAAAAACTCAGGCTCGTCTTTGGATCAGGAGGGAAAATGAATTATCAGCACTTGTATATGTCATGGGAACCAGCCTCTCAAGAAGATGGATCCAGAAGGATACAGGAGAGAGTAACTTTATTCTTTCTCCCACTGCCCTTCCCATACCTTCTCCATTTTTTTTGCTTCTCAGGCTGAAAGCTTTGTTTTCATGGGTCTTCTGGTCCTAAGAAGTGTAGTTCAGTCTGATAATCATACAGCTCTAAACGTTATTCATTTTCAAAAGCTTGCCCTTCCCTCAGCAGGGCTTCTCGGGCTGGGAGTTCTGCAATGAGAAAGGGCCTTGTGCGCTGCTTCTTTCTCACAGGACAGTCTAATGTCACTGCACTGTTATATTATAGAAGATGTAGAATGCTGATTTTTTTTTTTTTCCTCTCTCTTATGGGGCATACTTGATATGGGCAGAGCCTGGATGCACTTGACCTTCCCCTCTGCTGGATTCCATTGCCCTTTCAGAGTGGGACCATTTTTAAGGAGATGCACAGTGGCTGCCTTCATCAGGGTTCACATCTAGACCTAGGAAACATCCCCATTCTCATCAGTGATAGGTAGCTCACTCCCAACACCCCCCTTTCTCCCTTTGCTCTGCCCCCAGGTAGGCAGGCAGCTCCAGGCTGATTTTTCTCATTACTCTTTTCTTGGTGAACATCAAATGCAGTCACTGTCAAGCCACCAAGAGTTTCTTTGAAGCCCTCTTCACCAGATGAGGGTGATACACCTTCTCGCCTCCCTATGGTTCCCCTCCCACAGTGACCTGCCCCTTAAGGCAGGCTTTCCTGCAAGCCTCTTTGATGGCCCAATGAATTCCTTGCCTTCATTAAGCTAGAAGTGGGTGAAGGTCTCAGATTGAAAGAGCTGCATAGATGGTGGTAGCAGATGCCATTGGTGTCTTATCCAAGCCCTGTAGCCCTTGCCACTGTGTACTCATGATGGCTTCCTACTGCAACCCTCTTCACCTGAAGGCTCTCTCTGGTACCACGTGGGCAAGTGAGAAGTGCTGGAGATTTAGTACCCCTAGTAGCATCCCTCAGCCAATGAGGGATGGGAGCTGGAAGATAAATACCCCAGCTCCCTCTCCCCCAAGGTATGTTCTGCACCATCTCTCACAGTTCCTGCAGGATTGAGCCCACTGCCCACAGTGGAACTTGCCCATCTGTGCACCATGTTTTGGCTCATTCCCTTCCTTCTGTGTCACTTCCCCACCGCTGCTGCCTGGGGTGGCCTCCCAGATAAGCCAGACTCCAAGAGACACTCACATCTTTGCTCAGGCTCAGCTTCTGGAGAACCCAGTCTTTTTTTTTTTTTTTTATAAATTTATTTATTTATTTTTGGCTACATTGGGTCTTCGTTCCTGTGCGCGGGCTTTCTCTAGTTGAGGCAAGCGGGGGCTACTCTTCTTGCGGTGCGCGGACTTCTCATTACAGTGGCTTCTCTTGTTGTGGAGCACAGGCTTTAGGTGCACGGGCTTCAGTAGTTGTGGCACGTGTGCTCTAGAGCGCAGGCTCAGTAGTTGTGGTGTACGGGCTTAGTTGCTCTGCGGCATGTGGGATCTTCCCAGACCAGGGCTCGAACCCGTGTCCCCTGCATTGGCAAGCGGATTCTTAACCACTGAGCCACCAGGGAAGTCCCGAGAGCCCAGTCTTAAACAACGGCCATGTCTATCCCTTTAGAATGTAGGGATGCTTAGTCCCTGTTGGCTTATTCTTAGCTTAGGGGACTTTGAAATTCCAGGATGACAGGAGAAGTTGCATTTAATAGTTTGTTGCACACAGTTTACAAAATGCATTCACATAAATAAGGGTTTCTCCGCCTTAGCACTGTTGACATTTTGGACCAGATAATTGTGGTCCAAATTCTTTATTGTGGGGGAAGGCTATCTTGTGCGTTGTAGGATGTTTAACAGTCTCCCTAACATGGACTCACCAGTGGCATACCTCCCCCTCCCCCACTGGGACAACCATGTCTCTAGACATGGCCAACTGTCTCCAAGGGGCAAAGTCACCTCTAGCTGAGAATCACAGACATAAGCCATCTGATGTCATTTGGTGTAAATGGCAATCCAAAAAGAGAATGATGGTGATGGTGATGGTGGTGGTGATGGTGACAGTGATAGTGATGATTATGGTGGTGGTGGTGATGATGGTGGTGATGCACGTAGTAACATTACAACATGACATAACATTCAAGTGACTTGACCAGACTTGCTCAGGTGCTATCAGTGAACCTAGAGTCTGATCCCAGATCTTCTGCCTGCCTTACCTCACTCTGAAAGCCCATGACATAGACTAGAAATATTAAGCCCTGTTCACAGACAAGGAACTTCAGAGAAAACACATGCCCTCCATGAAAGTGTCAAACCAAGAATGAAACCAGAGCTTTCTGATTTCCAAGGCTGTGTGCTCTTTCCAGAGCACTGCTCCTTCCTGTTTTAGAAAGAACAGAGAGTTGTGCTAGGGTTTTCAGATGAAAGCTGTTTGCGCCCTTGAAGATGCTTCTACTGCATTGAGATCATTGAAATGAATGATAGAATAAAGCCAAGTTGTGCTCTGTCTGCAACCCACTGTTACCAGCAGATCGGCTGTGAAGTTGGCTTATGGAATAAATATCTGCCGTCTACCACGTTCACACTAGCCTAATCCAGCACTTCATGAGCTATTGATGTTTTCATGGTACTCAGAGTTAAGAGGCTCTTCCATAGTTCAAAAACTGACATCAACCCTACTGTTTCTGTTGTCATATAGGGTCTCCAGCAGACTCTTTCATAGCATAGCATTTATTGAGCACCTACTGTGTGCAAGAGAAGGTGGCGACTCCAGAATGTCAATGTAATAGGGGTTTAGAGGCTGTCGCCTGGTTGTAAACTGGCAGGGAGTAGGCGGAGTCACGGAGCTTAGTCTGGAAGCCCTGTGTGCAAAGCAAGCACACAGCTTTTGTTAGGAGAGGATGTTTGGGGGTGGTGCCGGGGAAGCTGATGGAGGTTATGGGGGCAATTAGAATCTCCCCAAGCCACCTGTTGGGACAACTTGACATGAGGAATTATGGTGGATAAAATATGTCCCCTGCCCTCTGGAAACAGACCTTCAGCAGTGTGCCTTGTGTTTCTGTTGCTTTGTTCTTACTACTTGAAGCACCAACAACATGGGTGGTTTCCACATCTCCTCCCTGCTCCTGGAGTGGCAGCAAACACCGCCCTTGGGCAGTGGATGAAGCGGGGGGCGTGGGGGGTGTGGGAGGGTGTTGTGGTTCTGCATCAGTTCCTGGAACGCCTCTCCTCTGGCAGTGAATTGCTCAGTCAGGATGCTCCTGTTTAAAATCCTTTACTGTCTCCCATCCCCAGCAAGATGACATCCAGGTGACCTAAACTCGTCTCTCTAAACCCTTCATGGTCTGACTCCTGCTTCCATGTCTATACCCAAAGCCGGGCACACTGACCACCAGGGAAGTTCCTTCAGGAGTTGTGACCCCTCTCCCTTCTTCCCTCTGCCTCAGGCACTGCCCTCTCCCCCCACCTCCTGTTTATCTGCCTAGCGGTCCCCTTCTCTTTCTTGAGGATCACCTCCTCCAGGGAGGCCTCTCTGATGCCCCCCATCTGAGTTAGACACACTTCTCTGCACCTACCTTGACTGTAACTCCTACCACAATCCCTGGCTTTCTCGTCTAAACAGAGCACTGCTCTGTGACTCCTCGTGTCCTCTGAGCACAGCACGGTGCCTGGCACATAGTAGGTGCTTGGAAATATTAGGGAGGGGATACAAGTAAAGGAGAATGACATAAGAGAAAAAGGGAAGAAAGAGAGAAGTGGAGAAGAAGAAAGGAAGGAAAGAGGCATGAGTTAATATCTGTCCGTGATTGATGCAGCCGAAGTTGAATTGTCTGGCGTTCCTACAATCACAGATCAATTTTATCCAGCACACCTAACATAGCACAGGTTTCTTTGCCGTACTGAAGTGCTTTCTGGATTATTAACTGTCCATCGCTGTCCAAATATTTAGTGTCAAGGTACTCAATTGTGTTTGGGTCTTTAAAAATGTGTCATCCTGTGATGCTATGAATAGTGATGGCAGGTTGGAGCATATTTCATGAATAAGGTGCCTCCATCCCGTTCTCTGTTCCGTCCCCTAAACGTAATAGATTAGCTGGTTGATTTTGAGGAATTTGCCAGCGATAAGTGGAAGGATCATTTCACCTTATATAAGAATGCAAGTTATCATTAGCAAGCAGTCAGCTTGCTCTGCATCACAGAAAAATGGAAGACCCATGTCACACCCCCAGCAGGTGGCTCAATGCCCAGCACTTAGTTTCACCCAGGAAAAAATGTTGTTAATGACGGGGATTTTGAAGGCAATTCTACAGACAATGCAGCACTTGACTCTGCAGTGAGCTCCACGCCGGGAAGGTCATTTCATGAATGAGTCTTCAAAAGCCCAGTCCATCCACAGATCTGTGTGCGATGCTTTTAGGAAGGATCAGCACATCCTGTTCACAGGTTCCGTCTATGCCTTCCTCACCCCCAGTTCCTAGCTTGGGATCTGACACATAGTATATCTCAAGAAAATGAGTGTTGCTTGAAAAAAGAAATCAAAGCCTTGTTGAATGCCTGTAACTTGGCTTCACAACACCCCTCCTCTTCTCTCTGCCCCTCAAGCCTGAACCTAAGCAACAGCGACATCCTGACCATCTACGACGGTGATGAGGTCATGCCCCACATCTTGGGGCAGTACCTTGGAAACAGCGGACCCCAGAAGCTGTACTCGTCCACGCCGGACCTAACCATCCAGTTCCACTCGGACCCTGCCGGGCTCATCTTTGGGAAGGGCCAGGGATTCATCATGAACTACATAGGTAAGTATCCTAGCCAGTCACTTTTTCTCCTTGGGTTTAGGTGCAAGTTAAGACAATTTCTTCTAGATATGTCTTTTGGGGAGGGTTATGCTACATGGGTTTTTTAATATATTGACACGGTAAATATACGTCGATTTTTTAAGAGGTTGGTCTCTCTAGTCGGAAGGACCAGGGTTCAAATCTTAGTATTATCAGTGATGACTGTGTGACCTTGGGCAAGTCACTTAACCTCTCTGAGCCTCTTTTTTGTCATCTGTAAAATGGAAATAGTGATACCTCCTCCACAGGGTTGATATCAGGACTTAGTAGATAATGTCTCATAACTTTAAGATTCATCATTTTTCATTTGCAGTCAGCTGTGACTTTATATCGTCAACACACTCTTCATATTTGCAACTCCTCAAAGCATTACCTATGCCATCTTGCCTGAACTGAAGCTTGGCTCTCCCCTAAGGACTCTTCTTCTCCTGCGGCCCCATCCAACCAAGACAGCCCTTTCTCTCCTACCTCCCATACTTTATTTTTTTTAATTTTTAGTGGAGTATAGTTGATTTACAATGTTATATTAGTTTCAGGTGTACAGCAAAGTGAATTAGTTACACATATACATATATCCACTCTTTTTTAGATTCCTTTCCCATATAGGCCATTACAGAGTACTGAGTAGAATTCCCTGTGCTATATAGTAGGTCCTTATTAGTTATCAATTTTATATATAGTAGTGTGTATATGTCAATACCAATCTCCAATTTATCCCTTCCCCCCTTCCCCCTGGTAACCATAAGTTTGTTTTCTACATCTGTAACTCTATTTCTGTTTTGTAGATAAGTTCATTTGTACCCTTTTTTTAGATTCCACATATAAGCAACATCATGTGATATTTGTCTTTCTGTGTCTGACTTACTTCATTCCATATGACAGTCTCTAGGTCCATCCATGTTGCTGCAAATGGCATTATTTCATTCTTTTTTATGGCTGAGTAATATTCCATTGTATATAGGTGCCACATCTTCTTTATCCATTCCTCTCTTGATGGACAGTTAGGTTGCTTCCACATCTTGGCTATTGTAAATAGTGCTGCTATTGGCGTTGGGGTGCACGTATCTTTTTGAATTATGATTTTCTCCAGATATATGCCCAGGAGTGGTATTACTGGATCATATGGTAGCTCTATTTTTAGTTTTTTAAGGAACCTCCATACTATTCTCCCATACTTTAGATTCTTTCTTGCTGCTCAATGTGTCTTCCAAACCTTTTCTCTTCCCATCATCTTTAAAAAAAATCCTGCTATAAAGTTCAAACTAAGTTCACACGTGACCATCCAGTACCCCCTTCTTAATTATTTCATCCACCCACACCCTTCCCTCCTCACTCCCCACCCTGAAACTCCCCCTTATTCATTCCTGGCTCCATCCCCCTCCTCTGCTCAAGCTCTAAACCTTGGAGGGTCCCATCCTGGACCCTGTCCTGCCTTCTATCTGAGTGCTGTCATCCAGGCCCATGATTTTAAACAATGCTTATCTATATTCCATTGACCCCTAGTTTGTACCTACAGCCTTGACCCCTCCTGTGAACTCCAGATCTCTCCAGCTCCCTGCTCACCGCGCTCTTGCATGTCTCATTGGCAGCTCAGGTTTAGCATGGACAGAACAGAACGACCTCTTTGCCTCCCCGCCCTCACCACCACTCACTGCGCCTCCTGCTGTCTGCCCATCCCAGGAGGCGGGACCACAGCTCTCCTGGTTTCTCAGGCTGCTTCCCCTGTATCCAGTCCATCCTCCCAACTCTCCTGCCACAGTATATCTCAGATCCAAGTACTCTTCTCCATCTGTCCACGTCCCCCACCCTAGTCCAAGCTGCTATCCTCGCCAGCAGTCAGGGGACCAGAACACTGTGAAGTCCCACTGATCCCAGCCCTGGAAGGGACTTGAACTGACAGTGTCTGGTCCAGCCCTGTCTCGTCACAGCACAAGAAGCCCTGGACCACCAGGGATGAGGGACTTGATCATCAGGGGCGGACCTGGGGCTCACACCCAGGCTTCCTGGCTCCCAGCTCTTAGGGTTTCTCTACCCCCAATATTTTTGGCAACAGCAGAGAACCTGGGAGACACAAAGAGGTAGAGAAGACCTAACTTCTTTTGGCATCCAAGATGGTGGGTGCTTGCTTCCTGAGGATTTCAATGGGCAGGATTCAGCCAGCAGTTAGGGGACTTGCTTGCACCCCCCAGGGAAGAGGTTGACATCTTGATTTCCAAGATGGAACCGGGAAAAGGAGAACTGATCCTGCCAAGTCTCTCTGCCACCACCAAAGACCCTGGCTTGAGCACGATTCCATGTCTTTGGTTCTTCCCCTTGGCTTGAAGATTTGCCCATCTCTAGCTAATACAAAGTGTTCTCTTTGTATCTCCTCCTGCCTCCAGAATACAAGCTAGTTCCCTGACCATTGGCTGTCTCAAGGAGCCTCATGCATATGAAAAGAAGTCCCTTGCTTTTTTTAATTTCCAGCTGGTAGACACTTCCCATCCCCACTCTGCTCTGCAGGTGCCTCTCAGAGAAGCAATCACAAGTATTGATCTTTTTTTTTATGTTTCTCAGGGGCCTTTTTACCCTTGATCGCGACGCTAGGTATTTTCATAGTGTGACTGCTGCCATTTTCCATGCGTTCTTTACTGGGTGATGCCCTGGGCAGAGGCTGTCCAGGCAATGTGCCCTCCAGAGTCAGCTGCCTTTGGAGGGAAAGTTTCTGGTGACTTGGCTTCAGTCTGTCTCCTTAGACCTTTCTTCCCCGCCTCCCTCCCTACTGGAAGATGAGGTCATAGTTTTGCTCATTTGTCTTCTCTGGTGCCCGAGTCAGTCTTGCAAAACTGCATTCAGCTTGATGGCAGAAATATGACTCTATCCAAGGCTGCCCAAGGTTGACCAGAAAGCCTGGCCATTGTTCAGTTTGGCAATATTTTGAAGAGGAGGTGCTCTTGTTAATTGAAGCTGAAACTTAGATTCGTGTGACAATTTGCGGTTGGCAAGCACTCTTACATATATTATTTTATTTCATCTTCAAACGCATTATCTCCATTTTCCAGAGAGTTTGGTTCACAAACTTTCATGCTAGGCCCTGTCCTAGGCATCAGGATACAGGAATGAATAGAATTCTCTCCCTGCCCTTGAGCCAGTTAGTGAAAATGGAAGAGTCCCATTAACAGACAATATCAGGATCATATGCTGATGAGCACAGGATTCCAGAGAGTGCTTCCCAGGGGTACACAGCCTGGCTAATATGGGTGACACAAAAAGAGAGAACAGCTCAACTTTTTGCTTATTTCTCTTAAAGAAACACAGGTTAATTTCACAGAGAAGGAAAGTGGACCTCTGTATTTAATTTTGATGTCAGTCAATTGCCCGTGACTACCTGGGTTGAAGACCATGTTGTTTTCAGAGGAGGCCATGCCTGAAGTTGGTGGAAAAGAATGCTGTGATTGATTAGTGATGTCTGTCATGGGCATGGGAGAGGTATTTGCTACCCTGGGTCTAGATTTAACCAGACACAGATGCAACTCCCATCCAGTAGAGGAATCAGATGGAAGGGTTGGGGGTTTCTGTTGTCATCTAGAGAATTCGTTTTTTCTTTTTTGTCTGCGTTGGGTCTTCGTTGCTGCGTATGGGCTTTCTCTAGTTGTGGCAAGTGGGGGCTACTCTTTGTTGCGGTGCATGGGCTTCTTATTGTGGTGGCTTCTCCTGTGCTGGAGCATGGGCTCTAGGCACGCGGGCTTCAGTAGTTGTGGCTTGTGGGCTCTAGAGCGCAGGCTCAGTAGCTGTGGCACACGGGCTTAATTGCTCCGTGGCACGTGGGATCTTCCTGGACCCGGGCTCAAACCCGTGTCCCCTGCATTGGCAGGTGGATTCTTAACCACTGCGCCACCAGGGAAGCCCCTCATCTAGAGAATACTGAAGCTCCTACACTGATCTCAAGGCCTGACCCCAGCTCTGGAAAGTGGCCGAGGCTTTTCTGCTCTGGCTGCTGTCAGAACCTTCCATAGGAACACTGGGCCTACATGGTTCTGACTTCCCATAATTCTCCTTTGCACAGACAGAAGCAAAGACCCATTCTTCTCACTGCTTCTTATGTTTTGCTGTTGTCTGTGGTCAAGTACATGGGAGGGAAAGGAATTAAAAAGCAGAGATAAGTAAGCAGTGTTTTTCAAAGAGATATTGGTCACTTGTATGTTTATTCCTCTAATCCCAGGATAATAAATAAGTTCCATATTGTAGGTCAACTCCAATCAAATGACAGTGGCTCCCTGGAATGTTGTGTTGAGAAGGATTGGGAGGTTTCAGCTTGATTCAAAAAGGAGATTGCTATGTTTGATTAGTGATGTCTGCCATGAGCATAAGACTGGGAAGTGGTGGTATGTATTCAGTACATTTAGGTATTTCTTTTGCCCAAAAGTTGGACCATGGTGCTGATCTTGACTGTGAGCATGGAACCATGACTTCAGATCTCTATATTCCTGGTGCCTGGCACATAGTGGGCACTCACAACATCTTAGTCAAACAAATCAATGAATCCATATAACTTGTCTTAGTGTTATTCTCGTGTCCTGCACATTAATTAGTTTTCATCTTGCCTCTAGGGATAGACAGGGTCATGATTCTTGTCTCCATTCTCTGATTGAGGACAGTGAGGCCCAGAGACGTTTATTGACGTGACTGGAGTCACACAGCTTCTAAAATAAAGAGGATTAGAAGGGGAGTTCTCTGACTCCTGGGCCAGTTTTCTCATTCTAAGCAAAGTTAACAAGGGTTCAGAGGAACAGATAATTCCAGAAGCTCTGCCTAGGGTGTTTGGTGAACATGCAGATTCCTGAATCTCTGGGGGTAGAGTCTGGGAACTGAAGAACAGAAGGTTAAGTGACTTAGCCGAAACCACCCAGTTAGTAGACGGTGGGGCCAAGGTTTGAATCAAGGCTCTGCTGCATCGTGGCAGCCGCTGAGAATGACAAATGTGATGAATGCTACGGAGGAGATGGGAGGGCCCATGGAAATGTGTAGCCATGCCGGCTCATCTTGAAAAGTCAGACAAGCAAACCTTTCTCAGTCCCAAAGCATTTGGCACAAGGCAGACCACATTTCCAGTATTTGCCCCCATTTCTCCTCTTTCATCCAGAGTTTGAACATTTGCAGCTGTGTCCCAAATCCCGGGCTTGGCTGATTTTTCAAAGGCCTAAAAATAGAGGCTCCTGTTCCCCACCAAGCAGTTCTAGAAGCCATTTCCCACTCCCCTTCCTCTTGCAGACACCCAGGAGATCTCCTTCCCCCAAATAAAATCATGATGAAATCCCAGGAAAAGCCATTGCTTGTTTCTCAGAATGACTTTCCTGCAGACAGTAGAGGTGCTTTGCTTTCCCCAGAAGCACATAAGAGCTGCAAATTAATTACATGGCATAATTAGCTCTCTTCTCAAAATCTGTGCAGTGGGCACTTGGAAGCGAGAGTGATAATAGTGAGCTTTGGATTGCTACCTTAGTAACAAAGGTTTGCAGGAGGAAAACAATTATTCCAGAGGAAGATTCTGTGACGATAAGCTGTGTGTAGCATCTTCTGGAGTGTGGTTAATGTTCAGTGGTGGTAGGCAACGGGATTTGAAGAATGCAACCAATAATTATTTCTGTCTTAATAGTTATGTGTTTATCTTAGTCTGCATTACAAAAATGTATGTGACTAATCCATCAAACCCATAGATTTATGGACATTCTTAGGACAAGGCTGAGTATAGTAGCAACCTATTGCTATGTAACAGATGACCCCCCAAAATTAGCAGTAAACATTTACTATCTCACAGTTTCTGTGAGTCAGGAATTCAGGAGTTAATACTGGATGGTCCTGATTTGGGGCCTGTCATGAGGTTATAGTCAAGATATCAGCTGGGGCTGCAGTCCTCTGATGGCTTGGCTGGAGGTTCCACATCCAAAATGGGAAGAAATCATTGTAAAATCCCCCTAGAGAAGAGTTCTTGCAGGCTAAGGGATTTCAGAAGTTGTGTTGCTTACTTTTGGGGGCTTTTTCTTCTATTTGCTCTTCCCTCTGACATTCATAAAAGGAACCCCCAACAACAAGGCCACCTCCCCATCTAAGGATGATGTTTTTATTTTAAAGAGGTGTCAAGGAACGACTCCTGCTCAGATTTGCCCGAGATCCAGAATGGTTGGAAAACCACTTCTCATACGGAGCTCGTGAGGGGAGCCAGAATCACCTACCAGTGTGACCCCGGCTATGACATCGTGGGGAGCGACACCCTCACCTGCCAGTGGGACCTCAGCTGGAGCAGCGATCCCCCATTTTGTGAGAAAAGTAAGAGTAGTCTTGTTGTTTTCCTCTAGGTCATTGGATGGAAAATCCCTCCCATGGAGTATTTCTTGCATGAATGCAGAGGAGCTATTCAGGGTAGAATCTGGCCTCTCTTCTACTCCACCAGCTCAGCGGTGCCGTTCACCAATGTCATTCTGTAGCCCAAGGGCAGGGATCTCAGACTCAGGTGGTTTCAAAAGCCTGGCAGATAATGGAAATAAGTAAAGCAGGCTGGGTATGAGACATTAGGGAATGGTGTGGACTGCGGTCAACAGGAATATATATAGCCTGTGTAAAAACATCATTCAAATTCAAGTCGTTAAAATACCTGCAGCAGCCAAGCAAAACAAATCTAAGTTGACCCTTGGAGCCCCAGTTCAAAACCCCTATGGTAGGTAGCCAACTTTTTTTTTTTTAAGGCACGTTTTATTTTCTCAACATTTCCAAAATGGAAATAGTTTGATCGATGATAATTTTTTAAAAGAAGTAGCTTGAATTTTCTGACAATGCCTTAGTGAAGGTATCTAGAGAAACAAGAAAACTTCTCCTTGTTTCTAAACCTTCAGTGGTCTTTCTCTTGCATTTACATTGAAGTAGACACTGATAGGTAGCTGACTTTATCCAGACAGCATCCAGCCCAGTCTCCTGGTTCCTTCTGCCTGCTTGCCTGAGTGCAGGCCAAGTGTGTCTAGTGATAGCTGAGTTTAGCGTCTTGAAGAGGGGTAGTGACAGGAAGTGCCTCTAATGGTTTCTACCCTGATGTCTTAGTATGGGGGGGGGGGGGCGGGGGGAGCTAAATTTGGCCTCTCCCCTCATCCATTTGCTTCCCACCTCCTACATAAAGCTCTAGTCTGCAACCTTCTTCCTGGGAATCCTTGGATCCTTGGTGATACTTTGGTAGATCTGTTCAGCATGACTTAAATCACCAATTGCCCAAGAAGAAATATTAAGTGCAGCAGAGAAAGAGGCTGTCAAGGAAGGAAAGCATGGGGGGGACTACATACAATTCCTGTCATAAACATTCCAACATCAAGGAAAATTATAATGGTGGGAAACATGAAAGAACTCCTAAAGATTCATAAAACCAGCTACACAAACACATCGATTTCTTCTGCAACAGAATGTGGGGTGTGTGTATGTGTGTGGATTGTGATAGAAAATAAAAATGGACAGTGAGATGTGCAATTACGAGAGATCCATCACGAACCCACCAATGCGATCTACATCATCATTATTATTTTTTAAACATTTTTAAGGGCTTGGAGGGGACATAACTAGCTCTCTATGGGGGGGGTCCCCTCCCATGCCTCAATTTTTGCCAAGAAAGGGCCCAAAGTAGAGCAAATAAATGTGTATTGGGCCTGTTGTGTGCCTGCATGTTTATGTTCCCAGGCTGGGTGCCACGCTCACTCTGCGTTCAAGACACAGACCCACCCAAGTGCTTCTCTTCTAGTGAAATGAGAGCAGAAGAACCTCCTAGAACAATGGGGTCCCACCTAGAAGTCCCTGAATGTTATAACCACCTTTCATTGGTTAAGCTCCACTCTTGACATTAAAAGATGTAAATATATAACTATATCTTAAAATTGTGCCAGTAACAAATATGGTAATCAAGTGGTAGTAAAATAATGAGGTAGAAAGTGAAAAATCCCTTATGATCTGTTCTCTAGCAATGAGGCCACTCTCAAAAGTTTATTCTGTTTTATTCCAATTGCATATGTATGTATGTGTCTGTTACACACATACGTAAATATGTATGTGTGTGTGTATTGTGTATGTTGAGATATATATGGATACACATATAGAAATAGCTGCAGATATATTTTACCATAATAGGCATCAATTTCTAGAAACTGCCTTGCAACAGCTTTTTTCTTCAACTCAGAAATAGCCATCTTTTCATATCACACACGTGATCTACTTCATTCCTTTTTATTTTTATTTTTGCAGCACAATGAGAAATAGGTTTTATTTAGTCTTAAGATGTTTCCTTTCTGCATAAATATTAACAATAGTGTATCATGAGTCACAGTGCAAAATTTACATTACAGTTGTCAATTTAAAACTCAGTTTCTCTCTTTTCCATACTTCATTCCTTTTTAATTGGTTTATTCTTTTCCTTTTATCTGTATTGACTTTTTAACTTAAAAGTAATGGACACTCAGGACTTCCCTAGCAGTCCGGTGGTTAGGACTCCGCGCTTTCACTGCCCTGGGCCCGGGATTCAATCCCTGGTAGGGGAACTAAGATCCCACAAGCGACACGGTGAGGCCAAATAAATGAATGAGTGAATGAATGAATGAATGGAATGGATGCTTATTTTCCTGTAGTTAAATACTACAAAGGAAGCAGTGAGAAAGAGCACTTTGTTCTCATTAGTGGTCGGTCAGGATTTCATGGAATGGTTGTTGCATGATATTTAACTCCTCTTCTGTTAAAGGATTGCTATTTAACTATTACAAATATAATATTATTATGTGCAATGTGCAGCCTTGTATATGGGTCTTTGGGCCCTGATGCAAACATTTCTTTGGGCAAATTCCTAAAAGTGAAATTAAATTCAAGTCTCTGTTGTCCTGGCCTGTTCTCCAGCCGCATGCAGTGTCTTTCAAACAGGGAAAGAACTAAGTGAGGAAACATTCTAGATCATTCTGTAGTTCTCAGCAAACCAGTGGTCATCAGGCCCTAACACCCGCCTGGTTTGATTTCATCTCGTGTAGTTATGTACTGCACCGATCCCGGGGAAGTAGACCACTCGACCCGCTTGATTTCGGACCCCGTGCTGCTGGTGGGCACCACCATCCAGTACACCTGCAACACGGGCTTCGTGCTGGAAGGGAGCTCCCTCCTGACCTGCTACAGCCGTGAAACCGGCACGCCCATCTGGACCTCTCGCCTGCCCCACTGTGTGTGTGAGTCCTCCTTATTGGCTTGAGCCTCCGGGGTGCATCTGGGGGTTGGCTTCTTCCTATTCCCGGTGGAGGGCTGGGCTGCTAGGAGGCAGTCCCCACTCTTGGGAGCGTTTGTTATCACTGTCCCCCAACAGCAGCTAACAGGGACTGAGGGCATGGCTACTCTAACATTTACGGTAAGTTCATCAGGCACTGTGCTGAGTCCTTTACCAGATTTCCCTCTCTTCTCCCTTGGGTAGCTTCGTGAGCATGGCAGTACTGTCTCCATCTTCCGAAGAGGATACTAAGGTTCAAAGAGGTGAAATCATTGCCCCAGGTCACACAGCTAGTTAGTTAAGAAGGAGGCCAGAGGCAAACCCAGGCCTGCCTGACTCTAAGCGATTAAAATTGAGCAGTCCGCAGGGCAGTAAATAGAGTGATTTAGACTCTCTTTGACCTCCTCTATGGAGCCGTCAAAGCAAACGTTTGGTTAAAAAAGCACTTTGGGGGTTTCTCTACCATAAAAACTCAGAAAAAGGCTTCCAGGGTCACTCTGAGAATGGAAGAGTAACTGCGTATTCTCACCAGGCAGAGGAGGTGGAGAGCAGGGGTCTGGGGGGGGGTCTCAGCCTTGATGGCGCATGGGAATCATCTAGGATGTTTTAAAACGCCCTGGAGATTCGGATGCAATTGGTCTGAGGTGTAGCGTGAGTTTCAAAAGCTCCCCAAGGTTTCTGATGTGCTGACAGGGATCGGACCCATTGCTTAAGAAAAGCGTGAGGCTCTGCAGAAGGAACAAAGCCTCACGCAATTCCTGGGGTTTAGAGATGTCAGCTGCACTGCTATTTTATGAGTGTGTTTTGAAGAGATCCATTAAGGGCACAGCCAGCCCAAGCTCCCAGAGCTGCACTGAGGTCTCGATAGTGCTGGGGAATCAGACTTTAAACAACAACAAAAAAATAGATGTTTATTGTATGTTTATGTTAATTGTAAACTACATCTTATGTGATGAACAGAGTGTAACTTAAGGACGTGGCTCTCTCCTGAAGTAGCTGTGTTTTGTCACTTCTCACAAGTATCAAAACAGGCTTTGTGGAGTTTTTTCTTGGCCACAAACAAGCAGCCCTGCCATTTAGATGGACAAAAGCATTCACTGTTTGGAAGACAATTGGAAAGCAAGAAAATCCTTGTCCTTTTCCATTGGATAAACAGATACAGGCAAACCTCAGAGATACTGTGGGTTCAGTTCCAGACCACCACAATAAAAGAAAATATTGCAATAAAGCAAAATTTTGGGTTTCCCAGTGCATATAAAAGTTACGTTTAGCCTATACTGTAATCTATTAAGTGTGCTATAGCATTACGTCTTTAAAAAAAAATGTATGTACCTTAATTTTAAAAGACTTTATTGCTAAAAAAAAATGCTAACCCTCACCTGACCACGCAGGGTTGCCACAAACCTTCAATTTGTAAAACAAAAAACAAACAAAAAAAAAACACAGTATCTATGAAGCGCAGTAAAGCAACGCGCAATAAAGCAAGGTATGCCTGTACTTATTGAGCACTTATTGTATGCCAGGCACCATTCTGGGCCGTCACACGCATTAATTCACATTCACATAATTAATTAATAACAGAGATGTTCGTTGCTTCTGATAAAGAACAGAGCATGGTCAAATTCAAACTCTAGGGAGACCTTCCTCTCTTTCTATCCATGAGGCAGCCAAGGCCAGGGTCCCCTGTGCTAGTCCATAAATTCAGCTTTCTCAGCCCACGAAAGGGATTTATCGCACAGACCCAAATAAATGAAAAATTTAAGTGCACATCATCTACTTCATAAATTTTCCTTAATTGACATCTGATTCCTTTATTAGAGGAAGATTTATGTTTCTGGGTTCCCATTTTCTCTTCTCAAAAAGGGGGAAGGTGTGGTAAGAACACAACATGAAATGGACCCTTTTAGCAAATCCTTAAGTGTATAATAGAGTATCATTAACTCAAAGGCATGGTGTTGTACAGCAGATCTTTAGAACTTACTTACCTTGCGTAATGGGAACTTTATGCCTGTTGATAAGCAATTTCCCCGTTTCCCTTCCCTCCAGCCCCAGGCAGCCACCATTTCGCTCTCTGGTTCTGTGAATTTGACCTTTTTTAAAAGATTTTTTTATTGAAGCATAGTTGATTTCCAATCTTGAGTTAATTACTGCTATACAGCAAAGTGATTCAGTTATACATATATATACAGTCTTTTTTTTTATACTCTTTTCCATTATTGTTTATCATACACTATTGAACATGGTTCTCTGTGCCATCCAGTAGGACCTTGCTGCTTATCCACTCCATATATAAAAGCCTACATCTGCTGACCCCAGCCTCCCACCCCATCCCTCCCCCCACCCCCTTGGCAACCACCAGTCTGTTCTCTATGTCCATGAGTCTGTTTCTGTTTCACAGATAGGTTCATTTGTGTCATATTTTAGATTCCACGTATACATGATATCATATGGTATTTGTCTTTCTCTTTCTGACTTACTTCACTTTGCACGATAATCTCTAGTTGCATCTATGATGCCCCAAATGGCATTATTTCATTCTGTTTTATGGCTGAGTAGTATTCCATTGTATATATGTACCACATCTTCTTTATCCATTTATCTGTCGATGGACATTTAGGTTGTTTCCAAGTCTTGGTTGTTGTGAATAGTGCTGCTATGAACATAAGGGCGCATGTATCTTTTTGGATTATAGTTTTGCCCAGATATATGCCCAGGAGTGGCATTGCTGGATCATATGGTAAGAATTTGACTATTTTTTAAAATAAATTTCCATTTTAAAAAAAATATTTATTTATTTAGGCTGCACTGGGTCTTAGTTGTGGCACACAGGATCTTTGTTGCAGCATGCAGGCTCTTAGTTGTTTCATGTGGGCTCTTAGTTGCGGCATACAGACTTCTTAGTTGTTTCATGTGGGCTGTTAGCTGCGGCATGCAGACTTCTTAGTTGTGGCACGCGAACTCTTAGTTGCGGCATGCGGACTCTTAGTTGCGGCATGTGGATTCTTAGTTGCGGCATGCGGACTTCTTAGTTGTGGCATGCATGTGGGATCTAGTTCCCCGACCAGGGATCGAACCCAGGCCCCCTGCATTGGGAGCGTGGAGTCTTACCCACTGGACCACCAGGGAAGTCCCTGAATTTGACTATTTTAGATGCATCCTATAAGTAGAACCAGACAGTATTTGTCCTTTTGTGACTGGCTTATTTCACTCATCATAATGTCCTCAAGGTCCATCCATGTTGTCACATATGGCAGAATTTCCTTCTTTTTCAAAGCTGAATGATATTCCGTTGTATGTATATACCACGTTTACTGTATCCATTCATCCATCAGTGATGTTTGTTTCCACATCTTGGCTAGTGGAAATAGTGCTGCAATGAACACAGCAGTGCTAAAATCTCTTCAAGATCCTGATTTCAGTTATTTTGGGTAAATACCCAGAAGAGGGATTGCTGGATCATAATGCTTGTTCTATCTTTAATTGTTTGAGGAACCTTCACACTGTTTTTTTTTTCCATAGCGGCTGCACCATTTTGCATTCCCACCAAGGGTTCCCTCTTCTTCATGCCCTCACCAACTCTTGCTGTCTTTTGTTTCTTTGATAATAACCATCCTACCATGTGTGAGGTGATATCTTATTGTAGTTTTGATTAGCATTTCCCTGATGACCATGACGTTGAGCATCTTTCGTGTACATGTTGGCCATTTGTATATCTTCTTTGGAGAAATGTCTATTCAAGTCCTTTGCCCATTTTTTAATTGGGTTATTTGTTTGTCGGCTATTGAGTTGTAGGAGTTCCTTACGTATTTTGGAAATTAACCCCTTATCAGATACATGGGTTGCAAATATGTTCTCTCATTCAGTACATTGAAGATTTCTCTCACTGATTGTTTTCTTTGAAATTGGACCCTTATCTGACACCATACACAAAAATCAACTCAAAATGGTTAAAGACTTAAATGTAAGACCTGAAACTGTAAAAATTCTAGAAGAAAACATAGGGGAAAAGCTCCCTGACATTGGTCTTGGCAATGATTTCACGGATATGACACCAAAGGCACAGGCAACAAAAGCAAATACAGACAAGTGGGAATTCATCGCAATAAAAAGCTCTGCACAGAAAAGGAGAGACTTTATTATTCTGTTTGCGCAAGTAACAGGGAATCTTGGACCACACAACCCTGTGTTCCCATCTGCCTTAGTCCTAGAATTTAGTCTGAGTCCTAGAATTTCAGAGCTGAAGGGAATCTGGGAGATAAAATGCAATTGAGGATAACCTTGAGATAAAATACAGCTGCCCTCATTTTACAGATAATAAAAATAGTTATCTATCGAATGTGTAAGACATTTTGCTAAGCATGTTATATGTATTTGTGAACATATATGTATATATGTGTACAGTATGTGTGTATATACATGCACATATACATTAAGGAAACTAAAGCTCAGAGGAAGATACAGATAACAGTAGTTATCATGTGTAAAATACATTGCTAACTAGATTATATATATATGTATTTTTGTGAATGTATATATGTGCACACACACATGTATAAATGCGTGTGTGGAGGGGGGTATGTAAAGGAAATTGATTCTCAAAGGGAAGTATGACTAAGGTCACAAAACTTCTTTGTGGGCAGAGCTAGGATTCAGGTTTAGGGCTCTGATCTCCAAGGCCAGCATCCCTTCCACCAGCCTGGCGCCGCCATCATTTCACCATGGGTGGCAGGGCGCAAACTCACACAGGGCTGTCCCAGTGGAATTGTAGTCTGTGGTCCTCACCCCTTAGCCACCACCACATCCCTTCCCAGTCCCCACACCTTTGGGCCAAGTTCTGACACTGACTGGTTGGTTCCTGTTTGGGGTTTAATTGTGTCCCCCCCACAAACAATGTCGAAGTCCTAACCCCCAGTACCTGTAACCAAGAGGTTTGGGGAAATAGGGTCTTTGCAGATATAATCAAGTTAGGATGAGGTCATACCAGATTATGGTGGGCGTTAATCCAGTGACTGGTGTCCTTACAAAAAGAGGGAAATTTGGACTCACATGGAGACACGGACACAGGCAGAGAGCATCGCGTGATGACAGAGGCAGTGATGGGAGCGTTGTACCTGCAAGTCAAGGATGCCAAGAATTGCCAGAGACCACCAGAAGCCAGGGAGAGGCAGGGAAGCATCTTCCTTCCAGAGGTTTCAGAGGGAGCAGGGCCCTGCTGCTGCCTCCTTGATTTCAGGCTTCTAGCCTCCAGAGCTATGAGACAAGGAACGGCTGTTGTCCTACGACCCCTGTTTGTGGCAGTTTGTTACAGCAGCCCAGGAAGCAAATACAGCTCCCATTTCCCCTTTAAAATACTGAAAGGTGGAAATATTTTTTTAAAAGGAAGAAAAGGCACCTCACTAATGAGGCACAGCCTCCAAAGACCCTCTGGGCTGCAGCAGCTGCTGGGTTTCCGAGAAGCAGCCCCGCTCCCTCCGGGGCCGCCGCCTTTCCCTAAGATCTGCAGAGCTCTGGTGAGAAGGTGTCCCTGACACCCATGCTAATGAGTTCACGAGTCAAGCTGGGTGTCAGGAGACACGCCATCCTCCTCCCAGATGCCAGGAGAACCCAGCATGGGGTTCCAGCATTGTTCCAGGCAGGTGAGGCTGACGGGAGATGACACACGAGGCAGAAGGATAGTCAGATTCTAGCAAAAAGGTGCCCAGATTGAGGGGGCGGTTGTATCTGGGTTCCGAGAGTATTTTTAACAAGGTTATTGGACATAAAACAGCTTTATTTTTTTTTAAATTTATTTATGTATTTATCTTTGGCTGCGTTCGGTCTTCGTTGCTGCACACGGGCTTTCTCTAGTTGCGGGGAGCAGGGACTACTCTTCGTTGCGGTGCGTGGGCTTCTCATTGCGGTGGCTTCTCTTGTTGCGGAGCACGGGCTCTAGCCAAGTGGGCTTCAGTAAATGTGACACACGGTCTCAGTAGTTGTGGTTAGTGGGCTCTAGAGCACAGGCTCAGTAGTTGTGGCACACAGGCTTAGTTGCTCCACGGCATGTGGGATCTTCCTGGACCAGGGCTCGAACCTGTGTCGCCTGCATTGGCAGGCGGATTCTTAACCACTGTGCTACCACGGAAGTCCAATAAAACAGCTTTAAAATGTTTCTTCTGCTGAACCAAGGAAACAGCCCTGATTTGATGAGCACCTTGGCTGTGCCCAGCCCTTCCCCAACATTCACACATTTAACCCTCACAAAACTGCATGAATGGTTTGCGTGTCCACTTAAAAGCAGGCAGAGAAGGCCCAGAGAGGGTGAGCAGCTTTCCTGAGGTCACACAGCAAGGAAGGGGAAAACCCAGGATTCCAGCTAAAGCCTGCCTAACCCCCAAAGTGTCTTCTTCCTACCTCGTACTCTGCAGCCCTGGTTCCCGGGTGAAGCTCTGGGGCTCTACTGTTGACCAAGACTTTCCACCAACAAGCAAATCGTATAAGCTCTGGACATCTGCAGCCTCTGTTCACAGTCACTTGCCAACACCTCGTTTGGTCCAGCTGGGGCTCAAAGCCATGTCTTTTCACTCCTGGTCCATTTACGCCAGGCCCCTTCAAGAATAGACAGGTCAGGCGTAGGTAGAGGGAAGAGTCTGAAATTTGCTGTCAGACCCACCTCCAGCTCTGCTGGGTGACCTTGGACCAGTAGCTTGCCCTCTCTGGACCTAGGGCCCCCATCTGTGAAAATGGATTACTACTTCCTACCATGCAGGTTTGTTGGATGTAATTCGGTCATTTAACAAGTCCTCTTATCTGCAAGTGCACGCTAGGACAGAGGTTCCCAAACTTTCTCAACTCACGGTATCTTTGGAGTGTCAGGATTGTTTCGTAGATTTCCTAGGCCAGAATACCTAACAATTCTATTTATTAAGCAGTTAGGTCCAAACCACTTAATAAGCAGCTGTATCCTGACAACTTAGGAGCTGCTTGAGAAAGTAATGCACATAAATTGAGAGAAAAGATTGTAAAATTTTTATTTCGTTCTTAAGTAACACTTATTTACAATTACAGTAATAATCCAACTACTGCTGCGGGAGTGTGTGTGCCTGCTGGGCTCTGCCAAACTTCTCAGACTCTTAGCATCAGACTGGACTCTGCCACCTGCATCTCCTGTTCCACACTGATTTTGTCACAGTTCTTGCTTTTTAGCACAACAACCACAGAAAACCTAGCTTTGCAAAGATGGGGCATCATCAAAAAGAATGTCGCTCCATTGTGAAGCAGTTATACTCCAATAAAGATGTTAAAAAAAGTAAATAAACTGCAATCTATATGCACCCCCCCAAAAAAAAAAAAAAAAGAATGTAGCTCAATCTGATGTTAAAACTCAATCTGATGAACTTTCTCAAGCTAGGAGTTCACATGAGGCTGGAAGATGTCACTGTGTCTCCTCAACATTTTTTAAAAATCTCACAGCACCCCTATGAGTTCATGGTGGCACCCGGGGGCATCATGGTGTATAGTTTGGGAACAATGGTGTTAGGTCCTGAAAATATGGCAAAAATGCAGCAATATGTAAACAGACACAGTCTGCACTGTCAGGGAGCCTGGGGTCTATTGAAGATGGGGGAGGAGAAACAAGTCTATGAAAGAAATAACAATGGATCCGCAGTATCACCTCCTCCAGAAAGACCTCCCTGACTGCCTAGGCTAGGTCTTGTTTCTCTCATCTGCACTCCCATGGCTCCTATAGCTACACAGCACTTGCTGCAGCTTATCGAAATGATCTGTTTATATGTTCAGAGACTCAAACACATACCTTGCTTGCTAGGAATGTATCCAATTGGTTCTTGTATCCCTTGGGCCCAGCAGGCTCAAAAAATAACAGTTTGTTACTATTACTGTCATCGTCCTTGTTAGCAATACTAATGCAGTCTTTATTGAGTTTCGTGGCTTTGTTGCAGCTTCCCTTCTTTGGTGGCGGCATGGTAGATGGCTGCTGGGGGTCCCATCCAGAAGACATAAACCACAGCATGAAAAGTAATGAGGCTCTGACAAAGATAGCGAGGGTTTTATGGGTGGCTCTCCAGAGAGGCATGTAGGGATTCCCCAGGAGGCCCTGGCCCTTCACAGCCCTGCCCCCAGAACACCACAAATACGAGATGTGGAGATTTCCTGACCTGGATAGAACCCACATGGCCAGACGGTGGCCATAGTAAAAGTTTCCATTGATGAATCATCCCCAGCGGCCTCACCTCGGCCAGCATACCAGGCTCTAGCTGGCTGCCCTTCTTCATTTAAAAATTCCTGTCTCTGAGGAAGCAATAGCTCGGAGCAATTCACGATAGCCCAGGGAATTTGGGCAGGAGAAGGGCCCTTCATTATAGCAGAACCATTAAGTGCACAGGACTTCAAATCCAGCACGTCAGGTTTGCATCTCAGCCCTGCCACTTGCCAGCTGCGTGACTTTGAACAAGCCGAAGCCGGTGTCCTCATCAGAAAGAATGATCATGCCAACCATCAATACAGACGCTCATAACACTGTGTCTGGTATATAATAAGTGCTCAGTTAACATTGGTTGCTAATTACCACTCAGTTTCACTGCTCCACTACTGTGGAGTATATTACAAATCATTCATAGCAATAACCAAGAAACCTGATTTTGAGCGTTTCGCACAAATGTGCTCTAAAAATGTACATTTTTTCCTATACTTAAAGAGAGGGGGGAAATGGGAGGAAGATAAAAATGAGGGTAGGTTTGTGATTACGTCTATAAGACCATCAGTCCAAGTCACTTGAATTCCTGGGAGAGAACAGGTTGAAATCACACGGATTGCCATCAGGATTATTTAAACCTTAGACAAGTGATTCTCCACCAGGGGTGAATCTGCTCCCCAGGGGACAATTGTCAAAGGCAATTTCTAGAGACATCTTTGGTTGTCACAACAGGGGAAGAGGAGTGCTACTGGCATCTAGTGGGCAGAGGCCAGGGATGCTGCCGAACATCCTACAGGGCACAGGACAGCCCCACCGCAAAGAATTACCCAGCCCAAAATGTCCACAGCATCTAAGTTGAGAAAACCTGCCTTAAACAATCTTATCTCAAAGTGTGGGTACCTCCTCAGTGTAGGAATGTCATTGCCCAGCCACATCTCAGCTTAAGGATGGGGTCTTGCTCCAGTCTGTACACGTAGCAGGCAGGAAAAAGTGAAGTTCAGAGACATGAATTGATTCACCCGAGGTAACACAGTGGATCCCGGCCTCCAGTTTCAAATTCAAGTCACTTCCCTCATCACTTTCCTGCCATCTTCTGGGAGCTAAAGATAAATACAGATGCCTTCAAAGACAGCTGGTTTCTGACAGAGGTGGAATTCCATGTGGAATTCTTCTCAGACTCTTACTGATGGTTGGGTCAAAATTGAATTGGATCGACTTTGGAGGCAAAGACTCAAATCATAACTCAGCCACTTCCTTCTTGTGGGACCTTTCACAAGAGACCTTCCCCTGAGCCTCAGTTTCCTCATCTGTAAAATGGCTGTATGGTGCGGTGATTAACAGTGGACTTGGACCACTTGGATTTGAATCCTATCTCTCCCACTAACTAGCTTGACAGGTTACCCAGCGAGATACCCAACAGTTCTGTGCTTCATTTGCACCGATATAAAATGGGGAGAGTCATAACAATGTCTGTGCCTTGGGGTTGTTGTAATAAATAACTGAGTTTATAGATAAAAGAACTCCAAATAGTGCCTGGCTCATAGGATGCTCTCAGTAAATTTTGGCTATTCTGGTCAGTACTGTTACCATCTTTAAAGATTTAGGGGAGGATTAGAAATAATATTTGCAAATCATCTGGTACAGAATGGGTATTTGAATATTTTGGAAATCAATGGATTAAATTATTAATTTCTTAACCATGTCAAGACACCAGAGCTGCAGTTCTGAGCCCTAAACCCTTCAGCCCTAAAGTTCTGGCTGGACTTTAAGAGTCTATTTCTGTTTTGTAAATCAGTTCATTTGTATCATTTTTTTAGATTCCACATATAAGTGATATCATATGGTATTTTTCTCTGACTGACTTCACTTTGTATGGTCATCTCTAGGTCCATCCATGTTGCTGCAAATAGCATTATTTCATTCTTTTTTATGGCTGAGTAATATTCCATGGGGTGTGTGTGTGTCTGTGTGTGTGTGTGTGTATTCCACATGTTCTTTATCCATTCATCTGTTGATGGACATTTAGGTTGCTTCCATGTCTTGGCTATTGTAAATGGTGCTGCATGTATCTTTTTGAGTTAGAATTTTTTCCGGGTATATGCTCAGGGAGTGGGATTGCTGGATCATATGGTAACTCTATTTTTAGTTTTTTAAGGAACCTCCATACTGTTTTCCATAGTGGCTGCACCAATTTACCTTCCCACCAACAGTGTAGGAGGGTTCCCTTTTCTCCACACTCTCCAGCATTTGTTATTCGTAGACTTTTTGATGATGGCCATTCTGACCGGTGTGAGGTGGTACCCCATTATAGTTTTGATTTGCATTTCTCTAATAATTAGCGACGTGGAGCATCTTTTCATGTGCCTCTTGGCCATCAGTATGCCTTCTTTGCTGGCTGGACTTTAGAATCACCTGGGGAGCTTTAATAAGAATATTTGGGGGGACTGATTAAAATTCCTTAGGGGGCAGAGCCAGCTCACTGAATGACCTAGGGTGATTCTACTATGAAGCCAGGTAAGAACAGCTGATGATGCCTCCCCCTCATCTTCCTGGACCTGCTGTCAGTCTCTTCCTTTACCTCCAGGTCTAAGAATTTGTCCTTTGTCACCTTCTATCTCTGCAGGGCCAGGACAGTGCCTGGTACAGGAAATATTGTGGAATACATGAACATTAAGTTACATGAAGGCAGGGGCCATGTCTGTCTTGCTCATTGTTGTATGTCCAGGGCCTGGCACATAGAAGGTGCTCAAGAAATATTTGTTATACTCATTAATCTGTTCATTTATGAAAGAAAATTCCAGGGAAAGTTTGTAGGGAAATCCTTCTGCATGGCCACTGCCACCTGCTGGCCACTCTGCTACACTGCAGGTAATACACTTTTTTTTTTTTTTGGTCTTAAGGATTTATCTTCTCTTAAGGATCACTTACTGGGAAGCTGGATTCCCAGGAGGGTGGGAAGCCAAGGAATCAGATCAGCACTTACCTGGGGTCTGAGTCTTCACTCTCTCCCAGTAGAGCACTGGATTTCCAGGTTTCCTCTGAAAACCTTCCCTGACCTTCCCACCTCTGACTGACTCAGTGAGGTTTCTGCTCTGTGTTTCTCCCATCATAGCTGCTACCAAGCACTGGGTTGAAATTACCTGATAACTGTTCCTCTCCCCTACTAGACTGAGTCCTGGGGAAATAGGAACCATGCTTCTTTAGTTCCCTACTCTCTACCAGCTCCTAGCACAAGCCGGGAACATAGGGACAGAGCAAATGTCTGCTGGACTGAAAAATTTTTTTTTAAAACCCAAAGAGTGAATTCTAGACTCTGGAAGTTCATAAACTGTAAAGTGTAGTGCATTGGTCTGCATTTCCCAAGGAGTATTATATACTCCATTGGCGATACCCGTGTGGCTTTAGACAGTGCCCAGATTAACTTTTCAATGTTAAGAAAATCTTTAAAAATAAAACTGACATTTGAAACCTGTGATTATAAGAATGTTATTATTTGGGGTGAGGCTAAATTATGTAGCACTGTTTAAATGGAAAAATAATAGAAATTTTTAAAAAGATTAAGTAAACAATAGTAAAGTTGGGATGAAAATATGACCAAAATTGTAAAACCCAGAAAAATAACCAGCCTTTACTGGGTGCTACTATATGTTGCTCACCCTCACTTGCATGAGCACATTTCATCATCATAGCAACCCTATGAGCTATCCCATTTCACAGATGAGGAAGTTGAGGCTCACAGAGGTCAAATATCTTACCCACAGGTGCATAACTAGGATCTGAATCCCGGGCCATTAGGCACTTGAGCCCAAGAACTTCTATTCTGTAATCTTCTTTCAGTTGAATTGATGTAAGGTCTATCAAGAAACATTTATTGGGCACCTACTGTGTGCCAGACTGCTGAAGATACAGCAGTGAGTAAAAGCCAACCCCAGCTCTACAGACCCCAGCCAGGTTGAAGAGCAAACTTTCAGAGGAATCATTAGGACATGGGTTCAGGGTTTGGGTCATGATGTTATTACCTGTGTATATTATAAAAGTAAGGCGTGCCCAACCTGTTTTTAAAACGATACATCCATATGCTATATAGGACTATAAAATGTAAAAGGAAAATTTTCTCTTCCTACAGCTCATACCCCAGGCACACTCTGCAAGGTTAATGATACCTTACCAGTCCTTCTAGGTGTCTTCCATGGACGCATAACACAATGCTGTCTTTAAGGGTTCCCGTGATTGATTGAAGGAAGGCATTGTGGTTTGACCGGGGGCCCAGACATGGTAACATTGGCTGTTCTCAAGTGCCCGTGGGTGAACTTCAACCATAGAGATGACCTTGGTTTAGTGGAGGGATTAGCTTTGGTCAGGCATCGGCAGAACCACCTGGTGCCTCATTTCTGGGAGTCTGAACTGAAGGGAATGCTAGTCAATATCTCTGCCTCTCTCTCTCAGCTGCTCTAACAGCCCCGCCCCCGCTGACTTAGGGGGTCTCCTCCAGGTGCCCCTTACTCTTTTGAGCTTCTCTCTCTGACAGCAACTGCCATCTCTTTTTGTTTAATTGTCCATTTACATTTGTTTGCCCCCTTAAAGCATTGAGACCACAGTCTCTGGAGGGCAGGAATGGTGTCTGATTCGCCTTCTGGCCCCACTGCTGAGTGCGTTGCCTGGCATGCAGTAAACACTTGCTAAATGTTTTCTGAATAAAAGCACGAGCGCCTCACAAGGTGCATCTGCATTGTTGTGCAAGATGCACCCCTAGCCGCCCAGCGACCCAGCAAGTCCCTTTCTACAGGCTGGCTTCCTGGATTGCAGGTATGGGAGGAAAACAGTTCTTCACCCCTGATGAAGGCTGCTATTGAATTACAAAGAAAAAAATCTTTCAACCTCAAGAGGTTGGAACCCTAGGAACCTTAGGAACCTTCTAAGCCAGGTCCCTATCGACCCACCCATTCAAAGAGATCAAAGCCCCAATTCCTCATTAGTGGTGATTACTGTCACTGAAACATAGTCATTCATTCATTTGTTCCTTGGAAAGGTGATACATTAAAATGCCTTCCTAAATGTCAGGCAGGTACCATGTGTAGAACAATAGGGAGTGGTAAGGATTGTGGCTAACTGGGGAACATATTTCTTATCTAAGGGGGACAGCTTCTACTCAACGCCATGTGAGTTGAGTGCTTGGGCTCCAGGTCACAATCATTGCCATGTAGTTATGTGAACCCAGTATTGTCTTATCTTCCAATGTTTCAGAAGAAGCCAGAAATTTAGATTATTACATGAAATACCCTGACTTGCACAAGCTAAGTAGAGCCCATGTGTAGGTCAAATTCACAGAGAAATAGGGTCTAGTTGGGACTTCTGTTATACTATGTGCCATCCACAAATTCCATGGGGCAAGGGGTTATATCTGTTTTATTCACTTCTGTGTCCTCAGTGCTACTTATGTGTTGGCACATAATAGGTGTTCAATAAACATTCATTGACCCAATGAATGAATGAATGCTTCCTGTGATCCAGGCAAGGTGCTAGGCACTGGAATTCCTGGCATGAACATAAGATGAGTTTCCAGCCTGGGAGTGAGTGGGCAAGGTGAGAATCAAACAGTGCTATAAAAGATTCTGAAGCTGTGATGGAGGTCTGTGAAGGTTATAGAACAGCGTTCCAAGGACAGGGGAATTCATGCTGCTGGGCACAGATCTGGCTCCTTGGGGGAATTCTTGAGATCTGCCTTATAAAATAAGATGCTTGAAACAACCCATATATATTATCTTACAGTTTCTATGGGTCTGGAGTCTGGGAACAGCTTAACTGGGTCCTTTGGTTCAGGATCTCTCATAAGAGAGACCTGGGGCTGGAGTCTCATCTGAAGGCTTAATTGGGGGAAGGATCCACTTCCAAGCTTTGGAGCTCCTACTCCAAAGACAGTGGAGAGTCGGCTAGCAAGACAGAACTACAGTCTTATATAACATCCTCACGGAAGTGACAGCCCTTCATCTTTGCTGTATTGATACTTTATTGGTTGGAAGTGAGTCACAGGTCCTGCTACAAAGAGCCGCAAAGAGCGTTAATACCAACAGGTGAAGATTATTAAGGGCTGTCTTAGCCCTTCCACTGCACTCTCCTTTATTTTTTTTTTATTGGAGTATAATTGCTTTACAATGTTGTGCCAGTTTCTGCTGTACAATGAAGCGAATCAGCTACATGTATACGCATATCCCCTCCCATTTGGACCTCCCTCCCACCCCCCTCCCCATCCCACCCCTCTAGGTCATCACAGAGCACCAAGCTGAGCTCCCTGTGCTATACAGCAGGTTCCCACTAGCTATCTATTTTACACATGGTAGTGTATTTATGTCACTCTCCTTTAGATAGGAAGGGGAAGGGCATCTCAGACAGAGGGAACAGCATAGGCAAAGCACAAAGGGGTGAAACAGAGTAACCCATCTGGCAAAATGTGACTAGTTCGATGTAAAGTGAGGAACCATTTGAGAGGGAGGCAGGAAGCAGATGGACAAAGCCCTAATAGCCCAATCTGGAGACCCTGCCTCTTCTCCAAGCGCAGTGGAATCACCAGGTATGAAATAATAAAAGACCCACCTGCTTCACATTCTAAACCGAGAGCCTGCAGAGTCAGGATGATGGCAAGCTGGGGGATTACACTAGTAAGTTGTAAAAATAACTCATATTACAGGACTCCTTCAGGTAAAAGAGACAGCATGTCATCTCTTCCGAGTTTCACTAATCAAGTGAGTATTGGAAGCTGTGGACAGAAGCTTGTTTCTCTGAAACATGTATGGCAGGTGCAGCTGTGATATGTAAAGACTTGGGTCTTTGTACAGCAAAGCAAGATCCAGAAGGAAGAAAATGTTTTAGGATTTGGCGTAGAAAACCCCTTGTTCTCTGTTTGTGGGAATGTAAAATGGTGCTTCCACTGTAGAAAACGGGATGGTGGTTCCTCAGAAAGTTACATGTAGGATTACTGTATGGTCCAGAAATCCCACTTCTGGGTATCTACCCACAGAATTGAAGGCAGGGTCTCAAAGAGGTATTTGCACACCCATGTTCATAGCAGCATTATTCACAATAGCTGAAAGGCGAAGCCATTCAAGTGTCCATTGATGGATGGATGAATAAACAAAATGTTGTCCAGCCATACAATGGAATATGATTCAGCCTTAAAAAGGAAGGAAATTCTGACACAAGCTACAACATGGATGACCCCTGAGGATATTATGCTCGGTGTAATAAGCCAGTCGCAAAACGACAAATACTGGAGGATTCCACTTATATGTGGTCCCTGGAGTAGTCAAAGTCATAGAGACAGAAAGTAGAATGGTGGTTGCCAGGGGCTGGTTGGGAGGGGAGATGGGGAGTTAGTGTTTAATGGGGACGGAGTTTCCATTTGGGAAGATGAAGAGTTCTGGAGATTGATTGTACAACAATGGGAATGTATTTGACACTACTGAACTGTATACTTAAAATGGTTAAGGTGGTAAATTTTATATTATGGAGATTTTACCCAGTTTAAATTTTTTAATAATAAGAATTTTTAATGTTTCAGGATGTGTAGTCTTGTGTGCACAGCAGTTTTTGCTGGCTTTCCAGTCCATCCAGGTGCTGAAAAGAAACTAGATCACACACTGGCCCTGGAATGGGTCAAACTGGCAGGTTCAACTCTCCAATAAGTCTTAAGCTAGCAGGCGTCACTTATGATGCTCCTGCTGTATATGTTAGGGTCATTTGTGTTCCTGCTGTATACCAGGCCCTGAGCTTCCAGCATGCCTTAACAGGCTCATCTCCAGTGAGATTAGTGACTCAATTAGGGGTAGGGGGCATCAGGGAAGGCTTCCTGAAGGAGGAGATATGAGGACTGAGTATTGAAAAACAAGACTTATCCAGGCTGTGTGGGCAGGTGAGGTATAAGGTGAGAAGCAGGAGGAATATTTCATAATTTAGCGACACCACCGTCCATTATTTACTGAGTACTTACATTTCAAGGGCATGCTAAGCATTTGCACACATTATCTTGTTTAACCTTCCAAGTCCCTGTGAGATAGGTACTGCTATTATTGCCATTTTACTGATGAGGAAACTGAGACTCAGAGAGGTTGTCGCCCTTGCTGGAGGTCACACAGCTAGTAAGTAGCAGAACCCAGATTTTTAACCCAGATTCCACAGCTTAGTATATCCTACTGTGCCCATGTGTAACCCATGCCCAGAGGTGGGAGAGGGAAAGGTGAGTTTGAGGAGTGGGCAACAGTTCAGTGCAAGGTGGGGATGCAGAGAAGTGATGCTGGAGAGACTGGCCTCAGATCACACAGGCTCTGAGTAGGAGTCCCCGAAGATTTACATCGTCTCATCAGAGCTCCTTTTGGCTTGCATTTCAGCGGAGGAGTCCCTGGCATGTGACAACCCAGGGTTACCTGAAAATGGGTACCAAATCCTGTACAAACGACTCTACCTGCCAGGAGAGTCCCTCACCTTCATGTGCTATGAGGGCTTCGAGCTCATGGGCGAAGTGACCATTCGATGCATCCTGGGACAGCCATCCCACTGGAATGGGCCCCTGCCCGTCTGTAAAGGTAAAGAAACCACCGCCTCCCCACCCTCGAAGTCCCGGGGAATGAGGGACCCAGAGATGTAAAGACTGACTTCCAGCGATTCTAAACTTGCTGCAAAAAGCCAGGCTACTGTGTTTCACTAAATCTAAGACACCACCGTTATTTTCTGCACTGCTGAGAAAGGACATGGCTGCCAATTAAACTATGACACGGTGCCTTCTCCTTGCTTAGCATTTTTGTTTTGACTTACTAAAAGAGCTTAGGTTTTTATCATAAAGGAGAGGCGGCCTGCTTTTGACTCCTGCTTGGACAGTGTGGCTGAAACGTTTCCCGCCTCCTGCACCCCCTTCTCACAACCACGTGGTTCCCAAGGGTGATGGGTGTTCCCCTGTCCCTCTGGGCGTTCTCCCAGGATGCTCACACCTATTCTCCAGGTACTGATGGTCCTGGGCTGATGATTGCACAAGCACAGGCATCTTGAGCGCCACCTGGTGGCAGCGATTGTAATACCCCAGTGATTGTAAGACACCCCCCGTCTCAAGAGATGGTGAAAAGGGGGGGGGAAGTGTATTTTAGAATCAGTGAACCACTCATCGTTGAAATTAAGTTAGGGCACACCTAGTGAGATTTGGATCCATTTATCCACGTCTTTGAGGTGTGAAATTCATAATCATATCCTAAATATGTTCAACGCTTTAGGCAAGTGGATTTAACCATTTATGGTGTTAATACCCTTTTGAGAATCAGGCAGAAAACTCTGAATTCTCTCCCCCGGGGGAACCGAAACATGCAGTTTTACATTTCTACTTGGGAACCCGTAACTTCAGCGGATCCCCAAATGCTCGTTCATGAAGTTCAGCATTAAGGCTTAAAAATACTTTCCCGGCCAGAATTTCTACTCCTGGGTATAGGCACAAAGTAATTGAAAACAGGTATTCAAACCAACACTTGTACAAATGATCGTAGCAGCATTATTCACAAAAGATGGAAACAACCCAAATGTCCATCAGCTGGTGAATGGATAAGCAGAATGTGGCATGTTCATATAAGGGAATATTGTTCAGCCGTAAACAGGAATGCTGTAACATGGATGAACCTTGAAAAGGTTATGCTCAGTGAAAGAAGCCAGACACAAAAGGTCGCACATTGTATGATTCAATTCGAATGAAATATCCAGAATAGGTAAATCCATAGAGATGGAACTCAGATTTGAGCTCCCCAGGGGCTGGTGGGGAGGGAAGAGTAACTGCTTAATTGATACTGAATCTCCTTTTGAGATGATGAAAATGTTTTAGAACTAGATAGAGGTGATGCTTGCACTATTGTGAATGTACTAAATGCCCCTGAATTGGACACTGAATTAAAATGGTTAATTTTATGTTATGTGAATTGTACCTATAAAAAAAGATTTTCCCTGAATTGCCTCATGACCATACTCTGAGATAGGTGAGCCGTCATACCCATTTCACAGATGTGGACAGAGAGGCTCACAGAGGTTAAATGACTTACCCCAAACCACACAACTGGTACAAGACAAATCTAGGATTTGAACCCACTTCTGCTAATTATAAATTCCCTGCCTTTGAAACCCCACCAGGTGAGGCAGTCCTGGCCCCTCAGGTACGACAGACCGTCTAGCAGGAAAGACATTGTCTTGGGAGACCATTGCCCTATTCTCTCCTCTCCATTTCCACTCCTGTGACCCACCCTGCCAACCCTGTAATGAAATAATAAATCACTTCCTCTTCCCCAAAAAAGTGGAGTCCATCGTTTGTGGTCTAGAGTTGGAGAAATGACAGAGCACCAGTGTGAGGCCACCCCCTGGGACTCAGGGACCCTGGGTTCCCAAGGACGCCGCCCTGGCAGGTCCAGGAAAGGGCCCAGGAAGCTGCCTCTTAGCACGTGCCCCCGGGGCCCACTGATCACACTCAGAGGTTCAACATTTCCTTCCATTTCTAAGATTTCATGGAAGCTCGTGCCCTCCCAGACACGCAGTCAAGGTCCCATTCATGTCTTGGGTAGGAAGCATCTGCCTTAATCTTTCCATTTTCCTAATGCCCTGGCTCCAGAGATGTCTGCAGTCAGTTAGTTAGCTTTTTTGTCGGCTGGTTTTGTTATCATCACATGATAACGATGAAAGTCAGAGAGTCACTTTGACCAAAGCTCTAACTAGGAAATCTCCGTATTATGTAGGACACGGCTATTGCTGGGCCTTTGGGGGCCAGCTCCTCCCACGACCTTATCATGCAATCTTTCCATCGAAGCCCTTCACTCTGGGGGTTTTGCATCCCTGAACCCCGTCCCTGTGGGTATATTTTTGTGCTCAGCTATCATGATGACTTGGATGCCAAAGCGTGAAGACACCAGCCCCCATCATCCTGAACTTCCAGAGAAGTTGTACCGGGAATCCAGGGAATAAACCAACTCCATAGAGTTCCAGTCTATGGCAATGAAGGAATGAAAATATGGAATAAAAATCCTATATTCCAAATCAATATGGAATAAAAGTGAAATTAGAAAGGTTCATATAAATGTATATTTCAAAGCAGGAAAACAGTTTCACCTCTGGCTGGGCTCAGGATTTCGGATTTGGAATTTTGTCTTGCCCCTCACCATTCATCAGCCTTGGTCCGACACAAAAGCACTGAAGAGACCAGGACTATGTAGTTAAGAGCAAAGGCCCAAGAAAGCCAAGCAAGTTTAAATCCTGCCTCCATCACTTAGGAGCTGTGTGGTGTCAGAGAAATCACTTCACTTCTCTGAACCTCTGTTTGCTCATCTGTTAAATGGGGATGAGAATAGTATCTACCTAATGAGATTGTTGTGAGTGTTAAGTGAGCAAATATATATAAAGCTCTTGATGCCCAGTATCTGACATATGGTGAGTATTCAGTAATTATTGTCCTTTTCCTTTCATATCTGTCTCATCTTCTCTCAGGAACTTAGGAAGGGAATGAGTCCAGGCATTTCCACTAATTCCAGTAGCCTAAGATTAAAAAATATAAACAAACAAAACCACAGCACTACAGCAAAGCATGGAATGGACTTTTTGCACCTAATTTGGGGGGGGGGGGCTTCATGCAAACAGAGTGAATTCACTTGACATTGACCAATGCTCCAATTTCTCTTTCAGTTAATCAAGACAGCTTTGAACATGCTTTAGAAGGTGAGTCCTATGAAGAAAAAAATCCCATAAACCAAGCTAATAGCAGAAAGCAAGGGAAGGTCCTTGGAGATCCTTATCCAGGCGCTTAACAGAAAATTAAGCAAAATTTCTGCCTTCACACTGCTGAAGGTAATTTCAAAACAAATGACATTGTAAAGAAAAAAATCATTGAATTTGCAACTTATAGTCCTAACTATGACCTGAAAGAGATTTGACGCCCGTTCTGTTCATGATGACGAGGTAAAAACATCTGGGAGTTCACGTGCCTGAGAAACACATACCCTCTTGTAAAACTTTTCAGCCATGTGGTGCTATCTGGGGGAGCTAAATCCAGAGATGCCTCACCTTTCATGCTGAGCAAGCTCCTGGTTTCGGGAGGGAAAGGTCTTCCCCAGGGGATGCTCTGTGGTCTGTTTTCCCCTCCGTCTTTTTCTTCCCCAAAATAGCTGTCCCTGGATCCCCCTTGTTTTCTGTTCTTGTTAGAAATTACCAAGTGAGATTTATTAGTGTGGAACAGATGCTAAAAGTGATCCAGGATTTTGTTTTATCTTCCCTTTTCAATGCATCCCACACGTAAAATGTTCTGCATTCTGTATAACCTTCGTTCAGTTTGGTACAAAACCACTCCCTGGGCTGTCGTGTCAGGAAAAAAATAACATATTTTGTTTTGTTAAAAAATATATATATAACCAATTGGATAGTTTTAAAAATTATTTTTGGAGCCACTTATCTTTCTGACAATAAATTGTTCACTCAGAATCTGGGGCAGTGGAAATTACATGTCATTAGTTGCTCTTCCCTGCAACAGATGACATTTTAATCCAAGCAGACAGAGCCGGAGCTCAAATATATGTGTAGGTTGTGGGGAGCATGTATGAGTCACTCCGCTAGAAGAAAAAGGGCATTTATGGTGTTAGGCTCTATTCAGGTCCTTCCTTTGCTGTCTTGCACCGGCCAATGAACCATGAGAACATCTCAAAGGCCTGGGTTGCTCAGAGGGTGTGATGCCATCGTAATGTTCTGGGCTCGCACGTTTATCGTGGGTATTAAGATTGATTTTTCAGACCCAAGGAGTGGTGGTTAACAGATTGCAGATTTGCGTAACGCCGAGCTCTGTTAGACGTGGCTGTGGGGAACGGCAGAGGAAAATGTGTCCAGAAGGGATGTGGAGTCTGCCTTCAAGCCTTGCTCGGAAAACGCCCCCTTCCCCCCCTCCACCTCCACAATAATCGTCATAGTTCTTGTGATTTCTGCTAACCACTGGGAGGTAGCGGGAGGCCCCAGGTGAGGCCGAGAGGGTTGCCTGAGAGTGTGCAGCCGTGGCCTCTGAGGGTGAAAACTGTGTCTTCACTGTTAGGGTGTCACGGGGTGTGCAGTTGGGGTGTCATGAGGTGTGCAGGTACCGAGCACTGACCCAGCTGCCCAGCGCCCTCTGCTGGAGGGTCTGATTGAGCAGGTCTGGGAGGGACCTGCCAGTCTAGACACAACTCTGTCTTCTCCATGGACTGTCAGGCAAATCTGCCTTTCCAGTTAGCACGTTGGGGATTTTCTCCAAGTCTTCCCTGGAATTGGATTTTAACCAGATTTCAACTGATGACCACCCCATCCAAGAATGGGTCTGGGGCTCTGTTGCCAAGAACCAGCACCATTTCCTTTACTCTCTGCCTCTTCTCCCTTCTGGAGATGGTTCTCCAGTGGCTGGCTCTGTGACATTAGGCCTTGGAGTGGGTGCAGGGCTGGGAGGGCGGGTACTGCCCTGGGAGCCAGGTGCCCTCACTGGCTTGTGCATTTAGTAGCAGAAGCGGCAGCTGAGACGTCTCTGGAAGGGGGAAACATGGCACTGGCTATCTTCATCCCAGTCCTCATCATCTCCTTACTGCTGGGAGGAGCCTACATTTACATCACCAGGTATGGGGCTTCGGGTGGGAGTGGGGCTCTCACCCACTCAGCGACCAGCGTGCTGGGGGCCTGGGCTCGTCACTGGACCCTGAGCCTCAGGGTCTCCACTCTTGGGGACAGTGGCATTTGTGTGATTGAAGGGATGGTGTGATTCAATTCAACTCTGAGAAATATTTAGATCGTGCGCCTGCCAACCCTTCATGGTAGGAGGGCTGAGCATGCAGCAACAAATCAGACAGACACTCTCCTGACCTCACAGAGCTAATGTTTAATGGGAGAGAGAGACATTTCCTATTGCCAGGCACACTGACTCATTCTTTCCTTCATTCAATCATTCATTCCCTCATTTATTCAACATGTATGTATTGACAGTCTAATGTCATTGTCCCAGGTGTTGGGGATCATAGAACGTGCCTTTAATAAGGAAGGAAGATATTCATCTATGGCTAGCATATTCACTAATTTGTTCAATTTCACAATTATTGAGCACCGACTCTGTACCAGGCCATTTTCTGGGCTCTAAGACCATCGTCGTGAACAAAACAAAAAGAAATTGTTGACATGTGGGGCACAGGTTCTGATGGGGGAAGAGAGACAATAAGTAAAGTATAATATAAAAGTAAGTAGTACATTAGAAGGTGAAAAATGCAGGGAGAAAAAGAAAACTTAGAAGAGAGAAAAAGGGAGCTGGGGTGAGGCAGGGGTTGCATTTTAAGTGGGGGAGGGTTAGAGGAGGCCCCAGTGAGAAATCACATTTGAGTAAGAGCTTGAAAGCAACAATGAGTAAACTATGCAAATATCTGGGAGAGGAGGATTCCAGGCAGAGAAGCAGCATGTGCAAAGGCCCTGAGGCAGGCATTTGCCTACTCTAAATGGTCCCTGTGGAGCTCACAGTCTGGAAGGGGGAGAGGAGAAATACACACATTATCACACACTATAATAAACACAATAAAGGAGAGAGACAGGGTGTGGGAACAGAGACCAGATCTAAATAGGTGGTCAGGGAAGGCTGCTCTGAGGCAACACAGTATATGCTTAATAAATGCTCATTATTATTGCGCTTGCTCTTTGCATTAAAGAGGGACTTGTATCATCTTACAGGAGAAAACACATTAAGCTGCAGTAAGGGGAGGTCCGGGGCTTTAAGGATCACTGACTGGGTTAGAAATTGAGAGCGATTATGATTTCAGCTTTCACCCCACTCGGATTCTCACCTACAGGAGGCTGTCTCCACACATCCTCCTTGTTATCCATGGAGGTGCCCATGCTCAGGAAGTGGCACCCACCGTTCCCCTGTGGGACTGTAAGGTGTCTCCTCATCCAGGAAAAGTAACTTCTCTTCCCTTCACCGTCTCTTCTCCAGATGCCGCTATTACTCCAACCTCCGCCTGCCCCTGATGTACTCCCACCCCTACAGCCAGATCACCGTGGAAACCGAGTTCGACAACCCCATTTATGAGACAGGGGTGAGTGGGTCTCTCTTCTCTCCCTGGTGCCTCCCTCTTTGCTCTGAATCCATCGACATCGAAATGGGAGGTTTAATTTCCTTTTGCTCACGATGCTGCTGGCAGAAAGGCATGGCCAGTGGTCCTCCTGTCTCATCCCCGCCAAGACCCCTATTGAGGTAACTGCTGGAGAACTCAGCGCGTTCTAGGAACTGATGACAAGGCTGTAACTCTGTTTGTTCTTAGCAGAATGGTCACAGAAAGGAGGGGCTGCACCAGAGACCCATGGAGAGACAGCTGAGATGGGTCAGAGCCCAGCGGTGGCCTGGTGGCAGTGGGCAGCATTCCCAACATCTTATTAAACTACATTCCTTATTGAATGGCAGTGTGCACCATCCCCACACATTTGAGCAGCAGCCTTGTGTTGGTACTAGGGACACAGCTGAACCAAATAGACACAGTCCTTCCGTTAATGAGCTTATAATCTCACAAAGGAGACAGATATCAATAATAATAGTAGTAGTAGTAGTAGTAGTAGTGGTAGTAGTAGTAATGGTAATAGTAATATTATGGGCCAGGCACCTTAAATGCATAATCCCCTTGAATCCTTGTAACTCTTTGTGATGGATTCTCTAGTTATTTCTGATTGACTGATGAGGACATTGAGGTTCAGGGAGAGGATGAACGATTTGGTCAAGATTGCACACAGCCAGAACACACAGCCTGCAGCCAGGATGCAAACTCTGTTAGACTTTCTTGCCTCTCCTTGAACCTCAAACAATCAAATATGCCAGTGAATATCTTGATTGCAACAAACCATAATTTTTAAGGGCCATGAAAGAAACTGGACAGGGTGCTATGAGTGTTTGATGGGATGGGAGAAGGCCATCTCATCTCATCTTTGAGAAAGCTGAGTCATATAAGGTGGCTGAAGAAGATGCCAGGAAGACAGGAGAGCACATGCAAAGGCCCAGAGGCATGTGTGAAGAACAAGAAGGCTGGTCATGAGTTTGCAAAACCACAACCCTTCAAATTCACTGTGTGATGATGTACAATCATCTCCCAACATTGGGGGCATAAACTTGACTTGTTCCTTGTCCGTGCTAACCTTCCATCACTCCTGTTTACTCTGACCTCCTGTTGGTTATCAATTGATATGTAACAATATTATTGCAAATTTAGGAGCCTAAAGGACACACATTTATTACCCCATAGATTCCGTAGGTCAGGAGTCCAGGCACAGCTTATGTAGGTCCTCTGCTCACAGGCTACAATCAAGGTGTCAGTCAAGGCTGCAGTCTCATCTGCGGCTTGACTGGGGAAGGATCCACTTCCAAGCTCACATGATTGTTGATAGCATCCAGTTTCTTACAGGTTGTTGGACTGAGGGGCTCAGTTTCTTGCATGCTGTCAACCTCAGTTCCTTTCTATGTGTCCCTCTCCATAGAACAACTCACAACATGGCAGCTTGCTTTTTCAGAGTCAGCACGAGAGAGAGAGAGAGAGAGGTCACAATCCTACAAAATATAAACATGGATGTGACATCCTAGCACCTTTGCTGTATTCTGTTGCTTAGAAGCAAATCATAGGTTCTGCATACAGTTAAGGGGACGGGATCATACGAGGAATGTGAATACCAGGAGGCTGGGGATCCTGAGGACCACCTTGGAGCCTGCCCCCCACACTTCCATCTACCGTGAAGCACAGACAGAACTGCTTATCTGTGTTGACCCAGTGGGAACTGTAGACCTCCATTAAAGCATGTGACAGTGACATGGGGCCGAGCCTATGACTTCTTCTATCTCCCTACTCCTCTGCCCTGGGGGCCTGGAGTATATTACACACACTCCATGAGTATTGGAGAAATTGAACTGATTGCTGCCTACATGTTGTGGTCATTTTAGATATGGCACTGGTAAGACAAGGTCATATGTTACTTTACATTGTGTATAGCTTGTTTCTGAATCCTCAGAGAAGGTCAAGCTGATGAAAAATAGCACTTTAGAAACTAGACCTTATTAAGACTTATTCGTATATGTATCAGTCACCGAGCACTGTGATAATGCTGAGTAACAATCCCAAAACTCAGTCGCTCAAAGTAACAAGCATTAATTTGCTCATCAGCCCACGGGGCAGTGTTTTCAGCTAGTTTCAGCCGGGTGGTAGTCCTGGTTTGGCAGTGCTCACTCACACATCTGTGGTTGGCTGATGACTCAGCTCTGCTGTCCATGACTCTCATCTTCTTGCTGGTGCTAAAGGCATGCTCTACTCATGGTGAAGGCAGAAGGGCAGGACACCAGCAGCAGAAACACACAGGCACTTTTCAAGCCCCTCTTATGACCCACTTTCCCATAACCCATTGGTAAAAGCAAGTCAAGGTCAGAGTAAAGAGCACTGCAAAGTCCTATGCCCAGTATCTTGGCTACAGGGAAGGGTGAAGATCCAGAACGATGCATGAGTCACTCTGCCACACAAGGGGTCAACAGATCTGTGCTTCTCTCTCTCGCAGGAAACCAGAGAGTATGAAGTTTCCATCTAGAGAGAGCTCCACGTGAGAAGGGAACTTACAGATACAAACTCAACTACAACCTCCTCGAGAAATTCATCCAGAGACTATGTGGCATTTGATGGAAAGCCCAGAGTGTCGGCTGTCTTTTCTTTAGACTCTTTACTGAAGACTTAACTGTTTTCTTCACTGTATTTATTATATTTAAAATCGAAATAGGTGTGGTTGGATGTATTGCAGCTGCAGCCAAATTAGTGGTACAGCCTCAATCCTGAAGGCAGGTGGAGGACCTGTAAAATAGCAAACACAGCAGTAGAGGGAAGAGGAAAAAAAAAAAAAAACGGCAACAGGCTGTTTCTCCTATCAGCAATGCCATGCTACGGCTGCATCAGATCGTGTGCACCTTCAGGATCCACGCCCATGCTGTTTTTCGTACAAATCTAAGTCCCAAGATTAGGTTGGAAAGGGTATTTCTTGTTGGATTAACTTGGGTTGAAATTTAGCACGGAGACTTAAACAGCTCTACTCCAAAACCAGTCTGTGTTCTCCCTTCCATTTGCCCCAGCTTCTAAAAGAACCTGCCCCATCCCCTCCCTCCCATGGCCCCTCGGAAGGCAGCAAAGGTGTTACATAAATATTCTCTTTCACCACCCTGGCCTCGCTGGATGCTGGCAAACTAAGAAAATATTTTCTTTCTATAAAGGTGACAGATGACAAGGAAAGTTTTCAGAGAAGATGGGAGATCTGAGAGTTCCAATGAAGAAGTGGATGAGGGGGAAAGCTGGCTAAGGGAATCGAGAGAATAAAATGTTCTTTTCCGTGACACTCTTTCAACGGTGAAAGAGCAGGTAATTTATGCTCCAAGGGCCAGAATCGATCACCTTGTTCAGCAAGGCCACCCTCAAGCTGTGATGATAGATCTGTAGTCTTTGCAGGCGTGAGCGGCACCGCCCATAGTGTTAAGAGGTTTTGGGTTGCAGGGGGAGAAATCCAGGGGTGAGCTCTGTTTCCCTCCCGGGGTGCTGCACTGTCAGAGCCCTCAAACTAGGGGAGACTCAAGTGCACTGTCACTGTAAAAGGTGGCACCTTCAGAATACACTTGCAATCAAGTATTTTGGAGGGAGGGAGGGTCCTATGAGCAGAAACTACTTTTCTGTTCTCTGAAGCTCTGCCCGGATGTTGGATGGTGGCGTGAATGCTTGACCGTAGAGGTGTCGAGGAACAGGCACGGGGGTCTTAAAACCACGACGGCATCCACATCACACGATTTGAACTACAGTGAGGAGAGAAGGAGGAATTTTAGGCCAGAAGGGAACTCTTAGCATCTCATTAATCCTGCATCCTGGTATTTTATCAGAGTCCTTTCACCTCAACCCAGTAGGACTGATGAGTGTGTGATTATCTGGAAGATTCTTTTCTAAATATAGGTGCAAAGAGAAGGCAAGGGGTGAGGATGCTTGGAAGGAAAAGTGCATGTGAGGCTAATTCATGTCCCTAGCGTCAGCCAGTGGCTCGGAGAGGCGCACCGGCCCAGTGGCTTTTGCGGTCCTCTTTGGAGCCTTCCCGTGCTCTCTAGAATTGTTTTAAATCAGCTGGTTTTCAAACAAGACCTTTCTGGCTGCTATGCCTTTGGGAGAATGGCTGGGAGTCCATGTTTTGGTAGCTTGCTTAGGAAGCATCTGAAACAGAATACAGCACTTGGCTTTGTGCGTGCACGCGCGCACACACACACACACACACATCCTCTCCTCCCAGCCGGGACCGTGGACCTCAATCTTTGGGGGGGGGGTCTGAGGCCCAAATATTTTCCTTCTGCCAGAAAAGAATCCTGCACATCTGTTCCTTCAAGCATGCATTCATGCTGCACAGCAAGAGATCATAAAAGGCTGCTTTCCAGCTGCCCAAAGCCCACCCCATTTTATGAAAGAACCAGAGGAGAAATGTTCCAGACCATTAGTGAGCAATGTCATGTCTGGAGAAAGACCAGCAATGCAAATAATGCAAACTTTTTTTTTGAAGGCAGAATCAAATCTTTGCTTTTATATCTATTTGATGCTGATTCTAACCCTAACCCTGGGTCATCCAGAATGAAGACCTCTATTAATGATATTTAATTTTAGAACATACTGTGGTTACGTGAACACTAAATATTTGCCTTTCATAAAGACTGACAAAATATAAAATCTTTATTCTAACCCTGTTCCCTAAAACTGGCCAGGCCATGGCCCAGGAGTTCTTATTGGCTGTTGGATGGGGTAGAGAGGTGTTGATTTTTCTTTTTTTTTTCCAGGATTCCAATGTCTTAGTTCTGTCCTAGTCATACAGCACCTGTGACCATGTTTTAAAAGTTTGTTTTAGTCAAAAGATGGATCATGCAAGCTTGACAATGTACAGTGTGATTGAAAAGACAGGTTGGTGTCTATTCTTCTTTTTGAAATACCTGAATGTGTCTTTGTAATATGTAAAGGTAAAACAAATCATAATAATCGTGCCAAAAATTTACCAGGCATCTCATTTCAGCTCATGTCATGTCTGTTTTTAATAAGCTCAATGTTAAAACCCGCTGGGATTAAATATTTTTGAACAGGATACAATCTTGAGAAACTTGAGAACAGACTGAACCTTCCTACAAGCTTCTCTTTGTAAAACATCGGGGAAATACGTTTACAGAGATTTCGAGCTTCAAAGAATGCATGTGATGGTGCGTATTACATGCTAATTCGTATAAGCTGTATCTGCCAGCTACCACCCTGTGCTTTAAAAATGCACACACTCAACCCTCTTCGGCTTGGGACTCATCTTTCTGCTTTTTTTTGGTGGTAGAGGGTAGAATTATTTAGCCAACATAAGTATTCTGGTTGCTACTTGATGGCCATCCTTATTTAGTTCCACGGACATGCTTTAAAAATGATCTTTTGAAGCCAGCTCCTTGGAGAGCCTGCAGAACCTCAGGCTGATAGCTTTGGAAACTGCCAAACAGCCCAGCAGGAAACAAAGTGGCTACGTGATCCAAATGGTTGTATAAGCAGACGGATGGGACTGGGCAAATACGTAGGTAGATGTAGGCTGAGCGTGAGCCTTGGGCAAAAATGACCTTTCTTTTGGTCAAGCCAAAGGGTATGACTTTCCTATGTTTTTGAGGTCGCTGGGTCATTTGAGGTCACGTTTTATTGAGTTGTTCGGAACCCCCAAAGGTAGGCTTCTCCTGGGAAGTTTTCATTTCCATTTTATGCCCAAATAGAATTAAATGCAAAACAAACTTTCTAAGCTAGAATAATGAAATGAAGTCATTTTCCACTTTGTATATATTGATGCTAATAAAAGAAATGAAAAAGAGTCAAAGCTATGGGGTTTTTGTTACAAACGCTCCAGGCTGGCTCTGAGTGGAATGTTTCCAGTTTCTGGGGATTCGGCTGGAATGACACCTACTGAGACTTTGAATGCCAAGACAGGACTGCCAACTCGGGAATGGTTCCAGGAACATTTGGGGAATGTTTGGAACAAGACACGTCCACTGCTATCATCACATACCACCATGCAGGACATACCAGGAGCATCAGTGTCCGAGGACAGGAGAGCAGAGATGCTCCAGTTCAAGCAGACAGCAAATTCTCCGTCCTTTTGTTCTCTTCAGGCCCTCCGTGGGTTGGAAAGATGCCCATCTGCCCTGGTGAGGGTGATGATCTTTACTCAGTTTCCCAATTCAAATGCTAATCCCTTTGGAAACACCCTCACAGACACACCTGAAAATAATGTCTGGCCAGCTATCTGGTCATCCCTTAGCCCGGTCAAATTGACACATACAATTCACCATCACTGGCCTGTCTCCATTTGACAAAGAAAGCAATCCTCCAGGTGGTACCCAGAAGAAAGTAGAAAAATCGTGAGAGATGACCACAAGCAAGGATATGAGCCAGGAATGACAAGTGCAGGGATAAGCCAGGTGCGGCTGTGGTTAGGGGTGGGCGGTCAAGGATGTGATTTTAAGCTGGGACGGAAAGGAGAGTAAAGCCATACGGGGATGTTTGGGGAAGCTTCGGGGCAGAGGGAGGCCAGTGGGAGCTTGTCCCCTTTGAGGGACAGCCCGTGTGGCTGGAGGGTGGAGAGGGGGTTGCGTGGTGGGAGGGGGGCAGAGAGGCCGAAGGGGGCAGGCCGCATGTATGTAGGGAGGGAAGGGATAGGACTGGACTTTGTGTTTAATGCTCCCTCTGGTGGCCACGTGGGGAATCCAATCCAAAATTTGGGTAATTTTCAAGGATTAGGGGGAAGGGGGCTCCAAGCTCGCCTTATCATCTCAGGGACAACTCACTGTAAACGGAGAACGGGGTGTGGGAGGCACGTAGGGCAGCATCCTGGGTGGACGCCGGGCGTGCTCCTTCCCTGCAGCTATCCAATCATCTTCCGTTATAAAATGAAGGGGTGGGGCTTCTGATAGGTTTCCTGGGGAGAAGTTTCACCAGTGGGGCGGGGCCACTGGCAGGACCAGGGTGGGGCTGAATCATCCATGGGCCTGTCACTCAAAATCAGCTCTGGAACGGAGGAGATTCCGAGGAAGGACAGACAAGGTGAAGAAAGAAGACGGAAAGGCAGAGGGTGCCCGGGATGCTTTCGGAAACCAAGATTCTGTTTCCCAGGCCTGGCTGCCTACAAGTTTAGAACAAGAGTGGAGAGACAGAGCTTCCCCTGAGACCATGAACCCACCCGCACTAGTAAATGTGCTTCAGACAAACGGAGCAGAATGGGCAGCCCTGGGCCAGGGAGAACAATAAAGCAGTGACCAAAGCGATCCCTGCCAGGATAACATAGTAATAATCATAACAATCATGGTAATAGTAGCTGGCGTTCGTTGGCTGCTTGCTAGTTCTTTTTGTTTTGTTTTCTACATTTTAAACACACTTTCTCTTGTAGAATAGTTTTAGATTTCCTAGTTATTTGATGCCCTTTAATATCTCATTTACTCCTGTGAGTAAAATTATTATCATTCTCCTCTTACAGATGTGACGTCTGAGGCTCAGAGAGGCCAAGTCACCTGCCCAAGTCCACATAGCTCATCCATGAGGGAAGGGGACCCGGGAGGCCCGGCTCCTGGTCGATGTCCCGGGTAGGAGTGCCTGAGCCAGCCTGAGCAGTGCTTCTCCCTCCCGGGGCGCCCAGAACCCAAGCAGGCTCTGATCCTGTGGACGCCCTGAGCTCAGGGACTCTGCCTCACTTGGCTTTGTCCTGGGAGGTGTTTGGCTGCGTTCAGCAGTAATGAGGAGCTGGAACTCTGGGTTTGAATCTTGACTCTGTCAACGATTAGCAGCGTATTGGAGTGAGGGACCCCAAGAGGGAGGAGTCGCCTTTCTATGTCACTGTGAAACTCCTCGCTATGGGGCTTCTAAATCCCTGCATAAAAGAGGAAGGAAAAGTTACTAACTGTCCTAAAAGTGATGGAATGTTGGGGCAGACAATATCCAATATCTGTTTCTCTTCTCTCTGCTAATGGAACCCTAATTTTGTTCAGAGCAGCCATGAACCCATCTTCCAACAACGGGTCATGGCTGGTTTCAATTATGACAATCCTGTTACCCAGTTCCCCAGCCTCCCTTGCTGTTAGGGTTGATCCTCTGACCCATTCTGGTCAACAAGCATTAGCTGAAGTTGGCTCTGTGTGTGTGTGTGTGTGTGTGTGTGTGTGTGTGTGTGTGTGTGTGTGTGTGTTGGTGGAAAGGGAGGGTTGCCCTAAAAAAGTGTTTGCTTTCCTGATAAAAGGGGACAGACACAGCTGCTACAGCACCAGCCCCCTTTTCTCCTTTCTGAACCCAGTCATGATACTTCAGGACTTGAGTGTTCATCTTGCAATGGAAGAGTTCAGCGTGAGGACAAAAGCAAGCCACTAAGAATGGACACTAAGTGGATAGAAAACCCTGGCCCGCTGATGGCACCAGCATCAACCTACCTGTCCCAAGTGTAAAGCATAATAATGCATGAAACCAGCTCCATAAATACAGGTGATGGTTCTGTATATTCTGCAACAGTATAAACAGAAGAAATATTTCACCAAAGTGGAATCTAAAAGCAAAGATAAGGTATGAATGACACTTTCTGGAAAGTTCTATCAACTTTTCAGCTCTTGTGCCCCCACGAACCTCCCATTCCAAGTTTCTCTCCCTCCCTCCTTTCTCCTCCCTCTGCTCCCCACTCTTTCTCTCTCCATGTTATAACTCTGTCCAAGATTTACTAACCCTCTACCCTAAAAGATGGCGTAGGATAGAAAAAGTAGTTTCGACATGAATTTCATGGCTTACAAGTTTTAAAGACCTACTTTTCATTTCCTTACATTTCCAGTATAAGTTTTTATTTGCACTCAACTAAAAAATTCCCATTTTAAAACAATGCTGTTAATACTACTGTTTGCAACATGGTTGCCTGGCACATATAGGCATTCTTAAATATTTGTGGAGAAATTAATATCAACCAAACAGGGAAGCCCGAGGTATGGCCAAGGTTGCCAGCGTCTGAGTCCCTTTCAACCACCAGATGGCAGCCTCAGCCACACTTCACTGCCTCACAAGGTTTATTCCTTTTGGACAAAGTCATCTGATGAAATGGATTGTTTCTGATACAACAGTTTTCAATTTGGAGGATGAGTGGACTGCCCTTGACTCTTGACAGAGAAAGAGAAACTAACATCATTGGTACTTCCTCCTTGCCCATGAAATAGATCCAGGCAGAAGGTGTTATGGTTAAAAAACGGGCTCACTTTGGACCAGGGGCTCACATAGTGTAGGCCTCAACCACTCTAAGTCCACAGAAGACTTAAAGAATCGAATTTTTACTGATGATGGTCTCTCAAGGGAACTGAGTGAGAGGCACATCACCCAAGGAAACTTCCTTAAAATTCTCTGTCCCCAATTCTGTCCTCAAGAGTCTCACATTCCTGGGCTCCTGTTCTAATCTCTCTCCCTCTCCAAACTTCAGTGCTCTCCCACTTACAGAGCTGGGGCCCCCTGCTCACTACCCCCACCCCCTACCCAGACAGCTTACTTCTTCCCACACAGGGTTGCCAAATTTAAAAAATAAAACTATAGGACACCCAGTTAAATTTGAAAATCAGATTTTGAAAAATATGTGTAAATCTGTAGTATAAGTTCTGACCCCATGGGCACCTGACTACCCTCTGGCCAATCAGAGGTTCCATGATTAGTTCAGAGATGGTCACATGACCCAAGCTGGGCCAGTGGGAGAGTGCAATGTTTGGGATACACTTATGCTAAAATTTATTTGTCCTTTATGTGAAATCCAAATTTAACTGGGCATTTTATCTACCAACCCTACCTCCCTCTTCTATAAAAGCAATATATGCCTTTTCAATTTTCCCTAACCCCCAACCTGCAGGCCAATCTTCAACCTTCTTAGAAGGCAGGCTTCCTCTTTACATTTTTGTTTGTGTGTGAAATATATATGTGTATAAAAATAGCCCACTGGACTAGTAAGCAAGCTAATCACCTTTTCAAGCCCTCTAGTCCCACATCATTAAAATATTAATATTCACTGTTTGATGGGTGTCCTTCCACACCACTCCCCTTGCTCATAAAAACACAAAGTTTTTAGTTTTCCTCAAAAAAAGAAAAAATTCTGCACCTTGCTTTTTTTTATCGAGAGAGAGAGAGAGGGGACATATCTATCCCAGACATCTCACCAGGTCATTGCACAAAGCTCCAGCTTATTATTTTAAAGCTGAGTTATAGCCCATGGTGTGCGACATAATAATTTATTCCACTTATCCCACAGAAATACAAGGCACCGGGGAGAGGATTTTTGTACAAGGTTGTTTATTGCAGCAGAATGTGTTGTGTCAAAAGCTAAAAAGAATGCCAAGGACAATCAGTAGGGAACCATTGTGCTTATTTATCTGAAAGGCTTTGCCAGCAGTTCCAGAATCCCTCTTTTCTTATCAGTTGGGCTCTAACCCACGGTACTGTGGGATTCCACCTGCAGGGAGGCTCTTCTACCTGGACCTCTTCTCTACAGTGGATATTTATCCACTCTGCCTCAGTTCCCCGCCCCCCCCCCCCACCAGAGTCCCTCCTTCCTGAATTTCAACTATTTTCTACTGGAGGATTCTCTGAGCGGTTTATATAATCAAAATGATTTCATCAAATTATGTTGCAAGAACCATACTTTTATCCCCAAATCATGGCAACCAGCTGTATGTCTCTTTAGGAAGACCCTGGTATATTTTGGTCTACATCCCAACATTTTCCAAAAGGAAGGTCCCTTTTTCGTGGCGGGCACTCCACATGCTGGTTGTAATGGAAATCTAGGCTCCCTTCTTTTAGTAACAGCTCCTCCATTTTACTTTGGGGAACCACGAGAGAGAGGGGACCTCAGTCCACGTGCTTGGGTGGAGCCACCCTACCGCCTGACTCTGAGCACGTGACCACAGCCTGGCAAATCAGATTCCAGAATTAGCTCAGAGATGGTCACATGACCCAATCTGGGCCAATGGGAAACAGGCTCACTCTGTGTGGGAGTTACCAGGCTGCTGGAGGGGTGCCAGGACCTGCCGGCAACCATCTTGCTGTCACGTGGGACAAGCCTGGCTGTAAATGAAAAAAGACCAAGAAAAACAAATCCCAGAAATGGAAAAAAAGAGATTCCTGGTGACGTTGCTGAGGCTCTTGGATCCAACTGGACTGAAAGTCAGACCCACTTCCTCTTGCCTTTGCAATCATATGAACCAAAACTTCTCTTTGGGATAAAGCCAATTTGAGTTGGGTTTCTGTTCCTTGAAACTAAGAGGTATATTACTAATGGACTATTATTTGTATGTCGGGTAATTGAGAAAATATGTCTTGTGTAGGTGCCTCTCCCCCCAAACACACACCTGCAGTCATATTCACAAAGCATCTATATACATCTGAAAATTTGTAATATTTGTGTAGCGTACCGACAATTCTATATTTAGGAATAACTCACATACCGAATGTCAAGACCCACAGGTAAGAATCAAATACTCTACGTGGCTTACAGGGCATCTGGACGCGCTAGAGGGATATACCTGGGAGCAGTTCTCAGCCAATGAGGGATGGAGTTGAGGGATTACCATCCCAGCTCTTACTTCCCTTGGGAGGAACAACTGTGAGGTATGTTCTATGCTGTCCCCAGAGTTCCCAGTGCTTAATAACAATAATAAGACTTTTTATGGTCTTCCTTCCCTTCTGAGGTTTACTTACCCACTGTCCTTTGGTGCTTCCTGGTATCACCTCCCAAACGACCACTTTTAGTGGCATCTTAACTCAGGGTCTGCTTCTGGAGAGCGCCCACCAGGAAAGCTACATCCAGATGCAGGAGAACCAGAGCTCACTCCCACCCCCAGGCTAAGAACCCCCGTTCCAGAGGACGTGACACATCCATCAAGTGGTGCCCACTGCAAGGCAAACTGACACGGTGTGTTAGCGACTTCAGAAAAACAAACCAAACTTACAAAACCGTAATTCCTTGCACCGGATGTTTTCACTACACATCAGATGCTGAATTTCTGAACTCTGCTCATTCCCGTGTCCCTAGGGCACAGGCAGGCTGTGCTTTTGGGGCCATGATTTGTTGCTTCCTGCCAATTCTGCCCATACCCCAGTATGTGAAAACTCCTACATTTATGTGGAAGGGACTTCCTCCTGTTTAAAGTCTACTCCCCTTTTCGTCCCTCTAATTTCCCTGCTCACCAGAAATCGTGAAGCAGATGCTCCTTTCTACTGAGCGTCACTGTCTGTCTCCTGTTCCTTTCAGAAGAGGAATAGAGACAGACAGGCCTGACAGTAAAGAATAGGGCTCTAGGCAGACAGCCCTGGCTCTACCACTTAATAGCCCTGGGACTTAAGCCAGTGACCTCAGTTTCCTCATCTGTAAAATGGGACTGGTGATAATAACAGCCACGCTGTCTAGTTATTAATGAGAATGAAATGAGATAATGCACATAAAATGCTTAGCACAGAAAAGTACTTGAGAAATGGAGGGTTTTGTTGCCATATTTAAGACTGTAGCTACAGGCTAGCAGTCTTAAATATTTGTTGAATGAATGAATGAATGAAGTTAACAGAGAACCCCAAGGTAGAGTCATTGACTCTTGCCATTCCCAGAGGCCCTGGGGTCCTTGCTCTCCCACTCACTCTCATCTAAGTGAGGGGAGTAGGTGCCCTGCCCTTGGAAGAGCCCCATGCTTGGTTTAATGATCAGCTGTCAAGGTCTTGATAATTTTTGAACAAGGCGCCCCATGTTTGCATTTTGAAAATTATGTGCCCGGTTCCAGGCTGTCGGTATCTCCCAGGGTCTTCCCAAAGTTGTGTCCTATGAACAAGCATTGAGTACCTAGGAGAAGGATCTACTTTGGAGCGGAAACTGGTGGGGAAAAAAGCTAGTACAGAACCAGATCCATAAACCTCCAACATAGCCTGGATACTGGGCTGGGATTCAGGGCTTCCACAGGCACGAGATTATTGCTAATTTGGCGCTCCACCTGCTGGAGGAAAAATACAGGAGACAGAAATGGGGAAAGGTCCTCACTGGCTAATCAGATCCCTCCCGCCCCCTCCCACCTCCTTTCTCTGCTCCCCTCAGCCTTTCTCTCCTCTGTTTCCTTTTTCCCTCTAATCTTTGTCTCCTCGCCTCAAGTTCTCCCTGCCCCCGCTCTTTCTCTCCGTTTTCTTGCCTCTCTCTTTTCTTTCTCTTTAAATTAACAAATGTCCTCTTCTCTTCCTCTTTCTGTCCTCTCTCTGTCCTTCTGATTCTTTCTGTCTCTTTGTCTCTGTCTCTTTCTTTTTCTCTCTGCCTTTCTCTGTGTTTCTGCTTCTGTCTCTCTCCCTCTCTGCTTCTGTGTGTGTCTGTTTCCCTCTGTATCTATCTCTTTGTTCCTCCCTCTGTTTCTCTCTTGGTCTCTGTCTGTATCCCACCCCCGTCCCCACATCATCCCGGCACCAGCTCCATCTCCCAGGGACCAGATTGTCAGGCTGCGCACATCTTGGGCTGCCCGGAAACCTGCCTTACACAGCCATCGCTGAATTTCTCCGGTGTCCACCGCTGTTAAAAATATCTTGTGACTTTTGAGATTCCAACAAAAAGAGCACATACACAAACCTCATTCCTAAGCTTTGTGATTTTGAAAGACACACAACTGGAGGGTCTGGGAGGCCCCTGGAGGTCCCGATGGGTGTTGCCCCACACCCAGTCCTCCGGCTCATCCCTTCCCACCCCCACTGTAGACTCCGGAGGTGAGCTGAGGTGGTCACAGTTTTGTTCTCTGGAGTCTGTCAATGTGTGCAGCAGATGTGCCCAGCAGTTGCTTCTAAATCCTGCTGAGCCATTTGCCACAAATCCCTCTTTTGTCACAATTTAGCTGTGAGTTTAAGAGAGTGACAAGAGTGGGGAAAGGGGGAGGAGATCTAGGCTGTGAAAGGATCCTGGGGAGGTGTTAAGAGCACAGCGGGAGAGCCAGACATCCCTAGGTTCAAGGCTGGCCAGACACATAAGGTCTGGGTAACCTTGGGCAGAGCGACAGCTAACAAGTGGTAAGCACTCACAATGTGCCTGGAGTTGTGATAAGCTCTGTAGAGATGTTCTCATTTAAGCCTCCCAGCAACCTTGTAAATGACAAGCCAGTATAGATAAGGAAGCTGAGGCTCAGAGAGGCTGGGTAACTTGCCCAGTGTCACACAGCTAAGTGGTCACCCTTCAAACAGTCCGATTTCTGAGCCCAGTGCCTGGAGATCTTTGGGGGAGGGTGGTTTCTGGGAGCTCCCTCCCAGTGCCCTGGCCACCACTGTAGTCCCCATGGGACTGTCTTGTCCATCACAGACCCGTCTCTGGGGACTGTGTAGCTGCCTCCCCCCGATCAGCCCCCACTCCCCCACTCAATGGAATCCATGAAGTCTCTGCAAATGTGGGGACCCAAAGGACCCTGGTTGTCAGGAAAGATGAGTGAGTAGAGGGCATTTCCTGCAGGTGTTGGGGGAGAACGGGTCGGTTTCCTGAGCATCCAGAGCTTCAGCCAGCAGCCTCCCAATGCTTGTCCCTAGGCCACTAGAAAAGAGGAAAGAATGCGTGGAGAGTTAAGCAACTCTCCCCAGGAAACACCTCTTCACTCTTCAGACAGGCTCTCCTCCAGGGAGGGCAAGATGGCCAGCAATGTAAGACATTTTTCCTTTTCACGTTTGAATATTTCTGAAATCAGGGTGTATCTGACAAATGATGCCCTTTCATAACTACTTGGCAGTACTCTCTTTACAGTGAGTCCTACAGTCAAAAGAGGTAGCCTTCTATTCCATGAACTGCGGTAGCACAAAGGCTGGCTCTCATTGGCCCAAGTGGATCACGTGCCTCTCGTTGGCCAATCACTGCAACTCTGGTTGTTACGCCTTAGTCAGGTGCACCTCTGGTGTTAGGGATTGCGGTCAGCGTCTCCGAGCCGGAGGACCAAAGGAGGAACGGTGGTTTCTGAGAAGAAAATCAAAGTGTTGCGGCCAGAAGAGACAGCTGTGGATTCCGGGCAGGTAGAAACAACTGCTGCCTCCTCTACCTAGAGTCATCTTGAGATTCGGTAAGAATATGTGCATGGAACAGTGGGCCCCTACTACGCGCCTAGTACTCTTGTCTGCTATTATTATTTAAAATGTTAAGTTGAGATGTTTCACCTGAACCTATTCAGGCTTTTAGACAAAACTCCCAGTTTACAGAAAATACACAAGATGGACGAACGGGTTAAATGACACCACCAGGAACTACTCCGGCAAATCCAAATTGTTGAAGCTAAGCGGACGGTACACAGGTGTTCTGTGCTTTGTGTTCTTTTTTTAAACTTTTCCATGTGTTTGGGAACGAGCACATGGAAAAGGTATTTAATGAGGTATTTCACACCCTCTAGGATAGGCATAATTTTAAACAGAAAATAGTAAGTGGTGGCGAGGATGTGGGGAAATTGAACCCCAGTATAACCACTGTGGAGATAGTTGGGCAGTTCTTCAAAAAGTTAAACATTGAATTATAAGATGCAGCAATTGCACTTCTAGGTAATATAGGCCCAAATGAATTGAAACCAGGGACTCAAACCAGTTCTTGTACGTGGATGTTCATAGCAGCACTATTTACAACAGCTTAAAAGGTGGAAACAACCCAAATACCTATAAATAGACAAATGAATAAACAAAATTGGTGCATCTATACAATGCAATATTATTCACCTTAAAAAGGAATGAAGTACCGACACATCCTACAACGTGAATCAACCTTGAAAGTATTATGCTAAGTGAAAGAAGCCAGACTCAAAAAGTCACATATTATACGATTTCATTTATGTGAAATATCCAGAATAGGTAAATACATAGAAACAGAATGCAGATTGGTGGTTGCCAGGGGCTGAGGAGGGGGTGGGGTGGGGCAGTAATAGCTTAATAGGTGTGAGGTTTTCTTTTGCGCTGCTGAAAATGATTTGGAATCAGATAGAGATGGCATTGCACAACATTGTGACCGTACTAAATGGCAGTGAACTGCTCGCTGTAAAATGGTTAATTTTATGTTAGGATGTGAATTTCACCTCATTTTTAAAAATTGGTGGGAAAATAGAATTAAATATATAAAAAGTCCTCCCAGTAACTATCCACAGGTCAGTAGGGAAATGAGTCAGGAGAAGAGAGGCAGTCAGTAAAAGGTGCAGTAAATAAGTGCATAACTTGCTTAATGAAATTCTCGGGACTTCCCTGCTGGCGCAGTGGTTAAGAATCCGCCTGCCAGTGCAGGGGACACGGTTCGAGCCCTGGTCTAGGAAGATCCCACATGCCACGGAGCAACTAAGCCCGTGAGCCACAACTACTGAGCCTGCGCTCTAGAGCCCACGAGCCACAACTACTGAGCCTGTGTGCCACAACTACTGAAGCCTGTGCGCCTAGAGCCTGTGCTCCGCAACAAGCCACCGTAATGAGAAGCTCACTCACCACAACGAAGAGTAGCCCCCGCTCGCCACAGCTAGAGAAGGCCACGCAGCAACGAAGACCCAACACAGCCAAAAATAAATAAATAAATAAATTTATAAAAAAAGAAATTCTCTTCCACCTGGGAACCCTTGGAGCCAGTGTAGACACACACCCTAACCTCCCCATTCCAAGTGGCGAGAGAGCAGAGATAATTGTCCCTCATCTCCCTTCAGTTGGATGACGGCTGCTCTCAGAGTTTGTTGATTCCCTGACACACTGGCCTGTCACCTGTGTCAATAGCTGGGGCGCTCCAGAGAAAGCCTGCAGGACAAGGAACACAAGTGCAGAGAAATGGTAAGAGCCTTGAGGATACGTGGCATCTCCTGCAGATTCTAAGTTGAGCATATCTGACAAGGCAAACAGAGGTCTTTCTTCTGTGGCCAAATGGCTGATAAAATCTAGAGCAAAATAAATATAACAGTTTCTCCTTTTGCATTTGTGAGAGTGGCAAGGTGTTTGTTGAATCTCATTGAGGATTTCTTTTTTTTTTTTTAAACATGCGCCACACCCAGCTCCTTAGGAAGCTGGAGAGGGAGGTCACCAGCTCTCCTGCTGACAGTGCCCCATACCTAGCCCACCTGTAATTAGACTTTTACAGGTGGGGCACACACCTACCAGGAATGTCTCCCCAAATCCAGCAGAATCTCAGGGTCTGTGAGAAATGTATGCCCCTCTTTCTCCCCTACATGCAACTATGTAAAAACCATGAATTTTAAAAAATTTACAATGTTGTGTTTAATTTCTGCTGTACAGCAAAGTGACTCAGTTATACATATATATATATTATTTTCCATTATGGTTTATCACAGGGTATTGAATATAGTTTCCTGTGCTATACAGTAGGACCTTGTTGTTTATCCATCCTATATATAATAGTTTGCATCTGCTAACCCCAAACTTCCAAACCTTCCCTCCTCAACCCCCTCCCCTTTGGCAGCTCACAAGTCTGTGAGTCTGTTTTTGTGTTGTAGATGTTCATTTGTGTCGTATTTTAGATTCCACGTATAAGTGATATCATATAGTATTTGTTTTTCTCTTTCTGACTTCACTTCATATGATAATCTCTAGGTCCATTCACGTTGCTGCAAATGGCATTATTTCATTCTTTTTAATGGCTGAGTAATATTCCATTGTATATGTGTACCACATCTTTTTTATCCATTCATCTGTCGATGGACATTTAGGTTGTTTCCATGTCTTGGCTATTGTAAATAGTGCTGCTATGAACATTGGGGTGCATGTATCTTTTTGAATTATAGTTTTGTCTGGGTATCTGTCCAGGAGTTATATGATTTCTGGATCATATGATTGCTGGATCATATGGCAACTCTATTTTTAGTTTTTTTGAGGAACCTCCATACTGTTTTCTATAATGGCTGCACCAATTTACATTCCCACCAACAGTGTAAGAGGATTCCCTTTGCTCCACACCGCCTCCAGTATTTATTATTTGTAGATGTTTTAATGATGGTCATTCTAACTGGTGTGAGGTGGTACCTCATTGTAGTTTTGATGTGCATTTCTCTAATAATTAGCGGTGATGAGCATCTTTTCATGTGCCTGTTGGCCATCTGTAGGTCTTCTTTGGAGGAACGTCTATTTACGTCTTCTGCCCATTTTTCTATCGGATTGTTTGTTTTTGTTATTGAATTGTAGGAGCTGTTTGTATATTTTGAGAATTAAGCACTTGTTGGTCACATCATTTGCAAATACGTTCTCCCAGTTCGTAGGTTGTCTTTTCATTTTGTTTATGGTTTCCTTTGCTGTGCAAAAACTTGTAAGTTTGATTAGGTCCCATTTGTTTATTTTTACTTTTATTTCTATTGCCTTAGGAGACTGACCAAAGAAAACATTGGTATGATTTATGTCAGAGAATGTTTTGCTTATGTCCTCTTCTAAGAGTTTTATGCTGTCTTGTCTTATATTTAAGTCTTTAAGCCATTTTGAGTTTATTTTTGTGTATGGTGAGAGGGTGTGTTCTAATTTCATTGATTTACATGTGGCTGTCCAACTTTCTCAACACCATTTGCTGAAGAGACTGTCTTTTCCCCATTGTATATTCTTGCCTCCCTTGTCGAAGATTAATTGTCCATAGGTGTGTGAGTTTATTTTTGGGCTTTCTATTCTGTTCCATTGATCCATATGTCTGTTTTTGTGCCAGTACCACACGTTTCGATGACTGTAGCTTTGTAATATTGTCTGAAGTCTGGGAGGGTTATGCCTCCTGCTTTGTTCTTTTTCCTCAGGATTGCTGTGGCAATTCTGGGTCTTTTATGGTTCCATATAAATTTTAGGATTATTTGTTCTAGTTCTGTGAAAAATGTCATGGGTATTTTGATAGGTACTGCATTAAATCTGTAGATTGCTTTGGGTAGTATGGCCATTTAAACAATATTAATTCTTCCAATCCAAGAGCATGGGATATCTTTCCATTTCTTTGAATCATCTTCGGTTTCCTTTATTAATGTTTTATAGTTCTTAGCAATAAGTCTTTCACCTCCTTGGTAAGGTTTATCCCTAAGTATTTTATTTTTTTGATGTGATAAAAACCGTGAATTCTTAAAGCAATGAACCCAATCTGAAATTTCCTAGCAAGACACACTAAGGTTCTTGGGAATGAATTCCACAAGGCAGGAAATGTCAGCCAATAGGCAAGTCACCTACCTTACCAGAGCTGTCTCCTCTCTCTAGCCCTGTGATCACACATGTTTCGCAGACAGCAGTCACCACATCTGCTCTGCTGGTGGCTTCAAAGTGGGAGTACTGAACGACTTGGTGATGGAGAGAGGAACAGAATACAGACCTGGAATGCTGGGGGGCGGAAATGACTTTGTCATCATCATTCTGTTTCTCTTTCTTTAGAAGGTCAAGTTGGCCATGTCAGAGAAAGCCCCAGAAGGTGGTAATTTTGCCACTGACTTTAGCTGACAGACTGACACGCACTCCCCATGGTAGCTGGTTTGTGCTGAACCTGTCACCGCCTCTTCAAAACCTTGCTGGTTGCCATGGAAACAGAAAAGCACTTACTGAAAGAGCTGCTGGAAATTTCAAGTCAAGATGTCCAAAACTGTCCCTGCAATATATTTTTCGAAGACCTGATTTGAAAGAGAAACAATGGCACAACTTGGCAAAGAAGACAACGGAAGATGAATGATAATAAGAATGGCTTGGCATAATTTCTAGATCCCGACATCCTATCTCGATTTTATCCTTTTAAAAATCGGTCCCAGGGAGATATTGGGTGAAGCAGATTCAGTGATCCACGGGCTCCTGACTTGAGACATGACTTTGTGATGGACGGCAAGCCTGTTTGCTGTTCTCAGCATTTAAATCTTGACAGGACAGTGTGGCAACATAACTCGGAATATACTTGCTAAATGAACCTCTTGCATGCCAATCTACCTCCTACTCTCTGAGCTAAAAAAGAACCTTGCAACTCAGATGATTATATATCTATTTTTTAAATCCAGTCTGTAAGGCGGTAATGTGAAACGAAAGATAATGCCTTTCTTTAACCTTTGTCAGATAGGCATACCAGAAGATGAGATTTTCTTTTAAACTCCTAAAGAAGATATTCAATTAATTTTTAAAAAATAGATTCAGAAAATAATTAGACAAACTGGAATTTTGGAAATTTCTCTTATGATATAAAAAGTGTCAACTACTTCCTCCTATTCTGGCCTTTGGATTTTGTTTGGGCCATTCAAAAATGGTGGCCTTGTTCTCTTGGTTTTTCCCATGGTTCAAATAGTGGGAAACTTCTGCCTTCTCCATTTCACATGTTGGAATCGCCATCTTTCCTCCCAGTTACCCAAGGTAGAAACTTTGGAATCAACCTTGATTCCTTCTTCTCCCTCAACCCCCATGTATTAGTCAGCTCAGGCTGCCATAACAAAGTATTGGGTTGGCCAGAAAGTTCATTAGGATTTCCCATAAGATGTTATGGAATACCAATACCATAGACGGGGTGGCTTAAACAACAGAAATTCATTTTCTATTGGTTCTGGAGCCCGGAAGTCCCAGATCAGAGTACCAGCATGGTCGGGTTCTGGTGTGAGTTTTGTTCCTGACCTACAGATAGCCACCCTCTTGCTCTGGTCTCACATGGCAGAGAGGAGGGGGGCGGGGTGGGGGGAGAGGGGGAGAGAGGAAGAGACACAGCTCTGTTGTCTCTTCTTATAAGGGCATTAATCCCATCATGAGGGTCCTACCCTCATGACCTCATCTAAATCTAATTGCCTGCCAGAGACCCCCATCTCCAAATACCATCGTGTTGGGGTTAACATATGAATTGGGGGGCCACAATGCAGTGGCAAATATCTATCAGGTTCTTTTTCTCCTCTCCATCACCACTACCACTATCCTAGTTGAGATGTTTATCATCTCTTACTAAGACAATTGAAGAGCCTCCTAGCTAATCTCTCTGCTCCCAGACTTTAAATCTCTTTAAATCTACCCTCTTTAAATCTACCCGCCATGTAGTAGCCTTGTCTTCCAAAAAAGTTGAGACCAGATATTATGGTCTGGAAGCCAGATATCATGGGAAGGCCTATTGTATAAATGAGAAGTTCAAGAGGTAGATCGGACCACTCACAGTTGATGCTCTGCTTCGTGGAAAGCCTAGCCACCATCACCACAGCTGAAGTCTCCACTGCCCCCCAGTGCTGGCTTCTTCGCCTCCCCTGGAGTGAGGCTGGGATCAGACACAGCGTCTGTTGTACCTGCCATGGTAGGAGCCCTGGCAGCTCTGGTACCCAGGTCCACGAGCACACGACTCGTGAAGACTCTGATCCTCCCATCACGTCTAGACTTGGATGAAGCTCCATGTAGCAGGGCCTGGGATCTGACGTCCCCAGCAGCTTCCCAAAAGCCTACGTGGGGACTCAGTGCCCCGTGGGATAAACTTTGACCAACGAGCATTGAGAGCCAGGAGAAAACTCCTCTCTCTTCATCTCTTAGTGAACTGGTCTGAGGCACAGGGTTTCTGTACAGCCTGTTCACAAATGTCCCGTGTGATAGAGCATCTGGCTGTGCTTCTCCACAGCCTCCTTGCACTTGTTTCATCTCGTTCGGTGGCTTATGCGCTGCCCTCCCATCACCTAACTGCCCACGTGTCACTCCCTCCATATCTGCTTCCCTGTCTTCCCACTATCCCTGCCCCACAAACAAGTTCAAAGTCAGGTACCCCTTCTTTCTACTTCCACAAAAATCTGAATTATTGAAACCATTAGCTTTATTGAATGCTCCCCCATCACTCTCCCCTACTAGACTGTGAACTCCGCTGAGAGCAGGGGCCATGCTTTATTCATTTCTGTAATCCGCAACACCTAGCACTGTGTCTGGAGATTCAGTGAAGATTGGCTAAACTGAAGAGGCCATTGATGCTCACTTGGTGGGCCTAAAATAGTGCACAAGATTTCTACAGACATGACACTAAAGGAGAGTGTCCCTGGACATAGAGACAACCTGAGAAAATACCTAGATGCCAGAGTAGAGGGGATAAGCCTGGCCACGTAGGTCAGGGCTCTCTTGCAAGGGCTTGACAACCAAGCCAGTGAGTCTGCATATCTTTTCGGTAGATAAATTGGGAGCCTTTGAAACCAGGGAGTTGCTTTAGAAAGCTGCAATTGTCCATGATATATGGGGTGAGTTGGGGGAGGGGATACTGACTGGGGAATGGTGCGGATCGGAATTGCTGTGGTAGCCAAGAGAATGGGAAAGAGGGATGCTTGTGGGCGAGACAGTGGAGGTAGAGTCCACTGGGTGCAGCAAGCACTTGGGAGTGGAAGAAATCAGAGTTGGCTTCTAATATTCAAAACAAGGTCTCTGGGAGAACAGTGGGGCCAGCAATGGAAATTGTAAAGACAAGAGTCGTCTTTGGTTTGGGGTTGGGAGGCAGAGCTGAAGGAGCGTCAGAAGCATTTTCATAAAAGATGAAACTGCTGCAACACACACACACACCCCACCACCACCACCAGCAACAGTGGACAGCAAGCCATGGTGGTTCTTTCATTTTTTTTTGCCACTGCTTTTATCATGAGCAATGGGCACAGGACTAAAGTAACATTTCTGCAAATTCAGAGGGCAAGAGCCATCTGTCCTGCGATTTCTGCTTCAATGTAAGGTGAGTCAGCAGAGGTGAAAGTATTAGCTCCCCCTTTGATCTCCCTGCAAATTCCCATCTTTCCGCGTCGACCTAAACATTCATACTGTGGGCATATACTTCTTGGGGCTAACTGAATAAATTCCTTTAGGGACAGATCATGTTATTGGGGCAGGAAAGAAAGCCAAAGAGTAGTGAAGAAACAGTGAAAGTTACATAACAATAGGAAAATTCCTCTTCTACCAAGTCATTGGTCTTCTAGAAAGGAAGGCACTTGGAGGCTGCATATCCAAGAAGCTGTTATCGTTATCGCTCTCATCATCATTTTCATGTTTCAGGCGCTTAGGCGCTTACGCAGTGCCCAGCTGTGGCTGCTAATTGGCCAGTGAGTTAAGAGCATTCATAGAGCAGACTCTCGGACAGCCGGCACTAAGGGAAAGATGGAAAATAAAAGCTGCAGTCCCCGTCCCCCGAGAGTACTCTCTAACGTGAGTAATTCAAACACAGAAGATCATTTAGAAATAAGAGACTAGAGGCTATGAAGTACTGAAGAGTAAACGGCTAAAGGTTAAAATTGAGTATTTTCATAGCGTGCCAGCAAGTAGAACTCTTAGGAAGGAGTGTTTGGGGAGCCCAAGGGCATCATCTTGGGATGGAGCAGTTTGGAGAAAGTTCTCTCTTCTTTTTCATCAAGTTATTCTGGGTGGGCTTCACCAAGGTGATGTATCAAGACATACATATATAGAAGAGCTATTAAGTCGAGTGCTTGGATATCACAAAGTGATTCTGAGATAAGTGAAGGGAGGATCATTCTAGGAGGGAGAGTGATTGGGGGAAATCCAGCAGTCTCTAAGGCAAGTCCAGTGCTTCTCAGTGGAGCCCTCAAAATATCTGCACCACAACAGTCTGATTCAGCTGGTCAGGAATGGGGCCAGACAATCCCCGTTTTAACCGAGCCCCAGGTGATCCTCAGGCATCCTAAGTTTGAGAACCATGGCAAGTCTTTCTCCCCGGTCCTCCCATCCCCACCCATCCCTGTAATGGCGCTCATGTAGTCAATCATGTACGTATTCAAATATATGTACCGAGTCTCTGCTGTGTGCCATGCTCTGTTGTAGGGGCCGGAGATGCAGGAGAAAACAAAAGAGACCAAGTCCCTGCCCTCCTGGAGTGCATATCCTAGTGAGGCAGCCAAACAACAAAGCAATCAATATACAATCAATATACAATCAATATACAATCAATATACAATCAATACGCAATATGGTGATAAGCACTGCAGGGGAGCCAGGCAGGACAGTGGCTCAAGTGGACGACGGACCAAGTGCTGTTGTATATCAGAGGACAAGGAGGTCCTCTCTGAGCAGTGGCATTTGAGCAGAAACCCAGTCCTTCTAAGTGCCCTGAGACTGCTGGCTGATTTGCCCGTTCCCTGAGTTCTTCCTCATCCTCCAAATTGATTCCTTCACCAATATTGAGGGCGTCTTGTGTGCCAGTAAGATCTCTGCAGCACCTGCTGCCCAGCCTCATCAGGGTTGCTTTGTTTTCGTTCCTGCCATTCTCAGCAGTCCATGGTTCTTCACAGCCCCTCCTGATCCCCCAAGTCTCTCCCACACCCTCCCCACCCACTGTACTTCCAATCCATTGCTCTGAATTTCCATCTTCCCAAATCAACATGGTGCTCCAAACATCACACTCTGTAGGACACAACCTGCAGGGGCTAGATGATGGCTGGAGCTCCAAGGAGTAGGGAAGTCTGTGAAGAGCAGTAAACTGCGTAATCACGCCAGCTCCTCTTGTGGTTAAGCAAGATCCTGAAGGCAGCAGCCTGGATGAAAAGGGTTAAAATGTGTGAATAAGGAGGCTGGGAACAGGAGGACACCGGATACCCGCTAAACGAGACTGTATAAAGGATTCATGTCATCCCATTGAATCCTTATAGCAATACCATGAGGTTGGTATTAAGCCCATTTTGACAGGTGGACAACTGAGGCTCAGTGAGCTTAGGTAACCTGTGTCTAAGGCCACACAGCCAGTGATGGATGGAGGTGGGATTCAAACCTGGATCTGAGTCTAAAGCTCCTTGCTTTCTTCCATCAAGTGAAGTGTGAGTTTGTAAAGGAAAAAATTCTCAACAGTGCATCTTAGGTTAAGGGAAATCATGACAACTTTGCCAGATGAAGACTCAGAGGAACTTGGAATACAGCCCTTCAATTCTAGGTAGGTCATATGTGTCAACCAGCAGGTTGAGTTGATAACAATCACGTCGTGACCTGACCACGCTCCCATGCCACTGCCAGACCAGCTAGATAGAATCTGGCAGGGCTGATAAATTTCTGCCTTAGCCAGGTAGAAGCAAGGGAAAAATGCAGACCAAAAGGCAGCAAAAAAGAAGCTTGCAACAAAACAAAACAAACCTAAACTAAACCCTAAAGCATCTGGTTCAAGCTGTTGCAAATTCCCAGATGCATGAAAACCAAATTCATTAGTAAGAAATACAAAAAAGGGGAATTCCCTGGCAGTCCAGTGGTTAGGACTCTACACTCCCAATGCTGAGAGCCTGGGTTCAATCCCTGGTCAGGGAACTAAAATCCCACAAGCCACATGGCGCGCAGCCAAAAAAAAAAAAAAAATGTGAAAAAGACTTAGCTCCATGGAGCTGTCCTAAGTTCATTTACTGAGCCGGAGCTTGTAACAGGGATCAGGTGATTTCCAGTTGGGGCTCCACGGCACTCACCTCCTCCCTCTGGGAATGTGACCCGCGGCAAGGAGACTTCTGCTGTCTGCACTCTTCCAACATGCTTCTTTTTCCCTGGAATCCAGGAAATCCTGGCTACCTGCAGTGTGCAAAGGCAGCTGGCCAGGCAAGGAAGCTGGCGCCAGGTCCTGGGGGCCCCTCCCTGGAGGGAGCAAAGTTTGCCTCTCAGGTTGCAGCTGCAGAAAGAGGGAGGGGACTAGGGTGACGGGTTGGAGAGCCGTGGAGGCAGTGGTTTGGACATCAACTCGGTGAGTCATGCCCGGGGCAGCTTTTTACAGGAGTTGCAAATTCCTGTAACAGCAGATCAGGGACATCTCTCGAGGGACTTCCAACCAATTGAAAGTGCCTCTTGCTCCATCTTGGCAGTTCTGAGTCCGCATCCAAATAGCTTATCTTCAAAAGCAGATCCTGAAGTTTTTCCTTGCATGGGTCCCTGGGCTTCCTGAAACCAGGAGGTTTTTCTGCCCTGAAGTTGGAGATGTTGGGTGATAGCCATTGTCAGCAAACACTGTACCTGAGTCTGGCCCCTCATCCACATAGGGATGCGATTTCCATTTCCCGTGTCCTGGAGGGTGAACTGGGTATTTTTCTTTTGCCCCTCCAGATCCACTCCCTGGCCTTCTCCCTGTTCTCACCCCTGGGGAGGCTGACCTGTGTGGTCTCCATCAATGGGCTCCCTCTCTTGTGGTGTCCAGTTGGTAGAGCCCCAGCAGGAGACGAGAAGGCAGGCAGAGAGTGAGGTCATTCTTCCCAGCTTCCTCTGTGTGGGGTCCCACAGGCTGACAGGGTCCCTTATGGGAAGACTACAGCCCTCTCTAAACAATATCTCTATCTCTAGATTCTGGTAACCACTCTCCCTGTCCTTTCCAGCCTAAGGGGGTAACAGCTCCCCTTGTTACTAGCTCTGGGTACTGCACCATCCTTGAGGTTTCCTTAAACTCTGCCCTCTCCCTTTATCAAACCCACCTCTTTATTCTGTTCCACGACAGTGATATCCACCACTCTGTCTTCCAGCTCACTTATTTGTTCTTCTGCCTCATTTATTCTGCTATTGATTCCTTCTAGTGTATTTTTCATTTCAATTATTGTTCATCTCTCTTTGTTCTTTAAATCTTCTAGCTGTTTGTTAAACATTTCTTGTATCTTCTTGGTCTGTGCCTCCATTCTTTTTCCAAGATCTTGGATCATCTTTACTATCATTACTCTGAATTCTTTTTCGGGTAGATTGCCTAGCTCCACTTCACTTAGTTGTTCTTGTGGGTATTAAACCCACCTCTAATGACCCAGTGGGAGTGTGCCATCTCCCCACTTCTGGGCACCTGAGTGATACCAATCATTTAGGTAAAAGCCAGCTTGACCCACACCTCTTCTCCCCTGCTGTTACTGCTACTCTAACCTACCTCCGTCTACAAGGACTAATAACCAAGTGTCATTCAAGAGCCTTGGGAGCCTTTGGAGCCTTTGTGGCTGTCGAGCAGAATACATGTCAAGCCACTTAGACTAAAACCCAAGCTCCTCCTTCCCAGGGCTTAAGAAGCCTGAGCCTGCTCTCCAAACCCCTCTCCCTGCACGCTCCCTCTCCCCTCCCCCAGCCACATGGGCTTTCTGCCATTTCCTAAACATGCCAAGATTGTTCACACTTATAAGCCTTTTGCACTCACTGTTCCTTCCTCCCCTCTGCCTGCTACCAGGTCCCAAGGTTGTCAGGTTTAATCCTCACTCCTGCAAGTTCCCAGAGGCAGAAATTCATTTTTTAAAGTTTTTTTGGCATCGTTTCGTTCCGGGAGCTACAAACTCAAGTGCCTGTGGAACATGTCAGGTAACATAAACAGGGGAAGTGGCCAAGACTAATAAAAATCATTCAGCTCTCTTGGTCTGGCTTTTGTTTTCCCACTTTTGACAGAGACATGAAAGCAGAGAAATAGTTCTTACTATAAAAACACACACAGTGCAGAGTCAGTGATGGGGGCAAGTGACAGTCATCCTTGGTGCTGGGGAGCAGTAGACAGTGGGTGGTGACTGCAGCAAACCTCCTACCAGCCAGTTTGCTGTTTTGCAGAAATCAGTCCCAGTATGGCCAGAAACTGCCATTTTTCAAGAGAAGCTGGAAATCCTGGTTTGTATGTGGTGTCTCCTAATTTTTTAGGGTTGACAATTTTTTAAAATTTAAGTGTAGTTGATTTACAATGTTGTGTGAGTTTCTGGTGTACAGCAAAGTGATTTGGTTTCATATATGTGTGTGTATATATATCTATGTATACCGTACATATATTCTTTTTCAGATTCTTTTCCACTGTAATCCTTATCCTGTAATCCTGTAGGTTATTACAGGATATTGAATATAGTTCCCTGTGTTATATAGTAGGTCCTTGTTGTTTATCTATTTTATATATAGTAGTGTGTATCTGTTAATCCCAAACTCCTAATTTATCTCTCCCCACCCTTTTCCCTTTGATAACTATAAGTTTGCTTTCTATGTCTGTAAGTCTGTTTCTGTTTTGTAAATAAGTTCATTTGTATCATATTTTAGATTCCACATATAAGTGATATCATATGATATTTGTCTTTGTCTGACTGACTTCACTTAGTATGATAATCTCTGGGTCCATCCGTGTAGTTGCAAATGGCATTATTTCATTCTTTTTATGGCTGAGTAATATTCATATATATATATATATATATATATGTATATATATACCCCACATCTTCTTTATCCATTCATCTGTTGATAGACATTTAGGTTGCTTCCATGTCTTGGCTATTGTGAATAGTGCGGCTATGAACGTAGGGGTGCACATATCTTTTCGAATTAGAGTTTTGTCTGGGTGTATGCCCAGGAGTGGGATTGCTGGATCATATGGCAACTCTTTTTCAGTTTTTTAAGGAACTGCCATACTATTCTCCATAGTGCCTGCACCAATTTACATTTCCACCAACAGTGTAAGAGGGTTCCCTTTTCTCCACACCTTCTCCAGCATTTATTCTTGGCAGACTTTTTGATGGTGGCCATTCTGACTGGTGTGAGATGATACCTCACTGTAGTTTTGATGTGCATTTCTCTGATTATTAGCGATGATGAGCGTCTTTTCATGTGCCTGTTGGCCATCTGTAGGTCTTCTTTGGAGAAATGTCTATTTAGGTCTTCTGCCTTCATTTTGACAATTTTTTTTTTTTTAAAGGAATGCAAGCCTTGTTTATTTATTTATTTATTTATTTATTTATTTATTTATTTTTGGCTGTGTTGGGTCTTCATTTCTGTGTGAGGGCTTTCTCCAGTTGCGGCAAGCGGGGGCCACTCTTCATCGCGGTGCGCGGGCCTCTCACTGTCGCGGCCTCTCTTGTTGCGGAGCAAGGGCTCCAGACGCGCAGGCTCAGTAATTGTGGTTCATGGGCCCAGTTGCTCCGTGGCATGTGGGATCTTCCCAGACCAGGGCTCGAACCCGTGTCCCCTGCACTGGCAGGCAGATTCCCAACCACTGCGCCACCAGGGAAGCCCCCATTTTGACAATTTTTAAAAGCCCCTTGTGGGCCACACTGAATGTATATTCATGCTGGATTTAACACAGAGGCCACCAGTACTCAATCACTGCCGTATATTCAGTGGGCACAGCACAGAGTATATGTTCAACAATTCTGTGTTGAATAAATAGTCTTCCCAGGTGACTTCTCAGCTTCCCTCTGTTGGGAATGTAGAAAAAGTGGGTTCAGAATGAGAGGACGCTTCTCCATTCTAGCTGGGAGTTTCAAGATATGTTTGCTCCTGAGCTCAGAGGCAGCCTGGATGAATTCCATGAATATGAGACTTCTCTACCACTTGGTCTGAGGCTGATGTGGCATTGATATGGCCGTGCCTGTTTTTTAATAGTCTGCATCCATTCTGATGGTTGGTGCCATGATGTACTGGTTGTTAAACAATTTTAATATCAACCCCCACTGGGTACACAAATGGAAGGCTATATTGGTCACAGTTTGTGACCACCAACAAAGGCTCTTAGAGGTGGGAAAGGAAGCAAAACACACTCTAGTTCATTTAGAGGTTGAAGTCTATTCCTGGTTTGGTAGAGGGCTGATTCTCTTAAAGATCTTATAAACCTGCTCATGCTTCTAATGGCTGTTTTTCCATCACAGAGGCTGATAGGTTCTCACACCTACCTTCCCTGCCCAGCCAAAGCTATTCCAAAGCTTCTGGAGATTGAGGAATGACTGGTGTAGTCCAGATGAAGGCAGTGAGCCAGGTCAAGCGGGGGCTGGGTGGTGACCCAGTGGAAGACAGTGGCAGAAACAGGTGATGGCTTTGGGAAGAAATTTTAATTAATTCACTTACTCCAATGTCTAAGGCAAGCTATCTCGGTCTTCACAGCAGCAGGCTCACGTCTGGTTCTACCTATTTGCACTGTAAGCCGGAAGTTCACTGTCTGTTCAAACGCAAAAGAGATGTTAGCAGCACTTTATTGGATCAGCTCAAGGTGATTTAGATTTGTTCTTGGAATCCATTAAGCATTTGATAACGCGGAAGTGTGGCTCTGCTTTCTGGAGAGATAGAATTACTCCTCTGTATATGCTAACCGACCAAAGTGTATCATCCAATGTGATAAAGCTATTTGGAGAGATATGCAAACTCATTCCCTAGGATTTCTGACTCAGGCTTATCCTGATGTTGCTCAGAGCAAAGCTTCCTAGCTTTTTTTTTTTTTTTTAATTTTATTGAAGTATAGTTGATTCACAATGTTGTATTCATTTCTGCTGTACAGCAAAGTGATTCAGTTACACATATATATATTCTTTTTCATATTCTTTTCCATTATGGTTTATCACAGGATATTGAATATAGTTCCCTGTGCTATACAGCAGGACCTTGTTGTTTATCCATCCTATATATACTAGTTTGCATCTGCTAATCCCAAACTCCCAATCCTTCCCTCCCCCACATCCCCCAAAGCTTCCTAGTTTTTATTTGGGGTAGCCTAGGGCAATGGTATTCAAACTTATTTTAGTTTTAGGAACTAAAATACAAGTACAGAAGCCAATGAAAAGCCAGCTGCTCAGAGGCAAGCAACTAAGAGACCCTGGGCGTGTGCCTGTCACCCCACTCCCTTCGTCCCCTTTCTCTTGTTGCCCCTACCAGGGCTACTAGGAACCTCAAAGTTGGAACACAGTTGAAGCAGCTGTTCTGGAAGATCTCCAAGTAGCTCAAGTCATATTGGAAACCTGCAACCCAGACCTTTAAAAACAAAGTTCGTTTTACCTAATCAAATTGCCTCCTTATAATTTATAATTGTGTAATAGTTCAAACATTCATAGGAATAACAGGACAAACATTCATGTACCTACCACTTTCCTTTGCAAATCTTAACATTTTGCTTTGTTGCTTTGGTTTTTGAAAGGAATAAAATATTTAAAATATTGTTGAAGCCCCCCTACCACGTACCCTTCCCCAATCCTACTCCCTCTCCTCTATACTCCCTCCCTAGAAATAACCACTATCCTGAATTTTCATTAATTGTCCCCATGCAAGATTTTTACTATTAATACATATATTAATATATGCATTTTTCCTGAATGTATATATGTGTATATGTACACATATGTAACATATAATATTATATACATATTCCCTAAACAGCATATTGTATTCTTTGCACGAGTTCACACTTAATATCAATATTATGCTATAATACCAATCTGTTGTTTCCTTTTCCAGCTCAACATTATATTTTGGAGATTTATCCATGTTGAAACATTTAGCTCTGTCTCAAGCACTTTACCTGCTATATCATATTCCTTTGTATGAATTTATGTGTGCATTTTCCTCTTGATAATGTTTGTTGCCTCCAATTTTTCACGAAATGTTGCAATATACATTCTTGTACGCGTCCCACTCTGCAAACTTCTCTAGGGCAAAGGCTTTCAAATTGACCTGACTGCCACCCGCTATCAGAAATGCATTTTACACTGGGACCCAGTGCAACACCCCCATGCACACAAACACACAGTACTCTTAGGACACTTTCAGAAACACTCTCGTAATTTTTGATTGTCTGTTGTCTATTTCGTTATTTCAAATCGTGGTCATGACTCACTCTGTCAATTCTACAACCATCAGTGGAAGCCCCAGTTTGAAAATCAGTGCCCTGGAGCATATACCAGGAAGTAGCATGGCAGGATTGGGGGGTGCGCACACCTTCAAACTTTACAAAAGAGGGCCAAAGTAGTTGTGCAAATTTACACTCCACCAGCAGTGTACAAGAGCACCTGTTGCTCCACAGCCTTACCAATACTTGGCGTCAACTGGCCTTTCAATTTTTGCGAACAGGATGAAAGCAAAACAGCATCTCACTGTGGTTTTAATTTGCCTTTCCATGATGAACAATGGGCACGGCACCTTCCTAGTTGTTTACTGGCCATTTGTGTTTCCTCTTGTGTGACTTGCCTGCTCTTATCCTTGGCTCATTTTTTATTAGATAATTTCATTTTGTCTTTAGCTTTCTTGGCCCTTTGCTTTTCTCTATAAATTTTAAGATTTATCTCATTGCCTGAAAACATTGGGATTGTCATAAAAATTGATTTAAATTTTATAGGTCAGTTGGGGAAACTGACATTTTTATGATGTTGTCTCTTTGGGAGTTTTTGCATACATTGTCATTATTCACAATTTATTTGGGAAGAAATTTTAATTAATTCACTTACTCCAATGTCTAAGGCAAGCTATCCCGGTCTTCACAGCAGCAGGCTCACGTCTGGTTCAATATTTTTATTTCATTTTTTTCCCCCCATCTTTCCCATTTTAGTTAAATTCATTCCTGAGTTCTTTACAGTTTTGTTTTGTTGCTACTATGAATGTTTTGGTTTTTTTTTCAATTACTCTTCCAAATGCCTCCTATTTCTTTTTCTTGCCTTATTGCACTGGTGAGAAGGCCCAGTACAACGTTGGGTAGGTGTGGTGAGAGTGACCATCCGTGTCTTTTCCTTTTTTAAAAGTTAAAATACTTCTGTATATTTGCAAATGCATAGCATTTTCCTGGAAAAATGGGTAAGAAATTGGTTATAATGATTTTCTCAAGGAAAGGGAACCGGGTGGTTGAGAGATAGGGAAGAAGGGTAGTCCTAATAAGTCATTTGTCCTTTTTGCTTTTTGTTCCAGGAGCATTTAAATCCTTTTGAAAATATTAAATGAAGTTAAAACATTACAGAAAATGCTGGAATTCCTTTTGTCCACTGTGTCTAATTCTCATTCCTTCTTGACGTCCCTTGAAGTTGCTTTCTCTGAGGGATAGTCTTTATATTTACAAACATTGTATTATTTTAAGTTTTAAAAAGAACATACTAGGGTATTCTTCCAGTGCTTTTCTCCTGCTTTTACATAAATATGTGTATACATCCACAGAAACCATAGAGTAACGTTTTGTGTTGTATATGTGCATATTATGTAAATGAAATTATACTGCACGTAGAATTCTGCTTTTTTTTTTTTTTTGCTTTATCATTTGTTCAGGAGCTTTATATTGTTATACATACATCTAGCTCTTCCTTTTTAATAGCTGCCCAGTATTATATAACATGAAGAAGTTACTATTACTTTATCTACCCTAGAATTTCTCTAGGGTAGATATAGCGTAGTGAAATTATTGGTTCTTAGGGGAAACATATTTGTTGTTGTTGTTGTTTTAGCAAATACTACCAAATTGCTCTATAAAGTGACTATACCAGTTTCTTTCACCCACCAAACAAGTATTTTGTCGAGGGTCTACACATTCCCTTACTGAGTTGCTGTGACCTTGATTGAGCAAGGCATGTTTTCTCTCTGGACCCCTAGTGACTGCATCTGTAGGAGGAGGGAGTTGGGTGGACCCCACAAGTGTACGAGATAGCATAATGATAGGCTGTGCAGCCTCAGAGTGGGTCGGGAATGACTGCCCTAGAGACAACAGGGAGAGGAGGAGGACGCGGGTAACAGCCAAGCTGAAACCAGGCAATTTATAAGCACTTGGCCCTTATCTCAACTCCTCCATTAGCACAGTGAAAATTTATCATGAGCTTTCACCCAAAAGCCCCCTCTGGAAGGCCCGGATACCCTTTTCTGGGGGGAATTCACCTCCCAGGGTCTCCCAAAGGAAAGAATGGCAAGCAGGGTTAGCAAAACGTGTGTATGGTAATTTTGCCGTTGAACAAATAAATGCTCTTAACAAATACAGAGCGATATAATTGCACTGGTCAAAGATAATTACAAGATTTATAGACAATATTAATTCATAATGTACTACAGATGGTGTGGTCCAGCAATGGAACACACATTTACAACTGTATGAAGAATATTTTTCTTTTTCATCCCTGTCAGTGTGATGTAGTGACTGAACATATGTGTTTTTGGAGAAGTCTAAATTTGAGCAACTTTCTGAATCTGACATGCACCAAATACCCTCCCATCTTCTCCACCCTGCCCAGGCTCAACCATTCCGAGGCTGGCAGTGAAAAGATACAACATGTTTAATGTTTCTAAATCTGATGCCTGTGTCGATTACCCACACTTGGAGCAAATCCGGATGCATTTTATGGTTTCCCAATGTATGCATCCGGAATAAAAGAGAAAAAAAAAAGTTCTTCCTCCTTTGGACTTAAGGGGGGAGATGACAGGGATGAAGTGGATTTTAAGACATGGTAAAGGTAGATTCTGGGCCACAGTAGATGTGGATTCTGAGCAATAATAGAGATGGTAGAGGTGGTTTCTGAGAGAGACAAGGTGGATTCTGGGACATCCTAGAGGTAGGTTCTGGGACAAAGGTGAGGTGGATTCTGGGGCATGGAAGAGGTGAGTTCTGGGACAGGGACCAGGTGGGTTCTGGGAAGGGGCACGGTGGATTCTGGGTCAGGGAGAGGTGGATTCTGGGTTGCGGGGTGAGAGGTGGATTCTGAGAAGGGGCAAGGTGGGTTCTGGGACACGGTAGAGGTGGGTTCTGGGTGTGGGGGTGGTGGGAGGTGGGGTCTGCGAAGGGGCAAGGTGGATTCTGGGACAGAACGGATGGACTGTGGGCTGGCCCTCCCACTCCGTGTTCCCAGAACCCACTCATGCACAGTTCCCCTGGAGACCACAACACGACCCATGGCCCCTGTTATTTGTCTCCCACAGCCTTCGCTCGAACATCACTTGCTCAGAGAGGCCTCCCTGGGGACTCCAACCCCGCATTAGGCCCCTCTGTTACACATTCTCATCCTGTCCTGTCCTTTCTCTTGGTAACCACTCTGCCTGGTAGGTGACTGTAGATGTGTACCTGTGATTACTTGGGCACAGCCTACTCCTGGCTAGCCGGTGACTCCCTGCGGGCAGGGGCCGCGTCTGGACTGCTCACCAGAGAGCTCAGGGCCAGCCCGAGAGGTTGTCCCATAATCATTTGTATCAAGCGAATGAGTTTTTCTTCCATGAAACTTAAGGATCCTGTTTGATTTGCGGTTTCATTCCAAGTGCCTGCGAGGCCTCTTAAGTATATGAATGAGTCAGTAAAGAAACAGGGTGTCAGGGCAAGAGGAAGTGAGGGAGGAAAGAAGAGGGAGGGAAAGTGAAAGAGAAGGAAAGGAGGAAATGTAGGAGGGAGAATCAGAGAAAGGAGAGAGACCAAGGGAGGGAGAACAGACAGAGGCACAGAGGGAGAACCAGGAGCGGGTGAATTAACGCCCGCCAGACTTCACGAATTACCCAACGCCCGCCCGCCTGCGCGCGCCCTGGGACTGGGCGGGCAGTGCGTCTCCCCGCTCGGGCCCACGGCCGCGCCCGCAAAAGCCACGCGAGCGGGCGGCGCGATCCCGGCCCCGGGTCACACCGCGTGCGACTAGCGCCGCCGGCCGCTGGGGGTCTCGGCCCCGCCCCTCAGGCAGCCCGGCGCTGGCCCCGCCCCGCCCTGCCCCGCCCGCGCCTGCACCCCCTCCTTGAGCCGCCCGGCCGCGCGCTGCATTGTGGGAGTTGTGGTCCCCGCGACACCGCGGAACGCAGCGCGGCGTCGGCATCGGCTGGGGACCGGCTCGGCTCCGGCTAGGGCTCCGGCGGCGTGGGCCGGGCAGCAGCGGGGTAGTGGCTCCGCGGGGTGGGCAGGGGGCGTCCGGGCGTCCGCACCCTCGGGCGGCGGCGTCGCCTCGGCCCCAGCGGTCGCCCCCGCCGCCCGCGCGCTCGGGCGCAGGTAAGCGGCTTCTCCGGGGGCTGCGGGGCAGGACGGCGGCGCAACGGGACCGACCCTGCGAGATGGGGAGGAGGCGGGGGCCGGGCGGCTGCAGGCCCGCGGTCCCCACGCCCGGCGGCGCGGCCGCTGAGGGCGCTCAGCGCCCCGCATCTCGGCCCGGCCGAGGGGCCCCCGCCGCCCAGCGCTCGCTACGTGCTGAGCGCCGCCGCCTCGGCAGTGTTCGCGGCCCCGGCCGGGCATCACCCTCCTTGTCCCCTTGCCCCCTCGCGACTCTGTCCACCGTGTTAACATGCCCCATCACCATCACCTTCTCGGTCACCACCCTCCCTGGTCCCTTCTCTTGCTGCTCTCCCCCTCCCCCCATCCCTGTGCATCACCCATTTCCCTTATTTCCCGTGGTGACCCTCCTCCCCTGTCCCATGAGTTATCACCATAAGCCTCCTTCCCTAATCGCCCACTTTTCCTGTCAGTACCTTTCCATCGTCCCATTCCCCCCACCCCACCCCCCTTCCCGCCCCGACCTCCTGGTGGTCACCATCTGTATTAACCTATCCTGTGCACTCCCCTTTTCCCCCACTCTCCTGAGTGGGTGGATACTGAAAAAGCTGGCCAAGAAAGTGAGGAGGAGAGGTCTCCGGTTCCCCGCAGCAGAGGGCTGGCCCCAGGGCAGCTCTCAAGCTCCTGGGTGCATGCCACACTCCTTGCCCTGCTCCTTGGGGGGCTTCTAGGGTACCCTGAGAGTGAGCAGAAGCTCTCTGGCACTGGGCAGCCTCTTGGACTGGTAATGTGAACTGGATTAATGAGGTTTGAGCCGAGTGTCTCTCTCCCTGGGTGTTCATTGTGTCAGAAGTTATATTTGATTGGACTTGCTCACCAAAAAGTGGCCATGAATTTGGACCCTATTCCCCAGAGCTGGCTGACTTTGAAGATCTGGAGTTGTGTATTATTAAAGTGCAGACCTGCAATGAGGTGTCCCCATACCTGATGAGGACAAGAAATGGGAATAGATGTGTAAAGGAAGCTGGAAGTTACTGTGGTCACAGAGACAAGAGCTGGGGGGTGGGAGTGGGGGGGTGGAATTCATGCCCTCCCAGCTGCAGGGCCGGGGTCTATGAGGGTCAGATGTTTGAACCAGTACTTGATAAACTGCCAATCACCCTGCAAAGGTAAAGGTTTAATTTAGTGTCACGTTTCAGCTGTGAGCTTTTTAATCCACCTCTGGGCTCAGGGTCCTGCCAGTGTAGTTTGGGTAAAAGTAAGTGACAGATGTGAAAAGTCCTTACTTGAGCTCTCAGTGCTGTTTGTGATCTTGTGAGCAGGGTCTGAAGCTGGGGTCCAGGGCATGAGGATCTTCTGCGTTTTGTTTATAGCTCAGCCTAGGGAGCGTTCATGGCTGGTGTTGTACAGAATGAGTCTTCCCTGGGGAGAGGGTAAGTGGTGTGACTGTCCAATGGAGAGATTCCCTAGTCATCTACCCGGTACTCCGCGTCTTCATTTTGATTGACTTAAACTTCAAGCAGGGCTGATGGGAACTGACACTTAACAGGTGTTTGTTAAATGATCATCATGTCACTCTTAGAACATTTAAGAAAAACCTCTCTTCCTGAGAGACTGGGTTTGTTTTTGTTTTTTTTTTAAGAATCCTGGGGTTCTGTTTCGGAGATGGCTTGCAAACAAAATACCTTTCATCATGATTTTCCTTCCCTTTTCCTCAAGAGGAAACAGCTGCCAGTTATGGGGGGACTAGTCAAGAACCAGGGCTCCGGGGTGAGTGGGGGAGGGGGTCTGTTTCCATCCAGGGGGCCCAGCCTTTCCCTCTTCTCCCAAATCTGTGAAGAAATGGAGAACGTATGAGGAAAAAATTTAGCTTCTAACCTCCCGACTCTTGTATTTTTCCTAGAAACATAAAAATGTCCATGAATATTCAGCATATGCGTTTCTGACTGAATATTATAGTCAAGCGATCTTTATTCAGCCTAAGCTGGGAAGATATAAGTAGGGAGTTAAGGACAGTCTAAGGTTTCCCTTTAATTTTAATAGCTTTGCATGTCTGGGGACCCCCCCCAAAAAAATTCCTTGAGATGTGTGGCAACACACATCTTTGGCTGTTGGAATTCTCAGACCTGAGCTACCTTTCCCTGATGGCCCACCTGTGGTTTGCTGGCTAATAGAGATGGGAATCCACATGTCACAGCGGTCACTAGCACATTCTGAACTGTCATCATGATGTGATCATCAGTGCTTTCAACCCATCATTCCCCTTGATCCAATGAGAGGAGCATTACCCCGTCTTACAGATGAGCAAACTGAGACTTAGAGAGGGGAGTGACCTGCCCAGTTTGGGTTCTTAACCTCTCTGCTACATTGCAAGAATGTTCGGGCCAAATTTAGTCCCCAGAGAAGGGGGAGGGTACAGCTTTCCTGTTTTTGTTAGTTGCCTTCTCACATTCCTGTAAGACAAGGGAGAGCGTGGTAGCAAGCGAAATTTCTGCATTATTCTGCTCCTCGAGGTGAGGGAATGTATTACACATGTGGTGGAACATAGACCTGGCTGTTTTCATCCAATTAGAGCAGGATGGACAGAGAGTTTCACCTGGGAAACATGGCCAGGCAGTGAGACAGCTGGGCTTCGATCATCTTTTAGGTTGTTAGGATAATCAGCACGCTAGACACTGGCCCAAACCATCGGCAGGATACGTGGCAAAGCACAGCACTTCTGTGTGTTTTGGAGACAGACCGGAAAGGGCTTCTATTTTCATTCTATCCATCATTTCACTTTCATAATCCCATGGGTGAGGCCAGTAGATAGCCTCCCAAGCGAGTAGACAGAAAATGCCTGGTGTCCGCCACAGATGTGACCCCGGGGAGCCCACTTCCTTTTCCAGATTGATTTAAGCGCAACCTATGTCAGAAGGGCAAGAGAGATTAAATAAGAATGATGAAGTGCTGTGAAAAGAGAAAGTAAAATGGAGAATATGCAGTTCCAAATTCCTTTACCATTTGTAAGATGCTTTTGAATCCAGATTTCTCTTTAATAAAAGGTACAGAGATTTAAGGAGAATAAGCATTTATTACATACCTACTATGCAAGAGCATAGCAAAATGGATAGATATTGCTTTGAAGTGAGATGGGCTCTGTGTCCCTGCCCCGGCTGTGTGAACTGGGGTGAGTTAACAGGACCTCTCTGAGCCTCAGTTTCCTCATCCATAAAATGGGGATCACAGCACCTCCTAAGGATGACACAAAACAGATGGGACTACTGTAATTATCAAGCAGTGCTTGACGCAGATTAAACACTACTGGCCTTTTGGGAAGGGGGGTGGTGGTAAAATGGAGGGAGAAGGTACAGGATGGGGAAGCGTGTCCCCTTCCAACAGAGACCTGACAAAATGAGCTGGGGCTTTGCGTTTCACTTGAGGACTTTTCCAGGTGTAAAAATTTATGCCGGTTTTTTTTTTTTTTTTTCATCTCAGGTTTGGACTGCCTAAAAAAGTCATTTCACGGTGACCAGCCCCACTTGCCGACGTGACCTAAAGCCACTCCTTTGCCCCCATCCGCAGTGACTTTTGCCGGGAGCGGGGGGCTGGGCACAGACGTCTGTCCATGCCGCCCTTGGCAGGACCCGAGGAACCGTGGCAGCCATGCCCCCGCCTGCCCCAGCCGCCCCTCACCCCCTACGCTGACCTGCATGGTATGCGTGCCCTCGGGATCCCCGAGGACTGACCAGCTGACCTCGCTTCGGATCCCCAACAGCTCCCCCAAAATGTCGCTCGAGTGGCTGGTGGCCTGGAGCTGGTCGCTGGACGGCCTGAGGGACTGCATCGCCACCGGCATCCAGTCCGTGCGGGACTGCGACACCACGGCCGCGGTCACCGTGGCCTGCCTGCTGGTCCTGTTCGTGTGGTACTGTTACCACGTGGGCAGGGAGCAGCCCCGGCCTTACGTCTCGGTCAACGCCCTGATGCAGGGCCCCGAGGCCACGGGGCTGCAGAACGGGTTCGTGTACTGCCAGTCCCCCGAGTGCGTGCGCTGCAGCCGCAGTGAGGGTCTCAACCAGAAGCTCTACCACAACCTGCAGGAGTACGCCAAGCGCTACTCCTGGTCCGGCATGGGCCGCATCCACAAGGGCATCCGCGAGCAGGGCCGCTACCTCAGCAGCCGGCCCTCCATCCAGAAGCCCGAGGTCTTCTTCCTGCCCGACCTCCCCACCTCGCCCTACTTCGCCCGGGACGCGCAGAAGCATGACGTGGAGCTGCTGGAGCGCAACTTCCAGACCATCCTGTGCGAGTTTGAGGCCCTGTACAAAGCCTTTCCAAACTGCAGCCTCCCGCAGGGCTGGAAAATGAACAGCACCCCCAGTGGGGAGTGGGTCACCTTTTACTTGGTCAATCAGGGGGTCTGCGTCCCCCGGAACTGCAGGAAGTGCCCACGGACGTACCGCTTGCTTGGAAGCCTTCGGACCTGTATCGGGAACAATGTTTTTGGGAACGCGTGCATCTCCGTGCTGAGCCCCGGCACCGTGATAACGGAGCACTATGGACCCACCAACATCCGCATCCGATGCCATTTAGGTATGTGGCGGGGACAGGGCCTCCTGGCACGTGCTGTTCTAATAAATACAGCCCAGCCCGTCTGCCGGACGGGAGTCCAGACACCACGAATTTTAGTCAGTAGCCAGGATTGTGCTTTTTCGCATGCTTCACTGTACTCTGATCAAAGATTGATGGGTCACATGTAAACAGTGTTGGCAGCAGAGAATTGAGTCAAAAAAGAAATGTGTGGTCAGTATAAACCTATTTTGTGACAGAAACTCCGTCCAAAGGCACTGTCTGCCGAGATGGGAATGGTCTCCATCTACGCTGTCCAGTGCAGGAACCACCAGCTGCATGTAACTTGAGTGCCTGAAATGTGGCCAGTGCAACTAAGGAGCTCAATTTTTACTTGAATCCAGATTTTAAAATATGACAGTTGGCTACTGTATTGGACAGAGTAGCTCTAGAGCCAAAGGCTATTGGGGTGATTCAGGAGGCTGAAAGATACCCAAGTGCTTTCTGAATCACCAAGGACGAAGTGACGCTTTGTGTGAAATTGATTTTATTCGGCTTCTAGGGAGGTTGGTAATATGCATAGTGTGCGTAGCAGTGGTTTTGAGAACAGGGTCTGGAGTCAGGTTGCCTGTGTTTGCGTCCTCGCCCCACCATGAGCTGGCTGTGTTACTTTGGGCGAGTCAGTCCACCTCTCTGGGCCTCAGTTTCCTCATTTGGGAAGTGGAGGTATTATAAAAAGATCATCTTTTACAGAGTTATGTTGAGGCTCTGGTATGATAACGTGCGTCGTGAAGCATTTGTTCAAGCAGAGCCTGATAGTGAGTACTTGATAAAAGCAGGCTCAGAAACTACTCGGTGAAGAGGGATGTTAGTTCTCCAGAATGCCTCCTTCCTAGTGAGTCACGATAACATACTGGTTACTGGGGCACTGGCACCACTGGTTAGCATCCCAGACTAGGGGAGCTGCCGAGAGCCTGAGCAAGGTCCCACTTTGCAAGTTCGCAGTGTTCCCGCCCCAGCTTTGTGTTGGAGGGAGGAGAAGCACACGGAGGCGCCCCAGTATAGGCTGGAGAAGGGGGTTCATAACTGTGGTCCACAGAGGAGCCTCGGGGCTGCCTGGGGGACCTGAGCCCGATGCCCTGGGCCCTCCAGCCCCTCCAGCCCCTCTTCACCCAGAGCCCTCTGCTTCTCCCGCTCTCTCTGTGGGGACTGGACAGAGGGCTTCACTGCTTTAAAAAAACAAAAGGAACTAGATTCGAGCAATTGACACCGTTTTGAGTATTTTAATAGTAAAAGCAGGACAGGATAGGGGCTCTGGAGGGAGTGGCCTGGCTTCGTGGCTGGCTGTGAGACTTTGGGAAATAACCACGTCTCTCTGGGCCTCAGTTTCCACATCTGTAAAATGAGATAGTACTTACTCACAGGAATGTTGAGAGGTTTCAATAAAGTAATATCTGCCATGGCTACTTGACACAGCGCCTGGCATGCGACGGCATTCGATAAATGGTAGCTAGTAGCTTTTATGATCAAACACTGTGTTGGGCAGTGTGAAAAATGACCCATAAGACATGGTCCCTGCCCCCAGGAAACAGTGGAAAATGCACAGTCTCTGGAAGCAAACATACCTGGACTCAGATCCCAGCTTAGCCCCATTTTCCGGGTGACCCTGGGCAGGCTCTGAAACTGAGCCTCCAATTTCTCCTCTCTGAAATGGGCGTAACACCTACCTGGAGGGCTGTTTGGAAGATTAGAAGTATGTCCTGTGTGTGAAGTGCTTGGCAGGTAGAGGGCAGTCAGTTAAAGGGGGCTCTGGTTGATCTAAGAAGTGAGATGATCGTCTGTCTTAGTGATGATTATTGTAATAAAATCTCTGTGTGAGGCACCAGGGCGCACTCTGAGCTCAGGGGACACAGGGGCTGCCTGTGGGCTGCTCCGGGGAGGGGGTCTGACCCTGTAGGACTGCTGGGACCGCCGGGGTGGAGCAAAGGAGGAGCCTTGCCCTGGGGCTGGGGCGCCGTATCTGGGCTAGCCGGGGAGCCCGCTGGCGGGGCTGAGCTTGACCAGCTCAGTGGGAGCAAACCGCAGGGGGCCTCCCTGCCAGGCTGTGGGCGTCAGGAGCAATGCTGTTCTTTTTAAAGGTTTTCCTTGTAAGTTTTTTAAAAGCTTCAGAACGACGTGTAGGGAAGGGCATTTGAGGTTGATGTGGTAGAATTCCGGGCAGCTGTGTGGAGTAGAAAGGGCTGGTGGCAGCAACACCTAGGATCTGCCTCCTGGGTGGTCATGCCTGTTGTGTATCTGTGCAGTGTACGTGTGTGTGCGTGTGTGTGTTTGTAACATGTGCCCACGTGGGCCTCTTTATGACCTGTCATTCCCCTCCCGGCCCAGAGAGTCACTTGCCACCAGAAAAACTGGGTCATCCGTGTCACCCTGGACAGCAGGCGGTGTTGGAAGGCGTCCCACTAGCGTGGGCTGTCCCCATGGCAAGCGTGAGCGCCAGGGTTGGGTTTGCTCCGTTTCCTCCTCTCCTCTGTCCTTCCACCCAGGAAGGAAAGAGAGGGGTGTGAGACTCACGTGACCTCGTGTGTTGACATAGGGGGTGTCCGGAGAATGAGGTCAGAGGCAGGAAGGGCCTGGTACGTGCCAGCGGCCACACCTCCGCCAGTTACCTGGCGGACGTGGGGAGGCACCTGCGGTTCCAGAACTGTGTCGTTGAAGTGCCCCGCAGCCTCCCTTTCCGCCTTCCGTCTTGAGTGGGGACTGGGGGCGTCGTCCCAGCCACCGCTCTTCAGCCGTCAGCGCCTCCGGATGGCACACGTTTGCCGAGCCTGCTCCAAGCTTCCGCCAGAGGTGGCATCGCTCAGCACCCCCTCCATGCGGCCCAGCCGTCACCCAGCATCGTGTACGGGGCTGCGAGGTCCCCACGCACTGTCACAAACCTCCAGGGAACAACATCTGAAACTAATCAGGCAGCTGTTAGCCGGGAGGCAGATACCGGTCCAGTGGCAGACCCTCAGGGAAGGGTAGATGAAAACGTGTGAGTGTATCCATATTCTCGCTACAAAAGCCCATTAGGCTCTCATTTTCCTTTCGTGAGTATATTGTTGGATTTCTCTGCCCTCCGGCTGGGTGATACAAGCGGGTCAGCTCCTGTCTGCCTTGCCCACCCTGAGTGCCAGCTGCCAGCCTCCTGAAGCGGTGGACAGAGCCCTTTCTCCACCCATCTTGAGCCTCTGTCCATGGGCATTGGGGACAAAGCAGTGAGCCCTAAGCCAGAGGGGGCCTGGGGATATGGGACTGGCCGAGGCCATGCATGGGGCCTGTCTCTTTCCCCAGGAGCCGCCCGAATGCTCTGTTTGGGCGAGTGTTGATCATATCTGCCAGCCAGGCTGGTTTATGGCAGTAGGCGGGGATGGTGGGCCGCTGGAAGGCTGGGGCGCAGTGAAGGGAGGCGGAGGCGAGTGAGCAGGGGCTGGGAAGCCGGCAAGCCAGGCCGTTTTTCTGTTGTACCATGGCGGGTGGTGATGAATCATTTCGTGGCCCAGAAAAAGGGGAGCTTCTTTTTGGAATCCTGGGGTGTTCTGTCCCTGCCGAGAACCACCTATCCCTATCCCTAAAGGCCTTCTCCACTGAACCAAGCGGTGAGGGCATGCATGGAAAGATGTGGCGTGTGCGGCTCTCTCCATCCAGGCCAGTGAGCGGCAGGCGGAGCTCCGTTACGGCCCTAACGTCCCCCAGCAGTTGTTAATGGTAGTGGGAGATCCTGGTTCCAGAGGCAGAACTGACAGTGTCAGCTGATTCAGTGAAATGTGCTATTGATAGTTGAAACATATTAACTACAGGGAAGTTGACAACCACTGAGCCTCACTGCTACCAATGTAACAACTAGCATTTATATCGTACTGTCCAGTGTTGTAAGAGCCTGTTCCATGGAACCAGACAGATTTGGGCTCAAATCTCAGTTCCCACAGGACTAAATAGCGACTTCCAGCAGGTCACTTAACTTCTCTAAAGCTCAGTTGCTCCATCTGGAAAGTGTGTGAAGTGATGTCCGTAAAGTGTTTATTTAACACAAACCTGCTCACAGTAAGTCTTCAGTGATTGGTAGCAAGGACAGTGGTCACACAGCTTGGAAGGCAAGTGTGCTCATGGCCTCTCTTTACAGATGAGGAGGCTATAGCTCAGAGAGGTTGAGTGACTTGCTCAGAGTCACCCAGCACATAAGGGTGGTCATCTGACCTAAGTCCTCTCTCCTGCCCATTACTCCACGTGGCCTCTTTGTTTGAATTCTTACTCCATATGTGCTTCCTGGAGCCATCCATTTCTGGTTCAGAGGGTGTGTTAAATCCTTAGGCTGTTAGAGAGTGTGCTGTTTCGTGTGTGTCGTAGGGACGTTAAATCAGAGCGGGGATGCTGACTGGCCCAGGGTCGTGATTGTCAGGGTGGGTCACTGAAGACAGGCAGAACACCATGATCCCAGGCCCTGTTGCAGGACCCACTTCCTCCCGGGTCAGGGCCTACCCAGCCTCCTCTGAGTCAGTTAGGTGGCTGTGCCGGTGCCTTCATTCACAGATGACCAGGTAGTGCCAGGGGCCAAGCGTTCCTTCAGACCCTTGAGTTGTAAATAGGGGTGTGAAAGTGCATGCACGGCAGCGTTTGAAGAAGACCCCCCTTTCCGGAGTGATATACCCGAGCTCGGGTCCCCCACTTGCATTTTGAACATATGGCTCCCTACGAGGCTGGCAGTCTGTTTCCTCTCAAAGCTCAGGCGTTTCTTTAGGGGTGTCACCATTTTCCCGGAACGAGGCTGGGGAAACTTGGACTGTGAACATGCCATCCTCAGGCCTCACAGTGGATTTAAACGTTGGACGCTAAAGAGGAGGGCACTGTGTGAGTCTTCGAGTCTTTAATCTCGACTGAAGCAGCCTTTGCCTATTGGGCAGGCAGAGTTCTGAACCTGGCCTCCCTCGATTTCCGGGGTCCCACGACTGGGCTTCAGGAGTCTCCCACATGTAGCGCAAACCTTGGTCCGTGCTTTAATCAGAGGAGTCCCTGGCCCAGAACAGATTAAGCCACCAGAGGAATGAGTTTTTCCAGGGAGCACAGTGAGGATGCAGGTACACGGCCTGCATCTGTCCTAACGGACTGCCTCCACCCCCCCACCAGGCGGGGCTCCCAAGGGGTGAGGTGCAGGGTCGGGGCTTCGCAGGTTGAGAGCTCCCTCCAGAGCTTGCCACTCCCGACTTCCGGTGTTCCTGGCCCTGCCTGCCTTCATTGTCTTTTCTCTGCTTTGCCCCCAGGTCTGAAAACTCCGAGTGGCTGTGAGCTGGTGGTGGGCGGGGAGCCCCAGTGTTGGGCAGAAGGCCGCTGCCTCCTCTTCGATGATTCTTTCCTGCACGCCGCGTTCCATGAAGGTGAGTGTCTGTGTGCCCCATGGCCGCCTTTAAAAATATATATATATATATATATTTACATGTATATTTAAACTTTCTTTTTAGAGCAGTTTCTGGTTTCCAGAAAAATTGAGCAAGAAGTACAGAGTGTGCTCCTTGACATGACCACCCCCCCATAAATTTCCCCTTCTGTTAGTGTCTTGTAATAGTGTGGTACGTTTGTTACAATGGACGCGCCAATTTTGACACATCGTCATTAACTCGGGTCCGTAGTTTACATGAAGGTTCACTCTTGCTGTTGTACAGTCTGTGGGTCTGGACAAACGTGTGGTGTCACGTGTCCAGCATGACAGGATCGCACGGAATAACCTCCCTGCCCTAAAAATCCTCCGCGTTCCACCTACCACGTTTTCACCCCTCCCTCCCTCTGTCCGTTTCCTTTCGTGCACTCTGCTGAGAACCTTCTGGGGCCTTCTGATAACGTTGTTGATCAGAGAGGAGGAGAGCTTGCGATCTGTGCCGGGGTCAGGAGGGGTCCCTGCCCGAAAGCTGACCGCGTGGGTCTGGCTCTGCCCAGGTCCTGGCTCCGGGCGGTTTGAACCTCTCCTCTCTCGCCGCCCTCCCCCAGGTTCGGCGGAGGACGGCCCACGGGTGGTTTTCATGGTGGATCTGTGGCATCCCAACGTCGCAGCGGCCGAACGGCAGGCCCTGGATTTCATCTTTGCCCCGGGACGATGAGAACATTGGTCGTGCTGGAGTCGCCGAGAGTGGCCGCGGTCCGCCTGGGCAGACAGGGGTGCGGCCCGGCCCCTGCTGCTGTTCCAATTCCATGCTCAGAAACCTGCCTCGACAGAATGCTCTCATTTGGGATTTGTTTTTTAGGTCACGTTGGGTCCCTCTTTCCTTCGGTTATTGAAAATGGGAAATTTTCAGCTTGTATTTCCTTAGATTTCTTTTCCCTTCCAATCATTTGCTTCTGCGATTCCTTTCTGCCTAAAAGCGCATTACTTTGCTCTGTGACCAGAGGCTTGGTGTCCCTGTCGTCTGTGTCACGCTGCTACTTGGTTTCGTCAGTGCTCTGAAATAGGGTCGCCAAATGGTTACTTGTCTGAATGTAATAACATAAATCTTCTTGTCATCTTAAAAGAAAAAAACAAAAACAAAACAAAACACTGCAGATCAGAGAGCTGGAGGACGTGGGCTCTGCTGCTGTCACGGTCACCCTGGGCCCTCAGCCGCCCGGGCAGGGGGAGCCCGCGGTCGGCATCCCCAGCTGTCCCCAGCTGGCTTCCTCGGCAGGGTGGCCCGGTCAGGGCGGGGCAGACTCACCATTGCTCACCTCACCCTGAACCCAGTCAGGTCCCTGATGGCAAGAGCATTGGGCTGGTGGCACTGGAGGCTTTTCTGTAGACGTTGCTTTCCGACAAAGCTGAGGCTGCTGTCTTCGAGAGCCAAGCTGGGGCTCCCTCGGATCAGCAGCTGAACCTGTGATTTGATTACCTCACTGCCTACAGAAACCCTACTGCCAAACCGGGCCTGGAGAATTGCCCATTTGAGCTGTTTGGAGTCCGCGGTGATAAGCGTTCAGACCACCAGGCTGGCTGATGGGTGCCAAGGTGGGATAAGACCTCACTCATCCAGTGACGTTCTGGAAAAGCCTTTCTCTGGCAAAACTGGAATCGTAGATCCGCCCAAAGTGTCTGTTTTGCTTTGGAGTTCTGTTGCCTATGATTTTCCATTTATTTGTCTGTACATAAGTGTTCAAACGCTGGGCTCAGAGATCATGGCAGAGTCGACCCTGTGTCTCTGTCAGTGCACAAGGGTGCGGTGAGGGCCACCTAAGCCAGTGTGTGCACGTGAGGACACTGGGGGGACCTACAGACCCAAAGGACCCACGGTCGCGGCGCTGGGTCTCCTGTGAAGGACGTGGCCAGTTTGAGGCACTAAGTCTAGAAACGGCCCCCCGTTAGCCAATGTGTGAAGGAGTCTCCTCCAGCCACAGTAGAGATGCCTTTTTTGAATAATGTATTACGGCAGAGTCAGGTTTATAAAGCCTTGGAGCGGTACGGAACACACTGCTTGTCCCATGTCTGGGTCCAATGTTTCTATCCGAACGGAAACCAGCAGCTTCTGGGAGGAACAACCGTCAGAAGTAAACGCAGTCTAGGAAAAAAAAAAAAAAGAAGTAAACGTGGTCTGAAACGCACTAGGTAGTTACTAGCAAGTGTGCAAAGAAACCGTGTCTACGTTTGAGTACAATTTCTACACAGATATTTTTCAGCGATTAGAATGCAGGAAAGGGCAGAAATGTCAAACACACCTGAAGTCTTTTTACTTGTTAAGTTTCTTGTTAAAGAATCACTGAGGTGCATGATTTCTATACGTACTGACTGCTCTACGTTTACAAAGCCAGCAGCCCACACAGGTCGCTGGCTGCCTGTGCTCACGTGACGCGGTTGGGGAGCAGGGGGTAAATAAAAGATCTTGCTGAAAACCAGAGTGAAGTGGTAAAGTGGTCTGTTGGAAAGGTGACGTGTGACTTGGACAGAGGCTCCGAGAGGGCCACTCGTTGGAGGCTCTTGGTTTCTGGATCGTGTCACAGAGACAGGCGGGCCCCTAATGGTGATCATGTACAGGGAATGAAGCAAGATGTAGTTCTAAGTAATGGGCGTGGAGTGGGGGAAAGGAGCAGATCCATGGAATATTCAGGAACTGCAGATGTCACTCTGGACAAAGAACAAAGAGCGTGCTTCAGGAAAGCTGAGAATTCGGGACTCGGTGCCAGGAACTTGCTCCCATGTCACCTTGGGCAAGTCACGGAGCCTCTGGGAGCCTCAGTTTCCTTCACTGTAGCGACAGTGCCTGGCACATGAAGCAGCGAGGTTGGTTCCCTTCCTGACACAGCAGTGGTTCTAAGCAGTTATAGAGAAACAGGTGAGGAGGAAGGATGGGCGAGGAAGAGATGGACGAACCCACTGGATCAGTGGTAGAGGTGGCCAGGGGAGCTGCGGCTTCTTTCTGTTGTCTGTGTCTAACCTCAGGGAGAAGCAGGGCCCTTGGTGGCTCTGTTTTGAATTTTTCCCCTTGTCTTAGAAGAAGGACAGGCGGCTCTGGTGGCCTGGAGCCCCAGGAGATGCCTGGATGCCAGGTGTTTTCATAGCAAAGCTGGCCAGGCTGCCACAGCAAGTGGGCGGGAAGAGCACCATGTGCTCTGGGCCACGATATTTCTCACTCTCCTGAAGTGTGCGTTGCCAACTAGGCAATTGCTAAAGTAATTTACATGTTGCAGCCGGGGATGCCCAAGGTGAGAGAAGGGAGGCAGCATGCCTGCCCAGCTTCGAATGGGAAGCCCTGCCTTCCAACCCGGAGACAGCCTGCCTCAGCTGCAAGGCCGGATCGGTGACTCAGTTTGACAAGGTCACCTCCCGGGTCTCCCAGGCACCTGCTCATCATACCCCAAGTCGCCTAGATTGTCTGGGTTCTGAGCCCTCCTTTGCTGACAGCAGCCGTACTTCTAGCATTGAGTAGTGCCCTGCACCGTGTGGTGGAGGAGGAGAAGGGTAGTCCTCACCCACTGGTTCTGGACTTTGGCTGCACAGTACAATCACCCAGGGAGCTTTTGAGAAATACTGGTGCCCACGCCCTGCCCCCAAGGCATCTCAGTTCTTTGGCCAGGTCTCGGTATTTGTTTCAACTCATTTCCTGGGCTGACTCTAATGTGTAGCTGGAGCTGAGGGTCGATGCCCTGAGTAGCAAAAATGGCAAGGCCTTTGAAATCAGCCAGCTGGAGGTTCAAGGCTCAGCTGTGCCCCTGTGTGATGCTGGGATAGGCCACCGAACCTTGGCCTCTAGGGGACGGTCACTGTTTTAACACTCTCCTCCAGCAGTACTTTGACGAGCCTCTTGCAAGACCGTAACATTCCCCTCTCTCAGTCCTTGGATTTCCAGGACCTGACCCAACCCCAGCTGCAGGGCTAGGCACATGACCCACACCTGACCAATCAGAGCCTTCCAAACTCCTGGGTAGTTAGGGATTGGGTCAGGGCTGGGCACATGACCCACACCTGACCAATCAGAGCCTTCCAAACTCCTGGGTACTTAGGGATTGGGTCAGAGCTGGGCACATGACCCACACCTGACCAATCAGAGCCTTCCCAACTCCTGGGTACTAAGAGGTTGGGTCAGGGCTGGGCACATGATCCAGGTTCTTTCCTGGGACCATTGAGAAAGAGAGGCTACTTTTCGAGGGATGGGAGTGGGGATCCAGTGTAAAGAAAATCTGAGAGTGAAACCCACAGAGGAGAGCAGGTCTCTCATCTTGTGGAGATCATCTGAGTCCTAATATAGCTTTGCCTGGAACCAGCCCTACCTCTGGACTTTTCCGTTACATGAGCCAATAAACTCCCTTTTAACTCTTAAGTCTGAGTTGGGGTTTCTGTCTGTTGCTACTAAATGTCCAAATCCACTCTGTGAACTTCATCTCTAAAATGTGCCTAATGCTTCCTCTCATAGGCTTAAAGTGAGGTCTGAATAAGATAAGATTATGGCAAGTTGTGGGTGGGTGGGAAGTGCTTCTTACATGTTTTTAAAATGTAAATATGAGAAGCGGAGGCTAAGTACAAAATGCTGTTTTGAAGGACCATCATGCCCTGCTGGCAGCTGCCTCCCAAGACATGTATGTCCCCGGCTGAATCTTGCTAACCAGATGTAAACACAGGGAACAGGACAGAATAAGGCTATATATTTTAAAGCTGCTGACAGATGGCAGTGAAAATACTCAAGCAGATTGTAGCATTGGGTGGCAGGAGGCAACACACACAGAGACTGATTGACTTTCCGCCTCCTTCCCAGGCACACACGTTGGTCCTAACTTCGGATCACCTACCTACCCTTCCCCATATCTCCCACTTCCGCCATGTTAGCCACCCCGGATTCAAGGTGAGTGTGTTTCGTCCTCGAGTACAGACAGCACTGTTCCCTCTGGAAGAGTCTGTCATGTACGTTACTATCCCATAATACTTGTGGCCCCGCGAGGGTGGGTGCCGGGACAGCTATGCACAGTTAACACGAGAAAACGTAGGCTCGGGGGGCAGCGGGCGAGCACAAGGCTGTGGTGCTGGCTGGAGGGCGAGCCGGAAACAAGCCAGCTGTCCCAGCTCCCGGCTCAGCATCCCCAGGCTTCTGAACTCCGGTCGTGTGTTCAGGCCTCTCTCTCCACGGCGGGGAGAGGGACCCCCCCCTGGGGAGGCCATTTGCCTTCTCAGGACACACACACCGAGCCCCACTTGCTGGGGGTCCACGACATGCCATACTTTTACGTACATCGCCTTTCCTCTCCATTTTAAAGAAGATACTGAGAGTTTCCAAAGCACTAAGTGGTAGAGCTGCGATCTGAACCCTGGTCTCACACCAAAGCCGCGTGCTCCTACTGCTCCAGGAACCAGCTGGGGCTGGTTGGAGAGCAAGGACACACCCTCTGAGCACACGGGAGAGATGGAGCGGGGAGAGGGCTCGTCTCACCCTCCCCGTGCCCCACGCCCTTCCCAGGGATCACTCAGCCCCGCTGAGTAGGAGGGCAGGGCAGAGAAGGGCTAGCACTCAGCTTGGACCCGAGCACACTCAGGCTATCATGAAATGGCCTCTTCTTGGCGCTTGACAGGATTCAAAAGGCACTCTGGGTTTTGTTCCCCAGAGAAACACAGCTGGTTTCAATTTCAGACATTGAAAATAAACAGAGAGGAAGTGTCCTTTTTCAGCCTTGAAGCCCTTAGAATCTTCACCTTAAGCTTCCCAAATTCAATGAATGTACTGAGAAAAGATCCAGAGTGTCTTTTTTTCCTGAGCTAGGATGACGAGTGTGGATCTTACACCCCGCCCTCCCCAGGGGCAGGGGACAGGGTACTTCCCCTCCCGCTGCTCTTTTCCCAGGACAATCCACAGTGAAGGGGGGGTGTGTGTGTAAGGCGGGGGGGGGGGGGAGGGTTGGTGAACAGATGCTAGCGTTGCACGCAGTTCGAGAGCGTCAGCCGTTGGTTCCCTGCTCACCCCCGTGGACCCCTTATTAGCAGGGGTCTCCCTCTCTGCCTCGTGGCTTCCTCCGCCTGGAGACAGTGCCCATCATAAAGCAGGCACATCCCTCTATCTGCCCCAAGTGAGGCGCTTCCAGTCTCCCAAGTAGCCCTCAAATCTGCCCGTTTCTCTCAGTCACGTCACCTCCCTGCTCCGCGCCACTAACCCTTCCCACCTGGACAGCCACAGCCTCCTGGTGGTTCCACTCCTGCCCCGCTTCTCACCCATCTGAGAGCCAGTGACGCTTCCAATGAGAACCAATTGAGTCACTGCTCTGCTTAAAGGCTCCCCTTCGCCCAGTGTCTCGGCCACCTTGCAAGGGCCTTCACGGTGCGAGCCCTCGCTCCCCGCCCGCACTCCGTGGCACCGCACTGTTGAAAGACAGAGGCTTGGAATGGCCAGAAGGACAGACACATCAAATTTGCAGGGTGGGCGCGTTAGTTTCCCATGGCTGCTCTAACAAACTTCTACGCACCTGGTGGCTTAAAACAACTGAACTCGTTCGCTCATGCTTCTGGAGGCCGAAGTCCAGAATTGGTTTCGCTGGGCCTAAGTCAGTGTGTTGCCAGAGTCCTGCTCTCCAGGGTAGAGTCCATCCTTGGCCCCTTCTGCATCTTGTGGCCGCATCACTCACCCTCTGCCTCTGTCCTCACTTCTCCTTCTCTTCCGTGAGTCACCTTCTGCCTCTCTGACAAGCACACTTGTGAGGGCACTCGGATGACCTGCATCTCAGGATCCTTAATCACACCTGCGCGACCCTGATCACACGACGTAACGCTCACAGGACCCGGTTGGTATCTTTGGGGGCCACCGCTGGGCCCACGACACAGGGCCCGTGGCCTGGTGTGAGGATGCGCACTCAGCGGGGAGCAGCCGCGCCCCACTTCCTGCAGGAGGGGTGTGAGGAACGCAGGAACTGGGGGAGTGTGAAGAGCGTCTCGGCCACATGAGAAAGGCCCGCCGTGGGGCTTCAGCGCTTGAGAGAGGGTGACTGCAACCAAGAGCCAGTCTCCACTGGCTGTACCGTCAAGGTGACAAGAGCCAGAAGCCTAGATGCTTCCCTCCAGCGGGAGGCGGTTTGATTAGGCTCAACATCCCTCCGGGGACCAGAGAGCCTTTCCTGGCAGGAGTCTGATTGATTGCCACTGTTAATCACGCCATGGGACCTTTTTCCCTGAGGTTCGCAGGTGGCAGCCGCTGGGCAGCCGCAGGGACTGAGCCCAAACAGAGCCTCTCACTTCTCTCCCTCCTCCCGTGTTCGCCGCTCACTGGCGGGAGGCAGTTGTCCTGGATGATGGGGGCACTCTGGGGTCTGCCGTAAACCAGGGCGTCCTGCAGACACTGCCGTCCCTGGGGGGCACTGGTGTGCGGGAGTGGGGCTCGCCCCCGCGGGAAGGATCGGACTCTGGAACTGGCAGGAAGAAAGGGGAGGGAGCGCTCAGTTTCTTCCTTAGTGGTGCGGCCCGCTGGGCGAGCTGGTGGCTGGGATACAAACCGAGGCTTCGTCCCGCATTTGGCTGAAGGGTCTCCGGGCCAAAGCTGTAGGGAACCTGGTCGGGGGGTAAGATATGGGCTTGCGAGTGTACTGTCTATTTCTGTGACAGATCACCCCAAGAGTGGCTTAAAACAACACATTTATTATCTCCCACACTTCCTGAGGGCTAGGAGTTCAGAAGTGGTTCGGCTTGATGGTTCTGGTTGTTTCTTACGAGGTTGAGTCACATGTCGGCAGGGGCTGCAGTCCTCTGAAGGCAACCGGGCTGGGAGACCTGCTTCCAAGAAGGCTCACTCACGTGGCCGTGGGCAGGAGACCCTCACCACGAGGGCTTCTCCATAGGGCTGCCTGGATGTCAGCTTCTCCCCAGAATAGGTGAACTGAGAGAGAGGTGGTAGCTGTGATGTTTCATAACCTACTCTCAGAAGTCACACTGTCATTTTTGCCACATTCTAGTCATTAAAAACGAATCACTAAGTACAGCCCACACTCAAGGGGGAGAATCAGGTCCCTAATTTGTAGCAAAGAAATTGTGGACTTATTTTAAAATGGCCATCGCACACAGGTCTCACATTCTGCTGTGCGGACCTGAGGTCACAGGACCTCATACCTGTGATCGCTGAGACTCAGCTCAGAGGGAAGCACCGGGCTGCCTCGAGCACTGATTCTCAGAAACAAGCATTTGGTATTACACACGTCTTAGGCTCAACAGCAGTCCTGGGAAATTAGATGGGAAGATGGGTTTCTGAAAGCAAAACAGAGGAGATTAAGCTCTGCCAATGGCCTGACAGCCAGGAAAGGGCTCACAGACAGGCAGGAGATTTCCTTGTGAAGCAGATCTTGTTTGGAAGAGTCCTTGAGCCCAGGTAGTTAGCTGAGGTACAGGGGGGCAGATGAAAATGGGCTCGGGGGCTCCAAGTTCTGTCCTTGTGTCAACATGTAACAGGTCAGAATTTCACCAAACTCAGGACTTGGAGATCTCACAATTCTGGAGCATCACAATTCTGGCAAGAGGAAAAAAGTGTGGATGCTTGAAAATACCCCAGGACAGAAAGGGAACATGTTCTGTGTTAAGTCAGTCATGGGAATGTTCCTTGAGAGCTTGGCCCCGGGATTTGTAAGGGACTTTTCCTTGGAGAATCAGGCAGAGAAGTAGGACATTGTACATTTCTCCTAGCCTGAGGTGTGGTCCTCCTCCATCTGGGAAGCTCACCTCTTAGGCCAGCCAGTGGCAGGAGGGACCCCAGAGAGGTGACAGAAAGGGTGACATGGGCCTGTTGTGCGGTCCAGCCACGCTGCAGCTGGTGCTCCCTGGAACAGCCCGCCACCCTCGCCCAGACCGTTCTGACATGCCCTCTTCCTCGCCTGGCCAGGCTGGATCAGGCAGGGCAAAGAGAAACGTGACCACGCGAAATATACACATATGTACATATATACATACATACCTTCATCCTTACTTTGTCACTATAGAGATGTTACTGTTACTCAGAACTCATTAGTGTTTTTGGCTATTTTATTTTTAGCCCTTAGAAACTTGTTTCGAGAAAAAGACACCATGTCAGAAACATGAGATAATGGTTCACTGACATGAAGTTATTAACATCACGATTTTCAAATGGAATCTCAGGTACTTCCAGTAAACATCTGGTTAGGATTTTGCAAAATATTTTCATCCTGTGACCTGCATCACATCATCATAAAATGTCAGACTATAAACGTAACAGAACTGACGTTCTAGTACTACTCCAGCCCAGAAACATACAAACGAATGCTGTTCCCTTTCACGCAGCCACCGCTGAAAAGCACAGTTCTGCTTTTGCACCAAAACCTTTTAGAAACTCCCGTTTGGGACACTCACTCGGGAGGAAGCAGCAGCACAGCCCACTTCCAACCAAGTGGCCCAGTCTGGCCTGTCGTCACGCAGCTCTCGGTCCTGGCACCCCAAACTCCCTCCCACGTCATTGAGATGTGCCCCCACTGTGGGTAAGCCAAAGAACAGGCTCCTTGTTTTGAATATAGTTCCAGAAGATCCAAACAAGGTGGTTTCAGCATCCCTGCTGCTTCGCTGCACTAGGCGTCCCAACCTCCCAGAAGGACTGCTCTGAAGATAACCTGAGAAGTGGGAGCTCCGGTCTGCTCGCTGACAAATCCGTCTCCTGGCTGGGCAGTCACACCTCAGACCGGCCCCCTGGACACAGGGCTGGACAAATACTCTAGACAGGGCCAACCAGGTTCTAGAAAAAACGCCACCCTGGGTTTTTGTGGTCCTAGTTAAGGCTGGGGTGGAACAGCAGCAAGAAATGTCAGGTGCCCGGGGCTCCATGTGACAGGGGGACTCACTGGCCCTGTGCCCCTTGGGTGTAAGGAGCCAAGGCGCCCAATCTGGCCGCAGTGCTGCCCACATCATCAAGTTCTTTACCACGTGCTCTAGGTCTGCTGACCCGGAGAGCTACCTCCTCCAACCCCAATCTGCAGAAGGGGCAACAAACACTCAAATATCATTACATTCCTAAAAACAAGGGACTATTCCAAGGAAAACAAAATAGAGGGACTTTTCCATTTAACAAGGCAGAGCTTCCTTTGCTGGGATTCGATGTGAGAGTCATCTGCTGGGGTCATGAACCCACGGTTCAAAGTAAGTTCACCCCATGCTTCAGCAGCTTCTGCTTGGCTTTGCCCGGGAGGCTGAAGGCGCTGTCCTGCGGACTCGGGAAGCCGGAGCTCCGCCCCGCCGACGCCAGCTGCTGGAAATAGGTTTCTTGGACGGGGCTGCAGCAGGCGTACACAGCCGTGGAGGCATTCCTGTTAGAGTAAGAAAGGAGACCACAGTCCGACGCTGCCTGTGAGCCCTCAGAGCCCGGAGACCCCCAGAAGCGCTGCCAGTGACCCGGCAGGACGAGTCATGGACCAGTCACTACGGCCATGGAGAGGGGGCACCTCGGCCTGTGGGTAACGAGCACGATCTAGAGTCACACAGACCTGGGTGCTCATCCCACCCCTGCGACTTCCTGGCTGTGTGCCCTTGACTAAGTTGCTCCAGCTTTCTGAGTCTTAGCTTTCTCATCAGTAAAATGAATATGACAACAGTAAATTCCCTCACTGAGATTTTATAAAGAGAGTAAATGAGTAGGAATATATACAAATTGCTTAGCCCATGGTGAGTGGTTAAGAAATGGAGCCTGTTTTTTCTGTTTCTATTATTCAAATGAGCTACATATCCCAACGCTAAAACCCTCTCAGCTCCAAGGAAGATGAAATACTACAGGGCCACAAGGTGGGTGATGGATCTAGGTTGCCAGCGTGGGGCAGCTGTGACTTAAAGCCAGAGAAGACACATTTATTACGGAAAGATACACAGAAATAGTGGCTGGAGATGGCGCTGGGCAGCAGAAGTGCCCGCATTCCTGTGTGGCAGGTGACAGGCATTAGAACCCGGTCAGCACCAGAGCCGAGCCCAGAGCCCACACGCCTCCTTCTCAGCCACACTGTCCCCGGAACTGGAAACGTGTGTGGCGGGGGGCATGTGCTTAGAGCTGAGACACCTGGGCTCAAATCCTGACTCAGCCTCTGAGTAAGAATGCGACCCTGGGGCGAGTCGTTCATTCTGTTTGTGCTTCAATTTCTTTGTCCATAAAATGAGGTTCAAAAGAATGCTCTCGGGCTTCCCTGGTAGCGCAGTGGTTGAGAGTCTGCCTGCCAGTGCAGGGGACGCGGGTTCGAGCCCTGGTCTGGGAAGATCCCACATGCCGTGGAGCAACTGGGCCCGTGAGCCACAACTACTGAGCCTGCGCGTCTGGAGCCTGTGCTCCACAACAAGAGAGGCCACGATAGTGAGAGGCCCGCGCACCGCGGTGAAGAGTGGCCCCCGCTCGCCACAACTAGAGAAAGCCCTCGCACAGAAATGAAGACCCAACACAGCTAAAAATAAATAAATTTAAAAAAAAAAAAAAGGGAAGGGAGAGAGTAAAAATTAAAAAAAAAAAAAAAAAAAAAGAATGCGCTGGACCAAATCATTCCAAGGACTTAACTGAGTGATATACACAGAGCAGGCACCCCCCTTCTGACCCTCTAACTTGCCTTCTTTTCTGCTACCGGTTTCATAAGAGAAGCGTGTAGAGAGAAAAAGTAGAAATTCGGTTGGTTAAAGATTGTAAATGACAATAGTAATAATAGATCTAGATCTGCTGGCACAGCGGTGTTCAGGACATGCAACAAGGTGAAAAAAAGAAACTTGTAAAACAGCACATTAGTATGCTCCAGTTTTCTATAAGAAAAACCATTAAATAATCAAAAATTCTAATCGTCTATCTTTTATATGCAAAAAATAAAAACAAAAACCAATGAAACCTGGAGTAACATACACCAAACTATTAACTGTGGGTATCTTTGGGCCATATTGCCGGCGATGGGATGACAACATTTGACTTGGGAGACTTGGTCATGAGCACGCGGGACTTGTTAAGTTAGAAGATGGAAGACAGCACTTCAGCATCGTTTATGGCAGAGACCGAGGCCCCTCCTCCCTCCCCAGTGATGGATGGAAGCACTGAGGTGGTGAGGGCCTTAGGTCTCCTCCCTGCTGTACCCCAGTGTATAAAGCAGTCCGAACCCCAGGATGGGACCCAGCAAATACATGACATGGGAAGCACAGGGGCAGATGACAGCAGCCACCGGAGCTGATCAAAGAAAGCCCTGACTGGTTCCTGGACTGTCCTTCATTCGGTTATGAATGAGGCTCTCTGCCCAGGACCCCGGGAAGGCGGCTCCTGGCGCAGGGCTGTCAGTGAGCCGGGGACGCTCACCTGACGGTCACTTCGTACAGCGCGGGCAGCCGGGCGAAGTCGGAATGCATCAGGCTGACGGCCTGGAGGAAGCGGCGGTCCTGGGCTGTGGCCACCTGCGGCAGGTTGGCTTCCAGAAGAGGACACAGAAGTCGTGAGTGGCAGACTGCCCCCCTCCACCAACATCCCCCAAACCCAGAACCATAAACTGGGACAGGGTGAGGCCCCGGCCTGGGGTACGGGTGCCCAGGGGCAGTGGGACAGAGGCCGGGGTGCTGGGCCCTCCAGCTGCACCCCGCCACGGAGCACACGCCGCCCCCGATGGTGGGCAACACCGGTCTCTGCACACGAATGTCCGAATCGGGAGGCAACCTCGTCACAGATATTTGAACGTGTGTGTGCTTCTCTCAAAATGTTGGAGAAACGGCCAAAATAAGATAAACGAGAAAAGAAATGTTTGCCAGGAGAATTTAAACCCCGTGGGAGCTGGGCTCCAAGTGAGAAAGCAGCGTCCTGACTGCAGGGCACCCGCCCCGTGCGCTGGGCCCCGGTCCCCGCTCCCACCCACCGGGGGCGCCCCTTACCCGCCAGCATGTTCTGGACGCGGTCGTAGTGCGCGAAGCCATAGGCTCTGGCCGCGGGGGCCGCCTGGTCCCGGGGCAGCGTCTCGTTCAGGTGCACCTCCAGCCCGTTGAGGGACGCCAGGCTGCCGTGGTACTGCGGGGCAGGGAGGGGACAGGCCGCCGCTGAGCAAGCCACCCAAGGGATATCTATCTGCGTGGCTGCCTGACTTAGCAAGAAGGACTCTGACCAGTGCTTTGACCTGTTGTTAGAGAAGTCCTGACTTCTGCCCTTATCTCCTAATGCATTTCAAACTTGTAGAAAAATCAGAAAATAGGGGGGAGCAGAAAAATAAAAGAAAAAAAAAAAAAAGCAAGGAAAAATGGCCCAGAATCTCACCATCCAGGCAGAGCCGCTGGTGGCGCCCTGGTGCATCTCCTAACCACGGCTGGCGTTTGTGCCCCCCTCCTCCTCCCCCACCCCGTGCTTCTTGACTGTCTGCAGCGAGGCCACCTCCCTCCCTGTACCTAGAATGGTACCAGCCACTGTTCTCGAAGGGCTGAGAAGTGTGGGTGAAATGGTTTTCTGTGCTCTCTGGCTCAGAGGAGGAACCCAGCTGAGGAAGGCTGTCCGGGAGGCGAGGCCCAAACACCTGTATTTTAAAACACCTCCCAGGGGATGTCACCTGCAGGTGCAGTTAGGAACACTGGACTGTCCCATTTTGTACGATTTGTTGTTTATAAACTAAAGATGGAGTCAGACCATAAATAACGACTGATACTAGTTCTGTGACCTAATGATACAGCATGAACTTTGTCCTTCATCCTTGAACTATTTTCCTGCAATGTCATTTTCGAACGGCTGAACTCCCTCTTGGGCCCCGCCAAGTACGTCCGTCACGTCCAGATGGACTCAGCCTGAATCAGGGCCTCCTGGGGCTGCCCCGGGCTGCTAAAGCCACAAGGAGGCCGCGGGCCCCGGGCCGCAGCTGGCGCCCAGGTGAAGGACCTCCTGGCTCAGCCTCTTCCCGGCCAGATGACCAGGGGCAAGTTACTGGCTTTTCTGCGCCTCGTTTTTTTTCATCTGCGAAATAGGGATACTACAGGGCTGCTGAGTGGCTGAGGTCAAATAGCATCTATCCATTCTGTCCGCTCTGAAGTGCCGGGAGCGAACGCATTTTCTTAAAGTCAAGAATATGAAAACTGTCATTATTAAAGAAGTGCGACCTCTTCCATGAGCTCGCGTCCCTGGACTAATATGACTTGTCTGTGGGTTGACTTATTTCACAACAGCTGTGTAAAAAAATAAGCTTGCATAAAAGGACCAGAGATGCAAAGAGAATGTCCTGAGGTGAATGTCATGAAACTCAAGTGTTATTTTGGGGAGTGTCCTGGACTTAAATTAGCATTTCTATCCCATGTCATAGAAATGGTACTTAAGGGCATTAGGTTTGGCACCAGGGTTTACGTGACACCCTCATCTCTGCGTCCCCAGGGCCCAGCAGCGAGCCTGGCTCCCAGGAGGTGCCGGGCAACAGCCACTGGGTGACTGGACAGCGAGTGTGACCGACACGAGGCACCGTCCACCACCAGCTGTGCGGGCTGAGTCGAGGGTCCACAGTAACGGGACAGGAGGACAGGCACGCTGTCCCCTGCTCAGATCCCTGGAGCAGCCTCACCAGCGCGATTAACAGAGGCAGATGAGGCCGCGCGCGTGTGTGCGTGTGTGTGTGTGCGTACGGGATTTACCACGAAGTCAAACCACAGCCTCGCTGAAAGTTTCTGGACCTCAGGAATCTGCAACAGTCATCCCTCCATCCCCAGCGGGTGCCCAGGGGAAGGGAAAACAGGGACAGAATGAGCCATGCCAAACCCTGAGCTTTCTCTGTAGGCACCGAGCCACTTCCGGAATCTTCTGCCTATCTTGTACTCAGGATAAAATCACTTAACCATCGACGCAGTTAATCATAAGACGCTATACCAGATGACACGTGGGCAATTTTCTACTGGTAACCAAGTGCTTTCATATATACGAGGGGTCAGCAAACCATGGCCCGTGGACCAAATCCAGCCTACTGACTGTTTTTGATAGCCTGAGAACTGAGAATGGTTTTTATATTTTTGTATGGTTAGGGGGAAAAAAGTCAAAAGAATAATATTGTTATGTGAAAATTATATCAAGCTTCAATTTTTGAGTCCATAAACAATGTACTGGAACACAGCCACGCCGTTTATTTACATATTGTTTATGGTTGTTTTTGTACTACAACAGCAGATTCGAAGAGTTGTACAAAGCAGAAAACACCTGCTATGTGTTCCTTTACGTTAAAGTTTGCCAGCCCAAGACACACTACCACATACGAGATCCTCACAGCAGCCCTAGGAGACACGGAGCCGGGGCTGTTCCTGCATCCTCCGCCTTCTAGCCCACAGCAAAGCACGTGGCTCAGTGTCAGTGTGCCCCAAACACGCAGAAGAAACGATGCAGGAACACACGTTTACTCAGAAGCACCAGTTTCACGGGAGAGGGGTGCTTTTTTGTATTTTATGCTAACACACTAAACCCAGGCTTTGTCTACTGTACACACAGCTCTGTGTCCTACTGTAGTGATGAATAACTGAAGGTCAGTGAGAGGATTATCTTGGGTTTTGAGCAGGAACTATCAGCGGCTCTCTGCTGCCCCCTGGCGTGAGCCTACTCTGCTCCTCTGAGTTAGTGCCACCCTCTCCTGGCTGCTCCCTCCATCACCCACTTCACCCAGCTCCCGCCCACACCCTCAGCAAACAGAAAAGGTGGCAGTTGAGCCCCTGAAAGACGTGATGGCAAAATGACCCAGGGAGCCGTGGTGATGTGTCTTTCCCAAGGGGGGCTGTGCTCACGGTCACTTCTGAGCTGTCGTTTACCATGCTGCAGGGGTTGGCTTTTTCTAGACAGCAGCAGAGGGTCTGGAGGGAAATCAGGTCGACTGTTCTGTGTGCAGAACCGGGACAAAAAGGCAATGAAAGCTCTCTGCTGATTATAAAATAGACGGCCTTTGGGTTTGATAACCGACTCCACTCGCAAACCAGCAAGCTGATCAAAGTTCGTTAACACCCTACTCTTCTTAGAAAAGACTAGTTTTCTTTTTCCATAAAATTGCGTTCTCTTTCCTGCCCAACACCAAACCCTACTTTCCATGAAAGCCCAGGGAGGTCGTTGCCCTGACAACAAGGATGGGCTGTGACAGACCAAGTCCCATGTCCGAGTATCAAGGGCCACAGAAGGCAGGGCCTTTACTCCTTCACCTTCCCACCTACCATGCCAAGGTCAGATCCACGAGGGACAGAGGGTTGAGGGTGGGAGACAAGAAACAGGCAGGAATCCTGGACCCCACCATGTGCGTTAGGTCTTGATCTCAAAGAGGCGGTTTTCTTAAGGGCAAAATGGGAGTTACCGTGCCTGCCCCCAGAGCTAGCTGTTCCAAGGCTTGGCTGAAGTAGCAGATGCAAAGTATTTACATACAGCGAATGCAGAATACATCGTAATTTACCTTCTTCTCCCAGAGCGGCCTGCACTAGTTTTTCTTTTTCTTTTTGGGGGGAAAGTAAAAATAGAGGGGTGGTATCCACTTTACTGCATGCCAACACTGGGCCTGCAAAATGCCGCGTCTAAGCTCGGCGCTAAGCAGGACAGACCATGAAACCAAGGCCTCGGCCGGGAGATGGAAGCACAGAGCTGCAGCCCTGGACCCCTGAGCTGTTGTAAGGAGGAGGAGCCTTGGGGAAGGAAGTGGCGGGAAGCCCCACTCGGAGAGGGTGCTGCGGGGCCTGTGGAAAGGGGAGAGGAGCCAGGTAGGTGCGAGAGGCGCAGGCCCCGTCTCCAGGCTCCGCGCGGAGGACCCGCCGCCCTCCTCCAGTGCGTTCCAGGGGACCCGCTCATTTACGGAGGGCCACGGGCCCTGCCTGCTAATACGACGGGCTTAGAATAATATAGATTTAAGAACAGAAACAAGGCAAGCCCCAGGACACCATTCACCCTGCAGCAATTTCAACCTGCTGTTTTTATCGCTGCCCTTGCCCGGCCAACTAAAGCAAGGCTGTTACTATGGCAACTGGATCCAGCGTGGGCCCAGGCCCCAGAGAAGGTCAGCTTACCACTCGAAGTGGGGAAGGGGCTGCAAGGGTTTGAGAGGAGCCTTCTGGATCCAGTTAGCGTTTCAGACGTCCTGGGCCTTCTAGGAAGGAGCTCCAGACGGAGGGAAAGTCAGGGCTGGCGGAAAACTCCCAGTCCAGGCGGGGACACGCACAGACTCCGGCCACACAGAGCCTAGAGCTGCCGGGCTAGGGAGTGAGGCCGTGTGTGGTCATGGCCTGCGTGGCTGCACTGCTCCCCACAGTGCTGACGACGAGCCAGACGCGCTGAGAAGACGGAAGAAGCTGGAAAGGGCAAGACTTGTGGATGCCTTTGCACTTGACTCTGTGCTCAGCACTGGATGCTCACTCACCCCCCACAGCCGAGGAGTTGGGCACCACCGGCACCCCACTGTGTGAACAAGGATGTTTGGCACGAGGTCACAGAGCTGCTGGCCGAGCCCCCCTGCCTATCCCCGCTCCGAGGAGGTGGGCGCGGGCCGCCAGGGGCCAGGGGGTCTGCACACTCACCACGTCCTCGACGGCCGCGCCATCTCCCAGCAGCGGCTCCTCGGCCAGCAGCAACAGCACCAGGCCTCTGACGCTGTGAGTGTAGAGGTTCATCCGCACGAGCCGCGTGCGGGACGCGGGGGTCGCCCTGGACCCGGGTCTGTCTGCGGAGGGGCCGTCACCTGGAGGGTCTGCCGAGCCCGAGGTGCGTTCCGGGCCGGAGGCCGAGCGGCCCTCAGGAACCCCGTCGCCACGCTGCCCCTCGCCTTGTTCCCCCACGGGCAGCTCAGTCCCCGTCTGCCTCGAATCCAAGCAAGGCGACGGCAACGGCCCGCTCGCCGGGCCGAGGAGGTGGTCCCTGGGGACGGGGGCTTGGCTGCTGTTGCCGGGAAGGTCTCTGGGCCGTTCTAGGGCTCCGTTCTGGGTGAGCATCCCAGGAGTGGAGGGAGGGAGGGGGCCGCCCACGGCTGTGCCTACAGGCAGGGCCTCGGGTGGCTTGCTTCCGGCGTTGCCAGAGTCACTGACAGATGCCCTGCAGCCAGGAGGCCCGCCATCGGAGGCAGAATAACCCAAGGATGCTCCCGTGTCCTGAGCTTCTGGAACGTGGATTTCAGACAAGTCCAGTTCCTCTTCCCCCCTGGACAAACCGGTTTCCTTCACCAGGGAGAGGTCGAGCCCAGGCCCCTGGCCCCTGGTGGTGTGGTGCGGTGTTGGGGGCTTGATGCTCTTCAGATCACAGCCAGACCAGTGTCCGTTCTCCCTGCTGCCATTTGGCCAGGTGACGTCAGGAGACCTGGGCTCAGGGGTGGTCGCTGAGATCCGAGCCGTGGATCCCGCATGTCTGGGGGTGTTTTCTTTCGGGGCAGATGTGTTCAAACTCTTTGGAGGGCGCTGGGCTGGGGGCTCCAGGAGTCTGGCTGGAGATGCCAGAGTGCTGGCGAACAAGACGGGCGTGAGGAAGGGCAGGCGACTGAGCGTGGGCAAGGGCCCTGCCCTGGGGGAGACTAAAGCAGTGCTTCCCTAAAAAGCACGGGCATTGGTGACAAGTGGGTGCTGAGGCCACAGAGCCTAAGAGGTCATGGTCAAAGCACAGGAGGAAACCTAGGGCAATGCCTGGGCCTCGGGGCTTCACACAGTGACACCGGGATCACCTACAGGAAACGGCAGAGCCCACTGAATCAGGGACACCCACGTTTGGAGGCCGACTGTGAGTCAGGCCCTATACTGGGTGCTATACACATAATATTCCCAACTTTTCTGGGTCCATTTTACAGATGAAAAAACTGAGGCTCAGGCAGGGAGTGGACTTGCCCAAGGTCACAGAGCTGATAAGCAGCAGATCTGGGATTTGAAACCTACGCTCATCTCACTCTGCCAGATGCCTCTGATCTCTAAGCTGAAGCTCCAGATGCCCCTGCCAAGGCAGAGCGTGGAGAAGATGGAATCAGTTATCAAATACCAGGGGCTCACCTGGATAAATCCGTGGGAGGGAGTGCCCAATGCATGGGTTAAGAGGAACCCCTGTGAGCTCCCTTACCTGGTCGTGGGCTCCTGGGGGAACTCACGGAGACTGACGGCTTCCTCTTCGGTCAGGAAAACAGGCACAATCTGGACGTCTGGAGGGAGTGCTGCTCCTAGAATTGCAAAGCAGTGTGGCCAGGGCCCTCCCCTGGGCCAGAGAAGACAGAGGGGGCAGGGACTGTTCTTGGGGTGACGCATCCAACCCACAGGCCAGCTCAGAGAGCAGCTCTGGGCTACGTTCCTCAACCCAGAACAAAAGCCACAAAACTGCAGCTACAACTTCAGCCATCAGCAAGGAAAAGCCCGTGTAGGCAACTCTGCACCCAGGGTGACGTTTGGTGGAAGAAAATTTAGTGGCACTTAAAAAAAAGACAGAAGCTGGAAAAAAGCACTTCCACCTGACCAAACGGGTCTGCCCCGACTTATGATTCAAAATAAAACAAATCCCCCTCTTGGGGGCACCTGCACTGCTGCAAAAGGTCTTCCTGGCAGTGGCCGCCGATGGCACCCTCTCCTAATTGTGACCTTCTGGAACTCGTCTGAGTAGTCTCATAATGGGGAGTTAAGGAGGATCTGAAAACGGGGATTTAAGAGGTATGCCTAAATCAGGAGCTTTACAACTGCGATTTTGATGGGTAACTTTGTCCTTGAAGCTCTATATATTTTCCTAATCTCACGAGCCGATGGAATAACCATATAGGACTACTCGGCCTTTCACGTGACTTGGATAGGGCCAGGCAGCTTAAGGACCATTCCCAAGATGTAACAAGCCACCTGATCACTTACCATGTTCCTGCAGGGCATCCCCTCCTATAGGTTGTCTCTGAAAATAAACACACAGAGAAGTTGGTGCTGGGCACCGCGTTCTCCCCCCAACCTAACCATCAGGACCGCGCGGTGCCATCTGTTCGTGAAATGCAGCCAGGCCCAGGATGCTGGTCCCAGCCGCACGCCAACAGCAAAGCAGATGGAACAGAAGCTCCCCCAAGCTGCCTGCCCCCCGCCGTGGCTGGGGTCAGCCAAGAGCCAGGCCCACACTGGCTGGGGCGGCCACACCACCCAGGCTCACACCAGGCTTCTTCCCGTTCTGATATCTCAGTTTCTCCTCTCTGGGAATAACAGCAAGCATTCATTCATGTTACCTCTCAGACCTCCAGGGAAGTCATCTCCTGGAATAAAGCCACATCTGCCACAGCCCTGGCCTAGAGCTCACACAGATCCCATTATAACAAAAGTGTGAAGGGCCTGTGACCCTTCAACCTAAACCAGATGTGAGGTCAGATCTCTTGTTCTGATTTACAATCAAGGTGAGAAACCCAGGAATCTCCTCAAAAGAGCTTTCCAGCCATCTCCACCTAAAGGTTCCAAAAGGACCCACCAAAACAAAACAAAAACTGCTCTTCTCACCAAAATGACTTTCACTCCTAAGAAGTGTTGCGGCTTTCTTTTTTTCTTTACATAAACTAACTCTAGACAAAAATTCTTTTCCAAAAAAATCACATACAATTCCCTCACCCGCAAGCTAATCCTGTTAACATTGGGCACATTTTCCTTTAAGTCTATGCATTTTTTTTATACTCTGAGGCCACATTACGTAAAACTTTTTCTGCTTGAAAGACTGACACACAATTTCTGTCATTAAAGCATCTTTGGCCATTTTCAATGGCTGACTAAAATTTTAGGAAGTTTACAGTGGTGGAGGAGGATTCATCATTTCCCTACTTGAGACCAGCAACTGGCAACCAGTCTGTAAATGGCGAGCTAGTGCATATTTTCGGCTTTGCGGCCATACAGTCTCTGTGCAGCTACTCAACCTGCAGGTGTGGCTCAAAAGCAGGCCAAGAAAATTCTGTCTGTAGGCGACTGGCCCACAGCCCACGGTCTGCCAGCTCCTACCGTAGACATTTAAGTTATATCTGATTTTTCACTTTCGTAAATCCTGTTGCAATAAGTTTTGAGCATAAACCTTCTTCAGCAGTCAGATGATTTCCTTAGTATTGATTCGTAGTGCTGAACTATGAGGAAAAAGGAAAGGGCATCCTCAAGCCTCTCATTATCAAATAGTTTACCAGGAAGGCTGTTCTAATGACCCCTGCATCACGGTGGGAAGGAGCCGGCTAGAGCCACACACGTGTTTTAAATGTCTACTGATTTAATAAGTGTAAAAAGCCGGCCTGATGACACATTTAAAACCAGAGTCTCGCACAGTAAGAATCAACTAGTAAAACAAAAGAAAAAAGAACTCAAAGGAAATATGCCAGAGGCTAGCAGTGATTATCTCTGTGCAGTCCAGTTGTGGGCAATTTTATTTCCCATGAGCACATATGACTTTTCCTTCATTATAAAAACAGTTAAGTAAATATAAGACGGAAGTATTTTTAAAGTTTCTATTGTCCTAAGCCATCTTTTACAGTCTCTCTCTCTCTGAAAAATCCAACATCTCTTTGACATAAAGCCCATCCTTGAGGGAAGTCAAATTCTCATAGCTCCACTTGGATCGAAGAAAAACCAACCAAGTCTACCACGCAGAAGACAACGTTTTCTTTCAGCTTTGCCAGTGACCTCACTCGAAGGAAACCACATGGATGGACCTGGGGTCCTGAGAAGGACAAGGCAGCAGCAGCCGCCCCCATCCATCTAGCACTGGGGATCAGCCTTGCCCGATATAAAGACAGACTCGCCGGATGAAGCATCCCAGCCAGCGGGGCGGGCTTTGCGATACCTGGTCCCGACGTGCAGCTCGATGAAGCAGGACCTTGGCTGTGACAGAGGGTGGGAGCTGGGTGCTAACGATCCTGGGGGGTGAGACACAGGAACAAGGACACCGTGAGAAGAAACACACTCAGGACTCTGAATTGGACACGTTCCTGACACCCTGTGGTGGCGAGGCTCTCGGGGACACAGCTGGTGGGAGTTTCAACTGGGAAAGCCCTCGTGGAGGGCACCCTGTCTGTTCCCTCAAAGTTTAAAATGTCCAAACCCTTGGACTCGACTTGTACCAAGGTGTGTGCTTAAGAATATTCTCGACAGGGAAAATGGTAAAATCATCTTTTAATGGGTAAACGATTTAAATGTCCATCAAAAAGAGAGTAAATTCATCATTTTCTGTTGTATGACACCAAAAAACGTGTAGCTGTTACAAGAGTGAGGTGGACCAAAAGGGACTGATAAAGAAATCCCTACTATACACATTAAGGTGAGGGACCATATGATCCCATTTACAAAGACAGCAGAAATAAGCAAAATCAATACATGTGTATATGTGCAGGTGTGTGAAAACACACAGAACAAAAAGGATGCTCAGCAAACCGCTGACGGTGGGGATGGCTGAGAGGGAGGGGGAGGGGCGGGGAACCTTTGTGCGCTGCATGTTTCTCTCTTGGTTCATTTTTTTTTTACCATGAGAATGTGTTCACGCATTAGGTGTATGATTTAAAAATAACTAAGAAATGCAAAATAAGAAAAAAAATATTATCTTTGACACCATGTTGCTGGTGAGCCTGGCAGCACCACAAGCTGATTCAGAGCCGTCATTGTGAAAAGAAAGGGGAGGTCATGTGTTGAGGGCCACTGGGAACAGGGACTGCACCCCCATCGGTCATCTCATTTCCTTCTCCACCGAGTATGTCTACTTGCCAGAGGAGAGAGCGGAGATGAGGCAAGATCACCGGGGCTGGGAAGAAGCGCAGCCAGAGCCCGCTGAGTGCCTGGAGATCTTCTCCAGGGCCCACCCGTCTGGGATCAGAGAGCTCTGGGCACAGAGCACCAGCTCTCCTGCCTCAGGCTGTGAGAGCCGAGCCTCCGCGGAGCCTGGAAGAGGCGTGGAGAGCTCTTGGGTGCGCAAGCTCACTAAGAGGCCCTCCAGCTGTGTGAAGAGCCGCAGTGAGACCTCAGAGGCCAACTGGAGATGGACCCAGCCAAGAGGCTGCAGGAGCCTGAGCTGAAGCTACGGCCAGCACACCAGGGCCCTGGGCAGCAGGGGAAGGTGCTGTGGGCCTCCACGCCCCATCTGAGAATTTCACGGATCTCTTCAAAGCTGCCTTTTATATTCCCAACTCTTTTCTGGACACAACAGTTCGCAATTTCCCAGCTCTGCCCAAAGACAGGCAGGGACCCTATATCAAATCTAAACTACCCGCTAGTTGCCAAACGAGACCACCTGGAAGTGGCCACACACCGCGATTGGGGTGGTCAGCCCTGCAGCAGGGGGAGGGCTGGAGCGGCGGCATCCGGGTTACTCACAGTCCCTTGTAGAGGATGCAGCCGGCTAGCACGTGGGGCGAGCGCTGGCAGGTCTGCAGAATGAGGGCCGCCTTCAGCAACAACAGCGGCTCCACCTGTGCCGGGCAAGAAGCATGCCACAAGGTCAACACGCGTACCGTCAGCGAAGGAGGAACAGGAAGGGGGCTCTGGAGAGCAGGTGGACAGCTCAGAGCCCAAGCCTGGAGGGAGCGTGTGCCGCACAGTGACAGCTACGTCACGCCTCTGACACCCAGAGCGGCTGCCACCACAAGTGCCAAATGCCGGGGACAAGGAGGCCTCTCTGGAAGCTGGAAGGTACAGCAGATATGGCATATGGCTCTTCACAGGCGACAGTGCAGATGGCCAAGGAGACCCTGACGATCAACGCTGAGACCAGAAGGCAGCAGGAGAGGAGAACCTACCTCTCAAATTCAGGTCATGGTGCCGGTGAACCCACCCACCCATCCTCCACCGTCCCCCTGAAGCCCAGGCACCCCTGTGACACAGCTGGCTTGATGTCTGACCAGGTCCCGTAACTCTGTTGCGTAACAGAAAATGATAACATCATGGCCTTTCACTCAGGGGTATATGCCTCAGTCCACGGTCCTTGTAAAAAGTCCCGAAAAAGACCAGAAAAGGATCTGACCCTGGTCAAGAATGGCCAGCAATAACCAAAAGCCTCTTCCTGCTTCCTGCTGGGCAGCGGTTAGAACCGAGTGCCAAGGAGCCAAGCATGCAGTTGAGTTAATTCTTTCACGGCCTCAAGACGCGCCCAGGCCCAGCCAGCCAGTCTGGAAAGCTCTGGGCCAACCCCAAGAAGCCCTCCAGACAGGAGCGGGAAACCCGCCCCTGTTTCTAGCAGCATCCCAGTGCCACATCCCTGTTAAAGGGACACAGTCAACGACAGCAGTGAGACCCAGCCCACACACAGTGGAAGGCTCCCGTCCCCCGAGATGCTCAGGGCACGGGCGGGCAGTTCTCAAGGGGCAGTGCCGCGCATCTCCCTTCGGCTACCTGACTGTGAGGATGTGATGCTCACCAAGATCAAGGCCACTGAGCAAGAGGCAGTGCAGGCGGCCCGGCCAGCCACGCAGGTGGCCTCCTGTCACCGCGTGCCAATGGCAAAAGCGACGGCTCAGGGACAAAACACCTCCCAGCCCCAGATGTGGCAACCCTGGTTTTAAAATGTCAGCCCTGGGCCTTTTTGGATGTCGAGAATAATTAAATCACATAATGGCACTATTGAGAAGGGGACCTTCAGATTACTGAGTTCAACACTCCTGGGCATTAGCAACACAGTAACACCCTTTACTGAGTATCTGCTTTCTGTCATTTACGTACTGTCCCATTTCATCATCAGGACAGCTCTGGGAGGCAAGTCTTATGCTGTGGCCATTTTACGGGTAAGGAGAGTGAGGCTCTGGGAGGTGACCTGACTTGTCCAAGCCCACACGGCTCGTGAGGGCTGCGTGGAATCTGAGTACAGGTCTTAACAACTATGTGCGCTGAGATGCAGCTCATTCAAGGAGGAAACGTGTGTCCAGAAGCCCTCTTCCTATCCATGCACCGAGCAGGGGGCTGAGCCTAGCCTGTTACTTTCGTTCGGTCCAGGTTCCAGAGGGAGTTGAATATCCTATGCAGGTCACCGGTGTTTCTCAGGATCTGGTCGATGAAGGTGTCCCACTCGCCGCTCAGCTCTTCCCGAGAGCAGCTCTGAAACAGAACAGCTGGGGGTCAGCACGCAAGATTCCGAGAGACACGCTGTTCGGCAGGGACTCCGACCACCAACAAAATTGCTCCTACGCGAAAAACTGGCCAGAAGGGAGGGCCTGTTCTGAACTTCCCATCCAGGCGAGGCCCCACCTCCTGCCCCTGATAACCTGCCCCCCACAGACCAGGGCTCCTCGGGGCGGGGAGTGGGGGGGAGGGCGTGACCAGGCCCTGCTCTCCCCAACCATCCTAGGAAGGAGAGAACGGGCATAAACATTTGGGTGAATGGGACTCAGGCCACCAGGGAAGAAAGGCATCTGAGAGGGGCTCCAAGGGCACATGACCTTGTCACTGACACGACGTGTTTATGTCAAGTGTACCAGACCCCTGGGTGAACGCTGTGTTCTGCCGATACCGATTTTGCTACGGAGGTTCCACGTAAGACTCCTCAACACCATACCTTGTAGGCCAGAGAAACAGGCCCGTTGTAAAAATTAAAGAAGCCGATGAGCTGATCCAGAAGCTGCTTGCAGCTGACATCAGGGAGCTCAACAGCACAGCCCAGCACCTGTAAAGGAGGACAGGCATCTTCCTTTTCTCTGAGGCCAAGCTCAGAATCCTGGCGTCCAGGGCTCACTAAAGCTGGACTCCACTGGCCCATCAAACTCCATCTTCTGCTGTGTGACCCCACACCCTCCACCAGCCACGCTGGTCTCCACAGGAAACAAATACTTTTTGTACCTACTCATGTTGCCCAAGCTGAAATCGCCCCGCCTCCCATTCTTGTTCATTTGCCTGGGACTCCCCCCGTGCCTTCCCCCCCACCCCCGTGCCCCCCACAGATGCCAGCCCCCGCAGGATGCCTGTTTTCATCACTCCAGACAATGCCGACCTGCTTCCTGATCCCTTGTATTGTTAGCACTGTTATTTGGACACTGGATGTTTCATTTGGGTTTCACAGCAAACACTGGACCCAGACCGTTTCATGAATGGCCATCCCGTCTCTCCAGCTGGATGGAGTGCTTCCAGAACGGGGACCGACTGCATCATCGCGCCAGCCACAGAAGATAAACACTTGCTCAGTGAGGAAATAATCTGGGCCTATGTTTAAAGAGCCTGAAAAAACTTCGTATTCTTTGACTCAGTAATTCTACCTGTAGGAATCCTTCCTAAGGGACTCATCAGAAACTTAAACAAACCAACCCTGAAAGAAAACAAATAAACAAACAAACAAAAATGCTCTCTGAATGTAAGCTCCACTGAGGCAAGGATCTGCATTTTGTTCACTGATGTAATCCAAGTGCTGACAACAGTCTGGCACCCAGTAGGTGCTTATGTCTCCCCTAATTAATCTATAGAGGGAATGAAATCCTAATAATCCCACCAGCTTTTCTTTAGAAACTGACAAACTGATTCTACAACAGAAATACAAAGGACCTAAAATATCCAAAGCTGTCTTGGAGAAGAATAAGTTTGGAGGACTTCCACCATCTGATTTTAAGACTTATTATAAAGCTACAGACATCAAGACAGAGTAGTACTTGTATAGAATCTTCAGAAAGATCAATGGGAAAGAATAGTGAGCCCAGAAGTAGAGCCACACTTAAATGGTCATTTGATCTTCAACAAAGGAGCCACAGGAATCTAATAGGAAAAGGAAAGTTTTCAACAATGGTGCTGCATTAACTAGACATCCATATGGAAAAAAGGACCCTTGACCTCTGCTTCACACCGTACACAAAGATATATCCAAGGTGGATTACAGACCTAAATTTAAAAGCTAAAACTGTGAAACTTACAAAAAAAAAAATTGGAGAATGTCTTCTCCAATGGGTTAGGCAATGGTTTTAGACAGAATACAGAAAGCAATAACCATAAAAGATAACACTGATAAATTAGACTTCCTTAAAACTAGGGCTTCCCTAGCGGTGCAGTGGTTAAGAGTCCGCGTGCCAATGCAGGGGACATGGGTTTGAGCCCTGGTCCGGGAAGATCCCACATGCCGCAGAGCAACTAAGCCCATGCGCCACAACTACTGAGCCTGAGCTCTAGAGCCCACGAGCCACAACTACTGAGCCCACGCCACAATTACTGAAGCCCGCGTGCCTAGAGCCCATGCTCCGCAACAAGAGAAGCCACTGCAGTGAGAAGCCCGCGCACCGCAACGAAGAGTAGCCCCCCTCTCACCGCAACTAGAGAAAGCCCGTGCGCAGCGACGAAGACCCAACGCAGCCAAAAATAAATAAAATAAATTTACAAAAAAAAAAAAAAAAAAAAAAACTAAACTAAAAACTTCTCATCAAAAGACATTATTAAGAAAGTAGGCACACCACAAACTGGGAGAAAATATTTTTAAAATGTATATCTGACAAAGAACTGGTATCCAGGATGTATGAAGAAACCTACAACTCAAGAAAAAAAGAAAACCCAGTTTAAAAAATGGGCAAGAGCTTTGGACAAATACTTTGGGAAGGAAGATATACAAATGGCCATGAAGCACACGAAAAAGCCTTAATATCACTAGTCATTGGGGAAATGCAAATTGAAACCACAATGAGATACCACTTCACATCCAGCAAAATGGCTAAAATTAAACGAACTGACCACATTACTGCTGATGAAGATGTGGCAGTATCTGGAATTCTCATACACTGTTGGTGGGAATGTAAAATGGTACAACCGCTCTGGGCAAAAGTCTGGCAGTTTCTTGTAAAATCCACACTCACCTACCCTATGACCCAGCAATTCCATGCCTAGATATTTACCTATGAGAAATGAAAACATATGTCCACAAAAAGACTTGTATAGGAATGTTTCTAGAGCCTTATTCCTTTTTTTAATTTTATTTTCTTGAAGTACTGTTGATTTACAATGTTGTATTCTGCTCTACAGCAAAGTGATTCAGTTATACATATATATACATTCTTTTTCAGATTCTTTACCATTATGGTTTGTCATAGGATATTGAATATAGTTCCCTGTGCTATACGGTAGGACCTTGTTGTTTATCCATTCTCTGTATAATAGTTTGCATCTGTTAATCCCAAACTCTCAATCCTTCCCTTCCTCTATCCCCCTCCCCCTTGGCATCCACAAGTCCGTTCTCTATGTCTGTGAGTCTGTTTCTGTTTCGTAGATGTTCATTTGTGTCATATTTTAGATTCCACATATAAGTAATATCATATGGTATTTGTCTTTCTCTTTCTGACTTACTTCACTTTCTGACTTACTTAACTTAGTATGATAATCTCTAGTTCAATCCATGTTGCCGCAGGTGGCATTATTTCATTCCATTATGGCTGAGTAGTATTCCATTGTACATATGTACCGCACCTTCTTTATCCATTCATCTGTCGATGGGCATATAGGTTGTTTCCACGTCTTGGTTATTGTAAATAGTGCTGCTATGAACGCAGGGGTGCGTGTATCTTTTTGAATTAGAGTTTTGTCCAGATATATGCCCAGGAGTGGCATTGCTGGGTCATATGGTAGTTCTATTTTTAGTTTTTTAAGGAACCTCCATACTGTTCTCCATAGTGGCTGCACCAGCTTACATTCCCACCAACAATGTAGGAGGGTTCCCTTCTCTCCACACCCTCTCCAGCACTTATTATTGGTAGACGTTTTTTTAAAAATTAATTAATTAATTAATTTTTTGGCTGCGTTGGGTCTTCGTTGCTGTGCGTGGGCTTTCTCTAGTTGTGGCGAGCGGGGGTTACTCTTCGTTGCGGTGCGCGGGCTTCTCATTGCGGTGGCTTCTCTTGTTGCAGAGCTTGGGCTCTAGGCGCACAGGCTTCAGTAGTTGTGGCACACGGGCTCAGTAGCTGTGGCTCAAGGGCTCTAGAGCACAGGCTCAGTAGTTGTGATGCACAGGCTTAGTTGCTCCGTGGCATGTGGGATCTTCCCCAACCAGGGCTCGGACCTGTGTCCCCTGCATTGGCAGGCGGATTCTTAACCACTGTGCCACCAAGAAAGTCCCATTATTGGTAGACTTTTTGATGATGGCCATTCTCACTGGTGTGAGGTGGTACCTCATTGTAGTTTTGATTTGTATTTCTCTAGAGCCTTCTTCTTTTTTTTTTTTTTTTAAATATATTTATTTATTTGTTTATTTGGCTGCACCAGGTCTTAGTTGCGGTGTGCGGGATCTAGTTCCCTGACCAGGGATTGAACCCGGACCCCCTGCATTGGGAGCATGGAGTCTTAACTGCTGGACAACCAGGGAAGTCCCTCTAGAGCCTTATTCTTAAGTGCCCCAAACTGGACACAGTTCATGTGTCCACAAAAAGGAGAATGAATAAGTAGACTGTGATACATTCAGACTATGGAATACTGCCCAGCAATAAATAGGAATGAACCGCCGGTACGTGCAACAATGTGGATGAATCCCACAAATGTTAAAATAGAGGATAAAGGGATGAATATATAAATGTGTGATAAAGCAACTATAATGAAGTGTTCTGTAGAATCTAGGAGGTATGTGAGTATTCACTGTAAAATTCTCTCAACTGTTCAGTATGTTAGAAAATTTTCATAACAAAATGTTGGAAATAATACCTACGAAGGTGAAGATACTTCCTCACACTTAAGCATCCCATCCCCTCAGGAATAAATTTAAAATGAGAGGAGGCATGAGACAACAGTACTTCAGAGCCTATGGTACTACTAGCTGTAAATTGTTCTTTTTTTTCTTAATGGTTCTTTGAAACCTAACATATATGCACCAGTGTCTTCGAGTTTCTGGCTCCCTTCCCCAGTAAGCGTGGAGAGTATAGGGAAGTATAGGGAGTAGAAACAAGAAAAGATGGAGATTAAAAACTCAATTTGCATCACAGAGCAAAGAGAATTTCCAGAGGATGACCTAAGTCTTTCAAAAGAGAGGAGAGAGCAGGCGTGTGCCTTGCAGGATGTGTCAGCAGTGTTTTGGAGAGAGCACTCAGTTCTGATGGGCACCTGCAGAGAGTGACGCGGGAAGCGCGGATGACGGGCCGCAGCACACGTGGGGAGAGAAGGAGGTTCTAGGCTCGAGAGCCGCGGCAAGCATTATTTCTAAACCCTAGCATCGCGGTACTTCTCACCAACACAGAAGACTCCTGGTAGAGGCTGTCCTGGTAAACTTACCCAAAGGTAATCGCCGTCAACCTTTATGGCGAACTTAAGTTTCCGCAGACGGATGACGGTGGGAGGAGAGCCGGAAATGTCAGAAATGCAGTGGACAACCCCGGCGATCTGTCCACAGAGCAGCTCCTGTTGGTCAAGCAGGGTCTAGGGAAAAGAGCCAATTCCAGACATGAAGTTCAAGTTCCCCAACTCCCGTGTCATTCCTTAGAGCAGGGGTTGGCAAACTATAGCCTGGAGGCCAGATGGACTCCGCTGCCTGTTTTTATATAGTCCGGGAGCTAATGATGGTTTTTACATTTTTTTTAAGGGTTGTCAAAATAACAACAAAGAAGAATACGTGACAGAGACCTTACACGGCTTGCAGAGACCAAAACATTCCCACATTGGCCCTTTTGAGACTAAGTTTGCCGAACCCTGCCTGAATTGTCACAAAACACCTACAGTGGATGCATAGGATGATTGCCCAGAACTACGTTTTTGTTCCTAGGATTATAGGCCTGTGCATGGGTAGAAGAGTGAGCCTTTATCCCCATTCAAATCCCCTGCAGAATGGCCAGAGCAGCCTAGACTAATCCCCACTCTCCAAGTCAAGTGTGATCACATGAGTGAATACACAGGCCTCCTAATCGATCTTCGCGTTAACTAAACCGTGGGGCAGACAGACGTCATGTGATGCAACGGAAAACGGAGAACTCTTGACTAAAAGAGCTGACCTTGAACCTAATCAAGGCTCTAGATCTTACTACTAGTTTAAAGGAAATGCACTGGGTAGAAAGCATTAAATGATACCATCGTGAAGAAGTAATCAGCCCAATCCAGAGTGGGGGACGTGCTGACGTTCTACTGCATAAGAGACCTGGTTTCTTCAATGATTCAGTGGCACAGGGGGAAATAAGGATGGGAGGAGGGGTGAGGAGTGTTATATGATAAAAGGGACTTGAAACACAAAATAACCAAATGGGGTACGTGGACCTTGCTTGGATGCTGATTAGGAGAGAGAGGGAGGGAGGGAGAGAGAGGAGGGGGAAGGAAGGAATGACTAAGTAACATCTAAGATAATAAAGGCAAAATTTGAATATAGACTGTATCAGATGATATTATTGTTACTAATTATTGTAACTTTTGCTGAGTGGGATGTTAACAAAATACACCCTGTTCAGTTAGAGATGTTACTTGATACTGGTGAGATGACACCATGTCTAGGATTTGCTTCAAAATACTTCAGGAACAGGCTTCCCTGGTGGCGCAGTGGTAAAGAATCCGCCTGCCAGTGCAGGGGACACAGGTTTGAGCCCTGGTCTAGGAAGATCTCACACGCCGCGGAGCAACTAAGCCCGTGTGCCACAACTATTGAGCCTGTGCTCTAAAGCCTGTGAGCCACAACTACTGAGCCAGCGTGCCACAGCTACTGAAGCCCCCGCGCCTAGAGCCCGTGCTCCGCAACAAGAGAAGCCACTGCAATGAGCAGCCCGTGCACTGCAAAGATGAGTAGCACCCACTCGCCGCAACTAGAGAAAGCCCACGCGTAGCAACGAAGACCCAACGCAGCCAAAAATAAATAAATACATTTATTTAAAAAAAAATACTCCAGGAAAAAAAGAGTGGGGAGGAGTTAGGATAGCTCATATCACATTAGTCAAGTGTTGATTATTGTTGAAGCTGGTGATGGGCACGTGAGGGCCGATGATTCTCTCCTCTTTACTTTGGTATATGTTTGGAGAAAAGTTTTTAATCCAGCGGTGCAGACAGAAAATCATGACGGTAACAGAGAGCTAGAGAAGGCGGAAGTACCGGGCTGCCTGGGCACTTCAACACCAGAACAACAACAAATAATACAACTAAGAATAAGAGAGTAGAAGTGGCGAATGCCTGGACTACGCAAAGAAAACTGTCCATATGTAACCCTCCCTAGACCTTTGAAAAGTCACCACTTTGAGGCAGTGGGATCCCCACCAAACAAGAAAATGCTGTGTGGCTTACCTGAGGGGGAAAAAAGTAACAGATGCCAGCTCTGGTTGGATCTCCCTCTCCCTTCACCTTGGAACCATCATAAAGGAAAAAATAATTCCACCTGTCAAGAGAACAGAAGGGAGCCGTGTTTCCTTCCATCCGGTGAGCAGGGCCTTGTAAAACACAGCTTCCTTTTGCCCAGCCGGAGAGGGGCTCATGATTCGGCATTTGAAAAGCCTTCTGGTGGCCCCAGAGGAGAAGGAAGCCAAGAGCTACAAAGAGATAAAACCATTTCATGAGTGCAGCCAAGTCAAACTAAAAATACGCCTCTGTCCAGCCGTCAGACCATCTGCCCCAAAAGACAGAAGAGCAGCTAAGGCAAGACGGGGCACCCACAATGATGCCTCTTACTTGAGACACTGAACCTTAACTCTATAACCATGTGGTTTGATCAAGTGTCTTTTAAGGCTCTGATAATGAAGTAAGTTAGGGATGTCTTAGTTGCCCTCATAACTGCTGGGCACGAGGTCTCTGGAAATTGCCCTTCTACCAGGAATTCATTTAACACACATTTGCTGAGGGCCTGTGGTGTGCGCTGCGTTTGCCAGCCCCGGGGGCCATCGCGAGGAAAGGGAAACAGGAAACATGCAGTTTGCCCACAGGGCAGCGAGTCTATAACGGGAAAAGCGGGGGCATCTGAGAGCTCAGAGAGGCACCACACCCCTCCTTTAACACGATCCCTCATCAAACTTCTGATTCCCTCCCTGCAGAGGAAGCTCTCTCCTCAATACCCGTAACCCTCCGCTCCTCCCTAAAGACTCGGGGTCTCCTCTCTGGTGTAACTACAATTACTTCTTTAAGACCACAAAGCAAACTACCCAGGCTGGACCTGGGTTTTAATCTCTCAGTCTCCGAAAGCACACCACCCATCAGGCCAGAGCAGTGACTCCTCTGTCACCTGCACTCTTCTCCCCTGATCTACGCCCTCCCTGGCTCCCACCTTATCTTCCTGATGACAAGCACTAACTCTGTTTCTAGCACAATCCGCTTTCCCGAGTTCTAGGTCCCGACGTGCAGCTGGCGGCAGGGCACGGACAGATCAAAGAGCCTCAAAAATGTTTCAAGCCCAGCTCGGAAACCCCACTGCCAGGTGGTGAGCATATTGTAATGTATAGAAATAGAAATCACTATGTTGGGCACAGTGTTATAGGTCAATTATACTTGAAACAAACTCATAGAAAAAGAGTTCAGATTTGCAGTCATCAGAGGCAGGAGGTGTGGGAAGGGGGGTTGGATAAAGGTAGTCAGAAGGTACAATCTTCCAGTTATAAAATAAATAAGTACTAGGGATGTAATGTACAACGTGATAAATGTAATTAACACCGCTGTATGTTATATATGAAAGTTTTTAAGAGTAAATCCTGAGTTCTCATTACAAGGAAAAAATTTTTCTCCTTTTATTTTTTATCTATATGAGATGATAGATGTTCACTAAACTTGTGGTGATCTTTTCATGATTATGTGTTACAGTGCCGTATGTCAACTATATGTCACTAAAACTGGAAGCTAGATAGATAGATGAATAGTTGAATGAATGAATGAAACCCCACTGCGGGGCCCCATTCTACCGTTTCCTTATGTTCCCTGGGTGAAAGCGACCCCACTCTAACGGGCACACAGAAGAAACCCTGAGTGTCGTTTTGAAGTGTACACATATAATCAGTCATAAATCCTGCTCATTCTATTGAAACCATGCCTCTCACTTTCCTCTCCTTGATTAATGTTTGCTGAACCAAATTAAGACAGGCTTAACCCATTTGCGGTTGAGAAGGGAACTGAGTTTCAGGCAGACATTGTGTAATACCCTTGAAGAGCCAGTCTGGCCAGACCTCTTCTCGTGGTGTAATTCTGCACCGCCACAGCTTCTTGTCTCTCACAAGTGAAGACTTCGGTGCCCACGGTATTATCAAGGCCGGCTGCGGGATCCAGCCACGGCTCTCTTTTCTACCTTCTACCAGCCATGCTGGACTCGTCAAACCCTGCAAGAGGCTCGTGTGGTTACAGCACATCAGCTTTGGAGAGAAATGGCCCTTGATTCGCTGCTCTGAGGAAAATGGTATTTTTTTTTTTCTTAATAAAATCAAGACAATCTGGCTGGGGATTCTCAGTTCACCCAAAACATCCGTGCAGCAGCCTGGCAGGAACTAAACCCCTGCAGGCCCTGCTACTCACCAGGAGGCTGACTTGGTCTCTGTCGAGGTGGAGGTGGCCATTTACTCTTCGGTGGCCCTCATTCTCTTTATTTGGGTTTTCTTTTCCAGTCTGGCTTCTTTCTCCCCAGCAGTGACAGTTCCTCCGCTGAATCCGGATGTGGGACGTTTAGGTGTTTTCAGTCTCCAACAGTCACTTGTCTAGTTTTCATTCAGCATGAAAGTGCTGCTTCCCTTCCTTCCAGGCCCTTCGGTCCCATCAATACCTCCAGCCTCTCAGAGCTCTGGGAAAAAAATCAATAAAGCAAGAGAATTCTACCAGAAAGTCAAATCCACCAATCTGGTTCCGTGAGCATCGGCTCCCTGGCCCTCTGCAGAACGACCCCTTCAAAGAACGACCCCTTTGCCAGGGAAGCCTGACAGGGCAGATGCATGCTGAAGGCGGTGCTCTGAAGCGATGTCTAGCTTGTCTGGTTCAAAGCCATTCTGAAGGTTTCTTTAAAAAGTTTTAAAGCTTTCCGTTCAAACATCAGTCCCTTGACCCTAAAATAAACACAAGGAATAGATTATTTCAGAATCCCATGAGTGAGCATGTGACCCAGCAGGGTTAAGCAAATAGTATGCTTCAAAAGAGTTTTCCAGAAAGCTGAAAAGTGTGTTTCAAAATCCAAAAGAGAGGGGAGCAAAACTTCAGAGTAAGTCCCATAGTTAACGTGAAGAGATATGTCACACAGAAGATAGAATTAAATAATCGGTGTGAAAAAGCTCTGGGTGTCAAGGACAGCTATACAAATAAGGCGGTTGGTGTAGTAATAATGGAACTCAAATTAAGGAACTGTCACCTTGACAGCCCAAAATTAATCTTAACACGTAGAATCCCAGAGCTGGGCAAGTTTCCAAGAGACAAAAAGAGAATTTAACAAGTGGCTTTCAAACTCCCACAAGAGGAAAGAGAACTCAGAGTATCAAGAAATTTCAGGCTCATTAGGGACGCTGGCATCACACACTCTAATCCTTACTCTCCTTCAAAAACTACCTTGACTGGCTCTTGCTTACTCCCTCCAGAGATAGGCAGTTCTCAGTGTTCAGTTTATCCTTCCACCAAGCTGAAACTGGCCTCGCAGTAACCTCCACACACTCTCCAGGAAAACAAAACAAGGTCTCATCCTTCCACAAGTCAACCCTTTGGTCACTTCAAAACTGTATCCCCACTGTCACTTTCTCCAAGCTTAATGTCCCAGCGACATGGTTTCAAAAGCTTGCTCACCATCTGCCGTCCTCCTGGGAACACGAGAGTTTTTTTAAGCTCCTCTGGTAGAGGGAAGTCCCTAGAGAGGACACCACCGAATCTTTGATGGCCTGTAAAACCTGTCTTTTCTCAGCTCTGGGTATCTTGGGGTGGGCCTCCCTAGGGTCATACTCATATTCGGATGCCTGTGGAGGCGGCATCTAAGCCCGTGGAACCAAGGACTGCAATCTGAAACCCCCATTCCTTATTCCCATAGGACTGGGCCCTACACTGCCAAGGACCACTCGCTTATCTCTGAAAGGTCCAGAAGAAGCCGGTAATGGTCCGGCGGGGACAGGGCAGGTGTTGGGATGTGGCCAGAGAAGGCTGTGGCCTGGGAAGTGGCAGTAACGATCGGGGGAGTCGAGACGTGGCCGGCAAAGGCCTGGTGGTGGTGGTGATGGTGTAGGAAGTGGCCTCAGTGTGTCAGCAGAGCAGGAAAAGGGGCGCTAATGATTGCGATGGGCCAGGAAGCGATCGGTAACCGCCGGCAGCAGTGGGAAGTGTCTGGCCTCAGCTCCAGGGGGCTGGGACTGGTGGGCAAAGGTGCGGGGATCAATCGGGGCCGGGTCACAGCGCGGAGGGGCCGCCAAAAGGGGCTCTCGGCCGGGGTCCCGCCCTTTGGTGTCCCCGCGCCGCCGGGCGCCGCCCACCCGCCGGAGTAGCCAGGCAGCCCGGGGATCCGGGATCAAGGTTCGGGACTCGGGACCCGGAGGTCCCAGCGACTCCCGCCCGATACCTACGCGCGCGGCGGAGAGGCCCCAGGGTCACGCGCCACCTGCGCTTACCGCCCCCTAAAGTTCCCGCAGAGCTGGCGCGCGCCGATGACGTCAGAGACTAATGGCGGCGGCGGCGGCGCTGGAAGCCTGGCAGGCGGCGTCTCGTCGGAGAAGGGGCTCGGCGGCGATGCGTCCGCGGCGTAGGGAGGCGGCGGCAGCGGCCCGGCCCCCGGGAGCCCAGCCCGAGGTGGACGGCGGAGTCGTGCTTCGTCGCATCCAGGAAGCCAGGTGAGTACGGGCTCGGTCCTGGGTCCGAATCGTCACGCCCGTAGGAACCTCCCCAAGCCCCAGCCTCGCCATCTGTAAAGTGGGAATAACTGCAAACCCTTTAAGGGTTATGGTAGGATTTAACGGAGGAAAAGAGCTCATTACAGACTGGAGCATAGTAAGCGCTCAATAAAGTTTGTCATTCCTCTTATTGCAGTTGTAGCTGCGTGACCTTGGGCAAGGTATGTAATCTTTGTGCCTCAGTTTTCTCATCTGTGAGATGGACGTGGAACTAGTACCTATATAGGCTTGTTTTGAGGATTCAGTGAATTAGTCAATGGTTTACCATCCCCAATAGTGTCTGGCGTGTGGTAAGCGCGGTACCAGTGTTTGGTATTAATATTATGTTAATGTTGGTTATTAGCGGTTTTGCTCACACCATGGCCGCAACCTGCACACGTGATTGTCATCACGCGTTAATTGAGGAGCTGCTACGTGCCTGGCGCTGGCTTGAGCTCTCAACACACTTTGTCAGAATGAACATCTCAGCCACGCTAGGATCCTGGCAGGGCGCCCAGTCTCAAAGAAACATAGGTAATGTGTGGAACCAGGTTTCAAACCCATGTCTTCCGTAACTTCAAAACCTGTGCTTAAAAGCTCTCCGTTATTCTGGTTTATCCCACCCCTCCCCCCATCATCGCTCCGTGCCTTGCTGTGTACCTTACATAGTGTTGGGGAGGAAAAGTTTTTCCTCTACCCTTCTAGGTTCTTTTGGCTGGTCTAATAAGAAAATTGACACAAGACAGGTTAACAGGAGGGAAAAACAAATTTAATCAGGAATGTGCAGGAGTCCCATAATAACATGGCACCCAAAAAAATGGCCAAATCAGGCAGCTTTTATATCTTTCAGACAAGGAAACAGTTATTTGTTAGAAAACAAAGGGGCTTGGACTTAGGGTAGCAAGTTCATGAAGTAACAAAGTGTGTTTATAAACCGTTCTTAGCCTTGACTCTTCTATCTCTGGCGATAAAGATGCCTTCTATTCTCCTGGTATACGAGGATCCTTTCATATGGGAGATTTGTTTCCTGCCTTCAGGGGAGCAAAGGAGGGTCAAAGTGTTCTTGCAGTGAATGTTTCTCAAGTAACTATAATTCCAAATAATCAATACGCCACAGTGGCATATTGAGGGGCAGCCTGCCCTGAACCCCATCAATAGCACTTAGAACAGTGCCTGACACCCAGGAAGCTCTCAATAAATGTTACCTCCTTTTGTTATTCAGCATTGTGCCTTTATTTTCAGTCCTTTAAGGGCTCAATAAATAACAGCTTTTGTTAGTGCTTCTTCGGATCAACAGCTGAAGGACCTTCACAACTGAGAGAAATGAGACTAATTTTATGTATTCCCCTCCCCCAGAATTAGGGCCTAGAGTCAATGGTGACTGAGCCTGAAAAAAAAAAGCATCAGTGACTTTTTCTAGGATCTCAGGTGATGCCAGTGAGAATGAGTGTGCCTCGGGGCTTGGAGATCTCTTAAGAGGTGTCCTGACACTGTTATTCCTCCTCAGCTTCTTCAGTATCCCCTGGAGTTCCCTGCTTCTCCCTGTAGCCCCAGGTGTGGTGCAGTCCCCATTGCCCTGAGTAGAGAAGAGCCCAGCACTTTACACGCTGTTCTCCTGTGCACACACTCACCAGTTTACAAAGCACTCCCTGTACATTACAGCCCTCCTTTACCCTCTGGGCAGAACCTGAGGGCAGCCTCTTCAATTCTGTCTCCTCTCTGAGTCCCCTGAACACTGGCTTCTGGCTTGTCAGTTCAAATCCAACAAGTTCAGTTGTTTTTTTCTTTCAATTTTTTTTTTTTTTTTTTTTTGTGATGAGAGCTTAAGATCTGTCTTAGCAACTTTCAAGTACACCATACAGTATTTTTAACTGTAGTCACCGTGCTGTACATTACATCCCCATGACTGATTTATTTTATAACTAGAAGTTTGTACCTTTGGGACCCCCTTCACCTGTTTCACAGCGCCACCCCCCTCCCCACCCCCACCCTTCGCAACCACCAATCTATTCTCTGTATTTGTGAGCTTCATGTGTGTTTGTTATATTCCTCATATAAGTGGGATACAGCGTTTGCCTTTCTCTGACTTATTTCACTTAGCATAATGCCCTCAAGGTCCATCCATGTTGTCACAAATGGCAAGATTTCATTCTTTTATGGATGAATAATATTCCACTATATATATACACATATAGTATGTGTGTGATACATATATATATATATATATATCACGGTTTCTTTACCCATTCATCCATGATGAACACAAAGGTCGTTTCCACATCTTGGGTATTATAAATAGTGCTGCAATGAACATGGGGTTGCATTTATATTTTCAAGTCAGTGTTTTCATTTTCTTTGGATAAATACCCAGAAGTGGAATTGCTGGCTCAAATGGTAGTTCTGTTTTTAACTTTGTGAGGAACTTCATACTGTTTTCCATAGTAGCTGCACCAATTGACATTTCCACCAGTGGTACACCAGGGTTCCCCTTTCTCCACATCCTCACCAACACTTACTATTTCTTGTCTTTTTGATATAGCCATTCTAACAGGTATTAGGTGGTAACTCATGGTGGTTTTGATTTGCACTTCCCTACTGATCAATTATGTTGAGCATCTTTTCATGAACCTGTTGGCAATCTATATGTCTTCTTTAGAAAAATGTGTATTCATATCTTCTGCCCATATTTTAATTGGATTGTTTGGGGTTTTTTGGTATTGAGTTGTGTGAATTCTTTATGTTTTGGATATTAACCCCTTATCAGATATATGATTTGCAAATATTTTCTCCCATTCAGTACGTTGCCTTTTCATTTTGTCAATGATTACATTTGCCGTGCAGAAGCTTTTTAGTTTGATGTGGTTCCACTTGTTTATTTTTGCTTTTGTTGCTTTTACTTTTGGTGTCAGATTTTTAAAAATCATCGCCAAAAAAATAAAATTAAATTAAAATTAAAAATAAAAAATCATCGCCAATACCTATGTCAAGGAGTTTACTGCCTGTGTTTTCTTCTAAGAGTTTTATGGTTTCAGGTCTTATATTTAAGTCTTAAGTCCATTTTGAGTTAGGTTTTGTGTATGGTGTAAGATAGTGGTCTAATTTTACTCATTTTTTGTATGTGGCCGTTGATTTTTCCCAACGCTATTTATTAAAGAGACTGTCTTTTCCATTGTATATTCTTGGCTCCTTTGTCATAAATTAATTGACCATAGATGCATGGGTTTATCTCTGCTCTCCATTCTGTTCCATTGATCTGTGTGTCTGTTTTTAAGCCAGAACCATACTGTTTTAATTAATATAGCTTTGTAATAGAGTTTGAAATCAGAGAATATGATGCCTCTAGGTTTGTTCTTCTTTCTCAGGATTACTTTGGCTATTTGAGGTCTTTTGTGGTTCCATACAAGTTTTAGGATTGTTTGTCCTATTTCATTAAAAATGCCATTGGAATTTTGATAGGGATTGCATTGAATCTGTAAATTGCTTTGGGTAGTATGGACATTTTAACAATATTAATTCCAATCCCTGAGCAGGGATAGCTTTCCATTTATTTGTGTCTTCTTCAGTTTCTTAATGTCTTGCAATTTTCAGTATACAGGTCTTTCACCTCCTTAGCTAAATTTATTCTTAGGTATTTTATTCTTTTTGATGCAATTGTACATGAGATTGTTTTCTCTTTTTTTCTGATCAATATTTTTTATTGAAGTATAGTTGATTTACAATGTTGTATTAGTTTCTGCTGTACAGCAAAGTGATTCAGTTATACATGTATATACATTCTTTTTTTTAATATTCTTTTTCCATTATGGTTTATCATAAGATATTGAATATAGTTCTCTGTGCTGTACAGCAGGACCTTGGTGTTTATCCATTCTGTATATAAAAGCTTACATCTGCTAACCCCAACCTCCCACTCCAGCCCTCTCCCAACCCTCTTCCCCTTGGCAACCACCAGTCTGTTCTTTATGTCCATGAGTCTGTTTCTGTTTTATAGGTAGGTTCATTTGTGTCATATTTTAGATTCCACATATAAGTGATATCATATGGTATTTGTCTTTCTCTTTCTGACTTGCTTCACTTAGTATGATAATCTCTAGTTCCATCCATGTTGCTGCAAATGGCATTATTTCATTCTTTTTTATGGCTGAGGAGTATTCTATTGTATATACACACCACATCTTCTTTATCCATTCATCTGTCGATGGACATTTAGGTTGTTTCCATGTCTTGGCTATTGTACATAGTGCTGCTATGAACATAGGGGTGCATGTATCTTTTTGGTTTTGCTTTTTATAAATTTATTTATTTTATTTTTGGCTGTGTTGGGTCTTTGTTGCTGCACATGGGCTTTTCTCTGGTTGTGGAGAGCAGGGGCCACTCTTTGTTGCGGTTCACGGGCTTCTCATTGTGGTGGCTTCTCTTGTTGCGGAGCACAGGCTCTAGGCACGCAGGCTTCAGTAGTTGTGGCTCGCAGGCTCTAGAGCACAGGCTCAGTAGTTGTGGCGCATGGGCTTAGTTGCTCCACAGCATGTGGGATCTTCCTGGACCAGGGCTCAAACCCGTGTCCCCTGCATTGTCAGGCAGATTCTTAACCACTGCGCCACCAGGGAAGCCCCCACCTGTATCTTTTTGAATTAGAGTTTTGTCTGGATATATGCCCAGGAGTGGGATTGCTGGATCATATGGTAATTATATTTTAAGTTTTCTGAGGAACCTCCATACTGTTTTCCACAGTGGCTGCACCAACTAACTTACCACCAACACACTCACAGTGTAGGAGGGTTGCCTTTTCTCCACATCCTCTCCAACATTTATTATTTGTAGACTTTTTAATGATGGCCATTCTGACCGCTGTGAGGTGGTACCTCATTGTAGTTTTGATTTGCATTTCTCTAATAATTAACAATGATGAGCATCTTTTCATGTGCCTATTGGCCATCTGTATTTCTTCTTTGGAGAAATGTCTATTTAGGTCTTCTGCCCATTTTTTGATTGGGTTGTTTGTTTTTTTGTTGTTGAGTTGTATGAGCTGCTTATATATTTTGGAAATTAAGACCTTATTGGTTTCATCATTTGCAAATATTTTCTCCCATTCTGTAGGTTGTCTTTTCATTTTGTTAATCGTTTCCTTTGCTGTGCAAAAGCTTATAAGTTTGATTAGGTCCCATTTGTTTATTTTTGCTTTTGTTTCTGTTGTCTTGGCAGACTGACCTAAGAAAACATTGGTACAATTTATGTCAGAGAATGTTTTGCCTGTGATCTTTTCTAGGAGTTTTATGGTGTCATGTCTTATATTTAAGTCTTTAAGCCATTTTGAGTTTATTTTTGTTTATGGTGAGAGGGTGTGTTCTAACTACATTGATTTACATGTGGCTGTCCAACTTTCCCAACACCACTTGCTGAAGAGACTGCCTTTTCCCATTGTATATTGTTGCCTCCTTTGTCAAATATTAGTTGCCCGTAGGTATGTGGGTTTATTTCTGGGTGCTCTCTTCTGGTCCATTGATCCATAGGTCTGTTTTGATTACTGTAACTTTGCAGTATTGTCTGAAGTCTGGGAAGGTTATGCCTTCTGCTTTGTTCTTTTTCTTCAGGATTGCTGTGGCAATTCTGGGTCTTTTATGGTTCCATATGAATTTCAGGATTATTTGTTCTAGTTCTGTGAAAAAATGTCATGGGTAATTGATAGGGATGCATTAAATCTGTAGATTGCTTTGGGTAGTATGGCCATTTTAGCAGTATTCTTCCAATCCAAGAGCATGGGATATCTTTCCATTTCTTTGAGTCATCTTCAGTTTCCTTTATTAATGTTTTATTGTTCTTAGCATATAAGTCTTTTACCTCCTTGGTCAGGTTTATTCCTAAGTATTTTATTTTTGGGGGTGCGATTTTAAAAGGTATTGTTTTTTTCATTCCCTTTCTGAATTTCTTTGTTGGTGTAAAGAGATGCAGCCCATTTTTGTATGTTGATCGCGTATCCTGCTAATTTGCTGAATTCATTTATCAGGTCTCGTAGTTTTTCTGTGGAGTCTTTAGGGTTTTCTATATATAGTGTCATATCATCTGCATATAATGACAATTTTACCTCTTCCTTTCCAATTTGGATACCTTTTATTTCTTTTTCATGTCTGATTCCTGTGGCCAGGACTTCCAATACGGTGCTAAATAGAAAAGGTGAGAGTGGGCATCCTTGTCTTCTTCCAGATTTTAGCTGGAAGGCTTTCAGCTCTTCTCCATTTAGTATTATATTGGCTGTGGGTTTGTCATAAATAGCTTTTATTATATTGAGATGTGTTCCCTCTATACCCACTTTAGTAAGTTTTTTTCATGAATGGATGTTGAATTTTGTCAAATGCTTTTTCTGTATCTATTGAGATGATCATGTGGTTTTTATCTTTATGTGGTGTATCACATTGATTGATTTGCATATGTTGAACCATCCTCGTGAACTTGGGATGAATCTCACTTGGTTGTGGTGTATGATCTTTTTTTTAATTAATTAATTTTATTTATTTATTGGCTGCATTGGGTCTTTGTTGCTGTGCGCGGGCTTTCTCTAGTTGAGGTGAGCAGGAGCTACTCTTCGTTGCAGTGTGTGGGCTTCTCATTGCGGTGGCTTCTCTTGCTGTGGAGCACGGGCTCTCGGCACGCGGGCTTCAGTAATTGTGGCTCGTGGGCTCTAAAGCACAGGCTCAGTAGTTGTGGCGCATGGGCTTAGTTGCTCTGCGGCATGTGAGATCTTCCCGGACCAGAGCTTGAACCCGTGTCCCCTGCCTTGGCAGGCGGATTCTTAACCACTGTGCCACCAGTGAAGCCCATCTTTTTTATGTGTTGTTGGATTCAGTTTGCTAATATTTTGTTGAGAATTTTTGCATCTATATTCATCAAAGATATTGGCCTGTCATTTTCTTTTTTTTGGTGGTGTCTTTGTCTGGTTTTGGTATCAGAGTGATGGTGGCTTCATCAAATGTCTTTGGGAGTTTTCCCTCCTCTTCATTTTTTTGGAAGAGTTTGAGAAGGATTGGTATAAGTTCTTCTTTGTATGTTTGGTAGAATTCACCTGTGAATCCATGTGGTCCTGGATTTTGTTTGTAGAGAGTTTTAAAATTACAGATTCTATTTCACATCTAGTGATCAGTCTGTTCAAATTATCTATTTCTTCTTGATTCAGTTCTGGTGGGCTCTGTGTTTCTAGAAACTTATCCATTTCTTCTAGGTTGTCGAATTTGTCGGCATATAATTGTTCATAGTATTCCCTTATGGTTTTTTGTATTTCTGCCATACCGGTTGTTATGTCTTGTTTTTCATTTCTTATTTTGTTGATTTGGGTTCTCTTTCTTTTCTTCTTGTTGAGCCTGGCCAGAGGTTTGTCAGTCTTGTTTATCCTTTCAAAGAACCAGCTCTTGGTTTTACTGAGTTTTTCTAATCTCTATTTTATTTATTTCCTCTCTGATCTTTATTATTTCCTTCCTTCTGCTGATTTTAGGGTTTGTTCTTTTTATAATTCTTTTAGGTGGTAGGTTAGGTTGTTTATTTGAGATTTTTCTTGTTTTTTGAGGAAGGCCTGTATCTCTATGAACTTCCCTCTAAGAACTGCTTTTGCTGCATCACATAGATTTTGTATGGTTGTGTTTTCATTTTCATTTGTCTTAAGGTATTTTAAAATTTCTTCTTTGATTTCATTGTTGACCCATTGGTTTTTTAGTAGCACGTTGTTTAGTCTCCATGTAATCATTTTTTTCTCATTTCTTTTTCTGTGGTTAATTTCCAGTTTCATGCTTTTGTGGTCAGAAAAGATGCTTGACATAATTTCTGTACTCTTAAATTTGTTGAGGCTTGTTTTGTGCCCTAGTATGTGGTCAATCCTAGAGAATGTTCCATGTGCAATTGAAAAGAATGTGTATTCTGAGTTTTTTTTGGATGTAATGTCCTAAAAATATCAATTAAGTCTAACATTTTCTATTGAATCGTTTAGGATCTCTGTTGCCTTATTGATTTTCTGTATAGAAGATCTGTCCATTGATATGAGTGAGGTGTTAAAGTCTCCTACTATTATTGTATTACGGTCAGTTTCTCCCTTTATGTCTGTTAGTATTTGTTTTGTGTATTTGGGTGCTCCTATATTAGGTGCATATATGTTGATGGGTTTACAATCCTCTTCTTGTATTGATCCTTTTATCATTATATAGTGTCTTTCTTTATCTTTCTTTATGGCCTTTGTTTTAAAGTCTATTTTGTCTGATATGAGTATTGCAACCTCTGCTTTTCAATCTGTGTGTGTCCTTTGCCCTGAAGTGGGTCTCTCTTGTAGGCAGCATATTGTAGGCTCTTTTTTTTAAAAAATGCAGTCTGCCACTCTGTCTTTTGATTGGAGCATTTAGTCCATTGACATTTAAGGTAATTATTGATAGATATGTATTTATTGCCATTTTAAACCTTGTTTTCCCATTGATTTTATGTTTCTTCTTTGTCCTTTTCATTTTTCCTTTTGTGGCTTGATGATTTTCTTTTGTATTATGTTTATGTTCTCTTTTTGGTTTTTGTGAATCTATTGTATGTTTTTGATTTGTGGTTACCCTGTTTTTCATGTATGTTACCCCCTTCCTATATCTACTTGTCTTAGACCGGTACTCATATAGGCTCAAACACTTTCTAAGGAAAAACAATCTGCATTTCCTTACTCTCCTCCCCACAGTTTATTTATTTATTTGTTTATTTATTTATTTATTTTAAGAAATGTGTTTTACTTTTTGTTTTTTTTTAATAATGAAGCTGCTTTTCTTTCTTTTTTTTTTTTAATTTAGGGAAGGCTCATTTATTTATTTATTTTTATATTTATTTTTGGCTCTGTTGGGTCTTCGTTTCTGTGCGAGGGCTTCCTCTAGTTGCGGCAAGCGGGGGCCACTCTTCATCACGGTGCGCGGGCCTCTCACTATCGTGGCCTCTCTTGTCGCGGAGCACAGGCTCCAGATGCGCAGGCTCAGTAGTTGTGGCTCACGGGCCTAGTTGCTCCGCGGCATGTGGGATCTTCCCAGACCAGGGCTCGAACCCGCGTCCCCTGCATTGGCAGGCAGATTCTCAACCACTGCGCCACCAGGGAAGCCCCTCCCCACAGTTTATGATCTTGACGTCCTCTGTTACATCTTCACGTTCACCCTTTTGCTCTTCACTGTGGTTATCATCGCTGTCACAGAAATGTTTTGATATTTTTTTTAATCTGTGTACTGGCTTATTGAAGTGATTTACTTTACCATTGTGATTTTTTCTTTCCTATATATTCTTACTTCTTTTCTATTTAGGGAAGACCTTTCAATATTTCCTTTAGGATAGGTTTAGTATTGCTGTATTCTTTTAGTTTTTGCTTGTCTGAGAAATTCTGTATCTCTCCTTCTGTTCTAAATGATAATCTTGCTGGGTGGAGGATCCTAGGTTGCAGATTTTTCCCTTTCAGGACCTTGAATATATCTTTCCACTTCCTTCTGGCCTGCAACATTTATGTAGAGAAATTGACTGATAGCCTTATGGTGGTGTTCCCTTGTAATTAACTCTTTGTTTTTCTCTTGCTGCCTTTAGAATCCTCTCTTTCTCTTTAACTTTTTGCCATTTTTATTATATGTTTTGGCGTAGGTCTGTTTGGATTTATCTTGTTTGGGACCCTCTGTGCTTCCTGTACCTGGATATCTGTTTCCTTCTTTGTTTTTTTAAATTTATTTATTTTATTTATTTTTGGCTGTGTTGGGTCTTCGTTGCTGCGTGTGGGCTTTCTCTAGTTGCGGTGCACGGGCGTCTCATTGTCGTGGCTTCTCTTGTTGCAGAGCACGGGCTCTAGGCACAGGCTTCAGTAGTTGTGGCACGTGGGCTCAGCAGCTGTGGCTTGCAGGCTCTAGAGTGCAGGCTCAGTAGTTGTGGTGCATGGGCTTAGCTGCTCCGCAGCATGTGGGATCTTCCCGGACCAGGGCTCAAACCTGTGTCCCCTGCATTGGCAGGCGGATTCTTAACCACTGCGCCACCAGGGAAGCCCCTGTTTCCTTCTTTAGGTTTGGGAAGTTTTCAGCCATAATTTCTTCAAATTCATTTTCGATCCCCTTGTCTCTTTCTTCCCCTTCTGGAATCCCTATTATGCATGCTTTATATTATCCTGTAGGTCTCTTAGGTTGCTTTCATTTTTTTTCATTTGGCTTTCTGTCTGTTGTCCTGATTGGGTGATTTCCATTATTCTATCTTCAAGGTCACTTATTCGTTCTTCTGCATTATTCATTCTGCTATTCATTGCCTTTCGGTCAGCTTTCGTATCTGTAAATGAGTTTTCTAATTTTTCTTGGTTCCTCTTTATAGTTTTACAGTACTCTGCATTCCTGTCGATAGCCTTTCTTAATTCCTTCAGTATTTTCGTTATCTCATTTTTGAATTCGGTATCTATTAGACTGAAGAGGTCTGTTTCATTGTTCTTTCAGGGGAATTCTCTTGGTCTTTTAACTGGGAGTTGTTCCTCTGCTTCTTCATTTTACTTACATTTCTCTTACTCTGTGAGTTTAGGAGAAACAGTTGTTTACTGTGGCTCCGGAGGGCTATTTATATGTGGAGGGTTAATGTATTTGGTGCCAGGGTTGTTTTTAGTATGGATGCCTGTCGTCTCTTTCTTCAGCATGTGCTAGGCATTGTGCCCTTGATAGGGCTGTGCAGATGTGCTGGCTGATGCCCAGTCCTGGGGTTCTTGGTGGCAGTGTTGGCTTAGGTGCACCCCCCGAGCACACAGTGGGAGCGGAGGCGGCCCTCAACTGCTCCTGGCATCTGGGTGGGTGGCAGCGGCAGGTCACAACTGCCCCTGGAACCCATGCAGTGTCCTGCCCTCTGCGAGCACGCACACAGGGAAAAAGGCTACAGTGGTGGGTCCTGCCCCTCCCCTGTCACACCCCCCAAACACTGTCACCTGGCCTCTAAGGTGGTCTGGGCTTCCTCTGCATACACCCTCAGTTGTGGTCACACAGATTCCAGCCCCTCACCCCCCGCCCTGAGCTTTTTTCCACACAGCTGCCCCCAGCCCTCTCTCAGGGTCTGATCTCTGAAGCCCAAGTTCCAGCACCCAGCCCCTGCCTGTGCCGGCAGACGCACGTCTCAGGCTGGGGAGTGCAGGGCAGCGGCACTGACCGTCTGTGAAGTCCGCTGTCTGCCGCAAACCGGCTGCTGTGTTCTCCCCAAAGCTCTGAAGCTCTCTGTCTGTCTCGGCCAATCTCCCAACCGGTGACGGGGCTTCCCAGGGTGTAGAAACCTTTCCTCATTCACAGCTCCCTCCCAGGGGCACAGGTTCTGTCCCGATTCCTTTCTCACTTTCTTTTTTTTTTTTTTTTTTTCTTTTCATCCTACCTGGTTACATGGAGATTTTCTTGCTCTTTTAGCAGTCTGAGGTCTTCTGCCAGCGTTCAGTAGATATTCTGTGAGAATGATTCCTCATGTAGATGTATTTTTGATGTACTTGTGGGAGAAGGTGAGCTTCACATCCTACTACTCCACCATCTTGATCCTCCCTGAGATTGTTTTCCTAATTTCTTTTTTTGATAGTTCATTATTAGTCTATAGAAATGCAACAGATTTTTGTGTACTGATTGTCTGCTGCAACATTACTGAATTTGTTTATTCATTCTGACAGTTTTTTGGTAGAGTCTTTAGGGTTTTCTATCTGTAGTATCATGTCATCTGCAAATAGTGACAATTTTACTTTTTCCTTTACAAATTGGATTCTTTTTATTTCTTTTTCTTGCCTAACTGCTTTGGCTAAGACTTCCAGTACCTTGTTGAATAAAAGTGTTGATAGTGGGCATTCTTGTCTTGTTTCTGATTGTAGAGGAAAGGCTTTCAGCTTTACATAGTTGAGAATAATGTTAGCTGTGGGGTTGTCATATATGGACTTTATTTTTTTGTGTTTGTGTTTAAAGTACTTTATGATTTTACAGAGCATCTTCATACACGCAGTATCTTATGTGATCCTAACAATAACCCTGGAGGTAGGGGTTACAATGCCAATTTTACAGGGGATGGAATGGAAGTGGTGAGATACACACAGGCACGCTACTTAGAATTCTACTAGAACCTTAATGCTGTGAATCCTGGGACTGCGTGTTATCCTTGAAGAAAAGGATGGTTGTGAAAATGTGATCTGTTAATTAATAGAGAGAGATTCAAAAATAATATGGAATCCCACATTTTTCCTTTTTTTTTGGTTTGCCTTTTCTTTTTCTCGTTTGTCATTTTTAGCCCTTTCTTCATCTACACAAAATGTCTCCAGCTCTACTGAAATATTTCTTTTTCTCCACGATCTATACTGGATATTTAAGGCATAAAATGCAAAGAGCTTTTTAGAATAATAAACGTCAGCATTTTTGTTTTTTATGATCAAAATATTATTGCTTGAAATGGACAGTTAATTTAAGGAAACAAGTTTTGGTGTTTGGTTCAAATGTGTTGAATGAACTGCCCCAGCTTTACTTTATTTCACTATAAAACTTGAAAAAGATAAGCTGTAATTTGGAGAATAAGACAAGAAGGTATATTAACCAAATATTACTTTGTTAAAATTCTAAGGAATTTAAAAATCTTGATTGCCTCTGAACACCTATAGAGCCCTGTTCTTCCCCCCATATAGCTCTGCTGTGTTGTATAATTGCCTGTTTACATGTCTGTGTCTTTCAGAGACAGTTAGCTCTGTAAGGCCAGAGACAATAACTATCTTATTAGCTGTTAAGTCCAGCCCCAGAAGGGACACCAATGAACATATGCTGAATGAACAAATGAATGAGTGAACAAATGAATGGATTTTCTTTTCTGGCCTCCCTGTCTCTGGTTGAGACTAGTGTTTTCGATGTGAAGAATCCACATATAGTCAGTACCCATGGGATTTCTCCTAGAACCCAGTGGGTTTCATCAGGTTCAGTAAGACAGCAGGTGCGTGGGTGGCAGAGGACTCCTGGGGACTGGGAGGAGCGGTCCACCAGGCAGGGCATGGGCAGCATCCCAGCGCAGGGTGCTGGGGGTGGTGGTGATGGTGGGGTATTGGAGTGGGGAGAGATGTGAGTGTGGGAGCAGAGGCCCAAACAGCACCAACACCCAGGAGAGGAAGCCGTGTGGAAGCTGGGTACCAAACGGGAACCAAGGGTTGTTTGGAGGAGACACAAAGGGATCTTGGAGTCAGTTGTGCTGATGACTTGTGCAGAGGTGAAGGGCCTTTTAACGAGATGGTAGCACAGGGTGCCCCGCCCAACCCACCTGATCTTTTTTTTTTTTTTTTTGGCTGTGTTTGGTCTTTGTTGCTGTACGTGGGCTTTCTGTAGTTAAGGCGAGCGGGGGCTACTCTTCGTTGTAGTGCGCGGGCTTCTCATTGCAGTGGCTTCTCTGGTTGCGGAGCATGGGCTCTAGGCACGCGGGCTTCAATAGTTGCCAACCCACCTGATCTTAAAAGGGCCCTGGCTTCCCTGTCTTCCCCATTGGTCCTGGGAATCCTCAACTTCCAGGAAAGCCAGTTGGTCTCCAGTCACCTTTAGGACCTGGTGGACCTATTGGACCTGGAATGCCTCGTGGACCACCGCCTCTAGTGGGACCTCTCTCTCCTTTTTCACCTGAGGGTCCAGGCGGACCTTGAATTAAAGTGATATTTTTCAATGTCTGAGAATGTTCCCAATCTTTTAGCCTGAAATCATTAGTGATGTTATTCAGTAGTTTCACTTCTCCTTTTATTTCCTATTCCAAATGCACGGTTTTTTTTCCCCAGAGACATAATTTCTGCTGATGCATTGTACACATGCTCCTTTAATTTACTCATCTCCTGCCACTATTCTGATGATAGGTACAAGAACTGCAAACATAAGGAGATAAAGGGCAATCAATGCAGCTTTGAAAGACTTAGTTTGTCTTGAAGGGCAAGGCCATTTTTAGGATTCAGAGGCAGCAAAGCTACCATTGAGCAAGCGTCAGACTTCACACATTCTGAACAGCTCTCAGTGTTCTCCTGTTGATTGGGAAAGCTATCCCACTGTGTCATACTTCGGAAGCAGAAGCCACTAGAGCCATAAACTGGTGAGAACACTTAAATGATCATTTTGATGAATTCCTGGAAGCTGAGCGAGGACTAGTGTGAGAGTCTCTGAGAGACTTCTGGGGGCTGCAGTCCTAGGGGCACCCCCAAACTTTCCTGGGCTTTACCTCCAGGAACCCAACCAGGGCCTTACGGTAAAGAGCCAAGAAAAATCACCTGGTGCCTCTGGCAGAGGGAGGGGAAAACTAACAATTTAAAATACATCCAGAGCATTCTTCGTAATAAAGGCTTACTCTGCAGTGAAAAAGCCGTATGTATATAGCCTTTATTATGTTATGTTCCCTCTATACCTGCTCTGTTCAGTTTTTATCATAAATGGAGAATGAATTTTGTCAAATGCTTTTTCTGCATCTATTGAGATGATCATGTGATTTTTATCCTTCATTTTGTTAATGTGATGTATTACGTTGACTGATATGCAGATGTTGAGCCAACCTTGCATCCCTGGAATATTAAATCCCACTTAATCGTGGTGTATGATCCTTTTAATGTATTTTTGAATTCGGTTTGCTAATTTTTTTTAAAGATTTATTTATTTAATTTATTTTTGGCTGCGTCGGGTCTTAGTTGCGGCACACAGGATCTTCATTGAGGCACGCAGGACCTTTCGTTGTGGCGTGCAGGCCCTTCGTTGTGTGTGGGTTTTGTCTCTCTAGTTGTGACTCGCGGGCTCCAAAGCGCATGGGCTCTGTAGTTTGCAACACGCGGGCTCTAGTTGAGGTGCGCCAGCTCAGTAGCTGTGGCGCATGGGCCCAGTTGCACCGTGGCACGTGGGATCCTAGTTCCCTGACCAGGGAATGTGTCCCCTGTATTGTAAGGTGGATTCTCTACCACTGGACCACCAGGGAAGTCCCCGGTTTGCTAATATTTTTGATGAGCATTTTTGTATCTATGTTCATCAGGGGTATTGGCCTGTAATTTCCTTTCCTTATGGCATCCTTGTCTGGTTTTGCTAGGGTTATGCTGGCCTCATAAAATGAGTTTGGAAGTGTTCCTTCCTCCTCTATTTTTGGAAGAGTTTGAGAAAGATCAGTATTAATTCTTCTTTGAATATTTGATAGAATTCACCAGTGAAGCTATTTGGTCCTGGACTTTTGTTTGTTGGGAGTTTTTTGATTACTGATTCAACCTCCTTACTAGTAATCAGTCTGTTCAGGTTTTCTATTTCTTCATGATTCAGTCTTGGAAGGTTATATATTTCTAGGAATTTATCCATTTCTTCTGGGTCGTCCAGTTTGTTGGCATGTAATTGTTCCGAGTGGTCTTTATGATCCTTTATATTTCTATGGTATCAGTTGTTATATGTCTCCTCTTTCATTTCTATGGTATCAGTTGTTATGTCTCCTCTTTCATGATCTTCCCGGACCAGCCCTGTTTTTTTTTCTTGGTGAGTCTAGCTAACGGTTTGTCAATTTTTATCTTTTCAAAGAACCAGCTCTTAGTTTTATTGATCTTCTCTATTGTAGTTGTGGTGCATGGGCTCAGTAGTTGTGGCTCTTGGGCTCTAGGGCACAGGCTCAGTAGTTGTGGCACACAGGCTTAGTTGCTCTGCGGTATGTGGGATCTTCCCGGACCAGGGCTTGAACCCGTGTCCCCTGCATTGGCAAGCGGATTCTTAACCGCTGCGCCACCAGGGAAGTCCCAAGACTTTTCTTGTTTCTTGAGGAAGCCACTTATCACTATGAACATCCCTCTTAGAATAGCTTTTGCTGCATCCCATAAATTTTGGTATGTCTCTGTTTTAAAGTCTATCTTGTCTAATAGAAGTATAGCTCTTCTGCTTTCTTTTGGTTTATATTTGCATGGAATATTTTTTCCTAGCCCTTCATTTTCAGTCTGTGTGTCCGTACATCAGAAATGATTCTCTTGTAGGTAGCATATAGATGGGTCCTGTTTTTTAATCCATTTAGCAACTCTATGTCTTTTGATTGGAGAATTCATTCATTTCATTTAAATTAACTATTGACTGTGTTTTGCTCTGGTTTGTGGAAAACAGTTGACTTTAAAGAAAGCCTAGACACTTGGTTTTGTCCCTTCTTTTACTTTCTTTCACCTTGGAATTATTTGTAGTAACAAAGGCCATTTATTGAGTACCTGCTCTGTACGAGGCACTGTGTTGAGTGTTAACCCATTTCACTCCTCCCGTAACCCTCTTTGATGGGTGCGGTTCTTATCCCTATTTTAGAGATGAGGAAACTAAAGTTCAGAGAGGCTAAATCTCTGCATCTAACCACCAATTGTGGAGCTGCACCTGTGTGCCAAGACCCAGACCTGTCCCCAGGGATCAGGTGCCTCCTCCAGGAAGCCCTCTCTCCTGCCCTCTCTGAGCCCCAGCAGCTCTGCTCTGTCTCTGGCCATATTCACCTGGTACCCTCCTCCAGTCTCACAGGTGGACTCTGCGTCTGAGGGTGCTCCACCATCCCCACATCCCGGCGAGGAGGAAGGTCCCTGTTAGGGCAGCCCTGAAAGGGATGAGAGATGACCACACCATTTTTTCTCAACAGGGAGGACCTGCTTATCTCTGATTTCTGGAGTTCAGCACTAGGTGGGTACCATCTGGCTCAGGCTGGAGGCAGTCACGGTGGGAGGAGGGCCTGGATGTGGGCAAAGCATGGAATCCACCTCTCATTGGATGATGTTTTGCTTCACAGAGTGGTGTGCATGCTGGGTTCTAATTCTGACTTCCCCCTTCAAACTGTGTGTCTTTTGGCACTTAACTCTGGTCCTCAGTTTCTTTATCTGTGGAATGGACATGAAAATGTGCATATCCTGTAGTGTAATTTTGAATATCAAATGAGGCATTCAGTAAAGTGCTTACAACAGTGCTTGCCTGCTGCACAGGAGGCAGTAAACGTTAGTTGTCATTATCAGTGTTGTTGAAATTTATATTTATCCTGCTCTTCCCCTTGACGTTACATTGTAGACCCCACCCCATGCTGTTATAATCTCTTCCTAAGCATAATGTGTGGCAACATAAATATTAATACACAACGTGAATATACCATAGTTGTAATTTTTATTGAGGGACACTTTGTTTCCTTTTTTGTTGTTTTTTTTTAAATTTATTGTACATAATTTTTCTTTTTTTTAAACAGTAATCAAAACTTAAAAATTTTTTTTTAATTAAAAAAATTTTTTTAGCTGCACCATGCAGCATGTGGGATCTCAGTTCCCCAACCAGGGATCAAACCCCTGCCCCCTGCGGTGGAAGCGCAGAGTCAACCACTGGGCCACCAGGGAAGTCCCAATATACGTAATTTTTCAATGAGTACCCTTATGCATAAAGCTTTTACCAAATTTAGGGTAATCTTCTTAGCATATATTCCCAGAGGTGGAAGTGATCAACTTGATATCCACTGTCAAGTTGTTTTCCAAAAAAAGCTTTTACTGATTCTTTGACCAGCATGGATGGAAAAGAGCCAGCTTTTCGTGCAACCTTTCCTAGCCTGGGTCTTATTTAAAGGTATCTTTGCTGATAAGTCAAAACTGGTATCTTATTATGGGAATATAGGGCTGTTTGCTTTTTGTTTTGTTCTACGTACAGATTTGTTCTGCTAAATTCAGTACCAGTATGAGAGAAGGAGAGACAAGAGAACTCACCACTCTGTGAAACGATTTAGACAGAGTATTTTTCATTACTGTCTAGAAGCCCCAGCCTACCTATTTTTCTTTTAGTTTGTTACACATTAAATATTCTTATTCCGTTATTTATAGTGTCATTTTGAGAGCTCTGCTCCTCTATTCTTTATTATTAAAAAAAGTAGGTATTTCAGACCATAACTTGCATTTACCAGGTTGCCTCTTATTAAATTAGAATGAGTTGACATGAGCATTAGATGGACACTGTGCCCATGAATGAAACCTGATTTTTGCTTGAAACGTTCCCTTCGGCTGTAGGCTGTGGGTAGCCAGGGACCGGACAGCCATCAGTTCTGGGTGGACGTGGCGGCTTGTCACAGGCATGTTCGGGAGCGAGGCCAGCCGCCCTTTTTGCTGAGGAGCTGAAGCCTTTTCAAGCCTGCGCCTCTTCTCCCTGGGTCTGTGGATGATTTCGTTCTCAGGGTCAGAGCGTGCCCTCTGACTGTACTGGGCCTGCTCTTTCAGAAACCGTCAACAGGTGTCTTAGGAAACATCTGGAACAGCTGAAGGCCCCTGTGGGGCCTCTTTCAGAAGCCATTGGAAGCCTGCATCTCGACTCATCACCAGGTGAGTCAGATGTGGCCCCTGGCTCCGTCCCAGAAGAGACCCCAGTCACAGGATCCTGCCGTTTGAAGTGTGTGTGTTACGGCGTTGGGAACTTCGCCACCTGCGTCATAGCTAGAAACCAGCTCGCGTTTTTGCTTCTCTTTCTGGAAAAGTGCCAGGTAAATTTTGGTATCCTTCCTTATTGTCTCCTTCCTTGGCCTTGTGCACACAGATGTTGACTAAGCCACTCATTTGCCCTCTGCAGATACCCAGAAGTCACTGCTGGGTGTATGACCCTCTGTTTAGCCAGCTGGAAATTGCGGTTCTTAGCACCCTTGGTGTGGTTGTTCTCAGTGAGAACGAGGTACGTGGCTTAAGAGAGGGGAGCACGGAGCGCCGGGCAGCTGCTCACCAAGCTGACCCCGGGCCCTGTCCCTGGGCGCCAGGCTCTGTGTACTAGCAGTGCCTCCTCCCCAGGGCGTCCGTATGTGGCTGGTCTGTTACCCTGTTTGGACCTATGTTGTGCCTGTCAGAAGAAAAAAAATCACACAATGGCACAAACACGTTAGGTTGGCAAAATTCTCGTTAAGAATTGTGTCCCAATTTTATGCTTAGTTGGTATTTACTGTTGCTGCAGGAGAATAAAGAGGGCACAGTCTCCATACCTCAAATGAGGTCCTTCCGGTTGAAGCGTGCCCTGCCCTGGGGGAGGGAAGCCGTAGCCCAGTCACACGCATAGCGCCTGGCTGAGAGGTACGGCTAAGTGCTTGGCCCACCCTGCACCCCCTAAAAAGGCTGGGATTCAAGATTTCTGAGACCTCTGGAAAAAACGTCATTGCACAAGCCAGGGGCTGGAGCAACTCTAGGCTGATACCGCTACATTTAGTCAGGCATTGTCTTGGGGATCATAGAATCATTCCTCTCTGTTCTGAATCGCCATCTCATTGCTTATTATGAAACATGAAAATTAGGCCCAGCTGAGAGGAGAGTCAGTCTCTGATGTTGGCGGGGTCCAAAAACACTGCCGTTCAGCTCAGGTCATCCTGAGCTCTGAGTGCCCGCTCTGTGCGAGGCAGGGAGCTCTGGGGAGCCCGAGGGCACGTGGCTGTGGACAGGTGCATGATGAGTGGACACGAGCAGAGCCACGTCTAAGGAACTGAGACGGAGGACACCTGTGCTGTTCCGGGGGTCCAGGAAGGCTTCCTGGGTCTGAGCTGGGATTTGAAGGTCTCCCGGGAGTTTGCTGAGAGCCCAGAGCCGCTGCTCAGGAACCATGGCGAGTGTGTCATGGGCCAGGGAAGCTGCAGGGAGAGAAGAGAGGCCTAGGGTCGCCGGCGCCAGACAGCAAGGGCCAGGGGGCTTGTTCCTGCCGGAGAGGTGGCAGAGATGGCGTAGAGCAGAGGTTCTCAAGAGGCGGTGACTGGACCCCCAGGGCACGTTTGAAAAGGACTGAGTTACAATAGGGATCTGCAGAAAGTGACTCAGGAAAACACAGTACCTGAGAGACAGTGACCTCTGCTGTCCCTCCTGCCCTGCTGTCGCGGACCCAAGCTGCCCCTTCGTTAGTCCAGAGCCTTCTGCGTTCATGGGACACGCGTTTGTTAAGTAAACGCGAGTTCTTTCTGGACTTCATGATTTCTTGACTTTTAGTTCCGTTACAATGCTATAGATTTCACGTGCACTACTAATGTAACTATTCCGCAAGAGAACGTAGTAGGAGTTTTTTCCCATTTGATGCTTCAGTTTGCCTTCTCCTCAGCTCATTATTTGTCCACCTACATTGACCTGTGGTGACATGTAATGTGTGAGTTGAAGGTGCACTAGTTGATTTGATGCATTTTTCTTTTGTAAGATGACTGCAAGCGAGCTAACACATCCTTCAGCACCACACAGAATTACATTCATTTTTTGGCGGTGAGAACTCACAGCTCATTATCACTCTGCCCTTCCCTCTCCCTCACCTTGTTGTAAGAAGTGTGTTTACACCTCTGCACGTTGTACCCCAGGAAGGAAAACGGAGCGTGTACGGCGAGCCCACCGTCTTTTACATGCTCCACTGTGGGACGGCGCTCTACAACAACCTTCTATGGAGGAACTGGTCCATAGATGCCCTTTCCAAGATGGTCATCGTTGGGAACAGTTTCAGAGGACTCGAGGAAAGGTAAGCCTGGGAACGCCGAGGTGCCACCAGGCCCTGAGGTGAACCCATTCCTCAGACGACTGACCTGCAAGCAGGAAACATTTCACACATGGAAAGCCTTTTCCATGGGAACCTGCACAGAGGGTTGGAGCTGGGAGACGTCAGCCCTGAGTCAAGCTGGGAAGCAAGTTAAGGAGTCTTTCTGCCAATAATTCCTCCCTTCCCTTAGGACAGGCAGAAACAGCTTTTTAAAATGGGGAGAAAACATTTGATTTCTCTTCTTACAGCTACATAACATCCTCCTGCTTCACGATGCCTCGGTGTCTGTCATTTTTCCCTGATGAAACGGGCAGTGACTGACCGGGGCATTCACACCTTCTCCTAAATATTTAACCTACTCTGTATCCCACATTTTTAAAAGATTTTTTGATCTATTTCAGTCCCCTTGCCCTTCTGTGTCTTAAGTTGAATGAAACCACTTTCAAACCGCCTAATCAGAATTAAAATTTTTGTTCTAGGTTGTTGACAAGGATTCTGCAGAAACATTATCCGTATGTTGCAAAGGTATCTGCCTGAGTGAAGGGGCTGGGGTGGGACATCATACATACATCTCCATTACCCCGGAGAATTCTGCCTTCACCTGTAGCGGCGGGAGCTCCCGAGGGGCTAACCGAGGCACAGCGAGGTTACAGCACTGTCAGCTCTCGCGAGGGGCCTGTGTTCCAGAAAGCTAGGACGTTTTAGTGCATCGCTTCATTTTTTAATTATTTCCTCTATTCTTAGTATCTAGTCTGCTGTAGGCACTGCCCTTGGGGCTTCCAACTCATTGCACAAAGCACTTAAAATACCTTACTCATTTTTTTTTAAAAGAATTAACCTGGGAGGTGGCGGTGAACAGTAAAACGGGAATCTAACCCAGGAGGGTGGGCCTTACTGGGACTCTCAAGGTTTTGTTTTACTTCTGAATTTTCCCGCTCAGATTGTGAAAGGAGTGGAGGAGCTGGCATTCCCTCAGACCTCACAGTACACAGACGTATTTAATGACACCTCCGTCCACTGGTTTCCTGTACAAAAGCTAACACAACTCTCCACGGACACTTGGGCCTTTCGGGAAGAACCAGATTACCAGGACTGTGAGGATCTCGAGATCATCAGGAACAAGACGGAGGATCCTTCAGCCCCTGACCTGAACCCGCTGTGATGTGTCGGCAGAGGCGGTCGCCACGGAGGGACTGCAGTGAGTCCCCTTTCAGAGTGAGCAGGAAGTACGTCGGCTATGACTTAAAATACTGTTTGTTTATTCACAAGTCCGTCCGTGGCAGGTGCCGCGGTCTACTTGGCCATGTCAATCAGGCTCTGCAGGGAGGTGGGCACCCAGGTCTTCTCCCCCTGCACGAACACCACGCCCCGATCGATGTAGATGACGATGCGGCCGAAGGTGTACAGCTGCTTTCCTTCGTGTCGCTTCCCGATGACGGGCATGAAGACGATGTTGTGCTCCTCAGCCTTGGTCTCAATGAGGTCTTTGAAGTTCATGGGCACGGAGCTGGCAGCCACGCCGATGCCTCTCTGGGCCATGTTCTCAGCCTCCCGTCGCTCCTGCATGGCCTCGTACTGGAAATCCTTCCTGCGCTCCGTGTGGGTGAGGTAGGCGATGTTCTCCCGTGCTCCGGGCTGCATGTAGGCGCCTGGCAGATACAGAGAGGGGGTGAGGGACAGGTCCCAGTGTGACAGAGATGGAGACGCCGACTCGGCCTAGGGCTGGGTATGCCACAGGCGCCGTCTCCTAAGGCCTCCTGGTGCCTCAGAGCGCTGGTTTAAAATAAACCAGCTGATCAGGCACCTTGGGGGAAGTGTGGCCAGCTGACTGCAGTCGCATAAAAATTTCTGGTTAACACCTAACAACCAGAGATTATTAAATATTCCACATAATAAAAAAGCATCAGCAAGGGATTTATTCTTATGGGCCGGAAACCTTGACAGTCATTAGCCACTGTTCTGTTCCCTTCTTGCTAGAGTCTTCACTCCACACTTGCCCCAGGGCAGCTTTTAGAACCCTGAAGACATATGGCCTATACTAGTTACATATTTAACTTACCCATATAGGCCCCCAGCCCTGGAAGAACTTTACTATATCTGGGGAGCTGAAACACAGATGTTTCAGCTTCACAGATGAAGGGATAATACAGGACCACAAATGCCCAGTGGTAACAGGGGGGTACAAATGGGGAACTGTTCCGGGAGCTTGGGGTCAGGGTGGCTGAGGAAGGATGGCTAGAGTATGAGAACAGAGATGGCCCACTGATGTCCCTGGAAGGACCTGGGTAAGTAGAGACCATAGACACATATTTGCCTCATTAAATGCAGGATGTGTCTATGAATTCTAACTCCGTTTTCATGTAATAGGCTAAGTAGAATTAAAGCCTCGGGAAATTACAATCCCAGCTGCCACTCTGTAGTTCTGTGACCTTGAATGAGCTCTTGACCTTGCTGAGCTTCTCTGTGAAACACGGCTAGACTAGGTGCTCCATTGGCCTTTGCTTTGAGATGTGAGCACACTCTTAACACAGGACTGGCTGAGTAGGCTCCCAAAACTGATATAGGCAGAGGGACTTCCCTAGAACTGAGTAGTTTGGGAACAGATAGTAAATGGACCAGTCAGCTGCCTACTTCTGACACACCAAAGACACCGCCTACTGAGTACCATCCACGAACAGTAACTTGGTCCCCCTCGGTTCTTAATAATAAAAACCTGGAAGTGGGTCCTTCCTACTGCTTTACAGGTAAAGAAAACGGGCTAAAGAGGTTAAGCAGCTACTAAGTGTTAGTTAGACTGTCACCCTGCTCCACACCATGAGCTGTTACACTGGAGTGGCCACAGAGCGCCGGCCAGGCAGACGTGCCGAAGAGCCCAGACCCAGCTTAAGTGAGCGTCCATTCAGGAAGAACGCCCCCTCCCAGCCCCAGGGGGTGGGGGAGTGGCTGCTAGCTAAACAACTATGTGATGGGTCTTGTGGGCAAGAGTCTGTGTGCCCTGGAGGCGACGGCGAGCCCACTGGTACCTGAAAACTCTGTGTCATTTCCACGCTCAGAAACGTGGAGCTCAGGCCCAGGACCTCCACAAAATGGAACCCTCACTCACCGACATTGGAGGACACCGCCCTGTTCATGATATCAAGTGCCTCGTTAAATTTGTCCTTGACGGATGGGTGCGCCAGCACTTGGTCTGAGAACATGGACTTCCAACCCAGGTACCACTTGGTGATCTCCTCGTAATTTGGGCTGTTACTGAGCCAGGAGCACAGCACCTGCCAAAAGGGAACAAATAAGAAACCTACATCCACAGTGGCAACAAATGGGAGCAAAACTTCCAAAGGGGCCACTTGTTTTGTTTGGGTCCTGCTCCTACAAGCTGATGATACCTGCAGGGGTTTTAGGGGGTCAGCTCGGTAGCTAAGTGCCCTGCGTGTAAACTGCACCTCGGCCTCCCACCCACACAAGCGATACCAGCCCCCACCTTACAGGGCTGTTGTGAGGAGTGGGGGTGATCAGACCAAGTGCTTAGAACAGCATCGGGCGCGTGGCAAATATCCAGTAAAGTGGTAAAGTGCTCGTTCGCTGTTCCTGCCCGCCTCATTCTTACCTTGCCGTGTAGTTTATCTTCACTGTGTGGCCACAGCACTGCCACCCAAGTGACTCCAGTGACTCCCTCCCTGTCCCCAACGCACCCCCAACAAAGCGAAACAAAGCATACCTGAAGCCACTTGGGGAAGAAGTGCTTTTCAAGAAGCCCCACCAGGCTGGAGACAGAGATCATCCCTTCCCAGTCGATGACCCAATAAAAAGCATCCATGTGCTGCTGGTGGGGGTTGATGACCAACTCCCCGAGGCACATCCCTGGAAGAGAAACCCAGCCTCTAAGGCAAAGCCACACAGCAGTGGCGTCACCAGACAATGTCGGCCTTCGATCTGCTTTTAAAGGTCAAGTTGAAGCTCTCTTGGCAATTCTTAAAAATTGTTTTCTTCTCTAATCCAGAAATAGCTCTATTTTTAGCTCTATTTTTAGAATCCAGTATGACAAAAATTTCAGAACACCTGTGGCTATACTGTCAGCAAAGGCCCGAACCGGACCAATCAGGAGGCAGGCAGGGTCTGATGCAGTTAGTGCAGAAAGGGGCCTGGTTAACGTTTATATTCGGCCTCAGTGCACAAAATGCCACCTCTTATACTGAGAAATATCATGCACTCAGAGCTTGAAGGCCATGTTTTTAAGCAGCACCATCGTTACCGCCAGACACAGAAACCAGGCACCGAAGCTGCTCGACCTGGATGCACCTCCCCGGTTCCTCACCCAGCTTGGGCACTATGTTCTTGACCATGAATGCTTCCCAGGAGCCGGGGGTGAAGACATCTTTCCAGGGCTGGAGGATGAGCTTGGCCGAGGAGTCGCTGGGGTGCCACTTCTGCAGGGCGCTGGCCAGCTTGCTGCGGATGGGGGAGTAGAGCGGCTCCAGGCGCGCCTGCATGAGCGGCAGCCACGGGTGGACCCACGAGTGGATGGGGACGGTGTCTGTCAGCGGGTTCCAGTTTTCCACCTGCAGCAGCGGGAGGAGCGGGGCAAAGGCAGCAGTTCACGCGGCCTGCGGGGCAGTCACACAGCGACCCCCGCGCTCTCCGGGCCGAGGGCCCCATCCTTGGCGCGTGTATGGGCGACACGGTCTCCATTACGTTTTCCCCAAACAGGGACACCGACCCACCAATAGACCCATGCAATTTGTATTAAATCTCAGAAGTGGCACAGTTCTGATTTTATTAAAGAAGCCAAGTAAATGGATTCCCTATTAAGGGGGGGTTTTGGGGGAAAGTGCTGAGCAAAGGGCTGGAGTTAACATTACAGAACAGTGGCCGTGTTAGTAAATTCTGGGCATTGTAACAGCAGTGAGAGGATGGAGAGAAACGCGAAATGAATCCCTGTGCTTCCTGATGACAACCGTTTGCCACGCCCGGCCCCACCTCCTTCTGCAGCTTGGGGAAGATGAGCTGGTCCAGGATGTTATCCAAGATCCACACGGGAATGATGTGCACCCAGCTATCCAGGAAGTCCACCATCGGGTCACAGTTCCTCGGCTGCCAGTGAGTGACGATATTTCGAACAAATGGCATCCAGACTTCCCATATCAGCCTATGCGAGAAAGGCAGAGGGCGGCTGGCCCAAAGCACTGACCGGTTTCCACGTGTGCGAGGTACACCACCACCCACCTCTAGGGTAAGAATGAAAATGGCAACAGCGGGGCAATCCAGTCACACAAAACCATCGGACCGGCCCATGTGTCGGCCAGACGTGCGCCTGCCTCGACCCTGCTCTCCCGGCCGCCCACTCGGCCTCAGGGCCTGTCTCCTCAGTAGCACCCGCCTCCCTGGCAGGGCTGCTGCCGGGTCCCGCCCCCACCCCCAAGCGCCATGTGCTTCCCCAGCTGAAGCTCTGTCTGCACAGCCGACGCCCCTCATGCTTTGGGTCACAGCTTCAACGTCACCTCCCCTGAGAGGCCTGTGCCCCCCCCCACAGGTACGCATACACAGGTGGGCACCCTTGTCATTCTCTACTGCTGGACCCAGGTGGCAGCCTGGGTTTATCTGTCCACTTCCTTGGTTACCACCTGCCTTTTCCCCCCACTGGAGACAGGCCGTCTCTTCACTCCCAGGGTATGGCAGCACGCAACACAGGCAGATCCTCAACGGCCACTTGACAGGTGTGGGGTGAACCGAGCAGCACCGGCACGTGGCCGAGGGCTCACACAGGCAGTACCCCCGTCCCCCCCGAGGAGCACCTGTGGAAGGCATCTGCCGAGAGGTCCTGCCCGCCGTGGGACAACAGCTGGTCGTTCTCCAGGAGTCTTTTCCACTTGGAGATGATCTCGGTGCCGTACGTACAGTCCTGAGGAGAAACACAGCAGCTGAGAGGCAGCTGGCTGACGGCCCCCTTACCCCCTGGACCGTCTCGCACCCAGGCCTGCCCCGGAGGAGAGGCAGCGCAGCGGGCTCCCCGCCCACTCACCTTGAGGGGGTCCCACTCCTTGAAGTAGTCCTTCATGAGCGGGTAGACGATGGCCACGGCCAGGTCCACGCGGTCGGACATCCTGTACTCCTCGTAGTACTTGTCCTGCAGCGTCTCGAAGATGCGGGCACACTCGTCCAGGGTGAGGGGGTCACCGCAGCCGGGCTGCAGGCGCCGCTCGCACTCCTCCACGAGCTCCAGGACCTTGCTCAGGTTGGAGATGACCCGCTCCTCGTGCTCCAGGACCTCCGACATCTTCTCCAGCTCGTGGGACAGGTTGACCACCATGTCTCGCTCGTACTGCAGCTGCCGGTCGTTCTGGATGATCTCCTGCTCCGTGAGGTCGATGAGCAGCTGCAGGTTGTGCTCCAGCTCAGGCAGCGCGAAGCCGGGGGCCCTGGCCTCCTTGCCGGGCTGGGGCGGCTGCTGTGCCTGCAGCGGGAGCCCGTCGTCGGGGACGCTGTGCTTGTGGCTCATCTGGCTGTAGCTGTAGTAGACCTTCTGCTCCCGGCCCGTCATGTCTATGACCTTGGAGAAGCGGCAGGGGGCACGCGGGTTAATGCTCACCACTGCTGCCCTGTTAGACACACACCTGAGCCCGGGGAAGGCACGACGCTAGTGGGAACGTGTCAAAACCCCACTGTTCAGCAGAGCTGGAGAAGGGCGGTGTTTCTCAAAGTGGGGCCTGGGCTGCGCCAGATTGGAAGAGACTCCAGGGACAAAACAACCAGGTACAACCAACCAACCGGTTCTTGACTCGGTCCCTCTGGACCAACCGGATGGAGAAGACTTTTTAGCAAAACTGATGAAATATGAATGTGGACTATTTAGTTGAGATGAAAGTCTATTTTCATGGAAAAGTAGAGGCTGTACTGATCAAAGCAGGCAATCGGACAACATACACAATCAAAATATCGTATTTTGGTAAAAAAATGCATATTTAGACAAAAACACCTGGAAGGATGTACATCACAGGTGTGAAAACCGGTCATTTATGGGAAAGGAAAGTAATTCTAATATTTTTGCCTCTATTTCCTAATTGTCTAAAACGTACTGCATACTGCTCTGTAATAATAGTTGTTTTTTAATTTAAAAACAACATGAAACATACAGAAGCCACAAAGGCAACCGAGGAAATGAGCTAACTTCAACGTCTGAAGGCGACTGAGGAAACGAGAACGTGGCTGTGCTGACACAGAAGCTTCTCACCTGAGGTGAGAGTGTAATCTCTGAACCACCCGTATCAGGAATACCTGGGGGAAAATAACTGAGCATGAGCCCTCAGGCCCCGTCTAGATCTAGAGCCTCAACATCTCCAGCTGTGACCTGGGCATCTGCGCTTCTCACCAGGTCCCCAAGTGACCTGATACACAACACCCTGACCTTTGAGAACCCCACTCGACTTTCCGTAATACACACACACTGTATCTCCTATGCTATGTCCCCTACAACAGACATCTGTCACCAATGTTCTCTGGCCATTAGGAACAGTAATGGAAAAGCCTCAGAGACTATCTGTACAGAACAGTGGTAATCATCTTAAATGCAATGCTGGGATGCCCTGAGGGCCCACTCCTGCTCCAGAAGTGAGTTAGTGCAACCTTCCCACGATTTAAGAGCCTTAAAGACTTTAACCTGGTGACTGCACTTCTAGGAATCTGTCCTTAACAGCTGTAAAACAAAGACAAGCCTTTATACACAAACTAACCTGCCCCAAACCAAACCAGAAATGTTAACGGTCTAGCAACAGAATGACAGGAACATCATTAAATTCACTGACAGCAAGCTCGAGAAAGCTGGGGACATGGTTCGATTTAGCACTCTCATGCCACAAGGAGCGCCTGGCACAGGGTTGGGACGGCGATGGGCCTGAGCGTGCGTGCAGGGAGCGGGCACAGGCTGCGCCACGCCACAGACGCAGCACGCGCAGACCCAGGATGCAAGGCCAGCGGGAACCTTACGCGCAAATGTTCGGTGACTGCTCTGGTGTGTGGGTAACTTCGTGTCTTCCAAGCCCCCATCCTGGACCAGGCATCCACGGGCCCCGTACCTTGACCTGAGAAAGCTCCTTCTGGGGAGCAGTGAGCTTCTTGCTAATCCTGCCCTTGGCTTTCAACTCTTCCACTGTCTTGTAAGAGTATTTGGGCTTCTTCTTGCTTCCGCTGGGGTCTTTCCTCCACTGGCTCAGCTCCTTCTGAAATTCCTGAATCAGAGGGATACAGTCCATCACAAGAAGGAAGGGCCACTTTTTACCACAGGTGGGGTCACTGAGACTTTCACAAGGTTCTGTGCCAAGGACCGTGCTGTGTAACACTGAACCCAGCCAAGGACGCTGCTTGACACCCGCTCCCCGCCCTTACCAATGCTGAGACCCCTTCCCCACACACCCACCCTTATGTTCTCCCCAGGACTTCCTGGCACTACTGCTCTTTCCAGCCACACTGTGGTCACTTGTCTACTGCGTCCCTGTCCACCAGGCTCCACACCCGTTCAGCGTGGGACACCAGCCTCCAGCACGGTGAATGGCGCACGGTAGCTGAGCGAGTGAGCGAGCAGATGAACAAACACCAGCTGAGAGGGGCACAGACAGCACCCGGCCCGTCTCCTGCCTCACCTCCTCGGCTTCTTCTTCAGAGTCAGCCATGGGGAAGTCTTGCAGGGGCTGAGTGGTGCGCTCCGAGCCGTATGCCCCCACAGCGCCCTTCCCCTTTCTCTGCTTGGCTTCGATTGGGTTGATGATACCTGACAAATTTCAGCAAGACAGAGACTTCAGGTCTCGGCAGTTGCCATGTGTGTGAGCCACTCAGGGGGACCGCACTCCTGGGTCCTTACTCACGACGACGCACCACCCAGGAAGGAGAGTGCACTCCCGCCCTCACAACACTGTTCCGCTCCCGGTGACCGCAAGTGTCTGTGCATTTATGCTGCCACAGAGCAGTGTGCTGATTTCACCCTATGTATGTCCTAAATACAGATTTCCAGTTCCACTTGGATTCATTTTTTTAGTGGATGGGAATATTCATTTATAACTGGAAACTCTGGCATAGTAGAGTCTACACTTTGTTAATTTGGAAGCCTATTAATACGGAAAGGGCAGTAATTCAGATAATATATTAATTCTGATTAAACTGAGGTGAAGCTGCCATTTAATATGAAACTCCACCTATTTTACTTAGTACTTCATGTCTCCCATGCTTAACTTGTTCTATAACATGTTTAAGCCTTGGAAATAAATGTGTCTTTCCTGTAAAAAAGTTTACAAACAGGACTACAACATTTCAGTGAAGAACTGCCCTCACCCCAAACTTCCCACCACACCCCTTCCAGCTAGTACTGTGGAAATGCCACATTAGAACGTCCCTCACTCTCATTCCAGGTCACCTTTTCCATCTTCACTCAAGTCCATGGATTTTTCATACAGCTAATAGTTACCTTTCCTGCCCCTTTGTGAGCAGGGACCGCAGACTCATATGCCTTGAGGGCCCAGAAACATTAACAGGAACAAGGAAAGTGTGCTGGGGTGTGGAGAAGGCTTCCAGAATAAGGCCGTGGCTGCTACCTGGGGCAGGAAGATTCAGCTAAACCAATCACTGCCAAGCAAATCTAGAATTCAGATTTTAAAATACTGGCAACCAGTTTGATTTTTTAGAAACACTGGGCAGGCCAGAAAGAAGCCTGTTTTCAGCCTATCAGCCTGCAGCCTATTTGAACCCTGACCTCTCCCTCCTGCTGAAGTAAGTGTATTTTATGTAACTTGAGTTCTGATAAAGTGCGGTGGCTTGGAGCACAACTGTCACATGCTGCCAGAAAAGCGAAAAAGCCGAGAAAAGGCAAAGGACGCCCCAGCTGCTCCTCCGGCCTCTGCCTGGGCGCCCTCGTGTGAGACCGTGGAGCGGGGGTACCGCACCTTGCGCATTCTTCCCGAGGCCTCTTCCGGGGACATAGCCCATCTTCTGAAGAAGCTTCTGTCCAATTCCTTTTGTGTGTCTTTCCCAGCTGCCAAAATCCATGAAAGACTTGGTGCCTCCTGCAAAACCTTTCTGGCTGGGTTTAAAATTGCCACCCTGAAAAGAAGAAGAAAAATCAAAAGAAGGAAAAACCTAAGAAAGCAAGCTTGGCTGATGGGAATGTGGCCTGGCAGTCACAGAGCATTATGAAAAGTATCCTATTGTACAAACGAAACATATCTGTGATGCGCCTCAGGAAAGAGACAAGACTGCACTGCACATACCACCCCTCAGGGAGGCCTGCCCCACAGGGAGACCCACAAGACCGCCTCCAGCTGAACCCCTGCCCCACAGGGAGACCCACGAGACCCGCCTCCAGCTGAACCCCTGCCCCACAGGGAGACCCACAAGACCGCCTCCAGCTGAACCCCTGCCCCACAGGGAGACCCACGAGACCCGCCTCCAGCTGAACCCCTGCCCCACAGGGAGACCCACAAGACCGCCTCCAGCTGAACCCCTGCCCCACAGGGAGACCCACAGGACCGGCCTCCAGCTGAACCCCTGCCCCACAGGGAGACCCACAAGACCCGCCTCCAGCTGAACCCCTGCCCCACAGGGAGACCCACAAGACGGCCTCCAGCTGAACCCCTGCCCCACAGGGAGACCCACAAGACGGCCTCCAGCTGAACCCCTGCCCCACAGGGAGACCCACAAGACCCGCCTCCAGCTGAACCCCTGCCCCACAGGGAGACCCACAAGACCGCCTCCAGCTGAACCCCTGCCCCACAGGGAGACCCACAGGACCGGCCTCCAGCTGAACCCCTGCCCCACAGGGAGACCCACAAGACCCGCCTCCAGCTGAACCCCTGCCCCACAGGGAGACCCACAAGACGGCCTCCAGCTGAACCCCTGCCCCACAGGGAGACCCACAAGACCCGCCTCCAGCTGAACCCCTGCCCCACAGGGAGACCCACGAGACCGGCCTCCAGCTGAACCCCTGCCCCACAGGGAGACCCACAAGACCGGCCTCCAGCTGAACCCCTGCCCCACAGGGAGACCCACAAGACCCGCCTCCAGCTGAACCCCTGCCCCACAGGGAGACCCACAAGACGGCCTCCAGCTGAACCCCTGCCCCACAGGGAGACCCACAAGACCGGCCTCCAGCTGAACCCCTGCCCCACAGGGAGACCCACGAGACCGGCGTCCAGCTGAACCCCTGCCCCACAGGGAGACCCACGAGACCGGCCTCCAGCTGAACCCCTGCCCCACAGGGAGACCCACAAGACCGCCTCCAGCTGAACCCCTGCCCCACAGGGAGAGACCCACAAGACCCGCCTCCAGTTGAACCCCTGCCCCACAGGGAGAGACCCACAGGACCGGCCTCCAGCTGAACCCCTGCCCCACTGGGAGAGACCCACAACACCCGCCTCCAGCTGAACCCCTGCCCCACAGGGAGACCCACAAGACCCGCCTCCAGCTGAACCCCTGCCCCACAGGGAGACCCACAAGACCGGCCTCCAGCTGAACCCCTGCCCCACAGGGAGACCCACAAGACGGCCTCCAACTGAACCCCTGCCCCACAGGGAGACCCACAAGACCCGCCTCCAGCTGAACCCCTGCCCCACAGGGAGACCCACAAGACGGCCTCCAGCTGAACCCCTGCCCCACAGGGAGACCCACAAGACGGCCTCCAGCTGAACCCCTGCCCCACAGGGAGAGACCCACAAGACCCGCCTCCAGCTGAACCCCTGCCCCACAGGGAGAGACCCACAAGACCGGCATCCAGCTGAACCCCTGCCCCACAGGGAGACCCACAAGACGGCCTCCAGCTGAACCCCTGCCCCACAGGGAGACCCACAAGACCGCCTCCAGCTGAACCCCTGCCCCACAGGGAGACCCACGAGACCGGCCTCCAGCTGAACCCCTGCCCCACAGGGAGACCCACGAGACCGGCCTCCAGCTGAACCCCTGCCCCACAGGGAGACCCACGAGACCGGCCTCCAGCTGAACCACTGCCCCACAGGGAGACCCATGAGACCGGCCTCCAGCTGAACCCCTGCCCCACAGGGAGACCCACAAGACCGCCTCCAGCTGAACCCCTGCCCCACAGGGAGACCCACAAGACCCGCCTCCAGCTGAACCCCTGCCCCACAGGGAGACCCACAAGACCCGCCTCCAGCTGAACCCCTGCCCCACAGGGAGACCCACAAGACCGGCCTCCAGCTGAACCCCTGCCCCACAGGGAGACCCACAAGACCCGCCTCCAGCTGAACCCCTGCCCCACAGGGAGAGACCCACAAGACCCGCCTCCAGCTGAACCCCTGCCCCACAGGGAGAGACCCACAAGACCCGCCTCCAGCTGAACCCCTGCCCCACAGGGAGACCCACAAGACGGCCTCCAGCTGAACCCCTGCCCCACAGGGAGACCCACAAGACCGGCCTCCAGCTGAACCCCTGCCCCACAGGGAGACCCACAGGACCGCCTCCAGCTGAACCCCTGCCCCACAGGGAGACCCACAAGACCGGCCTCCAGCTGAACCCCTGCCCCACAGGGAGACCCACGAGAACGGCCTCCAGCTGAACCCCTGCCCCACAGGGAGACCCACGAGACCGGCCTCCAGCTGAACCACTGCCCCACAGGGAGACCCACGAGACCGGCCTCCAGCTGAACCCCTGCCCCACAGGGAGACCCACAAGACCGCCTCCAGCTGAACCCCTGCCCCACAGGGAGACCCACGAGACCCGCCTCCAGCTGAACCCCTGCCCCACAGGGAGACCCACAAGACCCGCCTCCAGCTGAACCCCTGCCCCACAGGGAGACCCACAAGACCCGCCTCCAGCTGAACCCCTGCCCCACAGGGAGACCCACAAGACCGGCCTCCAGCTGAACCCCTGCCCCACAGGGAGACCCACAAGACCGGCCTCCAGCTGAACCCCTGCCCCACAGGGAGAGACCCACAAGACCCGCCTCCAGCTGAACCCCTGCCCCACAGGGAGAGACCCACAAGACCCGCCTCCAGCTGAACCCCTGCCCCACAGGGAGACCCACAAGACCGGCCTCCAGCTGAACCCCTGCCCCACAGGGAGACCCACAAGACCGCCTCCAGCTGAACCCCTGCCCCACAGGGAGACCCACAAGACCGGCCTCCAGCTGAACCCCTGCCCCACAGGGAGACCCACAAGACGGCCTCCAGCTGAACCCCTGCCCCACAGGGAGACCCACGAGACCGGCCTCCAGCTGAACCACTGCCCCACAGGGAGACCCACGAGACCGGCCTCCAGCTGAACCCCTGCCCCACAGGGAGACCCACAAGACCGCCTCCAGCTGAACCCCTGCCCCACAGGGAGACCCACAAGACCCGCCTCCAGCTGAACCCCTGCCCCACAGGGAGACCCACAAGACCCGCCTCCAGCTGAACCCCTGCCCCACAGGGAGACCCACAAGACCCGCCTCCAGCTGAACCCCTGCCCCACAGGGAGAGACCCACAAGACCCGCCTCCAGCTGAACCCCTGCCCCACAGGGAGAGACCCACAAGACCCGCCTCCAGCTGAACCCCTGCCCCACATGGAGACCCACAAGACCCGCCTCCAGCTGAACCCCTGCCCCACAGGGAGAGACCCACAAGACGGCCTCCAGCTGAACCCCTGCCCCACAGGGAGACCCACAAGACCCGCCTCCAGCTGAACCCCTGCCCCACAGGGAGAGACCCACAAGACCCGCCTCCAGCTGAACCCCTGCCCCACAGGGAGACCCACAAGACCCGCCTCCAGCTGAACCCCTGCCCCACAGGGAGACCCACAAGACCGGCCTCCAGCTGAACCCCTGCCCCACAGGGAGAGACCCACAAGACGGCCTCCAGCTGAACCCCTGCCCCACAGGGAGACCCACAGGACCGGCCTCCAGCTGAACCCCTGCCCCACAGGGAGAGACCCACAAGACCCGCCTCCAGCTGAACCCCTGCCCCACAGGGAGAGACCCACAGGACCGGCCTCCAGCTGAATCCCTGCCCCACAGGGAGAGACCCACGAGACCCGCCTCCAGCTGAACCCCTGCCCCACATGGAGACCCACGAGACCAGCCTCCAGCTGAACCCCTGCCCCACAGGGAGAGACCCACAAGACGGCCTCCAGCTGAACCCCTGCCCCACAGGGAGACCCACAAGACCCGCCTCCAGCTGAACCCCTGCCCCACAGGGAGACCCACAAGACCGCCTCCAGCTGAACCCCTGCCCCACAGGGAGACCCACAAGACCCGCCTCCAGCTGAACCCCTGCCCCACAGGGAGACCCACGAGAACGGCCTCCAGCTGAACCCCTGCCCCACAGGGAGACCCACGAGACCTGCCTCCAGCTGAACCACTGCCCCACAGGGAGACCCACGAGACCGGCCTCCAGCTGAACCACTGCCCCACAGGGAGACCCACGAGACCGCCTCCAGCTGAACCCCTGCCCCACAGGGAGACCCACAAGACCCGCCTCCAGCTGAACCCCTGCCCACAGGGAGACCCACGAGACCCGCCTCCAGCTGAACCCCTGCCCCACAGGGAGAGACCCACAAGACCCGCCTCCTGCTGAACCCCTGCCCCACAGGGAGAGACCCACAAGACCCGCCTCCAGCTGAACCCCTGCCCCACATGGAGACCCACAAGACCCGCCTCCAGCTGAACCCCTGCCCCACAGGGAGAGACCCACAAGACGGCCTCCAGCTGAACCCCTGCCCCACATGGAGACCCACAAGACCGGCCTCCAGCTGAACCCCTGCCCCACAGGGAGAGACCCACAAGACGGCCTCCAGCTGAACCCCTGCCCCACAGGGAGACCCACAAGACCCGCCTCCAGCTGAACCCCTGCCCCACAGGGAGAGACCCACAAGACCCGCCTCCAGCTGAACCCCTGCCCCACAGGGAGACCCACAAGACGGCCTCCAGCTGAACCCCTGCCCCACAGGGAGACCCACAAGACCGCCTCCAGCTGAACCCCTGCCCCACAGGGAGACCCACAAGACCGGCCGCCAGCTGAACCCCTGCCCCACAGGGAGACCCACAAGACCGCCTCCAGCTGAACCCCTGCCCCACAGGGAGACCCACAAGACCGGCCTCCAGCTGAACCCCTGCCCCACAGGGAGACCCACGAGAACGGCCTCCAGCTGAACCCCTGCCCCACAGGGAGACCCACGAGACCGGCCTCCAGCTGAACCACTGCCCCACAGGGAGACCCACGAGACCGGCCTCCAGCTGAACCCCTGCCCCACAGGGAGACCCACAAGACCGCCTCCAGCTGAACCCCTGCCCCACAGGGAGACCCACAAGACCCGCCTCCAGCTGAACCCCTGCCCCACAGGGAGACCCACAAGACCCGCCTCCAGCTGAACCCCTGCCCCACAGGGAGACCCACAAGACCCGCCTCCAGCTGAACCCCTGCCCCACAGGGAGACCCACAAGACCGGCCTCCAGCTGAACCCCTGCCCCACAGGGAGACCCACAAGACCGGCCTCCAGCTGAACCCCTGCCCCACAGGGAGAGACCCACAAGACCCGCCTCCAGCTGAACCCCTGCCCCACAGGGAGAGACCCACAAGACCCGCCTCCAGCTGAACCCCTGCCCCACAGGGAGACCCACAAGACGGCCTCCAGCTGAACCCCTGCCCCACAGGGAGACCCACAAGACCGCCTCCAGCTGAACCCCTGCCCCACAGGGAGACCCACAAGACCGGCCTCCAGCTGAACCCCTGCCCCACAGGGAGACCCACAAGACGGCCTCCAGCTGAACCCCTGCCCCACAGGGAGACCCACGAGACCGGCCTCCAGCTGAACCACTGCCCCACAGGGAGACCCACGAGACCGGCCTCCAGCTGAACCCCTGCCCCACAGGGAGACCCACAAGACCGCCTCCAGCTGAACCCCTGCCCCACAGGGAGACCCACGAGACCCGCCTCCAGCTGAACCCCTGCCCCACAGGGAGACCCACAAGACGGCCTCCAGCTGAACCCCTGCCCCACAGGGAGGCCCACAAGACCCGCCTCCAGCTGAACCCCTGCCCCACAGGGAGACCCACAAGACCGGCCTCCAGCTGAACCCCTGCCCCACAGGGAGAGACCCACAAGACCCGCCTCCAGCTGAACCCCTGCCCCACATGGAGACCCACAAGACCGGCCTCCAGCTGAACCCCTGCCCCACAGGGAGAGACCCACAAGACGGCCTCCAGCTGAACCCCTGCCCCACAGGGAGACCCACAAGACCCGCCTCCAGCTGAACCCCTGCCCCACAGGGAGACCCACAAGACCGCCTCCAGCTGAACCCCTGCCCCACAGGGAGACCCACAAGACCCGCCTCCAGCTGAACCCCTGCCCCACAGGGAGAGACCCACAAGACGGCCTCCAGCTGAACCCCTGCCCCACAGGGAGGCCCACAAGACGGCCTCCAGCTGAACCCCTGCCCCACAGGGAGACCCACAAGACCCGCCTCCAGCTGAACCCCTGCCCCACAGGGAGGCCCACAAGACCCGCCTCCAGCTGAACCCCTGCCCCACAGGGAGACCCACAAGACCGGCCTCCAGCTGAACCCCTGCCCCACAGGGAGAGACCCACAAGACCCGCCTCCAGCTGAACCCCTGCCCCACAGGGAGACCCACAAGACCGGCCTCCAGCTGAACCCCTGCCCCACAGGGAGAGACCCACAAGACGGCCTCCAGCTGAACCCCTGCCCCACAGGGAGACCCACAAGACCCGCCTCCAGCTGAACCCCTGCCCCACAGGGAGACCCACAAGACCGCCTCCAGCTGAACCCCTGCCCCACAGGGAGACCCACAAGACCCGCCTCCAGCTGAACCCCTGCCCCACAGGGAGACCCACAAGACCCGCCTCCAGCTGAACCCCTGCCCCACAGGGAGACCCACAAGACCCGCCTCCAGCTGAACCCCTGCCCCACAGGGAGAGACCCACAAGACGGCCTCCAGCTGAACCCCTGCCCCACAGGGAGGCCCACAAGACGGCCTCCAGCTGAACCCCTGCCCCACAGGGAGACCCACAAGACCCGCCTCCAGCTGAACCCCTGCCCCACAGGGAGACCCACAAGACCGGCCTCCAGCTGAACCCCTGCCCCACAGGGAGAGACCCACAAGACGGCCTCCAGCTGAACCCCTGCCCCACAGGGAGACCCACAAGACCCGCCTCCAGCTGAACCCCTGCCCCGCAGGGAGACCCACAAGACGGCCTCCAGCTGAACCCCTGCCCCACAGGGAGACCCACAAGACCGCCTTCAGCTGAACCCCTGCCCCACAGGGAGACCCACGAGACCGGCCTCCAGCTGAACCCCTGCCCCACAGGGAGACCCACGAGACCGGCCTCCAGCTGAACCACTGCCCCACAGGGAGACCCACGAGACCGGCCTCCAGCTGAACCCCTGCCCCACAGGGAGACCCACAAGACCGCCTCCAGCTGAACCCCTGCCCCACAGGGAGAGACCCACAAGACCCGCCTCCAGTTGAACCCCTGCCCCACAGGGAGAGACCCACAGGACCGGCCTCCAGCTGAACCCCTGCCCCACTGGGAGAGACCCACAACACCCGCCTCCAGCTGAACCCCTGCCCCACAGGGAGACCCACAAGACGGCCTCCAGCTGAACCCCTGCCCCACAGGGAGACCCACAAGACCCGCCTCCAGCTGAACCCCTGCCCCACAGGGAGACCCACAAGACGGCCTCCAGCTGAACCCCTGCCCCACAGGGAGACCCACAAGACGGCCTCCAGCTGAACCCCTGCCCCACAGGGAGAGACCCACAAGACCCGCCTCCAGCTGAACCCCTGCCCCACAGGGAGAGACCCACAAGACCGGCATCCAGCTGAACCCCTGCCCCACAGGGAGAGACCCACAAGACCGGCCTCCAGCTGAACCCCTGCCCCACAGGGAGACCCACAAGACCCGCCTCCAGCTGAACCCCTGCCCCACAGGGAGACCCACAAGACGGCCTCCAGCTGAACCCCTGCCCCACAGGGAGACCCACAAGACCGCCTCCAGCTGAACCCCTGCCCCACAGGGAGACCCACGAGACCGGCCTCCAGCTGAACCCCTGCCCCACAGGGAGACCCACGAGACCGGCCTCCAGCTGAACCCCTGCCCCACAGGGAGACCCACGAGACCGGCCTCCAGCTGAACCACTGCCCCACAGGGAGACCCATGAGACCGGCCTCCAGCTGAACCCCTGCCCCACAGGGAGACCCACAAGACCGCCTCCAGCTGAACCCCTGCCCCACAGGGAGACCCACAAGACCCGCCTCCAGCTGAACCCCTGCCCCACAGGGAGACCCACAAGACCCGCCTCCAGCTGAACCCCTGCCCCACAGGGAGACCCACAAGACCGGCCTCCAGCTGAACCCCTGCCCCACAGGGAGACCCACAAGACCCGCCTCCAGCTGAACCCCTGCCCCACAGGGAGAGACCCACAAGACCCGCCTCCAGCTGAACCCCTGCCCCACAGGGAGAGACCCACAAGACCCGCCTCCAGCTGAACCCCTGCCCCACAGGGAGACCCACAAGACGGCCTCCAGCTGAACCCCTGCCCCACAGGGAGACCCACAAGACCGGCCTCCAGCTGAACCCCTGCCCCACAGGGAGACCCACAGGACCGCCTCCAGCTGAACCCCTGCCCCACAGGGAGACCCACAAGACCGGCCTCCAGCTGAACCCCTGCCCCACAGGGAGACCCACGAGAACGGCCTCCAGCTGAACCCCTGCCCCACAGGGAGACCCACGAGACCGGCCTCCAGCTGAACCACTGCCCCACAGGGAGACCCACGAGACCGGCCTCCAGCTGAACCCCTGCCCCACAGGGAGACCCACAAGACCGCCTCCAGCTGAACCCCTGCCCCACAGGGAGACCCACGAGACCCGCCTCCAGCTGAACCCCTGCCCCACAGGGAGACCCACAAGACCCGCCTCCAGCTGAACCCCTGCCCCACAGGGAGACCCACAAGACCCGCCTCCAGCTGAACCCCTGCCCCACAGGGAGACCCACAAGACCGGCCTCCAGCTGAACCCCTGCCCCACAGGGAGACCCACGAGACCGGCCTCCAGCTGAACCCCTGCCCCACAGGGAGAGACCCACAAGACCCGCCTCCAGCTGAACCCCTGCCCCACAGGGAGAGACCCACAAGACCCGCCTCCAGCTGAACCCCTGCCCCACAGGGAGACCCACAAGACCGGCCTCCAGCTGAACCCCTGCCCCACAGGGAGACCCACAAGACCGCCTCCAGCTGAACCCCTGCCCCACAGGGAGACCCACAAGACCGGCCTCCAGCTGAACCCCTGCCCCACAGGGAGACCCACAAGACGGCCTCCAGCTGAACCCCTGCCCCACAGGGAGACCCACGAGACCGGCCTCCAGCTGAACCACTGCCCCACAGGGAGATCCACGAGACCGGCCTCCAGCTGAACCCCTGCCCCACAGGGAGACCCACAAGACCGCCTCCAGCTGAACCCCTGCCCCACAGGGAGACCCACAAGACCCGCCTCCAGCTGAACCCCTGCCCCACAGGGAGACCCACAAGACCCGCCTCCAGCTGAACCCCTGCCCCACAGGGAGACCCACAAGACCCGCCTCCAGCTGAACCCCTGCCCACAGGGAGACCCACAAGACCCGCCTCCAGCTGAACCCCTGCCCCACAGGGAGAGACCCACAAGACCCGCCTCCTGCTGAACCCCTGCCCCACAGGGAGAGACCCACAAGACCCGCCTCCAGCTGAACCCCTGCCCCACATGGAGACCCACAAGACCCGCCTCCAGCTGAACCCCTGCCCCACAGGGAGAGACCCACAAGACGGCCTCCAGCTGAACCCCTGCCCCACATGGAGACCCACAAGACCGGCCTCCAGCTGAACCCCTGCCCCACAGGGAGAGACCCACAAGACGGCCTCCAGCTGAACCCCTGCCCCACAGGGAGACCCACAAGACCCGCCTCCAGCTGAACCCCTGCCCCACAGGGAGAGACCCACAAGACCCGCCTCCAGCTGAACCCCTGCCCCACAGGGAGACCCACAAGACGGCCTCCAGCTGAACCCCTGCCCCACAGGGAGACCCACAAGACCGCCTCCAGCTGAACCCCTGCCCCACAGGGAGACCCACAAGACCGGCCTCCAGCTGAACCCCTGCCCCACAGGGAGACCCACAAGACCGCCTCCAGCTGAACCCCTGCCCCACAGGGAGACCCACAAGACCGGCCTCCAGCTGAACCCCTGCCCCACAGGGAGACCCACGAGAACGGCCTCCAGCTGAACCCCTGCCCCACAGGGAGACCCACGAGACCGGCCTCCAGCTGAACCACTGCCCCACAGGGAGACCCACGAGACCGGCCTCCAGCTGAACCCCTGCCCCACAGGGAGACCCACAAGACCGCCTCCAGCTGAACCCCTGCCCCACAGGGAGACCCACAAGACCCGCCTCCAGCTGAACCCCTGCCCCACAGGGAGACCCACAAGACCCGCCTCCAGCTGAACCCCTGCCCCACAGGGAGACCCACAAGACCCGCCTCCAGCTGAACCCCTGCCCCACAGGGAGACCCACAAGACCGGCCTCCAGCTGAACCCCTGCCCCACAGGGAGACCCACAAGACCCGCCTCCAGCTGAACCCCTGCCCCACAGGGAGAGACCCACAAGACCCGCCTCCAGCTGAACCCCTGCCCCACAGGGAGAGACCCACAAGACCCGCCTCCAGCTGAACCCCTGCCCCACAGGGAGACCCACAAGACGGCCTCCAGCTGAACCCCTGCCCCACAGGGAGACCCACAAGACGGCCTCCAGCTGAACCCCTGCCCCACAGGGAGACCCACAAGACCGGCCTCCAGCTGAACCCCTGCCCCACAGGGAGACCCACAAGACGGCCTCCAGCTGAACCCCTGCCCCACAGGGAGACCCACGAGACCGGCCTCCAGCTGAACCACTGCCCCACAGGGAGACCCACGAGACCGGCCTCCAGCTGAACCCCTGCCCCACAGGGAGACCCACAAGACCGCCTCCAGCTGAACCCCTGCCCCACAGGGAGACCCACAAGACCCGCCTCCAGCTGAACCCCTGCCCCACAGGGAGACCCACAAGACCCGCCTCCAGCTGAACCCCTGCCCCACAGGGAGACCCACAAGACCCGCCTCCAGCTGAACCCCTGCCCCACAGGGAGAGACCCACAAGACCCGCCTCCAGCTGAACCCCTGCCCCACAGGGAGAGACCCACAAGACCCGCCTCCAGCTGAACCCCTGCCCCACATGGAGACCCACAAGACCCGCCTCCAGCTGAACCCCTGCCCCACAGGGAGAGACCCACAAGACGGCCTCCAGCTGAACCCCTGCCCCACAGGGAGACCCACAAGACCCGCCTCCAGCTGAACCCCTGCCCCACAGGGAGAGACCCACAAGACCCGCCTCCAGCTGAACCCCTGCCCCACAGGGAGAGACCCACAAGACCCGCCTCCAGCTGAACCCCTGCCCCACAGGGAGACCCACAAGACCCGCCTCCAGCTGAACCCCTGCCCCACAGGGAGACCCACAAGACCGGCCTCCAGCTGAACCCCTGCCCCACAGGGAGAGACCCACAAGACGGCCTCCAGCTGAACCCCTGCCCCACAGGGAGACCCACAAGACCCGCCTCCAGCTGAACCCCTGCCCCACAGGGAGACCCACAGGACCGGCCTCCAGCTGAACCCCTGCCGCACAGGGAGAGACCCACAAGACCCGCCTCCAGCTGAACCCCTGCCCCACAGGGAGAGACCCACAGGACCGGCCTCCAGCTGAATCCCTGCCCCACAGGGAGAGACCCACGAGACCCGCCTCCAGCTGAACCCCTGCCCCACATGGAGACCCACGAGACCGGCCTCCAGCTGAACCCCTGCCCCACAGGGAGAGACCCACAAGACGGCCTCCAGCTGAACCCCTGCCCCACAGGGAGACCCACAAGACCCGCCTCCAGCTGAACCCCTGCCCCACAGGGAGACCCACAAGACCGCCTCCAGCTGAACCCCTGCCCCACAGGGAGACCCACAAGACCCGCCTCCAGCTGAACCCCTGCCCCACAGGGAGACCCACGAGAACGGCCTCCAGCTGAACCCCTGCCCCACAGGGAGACCCACGAGACCCGCCTCCAGCTGAACCACTGCCCCACAGGGAGACCCACGAGACCGGCCTCCAGCTGAACCACTGCCCCACAGGGAGACCCACGAGACCGCCTCCAGCTGAACCCCTGCCCCACAGGGAGAGACCCACAAGACCCGCCTCCAGCTGAACCCCTGCCCCACAGGGAGACCCACAAGACCCGCCTCCAGCTGAACCCCTGCCCCACAGGGAGACCCACAAGACCGGCCTCCAGCTGAACCCCTGCCCCACAGGGAGAGACCCACAAGACGGCCTCCAGCTGAACCCCTGCCCCACAGGGAGACCCACAGGACCGGCCTCCAGCTGAACCCCTGCCCCACAGGGAGAGACCCACAAGACCCGCCTCCAGCTGAACCCCTGCCCCACAGGGAGAGACCCACAGGACCGGCCTCCAGCTGAACCCCTGCCCCACAGGGAGAGACCCACGAGACCCGCCTCCAGCTGAACCCCTCCCCCACAGGGAGAGACCCACAAGACCGGCCTCCAGCTGAACCCCTGCCCCACAGGGAGAGACCCACAAGACCGGCCTCCAGCTGAACCCCTGCCCCACAGGGAGACCCACAAGACCCGCCTCCAGCTGAACCCCTGCCCCACAGGGAGACCCACAAGACGGCCTCCAGCTGAACCCCTGCCCCACAGGGAGACCCACAAGACCGCCTTCAGCTGAACCCCTGCCCCACAGGGAGACCCACAAGACCGGCCTCCAGCTGAACCCCTGCCCCACAGGGAGACCCACGAGACCGGCCTCCAGCTGAACCCCTGCCCCACAGGGAGACCCACGAGACGGGCCTCCAGCTGAACCACTGCCCCACAGGGAGACCCACGAGACCGGCCTCCAGCTGAACCCCTGCCCCACAGGGAGACCCACAAGACCGCCTCCAGCTGAACCCCTGCCCCACAGGGAGAGACCCACAAGACCCGCCTCCAGTTGAACCCCTGCCCCACAGGGAGAGACCCACAGGACCGGCCTCCAGCTGAACCCCTGCCCCACTGGGAGAGACCCACAAGACCCGCCTCCAGCTGAACCCCTGCCCCACAGGGAGACCCACAAGACCCGCCTCCAGCTGAACCCCTGCCCCACAGGGAGACCCACAAGACCGGCCTCCAGCTGAACCCCTGCCCCACAGGGAGAGACCCACAAGACGGCCTCCAGCTGAACCCCTGCCCCACAGGGAGACCCACAAGACCCGCCTCCAGCTGAACCCCTGCCCCACAGGGAGACCCACAGGACCGGCCTCCAGCTGAACCCCTGCCCCACAGGGAGAGACCCACAAGACCCGCCTCCAGCTGAACCCCTGCCCCACAGGGAGAGACCCACAGGACCGGCCTCCAGCTGAATCCCTGCCCCACAGGGAGAGACCCACGAGACCCGCCTCCAGCTGAACCCCTGCCCCACATGGAGACCCAAGAGACCGGCCTCCAGCTGAACCCCTGCCCCACAGGGAGAGACCCACAAGACGGCCTCCAGCTGAACCCCTGCCCCACAGGGAGACCCACAAGACCCGCCTCCAGCTGAACCCCTGCCCCACAGGGAGACCCACAAGACCGCCTCCAGCTGAACCCCTGCCCCACAGGGAGACCCACAAGACCCGCCTCCAGCTGAACCCCTGCCCCACAGGGAGACCCACGAGAACGGCCTCCAGCTGAACCCCTGCCCCACAGGGAGACCCACGAGACCCGCCTCCAGCTGAACCACTGCCCCACAGGGAGACCCACGAGACCGGCCTCCAGCTGAACCACTGCCCCACAGGGAGACCCACGAGACCGCCTCCAGCTGAACCCCTGCCCCACAGGGAGAGACCCACAAGACCCGCCCCAGCTGAACCCCTGCCCCACAGGGAGACCCACAAGACCCGCCTCCAGCTGAACCCCTGCCCCACAGGGAGACCCACAAGACCGGCCTCCAGCTGAACCCCTGCCCCACAGGGAGAGACCCACAAGACGGCCTCCAGCTGAACCCCTGCCCCACAGGGAGACCCACAAGACCCGCCTCCAGCTGAACCCCTGCCCCACAGGGAGACCCACAGGACCGGCCTCCAGCTGAACCCCTGCCCCACAGGGAGAGACCCACAAGACCCGCCTCCAGCTGAACCCCTGCCCCACAGGGAGAGACCCACAGGACCGGCCTCCAGCTGAATCCCTGCCCCACAGGGAGAGACCCACGAGACCCGCCTCCAGCTGAACCCCTGCCCCACAGGGAGACCCACAAGACCGCCTCCAGCTGAACCCCTGGCCCACAGGGAGAGACCCACAAGACCCGCCTCTAGTTGAACCCCTGCCCCACAGGGAGAGACCCACAGGACCGGCCTCCAGCTGAACCCCTGCCCCACTGGGAGAGACCCACAAGACCCGCCTCCAGCTGAACCCCTGCCCCACAGGGAGACCCACAAGACCCGCCTCCAGCTGAACCCCTGCCCCACAGGGAGAGACCCACAAGACGGCCTCCAGCTGAACCCCTGCCCCACAGGGAGACCCACAAGACGGCCTCCAGCTGAACCCCTGCCCCACAGGGAGAGACCCACAAGACCCGCCTCCAGCTGAACCCCTGCCCCACAGGGAGAGACCCACAAGACCGGCATCCAGCTGAACCCCTGCCCCACAGGGAGAGACCCACAAGACCGGCCTCCAGCTGAACCCCTGCCCCACAGGGAGACCCACAAGACCCGCCTCCAGCTGAACCCCTGCCCCACAGGGAGACCCACAAGACCGGCCTCCAGCTGAACCCCTGCCCCACAGGGAGACCCACAAGACCCGCCTCCAGCTGAACCCCTGCCCCACAGGGAGAGACCCACAAGACCGGCATCCAGCTGAACCCCTGCCCCACAGGGAGAGACCCACAAGACCCGCCTCCAGCTGAACCCCTGCCCCACAGGGAGACCCACAAGACGGCCTCCAGCTGAACCCCTGCCCCACAGGGAGACCCACAAGACCGACTCCAGCTGAACCCCTGCCCCACAGGGAGACCCACAAGACCGCCTCCAGCTGAACCCCTGCCCCACAGGGAGACCCACAAGACCCGCCTCCAGCTGAACCCCTGCCCCACAGGGAGACCCACAAGACCCGCCTCCAGCTGAACCCCTGCCCCACAGGGAGACCCACAAGACCCGCCTCCAGCTGAACCCCTGCCCCACAGGGAGAGACCCACAAGACCCGCCTCCAGCTGAACCCCTGCCCCACAGGGAGAGACCCACAAGACCCGCCTCCAGCTGAACCCCTGCCCCACATGGAGACCCACAAGACCCGCCTCCAGCTGAACCCCTGCCCCACAGGGAGAGACCCACAAGACGGCCTCCAGCTGAACCCCTGCCCCACAGGGAGACCCACAAGACCCGCCTCCAGCTGAACCCCTGCCCCACAGGGAGAGACCCACAAGACCCGCCTCCAGCTGAACCCCTGCCCCACAGGGAGAGACCCACAAGACCCGCCTCCAGCTGAACCCCTGCCCCACAGGGAGACCCACAAGACCCGCCTCCAGCTGAACCCCTGCCCCACAGGGAGACCCACAAGACCGGCCTCCAGCTGAACCCCTGCCCCACAGGGAGAGACCCACAAGACGGCCTCCAGCTGAACCCCTGCCCCACAGGGAGACCCACAAGACCCGCCTCCAGCTGAACCCCTGCCCCACAGGGAGACCCACAGGACCGGCCTCCAGCTGAACCCCTGCCCCACAGGGAGAGACCCACAAGACCCGCCTCCAGCTGAACCCCTGCCCCACAGGGAGAGACCCACAGGACCGGCCTCCAGCTGAATCCCTGCCCCACAGGGAGAGACCCACGAGACCCGCCTCCAGCTGAACCCCTGCCCCACATGGAGACCCACGAGACCGGCCTCCAGCTGAACCCCTGCCCCACAGGGAGAGACCCACAAGACGGCCTCCAGCTGAACCCCTGCCCCACAGGGAGACCCACAAGACCCGCCTCCAGCTGAACCCCTGCCCCACAGGGAGACCCACAAGACCGCCTCCAGCTGAACCCCTGCCCCACAGGGAGACCCACAAGACCCGCCTCCAGCTGAACCCCTGCCCCACAGGGAGACCCACGAGAACGGCCTCCAGCTGAACCCCTGCCCCACAGGGAGACCCACGAGACCCGCCTCCAGCTGAACCACTGCCCCACAGGGAGACCCACGAGACCGGCCTCCAGCTGAACCACTGCCCCACAGGGAGACCCACGAGACCGCCTCCAGCTGAACCCCTGCCCCACAGGGAGACCCACAAGACCGCCTCCAGCTGAACCCCTGCCCCACAGGGAGACCCACAAGACCCGCCTCCAGCTGAACCCCTGCCCACAGGGAGACCCACAAGACCCGCCTCCAGCTGAACCCCTGCCCCACAGGGAGAGACCCACAAGACCCGCCTCCTGCTGAACCCCTGCCCCACAGGGAGAGACCCACAAGACCCGCCTCCAGCTGAACCCCTGCCCCACATGGAGACCCACAAGACCCGCCTCCAGCTGAACCCCTGCCCCACAGGGAGAGACCCACAAGACGGCCTCCAGCTGAACCCCTGCCCCACATGGAGACCCACAAGACCGGCCTCCAGCTGAACCCCTTCCCCACAGGGAGAGACCCACAAGACGGCCTCCAGCTGAACCCCTGCCCCACAGGGAGAACCACAAGACCCGCCTCCAGCTGAACCCCTGCCCCACAGGGAGAGACCCACAAGACCCGCCTCCAGCTGAACCCCTGCCCCACAGGGAGACCCACAAGACGGCCTCCAGCTGAACCCCTGCCCCACAGGGAGACCCACAAGACCGCCTCCAGCTGAACCCCTGCCCCACAGGGAGACCCACAAGACCGGCCTCCAGCTGAACCCCTGCCCCACAGGGAGACCCACAAGACCGGCCTCCAGCTGAACCCCTGCCCCACAGGGAGACCCACAAGACGGCCTCCAGCTGAACCCCTGCCCCACAGGGAGACCCACGAGACCGGCCTCCAGCTGAACCACTGCCCCACAGGGAGACCCACGAGACCGGCCTCCAGCTGAACCCCTGCCCCACAGGGAGACCCACAAGACCGCCTCCAGCTGAACCCCTGCCCCACAGGGAGACCCACAAGACCCGCCTCCAGCTGAACCCCTGCCCCACAGGGAGACCCACAAGACCCGCCTCCAGCTGAACCCCTGCCCCACAGGGAGACCCACAAGACCCGCCTCCAGCTGAACCCCTGCCCCACAGGGAGAGACCCACAAGACCCGCCTCCAGCTGAACCCCTGCCCCACAGGGAGACCCACAAGACGGCCTCCAGCTGAACCCCTGCCCCACAGGGAGACCCACAAGACGGCCTCCAGCTGAACCCCTGCCCCACAGGGAGACCCACAAGACCGGCCTCCAGCTGAACCCCTGCCCCACAGGGAGACCCACAAGACGGCCTCCAGCTGAACCCCTGCCCCACAGGGAGACCCACGAGACCGGCCTCCAGCTGAACCACTGCCCCACAGGGAGACCCACGAGACCGGCCTCCAGCTGAACCCCTGCTCCACAGGGAGACCCACAAGACCGCCTCCAGCTGAACCCCTGCCCCACAGGGAGACCCACAAGACCCGCCTCCAGCTGAACCCCTGCCCCACAGGGAGACCCACAAGACCCGCCTCCAGCTGAACCCCTGCCCCACAGGGAGACCCACAAGACCCGCCTCCAGCTGAACCCCTGCCCCACAGGGAGAGACCCACAAGACCCGCCTCCAGCTGAACCCCTGCCCCACAGGGAGAGACCCACAAGACCCGCCTCCAGCTGAACCCCTGCCCCACATGGAGACCCACAAGACCCGCCTCCAGCTGAACCCCTGCCCCACAGGGAGAGACCCACAAGACGGCCTCCAGCTGAACCCCTGCCCCACAGGGAGACCCACAAGACCCGCCTCCAGCTGAACCCCTGCCCCACAGGGAGACCCACAAGACCCGCCTCCAGCTGAACCCCTGCCCCACAGGGAGAGACCCACAAGACCCGCCTCCAGCTGAACCCCTGCCCCACAGGGAGAGACCCACAAGACCCGCCTCCAGCTGAACCCCTGCCCCACATGGAGACCCACAAGACCCGCCTCCAGCTGAACCCCTGCCCCACAGGGAGAGACCCACAAGACGGCCTCCAGCTGAACCCCTGCCCCACAGGGAGACCCACAAGACCCGCCTCCAGCTGAACCCCTGCCCCACAGGGAGAGACCCACAAGACCCGCCTCCAGCTGAACCCCTGCCCCACAGGGAGAGACCCACAAGACCCGCCTCCAGCTGAACCCCTGCCCCACAGGGAGACCCACAAGACCCGCCTCCAGCTGAACCCCTGCCCCACAGGGAGACCCACAAGACCGGCCTCCAGCTGAACCCCTGCCCCACAGGGAGAGACCCACAAGACGGCCTCCAGCTGAACCCCTGCCCCACAGGGAGACCCACAAGACCCGCCTCCAGCTGAACCCCTGCCCCACAGGGAGACCCACAGGACCGGCCTCCAGCTGAACCCCTGCCCCACAGGGAGAGACCCACAAGACCCGCCTCCAGCTGAACCCCTGCCCCACAGGGAGAGACCCACAGGACCGGCCTCCAGCTGAATCCCTGCCCCACAGGGAGAGACCCACGAGACCCGCCTCCAGCTGAACCCCTGCCCCACATGGAGACCCACGAGACCGGCCTCCAGCTGAACCCCTGCCCCACAGGGAGAGACCCACAAGACGGCCTCCAGCTGAACCCCTGCCCCACAGGGAGACCCACAAGACCCGCCTCCAGCTGAACCCCTGCCCCACAGGGAGACCCACAAGACCGCCTCCAGCTGAACCCCTGCCCCACAGGGAGACCCACAAGACCCGCCTCCAGCTGAACCCCTGCCCCACAGGGAGACCCACGAGAACGGCCTCCAGCTGAACCCCTGCCCCACAGGGAGACCCACGAGACCCGCCTCCAGCTGAACCACTGCCCCACAGGGAGACCCACGAGACCGGCCTCCAGCTGAACCACTGCCCCACAGGGAGACCCACAAGACCCGCCTCCAGCTGAACCCCTGCCCACAGGGAGACCCACAAGACCCGCCTCCAGCTGAACCCCTGCCCCACAGGGAGAGACCCACAAGACCCGCCTCCTGCTGAACCCCTGCCCCACAGGGAGAGACCCACAAGACCCGCCTCCAGCTGAACCCCTGCCCCACATGGAGACCCACAAGACCCGCCTCCAGCTGAACCCCTGCCCCACAGGGAGAGACCCACAAGACGGCCTCCAGCTGAACCCCTGCCCCACATGGAGACCCACAAGACCGGCCTCCAGCTGAACCCCTTCCCCACAGGGAGAGACCCACAAGACGGCCTCCAGCTGAACCCCTGCCCCACAGGGAGAACCACAAGACCCGCCTCCAGCTGAACCCCTGCCCCACAGGGAGAGACCCACAAGACCCGCCTCCAGCTGAACCCCTGCCCCACAGGGAGACCCACAAGACGGCCTCCAGCTGAACCCCTGCCCCACAGGGAGACCCACAAGACCGCCTCCAGCTGAACCCCTGCCCCACAGGGAGACCCACAAGACCGGCCTCCAGCTGAACCCCTGCCCCACAGGGAGACCCACAAGACCCGCCTCCAGCTGAACCCCTGCCCCACAGGGAGACCCACAAGACCGCCTCCAGCTGAACCCCTGCCCCACAGGGAGACCCACAAGACCCGCCTCCAGCTGAACCCCTGCCCCACAGGGAGACCCACGAGAACGGCCTCCAGCTGAACCCCTGCCCCACAGGGAGACCCACGAGACCCGCCTCCAGCTGAACCACTGCCCCACAGGGAGACCCACGAGACCGGCCTCCAGCTGAACCACTGCCCCACAGGGAGACCCACAAGACCCGCCTCCAGCTGAACCCCTGCCCACAGGGAGACCCACAAGACCCGCCTCCAGCTGAACCCCTGCCCCACAGGGAGAGACCCACAAGACCCGCCTCCTGCTGAACCCCTGCCCCACAGGGAGAGACCCACAAGACCCGCCTCCAGCTGAACCCCTGCCCCACATGGAGACCCACAAGACCCGCCTCCAGCTGAACCCCTGCCCCACAGGGAGAGACCCACAAGACGGCCTCCAGCTGAACCCCTGCCCCACATGGAGACCCACAAGACCGGCCTCCAGCTGAACCCCTTCCCCACAGGGAGAGACCCACAAGACGGCCTCCAGCTGAACCCCTGCCCCACAGGGAGAACCACAAGACCCGCCTCCAGCTGAACCCCTGCCCCACAGGGAGAGACCCACAAGACCCGCCTCCAGCTGAACCCCTGCCCCACAGGGAGACCCACAAGACGGCCTCCAGCTGAACCCCTGCCCCACAGGGAGACCCACAAGACCGCCTCCAGCTGAACCCCTGCCCCACAGGGAGACCCACAAGACCGGCCTCCAGCTGAACCCCTGCCCCACAGGGAGACCCACAAGACCGGCCTCCAGCTGAACCCCTGCCCCACAGGGAGACCCACAAGACGGCCTCCAGCTGAACCCCTGCCCCACAGGGAGACCCACGAGACCGGCCTCCAGCTGAACCACTGCCCCACAGGGAGACCCACGAGACCGGCCTCCAGCTGAACCCCTGCCCCACAGGGAGACCCACAAGACCGCCTCCAGCTGAACCCCTGCCCCACAGGGAGACCCACAAGACCCGCCTCCAGCTGAACCCCTGCCCCACAGGGAGACCCACAAGACCCGCCTCCAGCTGAACCCCTGCCCCACAGGGAGACCCACAAGACCCGCCTCCAGCTGAACCCCTGCCCCACAGGGAGAGACCCACAAGACCCGCCTCCAGCTGAACCCCTGCCCCACAGGGAGACCCACAAGACGGCCTCCAGCTGAACCCCTGCCCCACAGGGAGACCCACAAGACGGCCTCCAGCTGAACCCCTGCCCCACAGGGAGACCCACAAGACCGGCCTCCAGCTGAACCCCTGCCCCACAGGGAGACCCACAAGACGGCCTCCAGCTGAACCCCTGCCCCACAGGGAGACCCACGAGACCGGCCTCCAGCTGAACCACTGCCCCACAGGGAGACCCACGAGACCGGCCTCCAGCTGAACCCCTGCTCCACAGGGAGACCCACAAGACCGCCTCCAGCTGAACCCCTGCCCCACAGGGAGACCCACAAGACCCGCCTCCAGCTGAACCCCTGCCCCACAGGGAGACCCACAAGACCCGCCTCCAGCTGAACCCCTGCCCCACAGGGAGACCCACAAGACCCGCCTCCAGCTGAACCCCTGCCCCACAGGGAGAGACCCACAAGACCCGCCTCCAGCTGAACCCCTGCCCCACAGGGAGAGACCCACAAGACCCGCCTCCAGCTGAACCCCTGCCCCACATGGAGACCCACAAGACCCGCCTCCAGCTGAACCCCTGCCCCACAGGGAGAGACCCACAAGACGGCCTCCAGCTGAACCCCTGCCCCACAGGGAGAGACCCACAAGACCCGCCTCCAGCTGAACCCCTGCCCCACAGGGAGAGACCCACAAGACGGCCTCCAGCTGAACCCCTGCCCCACAGGGAGACCCACAAGACCCGCCTCCAGCTGAACCCCTGCCCCACAGGGAGACCCACAGGACCGGCCTCCAGCTGAACCCCTGCCCCACAGGGAGAGACCCACAAGACCCGCCTCCAGCTGAACCCCTGCCCCACAGGGAGAGACCCACAGGACCGGCCTCCAGCTGAATCCCTGCCCCACAGGGAGAGACCCACGAGACCCGCCTCCAGCTGAACCCCTGCCCCACAGGGAGACCCACAAGACCCGCCTCCAGCTGAACCCCTGCCCCACAGGGAGACCCACAAGACCGGCCTCCAGCTGAACCCCTGCCCCACAGGGAGAGACCCACAAGACGGCCTCCAGCTGAACCCCTGCCCCACAGGGAGACCCACAAGACCCGCCTCCAGCTGAACCCCTGCCCCACAGGGAGACCCACAGGACCGGCCTCCAGCTGAACCCCTGCCCCACAGGGAGAGACCCACAAGACCCGCCTCCAGCTGAACCCCTGCCCCACAGGGAGAGACCCACAGGACCGGCCTCCAGCTGAACCCCTGCCCCACAGGGAGAGACCCACAGGACCAGCCTCCAGCTGAACCCCTGCCCCACAGGGAGAGACCCACAAGACCCGCCTCCAGCTGAACCCCTGCCCCACAGGGAGACCCACAAGACCCGCCTCCAGCTGAACCCCTGCCCCACAGGGAGACCCACAGGACCGGCCTCCAGCTGAACCCCTGCCCCACAGGGAGACCCACAAGACCCGCCTCCAGCTGAACCCCTGCCCCACAGGGAGACCCACAAGACCCGCCTCCAGCTGAACCCCTGCCCCACAGGGAGACCCACAAGACCCGCCTCCAGCTGAACCCCTGCCCCACAGGGAGACCCACAAGACCCGCCTCCAGCTGAACCCCTGCCCCACAGGGAGACCCACAAGACCCGCCTCCAGCTGAACCCCTGCCCCACAGGGAGACCCACAAGACCCGCCTCCAGCTGAACCCCTGCCCCAAAGGGAGACCCACAAGACCCGCCTCCAGCTGAACCCCTGCCCCACAGGGAGAGACCCACAAGACCCGCCTCCAGCTGAACCCCTGCCCCACAGGGAGACCCACAAGACCGGCCTCCAGCTGAACCCCTGCCCCACAGGGAGACCCACAAGACCGGCCTCCAGCTGAACCCCTGCCCCACAGGGAGACCCACAAGACGGCCTCCAGCTGAACCCCTGCCCCACAGGGAGAGACCCACAAGACGGCCTCCAGCTGAACCCCTGCCCCACAGGGAGACCCACAGGACCCGCCTCCAGCTGAACCCCTGCCCCACAGGGAGAGAGACCCACAGGACCGGCCTCCAGCTGAACCCCTGCCCCACAGGGAGACCCACAGGACCCGCCTCCAGCTGAACCCCTGCCCCACAGGGAGACCCACAGGACCGGCCTCCAGCTGAACCCCTGCCCCACAGGGAGACCCACAAGACGGCCTCCAGCTGAACCCCTGCCCCACAGGGAGAGACCCACAAGACGGCCTCCAGCTGAACCCCTGCCCCACAGGGAGACCCACAAGACCCGCCTCCAGCTGAACCCCTGCCCCACAGGGAGACCCACAAGACCCGCCTCCAGCTGAACCCCTGCCCCACAGGGAGACCCACAAGACCCGCCTCCAGCTGAACCCCTGCCCCACAGGGAGACCCACAAGACCCGCCTCCAGCTGAACCCCTGCCCCACAGGGAGAGACCCACAAGACGGCCTCCAGCTGAACCCCTGCCCCACAGGGAGACCCACAAGACAGCCTCCAGCTGAACCCCTGCCCCACAGGGAGACCCACAAGACGGCCTCCAGCTGAACCCCTGCCCCACAGGGAGACCCACAGGACCGGCCTCCAGCTGAACCCCTGCCCCACAGGGAGAGAGACCCACAGGACCGGCCTCCAGCTGAACCCCTGCCCCACAGGGAGACCCACAGGACCCGCCTCCAGCTGAACCCCTGCCCCACAGGGAGACCCACAGGACCCGCCTCCAGCTGAACCCCTGCCCCACAGGGAGAGAGACCCACAGGACCGTCCTCCAGCTGAACCCCTGCCCCACAGGGAGACCCACAGGACCGGCCTCCAGCTGAACCCCTGCCCCACAGGGAGACCCACAAGACGGCCTCCAGCTGAACCCCTGCCCCACAGGGAGAGACCCACAAGACGGCCTCCAGCTGAACCCCTGCCCCACAGGGAGACCCACAAGACCGGCCTCCAGCTGAACCCCTGCCCCACAGGGAGACCCACAGGACCCACCTCCAGCTGAACCCCTGCCCCACAGGGAGAGACCCACAAGACCGGCCTCCAGCTGAACCCCTGCCCCACAGGGAGACCCACAAGACCGGCCTCCAGGTGAACCCCTGCCCCACAGGGAGAGACCCACAAGACCGGCCTCCAGCTGAACCCCTGCCCCACAGGGAGACCCACAGGACCCGCCTCCAGCTGAACCCCTGCCCCACAGGGAGAGAGACCCACAGGACCGGCCTCCAGCTGAACCCCTGCCCCACAGGGAGACCCACAGGACCCGCCTCCAGCTGAACCCCTGCCCCACAGGGAGACCCACAGGACCGGCCTCCAGCTGAACCCCTGCCCCACAGGGAGACCCACAAGACGGCCTCCAGCTGAACCCCTGCCCCACAGGGAGAGACCCACAAGACGGCCTCCAGCTGAACCCCTGCCCCACAGGGAGACCCACAAGACCCGCCTCCAGCTGAACCCCTGCCCCACAGGGAGACCCACAAGACCCGCCTCCAGCTGAACCCCTGCCCCACAGGGAGAGACCCACAAGACGGCCTCCAGCTGAACCCCTGCCCCACAGGGAGACCCACAAGACCCGCCTCCAGCTGAACCCCTGCCCCACAGGGAGAGACCCACAAGACGGCCTACAGCTGAACCCCTGCCCCACAGGGAGACCCACAAGACGGCCTCCAGCTGAACCCCTGCCCCACAGGGAGACCCACAGGACCCGCCTCCAGCTGAACCCCTGCCCCACAGGGAGACCCACAAGACGGCCTCCAGCTGAACCCCTGCCCCACAGGGAGACCCACAGGACCGGTCTCCAGCTGAACCCCTGCCCCACAGGGAGACCCACAAGACCCGCCTCCATCTGAACCCCTGCCCCACAGGGAGACCCACAGGACCGGCCTCCAGCTGAACCCCTGCCCCACAGGGAGACCCACAGGACCGGCCTCCAGCTGAACCCCTGCCCCACAGGGAGACCCACAAGACCCGCCTCCAGCTGAACCCCTGCCCCACAGGGAGAGACCCACAAGACCGGCCTCCAGCTGAACCCCTCCCCCAGCAGATGCTTGGGCCAAAGAGATCTTCCAGGGGTATTACTAAGGTCACAATCCTTCAATAAAAATGCTACCGTTTTTAACTTCTTTGGTCCGAAATCCTTAGGAAATTCATCCTGCTTCACAGGTTTCTCCTCATCGTCGGAGCCTTCCAGCTCCGGCTCTTCTGCCGCCCCTTTCTTGAGCCCCGCGCTGATGAAGTTGACTGGCGCCGAGTAGTCGCGGGCCCTGCGGGCAAACACAAGGCCCCACGGGGTCCATGAGAACTCTCTGCAGGCATCCCTTGTAGCAGCTTTGCTGGCCAGAGAACTCCTTAGAGTGGACCTCGTGGGTTCCATTTTAAAGACCAACCCATTGACTCGTATCAAAAGGGCCCCAATAATCACGTTTGACGTTTTTGCCTGATGTGTTCAAGTCAACTCCATGGCTTAAGAGTTACCAATAACAGAGTTGACTAAAAATTGTAAACATGATGTGACTGTCCACCTTCCTTTTACGTTTTTGAAAAATCAACTTACTTTAAAAAGCATTTGTGACACTGAGTCAAGGTGGCAGAGTAGGAGGATGTGGAGCTCAGCTCTCCCCATAATACATCAGGAATACATGTACAAATGGAACAGTTCTCGGAGAACACCTGCTGAACACCAGCAGAGGACCTCGGACACCAAAAAGGACAAGAAAGAGCTCTGCGTAACCAGGGAGGACAAAAGAAAGACAAAAAAAAAAGACAGGCCCTGCGCCCCTGGGAGGGAGCTGAAGGAGAGGAGAGGTCCCTGCACCCGGGGAGGTCCCGCCACCGGCGGAGAGATCGGCTGGGACAGAAAAGGAGCTTCGGAGGCTCACAGGAGAACACAGCAACCAGTCCGTGACAGGCAGGACAGAGTGAGAACTAGGCGGACGGTCTGTGCCACAGCCCTATGCACCCCAGCCTGAGGCCTGTGTCCGCTGGGACGGGCAGGGGCTGGGTGCCCGAAAGTGGGGTTTAAAGAACAGACCCGGGTAGAGGACTGCTTATGGCTGTGCAGAGACAGGCTGTAGGGGTGGGAGTGCGGAGCTCTGCAACCAGGAATGCTGGTGGAAGCAGCCCAGGCCGCCACAGAAGTGAAGTGCCTTTTTTAAGAGGCACACCAAGCGCAGGGCCACCACCGCGGCCTCTTCCCCGACACGCAGCCCCTGCCTCCCCGGGCTCTGGGAGGGGCTCCTGGCTCATGTGCTCCAGCAGCCTCGGGAGCAGATGCCCGTGGGTGGCCCGCACGCAGAGGAGGGCCTGAAGCCACAGCTGAGCCCCAGGGGCCCTGAAACTACGGAACAAGAGCTGAAGTCTCTCCTTGCGGCTGCGTGAACTGGATTTACACCTCCACTGACGGCTTTATAAATTCAGCTCCTGCTGAACATCCGAGTGGACAAGCGCCCCCTCAGCTGAAAGGCCTGGCTTCAGCAGCCAAGGGCTCTGTGGGCACGTACACGCGGGGCTGGGCCAGGCCGGAGTCCGAGCTGCCCCCACAGCAGGTCCAGGTGCAGCACCGCTGCGGTCCTGGGATTCAGTGCATGTGCGCTGGTGGCCCGGTGAAAACAATGCCTGAGAGTCACCGGGGCCAACTGCCAGCACACCCACAGTTAAGGTGGGACCAGTGCCAACAACAGCGTACTTTGTGAGCCCACGCAACGGGGGAAGAGTGATACAGCAGAGCACATACACAGGTGAAAGCTCCAATGGAGGAATACTCAGTGGCTTCTCTCCCAGTGGGAGGGCTCCAATCCCACCTACCTTGCACCGCAGATCAGAAACACAGCTCAGAAACAGATCTGGGGGTTTCTACTCCAACAGCTAGGGAGCAGACCCTGCCCCTGACATGGCAGCGACAACCACAGAGCAAAGAGGAGGCCTCACTTGATAGCCAGTGTAGGCTCTGGTCACCACAACATCAGTCACACCACCTATCAAAGGGATAACAGCCAGCATACACGGAGGAAAGAGGTGGCAGACATCCATACTAAAGGCAGCACTTGCACTAAAAAAATATTAAACCCACGCAGGCTACACAGGGACATTCCCACTTAAAAATAGCCTTCCAGGGACTTCCCTGGTGGTCCAGTAATAAAGAATCCACCTCACAATCCAGGGATGTGGGTTTGACCCCTGGTTAGGGAACTAAGATCCCACATGCCGTGGGGCAACTAAGCCCGCACACCACAACTACTGAGCTCACACACCTCAACCAGGGCCCGCATGCTGCAAACTACAGAGCCCAGCACTCTAGAGCCCGTGCACCACAACGAGAGAGACAAAACCCACATGCCACAACTAGAAAGAAGCCCACACACCACAACAAAGAGCCCATGCGCCACAACGAAAGATCCCGCATGCCTCAACGAAGATCCCACATGTGCCACAACTAAGACCCGACGCAGCCAAAAATAAATAGTAAATGAAATAAATAAATAAATCTTGAGGAAAAAAAAATTGCCTTCCAAGACAGTCTGAGGGTCTGGCGCCAGGAGGAGGAACCCCCAGGGCATTTAGCTTTGAAGGCTAGTGGGGCTGGAGTGCAGGAGTTCCACAGGGCTGGGGAAACAGAGACTCTACTCTTGAAGGGCGCACACAAGGTCTCACGTGCACTGGGACCCAGCACAAAGCAGTACCTCCATAGGAACCTGGGCTAGACCTACTTACAGGTCTTGGAGGGTCTCCTGGGGAGGCAGGGGTCAGCTATGGCTCACTGGGGGGGCAAGGACACTGGTTGCAGAGGCCCCAGGGAACACTGGTCAGTGTGAGCTCTCCTGGAGGTCCCCATTTTGGCACCAAGACCTGCCCCCACTCAACAACCTGCAGGCTCCAGTGCTGGAACGCCTCAGTCCAAACAACCAGCCAGATAGGAACACAGCCTCAACTGTCAGCAGAGAGGCTGCCTGAAGTCGGACTGAGCTTAAAGCCACCTCTTGACACAGCCCTCCCCACCAGAGGGAAAACACCCAGCTCCACCCACCACAGGGCAGGCATCACTCCCTCCCACCAGGAAGCCTGCATAAGTCCCTGGACCAACCTCACCCACCAGGGGGCAGACACCAGAATAAAGAGGAACTACAATCCTGCAGCCTGTGGAAAGATGACCAGAAACACAGAAAGACAAAATGAGATGACAGAGAAATATGTTTCAGATGAAGGAACAAGATAAAACCCACAAGAACAACTAAATGAAGAGATAGGCAGTCTACCTGAAAGAGACTTCAGAGTAATGATAGTAAAGATGATCCAAAATCTCCGGAAAACAACAGAGGCACAGACCGAGAAGACACAAGAAATGTTTAACAAAGAGCTAGAAGATTTAAAGAACAAACAGATGAAGGATACAACAACTAAAATGAAAAATACACTAGAAGGGGGACTTCCCTGATGGTCCAGTGGTCAAGAATCCGCCTTCCAATGCAGGGTACACGGGTTTGATCCCTGGTCAGGGAACTAAGATCCCTCATGCCACGGGGCAACTAAACCTGCGTGCCTCAACGAGAGAGCCCACGTGCTGCAAGCTACGGAGCCCACGCGCTCTGGAGCCCGTGCACCACAACTAGAGAGAGAAAACCCGCACACTACAACTAGAGAGAAGCCCGCGCAGAGAGAAGCCCACACGTCACAATGAACAGCCCATGTGCAACTAAGGCCCAATGCAGCCAAAATAAATAAATAAATAAATAAATATAAAAAAGATACACTAGAAGGGATCAATAGCAGAATAACTGAGGCAGAAGAACAAATAAGTGAGCTGGAAGACAGAGTGGTGGAAATCACTGCCACAGAACAGAGTAAAGAAAAAGAATGAAAGGAAATGAGGACAGTCTCAGAGACCTCTGGGATAACATTAAACACACAAACACTTGCATTATAGGGGTCCCAGAAGGAGACGAGAGAGAGAAAGGGCCTGAGAAAATATTTGAAGAGATTATAGCCAAAAACTTCCCTAACATAAGAAAGGAAACAGTCAACTCCAGGAAGTGTAGAGAGTCCCGTACAGGATAAATCCAAGGAGAAACCCACTGAGACACCTATCAATCAAACTGACAAAAACTAAATACAAAGAAAAAATATGAAAAGCAACAAGGGAAAAGCAACAAATAACAAGGGAATCCCCATAAGGTTATCAGCTGATTTTTCAGCAGAAACTCTGCAGGCCAGAAGGGAGTGGCACGATATATTTAAAGTGACAAAAGGGAAAAAAATCTACAACCAAGAATACTCTACCCAGGACTTCCCTGGTAGTGCAGTGGGTAAGACTCCACGCTCCCAATGCAGGGGGCCTGGGTTTGATCCCTGGTCAGGGAACTAGATCCCACATGCAGGCAGAACTAAGACTTCGCACGGCACAACTAAGGAGCCGGCAAGCCTCAACTAGGGAGCCCTCAAGCTGCAACTAAAGAGCCTGCCTGCCACAACTAAGACCCAGCGCCACCAAATAAACAAACAAATTAATTAATTAATTTAAAAAAAAAAAAGAATATTTTACCCAGCAAGGCTCCCATTCAGATTTGATGGAGAAATCAAAAGTTTTACAGATAAGCAAAAACTAAGAGAATTCAGTACCACCAAACCAGCTTTACAACAAATGCTAAAGGAACTTCTCGAGGCAGAAAAGGTCACAAACAGAAACAAGAAAATTATGAATGGGAAAGCTCACTGGTAAAGGAAAACATACAATAAAGGAAAGCAATCATCCACACACAAATATGATATCAAAACCAGCAACCATGAGAAGAGGATAGTACAAATGCAGGAAATGGGAAATGCATCTGAAATTGAGACCAGAAGCTTAAAATAACCTTGTGTGTGTGTGTAGGCTGCCACATCAAAACCTCATGGGAACTGCAAACCAAAAAACTACAATAGATACACACACAAAAAAGGAAAAGCAATCCAAACACAACACTAAAAATAGTCATCAAAGCACAGGAGAAGAAATCAAAAGAAGGAAAGAAAAAAGACCTACAAAAACAAACCTAAAAAAATTAAGAAAATGGCAGTAAGAACATACATATTGATAATTACCTTAACTGTAAATGGATTAAATACTCCAACCAAAAGATAAACACTGGCTGAATGGATACAAAAACAAGACCCATAAATATGCTGTCTACATGAGACCCACTTCAAATCTAAGGACACATAGAGACTGAAAGTGAGGGGATGGAAAAAGGTATTCCATGCAAATGGAAATCAAAAGAAAGCTGGGGTAGCAATACTCATGTAAGACAAAAGAGACTTTAAACACTGTTACAAGAGACAAGGAAGGACACTACATAACGATCAAGGGATCAATCCAAGAAGAAGATATAACAATTATAAATATTTATGCACCCAACATAGGAGCACCTCAATAGATAAGGCAAATGCTAACAGCCATAAAAGGAGAAATCGACTTTACAGCCCACTTTTATCAATGGACAGATCTTCCAGACAGAAAATCAATACGGAAACACAGGCCTTAAATGACACATTAAACAAGATGGACTTAATTGATATTTATAGAGCATCCCATCCAAAAGGAGCAGAATACACATTCTTAAGTACACATGGAACATTCTCCAGGATTGATCACATGCTGGGCCACAAAGCGAGCCTCAGTAAATTTAAGAAAACTGAAATCATATTAAGCAACTTTTCTGACCACAACGCTATGAGATTAGAAATCAACTACAAGAAACAAACTGTAAAAAACACAAACACATAGAGAGGCTGAACAATATGCTACTCAACAACCAACGGATCACTGAAGAAATGAGAGAGGAAATCACACAATACCTAGAGACAAATGACAACAAAAACACGACAATCCAAAACCTATGGGACACAGCAAAAGCAGTCCTAAGAGGAAAGTTTATAGCAATACAATCTTACCTCAGGAAACAACAAAAATCTCAAATAAACAACCTAACCTTACACCTAAAGCAACTAGAGAAAGAAGAACAAACAAAACCCAAAGTTAGCCGAAGGAAAGAAATCATAAAGATCAGAGCAGAACTAAATTAAATAGAGACAAAGAAAACAACAGAAAAGATCCATGAAACTAAAAGCTGGTTCTTTGAAAAGATAAATAAAACTGAAAAACCTTTAGCCAGACTATCAAGAAAAAAAGGGAGAGGGCTCAAATCAATAAAATTAGAAATGAAAAAGAAGAAGTTACAATGGACACCACATAAATACAAAGGATAAGAGACTACTACAAGCAACTATGTCAATAAAATGGACGACCTAGAAGAAATGGACAAATTCTTAAAAAGGTACAATCTCCCAACACTGAACCAGGAAGAAATAGAAAATATGAACAGACCAATCACAAGTACTGAAATTGAAACTGAATAAAAAATTCCCAACAAACAAAAGCCATCCAGGACCAGATGGCTTCACAGGCAAACTCTATCAAACATTTAGAGAAGAGTTAACATCTATCCTTCTGAAACTATTCCACAAACTTGCAGAGGAAGTAACATTCCCAAACTCACTCTATGAGGCCACCATCACTCTGATATCAAAACCAGACAAAGATATCACCCAAAAAAAAAAAAAAAAAGAAAAAGAAAGAAAATTACAGACTAGTTTCACTGATGAACATAGACGCAAAATCCTCAACAAAATACTAGGAAATCAAATCGAACAATACATTAAAAGGATCAAACACTATGATCAAGGGGGATTCATCCCAGGGATGCAAGGATTCTTTAATATCCGCAAATCAATCAGTGTGAAACACATCAACAAGTTGAATAATAAAAACCATATGACCATCTCAATAGATGCAGAAAAAGATTTTGACAAAATTCAACACCCATTTATGATAAAAAAAAAAAAAGAACTCTCCAGAAAGTGGGCATAGAGGGAACATACCTCAACATAATAAAGGCCATATATGACAAACCTACAGCTAACATCATACTCAACGGTGAAAAGCTGAAAGCATTTCCTCTAAGATCAGGAACAAGAACAAGGATGTCCACTCTTGCCACTTTCATTCAACATAGTTTTGGAAGTCCTAGCCATGGCAATCAGAGAAGAAAAAGAAATAAAAGGAATACAAATTGGAAAAGAAGTAAAGCTGTCACTGTTTGCAGATGACATGATACCATACATAGAAAATCCTAAAGATGCTACCAAAAAACTACTAGAGCTCATCAATGAATCTGGTAAAGTTACAGGATACAAAAATTAATACACAGAAATCTGTTGCATTCCTATACAATAACAGAAGATCAGAAAGAAAAAGAAACAACCCCGTTTACCATCATCAAAAAGAATAAAATACCTAGGAATAAACCTACCAAAAGACCTGTACTCCGAAAACTTTAAGATGCTGATGAAAGAAATTGAAGATGACACAAACAGATGGAAAGATATACCATGATCCTGCATTGGAAGAATCAGTATTGTCAAAATGAATATTCTGCCCAAGGCAATCTACAGATTCAATGCAATCCCTATCAAATTACCAATGGCATTTTTCAAAGAACTAGAACAAAACATTTTAAAATTTGTATGGAGACACAAAAGACCCCAAATAGCCAAAGCAATCTTGAGAAAGAAAAATGGACCTGGAGGAATCAGGCTCCCTGACTTCAGACTATACTACAAAGCTACAGCCATCAAGAGTATGGTACTGGAGCAACAGTCAGCTCTACCCACCACCAGAGCCTCCCATCAAGCCTCTTAGATAGCCTCAACCACCAGAGGGCAGACAGCAGAAGCAAGAAAAACTACAGTCCTGCAGCCTGTGGACCAAAAACCACAGTTACAGAAAGATAGACAAGATGAAAAGGCAGAGGGCTATGTGCCAGATGAAGGAACAAGAAAAACCCCCAGAAAAACAACTAAATGAAGTGGAGATAGGCAACCTTCCAGAAAAAGAATTCAGAATAATGATAGTGAAGATGATCCAGGACCTCGGAATAAGAATGGCGACAAAGATCGAGAAGATGCAAGAAATGATTATCAAAGACCTAGAAGAATTAAAGAACAAACAAACAGAGATGACCAATACAATAACTGAAATGAAAACTACACTAGAAGGAATCAATAGCAGAATAACTGAGGCAGAAGAACGGATAAGTGACCTGGAAGACAGAATGGTGGAATTCACTGCTGTGGAACAGAATAAAGAAAAAAGAATGAAAAGAAATGAAGACAGCCTAAGAGACCTCTGGGACAACATTAAACGCAACAACATTCGCATTATAGGGGTCCCAGAAGGAGAAGAGAGAGAGAAAGGACCAGAGAAAATATTTGAAGAGATTATAGTCGAAAACTTCCCTAACATGGGAAAGGAAATAGCCACCCAAGTCCAGGAAGCGCAGAGAGTCCCATACAGGATAAACCCAAGGAGAAACACGCCGAGACACATAGTAATCAAAGTGGCAAAAATTAAAGACAAAGAAAAATTATTGAAAGCAGCAAGGGAAAAACGACAAATAACATACAAGGGAACTCCCATAAGGCTAACAGCTGATTTCTCAGCAGAAACTCTACAAGCCAGAAGGGAGTGGCATGATATACTTAAAGTGATGAAAGGGAAGAATCTACAACCAAGATTACTCTACCCGGCAAGGATCTCATTTAGATTTGATGGAGAAATCAAAAGCTTTACAGACAAGCAAAAGCTACGAGAATTCAGCACCACCAAACCAGCTCTACAACAAATGCTAAAGGAACTTCTCTAAGTGGGAAACACAAGAGAAGAAAAGGACCTACAAAAACAAACCCCAAACAATTAAGAAAATCGTCATAGGAACATACATATCGATAATTACCTTAAACATGAATGGATTAAATGCCCCAACCAAAAGACATAGACTGGCTGAATGGATACAAAAACAAGACCCATACATATGCTGTCGACAAGAGACCCACTTTAGACCTAGGGACACATACAGACTGAAAGTGAGGGGATGGAAAAAGATATTCCATGCAAATGGAAATCAAAAGAAAGCTGGAGTAGCTATACTCATATCAGATAAAATAGACTTTAAAATAAAGAATGTTACAAGAGACAAGGAAGGACACTACATAATGATCAAGGGATCAATCCAAGAAGAAGATATAACAATTATAAATATATATGCACCCAACATAGGAGCACCTCAATACATAAGGCAACTGCTAACAGCTATAAAAGAGGAGACCGACAGAAACACAATCATAGTGGGGGACTTTAACACCTCACTTACACCAATGGACAGATCATCCAAAATGAAAATGAATAAGGAAACAGAAGCTTTAAATGACACAACAGACCAGTTAGATTTAACTGATATATATAGGACATTCCATCCAAAAACAGCAGATTACACGTTCTTCTCAAGTGCGCACGGAACATTCTCCAGGATAGATCACATCTTGGGTCACAAATCAAGCCTCAGTAAATTTAAGAAAATTGAAATCATATCAAGCATCTTTTCGGACCACAACGCTATGAGATTAGAAATGAATTACAGGGAAAAAAACGTAAACCAGACAAACACATGGAGGCTAAACAATACGTTACTAAATAACCAAGAGATCACGGAAGAAATCAGAGAGGAAATCAAAAAATACCTAGAGACAAATGACAAGGAAAACACGATGACCCAAAACCGATGGGATGCAGCAAAAGCAGTTCTAAGAGGCAAGTTTATAGCTATACAAGCCTATCTCAAGAAACAAGAAAAATCTCAAGTAAACAATCTAACCTTACACCTAAAGAAACTAGAGAAAGAAGAACAAACAAAACCCAAAGTTAGCAGAAGGCAAGAAATCATAAAGATCAGAGCAGAAATAAATGAAATAGAAACAAAGAAAACAATAGCAAAGATCAATAAAACTAAAAGTTGGTTCTTTGAGAAGATAAACAAAATTGATAAGCCATTAGCCAGACTCATCAAGAAAAAGAGGGAGAGGACTCAAATCAATAAAATCAGAAATGAAAAAGGAGAAGTTACAACAGACACCGCAGAAATACAAAGCATCCTAAGAGACTACTACAAGCAACTTTATGCCAATAAAATGGACAACCTGGAAGAAATGGACACATTTTTAGAAAAGTATAACCTTCCAAGACTGAACCAGGAAGAAACAGAAAATATGAACAGACCAATCACAAGTAATGAAATTGAAACTGTGATTAAAAATCTTCCAACAAACAAAAGTCCAGGACCAGATGGCTTCACAGGTGAATTCTATCAAACATTTAGAGAAGAGCTAACACCTATCCTTCTCAAACTCTTCCAAAAAATTGCAGAGGAAGGAACACTCCCAAACTCATTCTATGAGGCCACCATCACCCTGATACCAAAACCAGACAAAGACACTACAAAAAAAGAAAATTGCAGACCAATATCACTGATGAATATAGATGCAAAAATCCTCAACAAAATACTAGCAAACAGAATCCAACAACACATTAAAAGGATCATACACCACGATCAAGTGGGATTTATCCCAGGGATGCAAGGATTCTTCAATATACGCAAATCAATCAATGTGATACACCATATTAACAAATTGAAGAATAAAAACCATATGATCATCTCCATAGATGCAGAAAAAGCTTCTGACAAAATTCAACACCCATTTATGATAAAAACTCTCCAGAAAGTGGGCATAGAGGGAACCTACCTCAACATAATAAAGGCCATATATGACAAACCCACAGCAAACATCATTCTCAATGGTGAAAAACTGAAAGCATTTCCTCTAAGATCAGGAACGAGACAAGGATGTCCACTCTCACCACTATTATTCAACATAGTTCTGGAAGTCCTAGCCACGGCAATCAGAGAAGAAAAAGAAATAAAAGGAATACAAATTGGAAAAGAAGAAGTAAAACTGTCACTGTTTGCAGATGACATGATACTATACATAGAGAATCCTAAAACTGCCACCAGAAAACTGCTAGAGCTAATGAATGAATATGGTAAAGTTGCAGGATACAAAATGAATGCACAGAAATCTCTTGCATTCCTATACACTAATGATGAAAAATCTGAAAGAGAAATTATGGAAACACTCCCATTTACCATTGCAACAAAAAGAATAAAATACCTAGGAATAAACCTACCTAGGGAGACAAAAGACCTGTATGCAGAAAACTATAAGACACTGATGAAAGAAATTAAAGATGATACCAACAGATGGAGAGATATACCATGTTCTTGGATTGGAAGAATCAACATTGTGAAAATGAGTATACTACCCAAAGCAATATACAGATTCAATGCAATCCCTATCAAATTACCAATGGCATTTTTTACGGAGCTAGAACAAATCATCTTAAAATTTGTATGGAGTCACAAAAGACCCCGAATAGCCAAAGCAGTCTTGAGGGAAAAAAATGGAGCTGGAGGAATCAGACTCCCTGACTTCAGACTATACTACAAAGCTACAGTAATCAAGACAATATGGTACTGGCACAAAAACAGAAACATAGATCAATGGAACAAGATAGAAAGCCCAGAGATTAACCCACACACCTATGGTCAACTAATCTATGACAAAGGAGGCAAAGATATACAATGGAGAAAAGACAGTCTCTTCAATAAGTGGTGCTGGGAAAACTGGACAGCTACATGTAAAAGAATGAAATTAGAATACTCCCTAACACCATACACAAAAATAAACTCAAAATGGATTAGAGACCTAAATATAAGACTGGACACTATAAAACTCTTAGAGGAAAACATAGGAAGAACACTCTTTGACATAAATCGCAGCAATATCTTTTTTGATCTGTCTCCTTGAGTAATGGAAATAAAAATAAAATAAACAAATGGGACCCAATTAAACTCAAAAACTTTTGCACAGCAAAGGAAACCATAAACAAAACAAAAAGACAACCCACAGAATGGCAGAAAATATTTGCAAACGATGTGACCGACAAGAGATTAATCTCCAAAATCTACAAACAGCTCATGCAGCTTAATATCAAAAACAAAAAAAAAATCAAAAAATGGGCAGACAACCTAAACAGACACTTTTCCAAGGAAGACATATATATGGCCAAGAGGCAATTGAAAAGGTGCCCACAATTGCTAATTATTAGAGAACTGCAAATCAAAACTACAATGAGATATCACCTCACACCAATCAGAATGGCCCTTATCAAAAAATCTACAAACAGTAAATGCTGGAGAGGGTGTGGAGAAAAGGGAATCCTCCTACACTGTTGGTGGGAATGTAAATTGGTACAGCCACTTTGGAGCAGAGTATGGAGGTTCCTTAAAAAACTAAAAATAGAGCCATCATAAGATCCAGCAATCCCACTCCTGGGCATGTATCTGGGGAAAACCATAACTCAAAAAGATACATGTACCCCAATGTTCACTGCAGCACTATTTACAGTAGCCAAGACATGGAAGCAACCTAAATGTCCATTGACAGATGAATGCATAAAGATGTGGTACACACAATGTTCACTGCAGCTCTATTTACAATAGCCAGGACATGGAAGCAACCTAAGTGTCCATCAACAGATGAATGGATAAAGAAGATGTGGCACATATATACAATGGAATATTACTCAGCCATAAAAAGAAACGAAGGACTTCCCTGGTGGTGCAGTGGTTGAGAACCCGCCTGCCAATGCAGAGGACATGGGTTCGAGTCCTGGTCCGGGAAGATCCCACATGCCGTGGAGCAACTAAGCCCGTGCGCCACAACTACTGAGCCTGTGCTCTAGAGCCCGCGAGCCATAACTACTGAGCCCGCGTGCCACAACTACTGAGCCCGCACGCCCTAGAGCCCGTGCTCCGCAACAAGAGAAGCCACTGCAATGAGAAGCCCGTGCACCGCAACCAAGAGTAGCCCCCGCTCGCCACAACTAGAGAAAGCCCACGCACAGCAACAGAGACCCAACGCAGCCAAAGATAAAATTAAATTAAAAAAAAAACTAAAAAAGAAACGAAATTGAGTTATTTGTAGTGAGGTGGGTGGACCCAGAGACTGTCATACAGAGTGAAGTCAGTCAGAAAGAGAAAAACAAATACCACATGCTAACACATATATATGGAATCTTAAAAAAAAAAAAAGGTTCTGAAGAACCTAGGGGCAGGATAAAGATGCAGACGTAGAGAATGGACTTGAGGATGTGGGGAGGGGAAGGGTAAGCTGGGACGAAGTGAGAGAGTAGCACCGACACATATACACTACCAAATGTAAAATAGATAGCTAGTGCGAAGCAGCGGCATCGCACAGGGAGATCAGCTCCATGCTTTGTGACCACCTAGAGGGGTGGGAGGGAGACGCAAGAGGGAGGAGATATGGGTATGTATGTATATGTATAGCTGATTCACTTTGTTATACAGCAGAAACTAACACACCATTGTAAAGCAATTATACTCCAATAAAGATGATTAAAAAAAAAAAGATGTGGTACATATATACAATGGAATTTTTTTACTCAGCCATAAAAAATAATGAAATAATGCCATTTGCAGCAACATGGATGGACCTAGAGATTATCATACTAAGTGAACTAAGTCAGACAGACCAGAGAAAGACAAATATAATATGATATCACTTATATGTGGAATCTAATTTAAAAAATGACACAAATGAACTTATTTCCAAAACAGAAACACACACACAGATCTGGAAATCAAACTTACGGTTACCAAAGGGGAAACGTGGGGGGAAGGGATAAATTAGGGAATTGGGATTAACATATACACACTACTGTATATAAAATAGATAAGTAATAAGGACCTACTGTGTAGCACAGAGAACTCTACTCAATATTCTGTAATGACCTATGTGGGAAAAGAATCTGGGAAAAAAAAAAGCATTTGTTTCAGACACTATTTCAAGTAGAAAAATCAAACAAGAAAGACACTCTCAGAAATCAAAATCATAAATAAGTAAAATATATTAAGAGAGATTATATGAATGTAAAGTATATTAGCAATTACATCAATCAGATTCTTAGAAAATCTCATCTCCATTAAATTTGTTTATGGAAACTAAAATACCTAAGAGGGACTTCCCTGGTGGTCCAGTGGCTAAGACTCCGTGCTCCCAGTGCATGGGGCCCAGGTTGGATCCCTGGTCAGGGAACTAGATCCCACATGCTGCAACTAAGAGTTCACACACCGCAGTAAAGATCCCACATGCCACAACTAAAATACCCCGCATGCCGCAACTAAAAAGATCCTGCGTGCCGCAACTAAGACCCGGCGCAGCCAAATAAATAAATAAATAAAAATAAAATATTAAATAAATAAATAAAATACCTAGGACATCAGCTCCGTGAGATGGAAAGTATTGATTTTAACCCTGAATGCCTCAAGAACAGTAGTTACAATAAGTCATTAGCAACAGTTCCCTTTTGTATGAACTGGAGCTGATAGCTTTCTATTGTGTAGTTAAAGGGAGAGAAAAGATTCCAAAGAAAAACCCCGGGAATATTGCAAAATAAGGTGATGCTTTACAAAATGACTAACCTAGTAAATAAACATCCCCATGGCAGCAATAAAATTCAGAGAATTTTTTCCTAAGAGATGCAATATAGAGCCCAACTCTAGAGTCAGATAGGCCCAGATTCTCACAGCTTAGCTGCGTGACTTTTGGCTGCTGTTTCTTAATCTGTAAAATGGGATGATAATAATGGTACCTTTCTCGGACTTCCCCGGTGGTGCAGTGGTTAAGAATCTGCCTGCCAAATGCAGGGGACACAGGTTCAAGCCCTGGTCCGGGAAGATCCCACATGCTGTGGAGCAACTAAGTCTGTGCACCACAACTACTGAGCCTGCGCTCTGGACCTCACGAACCACAACTACTTAGCCCGTGTGCCACAACTACTGAAGCCCATGCACCTAGAGCCCATGCTCCGCAACGAGAAGCAACCACAATGAGAAGCCCGTGCACCGCAACGAAGAGTAGCCCCTGCTTGCCGCAACTAGAGAAAGCCCACACACAGCAACAAAGACCCAATGCAGCCAAAAATTAAATTAATTAATTAATTAATTAATTAAATTTATTTATTTATTTATTTTAAAAAAATAAAAATAAAATAATGGTACCATTCTCATAAGGTCAATGAGACGAGGCCTGTGAAGAACCCACAGATTTTGGCTGCTATTATTATCTTATGATCTTGCAGTTCTTGACCCCTGATCTATGCATCGTCCGCTGTTAGATTTCTTGCCAGATGAAAAAAGGTTGAAGTGATCTCTGCTCTTTCTCCCCAGTTTCCTTTGTGAAAAATGTACAATATCAATGGGCTGGAGCCTCCAAGCCTCAGGTGGGGACAGGGAGACAAACCCAAATCTACTACACACTCTGGTCAAGTGAGTTGCAGCCAACACACACACGACTTCACACCAAGGAGGAGGCTTTCAGCCTGAATCCTCATCCCTGTGCTGCCATCTTAGCCCAGGTCTCCAGCACCTCTGCCAGGACCACTGCCTGGGCCTCCTCACAGAGCCCCCTCTTCCACTGTGGCTCCCCGCCAACTTTGCACATGAGCAAAAGGGTCTTCTACCCTTCTTCCCAGGTCATACCCTCTCTACACAAACCCACGGCCTCTTCTCAAACTATACTCCCCACTCTCTCCCCGCTTCAGCCCACAAAACCTCTCGTATCCTCATGGGTGCCCTGCTGCCTCCCATCAAGGGCCTTTGCTTACTTGTGCCTCCCCTACCGGCCAATCTTCCCTGACCTCCCAGAATAGGTCATACTCCCTAAAATGTGTTCCCCCTCAGGTCCTACATCAGTTACACCCTTCCATTGTGTGAGCCTGTCTCCATCCACTAGAGTCTGGGCTCCTGGAAGGCAAGGACTGGGTCTACAGCACAAGGCTTAGTACACATAACTGCTCACTTAACACCAACTGATGATCCACCAGTCAGAGAGCAGCGCTCTAACCTAAAGCGGAACTGGGCTCCCGAGCTGCTGTCGCAGCTAAGGGACTCAGTGAGGCCGGGAGAGAAATTTACTTAGCGGGGTAGCTCCCCAACTCCTAGGGAAGCAGCCCGTGCCAGCCATACCGTTTGCCTCCAAAGCTGGGCCTCTCTTCATCCGAGTCTCGCTCTGCCCACACTCCGTAGGTGGCCTCTTCCTTGGTCTGCCAGTGGCGCTGCCGGTTGGGGTTGAATTCATTCTGGAGATCCCAGTCGGTGATCTCAAAGTTCTCCCGCTCGTCCTCGTCATCCATGTGGCCTTGGCCTTCCCCGTCCCGGTACAAGTGGGACAGTGACATGCCCTGTCACTAAAGGAAGGGATAAAAAAAGGTACAGTCTGTGACAAGTCCTGGGAGCAGCAGAAGGCTTCCCTGTGAGTTCCTACTCCTTGCTGCCTTCAGAACGTCCTCCAAACTAAAATTCACTAACATCATTGTTACAATTCAATAAAGCAGACACTAAACACATATTGTAGAAAACAACAGGTACTAAAACAGGTGGAACAAAAGACCAGTCCCAACAGTCCATGTGATTCCTAAGCACGTATTTCCTTGTCAATGTCGTAAGACATCACACACACTCACATACACACAAACCACATAAAAACAGCTAAGGAAGTATGCTGTTCTATGTATTATTGCCTCAGAAATGAGGCAGACATCTTCCTGGACCCCAGATTTTATTAGTTTTTTCTATTGTCGAGTAAAGAGTTTCAGCTGGACCTCTGACAGTCGCAGCACAGTGAGTTTTCTTCGAAGACGCTTTGTGAAACACATTATTTGATGAGAACCTCATCAAATGAGCCTTAGTTTTCCTCACAAACCATGAACCTCTTCTGAGGCGCCAGGAGGCAGTAGTAATTATGAACACGGCCTTAACAGTACACAGCTGTGAAGTGGAATACAGACATCATCTCAGGGTAGCTGGGTGATGAGATTCAGCTGTCTCTTAAGCGGATTAACTGCAGTACCAACCTTAGAGCATGCTTGTAAGGCAGATTCAACGAGATGGTGCTTTAAAATCACTTAGCTCCCAATAAGTGCTCAAGGAAGAGCTTGTTACGGTAATCCCATGATTAAGTTCAGAGCCCTTCCTATTATTGGATTCGGGAATGAGCCGAGCAAAGTGACTGTGAAACCAGCTGCTAAAATCACAGCCCGAGTTCAAATCCCCACTCTACCAGGTACTCCGTGTATGAGTATTAAATGCAGATGAAGTGCCACGCATGGGCCACCACACAGCAATACATTCAATATATGACAGCACTGTGATTCGCCTCTAGCAGTTGCTGCAAACAGCCTTCAGGGACGGGGGCTGGCTACTTCCCCAGGCGGTGTTAAACTCTGGTCAGCTCTGTTTGAAACTTTTCCCTGCTTACTCTACTCACTGGTGCACTGGTTGGGTGCTGCCGGTCCCAGCCTCATCCAGGAGCGCAAAAGAGGGAAACATTCTCAGAGGAGGCGGGGAGTCCCAGATACATGGGAGTCACTAACACCGCTGCCTCCTTGGGCACAGAGCATGCGGGTAACCACATAGTTGTCACGAGTTATAGAGCCCCCGGGGGGTGCTAAGCACTTGCTGGACGCTTCAGGCCGATAATCTCATGTAGGCATCAAGACACTTCTACGAGAAAGGTACTACTAGCGTCCTCAAGCTTCAGATTAAGTAAAACGAGGCTAAGTTAAATAATTTGCCCTAGGTTCCAAGGCTGGCGGGGCTCGAAACCAGGTGGGCCTGAAGCCAGGGCTCGGGTGTCTCCCTGCCATGCTGTCCAGGCCCCGCGGCGGAGACTCGGTGCCTAACTCGGCCCAGGCCCCGACTGCCCGGTGACCCCGAGCGGCCCGCCCCTCTCCCCGCCTCGGCAGAGCCGTCTGCGAAAGGGGAGCGCAACTGGCGAGGCCGAGGGCCACCTCCCCCGAACCGCAGCCCCCACTCCCACTGGCACGGAATCCCCCGAGTCCCCTGCCCAACCCGAGGCCCGCTTACCTCTCTCCTGCTCAGCGTATCAAACACAACTGCCCGCTCCAGGATAGAAGCGCGCCGAGTCGGGGACGGAACCCGGATGTGCCGGGACAGGCGCGCCGGAAATGACATTTCTCGACAGCGGAAATGTAGCGCCGGTTGCCATGGCAGCAAGGGAACGCTAGGGCGTCTTTGGATCTAGAGTGGCTGAGCTACTAGGGAGGGTTTTCAGGGCCCGGAATGGCGGAGGGCTGATTTCCCTGTCGCGCCCGCTTCGTGGCGACGCCCAGCCTGTGACGACGGGTGTGGACGTCGTCGAGCCACCCTAGCCTAGGGAGACTCCTTTGCCAGCCTGAGATTCTAAATCTGAAAAATGGAGATATAGGACTAGCTCATGGGATAGCTGTGTGTGAGACATTTGCGGGGGGCGGGGGGCGAGTTAGAGGTGAGGAACGGGACATGACATTCAAATAGGAATAATGAAGGTCAAGACTGTCTCCTGGGTCTTTGGGTCTCTCAGTATAAGCACCGTCGTGGGCACAGATCAGTTGCCTTATACAGGTGTTTGAGGGAGTGAAGGAATGAATGGGAAAACTCTAGAATTCCCAAATATTCCCGCCAGAAAACCTTTCCATTCTCTTCCTTTCCAACAGGTTGGTAAATAAATCCATTCAATGATCTAATAAAAATGTACTGAGGGCCTACACTGTGCTAGGCTCCAGGGATCCAGGGAACAAAGAGGCACCAGGCACTCCCAGAGAATCCCTCACCAGCTCTGGACTCTGTGTGGGTACACAGACTCCAGAGTTCCGATCTCAGCTCTGCCACTTACAAACTGTGGACCTCGGGCAAGGCATTAATTACATGTTAAGCCTCAGTTTTCTCTTCTGCAAAACGGTTGAGATAAAATATGTAAGCAATTAAAACTGTACCTGGTACGTAACAGGTACTTGGGGAGTGTTAGCTGCTAATTTTTGCTTTGTTTTCTCTCACTCTCTCTCTCTGTAAGATGAAAAGATCCAGGAGGCATTGTTAGAGTATACACAGAGCACTGGACTTGGAGTCAAAAGACTTGGGTCTAAGTTCCCATGGTTGTTATTAATTAAACGAGAACCTACACGAAGCCAATTACATGCCAGCCTCTTGGGAACAGGGACGGTGACTTAATGGTCTCTGTATCCCAGTGACATGTCCAGTCCATGTGCCTTACACATAGACACACACTACATAGTACGTACTCAGGAAAGAATCTGGAAAGTGAGGTTTTAGTAGAGGAGAAGGCTGGGGAGAGAGTCTTACAGACTGAAAAGTCCACTACGGAGCAGAGTGAGGGAAACACGGAGACAAGATAAACCATGTTGAGCCTGGGCCTGAAAATGTATATGCTTCTATTTGTAAGTCAAAGTCAAAAATAAAAATAAGCCTGGCTTCTCAGTAGCTATGTCCATAGCTTTACAGCTGATTTTTATGGATCTGAGTTACTTCACTCTTGATGGACTGATGCTAGTGGATTTGTTTCACCAAATGGACCCTACCATGTGGCTTCTGGAAAAGGAAACCTTCTGGATGGTTGTGGGGTCATTGAGAATACAGGCTCTGATCAAGTGTGTGTCCCCTAGAATGGGGCGAATGGGAATCACGTGATAGGATGTCCTGAGAAGATCGAAGCATCACTCCTGTGATTTCCTGCCAAGCTGCATAACCTGAATGGAATCATGAGGATACAGAAGGCAAACTCCATTAAAGGGACTTCTACAAAACAACCGGTCTGTCATCTTCAAAAGTGCCAAGGTCATGAAAATGAAAGACCCTACAACTGTTCCAGACTGAAGGTGACTAAAGAGACATGACAACTAAATGCAACACATGACTCTGAACTGGATCTTTTTGCTATAAAGGAAGTTATTGGGGCAGCTGTCAAAACTTAAACGGGGCCTGAGGTTTCCATGGTAGTGATGTGTCCATGTTCATTTCCTTAAATTGATGGTTGTCCTGTGGTTATGATGGAGAATGTCATTGTTTGTTGGAAATACTAAAGTATTTGGTGCAGGGTGGAGGGGCATCACATAGGCAACTTAATCTCAAATGATTAAGAGAAATAATGTTTTCTCTATGTACTTAGAATTTTTTAAAAGTTAAGGTTCTGGAGTAAAACTTTAAGGATCCAAATCTCCACTTTGCTGCTTCCTAGATATGGGACCTGGGGCAGGTTGCTTTGCTTCTCCACACCTCAGTTTTCCCACCTCTAAAATGGAGATAAAGATAGCACTGCTCTAAAAAGGTTGTTCCCAGGACCAAAATAAAAAGGGGGAAGGCTAATTAATGCATGTAAAACTCCTGGCATAGTAAGATCTTCTTAAATGGTTGTGGCTATTTTCATTTAAAAGACCCAATCTCATATCTCTGCATAGATGGTCTCTAGCCTCAAAGATCAGTGGTTTTTCCAGACTTTTGGACTCAAATGCACAGCCTCAGGAAAAGCAAGGAGAGAGGCGGCCAGCGGTGTAGTTTCAGGATCTCATACCCAGCCTGGTCTCCTGGCACTGCCCAGATAAACCCCTGATTCGGGACCCAGGGACATCCAGGCCCATGTCTAGATTTCCAGTGAGGTGCTCAGACATGTAGCCTTCCCAGGAGGGGGTTGCCAGGCAATAAGGTTCCTCAGCAGAAGCCTGGCAGGGCTCTCGGACAATCATTGGTCCATCCCTCCCTTCTCACAGAAGAGGCAACAGAGGAGGCCACGCCACAGGGGAGGTACCAGGGCCACATAGAGAATTGAAGGACAGAGTCAGACCAGTCCTTTCTCTGCTACACGGTGCATGCACCCACCCACATCATTTCTGTCCACTTACTTGAGCTAATACTTATAGAGTGACTACTGTCTGTTCAGGGTCACAAGGACCTCTGCATATGTCATCTCTTCGATTCCTCAACCTTCCAAGGTCGTTTCTAAGCCGAGTCCACACTCCTAATCACCCCTTAGGCAGCTCACACCATACAGCACTGTTTCCATATTGCCTTCCAAAGATCTGGGGGGGAAAATCCTCACTCAGTTACAACTTTAAATAGGTTGGTACCATAGAAACAATCTGTAAGTGGCATTTCAAAGATGATATATTTAAAGTCTAGCACAAGTACCTTTTCTGGGACATTGACATTCTACAGTTGCACATGGCTTAGTCTTATTTTGAGTTTTGTTCACAAAAATATATATGTCCTGAACTTGGCAGAACTGAAGATCCAGATCAGCTGAGATTAGCAAATTTGGTTTCCTTTAAGTGTTTCTTACAGATGGTGTCTACCCTACTTATCTTTCAAGAATTTGTGAACACTATCCTTTGATAGAAAGCCGGGACGAGGTTCTGCAGGCCTGGGACATTATCTGTAAAGCAAGCGTCCTCAAAAGGACACAGGTGAGGTGAGCGGAAGTGACACTGCACCAGCTCCAGGCATATCCCTTAACTGCGTGGCATCTACTCTGGGGGAGCCCAGCCGCCATATAAGGAGTCTGCCTAACCATGCTACAAGGAAGTCCAGGCTCGCCGCACAGAGAGGCTACATGATAATGACACCTCCAGATGCTACAACCATCCCAGCCCAGGCACCAGACATGTGACTGCAGGAGCCTTCAGTGGACAGAAGCCCCAGCCACCATCTGACTATGAGAACCACTGAGCTCGCTCTAGTTAACTCCTAGAACTGAGAGATTCAACAATAAATGCTTTTAAGTCATGAAGCTGGGGGTTGTTGAGTCACGCAGCAATAGATGGGTGGAAGAGTGAACGAGGCCGGATGTCTTCTGTTAACCCTTGAGGGGTGATCATGAGCTTCCTGTGTCCATGACTCCATCAACTACCCATTCCACCTCCGTCTCAAGACAAGGAGACAAGAGCTGCCTCACACTGCAGGCTCATCTCACACCAGGCACCACACCCCATGTCACCCATGGGCCCCTCCCACTAAACCCAGGAAGTTCTATCTTCCTCATTTTACAGATGAAGAAACAGGGGAGCAAACCACACAGCTGGTACTTTGGCCTGACTCCAAAACTCCATACCCCACGCCACTGTGAGTCACTACCTTCCCAAAGCCTCACTGCTGTCATGACAGCTAAGGCAAAGCAGTGTGGGTAAAACATTTAACCCTTAAAAGACAACAAACTGTTCTGGGCCTGGTTGATCCCTAAGCATTTGTGCAGCCAAGGACTAACTCAGCAGGCTTGGAGAGTTCCAACAAACCCTGCACGTGACAAAGAAAGGACCAGCCTGGACCAGCTCCTGGGAGCTCACCTCTGAGCCCTTGGGATGTCCTCACTAGAAGGAGTGTCTTTGAATACCTAGGACCCCGGACCACAACAGGCCACAGAGTCTATGTTAACAATGTAATTTATGGGGTGTCTTGGATCACACTGTATCATTTGACCTCTGGAAGGGCTGGAGACCAAATAACTACGGTCAGTTGCTGCATACCTTTGTGACTGATGCCAAGTAAAAAATCCTGGACACTAAGGCTCAGGTGAGCCTTCCTGGCTGGCAATACTTCATACATGTTGTCACACATTGTTGGTGGGAGAATCAAGCGTGTCTGTGAGACTCCAGTGGGAGAGGACATCTGGGAGCTTGTGCCTGGGCTCTCCTGGACTCTGCCCTATGTGCCTTTTTCCCTTGCTGATTTTAATCCATATCCTTTCACTGTAATAAACCATAACTCAGAAAACCACTAGGTTTTCTGAGTTCCGTGAGTCCTTGTAGCAAATTGCCAAACCCAAGGGTGGCCTTGGGGCTCCCTGACACAGGAGTTCAGCTGTGCCCTTGCGTGGACCTATTCTCCAGCCTTTGTTCGTCATCAATCCACCTGACAAAACTCTACATGGAAGAAAAAAATCTATTCACTCTGTAAAGTAAGGCACAGACAAATGAGTCCCTGTTCAGTTTATTCAAATAATATATATATTTTTTTCTCTGTGAGTAGACCCGAGGAGCAATCAAAGAAAGCCTCATATATTAAATTCTTAAATAGATTCTTTGAATTCAAAAGTAAGGGTCAACAGGAGAGGCACGGGTGGTGGGCCTTGTCCCAGAAAACAAAGCCACCAAGGCAGTCCTGCAAATTAAGGAGAATGGAAAATCCATTTCTTAAAAAAAACTTCTCGAGGGGAAAAATATAAAATACCTAAGTTTCAAAAGCAGGACTACCTCCACACTCTTGGTTCTCTACCCCAGACTATCCTAAGATAGAGTGTTTCAAGGTTAAGTTTTCAATGATTCAGCTTTTGCAAACATATGCAAATACATTCCTCGTGAGCAGTCCTGTTTTGGCGATTAATAGCAAGCAATATGCTTGGATTAGAGGTCCGATTTCCACTCAAATGCAAAGTTTCTTCTCTTCTGGCAACAAAGCCACTTGCAAAGATCTGAAAGGGGAGAAAACGGGTGTTAGGCCCAGAGTCGCAATTCTGAAGCAGATCTTGTATATTTATATGTGTGATTGCAGGACAGATGGTCTTCATGCATTCATGTAAGCATGTAAGATTTTCTATAGCATCCAGATGGCTGGAGAGAATTTACCTTTAAAAATGTTTCTTGGGTCCTTACCCACATCTCAACCTGTCGCCACTTGACCTCAAAGATATCACTTTTCTGATTTATGAAGAGCAGATGGCAAAGATTAGCTAAAGTACCCTGTCTCTGGGACCTCATCTAAAGAGTAAAGCGAGAAATAGATCTGGCTTTCGTCAACGAGAAGGTTCAGGATTCTACTAATGAACCTGCAGAAAGAGACAGAGGGAAATCGAGTTGGGGAAAAACTTGGAAAAAGACTGTTTTCAACGTGAGACTTCTTAGGAATTAAATGGAAGTCCTGGATCTTAGCACAACTCAAGATGGGAATGCTGATAGTCAGGGTGACTTCGTGTCTCCAGCCTTGTGGGCTGGTGCAAAGTGGATTTCAAGAAAAACTAAAAAATATGCTGATTATTTAAAAATAAGATAAGGAAACGAAAAATAGACTCGAGGCTAGAAGCTCTTTTACAGTTTAAAAGAATAGGCCGAATACCCAGGCAAGTCGGTCCTGGCCTCTCTGACTCCCCCAGGTTTCCCTGAGCCTGATCAGAGAGGCTGGGGAGCGTAAGGAAGTGAGCTCGCTCGCTGGAGCCTTAACTCCAGTGCCCACGTCCACCGCGAGGTCCCAGCACTCCCACCCGGGCCGGCCTCACTTCATCTCACGACCACCCTTGGAGGCAGACAGTGATGAATCCCCATTCTCCAGATGGGGAAAACAGAGGCCAACAGGAGTTGAACCTCGAGTGAGTTCTTAAATCTTTGACTTCCCAAGTTCAGACCCTGTTTCCCTGCCCCTTGGCAAAACGTGGATGGATAAATATGCACTTAAAATCGTTTGTTAAAAGCAAACTCTGGGGGAGATGACTTTTGGTGGCTGTGTGGCCTTAGGCAAGTCAATGCCCTTCTCTGGGCTTTGGTTTTCTCCTCCATAAAATGGGACAGTCATGTCACCTGCCTCCCAGGGATGCTGAGGGTTAAAGGAGTAACACAGGAAGAGCACTCAGCCCAGTGCAGTAGGGGTTATTCTTAGACCAGAACTGCTTGTGACTATTATTACAACGTTAATTGCTTTGGGCCAACCTGATGTTGTTTATAGAAGCTGGGTTGGCAGACAGCATTCTGTGCAAAATGGTTCTAGAATCCCCCCATCACACTTGTCCTCTGTACCCCCTCCCCAATGCCAGATAAACCTTTTTCTGGTTGGTTCAGCATTGATCCCTGCCCACACCCCTGATCCAGAGCTAGGAGACTAAGCCTTGATTCTATAAACAGCTCCCCAGGCTGGGGCCAGGGAAACCTCCTGATGGGGCTGGGTCAGCCCACCTTGGTGGCCACTCCTCGCCAGGGAGGCTCAGGAAGGACAAGCTTTTCAGAAAAGTGACTCCTGGGCTCAGAAGTGTCAGAAGATCCCGGCAAAGTCCGCAGGCCTACCTGGAAATCATGAGCTTCCTAGGTGGGAAGAGGTGCTATTCTGGTTCACCTGGAGGAAGACAACACACAGAGGAAGGGTCACAGCCAAGTGGGTGCGCCAGGGCCTCACTGCCCTGAGCTTCAGCCCTCAGCATCACTGAATCGGGCACACTCCCTCACCGAGTAGTTACCGCACACCTACTATGTGCCGGGTGCTGGGGCTACTGTGAACATGATAGACCCCATCCTATCCCCACCCAGCTCACGTTCTAGTGGGGCAAGCCTGCTCAACAAACACATCCGTAAGATACTATCAAGTCCAGGCAATGCAGTGGGCTGATATGGGTGACTGGTGTTGGGGCTCCTTCAGATAAAGTGGTTCGGAGAGGCCACTACAGGGGGATGACATTTAAGGTGGAGTGTAATGAAAAACCTACATGTGATCTCTGCCTTGGGTTCCTGGCACCAAGCTCCTAGAACCCTTGGAATCTCCCTAGTGATAAAAAGCATCTTTTGTATGCAAATGAGATGACTGATGGCTGGGGGCCCCTAGCTTCAGGATCGGGGGGCTTGGTTACCAAAAAGGCCAACGCATGATTAAAGGGTTGGAAATTTCAGCGCCCTCCACCCCAACCTCTGGGGAAGGGAGGAGGCTGGAGATTAATAACCAACAGCCAATGATTTAATCAACCATGCCTACTTAATGAAACTTCCATAAAAATCCATAAATGATAGGGTTCAGGGAGTCGGGGTGGGTGCACACAGGGAGGTGCCGGGAGGGTGGTGCACCCAGAGAGGGCACGGGGCCTCCATGCCCCTCCCCCATACCTCACCCGACACACCTCTTCCACTTGGCTGTTCCTGAGTTACAGCCTTTATGATAAACTGGTGATCTAGGAAGTAAAGTGTTTTCCTGAGTCCTGTGTGTTGTTCTAGCGAATTACCAAACCTGAGTGTGGGGGGGAGGGGGGCATGGGGACCCCGCAAATGTGTAGTTGGCTGGGCAGAAAGGTAGGTAGCCTGGGCATCTGAAGTGGGGGCAGTTTTGTGGGACTGGGCCCTTAACCTGTGGGGTCAGAGGCTATCTCCAGAAATCAGTGTCAGAATTGAACTGAATTACGCAACACCTAGTTGGTGTCCGGATAATCAGAGAATTAGTTGTTGGTGTTGGAAAACACCCCATAAGCAAAGAGCTAAAAGATGAAAATGAAGCCAGCCATGCACGGATGTGGGTAGAAAAGCATTCCCGGCAGAGGGAATAGCAAAGCCCTGGAAAGGAGAGGGTGCTTGGAGTTTAGGGATTGAGTATACATTTTTGCATGAGTTGCCATTCTAAGGTGTGAGCAGCTTTGTTTTGTTTGCTTCCTATCTTCCCATTTTTGGGGGTTTCACGATTACCATTTTGGATGACTACATAGCATTCTATACAATGTACACACCACCATTACTCAACTGTTGCCCTAAGATTGTTTCCAAGTTTTGCAATATCCTGCACGAGATCATGTGCACAGTGGGGGACAATGGAGGAGAAGAGGGCAGAAAGTAGGGGTCTGACGTAATTTGTGGGGCAGCTCTCCAGAGGGTGGGACGGCTCACGATGACAGAGCATATGCCATTCCTCTACATATTGCTCCTAATAGAGCAAAAAACAGTCCCAGGCCAGCTTGAATACGCCACACAGTGCAGGAGAGTGTAAACTGGTCCAACTCTTCTGTAGAGCAATTTTAACCTTGTAGTTCAAGAGTCTCAAAAAAGACCCTCCCATGGGGAATTCCTTGGTGATCCAGTGGTTAAGAATCCACGATTCCGGGCTTCCCTGGTGGCGCAGTGGTTGAGAATCTGCCTGCCAATGCAGGGGACACGGGTTCGAGCCCTGGTCTGGGAAGATCCCACATGCCACGGAGCAACTGGGCCCGTGAGCCACAATTACTGAGCCTGCGCGTCTGAAGCCTGTGCTCCACAACAAGAGAGGCCGCGATGGTGAGAGGCCCGCGCACCGCGATGAAGAGTGGTCCCCACTTGCTGCAACTAGAGAAAGCCCTCGCACAGAAACGAAGACTTAACACAGCCATAAATAAATAAATAAATAAATAAAAGAACGTGAATTTCTAAAAAAAAAAAAAAAGAATCCACAATTCCACTGCAAGGGGCACGGGTCTGATCCCTGGTCGAGGAACTAAGATCCCACATGCCACCCGGCCAAAAAAACCAAAAAACAAAAAAAGACCCTCCCATCTTCTGATTCCACTCCTTAAAAATGTATTTGGGGACTTCCCTGGTGGTGCAGTGGTTAAGAATCCACCTGCCAATGCAGGAGACACGGGTTTGAGCCCTGGTCTGGGAAGATCCCACATGCCGCAGAGCAACTAAGCCCATGCGCCACAACTACTGAGTCTGCGCTCTAGAGCCCGTGAGCCACAACTACAGAGCCCGAGTGCCACAACTACTGAAGCCTGTGAGCCTAGAGCCTGAGCTCCGCAACAAGAGAAGCCACCGCAATGAGAAGCCCGCGCACTGCAACGAAGAGTAGCCCCTGCTTGCCGCAACTAGAGAAAGCCCACGCGCAGCAATGAAAACCCAATACAACCAAAAATAAATAAATAAATAAATAAATTTATATAAAAAAAATTGTATTCGAAGGGAACAATTCCATAGAGGCCCCCCCAGCCCTCGCCCCACAGAAGACAGGCAAAATCAGGATGATAGCTGCATGACATCATTTGAAATATTGCAAAATATTGCAAAAATTACATAGGGCAACAGTTAAGTAATTGGTGGCACATAATGCATTCCAGAGAAAACTATGTAGCCATCCGAAATGGCCACAGTGAGACCCCCAAGATGGAAAAGCAGTAAGAATCTAAAACAAAGCAGCTCATACAATGGAATTGCAAGGAACACAAAAATGGATATCCAGGTGAGCAAAAAAAAAGACTGTATGTAAAAATGAAAAGAGTTTCAGATTGTGGCTAATTCCCCTTACCCCACTTCTGTTTGTTGTTCTTGTTACATCCTCTTTGGGTTAAAACAAATAACAAATTAGTGCTAATTCTGGCAATATTTTTTCACAGTGGCAAGAGATGGGTTTCTGATTCCCACAAAGGGAGTGTGGACTCATCCCCAAAGAACCGAAATCTCATTGCCCGACCCATGAGAGTCCGTGAGTTTGATGATTAAACTGGGCATTAGCATAGGATGGCCCACCCTTTCCTGGCCAAGTTAAATAAAACACACACACAAACTGAAACTACTGATTGTAGCATCACCACCCTTCATTTAAAAAGGAGCACTTTGGCACCAAAAGCAGGATGCTACAACGTCAGTCCTGGGAGCGGTTCTTCTGGACAAGATTCAGGGACAGCCTCCATGGACACGCCCAGGGTGCACGGGAGGCCAGCCTGTGGGGATGCGTGCGGGGACCCAGGACCGTATTATGTCTACACCTGCACACATACCTGCATCACATGACCCTCATTTTTTGGTAGACTGATGAAATTTTTGTGCTGCGTTGGGAACTGCCACTTTATACTTTTTTTTTTTGGCCACACGGTGCAGCACGCGGAACTTCCCTGACCAGGGATCGAACCCACGCCCCCTGCAGTGAAAACACGGAATCTTAACCACTGGACCGCCAGGGAAGTCCGGGAACTGCCACTTTAAATGAAGCTGAATTTAAGGCTAGAGGCAGAAAGTTTGACAGAAAGTCCCTACTAAGTTCCTCCAACTGCTTTCAAGCCAGGGGACAAGGAAGGGGCTCAGGCTGAAGGGCTACTGAGATGTGGCCCCAGGTGGATCAGACACTTGAGAGCCTCTGACCGGAATCCCACCCCCTCCCAATTTTCTGATGGGGAAACCATCAACCATATGAGAGAAGTGAAGTGGTCAAGGATACAGAGCAAGCTAGTGGTGCCGCAGAATTCCCCCTGGGGTTTCTGACCTGAAGATAGCCTTTCAGATTGGCTGGTGTTTTATAGTCCCCTTTCAAGACCTAGGAAAGAAAAAATTATCGCTATTGTAGAAATGATCAAAAAATAAAATTTAGTCCATCACTTGCACACCCACCCATCCATCCGGGTACCCACGCATCCACCTCTCCATCCACCCACACCACCCCCATCCACCCTCCCATCCATGCCCCCCATCCACCCTCCCATCCACCCCCCCATCTACCCTCCCATCCACCTACCCTCCCATCTACCCTCCCGTCCACCTACCCACCCATCCACCCTCCCATCCTTCTACCTCTCCATCCACCCACACCGCCCCCATCCACCCTCCCATCCACCCCCCCCCATCTACCCTCCCGTCCACCTACCCACCCATCTACACACCCATCCATCCATCTATCCTCCCAACCCACCCATCCACTTATCCAACTGCTCATCCATGCATCCATCCAACAAACATGTATTAATAAGCTCCTCTTATTCCGGGCATTATTCTAAGCTCGGGGGTGGGGAGGGGGTTGGGGGCCATTACAACATTGCCCAGACAATTAGAAGTCCCATCCTCCTGGAGCTTCCATTCTGGAGTGGGGAGGGTCAGACAATCCACAAGTGACAACAAACACAATTAAACAAGAACATATCAAACCATGGGAAGTACTACAAGGAAAATATGTGATTAGGAGTGCCCAGGGGGCTTCTTCTGAATGGGTGGTCAGAAAGGGCCCCTTGGAACACATGGCCTTTGTGCTGAGACCTGAGTGACAAGGAAATCCTGCCAGGCTAATCTCTGAAGGAGAAGCATTCCAGCCAGAGGGCACAGGGAGGGCAAAGGCCCTGAGGTGGGAACCAGAAAATTCCAGGCCTTTCCACTATATCCCGAAATACAAGGCACTGGATAGACCAGCGCTGTCCAACAGAATATAATGTGAACCGAGTCAGTAATTTAAAATTTTCTAGTAGCCACATTAAAAAAAAAAAGTGAAACAGGTGAAATTAATTCTAGTGGGTTTTTTTTGTTTTTTGTTTTTTTTTTTGGCCGCATCGCACAGCTTCTGTGATCTTAGTTCCCCGACCAGGGATTGAACCTGGACCCTCAGCAGTGAGAGCGTGGAGTCCTAACCACTGGACCTACAGGGAATTCCCTCTAGTGGTATTTTTTATTTAACCTGATATAGCTAAAATATTAATACTTCAACATGTAATTGATGGGGTTCAGGGCAGGTCGCCCCCAAATCTACCACTTTGGCATATTCATTATTTTGAATTAAAGTTATTTAAGAAACAGCCGGTGCCAGAAGGACACTCTGACCCTCCTTTGTGCCCTTGAGAGCAGGGAATAAATCTCCCAGGTGAAAGGTACCCTCCATGCAACAGGAGGTAGAGAGCCATCCTTATCACCAGAGATGGAGAAATCAGGGCCAAGAGGGCTGTGTACACAAACCTTGTTACTTCTTCAGTAATTTACTACCCCAAGCCCAAATGTCTTTGTCTTATCAGTACTTCACAAATGTATTGTTTCTTTGTCTAAAAGGTATGAAAGATGCCTGCTTTGGCCCCTTCTTATGAATCTCCTATTTTTATGAGTCCCTGTATGTACGATGTTAAATTTTTCTCTCCTATTAATGTCTTATGTCAATTTCATTATCAGACCAGCCAAAGAACCTAGAAGGGAAAAAGGGAAAAGTTTTCCTCCCCTATGTAATCAATATAAAAATGATTAAGGAGAAGTTTTACATGCTTTTTTGGGGTACGAGGACCTCAAAATCCAGTGTGTGTTTCACACTTACACGGCACCTTTCAATTTGGACTCATCACATTTCACTGGTCACATTTCAGTGGTCACACAAGCCTAGTGGCTGTAATGGACAGCACAGGTATAGACAGTTTTATTAGCACTGGGATCCTTTCAGAACTGAGTGTACTGCCCAGGATCCAGTACAGGAACATTCTGTGCCTTCAGTACACACACACACACACACACACACACACACACGCACACACACACACACACGCACACCCTTGTGGCTTTCAACGAGGGGACTTATCTTTGTAGTTATAGCAAAACCACTGTAAAGACTAAACAAGGTGTCTGGCACTTGTTAAAACTTGTGGAACCCCCAAGGAGTAAAGCTCTTTTGTTTTGTTTTTGTTTTTCCTTTTTTTGCTTTCTTGATTTTATTTTAAAAGTACACAGGGTCACAAAACTAGAGCAAGCTTTTGGCTTTTTTTAAACCAAATTTAGTTCTTACAAATGTAAAAATCTGCACCGTTGGATATTTAAGCCAGAAACTTGAAATACAAAGAATCATTTTTGAAAGTGACCCTATCAATTCTCTACTTGCATAGATAGATGAAGTGTCAAAATATTTCTCCTCAGTAGTACAAGTGTATTTGTCACAAAAATTCACAGTTAGGGATAAGAATAAGTGAATCAGGGAACTGTGGTTCTCTTAACACTTGTGTCATTAAATAAGTTAGTAGAAAACAGAGTTTTTCTTTGGGGAGTAAACCTCTTTGGAAGAAACCCAGAGACATCTTCTGTTTTAAATAAACAACAGAGCTCCAAAGAGCTGTTCTTACCCATCACTGCTCATCAGAATTTTTTTTATACAACACCCAAGGTCAGGCCTTACTCTGGGAGCTTCTGACCCATAGTCTAGGACCTGCCAGGGGTCTCTGCCTTTTAGAGAGACTTCAGACGAGCTGCTGCTGGGCCCCTGGTTAAGAAAGCAGGTAAGGAGAGGCCAGCTTTCTCTGATGCCCTCATCCTGTCCCAGCCACCCCTTCTGAGAAGCATTTGGGGGCTGGATTTCAAGGTCATCACCAGTTGCTGCTGCTTCTTTTTAATCCCGTTAATTAATTTTTTAAAAAAATAAATTTATTTATTTATTTTTGGCTGCGTTGGGTCTTCATTGCTGCGCGCGGGCTTTCTCTAGTTGCAGTGAGTGGGGGGCTACTCTTTGTTGCGGTGCGCGGGCTTCTCATTGCGGTGGCTTCTCTTGCTGTGCAGCACGTGCTCTAGGCACGCGGGCTTCAGTAGTTGTGGCGGGGGCTCAGGAGTTGTGGCTCGTGGGCTCTAGAGCGCAGGCTCAGTAGTTGTGGCACATGGGCTTAGTTGCTCCGCGGCATGTGGGATCTTCCTGCACCAGGGCTCAAACCCGTGTCCCCTGCATTGGCAGGTGGATTCTTAACCGCTGCGCCACCAGGGAAGTCCCTAATCCCGTTAATGAATTTTTTATTATGAAATATAGCATATATACAGGAAAGTATATAAAACACCTAAGTACAGTTTAAAGAATAATAACTATTATTAAATAGTAAACATTAAAATTAATAATAAATATTTAAAACAAAAATAATAAAAATAAGCCACATCCAGGTTGCCAACACCCACGCTCTCCATGCACTCTGGGTATCTACCTTGGATCCCTGAGTATTTCCACAAGTAGACATTTACAAAATCAACTGATGTTGGGGGAAGAGGAAGTAATAAGACCTATAGATGGGCTTGCATTTCAAGGACAAGGGCAGAGCCGCCTACGCTCAGTGTTAGTAAATTCTCTCCGTTAAAAAGAAAGCTTGCAGGAATTCCCTGGTGGTCCAGTGGTTAAGACTCCTCACTTCCAATGTAGGGCACATGGGTTCGAGCCCTGATCAGGGAACTAAGATCCCACATGGCGCACGGCGTGGCCAAAAAATCGAAAAAGAAAGAGAGAGAGAGAGAGAGATAAAGAAAGCAAGCAAGCTTACACGTGTTAAGGACTTGTTGGCATCAAATGGAGTCTTTCTCCTTGAGTCCACTGAAGAATTAAAGGAGAATAAAGAGGAATGACTCTCTCCCTTTCTGATTCAGTACAAGAATTGTTGGGTTGGGAGGGGGGGAGGTGAAATGGGTGAAGGGGGTCAAGATAATATAAAATAAATAAGCCACAGGGATGTAATGTACAGCACGGTGATTATAGTCGGTAATATTGTACTGCATATGTTGTAAATGTGTACGGTGACAGACAGTGGGTAACTAGACTCAAATTGTGGTGATCGTTTTGCCATGTGCACAAATATCAAGTCATTCTGTTGTACACCTGAAACTACAATAATATAATACGTCAGTTATAAGGCAATAAAAAAAAAGAGAAAGAAAAAAAGGAACTGTTTACTTTCTAAAATCAGCATGTGCTCAGAAATGCCAAACTCGGGCTTCCCTGGTGGTGCAGTGGTAAAGAATCCGCCTGCCAGTGCAGGGGACACGGGTTCAAGCCCTGGTCCGGGAAGATCCCACGTGCCACAGAGCAACCAAGCCCGTGCGCCACAACTACTGAGCCTGCGCTCTACAGCCTGCATGCCACAACTACTGAAGCCCATGCTCCGCAACAAAACAAGCCAACAAGAGAAGCCCACGTACCACAAGAAGAGTAGCCCCTTCTCACAACTAGAGAAAGCCCGCGCGCAGCAATGAAGACCCAATGCAGCCAAAAATAAATAAATTAAATAAATAAATTTAAGATGTGTGTCCTTTCTTCTCTAGTTCAACAGACCAAACACAAAGTAGTTCTCTGAAAGTAGAATCAGAGGACTTTAGAATTAATTTTAAAAAAAAGAAAGAAAAAAAGAAATGCCGAACTCAGCTTAAATTAAAACTCTGGCTCTCAATGACATAAGGGGTAGGAGGGCTCTTCCTCAGGCCTGGGTCCCATTTTCAGATATTTTCATTAACTTAGTGTCTCTGAGGAAGTCAGAACACAGCAACCAGAGTAAAGAAGAAGCTGTGACAGTGACATGTAAATAATATCGACTTGTTAACTGTTCCACCCAGCATTAGCCTACTTCTATGCTCCAAAATCACCTTCTCAAAGTCATTTCCCCTTGACCACCTACACTAAGGAGAACTTCAAAAGTAATTTAAACCACCCTAAACTTACATTTGTCTGAGAAGTGAACATTAAACCTTATGGGGGCAGGGACTTCCCTGGCGGTCCAGTGGTTAAGACTCTGTGCTTCCCCTGCAGGGCGCATGGTTTCGATCCCTGGTTGGGGAATTAAGATCCCGCATGCCTCGAGGCAGGGCCAAAAATAAAGAAAATTTAAAATTAAACCTTATGGGGGCAATAAAGGGACCAATCGTTGATTTATTCACACCCAGTCTCAACAGAGACTTGAAGTGCTTTACAAACAGACGAACAAACAGCCAGGAAAGCAGGGGGAAAAAGGTAAATCAAAGTAGAGACATAGGATGGAATCAGCGCACAGATGGGCCTGCCATGAGATGTTATACAGTGTGAGAGGCAGGCTACCAGTTGGTTTCGAGCTTCCTTGTGGCCCAAGCAAAAAGGGAAATACAAGCAGCCGTACGAATCACCGTGTCCCTGAGACAGAAACAAATCAGCTGCATAGGAATCAAGAAACTAAGTGTTTTCTGGGGTAGCTGGAGCCTCCACCCCCACCGCAGCCTGAGCACACATCTCCCTGTGTGCACGTGCACTCACCCGGTGTGTGTTGTTGATGACGATGGGATCGGGGTTGCCGTAGTTGGGCGGGTTTGCATAGGGGTCATAGCCGAGCCGAGCCAGCATGGGGGCGATCTGGGCCATGTCCCTCAACACATCCCCAGGGATGTGGCCAGTCCACTTGGAGAGAGCTTCCAGGTTCACGGGCTTGATGACCTGGTCTGTGGATCGCTCGATCCTGGGGAGAGAGGACAGGCTGGATGGGGCACAGGCAGACCCAGGTGGTGCTCAGGCGGGCTCCCTGCTCAGGGACTCTGGGGCAGCAGGAAAGGTTGCGGGGACTGGTCCCCAGGGCCCACTTGGCTCTTATCAAGTATAAGAATGCAGGCAAGTCATATGGCCTCATCATACCTGCTCTGTACAATGGGGATAAAAGCCCAGGGTGGGAAGCTGGGAGAAAGGGACTAGACAGTGCACACCACTTCAGTGGTGCTGAAATTCTGCTTCCTTGACCTCTCTGACTTTTTTAAAATTACTTTTTATTTATATGACTAAGATGGACATTTTGTTCTTCAGAAGTAATTCTAAGACACAAATGGTAAGGCGAATAGCCCCTGGGGTCACCACTCCGAGTCCTTTAGCTCCCTACAGGGACCTGACCGTAGCATTCTGAAGCGTACCCTATCAATCTGTTTTCTGTGCATTTAAAAATAGAGTGGGTAAGTGCAGACTCAGGGGCCAGACTGCCTGGGTGCAGATGCCAGCTGTATCAACACCGGCTGTGTGGCCTTGGGAGACTGACTGAACCTCTGAGCCTCAGTGTCCTCACCTGTAAAATGGGAATCATAATAGTACTTACCTCACGGGGCTGTTCTGGGGAGTAAATGAGTTAATAATAAAAGAGTATTTGGTACATTTTAAGGTCTCAGTGTTAGCTCTCTCTCTCTCTTTCTCTCTCTTTCCCACACATATACATACTGAAAATCTATGGTTTTGCTTGCAGATTTAAAAACAGAAATTATATGCTATACATAGTACTGGTTTGTAGGTGGGGTTTTTTTTTTTCCCCACCCTCTCAATACCTCATTCTTTCTCCATTCCCCTAAAGATGGACATTTAGGTTGTTTTCATTTTGCTGTTAGGATGAAACAGTCATCATCTTATATGTGCTTCCTTGCTCTCCCATATAACAGGGTTACCAAGCTGTGTGAATCATGACGATCTTACCAATTATAGTTCAGAGGCTTTATAGGATAGAGGGTGGGGAACTCCTAGGATCGAGGACCTATTTCTAGATGCTTCCATCCCAACTAAGCGATAACTTGGGAACGAAGAACAGAAGCAAACAGATGGAGCAAAAGAAAGATGGGAAGGGGGGTGAGGGGAACTGGGGAGGGGAAAGGGTGTGGACTGGTGGGGAGGGCACAGATCTGGAGTCTGCAGACCCGGATTTAAATCTCAACTCTAGCCAGTGTGTCAAAAATCACAATACAGTTCTAGGTATTTTCACCATAAACAACTTTGCTGCAAGCAGTTTCACCCCACAATTGGCCATAGGCCATTCTGCCATAAAGGATAAAATCATTGGTTGACAGCTACATTACACGAGAAAATGATAACATATCAGTTTCTGCAAATCCTTCGGTGAGCTAATCTAAGCCAGATTCTGTTAGAATTTTCACCGTTTTCAAGACACATCAGGAATCAAATAACCATTCCTTTTTGAGGGGATAGGAGGAGCCTGATTCTTCTTTTGCCTCTTTTTTTTTTTTAATTGAAGTATAGTTGATTTACAATGTTGTGTTAGTTTCTGGTATACAGCAAAGTGATTCAGTTATACATACGTGTGTGTGTGTGTGTGTGTGTATTCTTTTTCATATTCTTTTCCATTATGGTTATTACAGGATATTGAATATAGTTACCTGTGCTATGCTGTAGATCCTTGTTGTTTACCTATTTTATATACAGTAGTGTGTATCTATTAATCCAAAACTCCCAATCCATCCCTCCCCTACACCCTATCCCCTTTGGTAATCATGTTTGTTTTCTACATCTGTGAGTTTGTTTCTTTTTCATGAATTAAGTTCATCTGTGTCATATTTTAGATTCCACATATAAGTGATATCATACAGTATTTGCCTTTCTCTGTCTGACTTACTTCACTTAGTATGATAATCTCTAGGTCCAACCATGTGGCTGCAAATGGCATTATTTCATTCTTTTTTATGGCTGAGTACTATTCTATTGTATATACACCACATCTTCTTTATCCATTCATCTGTCGATGGACACTTTGGCTGCTTCCATGTCTTGGCTATTGTGAGTAGTGCTGCTATGAACATGGCCTCCAATGTCTAATACTGTGTGATAAATCTGGTAAAGATGGCAGGAGAGAGAAAGTAAGTGTATCTAAATTAGCTAAAGAATCATCATTAATGCTCTCAAAGGCTGGTGAGAATTAGCAGCTGTCCCCTTCCTATGAACCACAGCTCAGTACCCTTCTGGTTTTGACAGGTGGGAGGAGTAACTGTGCTCACTGAAGTATTTGCAGAAACTGATACGTTATCATTTCCTAGAGTAATGAAACCAGAACTGTCAATCAACCAGTTACTTCATCTTTCGTAACAAAATGCTTGCCACAAAGATGTTTACAGTGAACATACCAGACACAATCAAACATGTGCCTGGCCTTTGACACAACCCTTGTGTCTCCAGGACTTCACAGGACAGAAATCACATAGATACATCCCAGAACTTGGATAGGAGCCAGGCTTGATACGAGTCAATAACCAAAGTGTCCAAAAATAGATGTTAAATAGAATATGGTGATTGTGTAGTGGAATATTATGCAGCCATTCAAAACGATGTCACTGCAGAGTGCTGGGGGCCATGGGCAAGTGTCCCAAATACAAGGTGAAGAAAGGTTACACAGGAACATGACCAGCAGGACCCCAGTTTTATCAATATACCCTGATCAAGGACCAGCAAGCCACAAATCAAAATCTGGGTGTTGGGATTGTGGGTGGTTTTTCTTTCCTGTTTTATGTATTTTCCCAATTTCCTGCAATCAGGATGTATTCCTTTGGTCATCTGATGTCTTGTCATGATGATTTACAAAAATCCCAGCTCCAGCACCAACTGGTGGGGGTACCCAGCCCATGGGCACTTCGCTGCCAGGAGCTGCTGAGAGCCCCCCCGCTCTGCTCAGGGATCAGGAGCTCTTGGGGGCAGAGCCTGGGAGGGTCCAGCCATGAAAGAAATGGGAGGCGCTGTCCCAGGAAGGACCGCCCTTCCACTGGGCTGTTAAGGATGCTTGCAACTGACCAGGATGGAGACACGGGGATGGCACACTCTGGTCTTGCACTGTCTCAGGAAAGGGACAGCCTCCTCAAAGGAGGAAGGCAGACAGCAAGGGACAGAAAGAGAGGGAGGATGGGTCCCAGCCACGGAGAGCTTGAGAACACAGGCACTGGAGTCCAACAGACCTGCGTTCAAATCCTGGCACCACCCTTTGCTAGCTGTGTGGCCTTAGGCGAGTAACTTTCCTGAGACTCAGTTTCTTCATCTGTAAAATGGGGATAAGAGCAGTTCCTATGTTCTAGGTGGCTGTGGGAATTAAAGGAATAATGATTGTTTGTGGCTTCACTCAGTGCTGGCCACACAGCAGACACTCAGTAAATGAGAGTGAAGGTGAGCCTGATGAGTATTCCAATAAAAGCAAGATCAACACTGAAACGATGATAACGGGAATAAACCACCTAATGTGTATTAACCCATTTGATGTTCACACGTGAACATAGGTAGATTCTATCCCTATGCTACAGATGAGGAAATGGAAGCACAGAGAGGGAGAATTACTTGCTCAAGGTGACACAGCTAAAAAGTGGCAGACCTGGGATTCAAACCCAGACAGCCTGGTTCCAGAAACTATACTCTCAACCTTTACCTGCTACAGCTCAAAAGCATATTCACAGTTTGGAGAGGAGTGACTGCCCCATTTTTTGGATAATAAAGCCGAAGTTCAGAGAGGTACAGCGACTTATTCAATGCCACAGAGCTATGAGGTGGGAGATCTGGTTCAAGGCTGTGCTCTTAACCACTCGCTTCCCAGATCTTCTCCAGTACAACAGAGGAGGCTCAGAGAGGCACAGTGACTCGCCCAACGCCACACAGCTTGGAGGGGCAGAGCCGACCTTCCCACTGAGCGCTTCTGACTCCAGGACCGGGGGTCTGAGCGGAAGGCGGGGGCTCCACTCACTTGGACAGGGAGACGCCGCCGGGCTTGCCGATGAGCTCCTCATGGTGCAGGACGGCGTCGCTCCAGGCGATGCCGAGGAAGTCGAGGATGAGCTTGAGGGAGCGCCGGGGGTGCAGCACCAGCTGCTCGTAGTACACGGGCAGGCACTTGTCCTTGCCCACCTCCATGCACTGGGCATACATCACCTCAATGGCCTTGTTCCACTTGGCGAGGCAGTCACGGTAGCTGCTGAGGTCGAAGCCGGCAATGGTGACCTTGCGGGTGATCATGGAGTGCACGGAGGCCCGGCCGTCCCGCACCATCAGCAGGAACTTGGAGTTGGGGAACAGGCGCGACAGGTAGACAGAGGACTTGAGCGTGAAGGGGTCTTTGTTGCAGAGGATGCGGGCCGGCTCTCCGTGCTTGGCGATCACCTCCAGGATGAAGGCCTGCATGGCGGCGTCCAGCACCTCGTCTGTCACACCCGCCTCGTCCAGCCGCAGCTTCTCCCGGCCCGACTTGGACCAGGCCTGGCGCATGGCCAGCACGCGGGGGATGATGCGGGTCTCCTCTCCACAGCGCACCTCGGGGTGGGCGTCCAGCATCGCACGCATGAGCGTGGTGCCACTCCGGGGCACGCCCCCCACGAAGATGAGCGGCATGGCCTTGCCGTAGCGGTACTCCACGTGGTTCGTGCCCACCATCACCAGGTCCTCCTGCTCCGGCCGCATGGCCCGCCGGGGGCCCAGCGCCGCCCGGCACTCCAGCACCTGCTGCCCCAGCTGGACCGCCAGCACCAGGGTCAGGGCGAAGCCGGCTGCCAGCAGTGCCCTCCGCACCGACAGGCGCATGCTGGGCCCGGGGCGGGGGGCGCGCTTCAGTGACAGGTGGGCAGGAGCCCCGCCGGGCTCACATCTGGGGAGAGAGAGGGACACGGGAGGTCAGGGAGGCCTGTGGCCTGCAGGCGCTTTACCATCCAGACCCCAAGAGCGGCAAGTATGAGGGTGCTGACATTCAGAGCAGAACGCTGCGGGGCACTGCATCCATCTTAACTCATGAGAGCCTCCAACAACCCTAAGCGTAGCTGCTATTATTACCTCAGGGGGCCCGATGGCCTGGGTTCAAATGCCTCCTGGCTACTTCCTAGCTGTGAGATCTTGCCCAGTTCCTTAACCACTCAATGCCTCAGTTTCCCCAACTGATAAATGGAAAGAGTAATAATTCTTTCAAAAATGGACTTTCTTGAAAAACATTTATGTGAAATTCTTTAAAATGTGAAAATAATAAAGCACTAGAACATCAGATTTCAGCAGCACACTCGTTTGATAAAGACAGGGGTTTTGCCTGTTTTGTTCACGGCTGTCTCCCCAGCTCCTAGCACAGTGCCTGGCCCCTAGTAGATGCTTAACAAATATTTACAGAACGTGCTTGGGTCCAATGAGCGGGGCCTGGCACAGAGTAAGTGCTAGGAAATGATTATGGTACAGCGAGTAGGAAAGCAAGGCACAGAGGGACTGTTCACAGCTGTCCAGCTGGAAAGGAGCCAGGCCAGGGTCCGTGATTTTGACCCAGGCCAGCAGGCCCATCAGCCGGCTCCGTGTCTGCTCTGAGTGACCACAGTCTGCCTCTGCAGGAGAGGCTTTGCAGAAGGTGCAAAATATCCTGGTCTGGGCTTCTTCCAGAATTGCCGTCCATTCATTCAGTCTTCACTCAGAAGCAATAAAAGGTGTCAGGCACCTGCTCGAGGCTGGAGACAGGACAGTGGGCGAGACAGCCAGGCCTCTGGCCTCAAGGAGCTTACAACCGAGTCGGGGATGTGGACGGTACACAAGCTACCGCCAGACCGTGATAACGGCTTGCGAAGAAATAAGCTGGACACCATGAGAGAGATCAAGAAGGGGAAGGAAGAGGGAGGTTAAGGAGGACTTCTTGGAGGAGGTGACGTCCAAGCTGAGACCTGGATGAGAGGGAGCTGGCGGTGTGAAAATGTGTGGAAAAGGTGCTCCAGGCAGAGGGAACGGAGGGTGCAAAACCCCGAGATGGAAGAGGGTTTGGCGTGTTCAAGAACCTGAGAGGAGGCTTCTGGGGCTGGAGGGGAGAGAAGGGGAAGATGGGGCGCAGCTGCCAGGCATGTCCTCAGGGGATGGGGAAGGAGCTGGACTGACTCTAAGGGCAGCCCCTGGGGAGAGGGCCTGCAGGGGTGGGAATGGAGGCGGGGAGGTCAGTCAGGAGGCTCCTGCCCGTGTCCTGCGGAGACGTGGGGATGCTGAGACTTGGGGGGTGACGTGTGAACAGGGGGAGGGGATGACTTAGGACATGAATTATGACCCTGAGCCTAGCTCCTCACCCCTCCCAAATGTCACTAATACAGATGATGAGACCTCAAGGCCAATTCTTTAGGTAGGGGCTGGTTTCAAAAAGTAGGGGTCCACCCAGCCCAGCCACCCCTTCTCGAGTCACTCAAATGTCAGATCTGTCCTCCTCCCCAGTTTACCCTCGAGGCCCTTTGATTATGCAACCTCAGCCCAACGCAAAAGGTGCAGACTCAGATGCTGGACAGACAGCCCACCTCTGACCACCTAGCCCTTCTCTGGCTCACCTCCGCTGTGTTTCAGAACCTTCGTTTCCTCTCTCACCTCTTTCTAGAATCCAAGTGAGGGCTTGAGGTCTCTGGGCATTCAAGGAGTCAGATAGACCTGGGTTCAAATCCCAGCTCTGCCACTTCCTGTGTGAGCTTGGGCAATAGACTTCACTTCTCTGAGCCTCATCTGTAAAATGCGTCTAAGAGTGTCCACCTCAAAGGGCTATTATGAACATTAAATGACCCCCTTTAAGAACTTAAGAATGTGCCCGGCACATAGGGAGCATTTGAAAGAATATTAGCCATGATCACTGACTGGTTATTCATTTACCCCAATATTTCATGAGTTCCTACTGTGTGCGGGAGTTGGGCTATGGAGTTAAGAGACACAGCCTCAGCCCCCCGAGTCTACTCATACTGTGGACCCACACTAGGGAGGGGGTGACAGGTTCGACTTGTGTTCGTGAGGGAAGGCTTCCTGTAGAAGGCAGCCCTTGTGCCGAGTTCTGAGCAGTGGACAGGGAAGAGTTTTGAACAGCCAGGTGGAGAAGAGAGAGAAGGGAGTTCCTGGCAAAGGGAACAGCCAGTGCAAAGTCACAGGCAGGAAAGAGCCCAGCATGATGGGGGCTTCAGGTGGCTTGGCGAATGGGACAGGGTCTGGAGGGAAAGGAGTGGGAGGCGGCTTTCTTCTTTGGATGGGAGGTTCAGCTGAAACCACTAAAGGACCCAGTTGGCAGCTGGACCAATCCACCCACAAGGGCCTGGGCTGCCTGGGGCCCCTCAGGCCATAGCAAGTGGAAAATAAACATCAAAGCTGAAGAAGCACACAGCCTCGGGGCCTGGGGTCGAAACTAAGAGGCCCTGGCATTTCCTGGCCATGTATCTTTGGGAGAGTCACTTCCTCCATCTAAGCCACAGTTTCCTCAGCTGCAAAGAGGGGTGGGTCCACTGACCTCAAAGGCTGCTGTGAGGGTTCTAGAAGCAACTGACAAAGCAAAGATGCGTCTCATCCGGGGGTTGCTGGCTTCTCTGAGCATCGGAAAATAGCTGGGGACCCTCTCCCCAGAAACCTGAGCCTATCATATACTGCTGAAACTGTTGGCAGTTCATGTGTACACTGGATTCATGTCTGGGATGGGGAAATCTAATTCCAGGGCTACTTTCATGGGGGAGGCAGGCTGGACAGGACACAAAGTCCCTCAGAAATCCCTCTATGGGGCCCTCGGCTTCTTTAAATGCTCACTGAAATTCTCCCCTTAGACCTGAGAGTAGAATTCTGCCAATGATTATTATTTCAGCGTCAAAACCCTGGGGGACTGTCAATCACACTTTAGCTTGAATTAGTACAATCACCCTTTCTTCCTGACACTTGGTGGGGAGTGAGAGACTGAAGCTTTGGGGAACAGATGGCGATGGGGGATGCAGAGAAAGGGAGAAAAGGGGATAATTTGGGAAAGTGGTTTCCAAAAAGGATAGACACAGTGTGCCTGCCCGTGTGTGTGTGTGTGTGTGTGTGTGTGTGTGTGTGTGTGTGTGTGTGTGTGTGTGTGTGTACGTACTCTTCGAGCTTCTGTTTGGGGTTGGAAGTGATTTGGATACTAAATACCAGGGGAAAAGGCCTGGAAGAAGGGATAGACAGAATTTTTAAAAATGTTATCAACTCATGAGTTTTGCTTAATACTGAGCATTCATCTGGCTACAGCACTTCAAAACAAAGCACTGAGTTGTGTGTTTTACATTTACAGAGCACGTCCTCTGCTAAAGCTTATTCCATGCCTCACGTAGCGGGATGCTCTCCGCCACCTCCGGGGTAGGGACGCCTCCTGCCCAGCAAGCAGCTCCGAGGGAAGAGGCAACTTGCCCGAGATGGATGGCATGGCTGGAGTGGCAGGCCTGGGTCAGGCCAGGCTGAGGCTGAACTGTCCACTGTCCTTGGACAGGACCCAGCGAAGGGCTCATCTCAGTCGCCGGGAGAAAACAGCTCAAAGCGGGCAAGTCAGCCGTGAGCAGGAGACGGCACAGACCGGGAGGATGGTTTGAGAAGCAACGCAGGGCCGCTTGGCAGAGGGAGAGCAGCTGGGAGCCGAGAGAGCAGAAGGTGGCTCCGGACCCGGAACCAGAGACTCCGCCCACTCCAGGGAGGGCCAGAGGGCCCAGCCCAGGGGCTCCAGCCTGCCCTCCGCCCCCACCACCCTGCTGGACGCTGTGGAGGGAGGTGTCCCGGCATCCTGGCAGTGAGGATGGTGGCTAAGACCCTCAGACTTGGAGTCTCACAACCCCAGGTTCAAACCCAGCCCCTGCCACTTGCCAGCTGGAGAGCCGGACAAGGGACTTCGCCTCTCTGAGCTTCTGTTTCCTCCTCCAAAAAAGGGGGGATGATAAGAACCTTTTCTCAGGGAGCTATTATGAGGTTCAGGGAGCTTTTGTGTGAAGCGCAAAGCAAGCACACCAAGAACACTGACGCTGGAAGGTGGCACGCAGAGGGTTTGATCCTGGCCGTGCCTTGAATCTGCTCACTAATGCCGGGTAAGTCCTGCCTGCTCTGGGACTCAGCCTTCTCCCATCACCAGGAGAATCATTTTCCTAAGGGATGAGGAAGAGCAGAGGCCCGCCCTCTCCACGCTGCTGGGATCCAGCTTTGTCTGGCACCGGATTTCTAACAGAGGAGAGAGCTGCCTGGGGGAGTTTGCTCGGCTGCCCAATCAGGAGGCCGGGGGCTGTCCCTGGAGGGGCCGGGTCTCTGGGGGACCTTGGGGAAGCACTTACCTCCCCTGGACACTCTCATCCCTGGGATCTAGCCCTCGTGGCTGCTTGCTAAGACTCTCCACGGGTTGAGCCCTGCAGAGGCAGAAGAGACGCTGCATTAGGTGCGTTAGGGGTGGGTGCTATGGAGAGGGGCTGGGCCCCCTCGGAGGGGCAGAAGGGGATGCTGGGCTTCCCAAGGGTGCCCGGCAGTGACTCTGGGGGATGAGCGGCAAGGCAGGGACAGGCCACCTCAGCCCAAGATGTTGAAGCTGGGGTCTAAATTCACTGATTCAGCCAGGGAGTGAACTGGCCCACTTCTCAGGCAGAGGGGTGTGAGCTGAGAATCTGAGCTAAGGCACTGCTGCCTTAGGAAGTAATGGGTCTCTTACAACCGGGCTCTCCCTTCTTGGCCCAGGGACCTTGGACTTCAGGAAAAGTAAATATAACAAGAAGCAACAACCACCACCACTGTACCACTAATCACCATCTGGAACTGCTGGGTATGGTTGAACAGGCTGTGCACTGCCCAACTGCAAAGGGCACTGCGTACCCAGCCTATGACAAATATGGCGCCCCCTGGAGTTGGACAATGCCGTGCCGCCACTGCCACCTAACACTGACCAAATGCCTGCTGTGAGTGCCTTGTGCCATTTAATCCCCCAACGAGGAAGGTACGATACTCCCAATTTTACAGGTGAGGAAATGACACCAAGAGGAAGAGCAACTGACCCGGGGAACCAGGATCACCATCCACATCTGTGAGACTCGGACGCCAAGCTCTTAACCACTGCATTAAAGGAATGGGCCGTGAACTCATAGGGTCTGGCATGAAGCCTGGCTGATGTGGAACCAAGGGGATCCTGGTGTGCATGTCACTACTATGTCCTTACCATTTACTGGGGGAGGGGGTGGGTGGCAGATTTTTAGTCCAATTCTCGCCTTCTCCCATTTTACAGATGTGAAAATTGAGGCTTGGGAGCAAAAATCTCTTCACAGAGTCACAGAGTCTGAGGCTCAACTTCCCTTTGCTTCATCCCAGCCCAAGAGGTGGGGTGGGGGTGGTTTAAGGATGCAGCTCTGGAGTTGGATGATTCCCTGACTAGGTAGATTGTTGTTCTTCTGAGCCTCGGTTTTCCTATGCTGTAAAATGGGCTATTGGGAGGTTTAAACAAGACAATAGCAAATACTCAAAAATCTCAGCGATTATTTTATTTGTGCCATGATGCAAATACATTGGGCGTAGGACCATTTTTGTGGTCCTTTCTCCCTTCCTATTCGCTCTCTCCTTGCCGCTATACAGTTTTTTTTCCTCTCCCTGAAATACCAGGGATTAGTATATCTAACCCCAGGAGGAGAAGGGTTCCCAGCCCCTCCCCCTCCTCGCAGCTACAGAATACGCAGGCCTGGCATTCCCAGGGCATATGGGTGGCCAGTGAAGAGAAGCCTGGTTCTTGGAATAACAACAACAAACACAATTAGGGACCAGGGCCCTTGAAGCTTTTCCGGAGACGAGATGGCTCAGGCCCAGCTGCCCTCAGGCAGCCCTTGAAATGCCAGAGAGTTCAAGAGGCCTGCCAGGCGGGCAGCTCCCACGGCCCCTTTCGGGGTGGTGAAACGGGGCTGTCAGAGCCTTCAGTCACTCAGAGCTGCGATGCCAAGACTCCGACATGACGCATTTGCCACAGGTCAGTATTTAAATTTAAATTAAGTAAAATAGGGACCTCCCTGGTGGCGCAGTGGTTAAGAATCCACCTGCCAATGCAGGGGACACGGGTTCGAGCCCTGGTCCGGGAAGATCCCACATGCCACGGAGCAACTAAGCCCGTGCGCCACAACTACTGAGCCTGCACTCAAGAGCCTGCGAGCCATAACTACTGAGCCCATGCTCCACAACAAGAGAAGCCACCGCAATGAGAAGCCCACGCACCTCAACGAAGAGTAGCCCGCGCTCACCGCAACTAGAGAAAGCCGGTGTGCAGCAACGAAGACCCAACGCAGCCAAAATAAAATAAAATTTAAAAAATTAATTAAAAATAAATAAATAAAGTAAAATTAAATAAAATTTAAAATTCAGCTCCTCATTGGCACTGGTCACAATTCAAGAGCCCAGTGGCCCCCTGGGGGCTACCATACTGGGCAGAGCAGATTTAGGATGGAGTCAGCACATGATGGCCCTTGGGCGAAATCCACCCCTCAGCCTGTTTTGTAAGGCCTGCAAGCTAAGAATGACTTTGATATTTTTTTTTTTTAAGGGAAAGAGAAGGAAGAGGATGCGGGGCGGGGCAGGGTGGGGGAGGGGGAGGGGGAAGCAGCAGCAATAAGAAAAATTCTACGTGTTCCGCAAAACCTGAAATATTTACTATCTGGCCACTTATAGAAAAAGTTTTCAGGCCCCTGATCTAGAATATTCCCATCATTCACACAAAGTTCTATTGGATAACACAGACTTGGAAGACACATGAGAGGCATGGGGAGGGGTCATTGAGCCCTCCTTCTCTTGTAGGAGGAACATCAGCATTTATTAAGCACCACTGAATATTTAACACCAGACCAAGGGTGTTCCACACCGCTACCTCATTTTATCCTCACGACAACTCAATGGCAGGGCGGAGCGGGGAGGGGGCGCCTTGGTTCTCCAATTTACGGATGACAAAGGCCCATGGGGGTGCAGGGTAAGCACGACTATGCCAAAAAGCAAAACCACCAAGTCAACCGAACCAACCAGCAAACACAAACCCCATGTACGAAAAATGAGAAGGGAACAAACTCAAAATGCCACAGGGGTGGTAGGTGGTAATATTTTTCTCCTAAAAACACATGGTGTTGTTATATTACCTTGATCTATATAATAATAAAATGGCTAGTATTTTTTGAACTGTATGCCAGCCATAGTAGGGGGTCAGACTGCTTGGGCTCAAATCCTGGCTCCACCAGTTACTGGCTGTGTGATCTTGGCAAGTCACTTAACCTCTCTGAGCCTCAGTTTCCTTCTGTAAAATGGAGATGACAACAATACCTCCTAAGAGGCTCACGTATGGCACCAGGGCACTAGAAATGTGGCCAGTGTAAACGTGGAACTAGCCTCATACGAGTATTGGGAAGTATAAATGTTAGAACATGTTAGAACAGAACCTGGCACATAGCAAGTGTGCCTTACTAAGAGGGAAAGCCAGTTTCCAAATCTGGTTCTGACTTAGCAATAACATCCTTGGTCTCGTGTCACCTGGCTCATAAAATGGGGGCAGCAGGAGAGGATGGGAGAGGACTTCGCTCCCTTCCCACTGACCCATGGGCTGCCCTGAATGACCACTGGAAGGAAGGGGAGGGGAGGGGGCTGGTCAGTCTTCAAGATGCCCTTAGGCCAGATTCATTCATTCCCCAAATGTTTACTGAGCATGTACTATGCTTGGAAGTAGATGCTGGAACACATCAAGGGCAGCACACCAAGGCCTCTGCCCTTACGGAGATGATGTTCTGGTGGGGACCCAGGAAACCAGCATGTCAGATAATCACAATTGTGACTGTGTAATGCCCCTGGTGGGGGGGAAGACATGCCCTAAGGGGTCAGACTCACTTGAACTTTCCAATTCTGCATGATTTCTCCAAGCTCGGCAGATCAAGAGGTTCCCAAGATTGGGGGGCAGGGGTGGGGGGCTGGAGCACAGGACGCCAGCTCAGGGGGCAGGTCATGGCACTTGCAGAGGAGCCTTGGAGGGGTACCTGGTAGCCACATGCCCAAGCTCAGCTATCAGCCTTGCAAGCCCTCTCAGTGGGAACCAGCTCCCAAACATTCCATCACCATGGTGACCACCTACCCCGCTGGGCCCTGCGACCTCACTGCCCCAAGCCTCCCGAGCAGAGTAGGGGAGACCGGAGTTCCCCCTTCAGGATCCCTGGGGATCAGAGACCTCCAACCCACTCCGGAGGGAAGCCAGCCAAGAAGAGCCTGCCAGAATCCAATGGGGCAAGAGGAAGAGGCAAAAGAATAATTCCGAGATTTTGGATGAGGCTTGAGCATAAGAAGCACCATGGGGTGGCTCAAGAGGAAAGAAGAAAAGCCAGGCTACAGCGCAGCCTTCGAAATATTAGCTCATACTTACCAAGCACTTTCTGTGCACCAGGTACTGAGCTAAGGGTTTTACATGTATCACGGAATTTTGTCCTCACTACCCTGTCCATGACCCCATCTGACTCTTCCTTATTAACCATCTCTTTACTGGGGCTCAGAGAGGTAGGTTCACCTGCCCAAGGCCACACAGCTGGTAAGTGGGGGAGCTAAAAGGAAAACCCAAATCTTCCTCTCTCTCCATAGCCCATGCTCCTAGATCCAGGATCTCTCTTTCCTGACGAGCTTTGCATTTTTTTTTGACCTAAAATGATCAAAGCTGGACCCCCACGTGCCACCCTGCCTCCCTCTCAGAGGCCCAGTTCAGCACCCTGTTGGCACAAGCTCAGGGTGGGGAGTGATTAGGGCGGAGGTTACTTCTTGGCTCTTGTACTCAGAGGCTGGGTGTCCTGCGTCAATCCAGCTCTCCAAGCCTCAGTGTTGCCATCTGAGAAATGGGAGTAACACTTGGGACAAAGAGAGTCATGAGGAATTCCATAACTTCATCGTGCCCAGCACGGACGTGCAAAAACGTTAGCACTGAATATCATGATCACTGTCATCACAGCACGCAGATGAAGACCGGAAGGAACCCGAAGACGAAGAAGCCAGTGGCCCGGTGAGGTGGGGTTGGCAAACTTCTGTGAAGGGCCAGGAAGCCAACGATTTTGGCCCCGTTGGTCAGAGGGTCTGTGACAGCTACCCACTCTGCCTCTGCACCGTGAAAGCAGCCGGAAACAACACATCCAGGAACGCACATGGCTGGGTTCCAGCCGAGACTATTTACGAAATCAGGCGGCAATCTCGATGCGTCCCTCAGGCCATCGTGGGCCAGGCCCCTGCTCTGTATGAGCTCCCAGGGGAACTGGGACAAACCCACAAAACGCAAATGCTGCGGGTGACCGTGGAAGCCGGTGTATATTCGGGTTCTGGGCCCAGTCTCGGAAGGACTAGTGAGAGGACTCAGACAGCCGGCCTCTGGTGAGAAAAATGGGCAACTCAGGAAAATATTTGATATTTTTTAGAAAAACAAATGCACGTGCGCACACGGAATCATCCGGTGCCTGGCCTGTTGCCAAGTAAAGATTTAAGGAGAGAGACTCGTGTGTGCCTGGCACTTTGCTGTGCATTTTGCCCCTAACAACCCGGGGAGTAGGGGGAGGCATGCTTATTAGCCCCGTTTGACAGAGGCGGAAGCTGAGGCTCAGAGAGGTGAAGTGTGCAGCCCGAGGTCACACAGATAGGGACAGTCTGAGCCTGAGGTGGAACCCAGCTCTGTCTGATGCCAGAAGCCAAGCTTTTAACCATCACCCCCAAACCGCTACCCTGCCCAACTCATGGATGGGGGCGATGCATGTCCAAGGTCATGCAGCTGCCCGGGGCAGTAACCAGCTCAGCCTCTTGGCTCCCATGTCCCAGCTTGCCCCCAGCGCCTGGCACAGCCCTCCCTCTGGGCTTCCTGTTCGGGAACACACGGGCCCCTGCCTGATAAAGAGTATAAACAGGAAAGGGCCAGGGTGACCTTGCAAGGCCCGGGCTTCCTGCACCCACGCCACACAACACACACACACACACACACACAACCTGTCTCCATTCCTCTGTCTAGAAGCTTCCAGAAGTAGGGGTGGGGGGGTGGGATGAGCACTGTAGTGGGAGCTGTACACACTGGGCTTGGAGTCCCGGTTCTGGTGGTTACTAGCAATGCAGCCTGGGTTGGAGCAGGGGAGGTAAAGAGCGATGCTACCTATCTCCTCTGTGCCTCAGTTTTCTCGTCTGTGGATGCTAATATGAACTGAGAGACAGCGCTCAGAGCTTTGTTACTGTATCCCTGTTATTTCTCCCCTTTAAGGTGGTTCGAAACCTCTGCGCACATCAGAATCACCTGAAATTCTTAAAAGGCAGATTCCTGGGTCCTGCCCCCAAATATTCTGATTTGGAAGTTCCCCGACGGAGCCCAGGGATCTGCATTTACCGAGCGCTGCCCCTCCCCCCTGAGCTATGAAACACTGCGTGGGGCACTGAATTCAGCATTTGAGGGCTATTTACTGGCCAGGCTCGGGGACTGCAGTGGTCCCAGCATGGAGGCCAAGAGCCGGACAGGCCCAGGTGCAATCTGGGCTCACCCACCCACCAGCTGTGTGACCTTGAGCCAGCGACTTCTCCTTTCTGGGCCTTACTTGCCTCCTCTCCAGGATAAGGGTGCAAAGCGCACCCGCCTGGTGGGCTGTCGTGAGGCTGGCACACGGCGTGAGCTTAGTGACATCGTTTCTTAGGAGGGACATAGGTCTGCCAGTGAGGAGTGTCAGGGCAACAGACACAGGACAGACAGACAAGCCACCCAGAGGGGGATGGACCCCAGGACAGGGGGTGTACACATCCGGGTGCTAGAGCTCCCAGGGCCGCACCCAACGTTCAGCCGGACGGACCCCGCACGGGGCAGCGTCCAGCACCATCACTGACTCTCCCACAACCCGGAGGGAGAAAGCACCTCTCTAATCAGGGCACAAATAAGAAATGCAGACTAGGGAAGCGGCTGCCCATGCTCTCAGGGTGGCGCCGGGCAGCGGAAGGACTTGAACGCACGCCCAATCGGGTCTTTGACCTTTCTGCTGCCATGGACCCCGTCAGCCATCTGGTGAAACCTATGGACCCCTTCCCAGAAGAGTGTTTTTAAATGGAATCAATTACGTAGGAGTAAAAGGAAACCATTTATAGTCGAGTCTGGCTAAGAACACACTGATGAAGACGCTGTGATACTGTCACCTATACGCGGCTTGATTAAAGCCATGAATAACCAGATCGAGGGGTGGGCCTCATAACGACTGTCATTTGCGTGTTGTGATGGGTAGAGGTGTCTGCGGCAACAGAAATATGATACGAAGATACATATGGTTTCTATTGGTGACCAAGGCCCAACTGCTGCTGCTACTATGATTGCAATTTGTCACCTACACTGATGCCTGGAGATGCTAATTAGTGTAAATAGAGATGTCATTTTTTTTCCTATCCAGATTCCTGGGCCCCTGGGAATCAAAGACTGTGACTCGGAGAGCCAGGAGCTGCACCCCTGCCTCAGGAGGACCCTGGGCTCCCATTCCTCCCTCTCCCTGCCCATTTCCTTGCTCCACCATCGAACAAGAGCATGGGAAGGGTGTGTACCAGGAAAAGCTCGATGGCATATTCTGGGGTGTGGTTTAGTTGTTTTGATTTTATTTAAAAAATAAAAGGGACTTCCCTGGCGGTCCAGTGGTTAAGACTCTGCGCTTCCACTGCAGGGGGCCCAGGTTCGATCCCTGGTCGGGGAACTAAGATCCTACATGCCGTGTGGCACGGGGAAAAAATAAATAAATAAATTTTAAAAATAAATAAATAAAAATCAGAGACAATAGAACTATTATGAAGGGCATGTGACGTCCACCCATGCTGGCCTCACACGCCAGCATGTGACCTTGGAGAGTAACTCCAGTCAGAAGTGGGTGGAGGACATCAGGGACCGGAGTGGGGGTGACCTTGGCCTCAGACACTGCACACAGGGCCCTGAGGGGAAGCAGAACAAGGCGTCTGCATCTCCGTCGCCAGCAGAGGACAGAGTCCCAGGTATGTGGTCAGTCGGCCCGGGTGTACACCTGCCTCTGCTCCAGGCCCCTAGCGGTGTCCTCTCCTCTCCCTGGGCCTCAGTTTCCTCATCTGTAGAATGGGTCCACCAACTCTCACTAGCAAGGCTGCGGCGAGGATTTAAGTGAGATGGAGGCTTAACTGTGAGAAAGCACAGAGGGCTGAGGCTGATGCTGTAGCTTTTGGATAAATATGGGTTCCACACGAACCTGTGAGACAGAAGTCAGCAATGGGGGGCAAGAGGGTGGGGAAAGGAGGTTGGCGGGGGCCCAGGCTGTAAGTAAGGAGCTTGGGGTTATCCTGGGGGCAGTGGGAAGTGGTGAGTGCTGGTGAGGTTGGGGCTCTGGGGGTGGACCCGGCTTTTTCTAGTGTAGGATGGCTTAGAAGGTGAGGGCTGGAGGCCAGGTGAGAGGTGCTGGGGGATCCAGGGACCACCTCAAAGGAGAGGAGACGGAGGACAGAGGGAAGAAGGTGGCCAAGAGGCCAAATGCTCTGGGCCAGAGGAGGTGACACGGAGACTCCACTCTAGCCTCAGGCCAGGCAGACTCACAGCCTTTCTTGCCATGGGCCTCACTGGCCTCATCTGTCCAATGGGAGCCGGAAGGGAGAAAGTGGCCAGGGAGCGCCTGGCGACTCAACGGACGGAGAGCGAGAGGTTTGCCTGGCAGGGCCGGGATGATGAGGCCTTGACCGCAAAATTTAAGGGGGTGCCCCCAACTCAGTAATCAAGATCAATAACATTTTAATGCAACGTTTAAAAACGAATGCCCAAAAACAACGACGAACAAAACATCACATTTTTAAATAGGATAAATAATGGCACTATGCTAAGCTGTATTAGAGCCTGAGGCAAAAGGGAAACAAATCAGTAATACTGATCCTGTCTTTGTTTAAAATGTGGACATATTGTTCATCATGGATATTTTTTCATCGATTTAGATTTTTTTTCTGCTAACGGCTTTACTGAGCTCTAATTCATATATTGTAAATTCACCTATTTAAAGTGTACAATTCCACGGTTTTTCGTGCATTCAGAGTTGTGCAAATATCACCACGATCAATTTTAGAATATCTTCATCACCCCACAGAGAAGCCCCGCACTCAAGCTACACCCCCTACCCCTCCTCCCCCCAGCGCCTGGCAACCACTAATCTATTGGGTTGGCCAAAAAGTTCGTTCTGGTTTTTCATAACATTTTAGGGAAAAACCCGAACAAACTTTATGGCCAACCCAATACTTTCTGTCTCTATGGATTTGCCTCTTCCGAACATTTCATATAAACGGAATAACATAAAACGGGGTCTTTAGCTTCTTTCCTTTAGCATAATGCTTTCAAGGTTCACCCGTTGGTTTTGATTTTTTTTTAATTTGCAATAAAACAGTATTTATCTTGATTGCTGAGCTTTGGGGCACTCCCTTAAATTCTGTACCCAAGTCAAGTGCCTCATATACCTAATCTCAGCCCTGGGTCTTGGGATCCCTCCAGACTAAACCCGGGTATCTGCAAATCCTAAATTGAGAACACAGTTCTGTTCACACTGTACCCAGGAGCTGGGGAGCTTGGGACCCCCCCCCCCAAACCACCCCCGGCCTTGACAGCAAAGGATGCTGGGAGTCCCTTGAGGAAATCCATGTGGAGTGGTGGAAATGGGTCCCCACAAAGCCCCACTCCTCCTGGAGTGATTCTGTCTCCACCTGCCCTGAGAAATCCTACTGCAACTTCTGCTTTGAGATGAGCATTTATTGAGCTCTGGCTGTATACATCATGTGTCACCTCTCCACACACTGGGCTCAGTGGGCAGCCACTTCATTCCCTTTCCTTGGACAGTCACAGCGCACCCACCTCAAAGACACAGGGCATCTGAGAACACGGGAGGTGAGGCACATGGCAGGGTGGCCCAGTGGTTAAGGGCCTGCATGGAGGGCTCGGGAGGGGCTGGGGCCGCATCTGGCTCTGCCAAGGACAGGCCAGGAGGCCTGGGCCTGGTTAACTTCAACAGCCTCAGTTTCCTCATCTGTAATATGGGGTTGAACTGCCCACCTCAGAGGGTTGCTGTGATGACCACTGAGGCAAGTGCTTAGGGCAGGACCCGGGAGGAGGAGGATTTCAGTAAATGCCAGCTCTTAATTTATCATCATCTCTAACTAGACACCCTAATTAAATATTCCACAGTACAACAATAACAGACCTGTTATTTTTTACGGATACGACCGTAAAAAAAGGAGGATTCATTACCCTATGGGTCATCTGGGATGTGATGTTAGGTGATAAAAAGGTTATCTGATTCCACTCTGGTAGATATTTATGTTGGGAAAATACTCCAGAAAGGTATACCCTAAACTGCTAACTGGAGCTTCATTAATTTCTCCTTTTTTCCCTCTGAATTTTCTAACTATTCTACAGTGGATATTTATCAATGGTGTGATGTAAAATAAAAGAATGGAAAAAAGAAATTGGGTGATTTCTAGGTTTGTTGCACAATATTGAGACCTCAAGCCTCGGAATGTAGAGCTGGCCTTGGAGGAAGCCTGGTGAAAGCCCAGAGAGTCTGGTCAAGGTCACACAGCAAGGTCATGGTGCAGCCAGGCCTGGGCCCAGCTCTCCAGACACCCGACCCAGGCTCCTCCCTGCTGGCATCATGCTGGTTCATTCTCCTAGTAAGATGAGGTAGGCTGGCCTCCTGGTTAAGAGCCTGGCTCTGGAGTCAGGCTGCAGATCCTGGCGGGGCCATGAGCTACGTGACCCTGGGCAAGACGCTTAACTTCTGTGGGCATCAGTTTCCTCCTCTGTACAATTAGAATCAGACTTGCAGCAGTGCCATAGGGCCTTTGTAAGGGTTAAGTAAGATAATGCATGAAAAGCACTTTGTACCATGCCTACCAAACAGTAAGTACTCTAGGCCCTATTATTATTATTATTGTTACTATTATTATTACTACCAGTATTAGTATTTGGAATCTAGCAATGTCATAGAGAAGCTATTGTAGGGCATGGAATGCTAACTCAACAGGAAGGAAAATTTCGACTTGGGTACTAGGGAGCCATGGCAGGTGTTTGAGCAGGAGAGGAGCAGTACGACTCTGCAGCTGCACAGGGCTGGCTGCCAGCGCCCACCTACAGGGACTGTCTCCACCAAGGTCCTCATCACAGGCTCCACATCCTTGGCAGTCCTCCCAGTGCTGCTGGGCCAAACCACAGTGCAACTGCCACAGGCTACAGCCCTGCCACCTCCGGCCTTGACTGCTTCCTGGGTGCCAGTTGGGCTGCTGAACATCAAGTGATCAACAAGCTGGGGGACTTGAAGCAGCCCACACAGCCTCACATGTGATGACCAGGAGGTCCAGATGCCCGGCAGGGAACACAGGGTGGCACAGGAGAAGTGGTCCCTACATCAGAGCCATGAAGACCGATTTCCAGTCAAGCCTAGCTCCTACTTTGCTGTGTGACCTTGGGAAAGTCCCTTCCCATCTCTGAGCTCAAGTTTGCCCATATGGAAAGAAGAGCTTAACTGCTTCATATGCTTAGGGGCTGCCAGAGGGATGCAACACAATAAAACAACAATCGTTTCCTCTGACTGCGCTCCTGCTAGGTGCCAGGTGCTGTGCTGAGCACTTCAGGTGTGTACTCTCACTAAATCCCTGCACTCTAGAAGTGGGTCCCTGGACCATCCCTGTTTTTAAAATTTATTTAATTACTCAAGTCACAGTTATAACCTCCATATTTAAAAATAAGAGAAAAGGCTTAAGTCTCCTTGGAGCAAAATCTCCAGTCTTGTCCTCTTCCCTCATTTCTAAGAGGTAACCACTGTCGATCATCTTAGGGAGGAGCCCCCCACACCTGCTTTCTATGAAGTTACAGCCAAAATCATATCTGAATGGAAATTACATAGGGCCTCTCTCCCACCCTCCCAGACACCCATCCTTTGGTCCTTCCATTCACCCTTCCTCCTTCTAGCCACATACTGTCCTATCACACAGTAGATCTCAACTGGGCCTGATTTTGCCCCTCTGGGGCAAACTGGCGATGTTTGGAGACAGTATGGGCTGTCACAACTAGGGGTCATCTGATGGGTAGAGGTCAGGGATGCTACAATGCCCAGCACCCACCACAAAGAATCATCCAGCCCCAAATGTCGGTAATGCTAGGGCTGAGAGGCCCTGGATCACACGTAACCTGAAACTGGCTCGGTTCACTCCACACCAGATTGGGGAGATCTTCCCATGTCAGCATACTGATTCTGTCATTCAGTAAACACTGCGTGAGCACCTACTGTGTGCCAGGCCCTGTTTAGCATGGGGCCACATCAGTTAATGACACAGGCAAAGTCCTGGCACTCAGAGAGTACTGCCATCCTCTCGGGAGACAAGACACATCAACATGCAGGACCCCAATGGGTCTCCCTCCCTCTTTTTAATTGCTCCAGAGCATCCCCGGCAGGGACGGCTGACCATTTATTTGGCCAAAGCCTTCCTGATGGACATTTAGGCTATTTTCATCTTTGACGCAACACGCCCCATCACAAAGGGACATGCCTCCTTGTGCTGGTGAGTGAGAGGCACCCCACGGCCTTGACAATGCATCAGCAGGGCTCCCTGGAAGCTTGCTAGTCCCACTCCAGAGGTACAGGATCAGAGTCTGCATTTTACCCAGCCCCCAGGCATCCCCACGCACATTACAGCTTGAGAAGCACGGCTCCACTCTAAGTAGCCGCCTAAAAGCAGTTGGCTGGCTTGGGGGCCAGGCATCCTCTACGTTTCAGAAGAAGTGCCTTCCAAAGACCCTCCTGCCAACGGTCTGCAATTCCCCCATCTGCACCAACTCTGTATTGTCAGATGTTACTGTTTTTGCCGAGCTGACGATTCCTCCCATTTTCCAGATGTGGAGACTGAGGCTAGACAACCAAAACCCGGGGCTGATGACTTCTAAGGCCTCTGCCATCTCTGGCTTTTAGGATTTGGCCACATCCTGGGCATGTTCCATGCCAGCTTCCCGCCCAAGCACTCTGGCTCTCAGAAAGCAAAGCTGCTCACCTAGCAAAGGAAGACATCCTGCGGGAGAGCAGCTCTGTAGAGGGAAGGGGAGCTTCTGTAAATACCACCGGGGAGGCTGCCCTGTGCCCATTCATGTCCAGTCATCCAGGACAAAGGACCAGCTGGATCCTGGTGCCCACCTGCCCTTTAATGCACAGGAGGTGACGCCAGGACTCCGGGATAAGGGCAAGGATGGGGGAAGGAAAGGGCTCTGGAGCCAAGGAGCTGGTGCGGACCCCAGCTTTGCTCTCACTAGCTGCACATCAGTTTCCTCTCCTGAAAAATGGGCTCATGCCACTCACTTTGGAGAGCTGCCGTGAGGACTTATGTGCAGATCAGTCAACAAACAGTAGCCGCCATCTGGAGCCCTGCCTTGGGCTGGCACTGCGCTGCTGCACTCAACTTACTACCGCTACACTGCAGTCGGCTGTGCTCAGCGTCGCCATCCTCCCCACTTGACAGATGAGGAAGCTGAGGCTGAGAGAGGTGCCGCACCCTGCCCTTCATCACACACTGAGCTATGGCCATGGGAGCGGTGGCCTTGGGCCTTATAGGGTCAGACTCCTCATCAGAATCCTGCCTCTGTTGTGTCGTGTGACACTGGGCAAGCTGCTTCGCCTCTCTGAGCTTCAGCTTCCAAAGCTGTGAAATGGGAATGTAGTGCAGGGATCGGAGATGGGAAACCCATGCAAACTGGAGAACGTACGAGATGTTCCTCCCCCCGGGCTCCATGCTGTCATCCCCAAGAGACCCAGCCCAGGAAGACCCGTCACCTGTCAGCACCCATAATCTCTCCTGTACTCTCCGTACAACATGGGTGAGGCCAGGCAGAGCCGGTGGCCCGCTGGGAGGGAAAGCCACCTGCTCAGGGTCGCACAACTGGTAAGCAGTGGAGAGCAGGGCCAGGCAGCAAGAGGCGGGGTATCCAACCTGAGTGGGGTGCAGGCAGCAGCCAGGGTAGGGTGCAGGCCAGGCTGGGGCTGGCGGGTGTCTGGAGCGGTGGCCACCAGGAACAGGTGGACCTGTACCGGCCGAGGTCTCTCCTACCGGCTCTTAGCAGTGAGGCCCCTCTGAAGGACTGGTCAGTCCCAGTATGTGCCCGCTTCTCCCCAAACGCTCCTCCTCCCTGGGGGCCCAGCCTGGCCACCTGTTCATGGATTGGCAGTGGACACGACCTGTCTGGGACATCACAGCTTCTCTCTGCGGCCAGAGCTCAGGCCTTCCAGGCTATTCGGTCTCCCTATGGCTGGTCTTGACCTGTCCTCTGGAATCTTCTCTCGCCACTGTGGCCAGAGGGTGTAGCTGCCACAGAAACCTGACCACGTCACCCCCTGTCTAAACCCTTCCACGAGCCCTCAGCCTCGGCACAACGCTCCAGCTCCTCCCCACGGTTTATAACAGCAACATCCAGTAGAAGTTCAAGGTCAGCCACATGTGAAAGTCAATTTTCCAGCAGCCACATTAAAAAGGTAAGAAGAAAAAGGTGAACTTAAACTTCATAATAGGTTTTATTTCACCCAGTATATCCAAAAATATTATTAATCAATATAAAAATGATTAATGAGACAATTTACTTGCTTTCTTAGTACTAATTCTTTGGAATTGGGGCTGTATCTTCTATCATCAATGCATCTCAATTTGGATGATCAACTGTCAGTAGAAATACCCAATCTGTAGCTAAGTTCATAAAATTCACAGATGGAAAAGTACATCCACATCCCCGAATAGTTCTACACATATTTAAAAGTTTTCCAAGAATGGAATGGAGTATCTGTTTTGAAATCTAAATTTAAATTATATTAATAGAAAATTCAGTGCCTCAGCTGCATTAGCCACATTTCGAGGGCTCAACAGCCACAAGTGGCTTGTGGCTCCCGAAGCAGACACACAGGTTCAGTCCTTAACTGCCTGGTCCCCACAGCCCTCTCACACCTCCTTTCCAGGCCTGGCCTAGACACGAGTGGAATCTCCAAGCATGCCCTGAGCTCCCATCACCGTGATTCATCCGTGTCCTTCCTCAGCATCCCCCATCTCCTGCCAATTCCACTTCCTTCATCCGTGTCCTTCCTCAGCATCCCCCACTTCAAGCCCTCTCTGACATCCAAGATCACATTCCTGGTCCCTCTGTTCATCCCCCTTATAATAATTTCACATGGCATTGGCATGGTCCATCTAGAGGTTCCCCAACCTCAGCGCTATCGACATTTGGGCCAGATATTTCTTGTTATGCGGCTGTCCTGTGCACTGTTCAGCAGCATCCCTGGCCTCTACTTACCAGATGCCAGTAGCGTCCCCTCCCCAACTGGTGACGGCCAAAACTATCTCCAAGTGTCCCCTGGGGACACAATCATTCCTGACTGGAAACCAGTGCCTGGTACACAGAAGGCACCCAAGCGTGCACCTAAACAGAAGAGGCTTACCCAAGTATACTCTACTATGAAGCTCGCCTACTCTGGGAAGCCTTCCATGATGCCCTAGCCCGGTTCGTGTTCTTCTGGGCTCCCACAGCCCACTGCACTCACCCCGGTGCAACCTCCTCCAAGGGCAGGAACTGGGTCTTGTTCACTGCCATATTTTCAATCCCTAGCTCGGCGACTGGTATAGAGTAGATGCTTAATAGATATTTATAGAACTGACCCAAGAAACAGGGATGACTTATGCTGAAAAGCCCCACGGGGCTAGTTTTGCCTGTTTTAGTTCAGGGCTTTCATCCCTGCAAAGATGCTAATAACAGTGCCAGCTCCGTTTACACACCAAGCACTAGGCTAAACACTCTAGCCTAGCAGAGTGTTGAGAGAGGGAAACTGAGGCTCAGACAGGTGAGGGCTTGACCTGTGTTCAAATCAATGACTTGGAGGCTCAAAACTCCTGGTTCTACCCCTTACTGATCAAAAGAAGTTACACGTGGAAGAAGATATTTGCAATATATATGGCAAACAAGATATCTGTATCCAGAATATATAAAGAACTCTGGGAAAGCAATAAGAACAGGAGAGGCAACCCATTAGGAAAAGGGGCAAATTTTAAGAGACATGTCATCCAAGACGTTATCTATATAGTTAATAAGCATGTGAAAAGGCGCTCAATCTCATTATCCAGCAGGGAAATAAATGCAAAATAAAAGTACAACGTGGGGCCACTATACCTCTGAATGGTTTAAAAAAAGAAAAAAAAAGAGGATAATACCAAGCGTTAGCAAGGATGTGATTCGATCAGAACTTTCATGTTCCACGGGTGGGAGAGTAACCTGGCACAATCTCTTTGGAAAAACTCTTTGGCATAAGACACAAAAGCTGACCTTGCACCTACCCTATGACCAGCAATTCCACCGTTAAGTGTATATCATCAGAAATGCATCTAACTGTTCACCGCAGAGCACATGTCATGTTCCTGGCAACATTATTTGCAACCGCCCTCAACTGGAAACTACTCAAATGCTCATTAACAAGAAGATGGATAAATAAGCAAATACAAATAAGTCCATCCATACTGAACAGCCAGGAGAGAAAACGAGCCAGAACTTCACAAAATATGGGTAAATTGCTCAGATAGTATGCTGAGATATTAGCCCCAAAAGCCAGTACAAAAGAGAACATAAGTTTTTATGTATGTAAAGCATTTTTATGTATGTAAAGCACTTTGTATGTAAATAAAGTACAAAGACAGGTGAAATTAATCTCTAGTAGGAGACTTTGGGATGGTGGTCACCCTTTGTGGAGCCTGGAGGGGGCATAGGTGTCTTGGGGGGCGGGTGCTGGGCATGTGTTTTTCTTGATCTGGGTACTGTCACAGGGGCATGTTTATCTTTTGAAAATTCATCGAGCGGTCCTCTTATGATGTGTGCACCTTTCTGTATGTCTGCTTGACTTCAATAAAAATAGTCTTAAAGAATCACACTTCGGGGCTTCCCTGGTGGCGCAGTGGTTGAGAGTCTGCCTGCCAATGCAGGGGACACGGGTTCGAGCCCTGGTCTGGGAAGATCCCACATGCCGCGGAGCGACTAAGCCCGTGAGCCACAATTGCTGAGCCTGCACGTCTGGAGCCTGTGCTCCGCAACAAGAGAGGCCACGATAGTGAGAGGCCCGCGCACCGCGATGAAGAGTGGCCCCCACTTGCCGCAACTAGAGAAAGCCCTCACACAGAAACGAAGACCCAACACAGCCATAAATAAATAAATAAATAAATAAAATTAAAAAAAAAAAAAGAATCACACTTCGCCAAATGCAGCTGGGCACCCTCCCACCCACACACCTTTGCTGTCCGTTCCAGAGGAACACACAGGACTCCGTTCATTCATTCAAGGACCTCTGGCTGCCAGGCACTCTCCCAGGGCCCGGCTTGGTGCCAGGTGCCAGGGACAGAAAAGTGGATTGAGCCTCGGCCCCCGATTTCGCCACTCACATCCCAGTGCCTGGCACACGTACCCCCCCAAACCCACATGCAAAAAAAATGAGCCACCAGGCTGGGGTGGCTTCTGATCAGGGGCCAAGGAGGTGATGTCTGCTTGTTTTGCTCTCTCTCTCCCGCTTGGTGTGCGAAAGTTTTCCGCTTTTTCCTTATGCTGGACCAATCCCGGCCATGCTGGCACAGGTAGAAAAGGTTTCGTACTCTGCTACTTGTCTGCCACCGTCTTCCCTCCCTCCTGCCAGGCTTTCCTCTGCTCCCCACAGGCTGATGACTCCTGTGTTGTCATCTCCAGCCCAAATCTCTCTCCTCGACACCAGACTTGGCCATCAACTGTCTCCGCGTCACCTCCACTTGGCGTTGAGCTGGGACCTCAAACTTAACGTATCCAAAGCTAATCTCCTCGTTTCTCCCCCTAACTCACTCCACTCCAGTTGTGCGCAGCTCATTATGCCCGCGCCAAAAGCCTCAGAGGCAGCAAGAAGCCCTGACCCCTCTCTGTCTCTTCCACCCCAACCCAACCTTGCAGCCAATCCTGTCAACTGCACCTTCAAAACAGAGCCAGGCAATGATTTCTTGGATCTGACACCAAAGGCATAGGTAATAAAAGAAACGAAATAAACAAACTGGACTTCATGAAAATGAAAACATTCTGTGCTTCAAAAGACACTACCCACAGAGTAATAAGGCAAACCACAGAATGGGAAAATAATATTTGCAAATCATAGAACTGATAAGGGATTCATATCCAGAATCTGTAGAGAACTCCTAAAACTCAACAACCAAAACCAAGCAACCCGATTCAAAAATTGCTAAAGGACTTGAAAGAGCATTTCTCCAAAGAAGATACACAAATGGCCAACAAGCACATGGAAAGATGCTCAGCATCACTAATCATCAGGGAAATGCAAATCAAAACTACAGTGAGATGCCGCCTCACACGGATTAGGATGGCTAGTGTTAAAAACAAACAAAACCCAGAAAAACAGAAAATAACAAGTATTGGTCAGGATGTTGAAAAACTGGAACCCTTGTGCACTGTTGGTGGGGATGTAAAATGGTACAGCCGCTGTGAAAAACAGTATGGAGGGTCCGCAAAAAATTAAAAATATAATTACCATATGATCCAGCAATTCCAGGTCTGGGTATCTACCCAAAAGAATTGAAAGGAGGGTCTCAAAGAGGTATTTTTACTCACAGCATTACTCACGATAGCTAAAATGTGGAAGCAACCCAAGTGTCCATCGATAGATGAATATATCAACAAAATGTGGTAGTTTATACAACGGAATATTATTCAGCATTAAAAAGGAAGGCAATCCTGATACGTGTTACAACATGGATGAGCCTTGAGGACATGATGCTCAATGAAATGAGCCAGTCACAGAAAGACAAATACTGGATGATTCCACTTATATGAGGTCCCTAGAGCAGCCAAGTTCATAGAGACAGAAAGTAGAATGGTGGCTGCCAGGGGCTGGGGGACGGAGGATGCGGAGCCAGTGTTTGATGAGTACAGAGCTTCAGTTTACAAGACAGATGAAAGAGTTACTGGGGTGATGGATGCTGGTGATGGTTGAACAGCAATGTGAAGACATTTAATACCACTGAACTGCACACTTAAAGATGGTTAAGATGATAAATTTTATGTTGTGCGTATTCTAACACAATAAAAAAAGAGAAAAAAACCCCCACCAAACCAGAGCCAGAAGCCACTTGCTCCACATCACTCACACTTGCTGGGCGTTTGTATTTTGTGTATCCACGTCTCATCACCCTGGACCAAGGTACCCAGGTCTCTTGCCTGCCTAATTGCTAACTGGCCTCGCTGATTCTGCCTTAGTCTCCTCCGTCCATTGTCAGCGAGCAGCCAGAGTGACTGGATGAAGATGGAAGTCAGGTCTCGGCCCTCCTCTGCTCTGAATCTTCCCGTGGCTCCCACTTCACTCGGGAGAAGCCAGTCCCCACACAGCCCACAGGCTCTAGAGGCTCAACCCTGCCCACTGCCTTCTGTCCTCATTCCGCACCTGCCCTGCCTCGCTCTCCTCCAGCCACACGGCCCCTTTGCTGGTCCGTACACGTATGCGCATGCGCGCGCGCGTGCGCGCGCACACACACACACACACACACACACACACACACACACACACACACACACACACACACACACACACACACACACACACACACACACACACACACACACACACACACACACACACACACACACACACACACACACACACACACACACACACTGCCTGGACGCCCTTTCCCCAGACATCCACTTGGCCTTCCTGTCCTCGTTCACGCCCCCTCCCCAGCACCCATTTCACACTGCACCCTGCCCCCACCAACACAGCACCCCAGACCCCCCTAACCTGCACCATTTGTCTTTTCTCCCCAGCACTTCCCAGTAGCTAACACGGCCCGTAACTGACTTCCCGTACTTACTGTCTGGGGTCCTTGAGTGCTTTGCTCGCCAGAGTGGAGCATAGTGCATACTTAGCACTAAATGCTTACTGAACAGAATTCTCGCCCTGGGCCCCTCTCCGGGCCCCTCTCTGCACAGCAACCATGAAATACCCGACTTCCCAGGGCGACCTCAACTCACCACGTTATCTCCTGACCTTGGTTCCCTTCCAGGCTTCCCTGTCGTACAAGCCAGAGAATCCAGATCCCTGTGAACCCCCTCCCCTCCATGAGCCTGATCCAGCTCACCACTCAGCCCTGTCCAGCACCCCAAACCGCCATCACCTCCGACCTGGCCCCCTGCTCTTGCCCCTCTCTGCACAGCGGGCCTGTCGCTTTCTGCTTGTACGACACTGCTGAGACTCTCCAAGGCTCACCACTACCTTCAGGAGGTAATTCTTCACATGGCTTATGGGGGGCCTTGCAATCTGACCCCGAGCTCTGGCCAAACAGAACTACTATCAGCCTGGAGGGTGCCACGCACCCCTGATTTTCCTATCCACATTCTCAGGCTACCTTAGACTCCAGGTGCGGACACCTGACCCAGGCCTGGATAATGATAGCATTCTGCTCCCAGGTCACAGTACTGGTTCAGGGATGGATACATGACTCAATCTAGGTCAATGGCACTTGGCTAGAGACTCTTGCAAGATCCTCTGGGGAGGCGAAACAAGTAGGGTACGGGGCCATTTCTAGTCACCACTTCAGAGCCTTCCTGAGACTGAAGCCAACCCAAGAATGTGGAGCTGAGAGATAGAGACATGAATCTCTGATATTAGTTGGGCTCCTGGATCCAGCCATGCCTGAAGCCATCACTACCCCTCAACTTTTTACATGAGCCTATAAATTTACTTTTTTGCTTAATTCCATGGAACTGGGTTTCTGTCTCTGTTACTCAAGAGCCCCAACTAACTGGTACCTACATACCCTCTCCTCATCCTTACCTTGGCCTGTTTGTTATTGCCTTTGCTTAAGCATCACCTTTTCCAGGAAACCTTCCCTGAACACCCAGCCTGTAGTAAGCACTCCACTATGTCTCCCGGTCCCTTGTCTACCCCTTACCATTCTCTATGATAACTGCTGTTTGCACCTCCTTGAATGTCGGGAGCTCACGGGCTGAGGGGTCTTGCAGTCTTAAAAAAAATTTTTTTTCTCTTCCCAACCTTAACACAGAGCTTGGCCCACCCAAAGGCATTCATATTTTATTTTTTGAGCTCACTTTGCAGGTTACTAAGTTTCCCCAGGTATCAGGGAGCTGTGGAAAAAAATGGGTTTTGCAGAAAGATGGAGGTGAGTTTGAATTCTTCACCTGTCAGCTTTGTGACCTTAGGTGAGTCACTTAACCTCTCTGAGCCTCATTTTCTTACCTGTGAAAGAGGAGAGCAGCTAAATACACATAAAGGCTTTCATACCATATTGGAGCAGATTAAATACTCCATTAAGGGCAGTGCCTGCTTCCATTTTCTCCCCCAGGACATAAACCCTGCCTTTCCCTTTCATTGCTGCTCCACCACTGGTGTGGGCATCTGTCAACCTGCCTGCTGAGAATGCATTCTCGTCTTCTGGGATCTGTCCTTGTGACTGGGGTAGGGCTGACCCCATGCCCAAGACCAGCAGCTGAGGTCTGGTCAGTAAGAGGGTACAGATGCTCATGGATGGGTAAGAGACTCCAGGTGGATGAATAGGAATCAATCCCAGGATTTGCAAGAATTATTAGAGAAATAGTTCTCTTATAGCTGAGATAGCTAAATTAGCAGGATGTATGCCTGGAGATGTTACTGGGGAGAGCATGCCTGAGAAAGAAGCCGTCACAGAAGAAAGCCCATCTGAGAGACAGAGAGCAAAAGAGAGAGCGCTCTGAGACAGTGGAGCACCTGGATACAGCTGTACCTGAAGGCAGTCTACCTTTGGACTTAACCATTTACCTAACTCAATAAATTCCCTTATTTTCCACCTTAACTATTTTAAATTCGGATTTTACCACTCAAAGCCAACTGATTCAGACACATAATAGACTCTTTTTGACCTTTGCACACTTACCTCTCAAGTGGTCTTCTCCCAGGCCCCAGCATGACTTTTTAAAAAATTTGTTTTGACAATCTAAGCAACACTGATTTCCAAAGTCTTATTTGAAGACTCACAGTGATGGCTGGAGCCAGCTAACCACTCTCACTTCTGCCCCAAGGGTGTGGATCTGAGTTTTCCTCAAGCGAAACTAACCGGAGAATATCCTTACCAGAGGCCAGAAGGTTGTTCTGATACTTTATGCTTAGAAAGTCTTTGATTAACTTCCCCCTTCCCCTGCCCCTTAATTGTAGTTTATGGCTTTTCTGATTGCACTTCTTTGGTGTAGAGGTTTTGCAGTGGCGGACAGCCAAAAAGGTAGAAAGGCTTGACCAAGAACAAAGCAAGCAGGTAATAAATACTTGCTGATGTAATGTTCCCAGATAAGACAGGTCTTTCGTCCAGGTGATCTTTAGGACATCTGAGCGGGGGACAGGGGTGGGATTTAGGTGGGGGTCTTAAGAGCACAATTTGCAAGCAGCACATCCCTGGGAATCTAGTTTCCTGGGACATCAACCTGCCCTGCTGCTTCCCTCTTGGACAAACACAGCCCAGGACTGGGAGACCCTCCTCCCTCTCACGTGCTCCTGAAGCAGGTGGAAGAGAAAGAATTTCAAAGAGCTTCACGAGCTGCTCAGAACAAGAACACTTAAAAAATCAAAGGGAGGAACCCATGAGGAGAACCGTCTCCTCACAGTTCACTGACTTCTGGAAGCCAGATTCAGAGTGAGTGAATGGCCTTTCTTTAAAGGAAAATGGTTTGGGGCTCTGAGAGGGCCTGGGACCTTGTTGGAGAGTATCTGAATCTGCAGACTTGCCCAGACATCAGTAGGAACAGAGCCAGGGAGCAAGATGCTGTGGAGAGAGTCCCAGAACTTCTCTGAGCCTCAGTTTCCTCATCTATAAAATGGGTGAACAACACAATCCTGATCACTGTGAATTACTGAGCAAGTCTATGCATCAGGCACCACATAACCTTATCTATAATCGTGCCAGGAACTCAAGAGATGGTCACTAATATGATCCCCATTTTACAGGTGAGGAAACTGAGGCCCAGAGAGGGGAAGGGGCTGGCCCAAGGTTTCACAGCTTGTGCACGAGCCAACTCAAGTGCGTCTGACCCCAAATCCCCATCTTTCCACCAAGTAAGGGCTCCTCTCGATGCCTGCCTCATGGGTCATTGTGAGGTGTCAATGACATCACACACAAAAAGATAAAGATGCAGCTGTTTGCTCAGAAACTGGCAAGACATAGGGATTTAGGTATTTGAGAAATGAATGGATGGAGACACAGAGAAATCTCTTGAGTCCTCATTACTCGCTTCGTCTGGGCTCCTGATGTCCTTAGTCCTAAGTGGAGAAGGTCCCAGACAGCGGAGCTGGGAGACAGTGACAGTAAGCAATCACATCCTTTCAGTAAAGGTGCACACACCTGGGTGTCCTCACCCTCCACAGTGTGGGCTTTCCGCCATGGGTCTGGCTGTGCCCACCACTTCCTGCCACACCCCCGGCCCCACGGGGAACTTGCCACCCACCAGCCGACCTCATCAGAAGCGGGCCAGGGAAGAGCCATCCCTTCTCACCCATCCGTGTGGGGCTTTACCCCACACTGGTTTTTCTGGACCATAAGGTGAGAAGATGATGTGCTGTGGACCTCCCCGCGCCACGCAGCCCAGGACCGCCCAGGGTCTCCAGCAGGAAGACATGCTAAACGACCTCTGGGGTCCAAGGCGAGAGTCCAGCCTTCCCCACCTGCCCCGGCCCCACCAGTTTCACCTCCCACCACTCACCTATGGAGCCCGCAGGCCCCCCGAAGAAGGGCCAGGTTCAAATCCCATCCCTCCACTTCCCCAGATAAGAGGCCCAATTCCCCTCATCTGAAAATGGGGATAAAAATGCACCTCCCTGGAGGGTGAGATGACTTTTGTCCCTAGGAGGCCCTTAGCGGAATACCTGGCACACACTGGGGCATCGGTAAACACTGGCTACGAATATCATGATTGTGACACCAAATGCCTTCTTGTCCCTATACTGTCACTGACACTATACCTTCTTCCTATGACACCTCCCTTCCCTTCTCATCCCCTCTCTCTAATAATTACGGTAATAACAATAGTAATAATCACAATTACCAATTGCTGAGGGCCTCTTATTTGCCAGACTGTGCCCAGAGTTCTTCACACGGACCACCTCCTTCCCAGCACATCCTCCTGGAACAATGCCACTGTGATTCCTGTACTTCTCCTGTGATGGTTAACTGTATGTGTCAACCTGTTAACTGTATGGGCAACCTAAGGGATGCCCACATAGCTGGTCAAACATTCTGGGTGTGTCTGTGAGGGTGCTTCTGGAAAGGATTAATGTCTGAATTGTTGGACAGAGTAAAGATCGCCCCCAGCAATGTGGGTGGGAATCGTCCAATCCATTGAGAACAAAAGCATGGAGGAAGGAATCTGCTCTCTTCCTGCTGGAGACGCACACTTAACATCCATCTCCTGCCCTCACACACAGATGCTCCTGGTTCTCAGGCCTTCAGACTCAGACTGAATTACACCAGCAGCGTTCCTCGGTCTCCAGCCTGCAGATGGCAGATCATGGGATTTCTCAGCCCCCATAACTGGGTGAGCTAATTCCTGCAATAAATCTCTTAAAATACATCTGTCTCTCTATATATGTCCCATTGGTTCTGTTTCTCTGGCGAACCCTAATACGTCTCCCTGTGCGTCCGTCTTTCCCCCTAAAACGTCAGCGCCCCAAGGACAGGGATGGTGTGTCTCGCTCACTGCTGGATCCCCAGTGCCTAGCACGGAGTCTGGCATACAGAAGGTGCTCAATATTCGCTGCGTAAATGAGACCCCATTGAATCCTCACAAAAACCTACTGACATCAATGATGGTAGATAGTGTCACTTTAAACTGAAGATGTGAAGCGTACAAATAACTAAGAAAATTACCCAAGGCGGCACAGCACTAAATGGTAAAACTCAGATTTGAACTGGGGCTTTCAGACGCCAAGCTCATGCTCTTACGAATTAGGGAAATCCCACATCCCAAACAGGCCTCCACCTCGCAACCCGCAACCCGCAACCCGGGAGGCTGCCGATGGGGCCGGCCTTCTTGAAACACATCAAGGCTGTACTTTGGGGGTAACGTTTCCAAGGGGACCTTCCTTGTGCCATCAAAGCCTGGAGAAGTTGGATCTGAAGGAACTTGTGGGTCACCACGGGAGACTGATGCCCAAGTAACTGGATGATGGGCTGAATGAAGTGAGAGCTGGATTAGGGAAGTCAGTCATGTGATCAGGGAAGTCAGAAGGCTGTGGATTCTGGCTGGGGTAGGGCGGGGGCGTGGTGAGGCCCAAGCAGGAATCTGTGCTGAGTCTAAAAGGATGGGCAGAGGGGAGGGGAAGCACCCCAGGGGGAGGGCAGAGCTTGATCAGAGAGTCCTGGAGGTGTGAATGTGCGCTGGAAATTAGGAGACCAGCAAAGGATTCCTTGTAAGCAGAACAGTCTGGGGGTGGGGGTGGGGGAGAAGGGAAATTATAATGGTAATAAAAATAACAACAACAGTAATGGTAATAACAGCAAACACAGATATAGCGCTTACTCCGTGCCCGGGCACTGTTCTAGGCAGTATACATGTATTAGCTCATTTAATTCTCACAGCTAATCTACGAGACCAGTGCTGTTATTATCCCATTTTACAGACGAGGAAGCCGAGGCACAGAGAGGTAAAGTCCTCGCCTGAGAGCTCAAGGCAGGGAGATAGTGGAGCAGGGTCTTAAGCCTACACTGCCTGGTTTTAGAGCATGCACTACTATGGTGGTTCTCAAACTGGGTTCCCAGACAGCTGCATCCTGTAGCACCTGAGAACCGGTAAGAAATGCAAATTCTCGGGCCCCTTGCAGACCTGCTGGATGGGGGATTCTGGGTATGGGGTGCAGCAAGCTGTGTAGAACAAGCCCTCCAGGGGGAGCTGCTGCTTGTTCAAAGGCACTGCACTACCAGGAACCCTCTCACAAGGGGTGGGGAGGCGAGAGGCAGGCGGGGGCCGATCTCGGGGCCTGGAGTTGGGGGAGGAGGAGTACCCCTCCATCCTCTGCAGGCAATAGGGAGTTATGTCTTCTCCTTCTGGGTTTCCCCAGCGAACCCACAATAGGCCTGTGACTACAACAGCATCCTCCGTGTGACCCAGACCAGGCAACATATAACCAGAGGACTGAGGTTCCCAAGGCCAGGGCAGCCACAGCCCCTGCTGAGAACAAGCACGCTGTCCACCCGCTGTGAGGTCAGCGGCCTCCGACCCCAGAGACCTGACCCCGTCTGCAATCCTCAGGACTGTGCATCATCACCTGGAGGGTATGTAGAGACCGACAGGACGTCCAGGGAGGAAAAGCTTACCCAGGGTCCCCCAGCAGGAGGGCAAGGTGGCCTCAAACCCGAGTCTCCCGCCTCCTAAGAGGTGGTTGTCACAGGACACCTACGGAGGGCCACTAGAGCACCCACCTGCTCTCCCTGTCTTGCTGGGGGTCGGGGACCCAGACTCTGCTCTGTGCTCCAAACCTGTTTGCACGATCCTCAGCAAATCACCTCCACTCTCTAGACATCAGTTTCCGCACTGGCGAAAGGAAGGGGCTGGACTCTATGCTCCTTGGCTATGCTCCCCCAAACTCTCAGCCCTTAAATATGCACTGCTGGCCTACTGTGTGCTCAAGGGGGAGCCAAGGACACACTGCGTGGTGCCTGCCCGTGGAGCTCACAGCCTCTCGGTGGCCCAAGGAAGGGTGACGGCGACATCCCGTGGGCCTCGCACCTACTCCTGGGAGCCAGGATCCTCGATCAAACCCAAAGCGGCGTTCAGCCCTCTTGCTGTCAACCCAGGCTTCCTCTCCGCACCCCTGGGCCCCACGGCCCTGGGGCCAGCTGGGCCGGGCGAGGGGCCCGGGGCCAGGGCTGGATTCCAAACCCTGGACTACGGCATGGCCTCTGCAGACCTCCTAATCTCCCTCTCTTCACCGGGGAAGTGGCCCACACCAAGTCTCCCACACCTCCACTGGGGATGCTTAGCCGGGTCCCCGGGCTCTGCAAGGGCTCTGGTGATTCTGAGGCAGGATGTCACTCACAGCCAAGGGAAGTGGGATGGAGATGAAGAAAGGGAAAGCAAGGAAGAGAGGTCTTAGGGTGTGTGCGTGGAGGGAGGAGAAGGGGAAGTAGTGCAGGTGGGGGAGGGAGACGACAGACAGACAGACAGGGATAGAGATGGGGGAACCAGGGATGTGGAGAGACAGAGGTGGGAGAGAGACATGGGGAGAGAGAAACAAGGAGAGACAGAGATGAAGGGAGACAGAGACAGGGGAGACAGAGTCAGGGGAGAGACATACACAAGAGGGAGACAGGGATGGGAAAGAGAGACAGACAGGGAGCAACAAAACTAGAGACCAAGACAGACACAGGGCGTGGGGGAGGAGGAGCAAGACGGGGAGAGGAAGTAGCCTGGAACAGGAACCTCAGCTGCCCAGCGAGAACCAGGACCCACGCCTGCACCACCATGGCTAACGGAGTCCTTCCCCACCCCCACCCCAGGTCAGGGCCCCTGGGGCTTCAGAGAAAGAGCAGAATATTAAGAGGAAGGCTGCTGCTGGTCTGGCCCCCTCCTGCCACGGGGCTCCCCAAATTCCCACCTGCTGAAGACCACCTTCATGACGCTGGCTACAGCCAGAACCCTCTTTACTCTCACCTACTTAATATTTTTGTTAAATGGATTCAATATCGTTAAAACATTTTCAAAGGAAACTCTAACCCCCCAGCTTAAATTAAAAACACACCCTAATTAAAAAGTAACTGCAAAAACACACGCAAAGGAAGCGATCCTTCTGCCTCCTAGCTGGAGACTGCCGCCTGCCCAAGGACCCCAGGGGGGCCCAGTGGGGGTCTGCTCTTTGTTAATCCACAGGACTCTGGAGAGAAACACTGAGGTAGCACCTAGTGAAGACTCTGTCCAGGAAGTCATCAGAGGGTAGAAGGGGACTTGGAGAGGAAAACTCTTTCATTCTCCAGGGTAAAATCCAGGTTCTCTGACCTGGCCAATTTTAACACCCTCCCACCCCCAACAAACACACGCAAACATACTAAAATCTCAGTGCCATGAACTCTAACCTACAAAGCCCCCAGTTTTGTGGATGTGGTTCCCTTCCCCTAGAAAACCTTTCCTGCCTTCTTCTACCCAGCTAACTCCTATTGGTATAATTTATACCCCCTCCTCCAGGAAGCCTTCCCTGACTGCCTCCCATCCCTGTGTCAATGTCCCTCAAAGCGCTTAGCAGCCTGTATGGCCTCCTCCACCGGAAGGCAAAGGGCTGGGCATCCCCCACATCTTCTCAGGACTCAGCAAGGCCCCCAACTCCCAGCATGGGCTGCGAGGATATTTGTTGACTCAACGGAAGAACAGACAAATAAAGAAATGAAGGTACCTGAGCACCCTTAGACGGGTTGAAATCAAAACAAAAGCTTCTCTGTGCTCCGTGAAAAATGTCCAGGCAGAAGCTCTCATGTAAAAAGAATGAGCTAACCTGGTTCCAACCGGCCTCACCCAGCTCCTGGCCACCCCGTCTCTGCGCCAGCGACCCAATCCCTATGAGCCTCAGTTTTCTCACCTATAAAATGGATACAGCAGTGAACTAACTACCCGTAAAGAGCTAAGTACCCAGGAGGCCCTCAAATGTTAACTGCAATCATTCTTTTTATTACCACCTTACACTCACCAAATCACAAAATATTATTACTTGAAGGAACCCAAGAGATGAGTAGATTGAGATGGCCAGACTTTCTGTAAAGGGCCCAATAATTGTTGTATTTTCAGTCCTGTGGACCACAGGGTCTCTGTTGGAACTACTCTACTCTGCCGTTGTAGCACGGAAGCAGCCAGACAAAATGTAAGTAAAAGCGTGGCTGTGTTCCAATAAAACTTTACTTACAAAAACAAGCAAATGGGCCGGATTTGGCCCAGGGGCTGTAGTTTCCTGACCTCTGACACAGGCTGTCACTGCTCCAAGTGTGGTCTTTAGGCAAGCAGCACTGGAGTCTGCTAGGAGCTGGCTAGAAAGGCAGTCACAGGCCCTGTCCCCACCCCACTCAATCAGAATCTACACTTTGGCAAGAGCTCTAGGGGATTCGTGAAAGTGTTTGAGAGGTGTGGTCCCCAATTTCCCAGCTCGGCACCTCGGGTCAGAGATGTGATTTACCCTTTTTCTTGTTTGCTGCCTCCACCAGAAGGTGCACTCTGGAAAAAGTGGGACCTGGTGGCTTCCTGAATCCTGCACTCAGCCTCTAGCTGAGAACCTGTAGCATGTCCCTATTCAGCAAGTTACTGAGTGCCCAGTATGACCCAAGCCCAGGGCCAGGTGCAGGGGACACGCCAATGACTGCAGACATCACTCCGTGGCTCTCCGTGCAGTGATGGGATGGATGGATGACTCCCTCGGGCAGCCACTGGAGTTGGGCAGATCTGGGTTCGAATCCCGGTGCTGTCACTCAGGCCTGTGTGACCTTGGGAAAGTGACTCGAGTCTCAGTTTCCAGGAAATGGAGTTGTCAATAACAAAAATGTCTCCCTGGTACCCTGTGAGGACAGGGAGAGGGAGTGGGATGGTGTCCCAGCAGCTGTGCAGGCGGTGTGGATGTGCTGGTACACAGACACACACCCGCCAGTGCTCACGGCGGAGGGGCCTCGGCTGGCCCCGAATACCTCTGTGGGTTAACCAGGGACCTGGACCAGGTAAGGCGGGACCCTGGGGCCCAGAGACAGGGGCTCCTCACCCGGGGAGTGTGGGATGGGGACAAGGGTGTGTTAAAAGCCTTGAGGGTTTACAGTGGCAGAAGAGGTATCAGAGGCCTCAGACAGCCTCCAATGACCTAGAAAAGCAGAGCTGGAAAGACTCTTGGAGAACATCGAAACCAGTGGTTTAAAAGATATATCAATTTTTTTTAAACTTTCTTTTTTTAAATAATTAATTGATATATATTTTGGCTGTGTTGGGTCTTTGTTGCTGCGTGTGGGCTTTCACTAGTTGCGGCAAGTGGCGGCTACCCTTCACTGCGGTGTGTGCGCTTCTCATTGCGGTAGCTTCTCTTGTTGCGGAGCACGGGCTCTAGGGCGCTCGGGCTTCAGTAGCTGTAGTGAGTGGGCTTCAGTAGTTGTGGCTCTCAGGCTCTAGAGCGCAGGCTCAGTAGTTGTGGCACACGGGCTTAGTTGCTCTGCGGCATGTGGGATCTTCCCGGACCAGGGCTCGAACCCGTGTCCCCTGCATTGGCAGGCGGATTCTTAACCACTGCACCACCAGGGAAGCCCTATATTATTTTTTAAAGCAACGGATCTGCTTGTTCAAGTGACACCCAGGCAGGTCCCTGGTGTCCTCAGAGCCCTGAAGGCGTGCACTGGGCCAGGGGGCTCTCGGGGCCAGGGGACCGTGGGGAGCGACCAGGACAGCCCAGGCCATCGATGGGGCAGCTTCAGGCCACTCTAGTTTGGCTCAAGCTCTTGAGTTTCCATAAGAAGTGAGACACTGGAATTATTCTCTAAAAATATTTGAATGTTTTCTCGTTTTAAAATACAGCACTAGATTGGGATTGACACATATACACTATTGATACTATGTATAAAATAGACAACTGATGGGAACATACTGTATAGCACAGGGAACTCTATTTAATGCACTGGTAGTGTCCTAAATGGAGGGGATATATGTATATGTATGGCTGATTCATTCTGCTGTGCAGCAAAAGCTAACACAACATTGTAAAGCAACTACACTCCAATAAAAATTAATTAAAATAAAATAAAATACAGCACTGTGGGAGCTACACAAAAACCAACCTGCAGGGTGAAGCCATTGACTGGCAGCTTGTTACAGCACTACCTGCCCATTTCACAGGTGGGGAAACTGAGTCTCAGAGAGGGGAAGCACCTTGCCCAATGTCACACAGCAATGTGGAGGCAGAGCTGGGACTCAGTTGCCTCCAAGCTCTTGTCCAGCCCCCAACTGCTCATGAGAGTGAGGAGAGTGGGGGGACATTGGGGAGGGGGGTAGGAATCTAGTCTTCACAAGCCAAGAGCCCTACTTGTTCTGTCCGTCCAGGAAAGAATGTGGACAAAGAGGCAGGAAAAGGGATGAACAATTATTAGTAACATAATTTTACAATCATATAATATGTAAGAATAATTCTATAATAATGTAATAATAGCAACTGACATTTTCTGAGCGTTTTCTGTGTGCTAGGCATTAAGACAGGGTATCAAGAAGGGGGTAAGATGAAAATTAAGAGTGTAGACTCTGGATTCAAACCCTGTCTCTCCCACTTCCTAGCTGGGTGACCTTATGCAAATTACTTCACCTCTCTGTGCCTCAGTGTGTACATCTCAGAGGGCCGCTGGGAGAATTAAATGAGTTCAAGTACATGAAGTACCTAGAACATTGCCTGGAACCCAGTAAGCCCTGTTGACATTTTATTTATAATTATTGCCTCTGGACAGATGGGGAAGCCGAGGCTCACAAAGGGACACGTTCAAGTGTCTCCGAAGGTCCTGTCTGACCTTGGGGCCTTGCATTTTGCCTGGTAGAAGGGTAGGTATTAGGTTGGCGAAAAAGTTCATTTGGGTTTTTCCATAAGATGTTACGGAAAGGGACTTCCCTGGTAGCGCAGTGGTTAAGAATCCGCCTGCCAATGCAGGGGACATGGGTTCAAGCCCTGGTCTGGGAAGATCCCACATGCCACGGAGCAACTAAGCCTGTGCACCACAACTACTGAGCCTGTGCTATAGAGTCCGTGAGCCACAACTACGGAGCCTGAGTGCCACAGCTACTGAAGCCTGTGCACCTACAGCCCAAGCTCCGCAACAAGAGAAGCCACAGCAATGAGAAGCCTGTGCACCGCAACGAAGAGTAGCCCCCGCTCGCCACAACTAGAGAAAGCCTGTGCGCAGCAACGAAGACCCAACGCAGCCAAAAATAAAAATAAATAAAATAAAATTAAGAAAAACAAAAAGTTATGGAAAAACCCGAACGAATATTTTGGCCAACCCCAATACTTTATCCCCGATCCCTCCCATCAACAACTGCAGGAGGTAGGTCCCATTTGTGCTTCTATTCTACAGATGAGAAAACTGAGGCATAGGAAGGCAGCTAGGGAACCCAGACCCATCACCCCTAAGGGGACTGGCCGGATTCTAACACAGGCCTGGGCCCTGGAGGATGCTATCACCCAGCCCGCTTTCTGGCAACCTGCCCACCTTCTGGCTACAGCCACGTGGGTCAAAAGTCTGGTTGATGCAAAATTCACTTGGCAGCCAGGGCAGCTGCCCTGCCCTTGCTGCCCACCTTCTGAGCACGCAGGATAACAAGCAGCTTCTCCGGGCGGCAGTCCCAGATGCTCCCCAGGGCACGTGGGCGCTGCCCTCTTCGGTCCTTCCCTGCAATTTCTGGGGCCTGCCCCAGCTCTCGGGCTGCTCTGAATGAATCATTCCCACAAATCCTCCTCAGGCCGCGGCAGCCCAGGATGGAGGAGACCCAAGCAGGGGCACGGGAAGGGGCAGGCATCCCAGAACCTTCCCTGGAGCAGCCCCATTCAGGGTGGATATGTCTGCAGAGAGCAAGGGGCTTTGCAGGCAGTAGGAACGGGCGGTAAGTGGGGAGGCCAGGAGCCAGCTACCCAGACAAGCTTCCGCCGCCACATGGCAAATCAAAGCCACGCAGGCCACACCCGGGCTTTCAAGTCATCAATACCAGCCACTTCTGACCTGCCACTCCTGCTACAAATTGATCCACGAAGTCACGTCGATAAAGCATCTAACACTTTATGATTCCCAAGGTGGTACTGCATTCAGTCCATGCCCATTCCCCAGCAGGGTACACTGAGGCCCAGCAAGGGGCAGCCCCTTGACTAGCCTCCTCAACCCTGTTTCCGTTTCCCCAGGCTGCCTTCTTCGTGCACAGGAAATCAGGACTTTAAAAGGCCAAGAGAGGGAAAGTACGCACAAGTGAATAAAAGCAGGAGGGGCTGGACACGGCCACCAGAAGGCCTCGTCTCCACGGCCCTCCCAAAGAGCAGCTGCCCAGGTAGGAGGAGGCCGGTGGCTGGGACCCGGGAACACAGAGCCCAAGGCTGGTTGAAGTTCCCGAACCAGCAGGTTACAGGTTGAACCTCGGGAAGAACAGATGACCTTCAAGCCCCTTTGTTATCCTGTGATGCTGCCACCCTCTGACCTAGGATCTTCCCTGCAGCCTGGCCTCATGGAAGGCAAAGAGCATGTGGGAAGAGGTGGGCGTCCCAGGTGGGGGGACAACACCCGAGAGGAGGGACGGGGGTGTCTGTGTGTCCAGCGTGTCACGGGTGGGGCATCTGTCGCTCAGGACTGCTGGCCTCAGGCCTAGGGGTGGCATCTCTGGAAATAAGCAGTGGCTCACTTAGGGTATATCTAAGGGAACCACGTGGCCACCAGGGGAGGTCACCTTCAGAATGAGCATAGTGGTAGCGGGTGGAACACAGGCAGGACCAGACCCCACTTCCGAGCCAAGGGACAGGCCTTCTCTTAGGGCTGCAGTCTAGGAAACCCGCCAAGCGTCTCCCTGGCCTCCACATGGAGCCTCAGCTGTCAAGGGACCCCCGCTGGCCTGGTGTGGGAAGGTCTGAGCTGTCCCCCTCGCTTTACCTTCATCCCATGCAGAGGTCCCTAAAGGCACCACCAGATCCTGTGCTGGGTCCTGGGTTGGGCACTGCGAGCCCCTGGGTTCCTCATGGCCTCCCCTGGTCCCGCTCAGGAACAGAAGGGACACAGTGCACACGTACCTCGGCTAAGAGGCCCACAGGCTTGATCTGTTTCCCTAACTGATGGTCCCAGAGGCATTCCCAGTTACTCTGCTAAGGAGGAGCTTAATTTCATGTACGTTAATTTCATGTGTGTTAATTTCTAACTAGCACATCAAAGCCAGTGATTTCAAAGATTAGGACTGCTGAAGACTAAATTTGTTTAAGATTATATCCCAACCCTCAACTGCTGCTGGTGGGATTGTAAAATGGTGAAGCTGCTTTGGAAAATGTTTTAGCGGTTCCTCAAAAGGTGGAACACAGAATTACCATATGACCCCACAATTCCACTCCTAAGGCTGTACCCCAGAGAACTGAAAACATACGCCACACAAAGTCTTGTACATGAATGCTCACAGCAGCACTACTCGTAACAGCCCCATAAGTGGCAACAACCCAAATGCCCAACTGATAAATGGATAAATAAAGTGTGTTATAACCATACAATGGAATATTATTCAGCCATTAAAAAGAATGAAATGCTGAAATAAAACCGTAATGAAGTACTGCATACTAGCATATGGACAAACCTTGGAAACATTCTAAGTGAAAAGCACCAATCACAAAAGGCCATAGTGCATGATTCCATTTATAGGAAATGTCCAGAACAGGCAAATCCACAGAGGTGGAAAGTAGATTAGTGGTTGCCAGGGGCTGGGGTAGGGGTGTGGGGGAATTTGGAGTGACCACTGATGGGCCCAGGGTTTCCTTTTGGGTGATGACAATGTTCTAGAATTAGACAGTGGTGACAGTTGCACAACTCTGAAAATCCTAAAAACCACTAAATTGAATACTTTAAAAGGGTGAATTGTATGGCATATGAGTTACATCTCAATAAGGTTACTATAAAAAAATTACATGATTTTAAAAAAGAAGGTGATATATACATTAAGTAAATAATAGTATCAATATTATACAATTGGGATTCAATGGGTTAAAACGGTTCATTTATAAATGACACAATAAACCCGATTTCACGGTCATGGAAACTGAGGCTGAGTGAGGGGGAATGACTCGCCCAGGCCACATCACTACTAAACCAGAGTGAGTCACACCAAAATTTGTCCAAACACAGAAGCTTGGCCTAACCATCTAGACACGCAGCTGAATGAAGGGATTTGAGATGGGATATGGGGAGATATGCCCACAGCCCAGAATGGGGGACAGACCTGCAAAGAGGTTAATAAGTGAGGGAAAGGGCCAGATACCTCTGTGGGATTCAAAACACGAAGCACCCAACAATGCCTGGGGAGTGCCAGGGAAGGCTTCCAGGAAGAGGTGCTGCCCAAGGAGGCTTCTGAAGGATGAGTAGGAGTTTATCAGCCCTCCCTCCCCAACACCTCTATAAGATGCATGAAGTCAGGGGGCCTAAGGGTGAGTTTCAGCTCTGCCACATAAGGGTGAGTTTCAGCTCTGCCACATCCTAGCTGTTGGACCTAGGGCCGTGGGCACAAGACCTCTCTGAGCCTCAGTTTCCCCATCTGTAAAAGGGGAAGCAGACAAGGTGATCAGCCCTTCTAACTACTGCACTCAATCGGATGGTTCCCACCCTTCCTCCCGAGGGGACCAGCCTTTGTGTGGAAAAGCAAGACCTCGACCTCTGTCCCACATAATAATAACAGGTTTTGCCAGGTCAGGCATGCCCAACCTTGGTGACCATGCCCCCTTTCCCTTGCTGCCACTCACGTCCCAGCTTTACGAGGCCCCTCCCGTTCAGCTCACACTGAGAAGGGGAGGTTACTGGGCGGTGGGATCCTCTGGTCAAATTCGGCCCCCTCTCCTTGCGGGTGACCCCCAAGTTCACCAGGGCTGCCCCTATCCCATGCTCTCGGCGCCCCCCTCCCCAGGCAGCGATTTCCGCCCCCCAACCCCTTCACTTTAGATACGCCTCGTAACTCCACGGCGGCTGCAAGTTAACTTCAACGCGCCCCCCGCGCGTCCAGGTGCCCGCGTGTGGGGCGCGCCGGGGAGGGGTCGGGGGCTCAGACAGCGGAGACACGCCGCCTCCCCCCCCAAAACACACACACAAACACACACAGACAGACACACACACGCTGAGCGTCTCCCCCGCGCAGGGTCCGAAGCGAGAATCGCGGTCACGGGGGCCGGGTCTCCGCCGCACCCGGGGGAAAGCTCTCGCAGCGCCGGGCGGGTGCGAATCCGCGAACCTCCCGCCCGCCCGCGCCGCCTCCCTCCCAGCACCCAGCCGCGGAACCCGAGCAGCTGCGCCGGGCCCGGGAAGAAGCCGCGAGGGCCGAGGGCTCCCCGCCGCCCGAGGCCGACCCGCAGGCGGCCCCCTGCCGACAGCTGCAGCCCAGGCCCCCCTCTCGCCGCCCCGGAGCCACCTACCACGAGAGGCGCGCCGCGGCAGCCCCGCGTGCCCAGCGACTCAGTGCTCGCCAGCCGCCCCGGCCGGGGGAGGCGGGGCCATGGCGCCGTGACGTCGCGCGGGGGCGGTCCGGGACGTGGCCCCGCCCACGGCCTCTCCCCGCCCCCCCGTCCCGCCTCCAGACCGCGCTGTGGGGCGGGGTGTCCCTGGTAGCTGACTGCCCGCCCCGGAAACTCTGGTCTGCCGGCCGGCTTACCCACAGGGCGGGCAGCTCACCGCTTCCCCTACCCCCTGCTACTGCTCTGCTTAAGAGAAGTTCCCTCTGTCTACAAGCAGGGGAGTGGGATGATCGCCAAGAAGTGGTGTAAAAGAAGAAAACTAGACCCTGAGCAGAGAGTTTTAATGCTGCTGTCTGTAGAAAGCAAAGAGAAAACTGGGAAGGGCTATCATACAATTCATATACATCAGTGGTTCTCAAGGAGGGTGTGATTTCGCCCTGCGGGCCACCACCCTCCCAGGAAGACATTTGGCAATGTCTGAAGACATTTTGGGTTGTCACAACTGGGGGGTTGGAGGGGATACGTTTCTACTGGAATCTAGTGGATAGAGGCCTAGGATGCTGCTAAACATCCTACAGTGCTCAGGACAGCCCTCCACCCTGCCAACCGAGAGCCGTCCAGCCTAAAATGTCAGTAGTGCAGGGTTGAGAAACCCTGTTAGATACGAATAAAATAAAACTCCAGGCTGGTAGAGCTCAACTCAGTCTAACCTCTCTGTGCCTCTGTTTCTCCATCTGTAAACCTGGGAAGATAATAGATCTATCTACGCATCATATGCATATGCATTGAATACCTGAAGGAAAGGGAGGAAAGGATGCAGGCTTACTTTCCACTGTGAACCTTTGTTCTTTGTTCTGTTTGAATTTTTTTTTTTTTTTTTTTTTTTTTTACCATTTGTATATATTACCTATTTAAAATAAATTTCTAGGATTTCCCTGGTGGTGCAGTGGTTAAGAATCCACCTGCCAATGCAGGGGACATGGGTTCGAGCCCTGGTCCGGGAAGATCCGACATGCGGAGCAACTAAGCCCGTGTGCCACAACTACTGAGGCTGTGCTCTAGAGCCCGCGAGCCACAACTACTGAGGCCACGTGCCTAGAGCCCGTGCTCTACAACAAGAGAAGCCACCGTGCTCCACAACAAGAGAAGCCACTGCAATGAGAAGCCCGCGCACCACAACAAAGAGTAGCCTCTGCTCACTGCAACTAGAGAAATGCCGCATGCAGCAACAAAGACCCAACACAGCCAAAAATAAATTAATTTTAAAAAATTAAAACAAAAAAGAAAATAAATTTCTATAGTAGTTACCACCATAACAGCAAATGCATATATATATTATATCTATATACTTACCTTTATAGTATATCTATATAATTACATACTATTTAGGCATTGCTCTAAGCACTCTATCTACATTTACACACTTAAACCTTTAATAACCTTGTGAGAGGTCTATTATCATCCCCATCTTACAGATAAGGAAAAGATGACATACAGATATTAAGTATTTTGTCCATGGCCAACCATGTGTTTATTCATAGCTCATTAATTCATTCATTTATATGTCTAATAAATAGTACCTGCCATGTACAAAGTGCTGGAAGTGACAAAGTGAAATCTGCTATCATGGAGCCAGCTATTACTGGCCTGGAAACAATGGAATAACGTTATATAGTGTTTATTGTGCACATATCACAGGCTTTGTATGACTCACTACGGGGTAGCCCTGCTGGGTGTTTTATAATGTCCCTTTCTGGGTGGAGAAATGGAGATCAAAGGAAGAGGTCTGAATGGGGCATGTGTTTAAGAACATTCTAGAAACATGCATTTCCTGAGCGCCCTGTGCTGGGCGTTGGGAGTCAGCAGGTAACAGGAGGACTAGGGTCCTGCATCCAGTTGGGGTAATCTGGACCCTCCAACAAGCATCGTGGAGTTGGGAACAGGGTGATCAACCTGGTCCAAGGAGGGAGGGCCGGGGGTGTTTACACTGAAGCCTGAAGCACGGCTGAGGGTTCATAGGAGATTGTGCTAATCACAGGGACCCGCAGGTGCAAAGGTCTGGCAGGAAGGACCTTTGTTAAGGGGCCCTGCATGAAGTGCAGAGTGGACAGGATGTGGGGCGGGTGAGAGGAGGTTGCGGGGGTCTGCAGGGGCTGGATGCTGCAGGGCTTTGTGGGCTAGAAGGAGTCAGGACTTTATCTTGCAGAGGTGGAGAGATATGGAAGGCGTTCAGTGGGGGAAAGACGTGCCAGCTTTGCTTTCTGCAGAGATCCTCTGGCTATTGTGCAGAAGAGGACAGGCAGGGAGACTGGTTTGGAGGCTATTCAAATTCTCCAGGGGAAGCTGGTCAACCCAGGTGGGGCTGGGGACATAGCAGTGTGTTCAGGTTCCAGAGGTATCTGGAAGACAAAACTGGCAGATCTCAGCGGTGGCGCTAAAGAAGGGGACCAGAATGATCACCTGGTTTCTAGGTTGGACCTCTCCTCTCAGCACCCCAACTCAGTGAAACCCTTCAGGTCTCAAGCTGGCTGTCCCCTCCTTGAGGAAGCCTAACCCCACCTCCCCACCCCTGGCGAATGTCCTGATGAGACGGGCACTGGACCAGGCAGCCGGGGAAATTGATGTGACTCTGTAGGCAGATGAACGAGCTCATTACTGTTTGCTCCTCCAGCCTGCGAACAACTGGGGCAGGGGCCTCTTCTCTCTTCCAGAACCTGTCTCCCCAGCTTCTAGACAAAGCCTGGCATATGGGAGTCCCTCAGTCAATATTCATCGAAAGCAGGAAGAATAAATGTAGCATAAAGCACGTGGATTCTGGGACTTCCTGGTGATCCAGCGGTTAAGACTCCGAGCTCTCAATGCAGGGGACACAGGTTCGATCCCTGGTCAGGGAACTAAGATCCTGCATGCTGCACGGTGTGGCTAAATCAATCAATCAATCAATCACGTGGATTGTAAACCCCTTTCCATCTCTGACATTCAAGGAGATGATGCCGATGATGATTCAGATGCTTGCTATGCTCTAAGCACCTTATAAGAATTACATTCAAGCTAATCATTTTCTCCTTCCAACAACCTCTAAGATTTTATTACCATTACTCCCATTTTACAGATGAGGAAACAGAGCCTCCATCAGGTAACTGGGCTCGACCAAGGGCAAGAGTTAGTAAATGTCAGAGCTGAGATGCAAACTCAGGACAGTGGGGGAAGGAGGTGGTCCAGCAGCAGGCAGGAAGCTAGGAGAGAGGGGCAGGTTACCTCCTCTTGCTGGAAGGATGTGGGGTTATCCTTCCTAGTTGGGTACCCAGGCTTCACAAAGTACCCTGATCTTGGGTTCTTGATCCCGATGACTGGCTGTCATGGCAACATGGCCCTAAAAATATGCTCATCTCTCTAGAACCTCCTCAGGGCACCCTGGCACCATGCTCTTTTTCCAAAACTCAGTTGCTGTGTATCCATCACCATCTAGCGCTGGCACAAAAGGGATCGTGCCTCAGGTGGTCCTCCCGTCCCCATCCTGCTCTTGCACACACATCGCTGACTTTGTGTCGATGTCTCTATGCCCAAAAGGCTGTGGGCTGCCTCCGGTCACTGTGGGTGGGAGATGATGTTCCATAACCAAGGTGCTTTATTTTCCCAAAGGCCTGAAACTCAAAGATTCATGAGCTGAGATCTAGCGTGGAAACATGGTGATGTCCCAGCTTGCCCAGGCATTGCATCCTGAAGCCAGCGTTTACAGCAAAACACATGCAGAATCAAAACAGCACTGAGAAGCCCCCGAGAAGGCTGTGGGCACCACGGCCACTCAGTCAAGTCCAGCTCTACTGCTATCCTCCAGCATCGTATCCATCATCACTTCTGCTAAGCACCTGATGAAGTCGAAACTGAAAGTTTCTGTTCTGAGGCAAATATGTGACATCTTTAAGCTCTGAAATTCTGTTCCAGGTGGTGAGATGCTCACGTTTCAAGAGACATTTTGGAACTAGGACCCACGGAAGGAACAATAGGTTTATAACTCTCATGTCACACTCCTGGCCCTTTTAGATGTTCTTTTCTTTTACTTGTTCCTTTTTATCTTTGTTACTTATTTTTGCTTGTAATTTTTATTTGTTCTCTGTTTTCTATTACCGTGTTTTGTTTATTCATAAATTCAGTAGCAAAAGCTACATAAATGTATGGATAAAACAAATTAAATATAAAATAATTGCTTTGTTATTTACTTCCAAGTTATGTTGGTTTGTTTTGCCAAGTGTGTATATTGTTTCAGCAATCCTAACATGCATATTTTTTAAATAACACCTGCGAGAAAATAAGGACATCAACAGCTTTGAGTTGAAAGCAGTCTGGAAGGTCTAGACTATGACTGCAAAGAAATTTAAGGACTCACTTCATTGATGGATGTCTATTGTGTTTTTCTTTTTTTAAAAAATATTTATTTATTTATTTATGGCTGCATTGGGTCTTAGTTGTGGCGCGTGGGCTCTTCGTTGTGGCGCACGGGCTCCAGAGCACGTGGGCTTTGTAGTTGTGACACGTGGGCTCTCTAGTTGTGGCACACAGGCTCAGTAGTTGACTGAGGCCCGCGTGCAGGCCCCGCGGCATGTGGGATCTTAGTTCCCAGACCAGGGATCGAACCTGCGTCCCCTGCTTTGGAAGGCAGATCCTTAACCACTGGACCACCAGGGAAGTCCCCTATTGTGTTTTTCTTTTATAGGACTCACAAGATTGATACACTGAAAAAGTTATGTCTAAATAAGTTTAAAATAGTTCTTTCGGGCTTCCCTGGTGGCGCAGTGGTTGAGAATCTGCCTGCCAATGCAGGGGACATGGGTTCGAGCCCTGGTCTGGGAAGATCCCACATGCCGCGGAGCAACTGGGCCCGTGAGCCACAATTGCTGAGCCTGCACGTCTGGAGCCTGTGCTCCACAACAGGAGAGGCCGCGACAGTGAGAGGCCCGTGCACCGCGATGAAGAGTGGCCCCCGCTTGCCACAACTAGAGAAAGCCCTCGTACAGAAACGAAGACCCAACACAGCCAAAAATAAGTAAATAAATAAATATAAAAAGCAAAAAAATAAATAAATAAATAAAATAAAATAGTTCTTTCAATAAGGATGAAATAAAAATTCTAAGTGATCAGAAAGCAGCTGTGTTATATTTGAATGGATAGTAATTCTCTTTTTCTTTCTCAAATCATAAAATCATAGGGCATCTTGCCATCGATGAAGTCTTAGCATTGAAGAAATGTGAAAGTTGGTTTTGTGTGATTCCACCACAGTAGAATTTTAGAGCTGCACTCACACGCCTTAGGAACCAAGGATGGGAATCTATGTAGCTTGACACTGGAATCAGAGAATAGTGGACACTTAGACATAAATTACAGAATTTTGGAGAATCACAGAACTTTGGAACCATAGAATCCCAGCATCAGAATCTTGAGGCTGGATGGACATTGGAGCTGTCATTTTACAGATGAGAAGAATAAGTCCCCGGGAATGGAAATGATTTGCCCAACACTTGGTAGCTTCTAGCAGTAGAGCAGGGCTGACACCCATATCTCCTGATTCCTACCCAGGAATCCTATCTGCTGGTCCAAGACAAGACAGCCTGTCTTCTAACACAAGATGCTGGTCAAATTGGAGGGTGGAGGTTGGGAGAACTAGGGTGGGAGGAAGATGGAAAATGCATGTCCCAGAGGGTAAGAAAGATCTGAGGTGGTGCTTCAACTTTGAAGCTCAGCAAAACCACGGAGCGGGGTGTCACAAGGCCCCACTTTTCTTTCCGGCTTCCTCTTCTGCCACATTTAGCATTCCCTTCCCACCCCCGACATCCACCCACACAACCACCAAACTACTCCTCCCATCTTAATAAGCTTGGACCCACCACAAGCTCTCTCAGCCTCTGTGCCTTTGCACATGGTGCTCCACGGCTGCCAAGTACAGCTGTGCAGGTTGGGCACTGCACAAGGGTACCATAATGACATCGTAGACATCACAGATTTATATCAATACTTTCTGGCAGATGGCAGTCAAATGTCCTGAGGAAGTAGCATCTTTTTATCATTTTCACAAAGGTGCCATATGGGGTAGCAGGGACCATAGTGTTTGCTCTGCCTGGGATGTCATCTCCCTCATTCACCACCAAGCAAGCTCCTGCTCCATCCTTCAAGGCCCTCTTCAAATATCCCTTCCTCCAGGAAGATATCCATGGCAACACCTCCCCTAGGCTTCCTGCATAGATTAATGGTTAATAACATCAATCAATGCTACTTGTTGATTCAGGAGTCAATACTGCCTGATGTAGATTTCCAGAGCAGGGCATGTGCCATTTGTAGCAGGAGAGATGATTCTAGGTGGAACTTGGACCCAGGATTAAATAACACTAAATCAGATACAAGAAAATAAACCTCTTTTTACTCTTCTTTGATTAAATCAGGGAGAAACATCTCAGTTTGGGCAAGCGTGCCTTTCAGACCTCTCTCTGACTCTTGCTAATCACCCATTTTGTCAAAGAGCGAGCAGGTTGCAGGCTAAAACCTTCAGCAAGCGGTGGTGTCTGCTGAGAATTCAATACTTGGCCTTTTTAAAATTGTATTTACTTATATGACTGCTTTCTATCTATGCCATATGATACCTGTTTTCCACATCCTGTAGTGTTATCAAGTTTTATTTACAAGTCAGTGCATTTAAGCACACAATATTATTTATTTAAATAAAAATATTAAGTAACTAACAAAACAGGTGGTAAGCAGAGAAGGCAAAGATCAGGAGAGTGGTACCTGAAGGAGTAGAATTTGAAAACACAGATTTGTTTAAGAGCGCGGCTCTGGAACCAGACTGCCTGGGTTCAGATTTTGACTTGACACCTGTGCGACCTTGGGCAAGTCACTTTCCCTCTCTGAGCCTCAATGTCCTCACTTGTTAAATAGGAATAATTATATAATACCGGCCTCCTAGCGTAGTCCAAAATATACACTAAGAGAATGTAAAGAACTTAGCAGTGCTCACTGTTTTGATTATTATTATAATTATCAAGACAGAGGAAGTCACATGCCAGCAATGACAGGGGACCTTGAGGCATCCCTCTGTTCACAGACCCAGGAGACATTTTGGCTTCAGGAACTTTTATTTGCATGGGGAAGATGAGCCTCCGGAAGGGTGGGCCACGAGAGAAGAGTGGTGTGTAGACTCACTTGGGGGGCTCAGCAGCCAGCGCGGGGAAGCAGCCTTCACGGTGCCACTGTCTGTCACGCAGGCGGCGCACAGCCTGCATCTGTGGCTGGAAGGCTCCCCACTCATTCCAGTGCCGGAAGTCACCAGGCTCCAGGAGATACTGGTACCCGCGGTAGCCAGGATACTGATAGCCGACCCAGCTGGTAGGAAAGCGAGGACAGCGTGGAGATGGTTAGCCTCACTACCTGGCACTTGGACCCCCACCTGGACCAGTCAGTTCTCCATCCATCCATCCATCCCTGCAGTCTGCTCTCCATCCCTCACCTGTGAGGGTTTGGGCTTGGGTTCACCGGGGGCTCCTCTGTCCTGGCTTTGCCCCTTCCTGCTGACTTCCTGCTGGCTTTGGCCAGTGATCTCACCTCTCTGACAGATCTCAGTTTTCTCCTCTAGAAAGTGGGGATGGTCATGGGAGCTGGTTTATTAGGGTGTTTGGGGGCCAAATGGGAAAATGCATCTAAAGTACTTACTAAGTGGGTTACATGTACATGGTAGGGAGACTGATACACATCCCACTGAAAGTGGTGACCCAGAGCTCAGAGAACAGGATAAAAGGGGGTGAAGATAGGGCTTGGGGACTGGTTAGCAATGAGGCAGATAAGAAGGGGGAGTTTTGTTTCAAAAAATGGTTTCCTTTGTATGAAAGTGAATTTGCGTGTAGTGGTTGGGAACACACATTCTGGTATCGTATATAATTGGTTCAAATCCTAGCTCTGCCATTTACTAGATAGATGACTTATCAGAACACCAGCTTGCTACCTGTGAAGTGGGCATGATGACATACCTGCCTCATTGGTGTGTTGTAAAGACTCAATAACTATTCATTGAAAAAGTAGTTAGTGCAGTGCTTGGTCCACAGTAAGCACTTAATACCAGTTATTATCCATGATTTATTTCTAATTCTGTCCTTGCCTCTGCTGGGAGGGTCTTTCCAGGCCTCTCCCAGACCCTCTGCCCATCTTTCAAAGTCTGATTTAAGTTCCAGCCTTGCCAGATAAGCCTCGGACCCGCCCTCCACTCCAGCACACATACCCCGGTCCCAGAAACCTTCCTTCCTCCTCTGACCTCCTGTGGGGACCATCTCTTAACTATTATTGTTGGACATCATCTCACAGGTGTACTGACATCTCCCTGCTAGACTGAGTAAGCCCCCCTGAAGGCAGGAACTGGCCCTTCTTCATCTCTGCCTCCCCCAGTGTGCTGAGCGCAGAGCCTGGCTCCCAAGCAATGTCTAGTAAATTTCCGATTGCTTGAATGCAGGGATACTGGGTTTCAGGGAAGGAGAAAAGAGCAAGAAAAAGGTCAGGGCCCTGACAGTGTTACAGGAGCTCAGAAAGGGTCTGGGGTGGAGAGGCAGACACCTTACATTTGCCTAGAGGAGACCAGGGGTGTCTGGCATGGTTGTTTGGAGGCAGGGGGATGGATAAAGTGACCTCCTTCGGGTATCCGGCCCTTCCCTGTGTTCTCATGGACATGGGGCTCTGTTTTGAAAGCTTCAAATCCTGAGAGTTCAGAGCAGAAGGAGTCCTTCGGAATAAGGAGTCTGCTGAGCCCATTGCATAGATGGCAACACTGAGTCACAGAGAGAGCATGTGGCTCACCCAGGTCCCACAGCGCATCAGTGATGGGGTTAAGGCCCTTTCATTACACAGTCTCACCTCTCAGATGTCATTCTACTCATGCCCCCAGAGGCTCCGATTTCCCTGAATATTCCCTTTCCCTAGACACATCCAGACTCATCTACTCACGTCAACTCTGCCCCTTGTACTTAATTATTCCTCCAACCCAAATACAGGGTTAGAAGCCCCTATTCGCTCCATCTTCCCACTTTTTAGAACAACTTGCTAGGTCTGTTTACATTGACATGTAGTTCGTCAACAAATGACTCCACTCCCCAGAGGGATGAAGCTCTCTTTGTGGAATCCCAGCCACTGGCACAGAGAGAATTTAGGAGGAGCCGGAGCCTTTCCTGTATGTCTGATGTCACATCCTGTAAGGGGAACGGCGTCCGAATCTGTCTGAGCTTGAAGCAGGGGATGAGGGCCCGCAGGAGGGACGCTTACGTTCCGCTGGCGACCTTCACACTGCCCACACGGTCACAGAAGCCGTAGACCCAGAGACTGGGCACATCGTCCTCCTGGATCTCCATGGTGTTGCCTTTGAAGTTGGCACCTTCATACAGGCAGAGCTTGTGCTCCTGGGCGTCCTGGGGAAGGAGAGACTGGGTCAGGGCTGTGAAGTATGAATGGGGCAAAGAGAAGTGACTTAGCAGGGCCTTCTGGGTATGGAAAGAGAGAGCGGAGTCTGCTCAGGCCACCATGGGACTCGCCCAGGATTGCAGTTGTCCAGCCTCGAAGCGCCCTCCTCATCTGGGAAAAGGGGGCGTCAGCCTCTACTTCCTGGAGTTAATCCATACAGAGCACTTAGCATGATGTCTGGCATACATACACCAAGTGCTCCAGGCAAATTTATTATTTTTATGATGATGATCAGGGATGCAGAGGCTCAGAGAAGTCAAGGTTCTTGATCAATGTCACACAGCCAGCGAAGGGCAGAACCTTCCAGAGAAGCATTTCATTCCTCCCATCCCATCTTGCACCCTGTTCCCTTCCACTCCCTCTGCTGCAGCCACAATGGCCCTATTTTAGTTCCTTGGTCCCACCCACTCCATGTTCATTCCTGGAACTCTTCCCTAACTGCTCCCTGGGAGGCTGTTCACATGGCTGACTCAGTTCCCATCCTTTGCAAGCTGTCTCTCCTGATCACCCCTGACCACTCCCAACCCCTCTTTCCCAGCATCAGAGCCCTGGTTTCCTCTTCCCCTCTGCTAGCGCACTGCATGGCCTCCGTGCAGCCCGTGCAACAGTTGTTCGCCGTGACAGATTGATTTTTGTGATTAGGTTTTCAGTAGCTGCCTCCCACGAGGGCAGGGACCTTGCCTCTCCCAAGCACAGCTGCACACCCAGAGCCTATGACACAGCCTGGCAGAAACACATCAGTGTGTTTGTGGTTGAATGAATGACTGTAGGTGGAAGATGGTGGAGACAGAGATCCCCCTAACTTCCCAGGAGAGAGGGCTGGAAAGGAGTCAGGGAACCAGCTGGCAGGGAGTTGGAGCCACCCAGGTGTGAGAGGAGATGGGCCACATTAGGCTGGTGGCAGGGATACAGAGGAGGAATTAGACCAGTGGCGCTCAGCCCTGGCTACCCAGAGACTACCTAGGAGGCACGAAAAGATATCAGTGCCTGCGACTTAGCCCCAGAGATGTGGATTTAATTGGTCTGGGGTGGGGTCCAGGCACTGGGAATTTTTTCTTTTTTCTTTTTTTTAATATTTTACTTTTATTAGAGTATAGCTGATTTACAATGTTGTGTTAGTTTCAGGTATTCAGTTATACATACATATATTCACTCTTTTTTAGATTCTTTTCTCATATAGGTTATCACAGAAGAGTGGGTAGAGTTCCCTGTGCTACACAGTAGGTCCCCGTCAGTCAACTATCTTATATATAGTAGTGTGCGTGTGTCCATCCCAAGCTCCTGATTTTTCCCTCCCCCTCGGGGATTTTTTTCTAATAATATATTTTATTTAAGCAAATGTGTCTAAATTATGATGATTTCAATATGTAGCCAACATGGCAATATTAATGAGGTATTTTACGTTCTTATTCTTCTTTTTTACTATGTATTCAAAGCCTGGCATGTATGTTACACACCTCCATTCAGACTAGCCAAGATTCAAGTGTTTAATAGCCATATATGGCTACTATATTGGACAGCAAGGCTCTAGAAGCTACTGGAAATGCCCTAGCTGATCGCTCTTCCAAACAAGGTCCGTTGACACAGACTGCCTTATAAGGACCATTGACTGAGAGATTTCTACGAATTCTTGCAAAGGGTCCATTATTAAGGCTGATAATTCAGCCTCAATTTGAGAAAAACACTAGGAATGATCGGAATGGATAATCCATTAAGATAAGTTTGGTGATGCCAAAACAGCTGGCTGTGGGCACGTGATAGCCTCAGATGGACATGCATGAAAACTCTTCAAGAAAATTCCCATCTCAGAAGGCAAAAGTTGGTTACCATCAGACACTAACATTGGTGAGTGAAGATGTGGCTGGTTCATGAATCGTCATCAACATAATTCTAGAGAAAACCTGTGACTGGCTTGGAGATAACTCCACCTATTTTGGCTTCGAGTCTTCTTGAAGTTATGCTACTTACTTTAGTTAAACATTATAAAGGGGCTAATTCAGTATATAGTCTTATCATAAGGATAAGGTGCCTTTCATGGTGCCTTTCTACAATATCCCTCTTTTCAGCTATCACACGAGCTTCAACCTGCATGTCTGATGATTTGGATGGACCTTGGGATTTTTCGAAGCTCCCCAGGGGTGTCTAATGTGCAGTCAGCAATTAGAAACATTCCACAAAGAGAGTCAAGGAAGATAACAACTGGGAATTCAGTCTACTCTTGATAGCAGCAGAGAAGGAAGAAACTAGGTTCCATTTGCCCTGGGCTCCTAGTAGGAGCTGGACACACGATGAGTGTATCAGGGATGCCTTATGAATCGTTGAGCACAAGAGCCATTGCCCTTGGACAACTCAGAGGTCGCTGCGCCTCCCTGCCCACCATTCCTTCTTTATTTTTCTTGCTCACCTGACTCCTCTGCTCTCCTGGCCATCAGACCTCACGCTTGCTCCTGCCCTGCCGCACTAATCCCCCAGGCCTGGTCCAGGAGCCACTCACCATCCTGATGGGCCGGAAGGACATGAGCCGGTCGCTGCGGTAGCTGCTGGACCATGTGTCCCATCGCGGGTACTCGCCCTTCTCCAGGATGAACATCTCCCCCCGGAAGTTGGACTGCTCAAAGGCAACCCAGCTGGACATGAGAGAGATGGGGAGGGCAGGGGTAGTCAGGAGGGGCAAAGGCAGAGAGGAGAGGAATCGTTAGCAGAAGCCCCTCCCTCCACTTGCCTTCCAATCTTCCCCTTGCAAGGCAGCCCCAAGGCCGGTGGGTTTGATCCCAGGCTATGCCACTGACTGGCTGTGTGACCACAGGCAAGTTGCTTCACTTCTCTGAGCCTCGGTTTCCTCATCTAATACGCCTATTTTCTTGAAGTTGGTGAAGGATTAAATGAGACAATCTGTGTAATTATACGAGCAAAATGTTTCCCCAGATGTAAGATTTACACATAATTTAAGTATTATAAGGACTTGGGAGAAATAACACATAAGAAGACATTTTTTAAAAAACGAATTCCAGCTAGGAGGAAGTCTTTGTTGGATACTAATGTGTCTTTAACACTTACTAATCTCTCTTTGTAGCAAAGGAAGAACAGGCCACCAGCCCAGAGCCTTGAGCAGGCTATTATACTGTGTTCATTGTATAAATTTGTTTATGGATACCTTTTACTTATAGCAGATGATATTAGCTGTCCGTTTGTGAAAGTGATGCAAAGGTTCTTTTGATATATGTTTACTTGTGTCAAAAAAGGGTCATTTAAAATGAAATATATTAAATAAATAATAGTCCTGGAGGTACGGGGGTAGGGGAAAATTGATACAGGTGCTTGAATCATCTGTATTTTTGGTAAAGACTGGCCTGGCATACAGAAGACAGTAATCAGTATGAGGGCAGTGGGAGGGAAATGATAGTAATACTCACCTCTCAGATACCTAGGAGAATTAAATGTGATTGTACATATGCAGGTGTTCAGTTCTCTAAAAGGACTAACTAAGCTTGATGTCAGATGGGGGCTTTCTCAGTGCAGCCTGATTGAGGATGGCAGTGAGCTTGTGTTAGAGGGACTGGGGATTCTGGGGGAGATAAGATGATCCCCATTTCATAGATGAGAAGGCTGAGACTACGGAGCCCCTTGAACTTTGCTCTCTATGTGTTCAGGAGTTCTGAGGGAACATGAGAGGGCTGAGGGGTCACTGACATTAGTCTTATCTCCCTGGGAGCTGCTGGCACCTTCCTCTACCCAGAAGGAGATGGGGCAGATGGGGGGGATGGGCTACCACCACAGACTGAAACAGAATGTGTCCCAGGAGCCTCAAGTCTTGTCTGAGGAATGCGCCAACCCACACTGGAGTGACAGAATTGAAGATGCAGACTTATTCTTCCAGAATAGGGGTGAATCTGCCTCAGTCCTCCCTGGTCTAGAGTAGAGGAGAAGAGGGAGGGAGGGAGGGAGGGAGGGAGGAAGGAAGGAAAGAAGGAAGGAAGGGAGGGAGGGAGTGAGGTTGAATGGATGGGTAGATAAGTGGATGGACAGGCGGATGGGTAGCTGGATAGATGGATAGATGGCTGGGTCTCTGGATGAGTGTATTGATGGATGGATGCATGATGGAGAATGGATGGATGGAGGGAGGGGTAAATAGAGGGATAAAGAAATGGGTGGAGAATGAATGGACAAATGGATGGATGGATGGGTTGATCTACAGATGGATGAACGGGTGGATGGGAAGGGAGTCTTGGAAGATGGTGCCTTGTAGGAGTTAAGAACATAGACTTTGGAAACAGATGGACCTGAGTTCTAATCCCAGTTCATCATTTATTTTCTGTGTGACTTTCGGCAAGTCACCTAAACTCATTAAGCCCCCGTAAAGGAGAAGAAATGATTGCATCTACCTTGTCAGGAGGTTATGAGAGTCTAAAAGAGAAAGCACAATCAGTAATATCTTTCATGACTAAAGAGGAAGGGAAGCTGCTGGAGATCTGAGCTTATGGAAAGACAGACACTGATGTGGTCCTGCCACCCTGCCACCCTCCCCCAAAACTGTCTTATTCAGGAGTCATAATGCCCAGTGAGGACCTGTTATATGAGTGAGGAATTGTCAATATTTATTTCAGTGCCTTTTCTCATGTCCTAGGTTCATTTGAGTCTTACAAGCAAGGAGAGAGGTAGGGCAGGAATCTTAATTCCCAGATATGGAAATTGAGGCTCAGAGGGGCTAAGTCACTGGTCTAAAGTCACATGATGGTGTCAGGTGTCAGTTGAGGCCTCCGAGGTTTCAGGCAGGCATGCCTCCCCTCCCCATCTATGTGAGGGCACACCTCTCCTCCCCTCCCCCTGCCCACCTCATACCCTCATTTTTTTTTTTTTCCACCACTGTTTTTCCCATGACCCTGCTGGTCCTGACACAGACCCAGGGCCCTGGAACACAGGATCTTTTCTCTCCCATCAGGTGCAGTCCCAGAGCACACACCAAAGGCCAGCTGCATCTTTGTCTGAGGAGACATCCTCTGGGTTTGAGTCACAGACAATGAAAAAAGCCTGAAAACCCAAACTGGCCACATCCGGCAGCTTCTGCTCCCTGCTGGGCAGTCTGAGGGTGGGGCTGAGGTTACCAGCCTACCCTAGCCCAGGGTAACTTGGCTAAACTCACAGGGCAACGGGGAGGGTAAATAATCCTCACTGCCACCTGCCATGTTTGGGCACCCCCAAAGTGCCAGGCCCATGCTGCATTATCACCTTCAGACCTTAGAATAATCCAGTGGAGGGTAGTGGGGACCATTACTCTGCCCATTTCGGAGATGAGGAAACTGAGGCTTGGACACTGAACAAGGCAAACAGGAGAGCTGGGACTCAAACCCAGACCTGTCTGACCTCAAAGCTTATCTCTGCTCTTTGTATGCTGGGTGTACAGGCTGATCATACTCCTTGAGGGCTTTTTTGCTGGAGAGACAAGAGGCAAGGGGGCCCTGTGGGTCTTACCCAGGGGCTGGCCCTGCGCCCTGAGCTTAGTGCACAGGGGCTGAAATTGGTGCAGCCACTGTGTCCAAGGGACAATTATTCTTGTTTTATATGGGGGTCACTAAGGCCCAGAGAAGCCCATAGAGTTAGGGGCAGGCTGTGGAGCATGGTGATTAAAGCTCTAGAGATGAAACTGATCAACCTGAGTTGAACCCAAGCTCTACCATTTACCACTAGGTGACTTTGGCCAAGGGACTTAACCTCTCTGAGCCTCAGTTTCCTCATCTGTCAAATGGGAATAAGAATCGCCCCTACCTCATACAGCACTGTAGGATCATCTAGGTAAAGCCCCCAGTCAGTGCCTGGCACTAATGAGTACTCAACAGATGCTTATTATTACCTTTAAGGCTGCTTGATGCCCAGGAGAGGGGACAGCTAATGGACACCTGGCTCTTTGGCCTCCTCCTGCCATCAGTGATGGGCAGGGTTCCTTCTATAGCAGAAAAAACATCTCTCTGGAGCCTGGAATCATGACTTACTGTCAGTGTGACCTTATGCCAATCAAATCACCTCTCAGAGTCTCAGTTTCCTCACCTGTAAAATGGGAAGGAGAATCATACCTCTCTTTCCTCCCTCTTGGGTTTGAAAGAAGTACTGGAAATAATATACAGTTGGTCCCAGTATCCATGCATCCTTCATCTGTGGATATGGAGGTTCGGCTGAACTACGGGGACTTGAGCATCCGAGGATTTTGGTATCCACTGGGTATCCTGGAACCAATCCACCTCGGGTACTGAGGGATGACTCTATGTGTCTCTAATAGCTCGGTGATAGGCATGGAGTGGAGCGGGTGGCCAGCAAATGGCAGCTACGGTCGTTTTCTCATTACTTTACTAGGGCTGTGGGAGTGCCCTTCCACTGCCCAACACTCACGGTCCTGAGGTGACAATGAGGCTGCGCACTCGGTCGAAGCCGCGGTCTCCCAGGTTCAAGCACTCCCCGGAGAATTCCACCCGCCGGCCCTGGAAGTTCTCCTGCTCAAAGACCACCAGCTGCAGGAGAGAAGCCCCCATGCCAAGGGGGCAGAGTGAGCAGGGAGTACCTCCAAACTGGAGAGGCTCCAGGTCAAATACGCATTAAGTACCTATGTAAATAAGAGCAGGCTGTGCCCAGATCATACGAGAGTTTGCCATGAGCCAAGGTCTGTGAACTTAATATCTGTACCATCTTTGGGAACTGATGGATCTTCCTTCCAGGCCTTTATCTGTGCTCTTCCTCCTGTCTGGAATGCCTTCTTCATCACATATCCCCATCCTGGAGCTCATGTCCCCTGTCCTGTTCTAGGCTCAGATGTCACCTCCTCCAGGAAGCCCTCCCTGATACCCTCTCCCTGGTGAGCTTGGTTGAGTGCCCCCCCCCCCCACCACTGTGCTCAGCCCATCAGCAGCACAAGTAACACACTACACAGTCACTGCTGCTTTGCTTCTGGGTATCTCTATGCACCCCTCTCCGGTTTCACTCAACCCTTCCAAAGACCAATGGGGCGGATCCATTTCTTTATCTCTAAGCCCCAGCCCCTGCCACAGAGCTGATGCTCAGGAAACATTCACCAGTCTACCCACCAAACCATAGGGGAGGCCAGAAGCAGGGGCCCCTGTGTAAACGTGGGCTAATCCCCTCCTCTCACTAAGCATCCAATTTTGGTTTTTATCTGTTTGTTGTCCCAAGTTGGGAAAACGTTGCCATTCACTTGAACCGAGGCAAGTGGGTGCCTTCTCTTGAGCCTCAGTTTCTCCAGCTGTAAAAGGGAGAGAGGTTCACATACCCTTGACCCAGCCCTTCCACTCCTACACTTATCTGCCCAAGAGAAACTCTTGCAGGTGACATGGCTAAGAACATCCTGACCAAGCCGTTCACGACAGCAAAGCTACCAATCACCCAGGAGTGACAATCACACTCTGAAATATCACACAGCAACCAAAACGAATGACCCACAGCAATGCACAACAGTATCAGTGACTATTAGAAATCTCATAGGAAGTAAAAAGAAATCTCATAGGAAGAAAAAAGAAAAACGAAAAATCCAGAAAGATTACATACGGTATATTTCAGTAAGTTAAAAACAAATAAAATACACATATATACTTTTAAAGGAACAATGCATCAAAGTACATAAAAAAGCAAGCAAGCTGATGGTGGACGGGGTGAGGATGGCAGTTGCCTCGCGTAGGGGAGGAGGGAGGTGGGCTCACGGGACGGTGGGGGGCGGGTAGGGGGCTGGAGGGGTGGGAACGGAGTGGGGCGGGAACACTTTGAAATTAGTTTGAGGATGTTTACCAAGTCCTGGCTTTTCACACAAGTGGTGGGTTTGCAGGTGCGTATTGTATTATTAAAAATTAAATTGAAATTAACTATTAAATAAGCGACTACATAAATAAAAGCTGGCCAGGGGTGGACTGCATGACAGCCTGTCATGAACCAAGGGTGGTGAAATGACCCAGTTCCGTGCACCCGAGGTTGAAACCCAACCCAACCCAATCCGAGGGGACCGGATGCCTCGCTTTCCAGGAGCCCTTTCAGCCTGACCGACCGCTTGGAACACTTTTCAAGAGGGTCTGAGGCCGGCCTTCTGCCCTGGAGGACCTCCTGGGACAGCCGTTTCCTGCTGCTAAACCAGCCCGCTTTCTCTCCTTCTCCATCTGTTTCTTGCATGCGACAAACTGTAAGCAGGTGCAAGCCGGTTGGGCAGAGTGGCGGGGAGGGGAGCGGAGGAGGGGGAGGAAGAGGGAGGGGAGGGGTAAGGGGCGGAGGGAGAGGAAGCGCGGGGTGGAGACCAGCCGCCCCGCCCCCCGGTCCTCACCTTGTAGTTCCCGGGAGGCAGGTCCCCTTTGGCAGCGGGCACCCGCTGGGCTGGGGCCTGGGCGGGGCCGGAGCCTGGGGCTGATCCTGGGGGCGGGGCCCCCTTCTCCTTCCCATCAGGCCCTGGGTTCACCGCAGCTGTGGCCGAGGCCTTGGCCGCTGGCTGAGACATGGTTCCCAGCTGCAAAAGTCTGTAAAGAACCCTTCGGCCTGGGTTCAGTCAGGGATGGCACCCCCAAGCTGTCTCCCCGGCTCTCATCCCCCATCACCCTGTGTGCTCAGGCTTCTCCGAATTCATCTAGTCTGTTTCTCCTTCTAAAACAGAAGCCTGGAAGTTTTCTGTCCCCATCTCCCTTTGCCGTCAAGGATTTCCTGTCTGGGGACCACTCATCCCTGTATGCTTTTCTCCAGGCTTCAGACCCTGCCGGTGCTTCCACCAGCCGTGTCCTCGCTGTCCCCCTGCTATGTCCTTCCTCTGCACCCCCGGAGTCACTTATCATGCTTCTCAACACTTATCATGCTTCTTGGCTTGGGCAACCTCAACTTGGCTCAGCAGATTCATAACAAGAAGTCCCGTTTGGGAAAGCCTAAGGGAGGCCAGGCTCTGTTACATTCATGAATGAACGCATCCTTCCCTCACCGTAACCTCTTATCTCCTCTGAGCAATCTGAGGCTCAGAGAGAGGGGTGTGACCTGCCCAAGGCCACATAGCTACTAAGTGGTAGGACTCCAATTTCAGTGCAAGCAGACAAACCCAGCAACTGGGCTTTGCCATTTACTTATTCTGATTGATTCATCCTTCCATCCCCAGCACCTGGCTCAGCACCTGGCACACAGGAGATGCTCAATTAACATCTATTCAGAGATTGCATGAATGCATGTTCCTCTCTCCTTTCCCAGTCAAACTGCTGCCTCTGGCACTGCCTGGGAACGGGTGTGTGGGTGCAGACACAGGCCTGGGACTGGGGCGTAAAGGAGGCTCCAGGAGGACGTGTTTAGCCCATGGCAGGGTTCTAAAAGGAGGCTGTGGCTGTGTAGGCTTTGGGTGGAGAGGACTTTGGTCAGTTCCAGTGGTTCCTCATTACTTTGGGGTCATGGACGCCTTTGAGTGTTTGAAGAACGCCTTGTCCTTGTCCCCAGGGAAAAAAAATGCCCCCTTTAATTTTGGAGACAATTTCCAGGAGGCTCCAGAACCCCCTGATGGCGCAGATCAGCAAGACCCTCTGGCAGTGGATTCCTGAACACTTTCCATAAGAAAGAGCTGGTTGGGGCAAGCAGATCCCTCCCTGCGTCTCCCCCTGAGAAAGACTGTGGTGACTCTGGGGTGCTCTGCCCACAATGGGCAAGGCCACACATCTGGGCCACATCTGTGGCTTCCAGGCGCTTGCTTACCCCCACCCTGACCCCGGCCAAGTCAGTCTATGAATCAACATTCCCCTCGGCTGGTAGCTGGGTTCCTTCCTTTCTGGAGATGTGCTCATTCCTTCAGTATTCTCTCTCTCCCCTCCCCCTCCCTCCCCGCCCCGCCTCCTCCCTTCCCCTCCCCCTCCCTCTTGCTGCCTTCCTGTTTATTTCTGTTTTTAACTTCTCTCTCTCTCTGCCTATGCTTCTGTCTCTCTGTTTCTCTCCCCAATATCTTGCTCTCTTTATACCTCTGCATCTCTCTCTCTATCTGTTCTTTGTCTTTCTTTTCCTCCCTCCCTCTCTTCCTCTCTCTGCCTGTCTCTATTTTTATCTTTTCTCTCTCTCTTTCTCTCTCTCTCTGCCTTTCTCCTGATTACTCCGTCTCCCTGACTCTCTTCTGTTCCTGCTCTCTCTGCCTCCCCCTCTCTCTGCCTCTGTCCTCTCTCCTCCCCTCCCCTGGGGCTCTTAGCTGCCGTGGGTCCCCTCTTACCTGGGGCCCTGCTACTTCCTGCTGGAGGGCAGGCAGGAGGGCAGGCTGGTGCAGTGGGTGACAGGGGCCGACCCCCCATTTTATAGTCTGGCAGACACCAGACCCTGTGGTCTGTGGCACAAAGGGGGAGCTGGCTCAGCAGGCCCCAGGCAGAGAGTCAGGGGCCTCAGAGCCCCGACCCTGCCCGGTTCCTGCGAAGAGAAGCACTTTCCATTGTGAGCCCGGCAGGCACAGCAGAAACCCTGGCCGGTAGCCACATCGCCGGGCCTCTGCCCAGCCCCTGCCCGGATGCCGCTCTCACAAACCCCAGCCGGGGATGGGCCCACAGCGTCCCCGCTGGCTGCCAATCCTGGGGCAGGGAAAGGGGGAGCCCCCAGAAGGTAGGGGATCTGGGTTTGAGTCCAGGCTCAGCCACTCTGCACTCTGGCAAATATTTGGCAAGTCTCTATCCCTCGGGGCCTCTGTGTCTGCAGTTACCAGTGGCACAGGTATCCCTATGGGGTGCTGCACGGGAAAGAAGGGGACCGTGAGTAGCGCTAAATGCGTTACGCCTGCCATCTGGTCAGTTCCCAGGACAACCCACCTTATTTGGCACTTTCATTATACCCATTTGGCAGATGAGCAAAACTAGGGTACAGAGAGGTCAGAGTCAGGAACTGGCCCGGGTAAGGGGGAGCTAGGGAAACCAGGTCGGGAGAGAGAAATAGGGAGACAGATTGGGAGAAGTGGAGAGCGACAGAGAAAGAGAGATGATGGAGATGGACATACAGAGGGGCAGATGGACGGTGATGGGGATAGAGACAGACAGAGAGAGAGAGAGACAGATGTCAGGTAGAGCAATAAAGAGTCAGAGCAATGGAACAGATGCCAGAAGTCACATCATTCAATCCCCCCATGTCACAAATGGAGAAACCGAGGCCCGGGTAGAACAATGGACTTCAACAAGGTCACACAGGGCGAACTCATAGTAGAGCCAGGGCTGGAGGGACCCAGGGGCGCTGCTGGGCCAGGCCAGCCTGCAGTCTGACTCCCTGGCCCCAGGTGGTGGTGGGGCAGGGAGAAGGGGATTCTGCATAGGTTTTTGCTTCTTCTATGGGGGTCCAGGAACTCAGATTCCCCGCGGAGCCCAGCTGCGCCTTGAGGTCACCGTGGCCTGGGGCCAGCTCTGCCTTCTGCCCTTCCACCCCCGCCTCACTTCCTGGCCTCCCCCTCAGCCTTTCATCCTGGGCCAAGGCCTGGGAGGGGGCCAGCGACCGCAGGATGGGGCAGCCACTGTAATGGGGGCCAAGATGCCTGTGGTAGGGGCCACCCACAGGTCTGGGTTTCAAGGTCAAGATGTCTGGGGCAGTTCCATGATCCCCGTGGTAATGGGCTGCCAGCCAAACAGTGGGGGCAGAGGTAGGGGGTGCACGGCCCCATGCTGGATGGCTCCACTGGGAGCATTTGACTGACGTGGCTCCTATAATCCTCATTATGATGGTGGGGACTCTGAGATTAATCCTCTTTGCAGATGAGGAAACCGAGGCAAATCCCTTTCCCCTCTTTCAGCCTGTTTCCTCATCTGTAAAATGGAATTGGGAGTCACATCTTTTTTTTTAAGTTTTTTTTTTTTTTGATGTGGACCATTTTTTTAAAAGTCTTTATTGAATTTGTTACAATATTGTTTCTGTTTTATTTATTTATTTATTATTTATTTATTTTGCTTTTTGGCCACGAGGCATGTGGGATCTTAGCTCCCCGATCAGGGATCGAACCCACACCCCCTGCATTGGAAGGCGAAGTCTGAACCTCTGAACCGCCAGGGAAGTCCCAGTCACATCTTTTTAACTCCTGAACCCAAGCTCTTAAAAACGATGCCCTCCTGTATTTAAGAGTAATCATGTTCCCCAGCTTTACTGAAATATAAATGACACACAACATAGTGTAAGTGTAAGGTGTGCCATATGTTGATTTGATACATTTACAAATTGCAAAATGATTGCTACCTCCATCCCATCACATAGTTACCATTTATTTTGTTGTGGGGAAAACATGTGAGATCTGGTCTCTAAGCAATATTCAAGTATATGATACATATTAGCTATAATCACCATGTTGTACATTAGGTCCCCAAACTTGTTATTCTTATAACTGGAAGTTTATACCCTTTGAGCACCATCTCCCTGTTTCCCCCACCCCCCAGCCCCTGGCAGCCACCATTTTACTCTCCACTTCTCTGATTTTGTCTTTTTAAGATGCCATATGTAAGTGAAATCATACAGTATTTGTCTTTCTCTGTCTGACTTATTTCACTTAGCATAATGCCCTCGAGGTCTATCCATGCTGTCACAAATGGCAGGATTTCCTTCTTTTTCAAGGCTGAATAATATTCCATTATATCTATATACCACCTCTTCTTTATCCACTCATCCATTGATGGATAATTAGGTTATTTTCACTTCTTGGCTATTGTGAATAATGCTGTAACAAACATGGGAGTGCAGATGTGTCAATAGTAGTTTTTTTTTATTAGCAATGATGACGACAATGATGATGGAGACACATGATGAATGTTATGTTCCAGGCGAAGTTCCGGAACAGCAATTGCTGTTCATGTGTAATTCACACTTACCCTCACAATATCCCTATCTCTTACGCTAAACCCAATTTACCTTGTTATACCCATTTTACATATGAGGAAACTGAGGCTCAGAGAGATTAAGTAACATACTCAAGGTTACCCAGCCAGCAAGAGTGGGACACAACCCCGGGCAGTCTGGCTACAGAGCCTACATTCTTAGGCTTTAATCTTCATGGCAACCTAATATTAAAGTTATGCATTTGATAGGGCTACATTTAACCCTCCCAGGAGGGAACTAATATTGCCATTTTAAGTGCCATGAGCTGACATTGGACATCCTCCAGGTCACCCAGAGCGATCTGGTTTCCAGCCATGCTCTTTCCCATGCTGTGAAAGGCCCCTCTTAGGCCAACTCAGAGGGTGGGAGTGTGGGGAGAGGGCGCACAAAGCGAATTCTACAAACCCTGGATATTCAGCAGGTGCGGTACAGTTTGCAAAGCATGTTCACACCCACCAACTCCTTCATTCTGCCCACAGAGCCCTCTGGACTCCTCTCTGAGCTTTGTGGGCCCTGGAGGCCCTGGCCCAGCCACCTTTCCTGCCTGTGTCCCTCTGCTCTCCTTCAGGGTCCCAGAACTCCAGCACCATCAGGCCACCAGCCCCATATTCCTACCTCTGCAGCTTTGCCTAGCAAAAGCATTTCCTTCCATCTCACTTTGTACAAATCCTCCTCACCCTTTAGAGCCTAGTTTCAATGCCACCTCCACCATGAAGCCTACCCTGATTGCCCCCACCGGAAGAGGAAGGGACCTGGGAGGGGGAAACGTATAGGCATTTGTTGAATGTCTGTTCCAGGCATGTTACATAATCTCACACCAGCCCTGTGATATAGCTTATTCTTGTCCCATTTTCCAGGAAGAAGTAGGGGAAACGACCTGCCCCAGGTCACACAGCTAGGAAGGACGAGGTTTTTAGATTCTGTGTCTACCGCTCGTTATCCTTCTCCAGTCAGGAGTCCCATGGAGCTGATTAAGGCGGACCTTCCTCCTCTTGCCTTCTTCATGGGTAATCCCTGACTGGGGGCAACCTGACCTTTCCCTCCCAGCCGAAGCCAATGCTGCTGACACCTCTCTATTGGAGTTCCAGCCAGGGCTGGCTTTTGTTCCCGTCACTCACTTGCTGAGTCAGGGCTCTGTCCCCCAGGGGCCCTCTCTCTTCCCTGCCTATAAGAGCCTGACCTCCGCTGGTGCGAGGTCTGGCATGTTCTCTGGGTCCATCTCGGTAAGTCCCAGGCTCGGAGAAGGGGTGGGATCTGAGCTCTGGGTGAGCATCCTGGGAGGGAGGGGAGCCCAGGTCCCCAGTCCTGGGGACATCACTGTGCCATCCTGAATAACATCCTCATCCTAACCAACACATCCTAACTAGGATCCAGACATCAAGACCAGTACCTGCAACCCCCATTTAAAAGCCGAATTATTCCTGCAATCCTGTTGCCTCAACTTCCACTATTAGAGTTCTGTTTTTGGGTCAGATGCTGTCTTTGGGAGGCCCTCTTAAGCTGAGCACCTTGGTTCTTGCCTGGGGTGAAACATCCGCCCACCAGCAGCCACGGAAAATTTCCCACAGTGAGCAGATAAAACAATACAGAGCAGGGCTTAGAGGAATGGGACCCAGAATGGGTACATTTTGAGATAGCGGTAGGATGGAAGAAAAGGAGATGGTATTGGTCACAGATGGAAAGGGTAGGAGAGGGACAGGCCAAAGCTGCACTTTGCCCCCAACCTCAGGCACATCTGGACCCCATCTGGATCCCAATCAGCCCAAACTAGACTTCAGCCTCAAGGAGGGGAGCAGAGTCAGGGCAGAAGCTTATCACGTTCTTCTCTTGTGTAGGAAACAAGCAACATGTCTCTGCAGTGCACCAAGTCAGCGGGACACTGGAAGGTAGGAGGAGGCATGGGAGGGGGGCGATGTCTGGGAAGTGGGAGGGCACAGGTCGAACCCAGGTCCTGGGGACCACCGCCCCCACCTTCATTGAATCCCCACCTCACCCCTGGTGGGCGGTAATGAGGGCCCATTTCACAGAGGATGCAATCAAGGCTCCAAGAGGGAGAGGGTCTTGCCCAAGTTCACACACTGGGGTCTTGATTTGAACTTGTGTCTTATGGTCCCAAATTCAACAGTCTCTCTGGCAGAGATGGCAAACTGGTAATTGCACATAGTCTCTGGGCATGATTTCTTTGACTTCCTCTGTGTTAGAAAAGAAAAAAAAAAAAAAACACGCAAGCTTTGAATTTGTCATCAGCCTTTGAAAACATGGAAGGTCCACAGAAAAGTCCAGATATAGGGGTTGTCTTGGGAAATTGAACAGTTGGTCGCATTATCATGTGGCAACAGTAGGTGGCGCTGAGCAGACGCCACCCACTTCCACAGGGCCTGTGCTCCTGTGTTCTCAGCCCTCACGCTCCTTTCCTGGCCCCTGGAGGCATCTGAGTTTGCAAACCCTGCTTTACCTGATCTGCCCCACCCTGAGTCCTGGGGTGAAGCCCTAACCCCTCACGGGACTCTGATGCACGTCTCCACCTTTTCTCTCCGGCATAGATCGTGGTGTGGGATGAGGAGGGCTTCCAAGGCCGGCGGCATGAGTTCACAGCTGAGTGCCCCAGTGTGCTGGAGCTTGGTTTTGAGACTGTGCGATCTTTGAAAGTGCTGAGTGGAGCGTGAGTCCAGGGGGGTTGGAATCAGGGTGGGGGAGACAGGAAGTGATCTAGAGAGGGGTGCTGGGACTTTTAGATGTTCTAGGTGTTATCTTCCCAGGCTCTAACTGTACCGGTGTGCCTTCCTTGGGTTTGAGATGCTGGGAAGTGTGCAGGATGGCAGTGTAAGGTTGTGCAGGTTGTGCACTGCTCAAATGTAAGGGGTGCCATTCACACAGAGCCTTCCCACTGGATGAGGCAGCCCTGCGGGGGCAGACCTTTAAAACCCAGTGTTGGGTCTGAAATGTCCCTCTTAGGGACAAATCAAAAGCCAATATCACTCACCAAAAGTAGAAGGTAACTATAACTAAATATAGTAAAAAAAAAATAATACTAGCATTTCGTAGTTGAACATTGTTGCCTGACTGAGGCTCTGAGCATGAGATATGTTTTGTTAAGAGAGAGAGAGAGAGATTAATGAGATGGCCAAGGCTTAAGTCAGCATGTGGTCAAGCCTCATCTACATGGCCTAGAGGGACACATGCAAGAGTGCCAGGTACCTGCACGGAGCCGGTCCCCTACCTACAGGATGCACAGCGAGGCAGTGGGCTACTAGGTCTAGATTGGACTTCTCCATGTCGACAGGTTGGATGTTCGGGGCCGGGTAATTCTGTGCTGGGGGGCTGTCCTGTGCATTGGAAGATGTTTAGCAGCGTCCCTGGCCTCCACTCACTAAATGCCAGCTGCAAAACCCTCTGCTCCCTTCTCCCAGCATGACGACTCAAAATGCCTGCAGACATTGTTAAATGCCTCCTTGGGGGACAAAGTCACCCCTGCGTGATAACCACTGGTCTAGAACTCAGGGTGGGGGGCCTCTTAACCTCTTGTACTCTCTACCCTCTGTCCGCAGGTGGGTGGGTTTTGAGCACGCCGGTTTCCAAGGGCAGCAGTATGTGCTGGAGCGGGGTGAGTACCCGTCCTGGGATGCCTGGAGTGGCAACACGTCCTACCCCGCCGAGAGGCTCACCTCCTTCCGGCCCGTGGCCTGCGCTGTGAGTCCTGCCACTGCCTGGGCCTGGGGGGGCCTGAGCCCCTCCAGTGGGGGTTTGGGAACCAGATGTCCCAGAGTTCAAATTCTCATGTCACTGCTTCAAGCTGTGTGAGGTGGCAGTCCCTCCCCTGAGCCTCAGTCTCTTCATCTTGAAATGGGGCCATAGTACCTATGTTGTGGGGTAAAAGGATGTACGTATAGCATCTGGACAGAGCCCTCCATAAACATTCTGCCCATTGCAACTTTGGTTATAATATGAGCTCCTCCGTGTTTTGTGTCCTTCTTTTCATGACTGAGGGATAGTGGGAAAGGCTGGGTGCCAGAGATGGCAGGGCAAGTGAGGAAGAAGCGTTCTATTTCTTGTTCCTAATTCATTATCAGTGTTCTTGATTTTATATTTTTGCTACTGTTAGAGTATGGGTGGAGGTGGGCATTATTACTCCCATCTTACAGATGAAAAAACTGAGGCTTGGAAAGGTGTACTTTTTTCCCTTCAAAAACAACTTTTATGGGTTTTAAATCACATATGGCACACATATTTATCACCTAAAGTTCAGGGGAAAACGTGATATGGCCGAATAAGAAAATAAAAGTCAATTATACCCACACCTCTGAGACAGAAGCTCACTGTTATCAGTGCTGGAGATTTCCTTGGTCTTATATGCTACCCACAGATTATACCTGCAGTGATTGATATCAGTATCTATGTCTAGATCTGTATATCCATCTATATCTATATATCTATACATGCATATCACTCAGTTATAAAAATTGAATCATAACAAACCTAAAGTTTGGAAACCAGCTTTTCTCTCTCTGCAAGTATATCACAATCACCCTCCCAGATGATTAAATCTCACCTATGGCATCATTTTCCATAGCGCCCCAGTATATCATTTGGTGAATGTTCATTTGTTTCACAAACGGCCCAGGCGTTGCGCCAATACGCGGACTCGGAAGGACTCTCACAGACGCAATCCTTGACTTTACCCAGTTTACAACTTCTGGTTTCATTTAGTTCTCAAAACAATCCTGAAAAGCAGATGTGGTTAGTTTCATTTTAGAGATGCGGAAACTGGCTCAGAAATGCTGTGTGACGTGTTTTTGTTTTTTTAAAAATAAATGTATTTATTTATTTATTTTTGGCTGCGTTGGGTCTTTGTCGCTGCGCGCGGGCTTTCTCTAGTTGCGGCGAGCAGGGGCTGCTCTTCGTTGCGGTGCGCGGGCTTCTCATTGCGGTGGCTTCTCTTGTTGCAGAGCACGGGCTCTAGGCGCTCGGGCTTCAGTAGTTGTGGCACGCGGGCTCAGTAGTTGTGGCTCGCGGGCTCTAGAGCGCAGGCTCAGTAGTTGTGGCACATGGGCTTAGTTGCTCCGTGGCATGTGGGATCTTCCCGGACCAGAGCTCGAACCCGTGTCCCCTGCATTGGCAGGAGGATTCTTAACCACTGCACCACCAGGGAAGTCCCCATACTTTTTTTCTTTAGATGATTACGCTCAGTCAGCTGCTAAGTGGAGAGTCAGAATTCGAACCCAGATCTCCACACCCTTCTCTTAACTGTAGTGCAATATCCCAGTGTACCATCTGATCCCCTGTTATCGGGTATTCAGGTTGTTTTTTTCCCTTCTCTTCCCTCTTCCCTTCCCTCCCCCACCCCCTCCTGTTATCAACAAGGCTTCTTTTTTCCTTGATTATCTTCTTTGTGTAAATTTCTGAAACAGGAATTTCTGGAAGGACAAGCAGTACACCTCTTGTAAGGTTTCTGGTGCCTGTTGCCTTACTGTCCTTCCAGAAAGTTTCAAGGAAGGCTGATTTTGGAGACAAGAACAGGGGTGTAGGGGCCAGCAGAGGCTCCTGGGTTTCCGACTGAGGACCTGATGCTCTGACTCTGTTCCCTGTACCTGCAGAACCACCGCGACTCGAGGCTGACCATCTTTGAGCAAGAGAACTTCCTGGGCAAGAAAGGAGAGCTGAGCGACGACTATCCCTCCCTCCAGGCCATGGGCTGGGATGGCAATGAAGTGGGCTCCTTCCACGTCCACTCGGGGGCGTAAGTGGATGCAAGGCTCTGCTTGGCAGGGACAGAGAGGATGTTGAGAGGGATGGGAACACCTCCTGTGAAAACAGTATGCTGGGGACTTTGGGGATCTGATGCCCACATTCCAGAGGAGGATACTGAGGCACAGGGAACTATCAGGCAAAGTTTCTGGGATTGCAAGTAGTGGACACCCAGATCACACTGATATTAAGCTTAAAGTTTATTTATTGGCCCCTGTAACTAGCTTCAGGCACAGCTGGATCCAGCTGCGACAGTAGGGATCTGTCTTTCTCCCCCTCTTGCTCTGCCTGCCTCACTGTGGCTATATTATTAGGCAAGCTCTTCCCATGTGAAGATAAGATGGCAGTTTCATCCTTATATTCCAGCCAGCCCCAGGGAAAGAGAGTGTCTTTTTCTCAGTGATTCCACAAAAGGTTCCAGGAAAGGCTCTCATTGGTCCAGCTTGGGTCACGGGCTCAACTCTAAACCAATCACCATGCCCACAGGAATGGGGTGCTCTGGTTGGCTAGACCTGGTCACATGCTCATTGCTAGAGTGAGGATTTTCCCACACTGACTGAGGCAGGTGGATGTGACAGGGTCTGTCACCAGAAGAGGAGACGATGGATGCCCAGGAGTAAACAAACAGATGTGGGTTAAGCAACGTGCTCCACATCCAACAGCAGGTAGGTAACTGAATCCAGCTTCAAGCCCAGGACGCACGGACCCTTCCCACCCTTTTCACGCAGGGGATGGCTGAGGTGTGAGATCCTCAGTTATATAGGATATGAGAGTCACCTTCTGAGGTACCCCTTGGCTCCTGGCTGGCAGGGGCAAAGGTGGGAGGTAGGGTTACTTTATTTTTTTAATTTTCTCGGGAAGCACCAGAGGATCTTGTTTCAGAGTAGGATGGACCTCTTGGGATTCTTGAGTCCACTTCCCTCTCACAGAAAGGGAAAGGGAAGCTCAGAAAACGAGACACCAATCCTTATCTAGTCCTGAACAATGCAGGGGTCGATGAATCGAAAGAATAGCCTTTTCCTTGGAAGTACCCCTGAATAAGGCAGGAGGGGGAAAGAATAAGACTCCCCGCTTCTTCCTCCCTCTGTCCTTTCCTTCCTTCCTTCCTCCCTCCCTCCCTTTCTTCATCAAATATTTATTGAGCTCCTCTGTGCTGGGCATCATGTTAGGCACTAGATAAGAATGAACCAGGCACACACACCCCTACACCCAGGAGCTTCCTGTTGGCAGAGGAGCCTGACATTTTTACAAATCACCTGTTAATTACCTAATTACATGAGTGCTACAAAGGCACAGTAGGGGACTGTCAGGCGGCCCTGATGAAGTGATGACTGAGCTGAGACCTGAAGGATAAATCCAACTTAACCAGGCAAAGAAGGGTTGGAATGGTGTTACTGGCAGAGGGAACAGCGTGATCAAAAGGGCCCAGTGGTGGGGAGAGCAGGGCACACTCTGGGCAGGAATGCCAGGGAAGGAAGTCCAGGATGGCTGGAGTGTGTTTGCAGCATGGGGTCCCCTTGTCCCTGTCTTGATCACCATGCTGGTGCCTCTTCAGGGTAACAGTCTGCCTCTTCCCTTTTCCAGCTGGGTTGGCTCCCAGTTTCCTGGCTACCGAGGTTTTCAGTATGTGCTGGAGTGTGATCACCACTCAGGCGACTACAAGCATTTCCGGGAGTGGGGCTCTCACGCCCAGACCTTCCAGGTGCAGAGCATCAGGAGGATCCAGCAGTGAGCAGGCGGGCCAGCGCTGAGCAGTGAACGTGTGCTTGTCTGGAACAGAGGCGCTTTGGAGGCTGTTACATGCTCTCTCCTCTGCCCCCCCCGTAACCCGTACGACCCCAGCACCCATGTGGGCCAGTCCATGCACAGTCAGCACGAAAAACTAAAAGTAATAAAAAAAAAAAAAAAAAAAGGTCTAGGGTTAGCCTGTGGTTTTCAATTGCATTAATCCCTTCAAAGAACCAACTTTTAGCTTTGTTGATTCTTCTCTATCATTTGTGTTTTATTTTAGTGAGCTTTGCTCTCATCCTTAGCGTTTCCTTTCTTCTGTTTACTTTGGGTTTACTTTATTCTTCTTTTTTCCAGCTTTTAAAGGTAGACTCTTGGGTCATTAATTTTGGCCCCTCTTTTCTTTCCCCCCAGTATAGTCGTTGAGAGCCATAAATTTCCCTGCCAGTACTACATTAGCTGCTTCCCAGAAATTTTGACTTGATGTGTTTTCATTATCATTCAGTTTGATATTTTCTAGTCTCCCTTGATTTTTTTCTTTGACCCATGGGTTAAAGGTGTGGTATATAAATATTTATTTTCTAGATATTTTATTGGGATTTTCTAGATATTTTACTGTCATTGATTTGTTATTCAAGTCCATTGTGGTCAGAGAGCATACTCAAGACTTCAATATTCTAAGGAATGGAAACTCATTTTATGGCCCAGCTTATGGTCTATTTTTGATAGACTTGAAAACTGTTTAAATCCTGCAGTTGTTAGCTACAGTAAGTCCTCTACATACAAACCTTCAAGTTGCAAACTTTCAAAGATGCGAACGTGCGTTCATATGTCCAATCACATCAGTTAGTTCACGTGTCTGGCGTACATTGTTACATGCGTGCATCCTCTACAAGTGGTTGTGCTTCTGTATACTTTACTGTACAGTACTGTATAGAGTACAGTAGTACAGTATCTTTATTTTAAGCCTAGGATGTCCAGAAGCAAGAGTAAAAGCAGCGGTATATAGCTGATTGTATTAGTTGGGTACCTAGGCTAACTTTGTGGGACTTACGAACAAATTGGACTCACGAACACACTTTCGGAACGGAACTCGTTCGTATGTAGGGGGCTTACTATATAGTGTTCTATAAATGTTGATTAAGTTGAGTTGGTTCACAATGTTGGTTAAATTTTTCTATATCCTTGCCAATTTTTTAAAAAGTCAGTTTTTCATCAATCACTCAGAGGGGGCTGTTAGTATCTCCTACTATGATTTGGCTTTATCTGCCTCTCCCTTTAGTTTTGTCCAGTTTTGCTTCCTGATTGGTTTTTTGCTTCAAGAATTTTGATGCTCTGTTATTAGGTGCACATATATTTATCATTGCTGTCTTCCTGATAAATTGTCCCAAGCTTGTGTTTTTTAAAGCCATGCATGGAGGGAGCCAGTTCTCTCCCCTAAAGCTTCTCACATTCCTTTTCTTTCTCCCCAGTTCTTTCTCACACATACTACCCTGGAGTCTCATTTAACATCTTCCACCTTAAAAGTTTTTAAAACAAAGAAATAAACTCCTATTCCATTTGCAGCCTGAGTGGCAAGATCTACACATACATTCCCCACCCCCACCCTTCCTTACTCTCTCTCCTGGTTCTGTACATATAGATTGTCTTAATAATCATAAGCCATCTGGCTATTTTTCTAGACACTCTTCCTCTGTCATAAGTAAGTCTGATAGAATCAGGAAGGGGTGGGGTTCTGAACAGCCGGCTGGAAAAGATAACATTATCTGGCTCAGGAAGGGGAGGGAAGTGTTTGGGAACATTTGCACTTCAGTAATTTTTAACCCCTCTTTGTGGCATCCCATTCATTCAAACGATCATTTGCTTGGGACCTACTGTGCGCCAGGCCCTGGGAAATGGTAAACAAGATACACAAAGTCCTTTCTCTCATTCAGTTGGATGGGGAAGACAGACAAGTCTACAGTGGACTATAGTATCCTGTGATACGTGCTGTGCTGGGGAAGCACGGGTTGGTAGGGTAGATAAGAATGGGCCTGGGGCAGGTGATAGGAGAGGGATGGGGAGGCAGTTCTTCCTTGGAGTTTGTCTCTACTCAGACCTCTCCTCTTAACTCCATACCTGAATATCAACTGCCTCCTTGACACCTCCGAGTGGATGTCTAATGCACATCTCAAACAGAATCCATCCAAAACCAAAGCTACACTTTTCCAGCTGTCTGGGCCAAACCTTTGGAATAATCCAAAAACTCTCACACCCACAATCCAATCCATTGGCAAATCGTGATGTCTGCACCTTCAAAATGTAACAGAACCCAATCCCTTATCACCATCCCCGTTGTTCCCACCCTGGTCCAAGCCATCCTCCCGTCTCTCCTCCTCAGTCTCCCTGGTCCCACCTTTGCCTCTGAACAACCTGTTCTCCACCCAGCAGCCAGAGTGGTCCTGTTAAAAATGTAAGGCAGATCTTCGCTCCCCTGCTCAAAACCCTCCCACTCTTCCCATTCCACTCCAAGAACAAAACAAAACATTTCCTAGTCCTACAAGGCTGGCCATCATTTGCCTCCCCTGTGGTCTCTCTGACCTCATGTCCCCATAGCGATGCTTCTTTAAACATCCAAGGTGTATTCGTTCGCTATGTTTGCCAAGACCAAATAGCACAGACTGGATGGCTTCAACAACAGAAATTTACTTTCTCACAGTTCTGGAGTCTAGAAGTTCAAGATCAACATGCCATCAGGGTTGGTTTCTGGTAAGAGCTCTCGCCTTGGCTTGCAGACGGCCACCTTCTCCCTGTGTCCTCACGTGGCCTTGCCTCTGTGCTTCAACCCCTGGTGCTTCTTTCTCTTTTTATAAGGACCCCAGTCCTCTTGGATTAGGGCCCCACCCTAAAAGCCTAACTTAACTACCTCTTAAAAGACCTTTTCTCCAAATACCCTTATATTCTGAGGTATTGGGGGTTGGACGTCAACTTGTGAATTTTGGGAGGAAACACTTCAGTCCATAACACCAGGTTTATTCCTGCCTGAGGTTTTTGATTCTTGCTGTTCCCTGTTCCCTCAGACATTTCCCACCAGTCCTTTCACTTAGAATCAGGGATTCATAGACTGTCAGACCTAGAAGGAAACTTCTAGATCAAGTCTAGTGTTTCTCAAGCTTTTTTTCATTATTGCCACCCTCCGGAGTCTTTTTAGACATTGTTTTCCAAACTGCCACCCCTCTCCTCCATGGAATTTTAATACCACCGATATAATGTATGTCCGTGTATGTCCAATATGTGTATCTGTGCTTTATACATAAAAAGAATAAGGTTTGGGGGGTTTCTTTGGTTTGTTTGCTCCTCAAGAACCAATTTTTGCCTCTTTGGGGGCACTATTGCCCCCACTGTAAATGTGTAATATAGCCTCATCCCTTTTTTACATGTAGGGAAATGGAAACCAGGGAGGGATGGGGACTTGCCCAAGGACATACTGTGAGTTAGAGGCAAAGTCAGGATTAGAACACAGACCTCCTGACATTCTCCAACTCACCTCCATTCATTCATTCAACAAACTTTTATCAAACTTCTACTATGTACCAAACACTATTAAAGGCACTGAGGATCTAAAAGGGAACAAATCAGATACAAATCCCTTCCCTTGAAGGATGTACATTCTAGTTGGAGGGACACTGATGTTATCCCCACACTCCAGGGTTCCTCAGTTAGGATTTATCAATGGCCATTTGGGGATATTGTTACTTTGTTCCTTGAAAAAAAATTATGTCCTATAGCTTTGGGTACCATTGGTGTCGACACTGCAGGAGTTGTTACAGCTTGCAAGAGTTTAATGTGTATTATACTCTGGAAGGGAGAATAGAGTATTGAGTTTCCCAAACTTATTTGACCACACAACTATTATTATCTTTTATTTTTTGGTGGAGCATCTTGCATCATGAGTGACCTGAGGAATATAGGTGGGAAAATGGGCAGTTAGCTGTGATAGTCATTCACAGCCTAGTATGAATTAGTTTGGGGGCGTTTAGGTGCTGGCATTCACCAGGGCTTTAGGAAAGGCACTGTGGAATTGCTAAGTGCTGCTATGGGAGCAGGGATACTATCCAGGAAGTGGTTTCATGGTCAGTCCTAGGGAATGGGCATTAGAAAGACATAGGGATGAGGACAATTTAGAGAGAGGGTCCTGAAGTCAATCTCTGTGGATTCTGAGGTTTTGCTGAGGCCTAGGATGGAGGTTGGGCCTGGTCACCATCTTCCAAACAGAAGTGTCTTCACCCTGAGCCCCTGAGACCCTAGAAGGCACTGGATGTAGGGAGGTTGTACCCCTAAAGCTGTACCAACCATACAGGGGCAGCTGTCTGACCCTGACAGCTCTGAGTTGGTACCACCCTCTGGGGCAGAGGCCATCACAGCCCTGGATTTGCATCCTGGGCTTACCAGCTTCTCACCTCAGTTTCCTCATCTGTTACTGGGGGAAACACGATACCCACCTCTTTGTTTGTGAAAAGCTAAATGACATATTATACATGCCTGTGCCCAGAACATATACAAGGTACTTGGTAAGCTCTCAGGAAAAGTTGGTGGAAGTTGTTGGTATCATTCTCAGTATTGTTATTAGTATTAGTCTACCTCTCTCTGTCTTTTTGCTTTCATAGCCCCCATCTCCACCCCAACCCCCTTACCTGGGGCATGCCTTCCTCATAATAATGATGATGATGGTGACATTGATGATACATGTTGCGTTGGTTTCTTTCACATGGGATATAATTTAAACCTCACAATAACTCCTTGACATTATTATTATCCCTATAAAACTCATCAAGAACTTGAGGCTCAGAGAGGTCAAGCAACTTACCTGAGGCCACCCAGCCTGTAAGAGCATTGAGCTCATTATGGGTTGTATAAGGTTTCATGGAGTATTAAAGAGATACTAGGCACGAATAGGATTTATAAACAGTAAATTGCTAGGTCCATGTCCTCCTTTAAAATAGTTAAGAAAGTAGCCCCTCACACTTCAGTATGAATAACTAGGGACCTTCTCATCTACCATAGGAAAGCTGTGGATCCCTGGGGTCAAAGCAGGCAATATTTGCTTAATGAATGAATGAATGGGGGGAGCCTTATTGGCATTTGATGGCGGCCCTATTAAGAGTCAGCCCCAGTCAGAGCCAAGAGTGAGACTGGCAACTACAAAAAATGGGACCCCAGATGTGAGATGACGGCTGGAGAGACAGGCAATAAAGAGACAATTTTTCAGGGGTGATCTTGGGAGAGAAGGAAAGAGAGCGTGAAATTATTTTTCATATCTTGCTGGGAGACAAATTCTCCTAGGTTATAAAGGAAGGGGAATTTGAATTATTGATGCTATTTGTTCAGAAGTAAGTGGTAAGAACACCCATCATCCAGAATTCCACACTTGGAGAACATGACCGACCAAAGGGTCTGGGACTGCGGATCTCAAACCAGCGTCCTCTTAGCCCAGAGAGGGAAAGGGACTTGTCTAAGACCACACAGCAAGCACTGTCCACGTGGCTGCTCCTAAGCCTCATCACCCAGATACTCCCACCCCACGTGGGTGGCATGGCACAAAGGATGGCAACACATTTGGGACTGCACACACTTAGGTCTCAATCCTGGATCCTGAGTTTTCCAGACAGGATGACCTTTGGTGTGGGAGGGGGAGGGTGCTTTGCCTCACTGAGCCTCAATTTCCTTATCTCATAAAGTGGGAATTGACACTTGAGAAAGTGCTGTGAGACATAGAAAGCAAACTTATGGTTACCAAAGGGGAAAGGGGAGGGACAAATTAGAAGTTTGGGATTAACAGGTACACACTATTGTATATAAAATAGATAAACAACAAGGACCTACTGTGTAGCACAGGTAACTATATCCAATATCTTATAATAACCTATAATGAAAAACAATGTAAAAAATATATACACACACACATATATATGTATAACTAAATAACTTTGCTGTACACCTGAAACTAACACAACATTGTAAATCAACTACACTTCAATTAAAAAAAAAAAAAAACAGTGACAATACCAAAAAAAAAAGTGCTATAAAAAATGAGATGGGACGTTGTGTGACATTTCTCTTTCTTATTCTTCACTTGCTCTGCACACCCGCCCCCGCCCTTCCGGTTCTTTCTCTGGTCTACAGGGTCCTCACACTACTGTCTTACCGAGTAAAGAAACCACCTAGAATGAAAGGAGGTGAGAAGTGGAAGATCGAGAGAGAGAGAGAGAGAGAGAGAGAGAGAGAGAGAGAGAGAGAGAGAGAGAGAGAGAGAGGGAGATATTGGGCTTTTTCCTGCAAATCCTGCCATAAGCGGCTGGGTGGAACACCTATTCATCACGAACAAGGACCAAAGCAATGATGATTACAGTAACAAGCTCATCACCGCAGCCCTTTGTAAAGAAACAGCATCTATTGAGGTTTGCGTCAAGCTGGGCACAGGGCCAGGCACTCAACCATTTCCTACCCCGCCCACTCCCCCAAGCAGGCCATCGCCCCCAGCTCACCAGCTGAGGGACTTGAGTTTGGGAAGCCGCCACCCAGCCACAGCACCCGGGGTCGGGTGAGGAGTCTGGCACAAGCCCACTCGGTGGGAGATGACCGGCCCCCCATCCCTACTTCCTGGGGCTGTTTACCTGTCGCTTAATTACAAGACTAATGGAGGTGAAATATCTCAAGGTGCAGAGGCTCTTTTCCTGCCTCACGCTCCTGAATCTTCTCTTGACACAAAACCTGGGGGAGGCAGGCCAGCAGGTCATGACCGTTTCCTCCCTGAGGTGGCAGTCTGCCCTTTTCACCCCAGTTTCGGTTTAGAGAATTGCCCATCCTCCTCTCCGAATCAACGCATCCAGTGAGGTTGACTCACCTGATTGCAGAGGTGAAGAAGACACCAGCGACGCGGGTAACAGTCACCGTGATTGGGCCAAGGGTTGGGCACGTGACCCAGTGGGAGCCAATGACAGTTCTCTCTGGAACTTTGGTTGGAACCTTTTGGAAAGAGACGCTTTCTACGTGCTGGGCTTGTGAAGTTTACAGGTGTAAGCTTGCGACCTGCCTTCGAAGGCAGTCCTGAAAGCAAAACCGAGGTGGGGAAAGCCCTAGAGGCCAGAAACGGAGAGAATGAGTCCAACCCTCCTGTTACGCAAACGCCGCATGTGCTCTTCGTCACATGAACCGAAAAACACCTTCTCCCCGTTTTTTTTTTTTTTTTTCTTAAGACATTTTAAGATGGGTTTCTGTAATTTACACTTGAAAAAGTCCTGGCTCTTCCAAACCCACCAGAGGGGAAACAGAGAGGAGTTGACCACTTCCCCCCCTTGTCCCTAACAAGGGACCCTGGTGGCTTTTCTTTCGGGGAATGTGGGCCCCCTTTTTTTCTCAGCCGTAGCTCAGAAGCTTTCGGTCTTTCACCCTCTGGCCTTTCTCGACCTTAGTGACCACGATCATTCTCCATCCCGGTCTCAAGTCTCCTCTTCCCTCAACAGGCACTATTCACACCCTTGCTCCGGTGAGAAGACTGAGGCTGAGACGTGCAAGTTAATGTGCTCGTTTGCACAGAGAACCGGAAGCAGAGCTGGGACTCGAACTGGGGACTGACACTCTGGCCAGGGCTCTTCCTCCTTCCCCCTGTGGGGAAGCAGTGCAGCCTGATTCTGCCGAGTATGAGACCGATTTCTTCGTTGAGGTTCAACCAAAGTCTCGGCACCAACTCATGGAGGTCCCTCAGGCACCGCCCGGCCTCTTCAGCCCACCAGGCTGCCTCCGGATCCACACAAACGTCCACCCAAGACCTGCGCCGCACCGCCACCTGGTGGTCACATATAAAAACACACGCTCCAAGGGGCTGTCAGGAGATTGTTCTGCCCTGGAGCGGATGGGATAGGGAAAGGGGTGGTGGGATAGGGATCGATGGGGCATTTTCTAGGAATTTTGGAATCTGAGATTTGATCAGGGGCCTGAGATTCCTTCTCCGTTTCTCTGTCACACCTGTGTCTCTATACATCTTTTTTTCTCCTTGTAGTCCTTGGACACCTTTGAAACGAATTGCATTCCCTCTTTGCCTTGGCTGCCAGGATGCTCAGACCAATGTACAATCCACTACTGGCAACTAAATTACCATGTGGCAGGCATTTGGAAGAGGAGCTTAATCCCTGACTCCATATTCCTTTCTCTGAGCCTCATTTTTCTATCTTATTTTATATTTAGTTTTCTGCTTGGGCTGAGGGCATCCTTATAAACCACCTTAATTCCCCTCTTTGTGGGGAAGAGGGATGACAAAGCAGGGTTAAAAATTCAGAAAGCACTTCCTACCTTCTGCAAGCCTCAGTTTCCTCCCCTATAAAGTGGGCACAAGAATCCCTGCCCTATAGGGTTTTGTGTGGGTTTGGGGAGATGCCGGGTAAATATTAGTGCCTGCCTTATTTCCCATCTCTCCAGCCCCCTGCCCTGGGCTCTCTGCTGCCTGCCTAGGGCAGGCCAGGATGCAAAGGGGATCCAAAGCACAGATCACTTTGCCTGCAGACCCACTCTGTGCTCTGTAGACCTACTGGGTGCCCCTGCCTGAGCCTGGTGCCCTGAGACCAGTCCCTGTCTACATCCTGGAAGACTTTTGGCCTCCAGAACCTTCTGCCTCCTGCCTGCAGATGCTGCGGCATTCCCAGCTGATTTGCAGAGAGTCCAGGTACATCTCATAAATAAAGTATGTACTGTTCCTGCAGAAAGGCTGCGGTGTGGCTGCGCGGGGGTGGGAAGCCTGGGTTAGAAGGAGCCACGGGAGGTGGGGAGGACCGTATGCACTGCTTGTCCCATACCAGCGGTGGCTCGGGGGTGGCTGACAGCCTAGGAAGGCGTAATGGGGCCGGGGTGGGGAAGAGGCTCCATGAGGGCAGGAGCTGGATGTAGCCTGTTGAGGCTGAATCTTGGTTCAGACACCTTCTAACTGTGTCCCTTAGCTTCAATTTCCTTATCTGTAAAATGGGGATAATATCAGTACCAATGCCACTGGGCTGCTATAGCCATTGCACTTAAAGCGTTTAACTCAGGAGCTGGAACACAGTAAATGCTCAGTAAGTGTTATTATTTGTCCCGAATTTCCTTAGTCTCTTCTCCAAGAGCTTTGCATTGCTTCTGCTCTGGGGAGCAATGAGGACAGGGTTCACACTGCATCTGAGTGTGGGGAGAGGATTACAGGCCATAGGAAGGGTAGGAAACAGAAGGAGAGGCTCAAGGCGACAGGAGCAGGTGTTTGGAGCAAGAGATGAAGACACAACCACCAACGCACAAGAGCCAGACCGTTTCCGGAAAGGGGACAGCATTTCTGCAGCCATTTCTGCGTAGGTGCTTGAACTGCTTGATTGGCTTCTAAAGGAGAGTGTGATCTTTGGAAGACAGAAGGAGCTGGGGACCCTGGGGACATAGATTACACAGTTAGCATGGCTGCATTGGAACAGAGGCCTTGGGTAAGTCACTTTCCTTCTCTGGGTCTCTGTTTGTCCATCTATAAAATGGTTTCTGAGAGGCATTCCAGAACTGTAGCATTTACACTTCAAGGTTCAGATGTACTTCCGACAAACATACATGGAAGTCCACCTGTGAGTCAGACCCTGGGCCAACCTCTGGTGATGTGATGGTCGAAAAACAGCAGGTTCCTCCCATGAAGGATCTTATGAGCTGGTGTGTGTGTGTTGTGTGTGTGTGCATGCGTGTACACAACAGACAAGCAAATGAATATATAATCTCAAACTGAAATCAGCCCTGAAGGAGCGGGACATGGGTCAATCAAGGAGTGTGTATAACTAATGGCCTTGACTTTGACCAGGAGGCTGGAGAAGGTTTCACTGGAGACAAGGATGCTTGGGCAGGGCTGGGGGGGCCGGGCGGCGCATGGCTGGAGCAGGAGCTTGGTGAGGGATGGACGTGGAGCTGTCAGCCAAGGCAGGGCCTTGCTGGTAAATGTAAAGAGCTTCCTCTTCATCCTGAGACCCTGAAGGGCTGTGGGCAGGGGGAGCGATGAGGTCAGCTTTGCATTTGGAGAATCTTCTGGCTGGAGTGGGGGGAACAGATTGGAGGGCCCTGGCGTGGAAGCTGGAGGTCCCAGCTGGGGACGATGGAGGGAGAGACCCTGGTGGCAGTTGGGGGGGTGAGGAGGATTTGGTGAAATGACAAGAGGATGCACTGATGGGGCTGCGGGGGCACTGGATCTGGGAGCGAGGCTCTGCAGGGCTCATCTCCCCCTTTCCAGTTCCTTCCAGGCCCCATCTCTGGCTCTGCCAGCGTCTGCCCTTACCGCAAAAGAGCTGAGGTGGGAGGGGCGGGGAGGATGGGGAGGCAGCGGCTGTGCTGGAGGCTGCAGGCTGCAGGCGGCGCCGGGCTCTCCACAGCCGCAGGAGAGGCTGGCTGCAGCACCTGCCGGAGCGGCTGGGGAGCAGGTGCGGGGCGTCTGGAGGGGCTCTGTTTGCAGATGGATCACGAGATGGGATGGATGAGAATGGCACACACGCTGTCCGCCTTCTCTGTTGTCTGGACACAAAAGCCCAGACAAAGAAGCAGCAGGGACACAGGGCACAGCCCCGCAAGGAGGCAGGCCCACACGGCACGCACACGCCAGGGACAAAGGAGAGGAGGGCAGAGGCAGGTCTGCGCAGAACAAGGAGCGAGGGAGGGGGGAAGGCTCGCGTGACCTCGGGCAAGGCCGCCTGGTCTCTGAGCCTTGCTCTGGGCACCGTAAACAAAGAGGCTGGGGGACACCAGTGGGCCCCGGACCTCGCCAGTCCGATGGTCTCTTCCTCAAAGGAAAACTGATCATGGACTCCATAAATCTGAGAGTACACTTTCAGGTCCTGTGGTTGGTGATGATAAAGAAAGTGACCATGAATGCGGTGTGGGGTCCACATCAACCCGCATTTAGTTAAACCAACAGCTTGGACACACGCATGTAAAAGAGCAAGTGATTTGTGGATAGGACTTGCTACTTATACACTCTGCAGACAGGGTTGGTGTCTGTGGTGTTTGTAAGACCCACTTATAATAATTTCCCAGGGCTAAGAACTCCAAGTCTTGGATAGTCTGTAATGGTCCTTCCAACTGAGAGAGGGAGAGAAAGAGAGAGAGAGAGAGAGACAGAGAGAGAGGATATTTACTGATCCCATAACCATGCCATGTGTTTTCTGCAATCAAATCACTTAATTCTTTGGAAAGCCCTGCAAGACAGGTTGTGTTATGCCCATTTTACAGAAGAGGAAACTGAGACCCAGAGGGACGTCGCATACTGAGTAAAGGGCAGATTCAAACTCAAGTCTGCCTGACTCCCGCGTCTATGTCTTAGCTGCCAACCGAGCTGAGAGGAAGGCAGAGAAAGGAAATAAGACAAAGACCCCGGTGGCAGAGAGCCTGGCAGTCTTTGGTGCGTGCCTCCCCACTGCTGGAGAAAGATGGATGCCTGGTAATGTTGTTTGGACACCTGGATACAGCTGTGCCTGAAACCATTATAGTGGTAGACTTATTTCTGCCACTCGAAACTGAAAAGGTCCTGAAAAAGAATAGTTATACTTTTTGTGACTTTCAATTCTCAGTCCCTGGTACAGCATCTGGCACTCAGTAGGCCTTTTCTTGACTTCAAAGACAAGTTGGGTCACTAATGTATATTTCCATAAGCTCCCTGAACTTCTTTCATGATGGTTTGCTCACAGTGACTTCTGCTCCCTCGTTGACTAGGCTGGGAGCTTCTAGAGGGCAGGACTCTGTGTTACTCACCATCCTATGCCAGGTTGGCACATAGAGGGTGGAAGCTCCTCAAACTGGGGAGGCCTTGGATTCATGGAGCCCAGGGTGGGCTCTGCTGAGTGGCATGGGGCCGTGGTGGGTGATGGGAGTATGCATGATCCATTGACCCCATGGGATGTGCCCTGGACACTCACTGTGCCCAGGCACACCAGTGGCTTCATACTGCAGGCCCCTGTGTCTCCCTGCTGACGGTTTTCTCTGGCCAAGGGCATGTGTTTGGTCTGCACCAAGGGCAGCCTGGAGGTGGCAAGGGGTTGATGCACGGGGAGCATTCTTCAACCATGACAGATAAGAGTTGGTGAGTAAGTACCCTGGTTTCCTGGACCTCAGGTGGGACAACTCCGGCTTGTCCCACCCAGTCTCCTAGAGGGACCTCAGCAGGACTGTGTCCTAGTTGCCACAACAACTTGGTTCTTGTTATGGACTGAATTATGTCTTCCTAAATTCATAGGATGAATTGAATATGACCCCAATGTGACTGTATTTGGAGATAGGGCCTTTATGGAGGTCATGAAGATTAAATGAGGTCAGAGAATGGGGCCCTAATCCAACAGGACTGGGGTTCTTATAAGATGAGGAAGAGACACCAGGGGTGTACACACAGAGGAACGGCCAGGTGAGGACACAGGGTGAAGCTGGCTGTCTGCAAGCCCAGGAGAGCGGCCTCAGGAGAAACCAGCCCTGCTGGCACCTTGATCTTGGACTTCCAGCCTCCAGAACTGTGAGAAAATAGTGGCTGTGGCTGAAGCCCCCTAACCTGTGGCATTCTGCTACAGCCCTAGCAGAGTGATGCACTCACTAATCCACCTAGTCCGGCTTTTTTCTCTTCCTTGCCTCACTACTTTACTCCACTCTCAATGCTTCCTGGGATCACCTCCCAAATAAACTACACGCACTTGAATCCTTGTCTCGGAGTCTGTATCTACGACAGTCCAGGCTCACGCTCCTGTCCACGCCTTATCTAGCGGGACTGCTGGCCTTTGCACAGGAAGGCAGCCACTGGGGGCAGGACAGAGATAAAACTGGAAAACATGAACTCTACTCGTCCATGGCAATGATCCTGAACCAATGATGTGCTTCTTGGACGGATAGTAACCGCTGCTGTGCATGCCCAGGGCAGGACAATGAATGGACCCCAGCAAGGTGGTGGGGTTGAGCTGACTGTGGGCCATTGCACCTTCCTAGGGGAAGGGTCGGGTGAGCGTGAATGCAGATGGTTTTCTCAGAGATCTGAGCGCAGCTTTTGGAAACAATGCTGAGTTTGAATCTCAACTTCAACACTTTCTAGCTGGCTGACCTTGGGTAAGTCACTCCCCCTCTCTGAGCCTCTCTCTCCTTATCAGATGGAGTTGATGTTGACATTTCCTCAGACAATGCCCGGGGGCAGGGGATGTGGGTAAAGCCCTCTGAATAGTGTCAAGTAAGTGGGTCAGGGGTTAAGTTCATTGCTTCTGAAGGTGATGACAAGGGAAGGCAGAGGTCACGGGGGAACTGTTGAAAAGCATATGCTTTTTGGGGCCACACCAAATGCGCCTCTCCTCTGCTGTACAAGCACCTTCCCCTGAATTTAGGGAGCTCCACCCTCCCCCCAGTGAGGATGAGTCAAAATGAAATTTCTATCTGAGTGAGCCTGGGAGCTGCTGGCTCGGGGAACAGCCCTCAGAGAGAAGCTCCCCTGAGGCCCTGATGGATGCACACAGGCTTGGTTAATAGCTTGGCTGGAGGGCAGATGAAATCTGGCTTTTCTCAGAGCCCTTCCTTAGAGGGTACGGCAGGTGTGGCCAGGAAGAGAGGTGGTGCTGGGGAGGCTGAGGGGGGTCTGTGTGATTAGTTTAGGTAACAAGGTGATGAAGCCCATCTTGTCACCTTTCCAGAATGCCCTGACCAGGTGCAGGGTCGGGGGGTATAAAAGGAAATGAAGCACAGAGAGGCATGTACCCAAAAGACTTGAAAAGAGGGACTCAAACAAATCCTTGTCCACACATGTTCACAGCAGCATGATCCACAATTGCCAAAAGGTGGAAATAACCCGCACGTTCATCAACAGATGGATGGACACACAGATATCCTATATCCATATGATGGAATATGATTCATCCATAACAAGGAACACAGTGCTGGTATGTGTGACAATGTGGATAAACCCCAAAAACATTATGCTTGGTGAAATAAGCCGGAATCAAAAGAACACATATTATATGATTCCATTTATAGGAAATAACCAGAATAGGTAAATCCATAAGAGACGGAAAGCAGATTCAGGGTTGCCAGGGCCTGGCGGGAGGGGAGAATGGGGAACGACTGCTTAGTGGGTGTGGGGTGGTGTTTGGAGGGGACGAACATGTTTTGGAACTAGATCGAGGTTGTGGCTGCGCAACACTGGGACTGTGCTAAATGCCGCTGAACTGCTTGCTTTAAAGTGGTTGGTTTTACATTGTGTGAAATTCACCTACATCTTTTTTTAGGTGCAGCCACTATGGAAAACAGTATGAAGGTTTCTCAAAAAACTAAAACTAGAGTTGCCACATGATCCAGCAATCCCACTCTTGGGCATATACCCAGACAAAACTATAATTCGGAAAGATATGTGCACCCCTATGTTCAGAGCAGCACTATTCACAATAGCCAAGACACGGAAGCAACCTAAATGGCCATCGACACATGAATGCATAAAGAAGATGTGGTACATATCTACAGTGGAATACTACTCAGCCATTAAAATGAATGAAATAATGCCATTTGCAGCAACATGGATGGACCTAGAGATTATTATACTAAGCGAAGCCAGAAAGAGGAAGACAAATACCATATGATATCACTTATGTGTGGAATCTAAAATACGACACAAATGAACCTATCTACGAAACAGAAACAGACTCACAGATGTAGAGAACAGACTGTGGTTGCCAAGGTGGATGTGGGGGAGGGATGGATTGGGAGTTTGGGATTAGCAGATGCAAACTAGTATATATAGGATGGAGAAACAACAAGGTCCTGCTGTATAGCACAGGGAACTATATTCAATATCGTGTGATGATCTATAATGGAAAAGAATATGAAAAAGAATATATAGATCTATAACTGAGTCACTTTGCTGTATAGCAAAAATTAACACAACATTGTAAATCAACTATACTTCAATAAAATCAAAAAATTAAAAAAAATTTTTGAAAGGAGGCACAGTGGGGTAAGTGAGTACTCAGAGGCACCGGGCAGGCTGATGACAGAGTTGTAATTGGAACCCTGGACTCCTGGACCACCTGAATGTCTCCAGGGGCTGCTCTAGGGATAAAGAGAAACCAGAGTCCCCTCTCCTGGACATGTTACCAGCGTCAGAATTCCCTTGAAAATCTTGGGCTGCGGGGTGGGGGGTGCAGGTGTAATGAGCCCCAGACTACCTAGGCTCGCAGAGCCTCATGTGAATAGGTGAGGTAACCACCTGGTCCAGCTTACAGGAGGAAACTTTATTTTGGAATAGATCTCCAGAATGATGGCGCCTCTTCCTGTTGCCATGGCAACCCGCACTCCATTATAAGCAGCTCAAGCCACTTTCAAGAGAGGCAGAAGAGAAGACATTGACACTTCCCTTTGGGGTGCCATCTGAGGCTCTTATCCACTTGTGGGTTGCCCGGGGCCCAGGTTAGCCCCGTAAATGTCCCCTGGAGGATGGGGTTCTTGGTGAGTTGTGGTGAGAATGACATCTACCATCTTGGGGATGTACTCTGCCATGTCATGGGTCTACCCGCAGGATAAGGTAAGGGTTAGAGACAAGAAGGATGCCAACTCTCGATATGAGACGAGGCGTGGATCCCAGAGGAGGCGGCAGCAGTGCCTGGAGCGTAAAGGGGATGAAGGAGACCACCGTGGGTCCCTCCCCTTCCCAAGATAATGGAGAATTCAAGGGAAGGTTTTGTTCACTGCAAAAGTACTCAGCAGGTGGACAGAGGAAAGGCAAGGGACCAACTGAATCCCTCAGGAGAACCAGTTTGAGCTACCTGTGATAAAGAAATTAGAGAACTAGGGACAGAGGGCAGCAGGCAGGACCACACCTCACTGGTTTCGGTACCCGCTGGACATGGGGTCTGCCCTCTCCTTGCATCGGTTTATGGATCATGCTGAATCCACCTGTATGAGACGCGGTGACTTCACAGCAAATCCACAGTAGCTTCTGATGATTTTTTTGCTCTTCTCTTCCTCCCGCTGCTCTCCTTGAAAAGAAATCCCTAGAACCAAGGATGCTTGGGAATAGGATCACAGGATCATTATTGTTCATCTTTGAGAAGCCCCAGAGAACAGGAGAAGCATTGAAAATTTGGGAGCGGCAAGTGCCTGCCTTGATTTTTTTTTTTTTTTTTAAAGCTGGATTCAAACCCAGGCTTTTTTTTTTTTTTTTTTTTTTTTAATTTAATTTATTTATTTTTGGCTGTGTTGGGTCTTCGTTTCTGTGCGAGGGCTTTCTCTAGTTGCGGCGAGCGGGGGCCACTCTTCATCGCGGTGCGCGGGCCTCTCACTATCGCGGCCTCTCTTGTTGCGGAGCACAGGCTCCAGACGCGCAGGCTCAGTAGTTGTGGCTCACGGGCCTAGTTGCTCCGCGGCATGTGGGATCTTCCCAGACCAGGGCTCGAACCCGCGTCCCCTGCATTAGCAGGCAGATTCTCAACCACTGCGCCACCAGGGAAGCCCTTGATTTTTTTTTTCTCCAAATGGATATTGGAAATGACGGGTGGATCCTCAGGAGGATTTGGGAACTGATTATGAAATAGGTGGTTTGGGAATACTTAACAAAGAAAGGAGTGATCCCTATGCATCCCTTGTGTTCATTTAGAACCTGTCACGCTGAACCCCATTTCCTTTTTTGTTTGTGGTCTGGTGATAGAGGGGAAAGTCGTAGACCTGTAATGACAGCAGTTTGGCTGTGGACTCTGGGCTATGCTGTGACCAGACCCCATCTTGCCTGTTCTCTCACTGTTCCATGTGAGTCTTACTTCTCTGGCAGGACTGCCAGGTCTGGCCGGGTGGAGGCAGTATCTCTGGCCTCCCTGGGATCTTCGTGGTTCCTGCAATGGCCTTGGGCTGTGCACATTGGAAATGTGCTATAGGTTTGTTGAATTGGGTCTGGATTTTCTGAAGATCAAGGCTGGGGGTCCCAGGAAGAGATGTGTAGTAGAGTGAATAGCTAGTAAACTTGGAACCTGAAATGGTGGGTTCAAATCCCACCTGAATCCCTTACCAGGGACCTGGGCAGCTCTGGTTGCCTCTCTGAGCCTTAATGTCCTTTTCGGAGCAGAGGAGATGATAAATAATATACACAGAGGGGTGAAAATTAAAGGAGATGTCATAGTATTATAGGAATAAAAATATGTTTTGAGCCCTTACTAAGTGCCAGGCACTGTGGTAAGCACCCCTCACCCCATGTATTCCGGCATTTAACCCACACAACACTATGAGGTGGACTCCATTATTATCCCTACTTTGTGGACTAGGAAACTGAGGCTCAGAGATGGAGTGAATCTTGCCTAGGGTCATCCGCTAAGGGGCATGGACAGAGCTGAAATTTAAAACCCAGGATAGCCTGGTTGTAGAGGCCACTGGAATTGTCTAGCCACAGTAGTTCTCAAGCATCAGCATCCCCCGGAGGGCTTGTTAAAACACAGATCTCTGGGCCCCTCACGCTAGCGTTTTTGATCCAGTCGCTCTGCGGAGAGGCCTGAGTATCTCCATTCCTAGTGATGTAATGGCGCTTGTCTAGGACCCGGTCTAGAACGACTGCTCTAGGACCATTTCCTAACATTGCTACTCTAGAAAAATAGTAGGTACAAAGGAGAGGGCAGTTTGGAAAAAAAAAAAAAAGCCACATCTATAAGAGTTGTTAGGCCAAGCGGTATAGTGGCAAGAACATGGCCATGAGGTCTCAGACATGGGTTCGGATCTTGACTCCACCATAACCACGTGCAGGGTTAATTGAGAGGCATACACCCAAGCCGTGCTGGTTAAGCACCTGGTACTCCGGCACCAGCCTCTTCGTCCTCCTATGCCCGGCTCCAGGTTTCTGCTCCCCGTGTCCGCAGTCATGCGCCGCTCGCCTCTCGTCTCTCCATCCCTGCGCGTTCGCGCTCCGCTGTCGAGTCCAGCCTGGCAAGCGTTGCCATGGCATCGCTGCTGGCTGGGACGCTGGAGGCAGAGCGCGCTGCCCGGCTCGCCCCTTTGTGCCGCGGGGGTGGCTGTGCGCTCCCCCCACGCCCGGCCGCACCCCGCCTCCCCGGCCCCGACCCCCCGGAGGGGGTAAAGGGTAGGGCGTAGGGTTGCAGGGGCGCGGTGAGGCGGGAGGAGGGCCGAGGCGAGGGCCGGGGGTGGGGCGCCTCCGCCCGCCAGCCGCTCCCGCATTAAAATTTCATGGGCGCTGCAGCAGCTACAAAGACGACGCCGGCTGCGCTCGGGGGACCAGAGGGAGGGAGGCTGCGGACGAGTGCGGGGAGGAGTTTGCGATGGGAGGCGCTTGCAGGGGCTCCCCCAGTTCTGCGCTGTGAGCTGGGGCACAAAGAGCCCTCTGCACTGGCGCCGCAGGACCGCGGACCCGAGGTAAGCCGCCGCCCCATTCTAACAGCCCTCCCTTCCCAAGCATCCTTGTCTGCACGCTGGGAACAGCCTAATTCCCCGAGCTTGGGGTCCCGGGCGGGTGCAGGGTCCCGGGCAGGGTTCAGGGGTGGCAAACACTGCCTGAAGTGCCCCTCATTTGTTGGACGAAGAGTCTCTCCAGCTCGCAGTTGTCAATTGAAGCCAGGACTCCGGCCTGGGTGGGGCACAGGGGAAGAGGCGGGGAGGTCCGCAATGGAGGCTGGTGCCCATGGGGGTCTTGCAGTCATGATCTGAGGGGGAACAAAGACCCTCCCCTCCCCCCGCTACCAGACAGAACAGGAGGGGTCCCCCTGGACCTTTTCCGCCCACCGGAACTGGCCAAGCCTTGGAGGGACCCTCAATGGTCTCAGAACTGGAGATGGGGGATGGGATGGTGAAGCAGGGTTCCTGAGTCCCTGTTGTTTCACACTAAGCCTCCCTCCCCCCGCCCCCCCGCCCAACACCTGCCCATGCTCCACTTCTGGGACTCAATTTCCAGATGTCCAGCTTCCAAAGGAATGGAGAGGGTCGGAAAACCTCTTCACTGAGAAGAATAATGATATTGACAATGATAATAATAATACATCAGTTTATGGAGAGCTTTCTGTATGCCAGCAACACGCTTAGTGATTTGCATGCATTGTCACAACAGTCCCAGGAGATGGTAAGAACCCCATTTTAAAGATGAAGAAATTGAGCTCCGGAGAAGGTTAGCTACACGTCCAAGGTCACACAGACAGTGATTTTGAATCCAGATATGTCCAACTCTAAAGCCTATGTTACATCCTTAAAACGGTCTGGGGAGACCTCAGAACCCACCAGCTGCCCACCTACTCCTCCCCAATACACTCTCTAGAGAGGCTGGGAATTTAGGAGTGAGGGGGCCAGATCTCTCCTCTCCACCACTGGAGGCTCGGCTAGAGAAATTGCTTCTCTGCAGTGAAAGGGGAGGCCAGGGGCCTAGATTCCCCACCCTCATCCCAGACTCCAGACCAGTGGCTGCCCTGCTCCGGGACTGCTGGGGCGCACACCCCACTGCAGTGCCGCGGCGGGAAGCGGGGGCGGGGAGGGGGAAGGTGGTAGTGCGGGGAGAGGTGGGGAGAGAACGGCTTTGTTTTTCTCGGTGCCAGCCTCAGTCTGAGTGAGGCCCGGAGCCAAACGCTCATTCAGGCTACGGTGCTCTACCTTCCAAAGCGCAGTGCCATTTGGGAGCGCCTGGGAGCTTCGCGATTGCCTGGGCTGGTGGGGGAGGGTAGGGATGAGTAATTCCTCTTGACAGACTGGGAAACCTGAGGACAGTGGTTCTCAGACTTTAGGGGCGTTGCTTCAGATACGCAGATGTCCAGGCCACGTGGCCAGGGGGATGAGCCAGCAGGACTGGGGTGGGGCTGGGCATCTGGATGTTTACTCAGATCCCCTCCTCCCCTTCATCACGCAGATGATCAGACCTCTTCCCTCACCCCAGCCCAGAACCATGTAGCACTCTGGGCAAAAAGGTATCCTCGGGGACACTTTGGCAGCGGTTAGCTTTGAGTCTGGTTAATTTCACGATGAAAGAATTTTAAGGGTAACATCTTCTATGCCTCCCTTGCCCACCTATTTTATTATTTAATGACCGTTGCCATTGAGTAAGTTTCTGAAATCTACCCTATATCCTTCTTGCTGCATTTTTGGCCCATCTCTCCACTCCTTCAGGGAGGAGAGGGGTGAAGTCTTCGGAGTCCCCCAAAAGGAAGCATAACTTCGTACCACGAGCTTTAGAAGAAACACTCTCTATGCTGGCATTCAAAATGAATTCAAAAATGTAATTTTTTGGTGATCTTTAAAACGAACATAGTAAGTTTAATAGAATGCATGATAACTGTAGAAGATTTGCAAATGACTGAAAAAAAAAAAGAGATGAAAACTCCATAATTTCGTTACCCAAGAATAACTACTGTATTTACTATTTTCACATATTCCCCTGCAGTATATTTTCTATTCCTGAAGATACTAATTGAAATTGTGCTCTATGTATACTGCTTTTAAAAAGTTACATCAGAGGTGTTTCTCTGTGTTTTTATGCCCTTGGCAGAAATCATTGTAAGCGGGTTGGTGTTTCCTTATTATTGGTCCTGCCAGTTGTTTTTAACATCTCTGCGTTTAAGATCCTTTCTCTGGACCTGATCCCTGCTTCCACCCAGGGCAGGATTCTGCTCTTTGAATTGATCCCTCCTGGATGCATTGCGGAGTGGTAGAAAGAGAAGGCATTGAGTTACACGGATCTCTGAGTGAATCCTCCTCCCCACCTACACTGTGTCAATTTCAGGAGGAAGTAATTTCCCTTCTCTGAGCCTCAGTCTCCTCATCTGTCAAGTGAGAATCATAATCCCTGCTTTAAAAGGCTGTTGTGAGGCTCTGAACCAGTGTGTGTAAAGTGCCCGACACCCAGTAAAGACATTGCTGCTTTAGTGCATCAACTATCAGCTCAGGTCACTTCTACCGCCCCTGAATCTTGTAGAGAAAACTTCGTTATTTGCTTTTATTTGTACTGGGCTGTTGGTTCCTCTCCTGGGTGAAACTCAGGCTGTTCGAGCAGCAGTGTTTCTGGGGCATTGGGGCCGCTGTGCAGGTTCATTGGCTTGGTGAATAACTTAAAGGCTAGTCCTTTGTTTGGAAAGGATCCTTCCCCGTGTCTCTGAAGCCTGGTTCATCTGTCAGCTGGAGCTCCGTGGAACAATAGCCAGCGATACTCAGGGGCAGAGGCAAAGGGTGGCTGAGGGTGACATGTCTCCTCATCCGTCTCCAGGCTGATTGGATCAGATGAGGCAGGTGTCCCTTGCTCCCTTGTTGTGCCAGGTGGGCCGCTCTGGAAGCTACCAGGTGAGTCATGGAGGGGAGGGAGGGGCTGAGCTATCCTGTACTCAGGGGTGTGGAGTGGATGATTAATGGTAACTGACTCCAGCTACCATTTATTAACCGTTTACCAAGGTTCTTGCTGGGTGCTGCCTCTTGAAGACCCCACGATAAGGCTGGGAATTGGGCATTACGGATGGGAAACTGAGACTCAGAGATGTGAAGTGACTAACTCAGGGTCACACAGCATGTTAGTTGTAGAGTCAGGATTTGAACCTGGAGCTAGTATGGCTGTGAAATGTGTCTGTGTACCTATTACACTATGCCACCTCCTCTCCTAAAACTGAACATAATCAGGTGCCTCAAGACCACAGAAGCCACTGGAATAAACTGACCCAGATGGTTTAGCAATCATCAGGGATTCCCTCACAGTAACACTAACACTGATGACTATTGTTTTCATTTGATACATCCCTTCCTCAGGTCTTTTCTCCTTTAACCCCCACCTCCATATCTGAACAGGAGCCTTCTGCCCCTTAGGGGTTCAACAGGCCTGGTTAGAATCCAGAGGCATCATTTTCTAGCTGGGTAATCATGGAGCAAGGCACTGGACTCTGAACCTCAGTTTCCTCATCTGTAAAATGGGAATAAAAACCCCACTCATTGTTTTGTCACGTAAAGGCATCCCCCACCCGCAGTTCGGGGGTTCCCTTGTTTGAGGAAGAGGTGAATACTGAAGCTCCTCTTTTATGTAGGTTGTATTTGAATACTTTGTGAAACAGTGCGTTCTGCGCATGCGCAGAAGCCTCTTCCTGCGCAAGTGTCCTGCAGGGCGCCCTGCACATCCGCTTATTCCCAGGAACTTCCGTTGTGTCTCAGCACTCACTCGTCCAAAGCAATTTAGGCCAACGTCTTTCCTATGCTTCAGCTCTCTGAGCAGCTATTTTATTCCAGAGTCAGGGGAAAAAAACAACCCCAAACCCAGAGGGATCCTAAAATGCGACCAAATGCATGTTTCCCTGGCAGCTGGTCGTCTTTTACCAGGAACAGCGCAGATTTTAGGGGAAAAAAATGAGTATCCATGGATGGTCTTAATGAGCACTGTGGACAACAGTAGTCATCATAATATAAGATCATGAGAGAATGCAAGCTAATAAATAATAGTTATCATCTCATGTAATCCTCACAACAGCCCTGTGGGGTGGGCACCATCATTATCCCCATTGCGTGGATAGGAAGACCAGCCCAGGGAAGCAACGGATTTGCTCGAGGTGGCAGAGCAGGATGGGAAGCCACACCGTAAAGCCTAAGTCCTTTCCAACGCATTTGGATGTTTTGGTTGGCATTGGCCCCACCAAGATACCTCCTAGTTTCTCATTTCACTTCTGATCTGTACCCGAGGAGATCAGTTTTGGCAAATGCTGTGATTTCAGAACAGGACCCTGGCATCTATTGTCCGATGTGCCCATGGCTACATCTTTATCCCCCCATCCCTCTTTCTTTCTCTCTCAATGACAGATGGAGGCATCTCCCTGCCCACCCATGTGGTACCAGACACATTCACGTGGCCACCAGGACCATAACAGCATCAAAGGAGTAACCAAGGTGACCCTTCCTCTCCTTCTGTGCACCCCTGGGGGTGATGGAGACCAGCCTCATGCTGTGTGGTCAGGTCCACCACGAAATCCACACACACAGGAGACCTTGTGGATTTCAGCAGTAGGAGGGACCTCTAGGATTCTCTGGTGTCCAATCCCTGGATCAAAGCTTTCCTGATGGGGCCCCCGACCTTGGCTTGAAGTAGGGGTGGGGTGGAGTCTGTGTGGGCTAGTGGGAACTGAGATGCTGGGACCCGGGAGCCCACCACCAGGTCCCTGTGTGGCCTTTGATCTGACCCTTCTTGATTCTTGCCCTCTGTCATCACACCTAAGTGAGTTTTGAAAAGCGAACTATATTGAGGTATAATTTACGTGCAGTAAAAATGCACCCATTTAAAGCATCAATGTGTTTCGATAAATGTATACACCTGTGTAGCCACCACGACAATCAAGATATGGAACATTTTCCTCACCCTAAAATGTCCCCCTGCCAATCCCCTCCCAGCTCCTGCCCCAGGAAACCACTGACCTGCTTTCTATGCCTATAGATTTGACGTTTTTCCTAACGTTTCATTGTTAGGGAATCTTTTGTTCTTGGCTTTTTTTGCTCAGCATAATGTTTTTGAGGTTCATACTGTTATCACCTGTGTCAGTAATTCACCCCTTTTTTGTCTAACTTCATGGAGGCATATCATATAACTTACCCATTTCAAGTGCACAATTCAATGTTTCTTTTTCGTAAATTTACCAAGTTCTGTACCCATCACTACACATCAGTTTTAGAACATTTCCACAGGCCCAGTAAGATCCCTCAGCCCCATTTACCGTTAAACCCAGCCCACTCCTAATCCCTGGCAGCTGGTAATCTGCTTTCTGTCTGTATAGGTTTGCCTTTTCTGGACATTTCATATAAATGGACTCATACAGCATGTAGTCTCTTGGGCCTGGCTTCTTTCACCCTGCATAATATTTTCGAAGTTTATCCTTGTCATAGTATGTAGCAATAGTTTGTTCCTTTTTATTGGTGAGTAGATTTCATTATATGAGTGTACTACAGCTTATTTATCCATTCACCAAGACAGGGGATTTAAATTTACCCCATGCCTCCTAAGTGGGGTGTATACAGCCCCCGCCCCCAGAGACATATAATCCTGCAGGATAAATATGGCCCATATTTCTGGGACATCAGTGTTACACAAAGATTTACTCAAAGTTTAAATCATTAACTGGGGAAAATAATTTTTAGAGCACGCACTGTGTGCCAGGCACTGGCTAAGCCTTTGAGAATAATTAACTTTGAGTCATACATCGGGTACGTGGGGTTTGGAAGCCATAATCTCACCCATGTTTTGTTTGACCTCAGACCCCTTTATACCCTCCTAGACAGCTGTCAGCTTGATGCAGGAGCTAAAGTTCCCCTTGAAACCTCTATTGCCTTATTCATAACAGGGATTCTGGGTCCACAGGGTCAGGGGAAAGGGTTATTGTGTTTAAACAATGTTCCTCTGAGCAATGCAGGGTCTATTCACAGATTGCAGCAAGTTCCTGGGATAGAGGAGAAAGAAAGGAATTTCCGCGTTCTTCGGGACCACACTGGGAAGCAGCCTTGCAGATAAGTATTCAGACTTACCAGCCCACAGCCTACCAGCCTGCCCTCTCCTGGTCTGTACAGGAAAGTACAGCATCCCTGAATCCCCAAGGCGGGGGAGAAATCAGTGCTGCGGCTCATTCACTTCTATTCCACAAAGAAAGAGCTTGTCCCCGTTTTATGGGGCCCCAGAAAGTAATTTTCTTACCCCACTTTTGGCATCAAGGCTAGTATCTCACAAACTCCACCATCGGGAACTTCTGAGGAACTGAGTTTAATGACTTCATCTTGAGCACCTGTAGATCTGGTGTCAGAAGGAGGCTGGGGACTCCTGGTGATTTGGGCTGGCCCTTCCCTTCTCAGTTCTGACCCTTTGTCATCATGTTTATAAAACTTGGCTAGGACTCCTTTGCCTGGCAGTCAAGAGGGGACCTTGACACTGTGACCCTATGGCACGTGCTTCGCAGTGTAAGGGTCTGAGTACATCTCCAGCTCTGGACCCATGCCCTAAGTCCAGGTGCTGACAGCAAGCTCTGAAAATATGCCAAGAGGGCCCCTGACTCTCCTGGCCCAGGTCTGCTAGTGGATGAAGACAGCTTAGCTGTCACTGAAAGCAAAGCCTGGGAGATGGTCCTGGCTCATGATTCATGGGCATTCTCTGGTACTCTCCAGACTGGAGACCTGGGGTAGTCATCAAAGAGCCCCAGCCCACCATCTGACTCCTCAAGCTTTTCTTTTTCTGGGGCATCAGAAGAGAGAATGGGAGATGAGGACGGGGGGCATAAAGATAACTGAGGCTGAGCAGAAGGGCGCTTCCTATGTCCCATCCACTGCCTCAAACTACGGGTTATTACTGTGCGCTTTGGGTGAGTGTCCGGACGGGATGGGCTCCACAACTCAGAGAGAGGGGCAGACTTCCTACGGCTACAACGGGATGACAGAGCTGGGACCACGTCTCCAGATTCCCGGCTCTGTTTGCTGCTCTCACTCAAGCTGTTTCCCCTTTCTCTGGGGTCACATTCCGCTGCCGGCAGGGAACAGGGAGGCGGCAGGGAACAGGGAGGCGGCTGAAGGGAGCCAGGGGTGTTCTGGGCTGGGAGGAAGGGAGGTGGGGGGCGCGGTGCCTGGGCCCGGCCTCCCTGGCTCCTGGGGCGGGGCCGTCTTGTTAGCAGAGACTTCTGGCCCGGCCCGGGCTGGGGAGGGGGCCTGGGTGAGGTTTTCTCCTGTGTCGTGGTTGTCTCTTTTGTCTTCCAGGATGGACCTGTAGGGTCTACGTGGGGTAGGAGCTGGGAGCTGCACGCTGCCAGGTGAGCCCGGGTAGGTGTTAGGGAGGGGGTTCCGCTGCGCTTCGTTTCTTGGAGGCTGATTCTCCTCCCGTCCAGGCCCAGGTACCCAGGTCTGGCCCAAACACTCCTGCCGTTGTGCGTGGTCTTGGTGGAGGTGGTGGGACTGAATCAAGAGCGCTGCGGGTGGGTCCACGGCAGAGGTTTCAGCACACGCCTTCATCCAGCGCAGACATGGACCGAGCGCCTTCTCCCGCCTAGAAGCTGAGGATCCGGAGGTCAACACGAGGTGCGGTCCCGCCCTCTCAGGTCTTCACGTAAGAACGTGCTTTATCACAGTCTCTGTGAGGGAATGAGCTCCCCGTCCTGGGAGGGGTGTGTGTGTACATGTGTGTGTTGGGGGAGGGGTGTACCGAGGTCCCCTCAGCGGGAATGTTGTAAAGGGAAGCCGAGCCTCCCTAGGACTCTGAAGGCCCTTTCTGCCCACCTGGACACTTGCTTCTCGTCCGCCCGTGAAGCCTGTGGGCCGGCTCCGGGGCCCCTTTATTGCTTTTACACCCCTTATGCGAGCGCTGCCAAGATGGGGCACCCTCTGTATGCATTATCAGCATCCGAAGCCCTCACCCCGCCCTGTCTCAGTCTTGGTGGCACAGGAGGGAGACTGGGGGTCTTTGAAGAGGCCCCTGAGAGGTGCGGCTGTGGGGAGCCGGGGTGGAGGCTAGGCCCCCATCCTCACTTGCTGTGCCTGCTCCGGCTGCCTCTCCAGGACTCCCGGGTGACCCTGGACTCTGGCCACGGTGACACAGGGAGCAGCCTTTGGTGGTTTTCTGGAACCCTGGACAATTCCCCGGAGACCTCATCCTTCCCAACTCCTGGGCTGGAGCCCCCCGGGGATAAAGGCCCCTCCTGGTTGGTGCTCAGCCGAGGACAGGACCTGGCTCTGGAGGACAGCGCGAGGGCTGTGAGGGAGGCTGGCAGCCCACAGTCCCCTCCGCTTCTGTCCGGACCTGCCTGCTGGGCCCTACGGTCCAGGCCTGGAGGCCCTTCCTGACCCCGTGAGGACGTGATTTCTCCTTGAATCCCTGCCAGCGACCGGGCAGAGCTGGGCCTGGGCCAAGGCCCTACTGACCACACCCTCGCCAAGGCTGGGTCTCCAAAGACCCTACAGGACAGGAGTCGGGGAGGAGCTCCCAGTGGGATGGAGGGCAGATGCCGCCCCTGGGGCGCCACTGGCTGGAGGCTGTCTTGCGCCGTTTGCTGTGTGAGTGATTCTCGTTTTTGTGGGAGCTTCTTGGAGCTTTTCCTTGCTTCTCTCCCTGATGGTGACCAGGAGGAGGCAGTTGGGCCTGGGGGGAGCTTGGGCCTTTCCCTAGTGTTACGGAGCTCTGGGAGGGGCTATCCTGAAAGGAGAGAGTTTCCAAGAGATGCGGAGACCCAGGCTGGAGGGGGAGAGGGGTGTGCGTGGTGGCGCTCACCAGAAGGAGACAGACACGGGGCCTTGCTCCTGACATCCAAAGGGAATGGTCTGGAATCAGCCTCACCCCAGCCCAATCTCAGACCCTGCCCCCTGCCACACCCCTGTCCCTGGGGAGCAAAGGCAGGCAGGGCAGGCTCCCCATCACGCGGGCAGACTCACTTACACGCCCCCCTCCTCGTTCTCCACTCCCTCCAGCCCCCGCAGCGGGGCCAGTCCCAGTGCTTGCACAAGAGCTGCCTCGGCTTTCCTTAGGCAAGTTTAAGAGCCCCAACGTCCTTTTCCCAGGGTGGGGAGGGGACCTGTTTTAGTCAGCTTGGGCTGCCATAACAGAGTACCACACTGGGATGGCTGAAGCCACAGAAATGCATTTTCTTATAGTTCTGGAGGCTGGAAGTCCGAGATCAAGGTGGCAGGGATGGTTTGTGGTGAGGCCTGCCTCCTTGGCTTGCAGATAGAAACTTATTGCTGTGTTCTCACATGGCCTTTTCTCTGTGCATACAGAGAGAGAGAGAGAGAGACAGACAGAGACAGAGACAGAGAGAGACAGAGACAGAGAGAGAGAAATAGATATCTGGTGTCTCTTCCACTTTTTATAAGGGCACCTGTCCTATGGGATTAGGGCCTCATCCTAATGACCTCATTTAAATTTAATTACCTACATAAAAGCCCTGTCTCCAAATATAGTCACATTGGGGGTTACAGCTTCAACCTATGAATTTGGGGGGAGACACAATTCAGTCCACAGCAGGTGGTCACCACAAACATGGACAGCTGGAGCCAACTCCCCTTTAGAATTCCCACCCCCAGTAGGGAGGAGGAGGAGGAATAGAGGCATGGGAAGTAGAAGCATTGGGAGATTCTGTGCTAGGGCGGCCCTGGAGGCCTCGGGGAGACACCGGACCCAGTGCAGCGAGGAGGAGCCCCCAGCAGAGGGCTGTTATGGGAAGAGCTTGGGCTTTGGAGTCTGAGGGTGCGCAGTCTGCCGTACAACCTTGGGCAACTCACCTCACCCCTGTGAGTCCAATTTCCACTCTGAAACTGGAGCCATCTGCTCACCTGGGCACGGGGGGCGGGGCACAGGGAGAAGTCAGTGAGATCATGCACCTGGCACAGCACCTGACTCTTAGTAGGTGCTCAATAAACACTCCCATCCATCTTGGAGTTTAGATTTAGGGCTTCTCTCTTTTTGGCACTCTGGACTGTAAACTCCTCATCTTTGATCCAGAGGCATTTCTGACTAGGGCTTCCCCTCTTGTGTTTTTAATATCCCTCGCTGATCAGGTTGAGGAATTGGCTGCATTGCACGGCCTCCCTACTAGCTCCAAATGCTTCCTGGGGAATTTAATACCTACCCTCGCATCCGAATTGAGCACCTACTGTGAGCCCTTCCCTGTGCTACTCGCTTGAGGGGAATGTAAGTGGAGATATGGCCATGATTCAAGCCTGCAGGATTTCACAGCCACGCCGAGTGGGAGAAAACCAGCTCACACAGAGAATTAGAGGATGGGGCAGAAAACAGTCTACTGAGGCACAGGTTCTCGGTGCTTGAGTGGGTGGGAGTAAGACCCCAGAGTAGGCTGAAAAGGCTTCCCAGCGAGGCTGAACTAATCAGGACCTTGGAGGATGAGAAAGATGTGGTTTAGTTGAGAGTTTCCAAGGGAAAATTAGAGCAGAGATGCCCAAAGTGAATTCTAGGAGACGTCATTGCTCTTTAAAAAAAAAAAAAAAGTTCAAATTCAGTAGGTTTCTGTAGTGCAGGGCTTATCAGAGCCTTTGAAAGTGCTGATGGGAATTGTGAATACTCAAGGACAGACGGAAGATTAGGTGTTTCCCCCCAAACTTTCCTGGCAACAGAACCCTTTTCTTACAGAGCATCAGTTAGAACCATGGAGAGTCTCCATGGGGGATTACGTGGGAAAATTACAACCGTGATAGGAGATGACAAAACCAGGGCACACTCCAGTGCTCTGTAGCAGCGGCTGGAAAGTCAGCCCTTCCCCTGGGGCTGGGAAGTCTGAACTTGGTTCCAGGAGCCAGGTGAGCTCTATGCAGTTTTAGTATTTGGGTGAGGGCAGGCCATTGGTTGGAGTAGCTAGAGGCCTGGCAGTAGGGGACGGAGAAGCTGTCCACTGGACCCGGTGGCTCTAGGGCAACAGACCTTCTGTGGGAAGATGCTGGTGTGTGCGCGCGTGCGTGTGCGTGTGCGCGTGCCTGAGCGTGACAGGATCCGGCCCTCTGGGAAGGGGATGACCAGAACCAGGCAGGGGGTTTCCAGCCAGAACCAGCAGGGTCCATTTGCAGGGGAACTGCAGTGTGTGTGGGAGGGCCCCTGAGGCCCAGAGCTGAGAAGTAGGGAAGCCAAATTCTTCTGGGCAGGGTCTACGTGGATAGCCTTGATTCTGGTGGGGCTGAGGAGCTGGGAGGCAGACCCCCTGCCCTGGTCAGGCCCGGCTCCCTGGCTGGTGGGGGCGGGAGGCCTCTGGAGCTGCAGCTGGAGGGGCTGGGGCAGTGTTGCATGGTGTGATTAACCTACTAACCCAGGGCTCGGCCGGGACGCTGTGGTGTGTGACGAGGTGCCCGGCCTTCTGCCGACCGACTAACCCACTAACCAGGCCCGAGCATGCCCTACTAACCCCCTGCAGCCACACCCTACTAACCTTGCGGCTCGTGGGCCTTTCCAGGGGCTAGGATGCGGGGCAGACGAGGCTCCGGAAGCCCCTGCCCGGGCCTGGGATCTCTGTGCAGACCCACGTTCCAGGAGAGGGCGCGCAAACAGGACTCGCCAACTCTGCTGCTTCCTGCTGGGTGACTCTGAGCAATTCACCTCACCTCTCTGAACCCCCGTTTCCTCGGCAGTAGAATGGGAGGCCTGCTCCTCACCTCACAGGTGGTAGTGAGGATTCCCAGGAATATAAAGCTCTTGACACATGGCAGATACTTAATACATATATAGGAGGGCAGGGGTGGGAGACCCAGAAAACCTGACCCATCATGCACCCTGGCAGACCCTGGTCCCTCTGGGTGGTCTGCACACAGACCCCTCTGCCTGGGGCTGGACACTTGCTTTGAACCCCTAACCGTCTCTTCCCCACACTCTTCCTCCTCTTCAGCTTTCTTTCCGTAGACAGCTCTTTTGTTCAATTACTAACCCGTCTAACCCCAGGGGGCCTCAACTGCACCCCGACCACCCCTTAACAAACTAATGGACCTGCGTGTGTTCTTCCTTTTCTCCTAGCGGCTCCCAGTGTGTGTCTGCTGAGGTGCCCCTGTCTGCTAGTGCTGTGCTCTGACTTACTAACCCAGCCCCTACTAACTCTGTTTTCTCTTCTTACTAACCCCAGCCCTGCCGAGCTCTGGGCCCCCCCTCGGGGCTGGTCCCCCTCCTTTTGGCAAGCAGATGTCCTGACAGATGCCCCACTTTGCTGCCCCGATTGGCTGTGAGTTCAGAGTCCACTGGGCCGGTTCTACTAACCACACCAGTGGCCCAGAGGAAGAGGTGGTCCTGTGGGTGTGGGAGGGAGGCCGACCTCTGAGCACAGCATCCCTCCTCTGTGCACAAGGCTGGTTGCCACTGGGAGTGGACGGGAGCAGGGCAACTTCTGGGGTGTGAGTGTGGAGGCCTGTGGGTCTAGAATGCGGAGCTCTGGGCTCCTCCCAGCCAAGGGAGCAGAGAGAAGGTGCCTGTGTGTCCTTCTCTGGAGGGAAGCGAGGGTAGAATCTTCTCCATTGGCAAGTGGCCGGTAGAGGCGCGGTGCAATTAATGAAAGGCGTGTCCTGCACAGGAAGTCAGCAAAGGGGCGTGTCTTGCACAGGAGGTTAGTAAAGGGGCGTGTCACACACCGGAAGTCAGTAAGTGAAGACTTCCCCACATTGGAAGTCGCTGAAAGGGTCTTAACCGCATTGGAAATCACTGAGTGGAGCATTTAGTACTGGAAAGTCAGCCAGAGGGGGCATTTCCCACATTTGGAGGATGGGAAGAGGGGTATCTTTTACACCAGAAGTCAGTGAGAGGGGACTTTTGGCCTTATCACAAGGTGCTGAGAAGGAATGGCCAAGAGATCAGTGAGAGGGGCCTTTCCTAGAACGAGAAGTTGGCTAGAGGGGCCCTTCCCATCCCTGGAGCTGGGAGACCCGGGTTTCCCACACTGGAAGTAGATGTGGGCCTTTCTTCCTACCGAAGTCATTGAGAAGGGCAGTCCACAAGGGGAAGTTTGAGAAACCAGGCAAGAAAGCAGATCTTGGGTTCGGGGTTTGCAGGAGAAAGTGGGAAGCAACAAATGAACCCCAGGCGCCCACGGAGCCCTGCAGACCATCGGGCCAGCCAGAAATTCATCCCTGGCTCCCTGTCCTGTTCACACCCATGTCCCTACACCAGCCTGCCTCCCCAGAGCCCGCCAGCCGCTAAGCCAGGGCCACACCTGGGGGTGATTTTATGCCTCACCTCCAGTGGGCACCTTGGTCTCTTTGGGCTAATCTCTGGCTCCTTTGCACTAACTCTTGCTCTCACCCAGCTAATCCCTGTCTCGCCCTGGCTGCCCCAGAGGGCTGAGCACTAACAGCCAACCCTGCCCATCTGGGGGCTCCAGCCTCCTGGCCTGGCTCTGACCTGCTCTTAATTAACCTCTCCTTCACCTGACTAACTCCTACCCTCCTGATCTGTTCCTTTCAGCAGAAACTAACGGCTTGTGGATTTCTTTCTGACTAACAACAGGTCTAACCCTCCTCGTCACTATTACTATTAACAGCTTGGATGTCGGCATGGCTGGGACTGGGCTAACACAGGTTTGGGACTTGACTAACACAGGGAGAGGCGGAGCTAGTCGTGTTGGACGTGGTCACTGCTCTGGGGAAGAGCCATCTGAAGTCAGGAAAGTTCTCAGTACTCTAAAGGAGGGGCTGGGCTGTGGCTCAGGCCTGATGGAGGAGTGGTGTCTGCTGAGGTGGGGTCAGAAACAAAGTCAGCCTCCCAAGATTTTGGCCACTGGACACACGCTATTAACCCCTTATAACCTGCATTTGGGCTCTGATTCTTATAAACAATAGCCTGATAGTTGCAATAGTGGATGCAGCGTTTGTGGCCCTAAAAATGCCTGTCTGGTGTGTACAGAGGATATGCCATTGTGTATGGAATTATCAATCATCAGGAGAGGGCCTAGAGTCCTTGATTTGGGGACTTTAGAGCTTTGGAAGCTCTAGGACATAAAACTTTAGATTGGAATAGTCAGACCGGTTGTAAATCTATCACCCATTTACACCTTGGTGTAAATTAGCTCAGCTTTCTCTTCTAACTTCTGTGCAATTTAGCTGCCCTGAGATGATGAGAGTTTGGCTGGGAGTTTGGATCTCTTCAGTGCTGGGGGAGGGTCCTCTGGGAGCAGAGAGGAGAAGCAACGAGTCCAGGGGTTCTTGGGTGGGGGTAAGAGGGGGCACCAGGTTGGGGGGAGGATGGGAAGAGGGGGCAGTTTTGCTGGCTCAGTCTGGTAGTCAGGGTCTGTGGGAGAGGACAGCTCAAGGCAGGGCCTGGAGGACTGGATCAGCTCAGGGGCACGGTCAGAGGCCTGCCTGGAGGCCTTGCAGGCAAGTTGCTTGGGTCATTGCATACTGCTCTGGGGTTGAAAGCTTCTCTGATAGTCAGGGACTCAGAGCTAATTTGGCAGAGCTGGTGGTGAGGCCTGAAGGGCGATCCAGAGGCCTGAGCTGCAAAAGGCAGGAGAGGAGAATGCATCCGAAGGAGCCTGCAGAACCGGGGGTGGGGTGGAGCCTGCACTGGGGAAAGCACGTGCCTGCTGCCCTCTAGTGGCTGCCTTGCCCCATTTCACTCGAAGCATTTCCCATTCCGGGGGCCTTTTTATTCAACCACAAAGACTTGATGCTGCTGAGGACCTACTATGTGCCCAGCACTGCTCTGGGTCTGGGACCCACGCACGGGCTTTTCCACAGTGCTCGTCTGGCTCAGTGGGGGAGATGGAGAAAATAAACAGGTAATGCAGTAAGATGGGTGCCATGATAGGGATGGTGGGGCTGTGAAAGCACCCAGGAGACAGACAAGGATGAGAAGCACCTACTGTGTGCCAGGCACGGTGCTAGGCGTTGGGGATGAGTGGTGATTAAACATCACACAATCTTCAGGAACTTTAATGCTAGCGTATTTAGTGGGGGTGGGGTAGAGTGAGGTGTGGGCAGTCAGGGTAAATTTTCTAAGAGGAAGACATCTAAGCCGAGCCCTGGCTGGGCAGAGTGTAGTGGGGATGAGTTCCAGGAAGCGGGAATGGCGGACACAGAGTTCTGGGGATCAGAGAGGACTGAAGAAATTCTGGAAAGGTCGTGGAGAGCGCAGCAGGAGGCAGGTGGGAAATGGACGGATACCAGATGGTGCTGCCAGAGAGTTTATCCCAGGGGCACTGGCGGAGCGCTGCGGACGTGACTGAGGAGGCGACAGGTTAGATTTGAGTTCTAGGCTGACCGTGTGACTGTTTCAGCCCAGGTGGAATTCTGAGGAGCTTCTAATACGTTCTGGCCAAATTTCAGAAAACTGGTTCTAAGTTCTTGAAAGGAGGAGGACCCTCAAATCCACCTCAGGATAAATAAGGTGGGCCATATTCCTGCCAGGCAGGGGCCTGGTTGGAGGGAGCAATGACGGCTTGGAAGAAGAACAGCCTTAAAAGCACATCATCCCCAGCCCCTGGTGTCATGCCACTCCGGGAGAAGATCCGAGGGCATGTGGGCACTGGCTGGGAGAATCTCACTGGAGAGGGACCCCGTTAGTCCCTTGTGGCTGCAAAGCGGGGGCAGGCAGGCGCGGAGGAAGCTTCCGAGAGGCCGGTCCCAGGGAGGGAAAGATGTGTCTTGGTGGGTAACGAACCTTCTGGAGGCAGAAGGATTGGAACTAGGCCACCTTTGAGACTGATGATGGTGGTGGGATTCTCGGATTCTGTGTGAGTGTGTGTGTCCTCGACTTAATAGTAGAGGAAGCTGAGCCGAAGAAGGCAACTCTGTTCCCCACCCGCTGACCTGGGCGTGCCGATGCTCACTCTGGCCTTGACTCCACTGAACATCCAGCTCGTTAGGAGCAGGACCTCAGCAGCTGGGGAGCTGGCCTCGCAGCTGGAAGAGGAGGCTTAATGCTTTAATAGGCAGTGTGGAGGGACTGGCGACTGCGGTCCCTGCCGGGGGGCTGTGCTTGTGTAGATATTGATATCGTACATATTGAGCTGGAGGGATATGTTGCAGGGGATGGGGCTGGTCCCATCCCTACAAAACACCCCAAAGGCCCTCTTGAGAATCTACCCAGGGACCCACCGTTTTACTTGAATAGACCAGAGAGGACATTTTCCACGTCATTGCCTCCGGGGATGCTGAATGTGGGGACAGAAATTCTGCTGTCGATTAAAAACAATATTTTTATGTGGATCCAGCAATGGAGTTTGAACTTGGCATTTTGTTTTCACCCATGAATGTAGTTTCTTTTGTTGAAAATACCATTTTGATATTAAAACTAACTCACACCCAAAGGATGACTGTGGCTTAAGAGGCAGGTGGCTGCATGATTTGGAGGCGGGGTGGGTGGGTAGGGGAGAGCCAGTGGCATTTTCAAGGAATAGGAGTGGGCTCTGCCAGCCTTTTCTCAAGACCATGACCTTAAACGTCAATACAATAGGGTATAGATTTCATTTGTAATTGTGGGAAAACACACAAAAGTTACCATCTTAAATAAATTTATTTTAAAAATGGTTATTTAATTTTATTTATTTGTGGCTGCATTGGGTCTTCGTTGCTGCGCGTGGGCTTTACTCTAGTTGCGGCGAGCGGGGGCTACTCTTCATTGTGGTGCGTGGGCTTCTCGTTGCAAAGCACGGGCTCTAGGCACATGGGCTTCAGTAGTTGTGGCTCGCGGGCTCTAGAGCGCAGGCTCAGTAGTTATGGTGCATGGGCCTAGTTGCTCCGCAGCATGTGGGACCTCCCCGGACCAGGGCTTGAACCCACATCTCCTGCACTGGCAGGCGGATTCTTAACCACTGTGCTACCACGGAAGCCCTACCATCTTAATCATTTTTAAGTACACAATTTAGTGGTACTGAATTACAAAGTTACAAAGTTGTTGTGCAACCATCACCACTATCAATGTATTTTTTAAATAGCACTACTTTGTGCCTAGGACAGTGCATCAGAGAAAATCCAAATCTCTTCTCACCTTCTCTCTCTTTCCTTCTCTCCCTCTATTCACCTAGAAACCATTCACTGAGTCCATCCTGTATATCGGGCACTGCCCTACTCTCTGGGATGCCAGGCTGCCTGCCTTTCTGTTTCTCTAAGGCAACTATCTTTTTCTCACTCCAGGATCTTTGCACTGGATGTTCCCTTTTCCCATGGCTGACTTCTTTGTGGCCCTGAGGTCTCAGCCGAATGTCACCCCCTCATAGACATCTCCCCTGACCACCCCATCCATAGTGATTCTATCGTTTTTGTTCTCAAATATTTTGGTCCTAGGACCCCTTTATACTCCTACCATATAGTAAATGGTCACCCCCAAGTCCGCGTGGGCTCTGCCCACTCACAAGGCTCAACTGGTTTCCCATTTCATTCATTCAACAAAATCTGATGGCCGAAAAGCACATGAAAAGATGCTCAACATCACTAATTATTAGAGAAATGCAAATCAAAACTACAATGAGGTATCACCTCACACCAGTCAGAATGGCCATCATCAGAAAATCTACAAACAATAAATGCTGGAGAGGGTGTGGAGAAAAGGGAACCCTCTTGCACTGTTGGTGGGAATGTAATAGTTGGTGCAGCCACTATGGAAACCAGTATGGAGGCTCCTTAAAAAACTAAAAATAGAGCTACTATATGACCCAGCAATCCCACTCCTGGGCATATATCTGGAAAAAATGAAAACTCTAATTCAGAAAGATACATGCACCCCAATGTTCATAGCGGCACTATTTATAATAGCCAAGACACGGAAGCAACCTAAATGTCTGTTGACAGAGGAATGGATAAAGAAGATGTGGCATGTATATACAATGGAATAATACTCAGCCATAAAAAAATGAAATAATGCCATTTGCAGCAGCAGGGATGGACTTAGAGATTGTCATACTGAGTGAAGTAAGTCAGACAGAGAAAGACAAATATCATATGAGGAATATTATATGAGGAATCTAAAAAAGTGGTACAAATGAACTTATTCACAAAACAGAAATAGAGTTCCAGATATAGAAAGCAAACTATGGTTACCAAGGGGGAAGGGGGGAGGCATAAATTGGGAGGTTGGGATTGACATATACACACTACTATATATAAAATAGATAATAAGGACCTACTGTATAGCACAGAGAACTCTACTCAACACTCTGTAGTGACCTATATGGGAAAAGAATCTAAAAAAGAGTGTGGATATACGCATATGTATAACAGATTCACTTTGCTGTACAGCAGAAACTAACACAACATTGTAAATCAACTATACTGCAATAAAAAATTTTAAAAAGATCTTCTTATCCCTACTGTGTGCGAAGCACCACCTTGGGAGCCCAGGGCACAGGCAGAAGCAGACAGGCATCACCCCTGCCTTTGTGGAACTCACAGCCCAGGGGAGACAGCTGCGCTCAGCTCTTCAAGGACAGGGAACACCTCACAGGGAGAAAAAGAGGAGAGAGAAATCGGCATAGAGAGAGTCTACCATATTATAAATTAGAACTGAGATGTTTTAGAAAGACTGGTTTATCCATTCATTACCATAATAGAAATGAAAACTGAGACTTTTAGAAGATTGTTTATTAATTCACTAAAAAAAGACAATGAAAATAAAAATTGCATGCTAACATAAATAACACTTTATGAAAAACAACTGTTTCCAAAACAAAGTTAGTGAGAAGACATTGTTTTTCGGTAAATCTCTTTAACGTCTGGCTTAATAGAAGACAGAGTCTGTTGGATTCTGATATCTGCTTCTGCATTCAATCTGTTGCAATATCACATGTCCATGTAGCCCCTGCAAAACTCCACTGTGCACTTGTGAGGGAAGGAGATGAAATGGACAAATTAATTTCTGTCTGGCCCCCAGACCTCAGGACTGCACCTTGAGAATGGCTGCTCTGTCACAGAAACCTGTTTATTTCTTGCAGAAAACTTGTGCCCATCTGAAATGACCTTGCTTAGTCCTCTGATTCCTTGTTTACTGTCTATCTCTGGTCTTGTTTATTGTACATACCTAGAAGGCAGGGTCCCAGAGCCCATTGGAGGTGCTCAAAGTGGCTGAACCAGAGCTGCAGTTCTCAGGCATGGCCAGCAGGTGACGGCATTGCACCAAGACCACCGCATTCTCTACTGGAAACCTGGTTCCTCTCTGGAGCTTTTGGGGGAGACTCTGAGGAGATACTCTTTGGATTCCAGAGTTTCAGGGCATTGGGTGGGCCTGGGATGGGTGGGGGAAGGGAAAAGACGGGAGAGAATGCAGTTTTAATTTTTAATTTTTATTTATTTATTTATTTTTTTGGCTGTGTTGGGTCTTCGTTTCTGTGTGAGGGCTTTCTCTAGTTGCAGCAAGTGGGGTCCACTCTTCATTGCGGTGCGCGGGCCTCTCATTATCGCGGCCTCTCTTGTTGCGGAGCACAGGCTCCAGACGCGCAGGCTCAGTAATTGTGGCTCACGGGCCTAGTTGCTCCGCGGCATGTGGGATCTTCCCAGACCAGGGCTCGAACCCGTGTGCCCTGCATTGGCAGGCGGATTCTCAACCGCTGCACCACCAGGGAAGCCCGAGAATGCAGTTTTAGACAGAAGCTTTCGAAAAGCTTTGCTCATTTCTGCCGAGGGCTTCTGTTCTTAACAGAAGCCAAGCCAAGTGACTTCTCCTCTTGAAGCCTCAGTTTTCTTCTCTGCAAAATGGGCAAACTATGCTTTTGGCTTCCATTTCACCATGGTTCTCTTGGCAGGGGTCACTTTATTTTGACGACACTGGTGTTTCTGACAATTCAGGGTCCCCTAATATTCTCCCCCTAGAGTATTCCGAGAACCAAGCTGATGCTGTGGGCTCTGCCTGCAGGCAAGACCATTTCTCCTCATCCCACCTCAAAACCCCATGCTTCAGCCCACCCGGGTTGACATACGATGGCCGTTGCCATTTTCCATGTGCTTACTGCGTGCCACGCTCTGTGCTAAATGGTTCCTACGTGTTGGCTCCTGGAGCGCTCACAATATTTGAGAGGTGGGCTTCCCTACCCCCATTTTTACGGGAGGGGGGCACTGAGGCTCAGAGAGGTGAAGAGACTTGCCCAGAGATGCACAGCTGGAGGATGGGGAATCCTAGGTCCAAGATGGTTACCATGGCGACAGGGGTACCGCATCCCCAGAGGCTGAGTCCATCTTCCCAGTAAGACTGAGCCCAGTCACTGTCTCTACACTGGCTTCTCTCTCCTGTTACTCCTTCTCCCTGCGAGGTGTTCCCTGTCCTTGGAGAACTGAACATAGTTTGTGATTTCATATTTGTTTTGCTCACGTGCTGCCTTCTCTGGTCTGTGAATTCCATAAGGATAGGGATGATGCCTGCCTGCTTCATGGCTATACCCTGTGCTGCACCCAGCATCGTGCTTGGCACAGAGATGGGGGTCCAGAAGATTTTGTTGAATGAATGAAATGGGGAGCCAGTGGAAACTTGAAAGTGGGCGGTGCCCCAAGCTGACTCAGGAGCAGCCAGATCAACCCCTCGCCGGCTGCATGACCTCCAGCTAGTGATCTGCCCTTTTAAAGCCTTAGTTTCTTCATCTGTAAAATGGGGATAACACCATGCCCCTCTAAGAAGTTGTGAGGATTTGATAAGAGGAGATGCAAAGTATCAGCACGTGAAGGGTCCCCAATCCCTTTTTCCCACACCTGTGGTTTCTACTGGCACCAGGTAGGTAAGGTTTGCCAACAGAACCCAGGCAGAAGGTAGAACAGCCTGAGAATCTGACGGGGGAGCAACTGGGCCAAGTCACTGAGCAAACTGACAGGCAGCCCAGCTGGGGCTCAGGCCGCCTTGTCCTCCCAGCTCCTGAGCCCACCTAAATGCAGGCACCCCAGGAGCTGCGGTCCTGGTGCTCAACTCCCTGTGGGCATTTCTCACCAGGTCCCATGGCAGATAAACAGACTCTCCAATGCCAAGTGGTCACAACAGGGTCAAAGCCACACAGCTGGTGTCAGTGGGGAGACAGAGGCCGCCATGGAGAGCTGGTGCTCTTTAGCCTAAAACACAACGAGCTTCCCAGTCCTCTCCTGTGGGAAGGAGGCCTCCTCCCAGAGAAAAGCCCTGGAATGTAAGGAATGTTCTGGAGCCTCCAGCCTGGGCCCCAGGACAGGAGCGCCTTGGAAGCACAGGGCCGTGGGGGCACTTTCCCAGGGATTATCTCAGGGCCGCCGGGCCACCGGGGAGCTCATACCAGACATCACCTTTTGGCATTGGGGTCAGGCCTCAAATGCCTCGAAGCTTTCCCAGGTTCTCAGTCTGGCAGTGACGGAGCTCCTGCTGGTCTTGCACTGTCTTGACTTCAGCCTCTCATCCAGTGCCAGCCCCCTGGGGTCTGGGGCTGGGTCCTGTGCTGGGCACTGAGGGGTACAGAAAAATCAGACTGAGCTCTGCTCTGAGCCAGCTGTGGGTGGGAAAGATCCAGTTTCAAATCTGAACTCAGATACTGTGTCATGTGGGACAAGTCACTTCACCTGTCCAGGCCTGTGTGTCCCCATGTGTAAGATGGGGCTGATAATGGGACCTCCTTCTTGGGATTATCATGAGGGTGAAAGGACCCCATGCATGGGCAGGTCCTGGTGCAGAGTAAGTGTGAAGCAAATGTTCATTATTATTGTCACTGTGGTTGGTTGTATTTTCCAAAAATGGCTGCAACAATCTCTCCCATCTCCTTCCATTCTCTTGAAGCTCAGTGGGTTTGTGACCATGGCAGAAGTGATGGTATGTGATTTCCAAGGCCGAGTCCTGCTCACTTGGAGCCTAGCCACCATGCTGTGAGGAAGCCCAAGCAGCTGTGAAGAGGTGTGTTGAGGACCTAAGCCCCCAACCCCTTTCCCCATCCACAGCCCTGGCTGAGCCCCCAGATCCATCAACTGGGCCATCTCAAAGGCGGATCCTTTAGCTCTAGCTGGGCTGCCCCAGCTGATGCTGCATGGAGCAGAGACAAACGGTTCCCACTGAGTCTTTCCAAAGTTGCAGGTTCAGGAGCAAAAGAAATGGTTCTAGTTTTAAGCCACTAGGTCTTGGAGTGGATCCTTATGCAGAAACAGACAATAGGTACAGTTCCTTTTAAGAAATGTCTTTGCTTCTCTCTTGCCTGAACTCAGGATGTTTCCTCCCTCATCCTGGTCCTCTGCCAGCATCTCCCATCTCAGTGAAGAGCCCCACATCTCATCTCTGGTTGCCCAAAGACGAAATCTGGGAGAAGTCACGGATAGGTCTTGATTCTGTCCGTTTTCCTCCATCCCTCTGCCACTCCCCTCACCCACACCTCCAGCACTTCCGTCTTGGGCAGCTGGGGCAGCTTCCTTTCCTGACTCCCATTTTCTTACACAGAACAGGAATCTGATACATAAATGATAGGCAGAGTGGGTAAATCACAGGCTTACAACTTCATCTGCCTGGAGTGCTGGGTCTCAGCTTACCACCTTCATCTGTCTTTTCCTGGCCTGTCTTCTTTGTTCCCCAAAGCCCAGGAGGAGGCCCCTCCGGCCACCACGTCCTGTCTGCGCACAGCACCCTCAGAGGTCAGCGGGGGAAACAGACATGGAAACTAACATGTGAGGTACTTCCGGCCATTCACTGCTATGGAAGAAGTCGAGGAGAGCGATGGGGCAGTGTGTCCGGGGGGTGGACAAGGTCAGGTGGTGGGAGGACGTGGCACTGAGCTGCTGGGAAGGAGTCAGCCATGTGACATCAGGAGGAAGGGAGTGTCAGGCAGGGGGAACAGCGGGGGCAAAGGCCCTGAGGTGGGGACGAGTTGGTGTGTTGGAGGGAAAGAGACAAGGCTGGGGTGCAAGAGGCTGGGGCTCAGGTCATGAGGGTGGGGTGGGGGGCAAGCAGGGAATCATGTGGAATAGAGGAGGTTGATTCAAAGTGATTTCATACACTTGTCTTCCCAACCAGGTTACTAGCCCCTTGGAGGGCAAAGAGACGCTGATTGTCTCCCTGGTGGGGACAGCCGGCCATACCACTGGTGGTGCCTGTTAAAAGTGACACTTTATGGGGGCCAACTGCTCTTCAGGCTCACCTTGGAAATTCCTACTCAGTGCCAGTGTCACCTGCTCCGTGCAGACCCCCAGGTTCAGCTGACCTTGCTTGCCTCGTGTCCCGCTGGACCCTGGAACAGCTTCCAGCCCGGCACCCAGTGCTCTGACTTTTGTTTCCTCGTGTGGATCTTTTTTCCAATCAGGCCACTGTGTCTTAAAATGAGGTCCCCCCACTGCCTCTGAATTTCTGAGGCTGGGTGGGCTTTTTAAAAATGCAGACCCCTCGGAGTGGGCTCAAGAATCTGCCTTTCTAACAAGCTGCCTGCCAAGTAATTCTTTTTTTTTTTTAACTTTTTATTTTATATTGGAGTATAGTTGATTAACAATGTTGTGTTAGTTTCAGGTGTACAGCAAAGTGATTCAGTTATACATATAGATGTATCTATTCTTTTCCAAATTCTTTTCCCATTTAGGTTGTTACATAACATTGAGCAGAGTTCCCTGTGCTATACGGTAGGTCCTTGTTGGTTATCCGTTTTAAATACAGCAGTGCAGAAGCAACGCACCCCAGAATGAGGTCCTGAGCAGAGGGGCTGTATCGAATACGGTCCCCAGGCTCCCTGCACAAAGCTCATCCCACTACATGTGTGTTGAGTGAAGGAATGAGGTTCTAGCAGGCATGGGGGGAGAGCAACTATCCCTCCTCTTAGGACCCTCCGTTCTCTCACGCATAGTCCCCAAGTAAGCAGGCAGTCTCATCATATTTTTCTGCCAGGGGGAAACTTCTCCAGTAAGAATTCCCCTACCTCCCCCACTGTATAATCTGCTCATTAATACACAGTATTGTAAAAGTGATCTATAATCAGATGCTAACCGAGTTTGCCTGTAAAGTTGGGTGGACGAGGTCAGCAAGGTAAGCCGGGAGCCAGCTGATTGCTATGATCAATCAATAACCTATTTATTTCCCAACATTTCTATTAACCTCTGCCAGCCAATCACAGTTTCAATTTGAAAGGCTGGGGTCCGCTTTGCTGACTGGACAAGTCTGATTGAAAGCGGGACCCTGACACGACCCCAAGGGCGAAATCCAATTAAAATCACTTTCACTTGTAGATTAATATTTTTAGCATGTTCTACATCCTGGGATTCATCATTCCTGGCAATAACTAATGTCTTGAGACACGAGCAGGTGGATTGGCACTGCCATAAATAATAATTGTGATTAATTAGCTCATCACGTCCTAGGATGGCTTTGGGGCGGCGGTCGGTGCAGCTTCTGAGAACTTTTCCCATCACAGGCTGGTTATGTGGTCCTCTGAATCCTATCATTGGGTGGCCTTTTCTAAGTAGGAATGGGGTTTGTCCCTGGGTCTGCCTCCCTCTTGAAACTGAGCTCCCTGAGGCCAGGTATCATGCCTCGTTCATACAAGCAAGTCACTTATTGTTTGGCATATCCAGTTCTCCTGCTCTGGAGATGGTCCCTTCCTCTTTACATCCACCTTGTTACGATAGGAATCGCCATGTTTGTGCAACATGGCCCCACCCCTGGACTCTGTTGATTGGATCAGGGGTGAGGCCCAGCCCAAGGTGGGCCAATTAAAGCCTTTAGGAATTTGGAAGTAGGTTTAAGGGAAGTGGTCCTTTGGCCCAGCATGGGTATTCAGGGGAGTGCTGACTGCCATTATCTGTCCTGTGGGCTGGGAAGTAGTTATAAACGAAAGCAATGCCGAGAGAGGAGAAAGGATGAGAGAAGGCACAGAGAAGGGATATAGGTTTCCTAGCACATCCTGATCCCTATTTCCAGCCCTTTTCTGAGACCTAGTTGCATTCCAGCTCAGGTTCTATAAGGCACCCCTGCACTTGATAATAATTATTCTTTCTCCCTACCTCCCCTGCTTGAGTTAATTTGAATGTCAGTTCCTTTCCAACAAACGTATTCCCCAAAATTCAGAGCCCAAGAGATGTCCAATGTCACACACAGGCTGGTGGTAGAACCATCCTCTTTCTCCTGACTCTCTAATGAAAAGCCCTTTGGGGGAAGAAGGGAGTAAGGAATAACTCCCATTTATTGAAGATCTACTCTGTACATATCTGCTTAATCTCTCCCATCCTGGGAGGTAGATTTTATTCTATCTGTTTGCAGGTGAGGAATCTGAGGCTTGGAAGTGAACAACTTGTCCAGAGAAGAACTGGGGATTTAATGATTTTGACTAGTTCTGTGACTGTCCAGCACCCTATGCTGCCTCTTTGAAAGAGGTGTGCTGCCTTGTAAATACCGGGGTGAGGCTTGTTGGGAGATAGTTTGCCCATGGGAACACCAGGAGAAAATCAGCCAAAAGTCAAGGTCAGCCCCTTGAAATCCTGCAGGGGAGAGACAGGGCCACGAGTTCAGACGTGACCAAGACCCCTATCTTTAAAGACCATCTCCTAGAACCCACTCATTGCTGTGATGGCTTCAGGACCCCCTCAGGAACCGCCCAGGCAGCCGCATCTCCAGCCTCTGGATGTCTCATCGGCCACTGTTGTCTCAATGTGGCCATTGAGATCATGCCAGCATCTGCACCTGTGTGTTAGGAAAAGCAAAACCAGATCTTCCCAAAGAGGCTCTGCAAAGGAGACATCCCAGAGGACCAAGGTGCATGATCTGCTCTGATGCTCTCAGTGATTTTTGTCTCCCGACACTGGGCTATGGTTGTGTGTGTACCAGGCTCTCTTTAATATGCACATCTGGATTGGACTGGGATTCCCACAGCAGATTTCCTAATGAGGAATGGATGGCAACAGGGAAATAAACACAGCTAGGACCAGGTGTCCAGACTAATGTATACTGAAGTGTTTCAGCACGTATATTTAGGAGTCCAAGAAGATTGGGAAATTCCTGTAGTCCCTGTCTGAACTTGGGCTGCTATAACAAGGTACCATAGACTGGATGGTATATAAATGGAAATTTCTCATAGTTCTGGAGGCTAGAAGTCAGAGATCAGGGTGCTAGCATAGTGGGATCCTGGTAAGTTCTGGGTTGCAGATTGCCAACTTCTCATATCTTCACATGAGGAAAGTGAGCTAGCTTTTTTTTTTTTTTTTACCCCCCTTATAAAGGCATTAACTCCATTCATGACGGCTCCACTATCATGACTTAATTACCTCCCCAAACTCTCATATCCCAGTACCATCCCCGTGGGGACTAGATTTCAACACATGAATTGGTGGGCGTGGGGGGAGAGACCACAGACATTCCAGTCCCTAACAGTCCCAAATTCTAATCTCCAAATCATTTTGGCTGATCATTAAAAAAACCAACCAACCAACCAAACTGGAGGCCTTGTAACACTGCGGTTTCCTTAGCCTCACTTCTGGGGGATTCTGATTCCATAGGTCTGTGGTGCATTTGTCCTTCTGAGATGCTTCCCAGACGACTCTGACAATCAGCCAGATTTAGAGAAGCCCAGGGCATATCCTTACATTAAAGGCACTGATAAGTCCTTCAATAGAGACACCTGTTAATTTCACTGCACCCGGTTTATTAAAGTTACTTAACGTGAAATAAATAAAATATATAAAGGGATACATAACACCTGTTTGTACAAGGTCCACTGTTCAGAGTCTACCAACATTTTTCCTTAATAATTCTATATGCATATCATAACTCCAGTGATTCTTTCATGTCTTTCCCAACCTTTTACTGAATCCACTGGGCTGTTCTCTCCCTAAGGGTAAGGATAGTATCTGCCTTACAATGAAACCAAGAAGGACCCTGCAGGGCCCTCCCAGGTACAAAAGCCCTTCTGAGTCCCCTCTCTTATTTGTAGAAAAGCTGTAGTCTCCCAGACCTCGCCTGAGTCCCAAAAGAGCAAGCTCAAGCAGTTAATAATTAGGGAAATAGAGTCACAGAATCTTTAGTTCTTCCCTGAAGGACACAGAAAACAGTGTCTGAAACCCACTCCTGAGTTGTTTTACAGATACTAAAACCACCTCCAGAGGGAAAAAGCTAACTGCATGATGACCAGACTGTAGCCATGACATAAGCTGCTCCATCTTGCACAATTCCAAGAACTGGTCTCAAGGAAATGGGAACAAACCAACCCTGGAGCTGAAGATTAACTGCTCTTAAGACAATCAAGATGGCGCTGACCACGTGACCAATTTCAAGATGATCGACGGAGCCAAGCGTGCCGTTCTGCACGTAAGCCCTGCCCACACACCCTTGAAGCTTTCCTTTAAAAGCTCTTGCCCCCTGATTGACAATGGGGAGCTGGTTTTGGGGGATGCTAGTCTGCCATCTCCCCAGGTCACCGGATTCCTGAATAATGCATCTTTTCCCACCAATCCTTGTCTCTTAAACATTGACTTTTGAGCAACGAGCAGGTGAACCTGAGTTGGGTTCTAGCTCTGGCTGGTAAAAATATCCCCCCCAAACAGAGCCTGAGCAAATGAATGTCTCTTAAAATCAGCTCTGAACAGGAGACATGACCCCCTTCTCCTCTTCCTTTCTTCCTACCAATGGCAACACTGATCTTTGGGGGAGAGATTTAGAGCTTAGGGATGGTGATTTCCCCTTGATCTTCCCAGATGTGAATCTGATTTTCATCCTTCAGGTGGTCATAGTTGGGACGCCTATAAACCTGCTTTTGGTTGGCTGGCAGCTGTGGGTGTTGGGTGCTGGCCACCCACCTCATTCTCCAAGGTGTGTTCTCCCACTGCTCTGGTATTTGCCTCTGAACAAACTGGTTCCCAGGTATGAGCCCTCCTGAGAGAAGTGGTCAAGACAAGAAGTTTCCCGTTGCTCCATTTCCTGTGCTTTCAAGCCACCAGGGGATTGAAGAGAGCGGTGCCAAGGCTATTGAAATGGGCTTCTCTGTGGAGGGAGCGCTTGTGTTGGAAATCAGGTAAAATTCAGCATGCATAAACCATTCACAGTGGCACTTTACACCCCAGGAGCACTAAAATCCCACTTATCTTCAATCAAAATAATTAGACCATGAAGGGTGGCATATTCATCCCAAAGGCACTTGGGCATCTGGAAGTTAGGGAGAGACTGAACCACCCACGTTTGGAGCTTTGCCTTTTGAGGGGTGCGGTGACAGGGCAGGACACCGGAGAGCCAGAGGGTTCTGCTGGGTGTTGCGGAAAGGGGGCCTGGTCAGCGTCAGGTCCACTCAGCCCATCCATCTCTCCCTCCGAGTGGGGAATGGTTAGCATGCGCAAGGCACTTTAAATGCACCAGTGGGTTGCACCTGCAGGCCTGTGAGGCTTGTAGTTACCCAGCCTCGAGACCGAAGAAAGAGCCAAGACAGCGAGAGAGACGTCAAATGACTTGCTGGACGGGGGATCTTACACAAAAGGTCCTGGAGCGGCACCTCACCACGTGCAGCCAACGGCAGGCAGGACATGGCATCTTCTCCAGCTACTTGGGGGAGAAGGAGGCTGCCATTTAGAGGGGGGAATTGATGTCAGGTCAGTTACCAGGGGCTAAGGAAGCCCTATAATGAAGACGACTGGGTGGTCATGTGAGTGAAGCAGGGACTGGCCGAGCAGGGGATGGACACAGAGCAAGAGAACAGCCATCTTGAGGGGCCTGACCATACACGCCACCCCTACAGACCCCACACGACCCTTGCAGTCCTGGCCCACCCCACTACCCCGATATCCCTGGGGTCGGGCCGGGGTGCAGCGCAACCGAACCCCACAAATGCAATCCAGACACCGGCAGCTAAGGAGCATCACAAGTAAGCCAGGTGCTCATCGGGTCAATTCTTCATGTAAGGCCAGCGGAGGACCACCACGGCAATCAGCAATCAGACTCATCTCGCAGGGAGGCCCCCACTGTCGCCCAGTCTGAGAACAGAGTGCCTCCCCTCAGGCTAGGGAAGAAACGTAAGGTGTTCAACAGGCACTAGACAGGGAATATCATGACCATCAAGCGAAATACAAACAGTAAGAGCACTGAGACAACCCCACCCCGCCTGTGGCTTCTGCCCCGCCTGCAGGACCACACCAGCTGCCCACCCTCGGGCCCCACAGCCAGTGCCAAATACCAGAGAGGAAGTTTCACAACAGGCCACAGGGTTAATATAATGGTGCTTTTCTCCAGTAGGGGCCCAGGTTAATTACCTTAGCGGCCTTAGGTGGGGCCGGAGAGAAGACAGGGGAAATCTGTAAGCCCCTTTCTAATCCTGTTCTCCACGAAGCGGCAAACACAAACCACCGGGACTTACCTGCCAGTCCCAGGCCACTTTATAACTGTTCCCCGGGGGTAGGTCCAGTGTCAAGGCCAAAAGTGAGTTGTTGTCCTGACAGGTGGTTGGCAACGGTCCTTTGGTCCCTCGGTCCCTAGGTGTCAACAGCTGAGCTCGGGCGGTGTTGACTAGGTGCCTCTAGGTTAACACGGCGTGGGCGCTGGGACGATGCTCCTGGGATGCTCAGTGATATCTCGCAGGGCTCAAGTCAGCCTCCTGGTCCACGTGTTGAGAGCAAGCTCCCCTCTCAATCGTTTAAGTGGTCCCTTCATAGCCCAGCAGTGGTGGGGTAGCAAGGCAGGTGGAAAAGCGAGTGTATGGCATTTTTATCAGCCCATCCCTGGACTTCATGGTCCTTGGTGGCTATCCACGTCCACGGGGGTCCTGTAGGTCACGCACAGCTGTTCTAGACCCTGAATAGTGGCTGTGACGCTCGATGACTTGGGTCAGCTCCCACCTGTGGTGACGCGTTGTAGACGGCACGTAGCTGTGGTCCCATCCCCCTATATCTTTGCTCTGCCCACTCCCATAGCTGGGACCAGAAACCCAAGGGTTCTCTTATTATTTTGCCATTGCCACAGACCCTAACCAAACCCCTCTGGGTAACTGGCCACGTCCAATTCACAAGGCTGTCCCTGAGTTAATATCCCTAAAGCCTGTGTCTGTAATTGCGTAGGGGTGCTGTTTCGGGGGTAGGCTTGTCTTACCCGTCCAGATAACACCCAAGTATCTGATGGATAATCCAGGACCTTGTGTTTCCTCCGTATTCACCAGCCATCCCCGAGCGGTCAGATGAACCCCGAGGGTGGAGCTGCTACTTCTAAACTGGAAAGAGACTCTGAGGTGAACAGGGCATCAATGTAAGGAAGAGAGAGGCAGCTCTGGCGGTGGCCACCGCCACAGGGCCCCGCGTGCTGGTGGACAGCCACCTCGGGAACACCCCCCGCAGCTTTCCGTTCCCCGTCCTAACTTCCGACAGCTCGGCGCTCACGGGAGTTTCCTCCGCCTCCTGGTTGGCCGGCCAACTGTTGGGCTGCACCCGCCAGCCTGTGAGCCTTGTAATTGCCCAGCCTTGAGATTGATACATCAACGGTCACTGGACAGGGGACCTTACACGTCCGAAGCAAAGGGTCCTGGGGCGACACCCCGCCATGTGCAGCAGACAGCGAGCAGAACATGGCGACACTCATTACCACTGCGGGGTGGGGAGGGAGGCTGCCGTTTATACGGGGAACTGACTTCACGGGGGCTCATCAGTTACCAGGGAAACCAGCAGCTTGGGCACGCCCCTCACGGCCCTCAGGTTAATGACCATCAGGAGGGCAGGTGTTTCCCTTTAATAAACTAGCAGGTGGAGCCGCTCTGGGCTAAGGATTAGGACAATCACTAGCTGGGGCCTGGGGGGCAGGTACGGTCACGTGAGCAGGTGCAGGTGAAGCAGGGGACATACAGAGGGCAAGAGAACAGCCATACATGCACCGCTTCATTGCATCTTTGCCGCAGCTTTGTTACCGTTATCTCCTATTACAGGTGAGGAAACCGAGGCACAGAGAAGTTAAATAATGCACCCTTCAAAGCACCACAGGAAACAGATGGTACATTCAAATTAGCCTAGTTTAATAAAGGTACAATTTACAGAGGTCAGGGTAGTGTATTCGTTTTCTATCGCTGCATTAAAAAATAGTCCCAAACTTCGTGGCTTTAAACAGCATCCGTCTGTTAGCTCACAGTTCTGTAAGTCACTAGTTCAGACATTGTGTAGTTAGATTTTCTGCTCAGGGTCTCCCAAAGTTGAAATCAAGGTGTCGCTGGGGCTGTGGTCTCATGTGAGGCTCAGGGTTCTCTTTCAAGTTCATTCAGGGTGTCAGCAGAATTCAGTTCCTTGTGGTTGTAGGACTGAAGTCCCTATTTTCTTGCTAGCTGCTTGCCAAGGGACTGCTCTTGGCTCCTAGAGACCACTCTCAGACCCTTGTCATGTGTCCCTCTCCATAGGCAGCTCATGGCATGGATGTTTGCTCCTTTGAGGCCAGCAGGAGACACTCTCTCACATTTCCAATCTCTCTGATTTTTTTTAAAGGATCACCTGATTAGGCTAGGCCCACCTGGGATAATCTTTCTTTTGATGAACTCAAAGTCAATGGACTAGTAACTGAGTCACAGTGTGAAATCTCATCCTATGCACAAGTCCAGCCCCCACTCAAGGGGAGGGGATTATATAGGGTGTGTTCACCAGGAAGCAGGAATCATGGGGGGCATCTTTGTATTCTGCCACCAAGAGGCAGGAGATCAGAAACTACCAGGCATTGTGGGTTCCCTGGGGATAGTCATGGAGGGACTTGCTGACCATCCCTAGTCATGAATAGATGAGAAAAGGGGGTGGTTATGGAGCTGGGAAACAGGGACGGCTGCGGGGGAGGGCTACCTAGCAGAAGCTGGACCTCTAGTCGAGGGACACAGCTGGTCCACGGAGACCTGAGCATGGGCTTAGGGTGTCAGAAAGGTCAGGACACAGAAGGGGTGAAAAAAAACTTCAACCAACGGAACCAGGAAATCTAGAAAGGAGTTCATTTAACCTCCGCATGTGCACACATTTTGTGTTTTATGGTTTACATTGTTTTAATTTTGATTTACATAGGGAATCACATGGGGATCCATAATCTTTTCTGAGCTTAGGGCTTCTGAAGATCTGTACCTGCTCCTGCGCATAAACAGCAGGGCCAGGGGAAGGGACTAGGAGAGTCCCTCATCTTAGTGCTCTAGGATGGATAAGAGCATCCCCTTTTCCAGAAGGAAGAAAATGGGAGGAAGGTTGCTACTGACCCCCTTAGGCTGCCTGCATGGTGCTTAAGTACATGGCTTTGGGGTCGGGCTGCCTGAATTTAAGTCTTATTTCTGCCACTTACCAATTCTGTGATCTTGGAATGTCATTCTTTATGATTGAGCCTCAGTTTCCTCATCTGCAAAATGGGAATGATACCAGCTTGCTGAGTCATTGTGAGGGCAACCAAGGCAAATGCACTTAGTAAACACTGTAAAAAGATGGATAATCACTAATTCCTTATTTATTGGATGTCTACTATGTGCCAATTTCCGTGAGAGGCACTGGGGATGCAGAGGTGACCAGGACAGACTAGATCCTTGCTCCCATGGAGTATATTGAATTTTCATAAACAAATAATGAGTCAGGTTGTGGTAAGGGCTACAAAGAAAAAATAAATCAGGGAATTCACTGGTGGTCCAGTGGTTAGGACTCAGCGCTTTCACTGCCGGGGCCCAGGTTTGGTCCCTGATCGGGGAGCTAAGATCCTGTAAACCATGCAGCGTGGCCAAAAAACAAAAACATAAAATCATAGAAGAAAAATAATCAGGGTAACAGACTGGAAATTAATGGTGGGGCAGTTTCTATTTTAGAAAGTGCATTGGTCAGGGTTCTCTGGAGAAATAGAACCAATAGGATCTATACATTTATTATAAGGAATTGGCTCATGTGTTGATGGAGGCTGGGAAGTCCCATGATGTGCCATCTGCAAGTCGGAGACCCAGGAAAGCTGATGGTGTAGTTCCAGCTTGAGAACCAGAACTGGTGCTATAAGTTCTAGTCCAAGTCCAAAGGCCTGAGAACTGGAGAGCCCATGGTATAAATTCCAGTCTGAGTTTGAAGATCTGAGAACCAGGGGCACTGATGATGTAAGTCCAGGACTTACAGGAGATGGTATAAGTCTTCTGGGGGCAGGAGAAGACTGGGGTCCCAGTTCAACAGTCATACAGTGGGAGAAAATTCTCCCTTCCTCTGCCCTTTTTGTTCTATGCAGGCCCTCAATGAATTAGATGATACCTACCTGCATTGGGGAGGGTGCTCTGCATTACTCAGTCTACTGATTCAAATGCTAATTTCACCTGGAAACACCTTCACACACACACACACACACACACACACACACACACACACACACAGAAATAAATAATGTTTAACTAAATAAGTGAGCAACCCCATGGCCCACTCAAGTTGACACATAAATTAACCATCACAGAAGGGACAGTCAAGGATGACCTCTCTGAGGAGGTGACATTTAAACAGAAGCCTGAGTATTAGTTATCAAAGCTGTGTAACAAATCACTACAAACTTAAAATAACATACATTTATTATTGCACAGTTTCTTTTGGTCAGGGGTCCAGGCACAGCTTTGCTGGGTGCTCTGCTTCAGGATCTCATCTGAAAGCTACCATCAAGGTGTTTGCTGGGGCTGTGGTCTCATTTGAGGCTCAGTTGGGGAAGGATCCACTTCCAAGCATACATGGTTGTTGGCAGAATACAGTGCCTTGTGGGCTGTAGGACAGAGGGCCTCAGTTTCTTGCTGGTTGTCAGATGGAAGGTGCCCCCAGTGCCTTAGATGGTTGTTGGCTGTTGGCCACCATCCATTCCTTGTCCCATGGGCCTCCCCAGCATGGCTGCTTGCTTCATGGAAGCCAGCAAGGAGACTCTGCTATAAAGATGGGCATTACAGTCTTATATAATGTCATTATGAACATGATGGGGACATTTCCCATCCTCTTTACTGTATTCTATTGGTTAGAAGGAAGTCACAAGTCCTGACCACATGCAAGGGGAGGAGATTATATGGGGGGGATAAGCACTGGGAGGTGGGGATAATTGGGGGTCACCTTAGCATCTGTCTGCCACAGCTTATATGAAGTGGATGGAGACAGCCAAGTGGAGATCTGTTCTGCCAGAGGGAAATAGCAAGAGCAAAGGCCCTGAGGCAGGACCCTGCTTGGTGGGTTTAAAGAACAGCAAGAAAGGAGGGCGAGAAAAGAGGTTGAAAGGGTAGTGGGGAGGGGGTCAAATCACGTGGGTCTTGCAGGTCAGAGCAAGGCTTTTGGATTTTATTCTGAATGTGACAAGGAGTCACTGGAGAGTTTTGGTCAGGGGAATACTAAGATCTGATTTATTAACTTAATTTTTTCCTAAATTAAAAAAATGCAGTAGAATACACATTACATAAAACTTACCATTTTAAAGGGTGCAATTCAGTGGCATTTAGTACATTCTCAGTGTTGTAAAACCATCACCATTATCTAGTTCCAGAACATTTTCATCGTCCCCAAAAGAAATCCTGTACCCACTATCCGTTACCCATTAGCAAACACTCCCCATTCTCTCCTCCTCCCAGCCATAGGCAACCAACTAATCAGCTTTCTGTCTCGGTGAATTTACCTATTCTGGGTATCTCATATAAATGGAATCATGTAATATGTATCTGGATTTTCTCATTCAGCATAATGTTCATCCACATTGTAGCATGCATCATGACTTCATTCCTTTTTTACGGCTGAATAATAGTCCACTGTATGGACATACCACATTTTGCTTATTCATTCATCCATTGATGGATATTTGGGTTGTTTCTACCTTTTGGCCATTGTGAATAATGAATAATGCTGTTATGAACATTGGTTTACAAGTGTCTTTCTGAACACCTGATTTCAGTTCTTTTGGGTATACGTCTATACAAATAGCAGTTAAATTGTTGGGTCATATGGTTACTGTATGTTTAACTTGTGCCAGACTGCTTTCCACAGTGGCTACACCATTTTATATCTCTACCAGCAGTGTATGAGTGTTCCAATTTCTCCACATCCTTGTCAACACTTATTATTATCCATATTTTTGATTCTAGCTATCCATGTGGGTGCAAAGTGGGATCTTACTGCCTTTGATTTGCGTTACCCTGATGACTACTGATTCTGAGCATCTTTTCATGTGCTTTTGGTCATTTGCATATCTTCTTTGGAGAAATCTCTGTTCAGCTCCTTTGCTCATTTTTTAAAAATTGGGTTGTTTGTCTTTTAGTGGTTGAATTGTAAGAGTTCTTTATATAGGTTTTTTTTTTTTTTTTTTTTTTTTGGCTGCATTGGGTCTTCATTGCTGCATGCGGGCTTTCTCTAGTTGTGGTGAGCGGGGGCTACTCTTTGTTGCAGTGTGCGGGCTCCTCATTGCGGTGGCTTCTCATTGTGGAGCAAGGGCTCTAGTGCGCACAGGCTTCAGTAGTTGTGGCATGCAGGCTCAGTAGTTGTGGCTCGAGGGCTCTAGAGCGCAGGCTCAGTAGTTGTGGCTCACGGGCTTAGTTGCTCTGCGGCATGTGGGATCTTCCCGGACCAGGGCTCGAACCCGAGTCCCCTGCATTGGCAGGCGGATTCTCAACCACTGCACCACCAGGGAAGCCCTATATAGATTTATTTTTATGGAGCTATTGTCACTGCTCCCAGTAGGGCTCTGCCTGGATCTACAGGCATCAGGAGTGTCCTCTGCTTAATAGGAAAGGGGCTAGAAATGTCCCTTTCCTTGAGCTGCCCACTCGCTCACTAATCTCCATCAACTTCCCTCCAGAGAGCAGAGCCAATAATCCCTTCTCCCATCAGCCTCAGCCTTCGTTGAAATTTACTGTGAAGGTTCCTTGGGGTCCTCTCACCTAAATGCCTCCCTGGGGCGCTGCTCAGCCAGCTTTGTGGGGAACTCTCTAGCTAAGAGGAAGGGGTTCTCTGGGGAGGAGTGTGGGTGTCCAGCTCCTGTCTCACCTCCCACCTTGTGGGTTAGAGACTCAGACCCTGGGGTCAGCCCAGAATTCTGCCCGCATCAGGTCTCAGTGACATCATGGCTCTTGCTGAGGCTTATGGACAAATTAGGAAGTTAATCCAGCCAGGAGAGACTGGGAGCCCCCTAGGGCTTTTGGTCTCTGGTCTGCCACCATGGAGCTCTGCGGCTTTGCCAAAGTCACCTGGAGTACTTGGGCCTCATCTCTGAAATGGGTCTGTATCCCTGTTAGAAGGAGTTGGTTTGAAACTTTCAAAACCGGGATTCTGTGATAGATTTAAGAAATGTCCCATTCAGGGCATCACCTCCTCCAGTAGCCTCTGACCCCTCAGATTACATCAGGTGACTGCCCAGCTACCTGGATTACCCTGCCATCCATATCTCTATTTGGTCGTGATTGCCTGTTCCATGTCTCTTACTCTCATTGGCATGTCCCTCCACCTTGAGGGTACAAACTAATCACGTCAGTTCCTGCTCAGAACTCTTTGAAGACTTCCCAGCGCTTCCCAACTCTTTGAAGACCAAATCCTTACTCTGACCTCAGATCCCTGCATGGGTTTTCATTGTCCCCCTCTTCTGTGTGACCTCGCACTGCCCTTTCCCTCTGTTCCAGCCGCCTTCGGGTCCTTTATGCTTCCTACCACAGGGCCTTGACACATGCCATTCTCTTTGAATGGTTGCTCTTCCTTTCCCTCCTCCCATAATCATGCCCACTCATCCTTCAGATTTCAGCACAAGCTTCACTTCTCCAGGGATTAGGTCAAATTCTCATTATCAGCTCTGAGGATCCCTCCTTCATAGACTAGTCATTGCTTTCATGATTGGATAAGCAGCTGTCTCCCCTTGCGGAGGTCCTGAGAGCAGGGACCATGCCTGTTTGTCTTCCTTTGTAGCCCCAGCGCCTTGCCCAGTTCCTGGAGCAGAGTGGGCATTAAGTAAAATATGTTAAATAGCGAAGGAATCTTTGTGCTCTTGGAGTCAGGGCCTGGCACATCGCAGGTGCAAAATAACTGGTTCCGTTTGTGCTGAATAAATGAATGGGTTCTCCGTGGTCTGGTGGATCCCATCTCTGCTTCTATGTGGTGTCAATGGCACGGCTTTGGGGTGGACAGACCGGAATTTGAACGCAGCCTCTTCTACTTTCCAGCTGTGACCTTGGCAAGTCTTTTCCTTCTTTTCCAAGAACCCATTTCTTGGTCTGTTCACTGAGGGTCTTCATTCGGGGCTGCAGAGAGGATCTCATGGAGGATGGTTTCAAAGCCCTCTGTTAACCAAAGTCCTTTGCAAATGTACTTGGAGAAATACCGCTTCCCCCAACATCCTTCCATGGAGATCAGTGGTTCAGACCCTGCTGGGTGAACCCACTTCTGGGTGGGCCCCTGGAGGCCAGGGCTGCAGTCCTCATGTCTCCTCCCTTTCCTGACCCTCCTCCGTCTGAGATGCTTGATAAACAGTGGCACTGGCCGAATTTCCTGGTACCCTAAGTGATTGGGGTTTGTGGTCACAAATTTGAACATCCTGGATGTAATTCCTGAGTCTGGTCACCTGTGTCTTGCAGGAGGGAGGAAGGTGGACAGATTTAGCAGTGGGATGTGCTGCAGCTGCTTTGGGTCCTGTCTTCTTGCTTTATGGGCGCGAGTTCTGAAGCACGGTCACGTGCATGCAGCTCCTTTCTCCTCCACTGTAGTCCGTGTGGAGCTTCCCCCACCCTCGTCCCCCAACTAACTTATCTATTTTTATTGTTTCTTATCTCTTAATTATAACAGAATGCATGCTTGTTGTTTAAAAGAGGTTTCAAATAATAGAAAGTGAAGGCTCTTTTTGCCCCGCTCGAATCCCACATTCTAGGGTAACCAGTGCAGAGTATGGTGTGGGTACCACCAGCCCCTGTCTCTATGACACTCTTAAAACTTGTATGTGAAACGCTGGAGGGGGTGTGGAGAAAACAGAACCCTTTATGGGGGCAAACTGCTCTTCAGGGTCATCTTGGAAATTCCTATTCAGGGCCAGTGTCACCTGCTCCGTGAAGAATCCCAGGTTCAGCTGACCTTGCTTTCCTTGTGTCCCGCTGGACCCTGGACCAGATTCCAGCCCGGCACCCAGTGCTCTGACTTTTGTTTCCTCGTGTGGATCTTTTTTCCAATCAGGCCATCATGTCTCAAAATGAGGTTCCCCCACTGCCTCTCAATCTCTGAGGCCGGGTGGGCTCATTAAAATTGCAGGCCCCTCTGAATCAGCATCTCAGGGGGTGGGCTCAAAATCTGCCTTTCTAACAAGCCGCCTGCCAAGTAATTTTTTTTTTTTTTTTTACTTTTTATTTTATATTGGAGTATGGTTGATTAATAATGTGATAGTTTCAGGTGTACAGCAAAATGATTCAGTTATACATATACATGTATCTATTCTTGTTCAAATTCTTTTCTCATTTAGGTTGTTACATAATATTGAGCAGAGTTCCCACTTCTTTTTCATTTAACAATGTATCTGGAAAATTGTTATACCTCAGTCCATATAGACGTCCTGTGTTCACATTTATTTATTTAATTTTGAGGAAGTAATATATCCATTGTTAAAATATATAATAAAATATATTAAATGTATTTATGTGTAAAATATATAAATATATTTGAAGGAAGACAGTGAAAAATCTCCCTCCCACGTCTATGCAATCCCTCCCCCATGAATAACTATGATTCTTAGTTTTTTATATCTTTCCATATATATATATCCAGAATATATTTATATTCTTACTTTACCCCTCATTTTTACTCAAGAGTGATACACTATATATGTGTATTTTGGAGATATTTCCATTTTAGTACATAAACAGTTTCCTCATTCTTTCCTTTCTTTCTTTCTTTTTTTTAAACAACTGCATATAACACAGCATTCCACAGTATGGATAAATCAAAATGTGTTCATTCTTTTAGAAACTATTATTTTAATTCACTAAATAAGTGATACAGCGTAGGTATAAAACTCAAGGTGCAGAGGGGTAGCCAGTGAAAAGTCAGTTTCTCCCACTTCTGTCTCCAGATTACTCAGTTCCTCCATCTGGAAACAAGCACCATTCCCAGGGTCACACTATCCTTCTTGAGTTGGGCTGTGTAATACGTGGTGTACACACACACATGCATAAATACACACTTACGCTTTCCCCTTCTTTTTCAGCCTCAACCAATGAGGCAGAGATTAGCCTGCACAAACACCTCTGTTCTCAGGTGTGCATGGATTGGGACGTGTCATCACTGAGTTCAATGCCAAGGGCATTGCCAATTTTGATGGATATTTCCAAGTTTTGTTCCTAGGAGGTGCCATATACATCTCTATGTGGATCCTTCAATGCCCAGGGTCTGGGCTGGCTCTGAAGGGATGGGAAGCCAAGGGGAAGTCTGCCTCCTCTTCTTTGCTCAGCCTTACCCTTTGTGTCCCTCCTTCCAAACTTTCCCCCCAGTTCCGGCTTCATGGTCAGCCTTTTCTGGGCAGTGTGCTTGCTCCTGTATCCCCATCAAACTGAAGCTCCATTCACAGGTCTTTTGTATCACCAAGTCCATATGTCCCAAAGGGTCTTCTCTGCAGGTAGGTGGAATAGGAACAATTTTACTCCTCCAGTCAAATACATAGTTTCACCAATTCTGGGTCAAACTACGTTAAAGGAGGTGTCTTTGCTGCAGTACTTTTCAGTGCCTCTAGTATGCTAACATACATTGGGATCTCTTAAGAGGTCTTAGAGTCTGTAGACTGCTTTGACTACACAATTTCAGACATGCCAATATGGTTTCACTGCTTTATTGTAATGAAGGGGAGTCTGAAGCCCAGAGAGAGAGTGCTACTTGTCCAGCGTCACACAGTGATGGTGGAGATCTGAATTTCTAGCCTTCCCATGTCCGTGACAGCAATGAAGTGCTCCGTGCCCTCTCCCTGCACTAGCAGTTCTAAATGTGGAACATCAAGGTGTCCTGGTGACCTTCAGGGACACCAAGACATGTAGATTCACTAAATTTTGTTTTTTTTGGCCATGCCACACGGCTTGTAGGATCTCAGATCCCCGACCAAGGGTCGAACCTGGGCTACGGCAGTGGCAGCGCTGAATCCTAACCACTAGGCCACGAGGGAACTCCCTAGATTCATTAAATTTAAAATAACTGCATAGGATCCTTCACAAGTGTTAAGATCACGAAAACAAGGGAAGGTGAGAAACTGTCACAGACTGGAGGAGAGTTAGGAGACATGACAACTAAATGCAACATGCTTTCTTGGGGTGGATCCGCTTTAGTGAAAAAATGGGTGAAATCCAAATAAAATCTGTAGTATAGTTAATAGTACGGCACCCATGTCAGGTTCTTAGTTTTGATCAGTGTACCATGGTCATGTACGATATTAACACTGGGGGGTGCTGGGTGAAGGATATACCAGAACTCTCTGTTTTATCTTTGCAGCTCTTCTGTAAATCTAAAATGATTTCAGAAAAGGGAGCTTCGCGGCCTGCAGAGTGTGGGTGGCTGCTGCGTCCCCGGGGACCGTCGTCCGCGATACAGAGGCGCAGCCATGGCAGAGCTGCAGCCCACGTCCAGCAGACCCACCGACGAGGCCGCCCTTGGCTGCTGCTCCGACCCGGACCCCAGCACCAAGGATTTTCTCTTGCAGGAGATCATGCTGTGAATTAAGGATCCTAAGTAGTCACTGGATTTTTATCCTAGAATTCTTGGAATGACACTACTCCAAAAATTAGATTTTCCCACTATGAAATTTTCACTCTATTCCTTGGCTTATGAGGATAAAAATGACATCCCAAAAGATAAAGAGGAAAGAGTAGCATGGGCATTCTCCAGAAAAGCTATGCTTGAACTGACACACAATTGGGGCACTGAAGATGATGAGATGCAGGGTTACCACAGTGGCAATTCAGACCCTCGGGGATTTGGTCACATTGGAATTGCTGTTCCCGATGTTCACGGTGCTTGTATAAGATGTGAAGAACTGGGAGTCAAGTTTGTGAAGAAACCTGATGATGGTAAAATGAAAGGCTTGGCATTTATCAAGATCCTGATGGCTACTGGATTGAAATTTTGAATCCTAACAAAATGATAATTTTATTTAGTTCTGTGAGAATGCTGCTTTGAGATTTCAGTGAAGACATTGTGGAAGGTAAAAAAGGAAACAATGTGATTCAAGATATTCAGTTAACAGAAGCATCTAGGACTGATGGATTATTGTCTCAATTCAAATTATTCTTAAGTCCATCTCCCTTTCCTATTTCAGCTATGTTTTTCACCTAACTGTTCAGCCACTCTAGTTTTAAAGTAGTGCTTTGCCTTATGTCCTTGAATGTAGTTGTATAACTTTACTTTTTTAGGCAATAATTAGAACAATTCCCTTCAGGGGCTGCATTTGCCTTCTATCTCTTGAAGAGATACAAGTCTACAAGTCTGCCTTTGAATCATCATTTTCAAAAAAAAAAAAAAAAAAAAACCACTTAATATGTTTTTGTTGTGGTTACCTTCTGGGGTTTCAGTTCCTCAGAAGTAACTTTTCAGAATGGGAAGTAAAGAACCCCAAACAAAAATGAAGCTTCATGTATATTTCAAAAATAAATAAATAAATAAATAAATAAATAAATAAAAAATAAATAAATAAATAAATAAATAAATAAATAAAATTATTTCAAAATAGAAAGCTAAAAATGCATATATTAGTTATGCCAAATCAAACTCCATCCTGTACTGGATTCAGCCATAGAAAAACAGAAGCAAGCCCAAAATATATGTTAGAATGCTGTATGAAAATATCTTTGGGAAATATACCCAAATATGCTGATCATCTTGGTTACTTGTGATGAGGGCCCCTGGGTGGCTACTGTAAAAGGAGGGAGACTTTTCACAGTTGATTCTTTAATATCTTTTGGATTTTGAACTATGTACATTATTCTCTTTCAACAATTAAATCTTAAAAATAATTGAAGAGAGAAATTGGAAAAACATTAATTCGGACTTTTGGGGGCAAACAGAATGAATGAGATAGTAACAATACTCCTCATTGCTGTTATTGTTTATTGGAGTTCCTATGATGTGCCTGGTGCTGTGGTGAGCACGGAACAGGGAAGAACTCATTGAATCCCCTCAACAATGCAAGACCCCTGTTTTATAGAAGAACAACCATTTGCTCAAGTTGTCATGTAGAAAGTGACAGAGCTGGAATTTGAAGTCAAGTCTGCCTCATTCCATCACCTGAGCTTTTAATCATTCTTTCTACTACTGTGGGATAAATATGCATGCAGGAGGCTATGGGAGCAAACAAGACGAGGCATGCAGCAGACGTTGTTGGAGCCCTGCCCACAGTCCCTTGCCCTGCATTTCTTTCCCTGGGGTGGGGAGAGGCTCTCTCTGGCCATTGGACCTGCGCTACCCATGCTCTGGTCAGCTAAAAGAGCTGGTGAATTACACCCCAACCAATGAATAATAGAAGCTGGTGTATAGATACCCTAGCTCCCTCCCCTCTGGGTGACACCCTGTGTCATTTGAGTGACAGGATTGAGCCCTGTTGCCCGCGGTGGTAACCTGCTTGATAACATATCCCTTCCCTGTCTCACTTCTCTTCTCTCCTACCAAACAAATCACCTGCGTGCAAATATTCATCTCTGGGTCTGCTTCTGGGAGCTTCCAGGCCAAGAAGACCCCCTAATCTAGTTTGGAGGAGGTAGAGAAGACTGCCAAAAGTAAGTGAATTTTATTTATCTTTACGTCTTTAAAAATGAGATGTATTTTACATTTAGTGAAATCTTGATCTTTAAGCATATAGTTAGATCAATTTGATAGAGGCATACACTTGTGTAACCCACATACCCATCGAGAGAGAGCATGTCCACCACCCCAGAAAATTCGCTTGTGCCTTTCTCAGGCAACCCCTCCAACCCCAGAAGCAACCCCTTATCTGATTTCTATCACTATAGGTTAGTTTTTTCTATTCTAGCACTTGTAAATGGAGTCATACAGTAAGTGCCCTTTTGCATTTGGCTTCCCTCACTCAGCAGAATGCTTCTGAGATGTATCCATGCTGTAGCATGTGTCAATAGCTCATTTCTTTTCTATTGCAGTAGAATATGAATATATCATAGTGTGTTTATTTATTCTCCTGTGGATGGACAGGTACCTGAGGTATTTCCGGGTTTTGCCTATCATGAATACAAGCTGCTATGAACGTTCTTGCACAAGACTTTTTTGAGAATCTATGTTTTCATTTCTTTTAGATAAATTTCTTGGAGTGGGATTAATTGGTCACATGACAAGTATATATTTAACTTTTTAAGAAATTGCTAAATGGTTTCCAAAATGACTATAGCATTTTGTATTCCCACCCATAATAAATGAGCACTCCAGTTCCTCCACATCCCTGCCAACACTTGATGTCATTGGGCTTTTTCATGTTATCCACTTAGCTGGGCATGTAAGGGCAAACTGGGCTTTGGAGGGTGGGGGAACACAGGCCCCCAGAGTGTCAGGCATTACCCAAACAGCATTACAGTTGCCAAATATGGGTGATTTCTTTGACAGTTTCAGCAAACAGTGAAGTCCCCCTGTAGACAACCAACTCTGAACACCTTTTCTCTTTTTCCCACTCTGTGCTGGCAGCAGACAGCATGCCTCTCAGGCTCAGACCAGGAAGTCTAGTTCTGAACTCTGTCTCTCGGGTGTGAGCAAGTAAAACAAAAATTTTATTTTTGGCTTTAAACATTTTTTCCTTTCTGATTCTGTTGGACCAAGGGAATCGGATTATTTACAGAGTACAGGCGATTTTATGAGAGGTTTAAAAGCAAATTCATCTGTGCTAAGCTACAACCTGGTGATGGGGTCAAAGCTTTGCAGTTACGCCTCCACTGAGCAGCAGAAGGAGATGTTAACACCAACAGGGACAGATCTTAAATCCTGATCTTCCAGCTTTTTGAAAGCTCATTCCCCTGCTTGAAAAGTTTTATTGGCTCCCATCACCAGAAGACTAAAATACACGCTCCAGAAACCCTTGGGTGGAGAGGACTCTCCACCTACTTGCTCTCTGTTCCGGTTCTACTGACTCCCTTGGGTGTCTCACATACGCCAAACTCACGCCTGCCCAGGGCCTTTGCATGTGATATCGCCTCTGCCTAGAATGCTCTGCTTCCTGCCCTTGACGGCGGGACGTCTTAACCTTGGGTCTCAGTTCTTCAGCATTTTTGCCACCTTCTCAAGAGATTACCTTCCCTAATCACCAAATCAAAATCATTTCTTTACAGAACTAGACTCCTCGTCTTTTTGTTGGAGATAAAGAATCTATGGGAGTCACAGACCTTCCCCTCCATCAATCTGGAGGGAGAAGAGAAAAGCACCAATGACCCACCTCTGGTTTGTTTTTCTGTCGGGAACACACAGATGTGCATTGCGACATCATTCCAAGGGCAGTCCACCATCAGGTAAGGTCATCAATCCAAATGCCATGATTTTCTTCGGAAGTTATTTTTTACAGGATGTGGCAACCATTTCTAAAGTCTTAAGAATTTTTCAAGACCCTTTTGCTCTCTGTGTACTTTCAAGACAAGTTGTTAATAGTTATAAATGTTAACGACTTGTACGAGCCTCCACATGGCGCTGAATAACGAGATCGTGTGTTCCTAAGATGGTTCTCAATTTCACATCTTCTCAAATCTGGCTCTCTGAACTTTGTTTTCTAATGCAGGGAGAGATCTGTGCCTTGGTCATTGCAGGGGAGAAGAGCCTTTTCTTTCGTCTCCTTCTGGGAGGACTTGGTAGGAACATGCATGTGCGTGCAATAACTGATGGAGGCACAGTGGTGAAAGCTAAGCTGAAGTGTTTGATACATTGGTTGGAGGCCCAAGGGCACAGGGGGCCTGCAGCTGTGTGTGGGCAACTGTCCCCACTGGACCAAGAACCTGCCCTTCCATGTACTTCCCCGCTTGGTGCAGACACCACAGTGGCCAAGTGCAGACTGAGGTCACCTTCCTGGGCAGAATGGGGGAGCAGGGAGGCATTGACAGTGGGTGGAGGGAGGCCAAGGGGCAGAAGAGCTCTGGGGAGGGGGATTCAGCCTCAACTCAGACCCCTGTCTATTGTCCCAACCATGAGAGCTGACCGTTGTCACCATGAGTCACAAGATCTATGATGTAGCCTTCTGGGGCCTTGATGGAAACTCTGCAGGAGTTCCCAGGCTAGGAAAACCCTCTTTCCTGTTTCAAAGTTCTTTCTTTACATTTCAGAGGGTTCATTCCCACCACTCACCCCTACACGGGATTTATCACTGTGTCCCAGCTGAGAAGCTGAGGATGCCAGGCCTCTGCCCATGAAGATGCGCCTTAGGGGGCTGCCTACATGGACACCAGGAAGTCAGGGTGAGCCCCCGGAGCTGCGGCCCAGGCTGCCCAAGTGAGCAAGAGTGACCCGTTGACCATGGGGGTGGTTTCTTGCTTTGGAGGATGGACAGTGCCACCCATTAGACATTGTGGCTCTCGGAAGCCAAGCTGTCACCAGCAGGTTGGGCGAAAAGTCAAGAGTGAAAAGAAAGAAGTATTTCCCCCAGCACTTCTCTGGGTGGGGAAAAGGTATTGGCCAAAGTTCTTATTTTCTGGGCTGCGGAAGAATAAGAGATTAAGGGGAATACCCTTCCTTATATACCTCCTCAACCTATGTCTTGGCTTAGCCAGTCCTGCTGTTGTATTGTCATGTATTTAAGGTAGATGGAGTCCTGTCTCAGTCTGGGTTCCCCTCACAAAGCAGAGCCCAAGATGAGGGTTTGGACGCTGAGGTCTCGTTGGAAGGAGGTGCAGGAAGCAGGAGCGAGGGGGCGGGGAAGTGGGAAGGAGGAGGAGCTAGCATGGCTGGCTGTAGGGAGCTGGTGTCTCTCCGGGCAACAGGGCTCCACCCTGTGAGACACCCTCCGAGGAGGTGTGCTGAGAATGCCTCAGAAATGTCCCTCTGAGGGACTGGGGCAGCATTCACCCCCCAACGCCTGTCCACCCCACCCCCCGGTGGAGGGGGAACTCCCCCTGCTTCCTGGCTGCACCTGCTGGAGAGCTGAGCTGTTTCTGCAGTTTGGGGAAGACCCATTGGCAAAACAGTGGAGCGATTCCCTGGCTTGTCCTTGAGATGGGACACGGCCAGTGTGCATGGAACCGTCTGCCACAGAGACACCGAGAGGATGTGATGCAGCCCCACAATCTCCCTTTAGATGTGGATAATAGGGATGGCAACCGAGTCAGTCTAGAATCCAGGTGGCCTCTGGAGCCAGACTGCCTGGGCTGGAATTCCAGTGCCACTCTATGGCGTTGGGTCAGTTCCTTAGCCTCTGTGAGCCTCAGTTTCCTCCTCTGTACAATGGGAACAACCCCAGGGCCTCAGTCTTGGAGTGAATGTTGGCTGGAATAAGACATGGGAGGCTCTTCGCTCAGCCACAGGCACAGAGGAAGTTCCCAGTAAGCATTTGCTGTTGTGTGTATGGTTCCAATGTGGGCTTTGAATTCTATCCTGATGGAGCCCATGGTGGGTGGAGGTGGCAGTTGTGGATATCTTTTAGAGTGCTCTAAAAGTGTGGATATCTTTTAGATGCCCAGCAAAGTGTGGAAACAAAGGGCAGAAGGTGAAAGGCAGTTATGGACATAACCAAATGGACCAGGAGGGATTTTGCCCTTTCAGGCACTTGTTTCTGGCTCGGGTTCCCTGCCTGCCCCCCAGAGCTTCTGTGATTCACTGGGGGCACCAGGCTCTCTCCCTCTGGCCCCTCCCCGCCCTCCTCTCCGAGTGCGCACCCATCTCACGGCCCCAGCACCTCAGCCGATTCTCCTTGTTAACAATAAACACAAATCCTGTTATCTCCCCTCTCTCGCAGCACTTGCCCCTTGATTTAAGCTGCCTTCTCTTCCCCTTTCATCAGCCCTGGGCCCCTCCTGTTGTATATCTTGCCTTTATCTACTTCCCCGCACTAGGTAGCCTTGCGCACGATCGATTCGCGGGGTGGGGGGAGATGGCAGGCCACCTGCTCGGCCGCCGTGCCCGCTGTTCTTCTCAGGAGCCCGGGCCAGTATTTCTTGTTAAACTTCTGTCTGGCCATGTTCGGTTTCTCATTAGGTTTCTGGCCGAGCTTGGTAGTATTTCTTGCTCCTCCGCGGCACAGCCTGGAGATCCCTAGTAATTCTTAAAGGGTGAGATAGAGAGGCGTACCTTTTGAGCTCTCTAGAATCCATCTGGCCTGTGGCTTGAAGTGGCACGTGGGGGTTTGTGGGCAGAGGGATGATGGGGAGTGGCTCCCATGATGGGGACTTGGTGGGTCCCTGGGTCACACTGTGGGTTTGCTCCTGTGCCTGCTGCGGCCACCTCCCCCTTGCGTCTCTGCATCAGAGTGTCATCACAACAGTCTGGGAACGGGTTCTCCGGGGCCAGCCTCATCCCACGCCATCGTTGGAAAGACCCCAGCAGCTCTGCTAATAATCCAGCTGTGGCAAGTTCTTCCTATCCCCGACTCAGTTTCCTCACCTGTGAAATAAGTTGGTTTCTCTTTCTTTTGTTCCTTTCTTCATTTATTTAACAAACACGAAACATGCAAAGAGTGTTCATGATGTCCCAGGTAGTGTTCTAAATATTTTACAAATATTGACATCTTGAGATTCTCCTACCCACCCCATAACAAAGTTTTACAGATGAGAAACCATGGCACAGAGAGGCTAAACGACTTGCCCAAGGCCACACAGCTAACAAGTGGCAGAGCAGGGATGCCAACCCAGAAACTGGCTCTAGTGCACGTGCTCTCAAGAGGTGTTTCCTCTTGATGGTCTTGTGGCCTCCATCCAGTTCCCAAACACTGCTACAGTTGATTCTTGTTATTCAAGCTAGTTAAGTTTTATAAAGTAGTCTCAAACACTGAACTGGTGAATATTGAACCATTGCTCCTAGGTGACATACAGGGTTAGGTTCCTGAAAGCCTCTGGTCACAACATTTTTATCAACTGATCAATACAATATGTGTGTCTCTGTTTAAAGACACCTGAGTTAATATATATTGTTGATTCATTAACATTGAACTCACAGCCAATAGCACTGTAGCTCCTGCCTGAATAAAGGTTCTCCGACACATGTATTTTCTCCACAAGGTACATCACAGCCTTCTTGCACTTAGGAACACTAGATAGCTAAACAGCCAAATGAAATGAACAAAGAAACAAACAAAAGCAGGAAAATCACCAACGAAAAGCATACAAATGCAAAAAATGTGGCACCATTTAGACCACAAAAGGACACCTGTTCACAGTATGAGAGCTGAAACAGGAAGGCAGAGTGCCACCTCGCTCAGCCCAAGCTGGGAATGTTCACAACAGGTGACTTAAATTTTTTGCTGCTCTGCACATGACCACAAATGACTGTGGAAATTGATTTGGGGGTTACAAGTACATTTTAGCAAGTAGGCGAATTTGCAAATACAGAACCCATGAATAATAAGGATTGATGGTATTTTGTATTACTCCCCTGCTTAAACATCTTCTGAGGCTCCTTACCATCTACTATGTCAAATAAATAGAAACTTCACCTGCCTGCCTTTCAAGGGTTTTAATAATCTAGCCCCATTCCATCTATTAAAACGTGTTTCCCTTTACTCCTGGGGCCATCTCCTTTCTCCCTGGGCCTGGTTCCTCTTCCTTCCTATTCTGCCACATCACCAACTCACTCCTAACTTCACACCTTTGCTCTCTGTTTCCCCTCTGGGCATGTCCTCCCTTCTTTCACTTATCTACCAAATCCTACCTACAGTTTAAAGGTCAGATCAAATTTCTTTTTTCTTTGTATAGCTTTGTCCCACTGATTATCCTTTCCTGGATGTTGTAGACTCATACCATACTGGAGGTTAATTTTTTTAAATGTCCTTTTGTGATTCTCTCACAAACAGCCTGCAGGTGGGGAATTTCCCACAAACCACTGTTTGATGACACTCTCAGAATAGGAGACCTTCAAGTTACACTGACCACGTTTGGGCTTGGATAGTGAGGATGATTTGGTTACAAGTGTAGAAGGAGGGATAACGTTGTACTCACCATTGAGACCTGGCTGGAGGAATGTGTTAATTCTTCAGAAATACCGATCGGTCTCCTTACATAACATAGAACAGAGAGCCCAGGATAATTAGACCATCAGAGGGGTCTTATCGAGAATTGATCTGTTCAGAGAGGTAAGCCTCTGCTTCTAACAGCCTCAGGGCGAGCTGGCCACGTGTGCAAGGAGCGGGGGCAGGATGGGAGTTCTGAGATCTCAACTTGGGTAGGGGCTGGTCACCACAGGAGGACTTCAAGCCCCCTCTCTGGGACCCAGCTTAGCCCTCATGATGCTCGTCCCCCCCTTCCACCCTCCATGGAACAAGTAACCGGAAACGGAGCCCAGCAACAGCTGGTCCAAATCATAGTCTGCGAGGGGTATTTGTCTTGCCTGTTTTCCCATGTCTTCATCCTGAGGGAAAAGACCGCCCCCCAACCCCAGTGCCTTGCTCTGGGGCACAGATGGAGGACAGGTGAGATGGGCAGAGGGTGCCTCCTCTTTCTGCCCATTATGTGTACCTTCCTTTCCTTCTTAAAGTGCTCCTCGTCAACAATATTCAGTTAGGTTGAAACCTGCCGATCGACCAAAATGGGTTTGGATAAACTAGTCTCGAATTCCATCAGTGAATTGGCGGTGTGCAGAATGTCAGAGCTAGGAGGAAACTAAGGGGGATGGTGGTCAAGTTCAGCACTTTCTTCTTGAAAAGAAACTGAGGACCAGCTCGGGGAAGATCACACAGCTAATTCATGTCATAGAGCCTCTCAAAATTGGGGCTGTCCTTCCAATATCTCCACTTTCTGTCCCTACCTCTTTGGACATTTCCCCCTAGGCTCAAAGTAGGTTCCCCAACCTTAGGTGTTAGTAGGTGTGATGGAAAGTAAGACAGCTTAGGCATTAGGGCAGAGATCCAACCTGGCCCGGCGACCCATTGGCTGTGTGACCTTGAGCAAGTCATTTACCCTCTCTGAGCCTTGGTTCCCTTATTTGTAAATATAAAGTTAGTGATGCTCACCTCACGGCCCTGTTGTGACGAATAAGTGATACGATTTATGTGATATTAAACTAATATTTACTGAGTCCTCCTAATTGAAGGCCCGTAGTAGATGCTCAAGAAATGTTGGTCCTTTATTCCTTACCCTTGACGTGTCCCTACATCCAGGTAATTTACACCCATTCTCTGTGTTCCACTGAGGAGCGCATGTTATGCTTTGTACAAAAACAATTCTAATGGTGGGGTTTCAGGCTGGGTGTGTGTGTGTGGGGGCCACTTTGAGAGACTCTCCTGTCAATTCTGAGCCCTTCTCAGGAACTAGACTGACTTTGGCTTCTGCATTGTTTTCATTCCAGCCAAAAATGTTTTGAAATTGGGGCCCAAACCTGGCAGATCCGAGAGGCTTGTGCCCACCCCCTGCACTTCTCTCCTTGTTCTGTCTCAGGTGGACGAGCTGGTCACAGAGGATCTTCCTTATGGTCACAGGATGATGAGGAACCATGCACTAAGACACTTCTCTGAAGGGTGACAGTTTTCATGGCCCCCTCTTCTCTGAAGCAGGGGGAGAGGGGGAGAAGGGGAGAGGAGGAGAGGTGCTGGATTCAGTGCTGCACATCCCGGGTTCCAGTCCCAGACCTGGCTCTTGCTGTGTGATTTTGGGCAGGATGTTCCGTCTCTCCAAGCCTTATTTATCAAGTAGGGGTAACAATTGTTCCCACCTCACCGCTGTTAGGGGGTTCAGTGATGGATGTATGCAGCCAAGGGTCCAGCACCCAGTAACAGCTCACTAAATATTAGCCATGCCTAGAAACAAAGAAGGCAGGATTCCAATTGTAGAATCGACTTCCAGAAGGTTGGACCGTCTTAAATATTGGACAAGTCCCTTTCCCTCTCTGGGCCTCAAGTTCCGCATCTGAAAAATAGGGGTGGGACAGATGGAACCAGATGGCAGGTGTTTACATGGGTCCAAGGAGCTCAGGCCACTGGCCCCACCTCTCCCACCTGTAAGACTCTACCCTCCAGCTGGCAGGAGCCCTGTTTCTCTCCCTCCCCAGTGCTTCTTTAGCCCCCAGCACACGGCGTCTGGCAGAGGACGGACACCAGACAAATGCATGTTGCATGGATGGAGGAGCCCTGCCTTGGTCTGTTTTATCTACTGGGTTTTTGCATATGATTTTGTTTGAACAAAGAATCACATGGTTCATCAGTTAGTCCCCAGCAGGAAACACACAGCACACACAAATCGGGATAATTCAAGGAGAGTTTAATAAAGGAATTGCTTACAAAGGTGTGGGCAGGGTATAGGGAAACCACACAGGATAGCACAATCTCTGGGGTCTAGTTACAGAGGGTACCAGCATCATTCCTAGACCAGAAGATGTGACCAGGGAGGGATAAGGGTTACGTGGTCTCCAGGCAGGGGCTGAGACTCTCAGTGAAGGGATGCAGCCACCTCTCAGAGACCCTGGCAGGTAGGAGCAGAGGGGATAAGTACCCAGACCTCCATTCCCCCCCTCCACCACCCACTTCTCATTTCCTTCTGGACCTCCCATTGGCAGGGCCCATCCAGAAGGCAGAAGGCAAGACAGTCCATTGCAGTCCACGCGCGTCAGCCTCTGGGGCAGATAGTTGGGGGACAAGGGTAGCGAGGGGATGGGGGTGGTGAAAAAGGAAGATGCCCGCAGCCAACACCCCCGACCCTGCAAAACACAGCCCAGGATTAGCTCCCAGATCGCCACTTTCTAAGGGCCCTTCCAGGTCTGTCATGCACAGACTCTTCAATATGTCCAGCCTTACCAAGGTCCTATTGTAGCAGCTCAGAGTTGGAGGGGGCTGGTCTGGTACTAATGGCACAATTTTGTTACATTAGGTCAAATAATGCCTATATTCAGATGTCAGGTTTTTGGGTCATGGGATTTTTCCTCTTTCCTTCCTCCTTCCTTCCTTCCTTTCCTCCTTCCTTCCTTCCTTCCTTCCTTCCTCCCTTCCTCCCTCCCCACTCTCCTTCTCCCTCCCTCTCTCTTCCTCCCATCGCTCTCTCTCTCTGTATTTTCTACACATGAACAGATATTCCTCCTGCCGCTCTGGGATGCTGATAGTGGGAGCAGATATACAGCATTTCTGCCGTGATATAAGGGCTGCTGCAGTGCACAGCTGTCTCCCACGAAGGCGCTGCTGGGTGTAAAACTGCACTTCCTTGTCAGCGTTGGTCTTCATGGCCGTCTACCGACTTTTCCAGAAATTCTTCCAGAGCAGAGTTTCTCAAACAAGGGAGATTTTGTGCCCGTCCCCTTCTCCTGGGGGACACATGGCACTATCTAGAGACGTTTTTGGTTGCCACAACTAGGAGTTTGCTACTGGCATCTGGGGAGTAGAGGCCAGGGATGCTGCTCAACATCCTTCATTGCACAAGACAGCCCCCCCGCCCCGCCCAAAGAATTATCCAGTCCAAAATGTCAGTGGTCCTGGAGTGGAGAAGCCTTTTTGTAGAGGGAGCCTCTTCATGTGGCTTTGGTCTTGGAGTCTCCCTTTTCCTCAGTTCCCTCTACTACCTTCTTGCTGTGTGATTATGAAGACTCTTGGATACCTCCAGCAACGGGGAGCTCACTACCTGTCTTGAAGCCAGTCAGGCCTGGTCTTGATCCCGGCTCTTCCACTAGCAGCCATGGAACTCTGGGCTTCCCCACAGGTGGGAGTGGCTCCACCACTCTGCGCCTGAATTTCGTCCAGGACCACAGGGTCAGCAGCAGCCCTGCCTCACAGGTCACATGAGGCTCGGATGAGATGATGCTCTTAAGTGGCCAGCTCAGCGCACGGCACAGGGTGAGGCCGCTCGGTAAATGTTCTCAGCTATGAATGGCCCGCCCGGGCTGGTTTCATCACCTGGGTCGTGGGTGCGTCAAGGGAAGATGAACTGCAGGGTCTCTCATGCCTGGGAAATTTCAGAAATCTAGAGAAGTTTAGCACTGAGTGAGGAAGAAAATATAGGCTCTTGGGGGGACCTTTTCCGTTGGGGCTGTTTCCGTTTGGGGGAGGGGTGGTCTCTGCAGATGCTCGGAGGACACCTGATGGCAAGGTCTTGTTTGTTTGTTTTTTTTACATTTAAAAAAATTAATTAATTAATTAATTTTTGGCTGCATTGGGTCTTCGTTGCTGCGCACAGGCTTTCTCTAGTTGCGGCGAGCGGGAGCTACTCTTCATTGTGGCGTGCGGGCTTCTCATTGCGGTGGCTTCTCTTGTTTCAGAGCATGGGCTCTAGGCACGCGGGCTTCAGTAGTTGCAGCACGTGGGCTCAGTAGTTGTGGCTCGCGGGCTCTAGAGCACAGGCTCAGTAGTTGTGGCGCAGGGGCTTAGTTGCTCCGCGACGTGTGGGATCTTCCCGGACCAGGGCTCAAACCCGTGTACCCTGCATTGGCAGGTGGATTCTTAACCACTGTGTCACCAGGGAAGTCCCAGGAAGGTTTTAGGATCGTTTGTGAGGGAAAATCAGAATTGCTAACGAAGGCAGTGGCAGGCACCAGTTAAGTTAGGAAGTGGACGGTTCTGACCACCATTCACTCCATTTCCCTGCAGGGCTCAGGACTCCATAGCGCACCCCAAAGGTGGGTACCAGTGGGACCTACCTGGAGAGACTCAAAGGTGGTGGGATGGGGAGGGAGGAGGAGAGGGAGGGGATGACCCAGGTGAGCCCAAACATCTCGGTCCAGAGGCCCTTGCACCGCCGGAGTACCACTTAGAACTCTCCCTCTGCTCTCCCCAGTGTGTGACCTTGGAGGGATACGTAGGGTTTGGGGAGCAGGTGTGCACGGGGCTTAGGCCTAGGTGCCTGGTCTCTGAGTGATGACCTCTCCCACCTGCATTCCTATAATGCTAACAGGTATAAAGCTCTCATACTGTTCAGGCTCCACGCTAATTCTCTCACCTGGTCCTCACATCACCCCTCTAAGTCGGGGTCTGTTACTACCCCATGGAGTGGATGAGGAACTTGAGGCTCAGAGAAGTGAGGTCCCCTGCCGAGGTCACACAGGTGAGGGGGGCACAGGTGGGACCCACTGTAGGCAGCCGGGTTCCAGATCTCGACTGCTCAGTCCTCTCCCAAAGAGCTCCCATCCGACTCCACCCATCTCCCCTCGGCACAGGATCCCCTAAACTGTGTGAGAAACCGGCTGTTGGCGACATTTCATCTTGCTTGGAGCCTGATGGTGATAATTTGCAGCCTTGCCAAGGTGGGGAGATTATATATATTATTCAAAGCAAATATAAAGTAAGGGGTGTAGTGTAGAGGGCAGTGTGAACGTGGACGTGGAGCCTGCAGGGCCAGGGGCCCAGGCCTGTGGAAATAGTTACTCATCCCTGCTCACCCACCCACGGCTCCCTGGACCAGAGTCTAGTCTATGGTCACATGACCATACAAACAAATACAGAATCATGAACTGTGGTGGGTTCTGGGAGAGATCAGAGCAAGTGTGTCCAACATCCCCAAGACAGCCCTCAAGTTCAATGAATGAGTTGCATAGAGCCCCTGCAAGTGCTTTACTAGAAAGGACGCATGGTTACGGTTTATCACGTGAAAGGATGCAGATTAAAATCAGCAAAGGAAAAAGGCACGTAAGGCAGAGTCCAGGAGAGATCTGGCATGAGCTTGCTGTTGTCCTCTCCCAGTGGAGTCGTGAGGACGGTGCTTCTTTCCCCCAGCAATGGTGTGTGACAGCACATACAGAGTATTGCCAACCAGGGAGGCTCCCCTGAGCCTTGGTGTCCAGCATTTTTATTGGGCATCAGTCACATAGGCATGGAGCACCTACAAACTGACCTTAATAACTCAGTCTCCTGCCCCTCCAGAGGTCAGATGATACACCAGTGTTCAAGGGCCCTCCATAAATCACATTGTTAACATAGACTATCTGGCCAGGTGTGGCGCAGTGTCCCAGGTATACAAAGACACTCCTATTAGTGAGACTATCTCAAGGGCTTAGAGGTAATCTCCCAAGAGCCAGTCAAGTCCCTTCTTTGGATTATTCAGGGTTGAACATGCGAAACCTGCTGAGTTAACCCTTTAATGCACAATAGGATTCTACAGGTGAGAACAATAAGGGCTTTTCAAACTTGGAAATTTGGATATGGTGTCAGTGATCATTACCTGAGCAGGTTATTACCTTTCTCAGTGCCATGTTCCTACCATTAGACTTATGGTAGTTTAGAATTATTCTATTTATTGGTTTACTTGCTTCTGTCTGCCTGTTTTGCTAAACCAAGAGTTCCGTGGGGTAATGTGTGGGTCTGTCTGGTTTTTGCTGTTTTCCCTAATACCTGACATACTTTACACACTGCCCTGCAGGACCAAGACTGGGGTGGAGCAAGCAAGACACTCTCTGGGGTGCAACATTTAAGAGTGGGGGACACATACAATCTCAGCCATCCAGATGAATAATGTTTTAATGCAATATTTTAAGAAATCAAAATTAATACAAAAATTCACAAGAAACAAAGTATTAAAATTTTAAACAAATACAGGGTCAGTGCTATTGCTGATCTTTTCCTTGGTGTCCAGCTCTACCATGGCTTGGCTCTGTTTATGGATCTTGTCTTTGTATACAATTTTGATATTTTGTTCATTATGGATTTGGGGCATTCATTTTGACTTAAAAAATATTGCATCAAAAAGTTATGTATCTTGGGGAATTCCCTGGCTATCCAGTGGTTAGGACATGGGCTTTCACTGCTGTGGGCCTGGGTTTGATCCCTGGTCGGGGAACTATGATCCCACAAGCCACGTGGCTCGACCAAAAAAAAAAAAAATTATTAAGAAGTTATTTATCTTGAGGACTGAGTGTTTCGGTGCCCCCTTAAATTTTGCACTCAGAGAGAATGTCTCGCTTGCCTCACCCTCATTCTGGCCTTGCTGCTCCCTGCACAGTAGGCCCCCAACAAATATTTATTGAATGAATGAAGCACCCACCTGTGAAGCAGATAGTCATATGTCCGTTTTTAAAATGAGGAAAGGGGTACTTCCCTGGTGGTGCAGTGGTTAAGAATCTGCCTGCCAATGCAAGGGACACGGGTTTGAGCCCTGGTCTGGGAAGATCCCACACGTCGCGGAGCAACTAAGCCCGTGTGCCACAGCTACTGAGCCTGCGCTCTAGAGCCCGCGAACCACAACTACTGAGCCCGTGAGCCACAACTACTGAAGCCCGCGTGCCTAGAGCCCGTGCTCTGCAACAAGAGAAGCCACCGTGATGAGAAGCCCACGCACGGCAACGAAGAGTAGCCCCCACTTGCTGCAACTAGAGAAAGCCTGCAGGCAGCAACGAAGACCCAACACAGCCAAATAAATAAATAAATTAATTAATTAATAAAATGAGGAAAGGGAGGCTCAGGGAGGTGAAGCCACTTGCTCAAGACCCAGGAGAGGGGCTGGGATTCCTTCTTCAATTGTCTTTCTCCGAAGCCTGAGTTTTTACCTACTGTGTCCAGCTGTCTCCCATCCTCCCTGCCTCTGAGCATCAAATCCCGAGGTGGACCCTCCTGAGGGTCCCTTGGGGGACAAATCTCAGGGGAAAGGAGGCCAGTGGTGAAGAGAGAGGAGAGGAAAATCGAGAATTGGAGAGGGCATAACATATGTTCAAGGCATCCGGATGGAGAAACACGACGGGCACATTCCAGTCAAGACAACCCCCTGCCTTGTCACTTACTGTAAATTGTCCCCCAATCGCTGGGCTGACAGAGATGGATCCCCAGGGCTCATGGCACAATTAAGCTTTCTCAGGCGTCTCATGGGGGAAGGAAGCAGTTGGTTTACTTGCAAATGCTTGCGGGTAATTTTCTAATGTCCCTTCCGCCATTACAGAGGCTCAGCTCCAATCTCTTATCATATGTAATTCCTAATGATTTCTCTGTTATGTCCTGTTTTATTAAAGCGTCATTGAACTATACCCTATTGATTTAGATTTCACAGACAATTGAAATTTAAATTGACTCCAAATTGAATGTCTCCATGTAATCTCTGTTCTGCAATAAAGATAGATAAAATGCTTCTATTTTTGATAACAAGTTATACTGGAGGCACATTTTAATTTTGGGAGGGAAGAAAAAAATGTGACTGAGTCTTGACTTTCTTTGAAAAGTGGCTGATGGTTCAGGGCCCAGGAGGTTGTTGTTGGTTTTTTTTTCCCCTCTGGGGCACAATGCTGGAGTTATAGAATTTTGGAATGCCTGAGCTAGCTCACAGATGGCAGCGGGAGGTGATCTCATGCGACCTATGATTGAATTAATAAGGTGATCCATCCACAAAATCCATCCATTTGTCCAGTGAGGACAGTGCTAGGGGCGGGGGAGCAGGAAAGAACGAGGATCACTCATCCCACGATGGTGTGCGTGACTCATGTCATTTTGAGGGTTGGGTCTGGAAAATCATCTTGGGAAAAGGAGGGAGATACGTCACTGCAGCCAGTTATGGGGCACTGTCATTCAACATCTGTCCCCCCCCAAGCCAGATGGTCACTTTTATAATGACGGTCACTCTCAAATCTTCTTTCCTTTTCCACTAATGATGGAGGACAGCAGTTGGGGCATGGGAAGGATGAGTGGAAGAGGAAAGGTGGTATCATCCCAGAGAGTCTCTATTTGTTATGAGATAGATTATCTAGAAAAGGGAGAATCAATCAAGTGCCTATGAGAACCTGGAGAGAAGTTGAAGTCGTCAGATGCCTGAGATCCTTCCAGAACAGTTCGAAGGGAAAAATCATTGCCTCTAGAGGGTTCTAGAACCACCATGAAAGCTACCTCATCTGAGTCACAGCATTCAGGAGATATAGGTTCAGTGGTGGGAGGGTGTATCTGTTTCCTATTACTGCTGCAATCAATTACCACAAACTTATTGGCTTAACAGAATACAAATTTATTATCTCATAGTCCTGGAGGTCAGAAGTCCAAAATGGGTCTTACAAAGATATAATCAGCGTGTTAGAAGAGCTACATTCCTTCTGGAGATTCTAGGAGTGAATCAGTTTCCTTGCCTTTTCCAGCTTCTAGAGATCAGTCACCTGCATTCTTTGGCTTGTGGCCCCTTCCTCCATTTTCAAAGCTAGCAGTGTACCATCTTCAAACTTCTCTCTCATCTCTGCTTCCATCCTCACATCTCTTTCTCTGACTCTTTTTTTGCCCTCACCGCCCAGCTTGTGAGATATTAGTTCCCCGACCAGGGATTGAACCTGGGCCCTTGGCGGTGACAGCATGGAGTCCTAACCACTGGACCTCCAGGGAATTCCCTCTTTCTCTGACTTTGTCCCTCCTCCTTCTTATGGTGACATTGGACCCAGTTGGCTAATCCAGGATAAGCTCCCCATCCCAAGATCACTGATTTCATCATACCTGCAAAGTCCTTTTTGCCATGTAAGGTAATAATTCACAGGTTCTGGGATCAGGACGTGGATGTCTTTGGAGGGGCTATTTTTCTGTTTACCACAAAGGAAGTGGAAATGACCTCATTTAAGCCATAATCCTAGCTACTGTGAGCCTTTCACAGCAAAATCCACTGGAGCTGTCCCGAGTTGGCAGCCTAGGATGGAGATGAGAGCAGAAGATGGAACTCAGGACTCCTGTGCCCCTCCTGGCTTTCTGTTATCAAGTCATCTCTGTGCTCCTGCGCCTGCGTGGGAGCTGGGTCAGAGGGACCCTGAGCTTTGCAAATGCAACTGGAAAGCTGATTTGAGTTTCTTGATGGAGGCCAGTTTTCAATGCCTCCATCAAGGAGGAAAGGCAGCACAATAAGGAAAAGGTAGAGAAACACTTATTTATTTATTTATTTATTTTAGGGCCGATGAGCCTTTTTTTTCCATTAATTTTTATTTATTTATTTTTATTTATTTATGGCTGTGTTGGGTCTTCGTTTCTGTGCGAGGGCTTTCTCTAGTTGCGGCAAGTGGGGGCCACTCTTCATCGCGGTGCGCGGGCCTCTCATTATCGCAGCCTCTCTTGTTGCGGAGCACGGGCTCCAGACGCGCAGGCTCAGTAGCTGTGGCTCACGGGCCTAGTTGCTCCGCGGCATGTGGGATCCTCCCAGACCAGGGCTCGAACCCGTGTCCCCTGCATTGGCAGGCAGATTCTCAACCACTGCGCCACCAGGGAAGCCCCAAAACACTTATTTTTATGGAGGGTTAGCGGACCCCAGGGTCTGCCAAGCAATGAATGAGACTGAACAGAGGATAAGGATTTGACTCATCCATTCAATAAAACTGATGCCACAGTGAAATTCCCAGCCTAGTGCAGCAGCTAGAAGTGCAAAAGGCAATCACTCTCCAGTGTGGATAGGAGAATAGTAGGGGAGTACCTAGCCCACACTGGGGGCATTGGGGCTGGCCACTGGAAGGAAGTGACCTCGAAGTTGACACCTGTAGGATCAGGAGGAACTAGCTAGGGGAGGAGGCAATGGAGTGGAGGGAGACTTCCAGGGAGAGAGAACAGCATGTGCAAAGATCCTGAGGTGAGTGCGTGCTCACTCAGGGAACTGCAGGAAGTCCAATCCAGCAGGGACACTGAGTTTGACGTGGAGACTAGTTGTAATTATAAAGTTATTTATGGCATTCTCAATGCCATGTCTGTTTTCCCCTCTAAACTGTCAGCTTGTAAAGGCAGTAGTTGTATCTGTCTTGCTCATGGTTGAATTCGCACCAGCATGGTACTTAGCATCTATACATAGTGTTGCATGAATGAATGAATAAATGGATGAGGTCAGAGAGGCAGGCATGAGGCAAGTCCCACAAGGCTTTGCATGTCACGGTGAGTAGTACAGCTTCTCTCCACAGTGGGTGACCTGGAGCTGAAGTAGGCTTGGCTTTAGGCTACTGGAGGATCAAGTACATATCTGGTGGTGGGGCTGAGGATGTTGATTATGACACTCCTAGCAGTTGGGGGCTGTCTCCAGAGGCCTGTGTTCAGAGCTTAAATAACCAAGAATGACTGACTCCTGCCTGCCGTGGCATTTACTGGTTATTGACCAAAACGCCAGCCATGTGCGCCACCCACCTTCCAGCACATCTTCCACCAGAACCTCGTTGTCCATGCTCCGATGGGACTCCCACCCATGCAGGTGATCCACACTTGAGTTTACCCAGACTCATTCAAGGCTGGGTATTTATTTCATCTGCCACTGAGATTCCCCTGGTGCTTGGACCCCAAGTCCACCCTCAAGCCCTGAAGATGCTCTGTCTTCTCTCTGTCCCCACATCCACAGCCTTTCCCGGGCCATATCCTGCTTGCCCTTGAGTCTCCTGGGCTTGGGAGTGGGAAGCACCTGGCACGTAACGGCAGCTTAATAAACGAATCAATCCTCCTTAAGACTTGATTGGCCATTAGCCTCATTATCCTGTGAGCAGAGGACTGGGGAAATTCTAGAATGCCAAAGAGGGGACAGATCAAGGGGAGGGGTGTGTCCAGCCCCCATTTGTGGACAGGATTACACCCAGAAGGAAGGCAGTCTGGCAGGAATCTTCATCACTGGATGCATGTCAGATCCACAGGGGAAGCCTTATAAATACCGATGCCCAGGCCCCACCTAGAACTTTGGAAGCTGAACTGCTAAGGGAGGGGCCCAGCTGTTGGTACTTTAAAAAGCCCCCCAGGTGAATTTAATGGGCTGCCAAGGAAGGCTGGAATGTTATTTTTAATCTCTTGAGTGAAGGAAAGTCCCAGATTTGGCCATCACAGCTTTGGTGCATGGAGATGCTTAATGAATAGCAAGTTTCCTGAGATCTCAGACTTTCTGGTACCATCAGATTAGCCTTGATGACAGTCTCCCGTCACCACTGTCCCATGTCACACTGATACATACAGCATCTCTTGTGACCCTTTCATGCACCCGATGGTTGCCATATCCTATATGATTCTGCACTTAAAATCTTTCCTCAAATTGCATTTTAACCCACTTCTCTTATTCTTTCCTTAGTCTGTTCTAAACTAATCTCATGAGAGTGTGGGTTTGATATTCTGCTGGTATTTTTTTCGGAACACATGAAAACATAAACATATAATGGTGAAAAAGAAAAAATATGTTCATGTCTCTACTACCTAAAATCACTTTGCCAACAACTTGTGCTTATACTACTCTTTGGAAAATACTATTTTACAGTTACCAAAAATGTTTCACAAATAAAAGGATGAGGGTGAGCAGTTTTAAAACTCTCCATCTCTCTCCATGAATAGGATATTGTTATTCTTTCATTACATCCTTCTGACAACCTTTGAGATATTAAAAATAGCACTGTTTCTAATTAATTAAAATAGAGCCCCCTGGGGGTCTAATTTTGTGTGAGTTTCTTTCTTTCTTTTTTTTTTTTTTTGGTATTTGCTTTAGGTCACAAATCAGTTTCACTCCTAAAACTTCATTTAAGTAGAAACCAGATTTCTCATTAAGAATTTAAAAAATATTAATACCCTTAGACCCATTCATTGCATTCTGGGGCATTTATAATAAGGAAATACTTCAGAAAAGAGATAATAGTTTATATACAAAAATGTCCAATGCAGTGTTCTGTACAACTATGAGAAACATTAATCCACCCAAATCTCCAATAACAGAATGGCTAATTTAATATATAATCACTATATATATTTATATATATATTCAGTTTAATGAAAGGTGTGATTTAAAAGATTAGGAACCCTATAAGATTCTCATGATTATTGGATTCTAATTTTTACATCTCCACCACTTAGCACAGTGCTTGGTACATATTAGACCCTCAAAAATACTTGTTAGAGGTTGAGTGACTTATTAAAATGATAGTCACAGAATTTATAATAACACAAAAAACCATTTTTTAGTAAGTGAAGAAACCAGGTTGCAATAGTAAACATAAAGTATTGTCACATCTGTATTAAAATATGCATTGGCTTTGTACATGCCAAAATAAAGGGTGGATTAGTGAAATGTATATCAGGCTATAGAATTTTCTGCAGCTACTAAAGTGATGTTTGCAAATAATATTCATGATATGAGAAACTGTGATAAAGACGTAAAAAGCCACATGCCGTATAATCCAGTTTGTGTGTGTATGTATAGAATTCTAACATCATATATTATAATTTAATTGTAATTATGTTATATTTATAATAATGTAAATATTATTAATAAATATTATAAATATCTATAAATACTATAAAATAATAACATTGTATTTAAATATTTTACATAAATTTAATATTAAATATATTCATTTTATTATGTATTATATATAGGTATTTGTAGTTTATGTTTTATTTTATTTATATGTATATGTATGTACATATATATGTGCGTATATATGTATACACACACATTCACAAGACTGGGAATAACTTCAAATATTAACAGTTGTTTTAGGTGGTAAGATTAGGATAAGTTATTTTTTTTCCTCCATTTCATCGTTCCCAGTTTTGCAAACAACCTCCTTCGGTGAGCATGAGTTACTTTTATCATCAAGACAAAAGAATAACCTCTAGGTATGTTTTAGAGACAAAGCGGGTGGGAGAGTGGCGGGGGCGGTGGAAGCGCGCAGCCTTGAGGGATGCTGGAGGAGAGAGGTCTGCGGTCACATCGCATCAGCTGGTGTGACTGATTCTGCCCAAGTTCAGGTCCGCAGGCCTCTCTGGGCAGGAACTCGTGGCGGGACCCGGTGGGGGGATGTGCACTGTCTGTGCCCTGGACTGTCTGCTTGGGGATGGTTTTGGGGACTAGTCGCCTGGGGGGGCCTGGCTGATCCTTCCAGAGGAATGCTGCCTTCCCCTAATTTGCCGGGTCCCTCCAGTTGCTAAGAATGATGGACAGTAATTAAAACTAAGCTAATAACCTCCTCACTCTTGACATTTCTGTGGGGTTTTGTTCACCATTATCTACATATAGATTAAAAATTGTAATTGGACTGGCGATCGGGTTAGGAAAATCAACCACCTTCTAACTTGTCGTTTGCCAGAGACTGACACTTTGAAATTTTATTTAATCTGAGAAAATTGAGTTGAACTCTGGCACCCTGGGAGGCAGGGATGGGGGTAGAGGGGAAGGGGGAGAAATGAAGCAACATTTATCTTTAAGGACTGATGCTAGCTAAGAAAATATTCAGGCTCTGGGTTGGAAGGAGTGGGTCTGAGGTCAGAAGGGTGCAGGGAGCAGCTGCAAGGATACAGCAGACCAGGTATAGGGTGGGGGCCTCCTAGGAGGCAGCCGTGGGAGGGTGAGCAGATGCCGCAGTGGGACCCTGGATGAAGGAGGTTTAGGGAGACCAAAGCCACCTTCCCGAAAGGATTCCTGTGTCATTTCATAGGGCTTGGGCTACCTAACCCCACTGAGTCCCCCTGTGCTGGCGAAGAGTGATGTTATTGGTTTATAATTCTGTGATTACGGGTCTCTGCAATGCTGTGATTATAGGGGTCCACCTTATATCCTTCTGTTCTCTGCAAGACTGAGGTGCCATGTGTCCCTTTCCCTGGGTCTAAGAGGCAGGGGTTCTCTTATTTCTGAGTCTATGCTCCTGGAGTGTGAGGACTCTAAAAGTCAGGGATTATAATATCGACCTTAAAAGGGGAGACATTGTCAGAACTGCTCAGCTGCCCCTCCCACGGAGTCATGAATTTGTCTAAATTGAAAGCCTTAAACTGATATTAATCTTAGCTTGTGTCCCCTAGGTGATGGGCCAGCTGAAGATTTCTTTGTAATACACTATGTGGCGGCGTCCATGCGGCTGCTTAAGATACTTCAGTGGGGTCTCATGGCACCATTTGGGTCAAGTCCAGTCTCCTTAGGACGGCTTCAAGGCCATTCTGGATTGCCTAGTGCCTCAGTCTCTCCAGAGTCAGCCTCCTGAATCCTCACAGACGTTCCTCCCCCAGCGTGCACACTCTCTCTCCCTTTGTGACTACAACAGTGCCTCCAGATCTCTGCATTACTCTTCCCTCTGCCTGGAATTACCCTCTTCCCACCCCGTACCACCCCCTTAACTTTGCCTCCTTCACTCACCAAATTTCTATTAATCTATCACTTATCTTGGGCTTCACCTTCTCCAGGAAGTGTTTGCTGCCTTCCCAAATCATGTCCTCTGCTCCCTCGGCAGCCCCGCCTCATACTCACTTTGTGCCAGTTCTGTGTGTGACTCTCTGCCATCTTCTCCCATCAAACCAGGATCTCCTTGAAGGCAAGAAGAGTTTCTCGTTTACTGTTAATTCTTCCATCCCATGGTGCAGTAGTGCCAGAATTAAAGAAAGAATGAATCTGTGTATAAAGGCAGGGAATTTGTGACTCCTTTACACTTGGAACAATACATGCTCATTTATTTATTAATCTCAGAAGTATTTGTTGACTGTCTACTTTGTCCCTTGTGCTGTGCTCAGCCGTTTGGGTGTCCTGTGAGTGAGACATAAGTCTCTATTGTCTACCGTGCTTATGGGGGAAATAGATTAGAAAGATGGATTGGGGTAAGGAGTTAGGGGAAGAACATTCTAGGCAGAGGAAACACATGGGAAAGATCTTGAGAAACGAAGGGGAGAGACACAGAAACAGAAGCCCGCTGGGGCTGGGGCATTGTGAGAGATGAGGTGGGGTCCAAAATGAGCCCAGAGATGTGGGCAGGACTTGAATCATGAGGTCCTTGCAGGGTTTCCAGCCTGGAGCTACGGGATTAATTTTACACTGTGAAAAGATGGTTTGTTGAATGAATTAAGTCCATGTGTAAGCTATAGACAGCCTTGTCCCTTTACTTCGAGAATAATTATTCTCATCCTTCATGCTTGTTGCTTTCCAGCACACATGCTTTAATCTTTCCAGCACACATTCACCTCTGGAGAGGACCTATGAATTTTATCTGCCTATAAAGCTTTCCCAGTACCCTTCTTCTGGAAACAGATTCTGCTAGCTGCAGAAGCGGTCCCAAGACCCAGGCCTGACCAATCACAGCATCCTATCCCTCTGGTGATAGTGATTGGTGCAAGAGGCAAGCACATGACCCAAGCAGGGCCAATCAGAGCCCTTCCATGGGATTGGTACGTGGACCAGGTAGGAGGAAGCTTCTCTTCCACTTAAGTTTGTAGGGCAGGTACCAGCCACGTGGAGAAGGTGGAAGTGGAAGGTGTGTGTGGAGAAGGAGAGTGAAGCCACCGTCACGAGATGAGGAAAAAGGGAGAAACGAGAGCTTTTTCTTCCAATGTTTGAAATACCCCAATATCCAAATATTGAGAACAAATGAATCTCCCCTTCCTCGGCTAAGCTAGCTTATACTGGATGTCTATCACTTACATCCGAATGAGGCAGCTCACTCATGCCGTGCCTGATTCCCATACCTCTCTAGGATGTAGTCAAGGAAGGCATCTTATCCTAATTTTATAGAGGAGAAACCTGGGGCTCAGAACATTGCCTGAGCTCATGCGTATTTAGTGGCAGAGCTGGAATCAATTAATCCATCCCTCCTTCTATCAACCAATTGATATTGTCAAGCTATTATTCCAAGAATGGTGATTCTGAGGATTTTCTGGATCAGCCCCAATTTCAGATACTCCGTCCCAGTATCCTCACAGACTACCTGAATGGCCCACTAATTTGAAGTGACAAACCACCTTTCCTTAAATGCTTTTCCATGTCCAGAAATAATTTGAAAAATCCATTATAGCCATAGCTCTCGATTTTTAGTTTGGAAGGCACTATAATGACTCAGTGGTGTGCTGGTACCTGTTTAGCATTTAGCATGTGTGGTTCTGACATTAATCTTGGTTAATATTTTTGTTTACATTAATGAGTGAGACAAAAACAAAACAACAAAGACATATGTTGGGACTTCACTTGTTCATCAGTGACGTGGGCAACTTCTTTCTGAATTGAATCATGGTTTTCAAATACTGGAAGAATATTTCCTCGATTGTGCTTTCACAATAGAATGGCTACAGACACATCATATCTTTAAGTTTAATCTGCTTTATTAACATTTTTTACATCACTTTCTAAGGAATTAACAAAACAATAATAAATTGAACCCTGGCTTGGAGCATTTACTAGGGTCTGTAAATATTCCTATTGGGGCTGATTTCAAGCTACCAACATGATGTCATTAAAGTGAAGTTGGGGAGACGCACAGATACCATTATATGTATTTCTACCAGATAAGTGTAATGGACGTAAATAACTTCAAGAGTATAGATAATAATAAAATGTGGTCAAATAATAAGGAAGTGATGAGTTCTGAGTAGTTTTAATGTCATTTATTTAACTGTAAGTTTATATAATTTAATTTTTAATCGTGACCACATTTTACAACCGGCTCACAAAATTCCTGAAAATTTAGCTGTTGGCTGTCATGGGATGGTATGAGCTGGGACAGCGTACAGCCACAAGTCACTGTAACCGTGTACTCTCTGATAATTGGATGTTAATTGAAACTACCTGCCATCGTTCTGATGGGCTTCTTCTTTTACTGGGAATGAGCTTATCCTCATTTTAGAGGATAGAAGGAGGTTCCTTCTAAGAGCATCTTTCTGGTTCAGATCAAGCAATGCCCTCCCCTTTTCTTTCACAGCCCTCTCTTTTTTCCCTTCATAACACTTAACACAGTTTGTAACAATGTTACAACCACAGTAAATAAATATTAGAAAACTCCAGGTTTCCCACATCATTTTCATGAGACAGAGTGAGTGCTTGTTTCTGTTTTTGGTCAGAACAGAGATTACTCAAGAATAGAGTCATGATGATGATGATGATGGGGAGGACCATGGCAGGTACAATAAACTGTGCTCTTATGATGACAGGCTTGATTCAAAGGGTTTCTCATACATGAATACTTTACAGATTACCTCCATCTTATGAATGTGGAAACAGAGGCTCAGAGAGGTTAAGTGACTTCCCCAATGTCACACAGCTTCTATCCAAGACTGGTTGACTCTGAAGCACCTCCTCTCCAAACCTGTCTCCTATCTGGGAGGGAAAACCTGGATGGAAGGCAATCGCAGGACCCCCTTTAGCTGGCAACCCCTTGCTCATTTCCTTCCCTGAGTCACCGTCCAGCCACGGAGGCACAAACCCCACTCCCTTTGCCGTGTAGCGCATTTGCCAAGCTTGGCCAACCCAGCGCTGAGACTGAGTTGTCAACCAGGAGATAGAAAGAAAGAAAAAGCAATTTCTTCCATTTCTTGGCTCAATCCTATGCAGTCAATACTGTTAACAGTGAATCAAATATCAGGATTGCATTGACCCAGGAAAAGGCCAAGGAGAAAAAAATTCCAGAGCAGAATCCAAAAAGCAGAGAAAAAATGTTCAGCCAGAAGCATAAATCATACCTGGGGAAGTGAACCTGCAGTGGCAGCAGTAACAGCGTGAGAATTAGCTGCCCCAGCAAGCTGGCTTCCCAGGGCCCCTGCTTTTGGTGTCCAAGTTTCTTGGACCCGGGTTCCTGGTAGATCCAGGGGATGAGAGGCCACTAGAGGCAGGGCTGGGGATTTCTGATTTGAGGTCCTTCTGATTTGCCGCCTCACCCCACAACCCTTGGCAGAGTTGGGAAGGGGTATCTGCAGAAAATGGCTTTTGGGGGCAAAGCCCCCCCTCCGCCCCTTCAGCCCTTCATCCTTCCATACATGCCATCCTATAAGATTTTACAGTGCAGAGCACTGGCTCCAGAAAGTATGAGGCTCAAATGTTCTAAAAAATATTCAGGCATGTCTGAGCCACGTTGCCGACTGACCTGTGGTCTCCTTTCACAAATGCATCTATTCAACAACTTTTCACGAAGCACCCACTGTGTGCCAGGCATTGTTCGAAGGCCCTGGGGATTCAGCCATGGACAAAATAGACACAGATTCCTGACTTCACTGAAGCTACAGTCTAGTTAGTGATGCAGGGGAGATAAGATAATTAAGACTTTTATAGTATGTCAGAGGGTAGTAGATGTTGTAAGGAAAAACAAAGAAACTAAAAGGGATGTAGGGTGTTTTGAGAGGGAAGAGTCAAGTTTAAGGTAAAGGGACATCTGAGGAAAGACTTAGAGCAGGTGAGGATGTGAGCCTATCAGAAAGAGGAGAAAGGTGTTCCAGGCAGCAGGTGCAAATGTCCTGAGGCACAGTGTGTCAGGGGTGTTTGAGAAATGACGGGGTGTGGTTGGAGGGGAGCGAGGGGATGGTGACAGATGGTGGGGTTGATGTTGGAGAGGTGACCAAGAACCAGAACAGGCAGGGCGTCTGGGCAGTACGGACTTTGGCTTTCCTCTGGGTCGGTGGGGATTGTTGGGGAATTTGGAGCTGGGGAGAGACCTAATCTAACATGGGTTTCAATGTCTTGTCAGTCCCTCATCCCCATATCCTGACTAGTTAAGATTATAAAAAACCAGATGGATTTGCATGGCAACTTGTACACCCTTGAGAACCCATCTTTCTGATAGTCACCTGTTAACGTCCTTGCACATTCTTGGCATATGATAAACACTCAAACATACTAGATGAGCACAGAAAGACGTCTGGATGGCTAGTCAACAAAGAGTTAACGGTGCTTCCTTTGGAGACTGGAATGAGTATGGCAAGTAAAGGGGAATTTCCTCTTCTCTTATGTTTTTGTAATGTCAGAATTATTTTTTAGCTTTTTTTTTTTTTTTTAAGATGTGTTGAATGGATGGATAAAGACTGGGAGCTCCGTGTTGAGCTGTGTGACCTTGGGTAGGACATGCGTTTCTGAGCATCCGCTGCTTGTTTTGATAATGGGGTAGCCCTCTCATGCCTGCTCATGAGGGTCTCAGGGAGATTAAGCCCAGTGATGTCTGTGGAACATCTGGGACAGTGTCTGGTTTGCACTGATTTTAAACCAGGTTCTTAAGGAGAGACCTGATGGGGAGGGACCTGGGCTTTAGGGACATAGGTGCCCGCACTAGCCCCCACCTACTGCTCTGAGCAGGCCCAGCTCTCTCCATCCTCCTGGGCAGCTGGGAGCTGGCTGACCACTCCTTCTCCCCCTGACCCTCCTACCCCAGCCTAGTACCCTATACCTTCCTTGGGGAAAACTGGCCACCTGCCCTGCAGGCCCCTCAGAAACTGAAGGACATCCTGAGACCTAGGGGAGAAGCCACATCACCCAGTGGAACTCAATAGAATCTTTTTCCAGGCAAATTCCAGAGCCTTGTAAGGTGTTCACCTAAGAAGGAGCCTGGGGACTAGTCTCACATTCGGCATAGACACCTCCTGCACAGTGTTCTAGCACCTAGGCCCCTGAAGTGGACACTTGTCAGTTTTGCCTCTTTAGCATCTGTTCCTTTTTCTGGTAACAGCATCCTACTTTTTTTTTTTTTTGGCCACACTGTGTGGCATGCAGGATCTTAGTTCCCTGACCAGGGATCAAACCCATGCCCCCTGTAGTGGAAGCATGGAGTCCTAACCACTGGACTGCCAGGGAATTCCCAACAGCACCCTACTTTCTTAAGGAGTCCTCTCCCATCCCCACTCCACCAGTTTTAGTGGGGTTTACTGCCCCTCCCCCACACCTGGAGGCGAGCATGTGAACCAGGCCTGAGCCAATCAGAGCACTGCTGTCCTCTGCCTTCAGTGATTGGTTCAGGGATGGGACCCATGACCCAATCTAGCCAATGAAAGACAGACTCAGGATTTTGGCGGACTGTTGGTGTAACAGTTAGAAAGGGTTGGGATATGCTACAGTAACACACAGCCCCTAAATCTTAATTAGGGTTGTGCAAATCTTAGTGGCACAAAACAGCAAAACAGTGGCACAAGTTGATTTCTTGTTCATGCTCCATGTCTTCCTCAGGCTGGTGGGGGCTCTGCTCCTATCTCCCTCGTTCAGAGATGCAGGCTGGTGGAGACTCTACCATCATGGACATCATCAGACACCATAGCAGGGGGGAAGGGATGTGGAATCAGACGCATCTGACTTCAAGTCCCGACTTTGCTGCTTAAAGCAAGGGACCTGCCTGGTACATAGTTATCGTTCAGAGAGTATCAATTTTCCCCTTGTCCAATTTCTCCAACCCTTATATGTTGTATGTCCAAGTTGGATTTCCAGAGCTTGGCTCAAAGGCCTGCCCCTCCATGATGAGTTCTCAGACCCACCTCATTGCCCAACACCTTTCCATCATCTTAGCACAGAGGGAAGCACCTAGTAGGGGCTGTAGTCTGTGCCCCTTCAGTGTCTAGCAAAGACCTAAGCACTTAGTAGGTGGTATTCTCAGGGCCACGCAAGGTGCTTTGCAGTGTCAGGCACATAGTAGGTGTTATTAGTTGAACTGTTAAAATGTCCAGCCCAGTGCCAAGCAGATAGTGTGTTCTTTCCTTGTGTCTCTTCCTGCAGTGTTTCTAGCAGTGTATTTTTCGAAGGTTACCCCTCAAAACACCTCCTCCCAGCCCCCAGCCTCTTGCTTCTTGGGACCTGGAGTTTGTGACCAGGAGTTGCCACCAGGGTATATTTGCTGAAATAGATGGGGTGAGGTGAGGGGGCCTTGAAGGGGTGGTCCAGGGCTGCGCTGCCCTACGCGGGTCATCAGGGGTCAGTGAGCAGCAACTTGGCTTATGAATTTCCTTGGAGGGCCCCAGACAAAGAGGAAAGTCATTGGTGATGCAGTTACCTTGGCAACTCTTTGTGCTGGAGAGTGGGAGAGAGATGGGGGAGGGAGAAAACTGAGGGAAGGGGGCAGCTGCTGGGGGAGAGGGAGGTGCCGTAGGGGAAGTTCCCCTTTAAAAGAGGTGAATGACTTGGCTTCTGACTTCTGAACAAACTGAAGGAAGGGGTCTGCATGCTGCAGGATGGAGGCTGGTCTGGGTGGGATGTCCTGCTTCTCGTCTTCAGGACTCTCTTGAAATCCTTCCAGCTGGCCTAAGAACATGGAGAGAACTGGGTTGGAGTTCTGGCCCTTCTTCTAACTTGCCGTGTGACCTTGTGCAAGTTACTCTCCCTCTCTGATCCTCAATTTCCTCTTATAAAATGAGGATAGTAATCCACAGCGTGGCAGTGAGGATTAGGAGATTGTTTTATGTAAAGTGTGGAACAGTGCTGGGCCCCTGTCAAGTGTGAACTACCTGGGGGCTGGTATTTATTTGATTGCCTCTCACTGGCTACATGGATTTAGGCAAGTGACTACCTTGAAATAAGGATGGGGCATTTCTAGGTAACATGCTGTGAGCAAAGTGGGAGCTCCTGGTAACTAGTGATTATTGATGATTAAGGATGTTTCTGCCAGATTCTTGACATTGGGAGGGGGCTATGTGGGAGAGTCGTTACTGTTGGGCCTTATGGATCATTACTATGTAGATAGAGAGACTGAGGCCCAGACAGGGGCGTGAGCCTGAGGTGCCCTTGAGGGAGACACCTGGGAGAGGGGACCAGCAACACGGCAGCAACGTTGCCCAGGTCTCTGCATTGTGTGTTCTTGGTCCAGCCCTCTCGCCGCCCCCGGGCAAAATCCCGTCCTTCCCCACCCCCCCTCGCATTGCGCATGCCCAGGAGCCAACCTCCCTTTCTGGGCCGCTGAGATGGCGGAAGGTAGGCAGAGGCCAGAGTGGAGGCATATTTGGGTGGGGTGGGAACCCCGGCTTCCTGAGGGCAGGGATGGTGGAAACTTAGAACGCCATATTCCAGGGTGGGGTGACCTCGGGCGCAGTGCCTCGCCTACCGAGGAGGCTGTGCGGTTCCTGTCCATTTGCCGGGGCCTTGGGGAGATGTGGTTATGGCGAAGGAATCTGCTTCCGCGTGTATACTGCACACTGGCAGCCTGTTTATCAGCCTGGCTCTAAGGAGGGCGGTTTTCCCAGAAAACAGGTAGCCGGAGTCCTGACCTTCGTCGAGACCCTCGCTTAGCTCCCCAAAGCCCTTTTGTCTGTCTGTCCGTCCATGTCTCCCCATCTTGAGGAGCTGTCCTGTCCCTGGGCAGACGCCCTAGGCTCTGCTGGGAGAGACTCTCTGTCTCTGATCCCAGGTGATTTCTGACTGCTGTGGGGAGGCACACTGCTCCGTGTCTAACTACTTACTATGGGTGTTACCTGGGAGGCATCACAAACAGGAAGTGCTTCTGGTGTTCAGAGGGCTGGAGATGTGAGGGAGGGCTACCTGGAGGAGGCAGCGTGCTTCTCTGAATGAGGAAAGAAAACAATAGGTGTCAGGACCAGGCACTTTCAAGACACTCCTCATTTAATCCTTAGAGTAACTTGGTGAATTGGACACTATGACGATCCCCATTTTACAGATGAGCAAACTGGGGCTTGGAGAGGTCAGGGGCCTGTTTTAGCCTATCCGGAGGTTGCAGAGGCCAGGTTTTTAGCTGAGTCTGTCTGATCCAGATCTGGGACATTTTGCTCTACTACTGGCCAAGATAAGTGGGTCTAGGTGGAAGCTGTAGGCAGGGAGAGAGTGTAGAGTGAGGGTCCAGGAAGATTCTGGATAAGGGAAGTGGCAGGGACTAGTGGGGTCATACTAGCCTGGGGGTAGGGGGAAGGCAGAGGGGTTTGTATTTAATGCTGTGGGAAAATCTGACCATGCCACTCCACTTGCATAAAACCCTCTATGGCTCTCTAGTACCCTTGCAAAAGCTATATGTTCTCACCACAGCCTTCAGCGTCATGCATGACCTGGCCCTGCTCCCCTCAGCAGCCTCATCTCCCTGTGCTAACACAAGCACACCTCCTCCTCTGCAGACGTTCAGTCTCCACCTGGGACCTTTGTCTCATGATTCCTTCTTTCTGGAGAATTCTGCCTCTCTCCACTGCATGGCTTATTCCACTCGTTCTTCCTGTCCCAGCTTAAATGGCACCTCCTCTGGGAAGTCTTCCTTGATCCCCCAGGTGGGTCTGGTGCCTCCTCTGAGTGCTCACAGCCACCTTGGATCTCCCCATCACTCTGCTCTGATTATCTGTCCTTCTTTCCCTGTCTTGGTCTGTGAGCCCTCCTTGAGGGCAAGAACCACGTCTGTTTGTTCATTGACTTCTTAGTACCAAGAGCAAATGATGCCAGCACATAGCAGATACCCAATAGGAATTTATTTAATAAATGAATGAGGTAGGGAACCAGTGAAACTTTTGGTGGACAAGCAAACTGGCAGAAATTGGCTGGTGGTGGGCAGGATCTGGTGCAGAGAGAATCCTGATTCAGACAGGATGTCACCCCACTATACCTCAAAGTGCCCAAAGCACCCCCCATTCCATCCCTCTCCCTTTGACCTTTGTGTGGGGAGGAGGCTTCCTTGGGTCCTGAAGAATTCCCTGCCTCACTCCTGTCTCCTATCCCAGCCTCCACTGGGGCTCTTAGAGTCACTCCCCTGCCCTCTTGCCTGCCAACGACACCCATTTCTGGAGAAAATCTTAATGGAAGTCTCTCCAGCTATTTTTCTGTCTCTAGGAGGAATTAGCAACCACAAAATCTTCTTTTGTCCCAGAAGTGGAGGGAATAGGCAGTGCTAAGAGGCTGCTCTCTCATCCCCTTACCATGGCTTTCGCGACCACTGGGGAGACCATCAATTATTGAGCACCAGCTGTGTGCGTTTCCCATGAATGGTTTCTGTGTGGTTGGTAAATTCATTCACTCCACTTTACGAATGGAAGGAATTGGAACTCAGAGAAGAGAAGAGATTTGCTGAGGTCACTCTCTGGAGAAGTTTAGAACCAGTGTTCATGCCCAGAGTGGACTGCCCCACTCTGAAGCCCCTGACTGGAGCCACAGTGGACTGTGGGTACTAGAGCCAGTGCAGTGCCCTGGTTTAGATGTGGTTTCTCCACGTGCAGCTGTGTCATCATGGGCAAAGGGCTTTACTTGACTTCTCTGTGCCTCAGCTTCTTCATCTGTAGAATGGGCATAATAAAAGCATCTACTTCACTGGCTTGTGAGAAGTTAATTGTTGAGAATGTGTTTAGCTAAAGTGTTTGGCAGAGGGCCGTATGTACAGTGCAATCCAGATTAATTCAACAAATCTTGTTGATTTGGTTGCTGGGGCTACAGCAAGGGAGCAGAGCAGACCCCACTCCACCTTCCAGCACTTACATTTTGGTTATTGCCGTGTCACAAGGTATAAGATAATAGTCTCTGAGCCTTGAGCTACTATGTATATATTCGCCCATTCAACAAATATTGAGTACCTACTGTACTCCAGCGTCTTAACGCCTCTCCAAGGAAGCCTGTGAATGGGATTACGAACAGGGAGGGAGAGAGTGAGAGAGAGCCTTCAGTAGGCTGAGTCCTGGAGGGCCAACAGGAGATAGGTCTGGAGGGTGACCTAAGTGCCTGCACTGCACACGCAAAGGCAAAGAGTTGTCTTGCTTATTCACGTTTAAACCTTAGTGGTTGTTAGACTCCTACATTAACGTTTGGCCATTTCTTCCCTAAACTCAACGAATTGTGTGTGAACATGAGAACTTTAACCCCGCTAGCTTTGACCTTGATTCTCTTTACATTCTTTTAAATATCATCTCATTTAATCCGAACAACAATCCTGTTGGTATCATTATATAAGTCCAGGAATAGATGATCACTTTATTTTACAAAAGCACAGAGAGGTGAAATGTGTCTAAAGTCACACAGTTATAGGGTTGCCAGATTTACAAAAACAAAAGTAAACAAAGCTGGGCTCCCAGTTAAATTTGAATTTCAGATAAACAATGAATGATTTTTTTGAAGTCTAAATATATCTCGTGAAATATTTGGGAAATAACTTATATTGAAAAAGTATTTGCCATTTCTCTGAAATTCAAATTTAACGGAGTATCCTGTATTTTACCTGGGAAACCTATCCAGTTTTTGAACTTGGTTGTGTCTGAAAATAAAGGTAATGATAATTATCATCTAGGTTTCTTGAGGGCCTACTATGTGCCAGGCTCTGTCCTAAGTGCCTCTTGAGCATACAGTGTCTCTTGAGCACTGAAGGAAGGGGCCAGTCGCGCTGCTCTCCGTGCCCTTTGCTCCGGGCCAGGTGGCCCCGCAGTTCCCAGCGTGGCCACGCAGTGTCACCCTCGGCCCGCGGTACCCGGGCGGGGGCGGCCGGGAGCGCGCGGCCCATTCAGCATCACGGCGGGGCCGCGGCGCGCAGACAATGTGGGGAGCGGCCCTTGCCCGCGCCCGCGCGGCTGTCGGTACAAAGGATGCGCTGTTAACACGTGTACGGTAATGGGCTCCCCCACGGCCTCTTCGCGGGCCGCCCGCTCCCAGCCTGACGGATGGCCTGAGCCATCCATCTAAATTATGTCATGAGCAATGAGCATCCTCCTCTGTCCGGAGCGCCGCCGCCAGGGCCAGGCTGGACCTCGTGCGGTGCACTCTGCCGGGTGGACCCTGTGGCCTCCCACTCTGGGGAAGGAACCTCCTGCAGGGTGAACACCTACTGTGTGCTGGTCCCCAGCCACTCTCTTCTTGATTTCCACGTAAGGTGGTGTTTGGATTATTTGCCCATTTCACAGAGGAGGCAACAGAGGCTTGGAGCTGGGAAGTCTTTGTTCTGAGGTCACACAGCTCTGGGGTTTGCTAAAGATGGATTTTTTTTCCTTACAGCTTTATTGAGATATAACTCACCTACTATAAAGTTCACACGTTCAAAGTGTACATTTCAGTGGTTTTTAGTCTCTTCACAGTTGTGCAATTATCACCACAATTCAATATTAGAACATTTTAACTACCCCCTCCCTCTCCCACCAAGAAACCACATACCTGTTAGCACTCTCAATTCCTCTGTCCCCCTAGCTCCTGGTAACCACTAATCTACTTTCTGTCTCAATAGGTTTGCCTATTCTGGACATTTCATATAAGTGGAATCCTACAACATGTGACCTTTTGTAACTGGATTATTTCACTTAGCATGGTGTTTTCAAAGTTCATCCCTGTTGTAGCCTGTGTAAGTACTTCCTTTTCATTGCTGAATAATATTCCATTGTATGGATATGTCACTTTTTGTGTATCCATTCATCTGTTGATGGACGTTTGGGTCGTTTCCACTTTTTGACTCTTGTGAATAGTGCTGCTATGTACATTTGTGGAATTGGTGTGGATATATGTTTTCAGTTCCTTTGGGTAAATACCTAAGAGTGAAATTGCTGGGTCATATGGGAACATGATGTTTAATCACTTGAGGAACTGCTAGACTGTTTTCAAAGTGGCTGCACCAGTTTACATTCCTGCCCACAGTAGATGAGGGTTTTGATTGTTTTTCCACATTCTAGCCAACCCTTGTTACTATCTGACTTTTTGATTCTAGTCATCCTTGTGGGTGTGAAGTGGTATCTCATTGTGGTTTTGATTTGCAGTTCCCTCATGGCTAATGATGTCAAGCATTTTTTCATGTGCTTATTGGCCATTTGTATATCTTCTTTGGAGAAATGTCTATTCCGATCCTTTGCCCATTTAAAAAAAATCGGATTGTCTATTATTGACAATAGTCAATAGTCAACAATTATTGACAATAGTCAATAGTAGTTCTTTATATATTCTGGATACAAATACCTTATCTGATATATGATTTGCAGATATTTTCTTCCATTTTGCGAGTTGTCTTTTCACTTTCTTTATGGTATTGTTTGCAGCAGTTTAACATTTTGGCGGAAGTCCAAGTCTCTATTTTTCCTTTTGTTGCTTATGCTTTTAGCGTTGATAATTAAGAACCAGCTCTGTGTGACTCTGAAGTTGGTGCTGTTTTTGCCTTCAACCTTCCATGGGGGATGTGGAAATTGGTGGTCAAGATTTGGTAGTCAGTCGTCTTAGGCTTGAGTGAGGGTGCAGAGCTGTGGAGAATAATGACCCTGGAATCAAACGGATTTGAGTTCTAATCTGAGCCAGGCTATTGCTTTCTTTGGTGACTTGGGCAGGTCATTCAATGCCTTTGAACCTCAGTTTATTCATCTGTACAATGGGGTAATCACACTTGCCCTCAAGGTTGCTGTGAGATTAAATGGGGGTGGAGCAAGCACATGGAAGATGCTTCCTAGACATAGCTGGGTTGACAGTGGCCTCTGAGTTCACCACGAAGAGCCCCCCACAACTCCCCACACCCCAGTACTGTGCAGGGCTCTGGACCCGGAGACACACAGCACCTCTCTTGCCCTCAGATGCCAGGCACCAGGGCACACGGCTGGGAGTCCCTGAGCCTCTGTCCCAGTGAACTTTTCTCTGGAGCCTGAACACAAAGCATAGTTGCCCTTTGTCCTGCTGAAATCTGTGAGGGCAGCAGAGGGAACCAGAAGGAACCATTAAACTGTCAGGCAGAGGGAGGCGGAGGTTCCAGTTTAGAAATTGCCCCCCCAGGCCTGCCCCAGCTCCCATAGCCTTTCAGCCTCTGTTACCGATAAGGCGACTAAGGCTCAGAGAGGTGAAGCCATTTGATGGAGGTCACACAGCCCCATCTTGAAAAGCAATACAAAGAAGGGCTTCTTGCCTCCAGGCCCGAGAATCTTCAGGCATCACCCTGGCACGTGCCCCACTTCTTGTGGAGTCAGGACCTTGGAATGGCCCCCTGCCTGCAGCGTACCTCCTTGGCTCCCCATTAGGACAAGAGGCTTTGGAGCCACACAGAACCGGGCTGGAATCCAGTGACACCATTTACTCTCTGAACCTCAGTCTCTTCATCTGTTCAGTGGGGATATTTGTTCCTGCCTCTAGGGTTGCTGTGAGGATAGAATGAAGGCTGAGCCTTGTATGAGCTGAGTGTGGACCTAGCCCTCTGTGAGTGCTTGGTAATTACGACTGTTCACTGTGACTATCAATAACCCAGACAAGAGTTTTGTAACAGATACAGACTGGGGATTCACATGGGCCTGACTGGGAGGTGGTGGCCAGACCATTCCCTCGTCCCCGGAACCCCCAGAGGCAGTATTTTCAGGGCGGTGGGAAGCGGAGGGCACTGTCTGCTGGCGGATGGAGTGGATAAAATTGATTCCGGCCCAGAGGCTGCAGGTGGCAGGGCAATTACCGACTGCAGAGCCGCTGGAGATGAGAAGCCCTTGGGTCACGGCTCTGCTGACCCACGAGGCGGTGGATCGGTCTGGCTGGCTGGCTGGCTGGCTGGGCCTCCTGTGCTAAAGCCAGGGGCCGCGGTGCTGGGGCACCCGGGGTGGGGGCTCGGCCTCACCCGCCCCTCCAGACAGACAGACTGATAGGCAGGTGGACAGGCCCATGTCCGCTCCGCTGGGGGAGCCGGACGTGTTTCCATTTTGATCATCACAGAGCCAGCCTCACAAGCAAGTGCTTAGCCCCCGGGGGGCTCATAGCCCACTTGTGCATGGAGGTCCCAGTGAAGCAATCTGGCTCACAGAGAGCCTTGCCGTGAACTCATCCCTGCCTGCTCCTCCGGCATTTGGTGATGCAGAGACAGGCTGCATGTCTGTGAAACCCTAGACTGAGTGCCACCAGGGCAGGGGCTGCATCTGTCTTGGTCATCATCATCTCCCCCCGCCTGGCATGGTGCCTGGTACAAAGTGGGTACTTGGGGGAACATTGAATGGGTAGATGAGTGTTTGATTCTCCTTTCTCCTCTCTGCAGAACCTAGCCAAGTGTCTTGTATACAGTAGGTGCTCATGCAGTAGAATGCCCAGTCTTAGAGCAGGAAGGGCCTTTTGAAATTCTATAGTGCTCCTGGCCCATGTTATAGATGGTGACTGTCTTAGTCAGTTTGGGCTGTTATAACTAATACCAAGGACAGGGTAGCTTAAGCAACAGACACGTATTTCCCATAGTTCTGGAGGCTGGGAAGTCCTAGATCAAAGTGCTGGTAGATTTGGTGTTTGATGAGGGCCCACTTCCCGGCTTGTAGACAGCTGCCTTGTTGCTGCGTCCTCACATGGTGGAGAGAGTCATCATCTCTCTCAAGTCTTGTCTTCTAAGGACACTAACTAATCCCATTCATGGTGGCTCCACCCTCATGACCTAATCACCTCCCAAAGGCCCACCTCCAGACACCATCCCATTGGGGAGGGGTTAGGGCTTCAACTTATGAATTTGGGGGGGCACGAACATACATTCAGTCTATAGTAGGGACACTGAGGCCCAGAGGGGGAAGTGGCTTACCCAAGGACACTCAGTCCATGCAGAGCCAGGCCCAGAACCTGGATCCAGTGTTCCTTCCTCTCCTCCCCCATGACTGGGTGGGTTGATGTCATCTACAGAGTGAGGCGTGGCCTATCATTCTCCCCCAGCTTCTGGTGGCCCTGGGCGTTCCTTGGCTTGTAGATAGACTTCTCCCTGTGTCTTCACATCATCTTCCCGATATGCTCGTCAGTCCACATTCCCCCTTTTATAAGGACACAGTCGTATTGGCTTAGGGCCCACCCTAATGATCTCATCTTCATTTGATCATCTGTGAAGACCCAATTTCCAAATAAGTTCCCATTCATAGGTACCAAGGATTAGGATTTCAACATATTTTGGGGGGGACACAGTTCAATCCGTAATTGGCCTGTAATGAAATAAACATTGTGCAGTGTTTTTTGAGCACCAACTGTATACCTGGCACATGGTGCCCAGAGCATGGGGGTGGGGTGGGGAGGAGGAACAATATCTAGAAGTGGGGACCATGGAAGGGGTGTGGATGGAGGGCAGTGGGAGGTGGCATATGTCTCTGGGCCTGCAGGGGGCACACTGGGAGATGGGCCAAGAGAGGAAGGTGGGGCCGATGGTGCCAGCGTTGAGTGCCAGGTGCAGGACTTAGGAACTGAACCACTAAGACATTCTCAGGAGTAAGCAGGAGTCTCAGGCTTGATGAGCTACAGAGCTGTAGAAACCATGTTGGCTTGTTTTGTTTGTTTATTTGGGGCGGGATATCTGTGTTTAAAGCGCAGCTCATCTCCAGCTCTCATTTAACGGGGGAAGAATCTGAGGTTCTGAGTGGGGAAGTGACTCTCCCAGGGTCACCGAGCCCACAAGGGCCAGGAGTGACATTGGATGGCAGACCTTCTTGCTTCCAAGTCTTAAGAGCCCGTGGCCCAGTTTGCAAGTTATAAAAATGCTTATTCAAAACACAACAGCTGTTACCGATGACAATAGAAGCCATTTGCCTGGTTTCGCTCATCTGCATCTCTAGGGGTTAGTAAATTTGCAGCCAATTTTCAGGGGTTTCAAATTGGATTTCTAGGTAGATTCCATTGAGACATGGAGAAAAGTTCCCACGCTTATCCTAGAAAGGGCTGGGTTGAAGATTCCTTCATCAAGTGAGTGTTTCCTGACCACCTACTGTGTGCCAGCCTTCCCCTCCCCCTCCCCAGATGAGGGCTGGGAATTGAGAGGGTTTTTTTGTTTTTTGTTTTTTTGGAAAAATTCTTTTGGAATCCACAAATACTCTTGCTGCCTCAGCCTCATGGAACTCCAATGGGGTAGACAGTCTCATACACGGATAACCAGAATCCAGGTAGCACGACTGAAGCAAGCCCAGAGGGGTGGTGGCATCTGGGGGAAAGTGTCTGACCAGCCTCAAGCACAGGGAGGGCTTTCTGAAGGAGGTGATGCCTGAGCTGGGTCTTGAGAAAGGACTTGGAATTCACCACATGGGGGAGGGGATCAGGGATGTATACTTGGTGGAATGGCATGTGAGAAGGCTCAGAGGTATAAGGTTTTATAGAAAGTCATTAAATGCACCTGGCTATGAGGCTGGGGAAGTGTGGGGAGTAGACGGGGAGAGATTAGTAAAAGCCTCTGAAGTCATGGGGAGGAGCTTGGGCTTTATCTAGAAGGTAATAGGGATCTATGGAAGGGTTCAGAGCTGGGGAGTAACCTAGCAATATTGGCCTTTTTGAGAGCTCCTTCTGGTACTGTGAGACCAGTGAAAATATGGCTGCAGTTGTGCAAGTGCATGGTATTTAATATAATAATAGTTATTACAACGTATATTACAATAATAGTGTACCAGGCACTATTCTAAGCATTTACATGTTTTACCTCATTCAATCCTCAAATATCCCTATGAGCTGAAGTGCATGGTAACCTGGGGCCTGGCATATCGTAAGTATCAACAAATTATCTCCATCGTAGTAGTAATCTGTATGTACGCCTTGCCCCATGTTGCAGCTGAGGATTGAGGTTCAGACTGTTTAAGTAACTTGCTGTATTGGATGCTGGGATGCACAGCCCAGCTCCACTTTAGGGAAGGAAGGATTTATTCCTTCACTCCAGGAGTGGTGCCTTCTTTGGAGGCTGACTCAGCAAAGGTTACTCCCTTCTGGGGGCAGCTAGCATCCAATGACTGATAGGTGCAGGAAGATAAAGGCCTGACCCCTTGTCCCAACTCAGGACAGCTCTGAAAGGCCATCCCAGCTCCAGAGCTCCCCGTGGGGTCCGCTGAGACCTTTGTTGGACCATCATCACAGCTCAGCTTCTTCCTCTTCCCAATTCTGCTTCCTTCTCCCCTCTTCCTTGAGTTTTAATCCCAAGAGCACTTTCTGCTGAACATCCTGCATGGTAAATTCTGCTTGCTGGGGACAGACCCATGACACTTGCCCAAAGGAATACAACCAGTAATCATAGAGCCCATGTATTAGTCAGGGTCCTCCAGAGAAACAGAACCAATAGGTTAGATAGACAGATAGATAGATAGATAGATAGATAGATAGATAGATAGATAGATAGAAAGAGGTTTATTATGAAGGATTGGCTCATGTGATTATGGAGGCCGAGAAGTCCCACAGTCTGCTGTCTGTAAGGTAGAGGCCCAGGAAAGCCGGCGATATGGTTCCAGTCCAAACCCAAAGGCCTGAGAACCAGGGGAGCCAATGATGTAAGTCCAGGTCCAAATCTGAAGGCCCAAGAACCATGAGGGCTGATGTCCAAGGGCAGGAGAAGGTGGACATCCTGGCTCAGGCAGAGAGAGGGAATTTGCCCTTCCTCTTCCTTTTTGTTCTATTTGGGCCCTCGATGGATTGGGTGATGCCCACTTACATTGGTGAGGATGATCTTTACTCAGTCTATTGATTTAAATGCCAATCTCTTCTGGAAACACCCTCACAGATATACCCAGAAATAATGTTTGACCAACTGTCTGGGCATTCCTTAAGCCTAGTAAAGTTGACACATAAAATTAACCATCACAGTCAGAAAACAAATGCTGACCCATCTGGCATCAATAAAGTCTCCATTTTGTTGTCACCATACTACCTCCGTCAAGAATCTTTGACTCTGAACTTTGATTTCCTTGTCTGTAAAGTGAGGGTGTATCAGTCAGTGTCTTAGTCTGCTCAGGCTGCCATAACAAAATACCATAGACTGAGGGCTTAAACAGTAGACATTCATTTTCTCATAGTTGCGGAGTCTGGAAGTCCAAGATCAAGGTGTCAGCAGGGTGCCAGCAGGCTATTCTCTTGGATTTTAGACAGCTGTCCTCTTGCTGCATGCTTACGTGACCTCTTTTTTGTGTGCACGTGAAGAGAGGCAGAGAGAGAGAAAGGCACACACGCACACACACTCACACCCCTCTGGTGTCTTTTCTTTTTTTAAAATTAATTAATTAATTAGTTTTTGTCTGTGTTGGGTCTTTGTTGCTGAGCGTGGGTTTTCTCTAGTTGTGGCGAGCGGGGGCTACTCTTCATTGTGGTGCGCGGGCTTCTCATTGTGGTGGCTTCTCTTGTTGCGGAGCACGGGCTCTAGGCCTGCGGGCTTCAGTAGTTGTGGCTCATGGGCTCTAGAGTGCAGGCTCAGTAGTTGTGGCGCACGGGCTTAGTTGCTCCACGGCATGTGGGATCTTCCCAGACCAGGGCTTGAACCCGTGTCCCCTGTATTGGCAGGTGGATTCTTAACCACTGCACCACCAGGGAGGTCCCTGGTGTCTTTTCTTAAAAGGGCACTAATCCTATCAGATCAGAATCCCACCCTTTGACCTCTTTTAACCTTAATTACTTCCTTAGAGGCTTCATCTCCAAACACACAGGGGGTTAGGGCTCCAACATATGAATTTTGGAGGACGTTCAGTCCATGACAGTCAGCTTAGTTCAGGCTCTGCAGAGGTACAAACATCTCCAAAAATCTCTGTGGCTTCCAAAGATAGGGGGAGTGACTTGTCCTGATTCACCCAGGATTGTCTTGGTTTTAGCACTAAAAATCCTGCATCCCAGGAAATCTCTCAGTCCCAGATAAATCAAGGCCATTCATTTGGACTGTCTCAGTTTTAAAACTGGAACCCCCTGGGCTCTTGGGAAACCAGGACAGTTCATCACCCTGTAAAAAAAATAAAGGTTTATCTTTCACTTGCGTTCCATGTCCGTCATTTACACATCCATCATGGACCTCACATTCCACGTTGGCGGCTGCCCTGCTTCAAATGGTTTTTACCTGCGACTCAGGTCACTGAAGCAGCCTCTCTCTAGCACATTCCTGGTCTGGAGGCAGAGAAAAAAGACACCCAGAGAAGCATGCGCTGTCTGTTAAAGATTCTGCTTGGACGTGACATGGATCACTTCTGCTGTCATTTCATTGGCTAGAACAAGTCACATGACCAAGGCTGCTTGGAGTGTTGCAGGATGGTAGAATCCTTCCTCCAGGAGAGGTGCCCCAGGAAAGGGATTTGGGCTATTTGGAGGCTGCTTGGAGGAGGTGATCATAAACGTCTTGGGTGGCCACTAACCGCTTCTTTCCAGAGCTGGGGGCCTCCTCTCTGTGTCTGCAATGCTCCGCCATGCTAATGACTTCAAACAGTGGCTAATTTGACAAGCCAAATGGAGTTCCCATGATTGCATTTGACTTTCTGACTAATGACAAGAGATGAACTCCCTTTTCTTAGTGCAACTTACAGTTGGATAGCCTTGGGCCATCACCCGATCCCAATGTTCAAAATGTTGCCTTGTAAATTGTCTAATAAAGTAATAAAGAAACAGACTTGCTAAATGATTTGTCTTTTAACCATTGTAATGGGATTTTTGGGGGGGGTAACATCGTTTTATGTTAGAATGCAAAAATTATCACATGTAATTAGAATCATTTCAATTCCAGTCTCTGCCAGGCCTCTGACATATCCGGCAACTTGTGCCATGGCACGCAAGTCAGCTCGTAAAACCTAATCGAATAAAATTGTGAAAGGCAGTCAGATTTGGAGTGGTGCAGTGAATGCTGGAAGGGAAGGCAGCTCCTCTAGGCCTTGGAGGGAGGAGAAAGGAAGGAGGGAAGAGGAGGAAAGATGAAAAGAAGAGGGGAAGAGAAAAGGTTCAGCCGCGTTAGGGCTGCTTTCTATCCGGGCAGCCCAGGACCCGACAGGCCATGGGTCCACCATGATGCTCTTAATCACTGTTCCTTCAGCCCCACTCAGATCCCACATTTGTACCCTCCACCCCCTGAGTTTCATCTCATTCAGGCCGACCAGATCCCTGCCTGTGCATCTTTTTAATATTTAATCCTAATCGTGCAGACACATGTATGGATCTATTTATCCACAAAAGCTGCAGTATAAATGTTTAACCAGAGAAGCACACGGCAGTTTGGAACATCTAACAGGCAAGCTTTTCCAAGGGCACAAGGACGGGCAGGCTGTCTCGCCGTGGGGAGAAGATATTTATTGAGAAAAATGTCCCTGGTTCCCAAAATGTCCGGGTCAGGTCTTTGGGGTGGGGGTTGGGAAAATGTTGCTTTTTCCAATTGGCTTGAATGAGAAGCTGCTTGCCTCTGACTGGAGGAGAGTGGAGAGTGAAGGCTGCCTCCTTCTAGATGTTGGTGGGCATACAGGCTCTTTATTTGTCCCGTGACGTCCCTGTGCAATGATGGCAGCCCAGTTGTCCTCACTGGGGCCTGGAATCTAGTTCTAGCCAGGAGAGTTGTCTGCCCAGGCTGGGATGTGTGGACAGCAGCGGAAATTCACACTGGAACCAGTGACCTGCGATAGAAGAATCACACTGTAAAGGGAAGTGATACCATCAGGGAATGGCAACAGAGTGCTTGAATATTCTGGGCACTTGGATCAACAGCCAGTGCCGGGCCTGGCTCCTGATTCATCAGTATTACACATCAGCCCTACGGCAAGCAGGCCGTCAGCAACTTTAATATTTGCCTCAAACCCAAGGAATTACAGTGGAAGTATTTCCCAGAGACACCCGGCAAGAACGCCGGGCAGTCTATTCTTCTGCGGTCAGAGAGCATGGGACTGGGCCTTGGGGGCTCTGGGTTCGAGACCCAGGTGCTCCATTAAAAAGCAATGTAACCTTGGGCAAGTCTGAGCCCCCACCCACCCCCAACAGAGCAAGAAGAGAGAATGTGACCACCTAGTAAGTGCCAGCAACCACATTGCAGCCATTCTGCAGAGGAGAAATGATTGGCTCCATTTTAGTCAGCGTAAGCTGAGCTGCTACAACAAAAATGCCTTATAAGCAAAGTTCATTTTTTGCCCCTGTAAAGTCCACTGTGGGCCTGGGCAGCTGTGCTCCATGTGGTGACTCAGGGATCCAGGCTCCTTAAATATGTGTTTCCATAGTTCAACACGAGGCCTCCTGTATTAACAGGGGGCAAGCGAATTTCCTTAGTTTGGAAGTGATGCTTGTCACCTCCACTCATAGAACCAGTCACATGACCCCAACAACCTGGAAGGAGGCTGGGAAGGGGTAGTTTTCTGTGTGTCCAGGAAAGATGAATATGAAACAGCATTTGGTGAACACATAGTACCATTTCTGCTGCAACCACCATGTCTTATTTTAGTAGTTACCATAAGACCATGACTCTACATTAATTTATTTAAATCATTAAAGATCCTTTTGGATGAGGAAATTGAGGCCCAGAGAGGTTGAATAACTTGCCTAAATTCACAAATAATGGCAGATTCAGAATTTGAACCCAGGTTTACATGCCTCTGAAGTCTGTGCCCTTCACCTTCCATGTGGTGGTGGACCTTCAGACTCCAGGGGAACTGGTGGGGTGACTGCTTTCACCCTCAAGTGTCTGCTTGTGGTAGCCAAGCCTGGATCCATGAGGGGAAAACACGCTTTGCTGACTTGGGAATCCCACTGGGTGGATGTGACACCTTGCAAAAGGCAATCAGTGGTTCCTGACAATTTTTTCATTTAAGCAAGAAATATGGAAAGCATATTTTGATCTTTGCTTTTCTTTCATTTCCCATCTGTTCTTCATTAGGAGTTCAGACTTAATAACTTTCTAAGTTGGTTTTGAATTCAGAAGCTGACACTCCTTGGAGAGAATCCTTGTTGCAAGAGGATGGGTTGGATCACTCTGGTTGTTGTTTTCCCTTGCTCTTCTGTCTGTAAGTCCATCTGTTCCTCTTGCCTTCCATATCTGATCCTCCTCACCCAGAAAGTCAAACTCACTTGTGGGTGAAGCAAGAGACTGCTTTGGTGTATAATTTCAGGAATATTTGATTGGTCTACTGACCCTTCAGGTCCTCTCCCACTTATGCCTGTGCCTAAAATCCCACCATTCAAGAACCTTCCCTTTAGCGTAGGGGAATTCTTATGTCTGGTCAAGATGCCCAAGAAAGGTAATCATGTCCCAATAGTGTATCTTTTCAGTGGCTGGGGGAAAAATCTTGAAGAAAGCAGATTTCAGAGGGGAAAGAAGGCAGAGGACATAGGGAAGTAGTACAGTTGTGGCCAGAGTGTTGACTTGGGGTCAGAAAACATGGGGTTGTGTCCCACTTATGCCACCATCCTTGGATATGGGTCTAGCAAGCCATCCAACCTCTCTGACCCTGTTTCTTCATCTGTAAAATGTGGACATATGATGTATTTCTTGTAGAGTGACAGAGAAAATCAACAGAGACGAAAAAGGCAACTTATAGGAACTCAGTGTTTTACAGCATGGCAGGAAAATATTTTGAAATATTAACTGAGTTCCTCTTTTTAAAAAAAAAAAAAAATCTGTGCATTTATTTATGTCCTGTGGCCAGTCTCCTCACTCAGGCAGCAGCCAGACCATGCAGCATGCATTGCCTCAGGGAAAGGATGACACAGCAGAACTCAGATAAAGAAGGGAATCCAATTTTGGCTTTTGAATTTTAAAAGCCAGCCAAGGACTGGGCATATGACAAAAGATTTGGAAGGATGTAAAAGTGAAGCAGTCCTGTCTCTAAGACTAGAGAAGATTCCCTGGGCTGCAGAACAGAGTTAAGTGGGAAGTGAAGGGAACATGGATGCTGGTGCCTCCTGAGAAAAGACAGGGAGGGCTTGAGGTCCAGGTTGAATCAGGGTGTCTGTAGATTACCATGGACCACACCTGAGCAAGGACATCTTAGCAAAAGCCAAGAACAAGATAAGATGACTCCTATTCCTGACACCCTATGGATGGCCATTCTCCAGGGAGCCTCACCTCCTGGAATGCATACCCTCATGCAGTCTCTCCCTTCATTAAATTGGGACTGTCTGTGTGGTCAGTATTGTACGGCAGAGGTGATGTGTGACTTCAGAGGGTGGGTCATAAAGTGCTTTTCAGCTTCCACCTCATTCTCTTGGGTTCCTTGCTCTGAGGGAAGCCATGCTGGGGGGACACGTGTTTTGGAGATGCCCACATAGAATGACAGGAGGCTCCCGGCCAACAACCAGGTGAGTGAACCACCTTGGAAATGGAGCCTCCGTCTCCAAACAAGCCTTCAGATAAGACCGCAGCCCTAGCTGATATCTGACTGCAGTTTCACAAGAGACCTGCAGCCAGACCACCTGGCTAAATACTCATGAATTTCTGACCTACAGAAAGCATATGACATAATAAAAGCTTATTATCATTTAAGCCACTACATTTGGGGGCAGCAGCAATTGATAACTGATGCACTCAAGTTGGCATACTGTCATCTCTCCAGAATTTAGACACAGCCCTGGACAAAGGAGGCAGAGGACCCCAAATGAACTATAATTGTACTTCTGCCACTTGGTAGAACACAGGCTTGTAAAGATATTATACCCCATTGCAAAAAAGTAAAGTTTTCTAGACTGCCTGAGTTTCTATACTAGCTGTACTGCTGCAACCCACTCCAAAGGGCTTCTGTAGACATTTTCAGGACTGTGGGAATCTGGGGATGCCAGGACAAGAGCCACTAGACTTTTGGGACAAGGATGGGCAAACAAGGTGCCTGAAGATACATAATTCTCCAGTTCTGGGATTTGGGGACCACTCAGCCTGTGCCTGTCTCTTCTCTGGGCTCCCTTTGGCTCCTCACCGCACCCCCTCCCATGAGCACATGCGAGCTCTGCTTGACGCCCAAGCCCTTCAATTTGTCTTGTTAGAAAACCCTTGTGTTAAAGAGACCATTAAAAAAAGAGGGAAAGATAAATTGCCTGAAGCTGCAAGGCCCAGGAGGAAAGAGGAGAGCAGGTGATGGAAAACAGCCCTGTGATTAGAGGGCAGGGGGTGGCACAGGAACCCAAGCAGGCAAAAACCTCCACTGGAGATGTCAAAATATTTGAAAATTCTCTCCCTTTGGTGAATTGAGTTACTGAAATGTATTTTTTTTTTTTTTTCCTTTTTTGCACAGAGAAGAGTCTGGAAGAGGTTCAGAGCACAGTTTTGAGTCAGGCAGAGCTCGGCTCTGTCCCTTTCTCACTGCTGTCTGACCTCAGGCAAGTCTCTGAACCTCTCTGACCCTCAGTATCCTCATCTAGAAAGAGGGATAATGATAAGCCTACAAAAATGGCCCTGAATCTCCCCCTCTCTTTGTGTTTATGTTCCTTGCCATGTGACTTTACATCTCCTCCCATCTCAAGGTGGAGTCTTGTCCCCCCATCCCTTGATTTCGAGCTGTCCATGTGACTTATTTTGGCTAATAGGATATAGAGAAAGTGGTGGTATGACAGTTCTGAGCCTAGGTCCCAGGAGGCTTTGTTCACTCTGTTCTGTGACCCCCATAAGAAGAGTCTCAGGCTAACCTATTAGAGAATGAGAGACCACATGGAGCAGACATGAGCTGTCCCAGCTGATGCCATTCTAAAACACCTGGGACCCAGATGACCACAGATGCATAAGTGAGCCAGCCAGTATATGCCAAGGCAGACCCAGGAAAGCAGAAGAGCTAGCTGAGTCATAGACTCAAGGGCAACAGTGGATACATGGATATTATTTTAAGCTGCTGGATTTTTGAGTTGATTTGTTACACAGCAGTAGCTAACACATACACCTGTATCTTAAGGAGTTGCTATGAGGAGGAAGCGCAATCAAACAGGAAAGCGACAATAGCTGCCATTGGTTGTGTGCTGACTGTCTGGCATTCTGCCGGGGTTTGACAGGCATTGTTTCAAGGACTTGCAGAGAGAGAGCTGAACCTGGGAAAGGGTATTCTAGTGCCTCACACCCAGAGCCTGACACATAGTACCTGCTCAACTCATATTAGTCGTTGGCTGCTGCTGCTGTTGGGAGTCCAGACCAGTGCCTCTGATTCGGCCGTGGGGTCTGAGCTGTAGCCTCTGTGTCTGGAGGCCTTGGTGAGTACTTAGCTGTGAGAAGACTAGGAGGCAGCATCTCTGGGTGTTGGGGGGACTAGAGGGAATGAAGTTGGGTCAGGCAGGGGATAAGGCATCGGCCAGGGTGCTCCATACTCGCCCCTCCCCAGTGCAGTCCCTGCATCGGACCAGCATCGTCAGCGTCCTCTGGGCCCTTGTTAGAAACGCAGACTCTCAGGTGCCACCCAGGTCTGCTGAATCAGAATCTGTATTTTAAAAAGATCTCTAGGGGATTTGTGTAATGTGAGAGTTTGTCTAGAACCCTGCTTCTCAAGCTACCTGTGCTGAAGGACCAGTATTCTTTTTACATTTCCAGTTCATTGCAGAATGACACTTGTAAAATCCAGTAAAAAATGAATTTTATAAAAATTAAATGAAACTTTAAAATAGCTGCAAAATCCAAGCCCCTGCTTTTTTATCATTAGATTCAATAGATATAAAATTACTGTCAAATTACTACAAAAGTTTCTTAATATTAATATTTACTCTTTTTCTCTGTATATACCTCACTGTGCAGAGGTGATAAATAGTTTGTAACCTGGCACAGCCTGTGGACCATACTTTGAATAGCATGATTCTAGAGTTAATCATGATAATGGTATGAATACAATGTGATTACACATGATTGTGGGCTGGACATTGGCTGGTGGTAGGAATTTACAAGCCTATGTACCCTGGAATCCTCTTGACAACCTGCGGGACAAGTACATGTTTTTATCTCCACTTTCCAGGTGAGGCAGTTGAAGCCCAGAGAGCCTAAGTGACTTGCCCAAGGTCACACAGCCTGTAAGTGGGGTAACCAGAATGCACCGGTTTAGCCCCTACAAGGCAGGAGGAGGGGGAGGAAGTTGCCATCAGTGACAGACACAAGGGTCTTGTTCCCTGTGCCCTGTGTGAGTGACAGCTGTCAAAAAGCCAGGCCCAGGATGCTCACTGTCTTGGAGCCTAATAAGCTGTCTGCTAGCCCCGGACTGGGAGGATCTCCCTCATGCCTCACTCTTGGGTACAGCCAGCAGGAAAGGAGCCCAGCCCCTGGCACCACCCTAGCCTGCCGGGCTGCCAGGGGTGAGGGGTCAAAGCCCCCTTGCAGACAGCTTTCTCTCTCTTGCTTTCTCTTTCCCCTGGAGCCATGGGGGCCGGCGGAGGGGCCGAGGCGCGGGCTGGCGGGCTGGCGGGCTGGGTGATAGCTAGTTATCGACAGGTTGATGGCTGCCACGGAAGGCTGCCCGAGGACACGGAGGCAGGAGCCACAGCTCCAGGAGAGCTGGCTGCCAGCGTCTCTGCCCAGGGCTCGGCGCTTCCCCCACCATCTCATTAATCCTGATTTACAGAAAAAGGCAGCAGGCAGGGGCCCTCGTAACAGGCCGAGCAGCCGACTGATTTGCCTTCACTGAAGACAATAGTGCCCAGGAGACCCGGCATTGCTGAATTATTCAAATCAGCCGTGGCAGGGAAATCTGAGGACACAGAGTGGAGAGGGTCCTTGGCCCCCAGACAGCCCTCTTTGCCTGCCCTCCCTGGGTGGTGGTAACTGGAAGCTTGGGGTGGCCGACACAGGTTTCCTTGCCAGAGATGTGGGCTGCTCCTGGCCGCCCCTCCTCCCTGGATGGAAGTCGGAATTGGTGTTGATCATCTCTAAGCACCTTAGAGCTCTAGTAATGGATCCAAAATGACATTTCCCACCTGCTGGTCCCGGGGGGGATATTCTGACAAGGACTTCTGGATGAACATGTGATGGGGGCGGGGGAGGATGAAGGCAGCAGGAGATGGCTCTTCTGCCAGGGTGTGTGTGTGTGTGTGTGTGTGTGTGTGTGTGTTTCAAAGAGGCAGAGGACATGGGGTGAATCCTGGCTTGGAAAAACCCCCAGTTTTTGCTCTTGGAAAAAACCATAGTGAATAGGCAGCTCTTCTATTCAGAGATTTGCAGAGATTCAGGAGCAAAGATGCTTGGACTCAAAGCTGACACTGGGTGAGGACAGAGCATGCCTTCTGTGGCATGGTGGACTCCCAGAGGGAAGGAGCCTTTGGAGAGGAGGAGGGGTAAACTGAGGCCAAGAGGGACTTGCCCAAGGTCATCAATTAGCTTGTGGCCAAACTGGGATTAAACTGGTATTAAAAGTCATGGCATTCGACCTGCAATCAGTAGCTCTTTGTTAATAATGATATCTACCCTTTACACGGCATGGACAGTGTGCCAGCCTCTGGGTTCAGGGTTTTGCAATGTATTGTCTCTGTTAACCTCATGATAATCCCATGAGGCTGTTGCAACTAGTATTCCCATTCTCCTGATGAGGAAACTGAGGCTTACAGAGATTCAACCACCAGGGGGGCTAGAAAGTGACAGATCTGGGATTGGAAAGGTAGTCTGTCTGATGCTGGGCCCTTAATTTCTATGCTTGAGTGGCAGCACCAGGATTCCAGCCTGCTCCCCAAAAATCCCTCCTCACCAAGGCTGTAGTGCCTGTACTGTCTCCTTGTGATGGCCTCCTTGGGTTAAGCATTGCCACCTACCCACTCTCCCCCAGGGGGAGGGACAGATTAAGGAGTTTAACCCTCTTCAGAAAGGCTGACTTCACAGCATCCCAAAGGATCTGCCCTGAGCCCGAGGAAAACTTATAGGGGAGGGGGTCTTTGAATGGTGGAAGGAAATTTATTCATGAAAGGGTTCAGGATCTCTGGGCACAAAATCTGCATCTTTGGGGAAGCCAGTGGGTTCTTGATAGATCTGACCACCAGTGGAACAACTTTCTTTAGGGGAGGCAGAAGCTGGGGACGGTGGGCTAAACCAGTCGTGTGCATTGGTGGGAGGGGAATAACAGCTTCTGCTTTTCTGCATCAGCCAAATACCAACAACAGTAGGAACAGGAATAGGAGTAGTGACCTTTGTTCAGAGTTTGCCATATGCTGAGCCCTTTTTTTAAATGCAGAAGGTCGTTGAATCCTCGAGACCATTTTAGGAGGTCAGGAGCTATGCGGTCGGTATCATTATGTCCATTTCACAGGGGAAGAAACCAAGGCTCAGAAGGGAAGCCGTTCACGCAAGATCCTGCTGCTGGGATGGAAACCCAGGGCTTGTGACCCAAAAATGTGGCCTCTGGGATGCACTGTGCATATATACGTCTTCTCTGTACAGGTTAAAGTCGCTCTCACAGAGGGCACCCACTTTCCCCTGCCCACAGTGCCCCCACTAGTGGCCCATTTAGGGGCCACCATCCATGTGCTTGAGTCCCCAGAGGGAGGCTTGATGCTTCGAGGCAGCTCAAATGCACCTTTACAATCATGCCTTTACAAACCCTGTCCCTTTTCTTAGAGAAACCTGCTTTTTCCCAGGGAAACTCGGCTCTCTCCTGCCCTCCTAACAGCTCCCATTTGGAATAATCAGCATCTGAATTAGTGAGGTCTCCAGCTTTTGCCTGGTGCAGAGCTGGCCTCCCAGGATCCCCTCTCCCTCCCTGCGGAAAAACCAAACTAAGAGAGATTTACCTCCTGGGTCAGATAAAGGTGACTAAATGCAAACTGGACGATTCCTTTCGGCAAACAGTTCCCCAGGGAGGGCTCCTGCAAGGAGGAGAAGAGACAATCGATCAGGGAAATGCTTCGAGGTGACTTACAGGAGAGACTTAAAGGAAAAAAGCCCTCGTGTTTTTACACCCTCCAGCGACTCTGCAGCCTGTAAAACTCCCCCAAGAGCCTGGGAGCAAGGAGGCAGGGTGTGGGGCTGCTCCTCATTTACCAGGCAGGCAAAGGGGGAAACTCTGCAGAGTTTCGACCTCTCAGACTCCAGCTGTGTTCTTCCTTCATCCCCCCAAGCATCTGTTGAGTGCCTCCTGTGTGCCTCCTAAGCCCTGCTTCATTTCCCTCTGGTTCTCCTCAATTCTAAACTCCCCTCTCTGCTTCCAAACTCACAGAGACCTTCCTTATAATCTGGGGACTGTCAGTAAATCCTGGAGACTGGTTTCCCTTGGCATCTCCAGGTTCACGCCAGCCCCTGCGCCCACCTTTCTTCCCCTTCACTACGGTGGAAATCCCACCTGCTGGGAAGGGTAACTGGGTCTGGCAGGGGTCTGCAAGCTTTTTCTGCAAAAGGGCGGATAATACATATTTCAGACTTTGTCCTAACTACTCATTCAGCTCTTGTGTTGCAGAGACAGTATGTAAATGAATGGGCATGGCTGTGTTCCAATAAAACTTTATTTACAAATACAAGCCCTGGGCCAGGATTCAGCCCATTCGTGGCCTTTCCTTTTCTGACCTTGGAACAGAGGATAAAAGATTTGGTTTGGGGGTCACACAGACCTGTGGTTTCTCCCGGGTCACTTACTTCTTTGCTGTGTGACGTTGGGTAGGTTGCTGCATCTCTCTGAGCCCTGTTTCCCTTCTGTAAAATGGGATAATTATAGCACCTGCCTCATGAGCTATCGCTAGGATTCAATGAGACAAGGCAGTGAAGGCACCTAGCTAGTATGCAAATGGGTGACTGTTACTTTCTAATTAATGGCTTTAAACCTTCTGAGGAAAGTCCCCCTCCCTCCCTCATTCTGGGGTAAGGGGAAGCTGTTATTCTGATATTTGGTGGCTAATTATGCTGATAAGATTTTCATTTTTTTCAAGTTAACACACTTGCATTTTAATGTTTTGAAAAGATGCAGGATGTTTCTCCTTAGGGGAAGAACTGGCTGTAGGCCTTTCTCAGGGCGATGGTCAGTGAAACTCCAGGTGCCCCTGAAGTCCCCTTGAGTCCAGCTTCTGGTTCCCTCTACTGGCTCCAGAAGGACGGGCTGGGTGGGTCCAGCGTGCCCAGTGATCCTCTGGTTCAGAGCTGATCACAAGTGGCCAATTAATCTATTACTTGCAGATACATTTTCCATTAGTGATGGTGGAATAGCTGACTTTGAAGCAATTAGTCAGTGTAATAACAAACTTGAGTCTGGGCAAATGGGGGAGAGGTTAACCGCTTGATGCCCAAAGGGGGCTGTGATGGTGGGGGAACAGACAGAAGATTGGGGATAACGGAGGGGCTGGATAGGGCGAAAGGTCTGCAAACCACACCCCAGACTCACAGGTAGTAGGACAAGATGGCTTTGAGCCAAAGGGCTGGAACTCAAAGCCAGGAAAAGGTGACTTTCTTAGTCACATGGACATGAGAGAATTATTCTAACCTCAGTTTTCTCATCTGCAAAATGGGAGTCATAATAGTACACACCTCATAGGACCATTGTGAAAATCAAATGAGACATTGTATGAAGTACATAGTCTTGTGTTGGCACGTGGCAAATTCCCAATGGATGCTGGTCTCTCCCTCATGCTCCTCGACTTGTCATGAGGAGACAAACAAGGGACCTCTTGACTTTGGGCTTAAAATAACAGAAACTTCTCCCTAAAATTGCCTTAGCTCAGATCCACAGTTAACATAATTGCAAAGGCTAGGATTCCAACAGGTATCTTTGCTGCAGGCCTTGTCAGTGACTTGAACTTCTGATGTACATTGTGACTCTCCAAAAAGAATTGGTCCAAATTTCCCAGACCTGTTAGAATGAAACAGTTTTCTTTTTCCATCACAGAGCATCTCATAGGACTGGGAGTTTTATTGTAAAAACAGTGGGAAATGATGCATTTGCCAAATTTTACCCGGTCTTTCCCCCAAAGCCCTCCCATTCTACACAGTCAACCTTCTCCCTCCTCTGATCTCTGACCTGCTTTTGGCCACTGCGTTTGGCACACATGGAAATAGAAAGCCCATGTCTTATGTTTTTTTGGCATCATCCACGTTGCCTGGGACAAGTAGATGTTGGACAGTTCTAGAGTTTTGGTTGCCTTTCTAGGGGGACCAAGAGAGCATCAGGTGGAGAGGTGAGCAAACTGTGGCTTTGGGGGTTCCCAGAAGAAACTGGAGGGCTGCTACCCTGGTGAGGCCAAGTGAGCGATGGTTCAGGATGGTCTTTGGGTTCAGGATGACTTTCTACTTTACCTTCCACTAGATTAGCTGTGAAAACAATGAAATAGGAAATCAATAGGATAGAGGGACGGTTAGTGGTGGGTGTGGAGGATGCAGTCGGTAGGGTGGTCCAGGACTCCTTCTCTGTGGAGGTGACTCTGGACTGAGGCCTGACACATGAGAAGTAGTCCATCAGAGGAAGGGAACTCCACGGGGAGCGACAGCAGTGGCAAAGCCCTGAGGTGGCAGCAAGCTTGGTGTGTTCCAGTCCCAGACCCAGGCCAGTAGGGCTGAGTGTGGTGAGCCCAGGGATGGGGGGGTCAGGCGTGGAAACAAAGTCAGAGAGGAAATGGGGGCGTAGGACCTCATAGACCCTTGCACAGAGTCTGGAGGTCATTCAAACAGACCAGTGGAGGGTTCCATGCAGAGGAAGGACATGATTTGTTTTTAGAAAGGTCTCTCTGTTCAGTTCACATTGTAGCATGCATCACAGCTTGGCTCCTTTTTACGGCTAAGTAATATTCCATTGTATGCATAGATGGGGAGTTCCCTTGTGGCCTAGTGGTTAGGATTCCGGGCTTTCACTGCCGTGGCCGGGGTTCGGTCCCTGGTTGGGGAACTGAGATCCTGCAAGCCGTACAGCCTGGCCAAAAAAAGAAAAAAAAAGGAAAAAGTAATATGTACGGATAGACCACATCGTTTTTGTCCTTCATCCGTCGATGGACATTTGGGTGGTCTCCATCTTTTGGTTATTGTGGATGGCGCTGCTATGAACATTTGTGTACAAGAATTTGCTGGAACACCTGTTTTCAGTTCGTTTGGTCGTATACCTAGGAGTGAAATTGCTGCATCGTATGAATTTCACCTCAATTAAGTAAAAAGTTTCCTCTGGCTGGAAGGGGGCAAGAGTGGAAGCCGGATGTTCAGTGGGAGGGTGATGACCGAAGGTGCTGATGACTCGTTCATGGTGGCGGTGATGAGGGGGGTCAGATGCTGGTAGCGTCTTGAAGGTAGAATCAGCGGGTGGTGCTGATGTTGTCAAGTGAATAACAAGGAACCGCAGATGCCTCTTTGCATGATTGCAAAAGCTGAAGCCCAGGCCCACCCAGCATGTCTCCCCATCAGGCTCGGATGGAAATCCCGTCTCCCAGTTGTTGCACTGAAGTCATCGTGCACATCACTCTGGCTGAACCTCCCCTCCTCCCCCCGAGGCAGGAACCTTCTAGTCTTGGCTTAAATGTGCCCCATCCCAAGAAATCTCCGTCTACCCTCATCCCCTAGACACTGGCAGACAGCCGGTCCCGGAAGAATTGGATGTTCCGTCTGCCTTGGTGGCGGGCGGGGACGGGCTGTTTATCAGCGTCCCGGTGCTTGGAAAGCCATTCTGCACCTTCGAGTCACCGCCACCCCCTGCCAGGGCGTGCTCGTGGTGCGTGTATAAGCAGATAAACTGCCCCCCATAACAGAGATGGATGGAAGCCCAATTTTGTAATAGACAACCTTTCATTAAGGAAACCACCGCCTTATAACGCCACTTTGGATGATCTAAAGGCGCTAATGGGCCAGCCCCAGCTTGGGACTTAATTATATTATGGTTAACGATCTGCACCAGCAATGACTGCTTGGCAGTCGGGTTCCTTTCTGCCACCGTGGGTCTCAGGTGACACCATTAGAGATTGTAGGGGATGTGATGGCTGGGAGGGTCAGTGAGAGGGCCACTTCTTTGAAGGGTCTCCGTCCCCCTGAAGATCCAAAAGGGATGCCTGTAGCAGGAGAGAGGAAAGCTAGACATGGAGAAGTACTTCCTGATGGGGAGGCTTAGAAGATGCTTCTGTAAGGGTTCTGAGTCTTAGCTGTGTCTGTATCCATCCCCAGACCCTAGTACCCTCCCAGAGTGGGGCCAGGATCAGAAAGCCCTGAGTAAGTGGGAGAGAGAGAGAGACAGGGATACATATATTATATGCAGGGTGTCTGTTGTATATTAGGTTTTGCTGTTCTCCCAGCTGTTTGCGTGGCTGCTTCCCGTAGGACTCAGGGGACCAGCTACCTCTGCAGGGAGCCCAGCCCAGAGCTCACTCTCCAAAGTAGAAAACCTCCCTCCCCATCTCTCCCCAGCACATCGCCCTGTTTATATCTTCCCTAGTTCATTGCCATCTATAATTATCTGGTTTATTAATGCATTTACTTGTTTACTGTCTGGCTCCCGCATTCCTGTCACCTCTGTGCTAGCAGGGGCCTTTGTCTGTCTTTTTTGCCTCTGCTTCCCCAGCGTTTGGGACCGTGTCTAGTATGTTGTTGGTGCTTAACAAATATTTATGGAATGAATGGATGAATGAATGAACTTCTGAGCATTTATAAGATATACAAGTAGCTCAGAGTAGCTTAGTGCACTTTTTAAAGTTTTTTTTTTATTGTGGTAAAATAGACATAACATAAATAACATTTACCATTTTAACCATTTCTAAGTGTATATTTCAGTGGCGTTATAAGTACATTCATAGTGTTGTACAACCATCACCACCATCTGTTTCCAGAACTTTTTCATCATCCCAAAGAGAAACTCTTGTACTCATTAACGATAACTTCCATTTCCTCCTCCGCCCACCTTCTGGTAACCTGTATTCTACTTTCTGTCTCAATGAATTTGCCTATTCTAGGTACCTCATGTAAGTGGAATCATGCAATATTTGTCCTTTTGTGTCTGGCTTATTTCACTTAGCGTAATGTCCTCAGGGTTCACCCATGTTGTGATGTGTGTCAATACTTTGTTGTTTTTTTTATGGCTGAATAATGTTCCGTTGCATGGATAGACCCCATTTGTTTATCCATTTATCTGTTGCACAGTGCACTTTGGAGAGAAGATGTGTAGGTGGTACAAGGTGAGGAATTAGATATTTCTGCTCTTTGGCAACTTGCAGAATAAGAGAGTTTTCCCATCTAGCCTCATCTCCTGTCTAGGGCTTTTGCTCTAGGAATACCAAATTACGTCCCACCTCCATGCCTTTGCCCATGCTGTTCCCTCTGCCCATGCAGTTCCCTCTGCTCCAAGCGGCTTTTCCAGTACCACTTGTTGGCCCTGAATCAGTCTCTTTTTGTAGGTTGTAGAGTCAGTGAAAGCAAGGACCACATGTATTTTATTCACTTCTGGATTTCCAGCCCATGAGACACACTGCATGTGTGCCTGCATGAATGAATGAATAAATGATACATTCAAACCCACACTCCTCCAGAGGGTCCTCCTGGATTGCATCTTGTGCTTTGCAGCTACTTCTGCCTGTTTTTCAGTCACCACACTAATTGATTGATGCTACATCTGTCTCTTCTACTAGACTGTGTGCTCCTTGAGGGCAGAGCCCATGTCTTGCTCACCTTTGTGCCCCTCCCTTGGTATATCATCACCCCAGAGTAAATGTCTACTGAATAAAGATGAAGGTTGCACACAGACATCAGGTGTTATTAGTTCCTCCCTGCCATCCCACCCCTGCAAACTGGTTTCAGGAAAGTTTGTCTTCATCTCAGTAGAGACTGGAAGACCATAGGACACTTGCCCAAGCCTAAGCTATGTCAATGACTGTCAGTGATACGGTACAGAAGGCTCCTGTTACAACCGTTACACAACCTCTTACAAGTCTGTGCAGCTCAGACACTCATCAGCTAACTGGGGCCTCCAGCAGTCTGCTGATGATGTTTAACAGAAAAGATTATTATGTTCGTTTTACAGGACAGGAAACTGAGACTCAGAGGTGGGCATGGCTTTGCTGAATTGCACATAATTAGTTAGTAACAGAGTCTGTACCACCATCTAGATTTCCTACCTTCCAGGTCCTGACTTTTCTCCTCTCTTCCATTCTGGGGGAACTTGTTTTCTACAATGCCTAAAATTTGTAGTGATAGTAAAAACAAAAGCAATACAAATGACAGCTAACTTCTGTTAAGCGTTGGTTCTGGTTTGGTCCCGTGCTCAGGATTTTGCCCATTAAGGAGTAGGTCCTTGGCATGGGTCAGTTTCCCAAATGTCTGCTTTGGAAGAGATTGAAACCAAGAGGAATTTGACTTATGTGTCTTTTGGATCAGAGCAACATTCAGGACTTGGATAAGGAAGAGACCAGCCCTGATTCAAGTCATCACATCCATTTCTCCGGGACTCAGTTATCCCCATCTGTAAAATGGGTGGTTGGATGAAATGAACACTCCAGGTCTTCTCAGAGCCAACATTGTGTTGCTTCATTGGGAGTTGGTTCTGCCTCTGCCTGAGCGTGGCTTTCTCATGAAGGCAGATCCTAGAGTCAGTGGCGGTGACTCTGGGTCTCCGCCTTGGACCTTCGGGAGAGCAAGGAAGCACTAAGCAACACGAGAAAGCCACATGAGCCCCATTCTTCAGCAGCAGCAATTTTCCGTGTAATTAAGTTTATTCATCATGTATATTAAGGGGAAAATGGAGACGCATGATCATCACAGCCCATTTGCCATGAACATCCATCTCTCAAGCATCGCCTCTGTTTTCTCCAAGACCAACTTGCCATGATAGATACAGGGACCGGGAGAGCCATCTGGTGTGAGGAGTTGTGGGAACCCGGCCCCCTGCAGGACCCAGGTCTCATCCACCTGGACAGACACTTCTCAAAAACCATCCCTGCCCTCAAGGGGCTTACAGCCCGGGAATCGGGTTAACAGGGACATTGGTTAACATTGGGCATTGTTTTCAGCTTGTCTTCCTCCAGTGGAATGCTGGCAATGTCATTGCCGGACTACAATGTGGAAATACAGCATTGCTGCAACGTTTCTACCATGCTCATCATTGCAGCTTCCTCTGGTGTGCTTTCTTACAAATGCACAGGTAAGGCTTAGCCTGACCCCTGGCACATATAGGAAGTTCAATCAATTCACCAATTCATCCCACAAATACTTGAGTGCTTATCCATTCTAGGCTTCTGGGATCCAACAGTGAACACAACAAAGGTCACTGGCCTCCTGAAGCTTACTGGGTGACTGTTTTGGAATAAAAGAATGAATGGATGGGCAAGCGCACATGAATGGCTTTATTCATTCAACACTGAGTGCCAATTATGGACAGCACTGTGCTCATCACAGGTGATTAAAATGGGGCCCAAACAGTGTGCTCTTTGCCCTCACGGAACAAATGGAGGATGAAGATATAAATAAAAGGATCACACTAATGAGTGACTCATTACAAACTGGGATGAAGCTCTATGAGAGAAAGGGATGTGGTTTTTTGAGAGGGTGTGAGGGGTGGGGATTCAGGAAATCTGGAGGGAGGGATACTTAAGCTGAAACCTGAAATAAGAGTTTGCTTCAAGTAGTAAAAGAGAGTGGAGTGGGATAGGGTAGAAGCATGAGGGTTCTATCTGTTAGGAAGAGTTAGGTGGCCAGTGTCTGAAGACCCAAAGCAGTAAACAATAAGGACAATTTACTATCTTGTGTAACAAGAAGTCCTAAAGCAGGGCAGCTCCAGCGTTGTTTGATTCGGAGGCTCAGTGACATCATCAAAGACACAAGTTCTTTTCATGTATTCACCCTGCTTTCCTCAGAGTGTGGACTTTTGTCCCCAACATTATTTCTTCATGGTCACAAAATGGCTGCTGCAGTTCGTCCTCACACAACAGCATGCAAAGCTGGCAGAGAGACTTCCAGTTCTCAGACTTCTTGTAGAGAGAGAGGAAACCTTTTCCAGAATCCTCCCAGGAGATTTCTCGTTGGCCAAAGTTGTGTTGGTACATTTGAACTACTAGGGTTGAGGGGATGCTCATGGGATGAACAAGAAGGTCTGGGCTAGGAAGCCAGGGGACCTGAGTTGGAGTCCCAGTTCTGAAGTCAACTTGCTGTGTGACCTTGGGTAAGTCCCTTCCCTTCTCTGGGTCCTAAGTTCCCAATATAAAAAACTAGATGATTCCAAGGGTCTTTCCGTGTGTGAGTTTCCAGGATTCTCAATGGGCTCTTGTTATTGTGGGAGCCATACAGATTTTTGTCTGTCTGGGTCCCTTGTGGGTGGGTGGGGCCATGTGAAGAGTTCTGGCCTATGAATCAAGGGTATATTTTTCTTTATAGGCTGGGGCATTTAGTGGCTGGTTGGAGACTCTCAGGATTTATTTTTCCCTATAGCACAGCCACTGGTAACATTTGAGATGGGGGCTATGCCCCATCAACCTGAGTCCCTGAGTGATTGTAATGACAGCCTCCCTGCTCCCTGCCAACCTAAGAGACATGTGGCTCAGGCTTGAAATAAACCTATAAAGATGTGGGAATTACTTGTTATAGCAGCATACCTTATCGCATCCTGACTGATACAATAATAATAACAATAATAACGTAACAGGCATAACAGGGGAATTGACTCTGGGCCAGGCAAAGGGTTAAACCCTTTATTTGCATTTTACTATTTAATCTTCACAGCTGCCTTGTGGGAGGGGCACGAGTACCATCCCTATTTTCAAGATGAGGCAGCAGAGTCTCAGAGAGGGCAAGTCAGTAGATCAAGGTCACACAGCTGGGAAGGAGCAGAGTCAGGATTCAAACTCAGGTGTGTCTGACTCTGAGGAATTAATCCCAGCGCTATTCTGCCCTGATGAAACTTGGTGGAGCTTTTGCTCAGGGCTAAAGAATGGACAAGGAGCTTGAAGAACAATGCGCGCGTGCGTGTGTGTGTGTTAAGCTCACTCAGGCCTGGGCTTCACTGCAGAGAGGGGCCCTGGTGGTGGATAAGGGCGTTCCCAAGTTAGGGGAGACCCCCCCGCCCAACCCTGCCCAGCTTTGTCTCTGCCTGTAGCCACCTCCTCCCCTCCTCGCAGCTTCCTCTGCCTCAAGCTCCCTGCAGGCTCTGAGCCAGCTCTGCCTTCTAAGAGACCTAATTAAGCCCCAGCGAGGAGGTCAGGAGCGTCAGCTCTTGGCACGAAGCTGCCTGGAGTGGGGAGGTGGGTGGTAGGGCAGCCATGGATCCTGAGCCGCGTAGCAGAGTGAGAGCAATAATAATAACACCTGTAATAATAATAATAGTAACCATCACAGCTCAGGAGAGCTGTAAACAGTAACTACCATTATTATTATCATTATCATCAGCCTGGCTCTGGGCTGTAATTAGCATTCGTGGAACATTTCCTGTTCACCATTAGGATCTTACTGAGAGGTGAGACCCTCTCGTCCTGCTCCATCCTCACCCCAGCTAGCTTATCGGGAGACTCTGAGGGAGGTGGCCCATCTAGAAAAACCCGAGCCTTGCCGCATTTTACAGACAGGGAGCCTGAGGCCTCAAAAAGCCATGTTCAAGGCTAGTCAGAGTCCCGATCAGGGTGGGTCTCGTGTAGGAGGGACTTGGTCCCTTTCAGGGCCCTTGAGGACTTTGGGCCACTGTCTCAGTGGAGAAGGGGAGATGGAGCCTGGGGAAGGGCTGGTGTCGCCAGCGGTCACTCCTCGGCTGTGGCTGGCCCTGGGCTGCCAGAGGGCACAGGGTCATGGTGGGCCAAGGTCTTGCTGACGAGGCAGCCTCGGTGAGGGGCTGTGGAGCCCAGGCCCGAGGCTCCGGCTCCCCGACCCGCTCCCGGCAGCCGCCGCCTCGGGGATAGCAGCCTTATTAGCGCAGCCGCCTGCAGGCCCTGGGTGCAGCCGGGGGCGGAAAAGGCCTCATTTACCCCAGTGCTGGACCCTGTGCACGGTGGCCGCACACGCTGCAAGCGGGGCTCCCAGAGGCACGTGGATGCAGCCACACACACACCTCACGCCCTGCGTTGACACGGTCACGGGCCCAGAGTATGCATGGCCAGGCTTCCACGCTCAGGCAGATGTGTACACAGGCACACAGATGTGCACCCAGACGTGTAACTGCTGTGGATGTACCCACATCCACATAGCACGGACACACACACATGCATCAAGGCGTACAGATGTGGGCACATCCACGTACGCACGTGCAGACATAAACAAGCTCACATCCCTGCACACACGGTACACGACAGGTGCCCAAGTGCACGGGATCGCAGAGCTGCAGAGGCACAGATACAGACATGTGCTTCTGTCTGTTCACCTAGACACAGCCAGGCTGGTCAACACACGTGCCCTGAAACACACACATGTGCAGGCCTTCAAATGCGGGCCGTACTGGATCCAGGAATGCGCACCCACTGAACACACACACACACATACACACACACACGTGCCATTGTACAGACACTGCAATTCACAAACACACCCACCCTGTTACATGAGGGCCCCATAGATCTTTGTATGCACTGGCACACACGTGCTCACAGTCTGTGTTTACCTGTCTCTGTTGTTTCTGATTCTGTGCGAAGCTCTACTCACCCTACTGATGAGTGGCATTTTCAGGCACTTACATTTGAAGGCACTGTCACTGAACAGAAGTTCATTTGGTTCCCACCGCCTTCTTGTGGACCAGGCTTTACATATTCCCATTTTACAGATGAGGACACTGAGCTGCAGCTGGAGCAAGGGACTCACCCAAGGACAGCCAGCTAGAAGGTGATGGAGCCCTGATCACATCCCAACACAGGCGGTGTCGCGGGGAGCAAGGCACAGGCCTGGGTTTGAATCTCGGCTCTGCTGCTCACCAGCTGCGTGATCTTGGGCGGGTCTCCTTACGTCTGGGAGCTTTCGTCCTCACTCGTGAAGATGGGGAAGGACAGCAGCTGCTTTGTGGCATTGCGTGGAAGAGCGAGGAGAGAACCGATGTAGAGAGACGGGTACTGTGGGGGGTGCCCTGTGAGCAGCGGGCAGACGTCATCTGTCTTTATTACTATTATCCCAGTGGCACAGGCACAGAGGGAGGTGATGTGAGGATGCAGGAAAAGACAGCCATCGACAGGCCAAGCAGAGAGGCCTGGGACAGACCGTACCCCCGTAGCCTGCGGAAGGAACCCACCCTGCCCACACCTCGATTTTGGACTCGTAGCCTCCAGAACTGGGGAACAATAAATTTTGATGGTTTAAGTCGCCCAGTTTTTGGTACTTTGTTACGGCAGCCCTAGGACACTAATGCAGATTTTGGTCCATCGCATTTTGCTTCGTAGCAAATCCAGGGGGCTGCTGGCAGAATCCCATCCCTGGCATTGTTCCCAGGCCCCGGTGTGTCTCAGGCAAGGGGCTCCGGGCATCTCCAGAAGAACAGGATTCACACCCGCCACGAGGACCAGAGAAGCTGGGGGCCCTGAGCCCGACAGCCAGGCCCATTGTAACAGTGACTTAGAGCTGATATAACAACCCTCGTATTCTTTTAGTGAGGCCTGAAAGGTGCTATTAAATGGAATATTGAGATAAGGAAGTGGGAGCAGGAAAGGTTAGACACTATTTATTCAGGTTTTCATGGGGCACTAAAATATCCTCCCTGCTGCGCTCGCCACCCCTCCATCCTTCCCCGTCCGCCCCCCTCCTCCCCTCCCTCCTCCCTGGTCCATGGCTGGCTCTCCCAGCACGTGGGAGTCAGGAGGTGCTGGGCTCCTGTGCTGTTCTGGGAGGGAGCCTGGACCTAGGATTAGGCTGGGTTCTGGGCTCAAGGGGACCCAGCTCTGAATCCCACCACAGCTGACCTGTGGGTAAACAGAGCTTCTGTGCTTGGACAGTGGCGGGAATCAAGGGGAGAGGGGGCAAGTGCATGGCACAGGGCTCACCGCCCATCTCTTTTCCCAGAGCCCAGCTGGGGGTGGGAGGGGTAAGGGATGGCTCACAGCATCCTTGTCCCACAGCACGACCCCTCGGACCAAATAGGACCCTTCCAGCCACCCTCCCTCCCTCCCCCCTTCCTCCCCCCTTCCCTTTCTCCCTCCCTTCCTTTCTTCTTCCTCTCTCCTCTCCCCCTCCTCCCTTCCCTCCTTCCATCTTTCCTTCCTTCCACACCTGTCTCCTATGCAGCGTTAGAAGATAGGAGAGTACGCTCTTGCCCTCACCGGGCTCACATCTTTACTCACAACAGCTCTATCCTTATCCGCATTTAGCACATGTGGCAACTGAGGCTTTGAGCACTTGGGCAAGGCTTCCCAGCTGGTCTGAGGTGGATGAAGAACAGAAGCCCAGCTCTGTCTGACCTCTGACTCAGCTCTCTGTCTCCGAGGGCTGCCTGCAGGGACTGATGTGAGTACCCCAGAAGCGGTGAGGTCCCCAAGCAAAAGTGTGCCGAGTGGTGCCCGTGAAGTGTGAAGGTAGTCCTGGGAGAGTGACCGTGGGACGCTGGCAAGGAGGCAGACAGATGGCAAGGACATCTTGGCATTTGGAGGGGCCTCTGGGATGGGGTCGGGCAACCTCGCGCCTGATTCTGGGGCCCCCGGGGCAGACTCCTTTCCAGGCTGTGGATTCTCTCAACCCATCTCCACCCACTTCTTCCATGGAGGGAATTTGCTACGAGATTATAGTAGGTTTTGAGGTGGACAGACTTGAGTTCAACTCCTAGTTCTGCCTCTTCCGAGCCATGGGATTGTGGAAAAGCGAGTTAAAATTTCAGCGTTCTCATGAGTGAAATGGGCATGAGGACACCAACTTCCAAGTGTTGTGAGAGTTTGCGGGAGGGCTACTGGAGGTTAGCATGCACTGTAAACTGTAAAGTGCTGCCTGATGTGAAGTTTGGGCCGTTACCTGCCTTCAGTAGAGACTCAGCACGTTGAGAGCCGGGCCCTTGACTGATTCAACCATGTACACAGTTGGTGCTCAATAAATGTCAAAGGCATGATCTGTTGGGTGGATTTTAGCTTTTGTCTTTTGTTTTATTCCCTTTGTGGGTGGGTAGCAGACTGTGAGCTCCTCTGGGACCCCAGGAAGTCTTCAAACATGACAATAACTATTATTACTTAATGACAATAATGACAACAGCTCATTTCATTGAGCACTTTCTATGTGCTTGGCTCATCTAATCTTCACAGCAACGCTATGAGATGTGTATTGGTATCGTCCTTACTTCACAGATGAGGAAAGGGAGGCTCAGAGATGTTGTGTTACTTGCCCAAGGTCACACAGCAAGCACATAAGCGGGGGTAGTTGGGACTTGAACCCCGGTCTGGGTTTTTCTGACTCTAAAACTGGGCCACCCCAACCACTGGGGGACCCTACCTTCAAAGGTTTCTGTCCTCAGGCCTGGGCAGAAGACAGAATAATGTGAAGTCTGTCACCAGCTGGGCACTCACATCCACTAAAAATACAGTCAATTGCTCCTTTCAAATTACAGTAAATGTTTCCCCCTTGAACAAATCGTTTACCGCAACTGCAGAAAGAGTGTCCTGTTTACACGCAGAGCCAAAGGAATTCCAGTCTGAGTCTAATTATTGACGCTGCAGCTTCTATGGCCTTGGGAAAGGGCTGCCTAATTGCACCAATTAATACCTGCCACTCGTGTGGGTCTGTCGGGTTTGAGGTTTGGTTTCCTTCTTCCATGGGTGTGCGGACGAGATGGGTCTGTGCAGCCACCGTGGGTGCAGAGAGAGCCCCGGGCCACAGGCTGGGGACGGCAGGAGTTTGTTTTCAGGGTGTTGTCATTTTGGGGAGAGGGGCAGCCCAGGCGTCCTGTCAGACCTCTGCCTGGCGGGCACTGCCTCCTAGAAAGGAGGGTGAGGACGGCTGGGGGATGCGAGTTCTATACGCCAGTCTCTGTTCTGCCTCTGATGTGCTCTGAGGTCCTGGCAGGGCACCCCTCCAGCCCGAGCTTTGGTTTCCCCATGAAAAAATAAATGGAGTTTATGCCCATTTTAGTGTTACCATGAGGATCTCACAGGATCAAGTGTATCAGGTGCAGTTGCTGTGTGAACTCTAAGGGGCTAGCCAGACTGAAGAAATTGTTAGTAAAAATGGCATGGCAGTGGCTGGGCGTCTGGATATTGGCATTCTCGTCTTGGGTCCACCTCTTGCTTTGCTGTGGGCTGTGGGATGATGCCTTTACTTTCTTGGGCCTCGATTTCCCCAGCTGAAAAATAGGAATGATTTCATCTGGCCTGTCTGATGTCCATGTGGGAACCTTGCCAATAGTACCCTGACCAATGAATATGGAGGCTGTGATTGTCCCATGGTGCTGATGAGTTGCGTGATGAGTTGCTATATAGGGAAAGAGAAACTCTACTTGGGGTTGTTTGGGTGGCAGACGGGGTGCTGGGTGGGAGTGGCAAGGCAGAAGAAACGTCATGGGTCTTCAAATGAAACTGACCACCTCTGACTCTTCTGAGCTGCGAGGTCTTCAGTATAATACTTACAACAATGACTCATTGGTGCTTGCTGTGTACTGGGTACTGTGTGATATTATGATTACATTAAACCCTCTAGGACATAGGTATTCTTTTTATACCTATTTTACAGATGAGGAAGCTGGGGCTCAGAGAGGTCAAGTAAGTTTCCTGAGGTCACACAGCCAGGTATTGTCAGAACCAGTATTTGGACCCGGTTCTCTGGGATTCCAGAGCCTATGCCTGTCGCTGCTACATCTTCCTGCCTCCAGTTGCCTCAGTCTCCCCATCTGTATAAGGGGCTCATGTTAACTTCTTCCAGGCAAAAACGTGGTTAGGATAGGGCAAGGTCAATTACGTGAGTCTCAAGGCCCATGGCGTGGCTCCTTCTTCATGAATATATGTGGGTTGGGAGACTCATGGCCACTTTTCCATCCTCCCACCCACCCTAACACCACAAGGCCTGGCGGGAAGTTGGGCTGTTTATTTCCCAAGAGGGGGCTGGGTGAGCTGGTGTCTTCTTATCCTTGCAGCCCCCTTTGCTGGAGATTCCTGTCTTTGGTTTCCTCGGCACCACTGGGGCTTGTGGTCCCACCTGAGCACACGTGGGGCTGTGTTTTCTGATGTGACACATTGTCACCGTGCATTATGTGTCATCAGCCCTGCAAAGTAGTGACACCGGAGCCTGATGCCACATGAGCGACAAAAAACGATGTGGGCCCCCTGGGGGGGGTCTCGGGCCTTGACAGGAGCCCTGCGGTCCGCCCGCCCCCACCTTCAACTCAGAGCCCCTCTGCTGCTTCTTGGCAGAGCCTGCAAGGCCCCGAGGGGGTGGGGCTCTGCTGGCGGGGCTGTGGCTCACAGGGGGATGAGCTTGATGTCCTGGAGCCTGACACATGCCTTGTATGAGGTCCCCAAATTAAAAGAAACAAAGCTCCTTAGTCAAAGGCAGCCTGGGCCTGGTGGGGAGACGTGGCAGGGCTCTGGAGTGCGGCGACTGACTGATTTCCCCTAATTACCGCTGGTTTAATATTTATAGGGTTGGTGCCAGAGGGCTGCAATTCAGCCCAAACGGCTGCTGGGGTGGGGGGAGGCTCTGGTGGGGGCCACCGAACAGGCAAGAGTCTGCCTGCGTTCAGCGTCCTGCTTGGCCAACTGGTCTGCCCCTGGCGCCTTCCTGAGCCACAGAGAACATCCATTTATGTTGCACTAACTATGTGCTGGGCCCTGGGATCAAACCCAGCCAGCATGGAGGCCCCTGTGGCCTAGTAGTTCAAGGTGGGGGCTCTGGAGTTAGATCTGGGTGTTTAATCCAAATTTGACTTCTTCCTGGCTGTGTGCCCTTGGGCCAGTGACCACACCTCTCTGAGCCTCAGTTCCTTTGTCTGTAAAATGGTGGTAATAATATGCCTCCCTCCCATGGTTGTTGTGAAGATCCAATAAGGTAAAACATGCAAGGTGCTTAATACAAAGCCAGATACATAGTTTGTGCTTGATAAATTGTAGTTATGTCAATGAATCTATAGATACTACTTTGTGGGATGGAATTCCCCTGTATCAGTTAGCTATGGACTCAGTGATGCTGTGTAGCAAATCAGCCCCAAACTTGGTGGCTTAAAACAACACTAATTTCTTCTCCCAGATTTGTGGGGTGGTTGAGGGTTGGTTCCTCTAGACTGGGCTCATCTGGGTGGCTCTGCTGATCTTGACTGGACTTGCTCAAGCAGCTGGGGCTTGGATCATCCAGGCTGGACTCTGTCTACATGGCTCTCTCCCCTTTCTGGGACCAGCACTGGGCTGTGCATGTTACTCTCTTGGCAGTGATAGAAGCATGCAATATTACTGTCTATTCTTCCACCTGACATTCCTGTGAAGGAGAAATTATTCCCATTTTCCTGATGAGGAAACAGATTTGGATTCAGGAAGTCACTAAATGGTGGAGCTAAGATCTTAACACTTCAAAGACTGTATTCTTCTCAATGACCAGGTACCCTGAGCCACCTTGAATCACAACAGCAGGTACCATTTATTAAACCCCTACTATATGACACTTGTTTTGCATGACTTATCATTAATCCAAAGCAACTTTTGGATGAAGGCATTTATATCCCTATTTTACAGACAGGGAAGTTGAGACTAAGGCTAAGTAACTTGTCCAAGCTCTCATAACTAATAAGTAAATGACAAACTCAGGATTGGAACACAGGTCTCTTTAACTCCATGCCAGCATGTCTTTGTATCTGAGGTTTCCTCTGCCTGTTGTCTCTCTCTCTCTCCCCTGTCTTTCTGCAACCAGACTATGTCCATCAAGATAATGTATTCAATAAATTAAAATGAATAATAGACATGAGGAACTACAGTGGTGCTATCCCCATTTTAAGGATGGGGAAACTGACTTGAGGAGAAGTGAGGTCTCTTGCTCAGGTCACAGAGCCAGAAGTGATTTTGCAGCACAGAACCAGCACTTGAACTCTGGGCTGCCTGCCACCAAACCTGCAGTTTTTGTGCCTAGGCAATGCTGAGGTATGAAGGAAGGGTCAGTTGCTGTGTGTTATATAAGAAATTGGCCCTCTCTGGCCCCTCTCTCCTCCTCCCCGCCTGCCCTGTTCTCCACCTGATTAATTGATGCCTTTCTGCACTGAGGCATCTGCCTTCAACAGGCTGTCCTGCATCCCACACCTTTTCCTCTTTCATCAAAACTTGCCCTTCTGGTCCCATTGCATCCGGTCTTGCTGGGGACAGGAGCTCATCTGACAAGCTAACATGGGCCACCTTGTGGTGTAGGACTGAGGATGATATCTCATATAGCCTCTTCTGACCACCCCACCGAGCTAACCTGAGTGAACATTCCCTCTGACTCCCTGAGCCTCAGTTGCCTCATCTGGAAAATAGGGAGAGTCACACATACTTTGAGGACTGTCGTCAGCATCAAAATGTGCTTACATCTGGTCTTAGCACAGCGTCTGGCAGGGAGGAAGCACTGCATAAATGTAAGCTATTGTTACTGTCAATTGGGCCCTGCAGTATTTTTTTTCACTCCGAGGGGGGGGGAAAAAGCCTAAAATTATGGAAGTCGGCTGACTTAGGTTCCCAATCCATCATTCTGCAGATGGAGAAATTATCTAAACTCCATCCCAGACTGCAGGAGTTTGGGAGAGGAGGAGGGAGAGATTCCACAGGCTTCCAGCTGCAGCGGAGGAGGGGTGAGGAGGGTGCGGGCATGGAGAGGTGACAATATTCTGTCCGATGCCCTTCTTATCCAATTCGAAGGCTCAGAAGGGCCCAGGAAAGCTGTCACGTCCACATAGCTGGCTACTAAGGGGCTGAGGCCACTCTTGGACCGAAAGCTTCACAGCTCTTCCTCTGTCCCGGACTCAGGCCTCCCTGGGCTGCAGTTGGGGTGCTGTGAGGTGTTTCAGGGAAGAACAGCAGCGTGGGGAGGGAGGGGGAGAGAGAGAGAGAGAGAGAGCTGCTAAAGCAATTCTCAGTGAAATCCCCGGGGGTTGGTGTCAAGGACAAAATAGTGTGTCCCATGGGTAAATATAGTTAACACAGCTGCAAAACAGAATTTATTTCTTGTTTGAGATATCATTTTTAAAGTATGGCATAGGGAGAGCTTTAAAAATGAAATTATAGCAGGCAATAAAAAACCTCATAGGCACTGTATTCAAATTATGCTACAGTAATAGGCCAAGTTCATAAATAAACATTGCCGGTTAACCCTTTCTGAGCCCTGTGGGCAGAGCCACTGGGATTCAGCTGGGAGTGGTGGTTTTAAACCCCAGTGGGAGAAAACAGAATCGCCTTCCAAGTGTCCCTCGGCTCCGTCTGCCCTCCCTGTGCTCCCAGCCTTCTCTCCCTGGCCTCTACATTCAGGTGTTAAAGGGCCACAGATGATTCTTTGCTAAAATGAGAGGCTTGGGTTTGCAGAAACGTGCTCCATAGATGCCTGTGCTCTGAGTCAGGAGTATTTTAGGGTCTCGATTCGGTAGATTCCTCCTCAAACTCTCCATATTTCCCACCTCCTCTTAAAAATATAATATGTTACTATTCTCCCTCTCATCATAGTACATGGGTTCTAACCACTGCTGGCGGTGATTTCGCCCCCCTGTGAACACGTGGCAGTATCTGGAGATGTTTTTGGTTGTCACAACTGGGAGATGCTACTGGTATCTGGTGCGTGGAGGCCAGGGTTGCCGGTCAGCATCCTGCAATGCACAGGTCAGCCCCCTCCCCCATCACAAAGAATGATCCGGCCCCAAATGTCCCTGGTGGCAAGATTGAGAAGCGCAGCTTTACCATGATGCCTCGTTAGGTCTCTGCCGTCCTCTTTGAAAGCTGGCACATGCCGTCTTGCTCACTGCTCAATTTTATCACTCAGCCTAGTGCTTGGCACACAGTGGGTCTTCAATAGGGATTTGCTAAAAGGTTGAATGAATGAATGGAAACTCTGCATTGCCCCCTCTGCCCTTGGTGGACTCAGACCCATCCTTTTGTTCCCAGCTCAAAGGTTGCTTTTTTCGGGGGGGGGGGTCTCCACTGGACCCCCTACTCCGAGGTTACCACCCCCCCGCCCACCTCCCATTAGACATTTTGGTGATACTTGTTCCTTGTTTCTCATCCTTGGATTTACTTGTCCATTGTTCACATTTCTGGTCAAACGTCACGGCTTTGAAGCAGCTTCTTGACTGCCTTCGATCAAGTGGCCTCGCTCGTGTCTCTCTCATCCTCCTGTTTCGTTTCCATCATAGCATCTATCAGTAGCTGAAATCATTTTGTTTATCATGGGCTGGGGCTCAACCATCACGGGGTCCCTAGTGCCCGGTGTAGCCCCTGGATCAGAGGGAATGCTCAGTGAACACTTGCTGAATGTGTCAGCGAGGGTCGGAGAATGGGGACGGCCTCTCTTGCCCTAGACACCTGCCTCTCCTTCTCTGGAATCCTCCCAAATCTCCTTCCTCCGGAATGGAGACTGTATTAGGACTGAAAACCCTGCGATCTCCCTCTGCACTGTTCCAGTAACTTGTCGGGAGAAACTGGCAAGTCCCTATCTCTCCCTTCTCTGCAAAATGAAGGCGCTGGGGTACATCCATGCTTTGTAACCAGGGATGTGTGTGTCAGTATCACCTTCTCAGACTTTTCCTAAGAGACAAAGCCCTATTTCATGCAGACCTGCAGAGCCAGATTCTCTGCAAGGGCGTGTGCCCTGCTCTGTGCTTTTTGTAAAAACCCCCTGCGTAATCTGGATTCAGGGTATGATTCAGAGGCAGAAAACCGGGGGCCTTTGGAGCCCCAATTCCAGCCCCAGCATCTGACATCTCCATGATTTAAAGTTGCCCAGCCTGGGCCATTTATCTGAGTGACTCTCTTCCCAGCCTCCCCTGGCACTTTTGCTAATTTAATAGCATTTAATTTAATTTTGAAATGATTTTTTAAAAAAGGCTGTTGCCGCAGAAGCCCCAACCATCTCATTCTTCTTCCTCCCTGAGGCTGGAAATACATCTTGTGGCTGAAGCCAGGTTTCTGGCCATGGATGTCCCTTGGAAAGCCCACAGCCTTTTTGTGAAAAATGCTGAGCTTGCTCTCTACCCATTGGGCATAATTACCTTTCTCCTCTCCAGAGCCCTCTGCTTGTTCTGACCTGAGGTGGAAAGAAAGGGCTGGAAAACCAGACCAAGTTAGTGTCTGACTCATGAGCTCTTATCTTAGACAAAGGGATCGGTGTAACCCAACACATGTACACACACGCACATACTTACACACGGACACAAACACATGCACACACATGAACCCTCTTCATTCTTTCATATTCTCTAGGGCTGAGTGGCTATAGCTGTTGGCTACATTTAGCTCTGGGTTTTCTCCTGAACTTTCCAGATTTTTTTTTTTCCTGGACATTCACGGGCTTTTTCCCAGGGATATGCCACATCAGTTTCTTTGCCTCCTTTTAATTATTTTCTGTTATTTTAAACCCAGTTTTACATGTGCTTGATCATTATAACTCATCTTAGATTCATCTATTCATGCATTAATTAATTTTTATTGAGAATCTCCCACGTGGTCAATGTGAAGACAGGCACAGTGGTGAGTCAGACAGACCTGACCTTGTCCTCAAGAAAGACAGAGCCGGGACTTCCCTGGTGGTCCAGTGGTTAAGAATCTACCTTCCAATGCAGGGGACGTGGGTTCGATCCCTGGTCGGGGAACTAGGATCCCACATGCTGTGGGGCAACTGAGCCCGTGTGCCACAACTAAGACCCAATGCAGCCAAATAATAAAATTAAAAAAAAATTTACTTAAAAAAAAACAAAGAAGGACAGAGCCTAGGAGGAGAGACAGGTATGGGGAGAGGTTCTTATGGGCAAAAATGGGGAGGGACTGTGGAAAACGGGGATGGGCAGGTAACCCCAGAAGTCTTGGGGGAGGTCTCTCCTGTAGAATAATTATACTATTTGTCTGGATAGCAACCAGAAGCAAAAAGGCAGAATGGAGATGGTGAAAGCATCCTGTCACATCCAGACAAGTTGAGGTTCTTTTCTCTCCTGTGGCAGAGATTTACTAGCTCTTTGCCAAATCTGTTTTGTCTTCTTTCAGGACACACAGCTCAGGTCCCAGCCTCCCTCGCAGTGGCCATGAGACCAAGTTCTAGTCACATGCGAGTGCAGGGGATGTGCTCCACACCCAGGCCTGGTCAATAAACCCTCCCAGGTGTGATCTTGTGTGCTCTTTCCTGTCCACTGATTTAATTCAGATCAGTCCGGTGAGCTGGGAGACCCCGAGCTGAGGATGGAGGAGCCATAATATGGCGAGAACCTGGGTCTCTAATACCTCTTGGAGGAAAGTCACCCTAAAGAGTTGCCCAACCAGGAATGTCTGCAGTGGACTTTGCAAGAGCTAGAAATAGACCTCTACCATGGTTAAGCCATTGCACATTTCAGGGTTTGCTTGTTACATCAGCTGACATTACCTTAATCCATGAGCCCCAACCCTCCTGTCACCTGTGTTTGTAAATTATGCTTTGTTGGAACACAGTCCATGCTGCTTTCAGGCTGTAGCAGCAGAGTTGAGTAGTTGTGATGGACTGCATGGCCTGCAAAGCCTAAAATATTTATTCTCTGGCCTTTTACAGAAATCATTTGCTGACCCTGGTCTTCACTAATGCACCAAGCATCTAGGCAGAGCTAGAAGCAGTCTAGATTCTTCTCCCTCTCTCCAATACGGGTTTCTTTGAAGAGACCACTCTCTCATTTGTTGAGAGAGACTCTCAACAAATGTCAGTCTTCAGTTTTCAAGTTCCGTGTCACAACCACCTCGGAGTCGGAGTCGGGTTCTCTCCGTCTCGATGGAATTCCAAAAACTGGTTTGGTTCACTTAATTATCTCACTGGGGCTGATCCTTTACTGCCATTCACCCAAATCCAGAACTCTTGAATTGTGGCTCACAATAACTCAATCATGCTCTGACTTCCTGCCCTGACTTGGTTCTGGCTTCCTCAGCCCCTTTGGCCTCATTCCTTGGGCACAACTAGGCTTTGTGACTTAGACCCGAACAGAGACAGAAAAGGATGGTTGGCGGTCATCATTCTTCAACTTCCTCAACTGTTAGCTCTGATCTTCTGAATCATCTAGTTTCAGCCCTTGACTGTCTAGACTTGGAAGCTGACACCCAGAGAGAAAGGATTAGACTTTTCCCAGGGTCACTCAGCCAGCGAGTAGCTGAGAGGTCTTGCAGAAATAGCTGGGGGTCAAATAAACTGCTTTTGGATAAAAACAGCTAATGTTTATTGAGCGCTTGTTATGGGCGAGGCACTCATTTACTCCTTTCAGCAAACCTCAATGTGCTATCATCATGATCACTCCCGTTTTACAGATGGCAAAACTGGGGCACAGGAGGTTAATTCGCCCAAGGTCCACTCTGTTGGTGAAGCTAGGATTTGAATGCAGCGGTGTGAGTTCAGAGTCCATGGTCTTACTCATGGTGCCATATTGGACCTGTCATCCATGCCCACTTTGAGTCTTGAAACTTTCCCCTAATCAGCACTGGTAGAAAGAATAGACTCAGGCATACAGGGGGGTCCTTTTTTTTAGCCCCTGCTCTCCTGTCCCACCTCCCTGTGATTCTCAAAGCCCGGAACGGTTCATCAATTTTGTTTGCATATCCAACTTCAGACACTGTCATTTCATTAACTCAAGTGAGGGGCTCTTCATATGAGGTTGAGCTTCAATAATTCTCTTTAAAGTTATGGAGAAATGTATGCTTAATTATATTTGCATATGAAAAATAGGGTCTAATTAGTTTGATTGATTATTATTTTAACCCTAATGGCATTTTGAGTATCTGTCCCAACTAATAGCAAGTGTATCGCTAATAAATCATTGAATTTTTATGGCATGGTCTATTGAGCTGGCTTATGAAATATATTTTATTAATATCCCGGAATGTATTGAAACTGATACAAGTCAAACAACTGCTCATTTATTAAACTGTTTAAATGTCAGTTTTATACAAGAGTAATAATACAGGAAATATGTTCATTCAGGAGACATCAGCATGCCACGGGTACTCACAATATTAGTTATCTTGGAAAAATATATTATGGAAATAAAAGTCCAATTATGTCATTTATTGCATTAAATAAATCTATATTGACTAACATAAATGTTGCACATTAGCAGATGCACTTTCTTTCAAACTTTTTAATTCTCTAGGGTTTCACTCAAGGGCGTAGTGGAGCCTGGATCTCCAGGACAGAGGAGTCACTGAATGTTGTGGTCAGTTCTCCTCATTGTGGTGTGAGTCTGCCCTGTGCAGTAAAGGTCCCCAGGGTGTCCTTGCTTAAGCGTTCCTCTTCTGGGACATCACGAAGGACTGGGGTTCAGGCCCAGCTCTTCCAGGAGCACAGGTGTCATCCTTCATTTGTTCATCTGATGAGTTTTGTTTTGTTTTTTTAAAATTTTTATTGGAATATAGTTGATTTACAATGTTGTGTTAGTTTCAGGTGTACAGCACCTGTATGAGTACTTCTGGGGTGCATGCCGTGTGTCAGGTGTTGCACCCTGGGAACACTGGGGTGCACCAGATAGGTAGGGACCCTACTCCCATGGAAGTGACATTCTAATGGGGGTAAAATTAAAAAAGAAACTTTTTCTCTGCTACTACTATGCATAGCAACTAAAAGGAAAAAACACTGTTTTTCTTCTACTACTTACGATGTTTCTGACACCAAATGTGTGGGTTTTTTTCCCACACCAAACAGTTCTCCAATTCTCTGGACACCAACTAGGTGTCCTATTACTCAATTCTGACACTAGCCACCTGGGCTTAGTGCAGACCCCACTGGTTGGGGACTCAGTTGAGGACAGTTGAGGACAGACTGGCCCCTCTGTGTGACCAGCTATACGTTGAGGTTTCCTACAGGGCCCTCCTTGGGTTCAGTAATTTGCTGGAACCCCTCACAGAACTCAGGAAAGTGCTTTACTCACTATGATTTGTCGATTATGAAGCATACAACTCAAGAACAACCAAATAGAAGAGATGTGTCGACTGACAAAAAATGTACAGCGTGAGAGTTGTGAGTTAAGTTTTTTCTTTTTTTAGAACTAAAATACTGTTTTTAATAGAGATGGGGGATTTTAACACAAAGAAATGGTTACCCTTAAAGGCTTATTTTTTATTGTATTCTCATATATTTAAAGTGGGAAAATATTTTCTAGGATAGTTGTTCCTAAGCAAACTTTATTTTAGGTATGTTGCTATTTTGTGTACATTTTTTAAAATATAAATTTATTTATTTTATTTTATTTGGCTGTGTTGGGTCTTCGCTGCTGCGCGCAGGCTTTCTCTAGTTGAGGTGAGCGGGAGCTACTCTTCGCTGCGGTGCGCGGGCTCCTCATTGCGTTTGAGTTAAGTTTTATTTGAGGCAAAATGAGGGCTATAGCCTGGGAGACAGCATTTCAGATAGCTCTGGGAAACTGCTCCAGAGAGGTAGCGGGGAAGGTCAGTATATGTGTGATGTTGGTGAAGGGGGAATACATGCAATCAAGCACATATTTTTTTGCAGAAGTTTTCTACTAGTCTCGTGAAGGTTACTGCTAGTCACGAGGAGCAGACGTCATCATGAAGGATTTTAGTGCTTTTCTAGATACGAGGAGATGCAAGAATTGGGCTCATAAAATCGTCTCCTGCAAATACCTAACTATCTGAAGACCTGTTCTGCCAGTTTTTCCCAGAGCACAGAGTGCCTCATTCCTGATCTCCACTCCGAACTGCTTTCAGGGGGGTGTTGAAGGTCAGCAGCTGCAGCAGCTTATAATTTGATCCTTGTAGAGGTAGATGGCAAGTGCCAATTTGTAGGTGACAGATGCATAGGGCAAGGTATGTGGGAAGGGGCATGGAGCTTTCATGCCCTCTCTGGGTGCACCACCCTCCTAGCACCTTGATAGCTTCACCAACTCCGAAGCTATCCAAACTGGGGTTTAGGATTTTTACGGAGGCTTCATTACCTCCATTGCAATGATTAAGTCATTGGCCATTGGTGATTGAAGTCAATCTCCAGACCCTCTCACCTCCCCAGAAATTGGAGGGGTGGGACTGAAAGTTCCAACCCTCTAATCACATGGTTGGTTCCCTTGGCAACCAGCCCCCATCCTTAGGGGTTTTCCCAAAGTCACCTCATTAACATAAACTCATTAGAGTTGAAAAGGACTTATTATGAATAACAAAAGATATTCCTCTCACCCTTGTCACTCAGGAAATTCCAAGGGTTTTAGGAGCTCTGTGCCAGGAACTTGGAACAAAGACCAAATATATATTTCTTATTATATCACAACATCACGGGGAGACAATGGACAAAAGAAAAATGAGGTCATTTCAAATAGCGATATGGGCTATGAAGGGAGTAATGCAGGCTGCCGGGGTGGGGAATGCCGTGGGCGGGGTTCCTTTACATGGGAAAGTCAGGGAGAATGGTGAGAAGGAGATAGCCAGTAAAAGAGCCAAGGGGATGGACTTCCAGGCAGAGGGAATAGCAGGTGCCAAGACCCTGAGTTTAGAGTGAGCTTGTCTTGTTTAAAGAACAGAGTGAGTGCTGATGGGGCAGGAGAAGAGTGTGCTAGGAGAAAAGTGAGAGGTGGGGCACCAGATCATGAAGGGCCTTACGGATCAAGAAAAGGAGTTTGGGTCTAATTCTGGGTGTGACGGGGACGCCACTGGGCTGTTAGACTCAGGAGAGGGAGATGGTCAGATTTATATTTTGCCAAGGTCACTAGGGCGCTGGGAGGAGAATGTACTGCAGGGGGCCAAGATGCCCGGGGAGAAACGGGGATAGGCAGGTGCAGTCAGTCGTTAAGGGCAGCATGTGGGAGGGAGAGAAGTCCACGGTTCGGGATGTACATGGAAGTCGACTTGACAGGACACGCTGATGCATTAGAGATGGGGAGACAGGGAGAGAGGAGCCAAGGATGCTTCCAGTGTGTGATCTGAGCATCTGGGTACCATTTCCCGTGCTGGGGAAGAGGGTATGGGAAGGAACAGCTTGAGTAGCAAAGTCAAGACTCGAGGGGCCAGTAGGAATCACTTAGGCTGCTGGTTCTCAAATGTTAGGTGTATTGGAATCACCAAGGATTCTGGTCGCCATCCAGAGTCCTGGACCTTGTCCCCAGGGATTCTGATTCATCAGGTCTGGGCTGGGGTGTCGACATGAGTTTTTTTTGGTGGGGTGGCCTCTGGTGAGTCCAATGCGCAGCCATGTTGGAGGACGGTTTTTCCAGTCCCCTCATTTTGCAGAGCGGGAAACTGAGGCCCGAGAGGAGACAGGATTTGCAAATTGGTGGCAGAACTAGGATAGAAACATGTTCATCCTGACTCTTGGCTTGGCTCTTGGCTCTCCCCATGGCTCAGGCTGCCTTTGTCATCAAGAAAGGCATATTCTAGTGCCATGGGTAGGCAAAGCCCAGACATTCCAGCTCAGCCAAGCTCAGAAATGCTCAGGACAGAGGTGGCGGGTAGGGAGTTTTAGAGTTAGATAGAGGCAGTTAGGGATGGTTCAGCCTTTGGGCACTGCCATCTTGCTGTGCATCCTTGGGCAACTCATGTAACCTCTCTGATCCTTGGCTTCTCTATGTATAATTGGTCATAAGAATGATGCCTTCTTCACAGGGTGTTGTGAGGATCAAATGGGACTCTCACGTGAGGGGCTTAGCACAGCTCTTGAAGCGTTGTGAGCCCTAAGTACACATTAGCTGTAATATTGATACAAATTACTGTGGATACCCAGTGGTAACCTGGGGAGGCAGCCCAGAGCAGTGATAGTAGCATGGACTTGGGAATCAGGCAGATCCAGATTCAAATCCCACTTCTTTGCTGTGGGGCCCTGGGAAGGCATTCTACCTCTCTGAGCCTCTGTAAAATGGGAGGGCAGGTGTTATAATGCCCACGTGTTGGGTTTGTTTGTGGATTTAAGAAAAATGTGCATCAGATTTCAGGCTCAGAGTCTGGTCTTCAAGGGCTGGGTGTTATTGGAATTATTATCCCAACTTCAAGTCACTGACCCAAATCCCAGTCAGTTGCAACCCCTGTAGAAACCGCCACTGCCACCTGGGGACTGCCAAACGGGTGGCCGCGGAGGACAGCGCTTGCCTGGGGTCTCCTCCCTCCGTCTTGCTAACTTGCTGTGTGACCTTGGGTGAGCCCCTCACCCTCTCTGGCTCCTGTTGCCTCATGTGTGAAATGAGGTTAGTCTGGTTAATCTCCAAGGTCTTTTTCAGAGCCTTAAAAAGATCGATGACTGTAAAGGTCTGTGATTAGTGAGAAACCATCTGCCCCAGGCGAAGACCAGACCCTCCCCAACCTTTGTGGGGGGGAATAAAACAATAAGCAGAAGGCTTAGCAAATTGCCGTCTCACAGGCCTTAAAAACGAATATCTGCTTTTGTATCAGCCTTGATTGAGATCCTTATGCTATGGCGGCCGTCCCCGCCATCAATGCCTTAATTAGAAATTAGGACAGTCACATTGGCATAAATTAAATCAGACTAAAGATGATTAACAAAGTAATGCAAGAAATCATTAAATTAAACCATTGTGCCAAGTCCTCTGCTGATCTATCACAAATTTGGGCTGCTAATGAGGTCTTAATTAGTAAGTTAGGTCGAAATAATTCATGTCATTCACTTCAAAGACAGCCCTCTTTCTTTCTTTCTTTCTGTCTTTTTTTTTTTCTCTTTTTGAATCCAGCCCCTAATGTAGATTTCCTGGGTTGCAGAAGGAGGCAGGTGGACATCATCAATAAAAAACAGAATTCTTCAGATTATCAAAACCTGCTTGGCATCCAATGTATTTTTTGGGAGACTTGTTCTGATGTCAGATTAGGCGGAAGCGGGATGAACAGCGTGCTATCCTAAGATGACAGAACGGCAGAAAGAGATGAAACACTTTGGAAGTTCATTCCTTCATGATACAGATGGGAAAACTGAGGGCCGGACAAGGCAAGGGTCTTAGAGTGTGTTGGGGGCAGAGCTGGGACCCTGGCATCCTGAGTAAGGATCGGCTCTTTTTTCTATTGCTTTGTGATGTCTCCCCTTTGTCCAGAAAAAGCCGCAGGTGGAGGAAGCAAGTTCTGAAATGGTTCAGTACGATCCAGTTTAGTCAGGAGGAGGCCCTGCCCCTGTTCGGTAGAGATTGACGTCTTCGTGGTCTTCCAAGGGACCACTTCAGTGCCTGGTCGGTCTGTGGCACGCTCTTCAGGAGTAATGGCAGTTGTTATAACAGCTAGCATTTCCTGAGCACGTACTACATGCCCAGCACTGTGATAAGTGGTTTCCATGCCTTTCCTCATTTCATCTGGAAAGCATTCAGTAAAGTAGACTGTGTTCCCCATATTATTGATGAGAAAGCCGAGGCTCAGAGAGGTGAATTTAACTTGTCCTAGGTCACACAGCTGAGAAGAGACAGAGCTGGAATTTGACTTTGATGCCAGAGTCTGAATGCTTAACTGCTGTGCTCTCCTGCCTCAACAAATAACTGCCGAATGAATGGTGGGGTGGCTGGGGTGGGTAATGTGGGGGCATGTGGTAAGAGTCCATTGGAAAGGTGACCGGGGAAGAGTGAGCCGGCCACGGATAAATGTGCTGACTCAGCATGGTTTTAGAGCAGAGTGGAGCTGTTGGAAGACCGATGGCTTTGGGGTCAGACCGGTCAGAGTGTGACACCTGGTTCTGCAAACTCCTAGCCATGCGGTCTTAAACCAATTGCTTCCCATGTCTGAGCTTCAGTTTCTTCATCTGTAATATGGATACAATTAATATTTACCTGTGAGGAATCTGTGGGGCTTCAATGAGATTATATGAGGAATATGCTTTGTACATAGTATGTGTTTAATAAATGTTTTCTCCCCTCACCTTCTCAATGGTTGTCTCTTGATTAAGTTAGCTTGTGCTGTGTAACAAACTACATGAAACCCAGAGGCTTAAACCAAGAACAGTGTAATTAGCTCAGGATTCTGTGGGCTGGTCATTTGAGTTGGGCTCAGCTGGAAGGTTCTTTGGCTGGTGCTAACTGGGCTCACACAAGAGTCATCCATTGATTGCTGGTCAGCAGGACTGCTCCAACATTGGGGTTTGGCTGGCTGTTGGCTGGGGTGCCTGGGCCATGTGTCTCTCATTTCCCAGAAGGCTAGCTTGGGCTTACACTCTAGGTGGTGAAGGGTTCCCAGTATAGCAAGAGAGGGCAGCCCTATGGCACAAGCACTCTTTAAACTTCTACTTGTGTCACATTTGCTGAAGTCTCACTGGCTGTGGTGGACTGAATAATGCCCCCCACCCCGCTCCTCAGATGTCCAGGTCCTACTCTCTGGAACCTGTGACTATATTACCTTATATGGCAAAGGAACTTGGCAGGTGGGACTAAGGATCTTGAGATGGGAGGTGATCCTCAATTATGGGCTGGGCCCAACGTCATCACAAGGGTCTTTATAAGAAGGAAGCAGAGGGATCTACAGAAGGGAGGAAGGGGATGTGATGATGGAAACAGAGATTAGAACAATGGACTTTGAAGATGGAGGAAGGGGCCACAAGCCAAGGAATGCCGGTAGCCACCAGAAGCTGAAAAAGGGAAGAAAGTGGATTATCCCATTAGGACCTCCAGAAGGAACCAGCCTTGCTGACACCTTGACGTTAGCCCTTAAGGCTCACTTCAGATGTCTGACCCCCAGAAATGTAAGAGAATAAACATGCATTATTTAAAGCCACTAAGTTTGTGATAATTTACACACTTACAGCAGCCATGGGAAGCTAGCACTGGCCAAAGCAAGCCCAGATTTAAGGGGTGGTGAAATAGACCCCAGTTCTTGATGGGAACTGCAAAGTTTCTTTATAAAGGGTGTGCATTTAGGATGGGGAGGATTTGGGGTCATATTTTGCATTCTGCTACATCTGTGAACATGTCACTTCAGCCCAGTAATTTAAAAATAATAATAGTATTAATAATAATAATGTATATTTAGTGAGCATTTTCTAGAAGCCAGGCAGTGCAAGCACGTGGCATGCCTTATTTTTATCCTTTATCCGTATTGTGGTAAAATATACATAATATAAAATTTCCCATTTTAACCATTTTCAGGTGTACAGTTTAATAGCATTAAGTACATTCACAAAGTTGTGTAACCATCACCGCTGTCTGTTTCCAGTTTCTTTTCGTCATCCCAAACAGAAATTCTGTAACCACTAATCAGTAACCCTCCATTCCATCCTCCCTGTCCTTCTGAGTCTGGCTTATTTCACTTAGCATAATGCTTTCAAGGCTCATCTATGTGGCAGCATGTGTCAGAATCAAATCCTCACAACCACCCTCGGGGGCAGCTGAGGCTCAGAGAGGTGCCATGACTTGTCCAAGGCCACACAGCTGGTAAGTGGGGGTGTCAGGGCCTGAACTCGGATATCCTGGATTCTAGGCGTGCAGGTTGACCTCCTTTCACTTCTCCATCCTGCCTCTTGTGGCGGGTGCTGGGCCTCCTGGGTCTTAGTACCCACAACCCAACCACAGCTCAATAAAGTTTCCCTCCCCCCCAGCCCCCCACCCCCCTGCCCACCACCATGCTGCCCGAAGCCATCCATTTGTTTCCCACGGCCGAGATGGCGCCCCACCCAGCCAGGGCCAAAACGATCACTTCTTCATTGATTCCCTGTCAGTTAATTAAAAAATCCATCCAACCACTCCACAACTTGCTAGACTCTGAGGATTCAGAAGGAAATAAATAAATTAGTCCTGGAACAGGAGTGGAAGTGAGGTGGTGGTGGAGGGAGCAGATGGGGAGGTTGAGCTCCAAGGATCCAACTCTGCCATGCTACTTGCACAACTTGTGGGGGACCCAGGAGCCCCCCCAGACCCTTTGCAGATGGGCAGGGGCCAACGACCTGGTGCTTGTATTATTATGAACATTCTTAATAATAGCTATGTTTTATTGGGCATTCCTCTGTGATGGGCATTTCAAATATGTTCCATATACATTATCTCATTAACACCTCATAGCGTCTCTGTGAACCAGATGAGGAAACTGAAGCTCAGAGAGGTCGGGTGATTTGTCTGAAGCCACACAGCACCTCTTTGGGAGTGCATATTCTGACTTGCCCACTGTAGGGCTATGAGTGAAAAAGGGCACGGGGTGGGATTCTGTGCCTTGGAGGTAGTCTGGGGAATTGTCTCCAAGGGGGAGGACTTGGATGTTGAACTCCTGGGATGTTATTTAGAGCTGGAGATCCTACCAGATCATTTGCTTTGTTGACTTTCAAACTATTTTTAGCCTGCAGATTCCAGTGTTGAAGTGAAATGTTATGTAGATTTATGAAAGGAAAAAACCAAAAATAATGCTGCTCGGATGAATAGTAATAATAACATAAACAATAATAATAGACGGCTCTGAGGTGCTGGAGCTGGCTCACACCAGTTCACAAGAGCCGATTGTTAATCATTCAGGAGTTTTCTAAGCCACTTGTTAAACCATCGGCTTGAAATTAGTTGTGATGGGAATATTTGCACCATGGAAATTGGCCAGTGTGAGAAATGAGGGCTCCTCCATCCACTCCCCAGACCTGGATATCTGGGATGAAAGCCACGTGCCCCGCGTTTGATGCCATTTTACCATTTTATCAGCTCTGTCTCCAGTCTCAGCTCCTCGACTGGGCTGTGGGTCTGAAAACCCCCGATTCCTCCTCTCGGGGAGGATGTTAGGTGAGATAGGCCACCTGTCAGAAAAAGATTGATCTGGAACTTGGGGCGAGGGAGAGGCAGAGCCAGACACTGGGACCCGCTCAGTCTATTTCCCTCCAGTGGGGCCGTGGTGGCGGGAGTCAGACCGCCTGCCAGGCCTTATTTTTGTTGTTTTAATTTCCCCCCAAACAAGCAGTTTTAGGTGAGAAGAGTGATGTTCCGTGCAACCCATTAAAGGTGCTGAGGCAGACTTCTTTATTGCGTGTGTGCGGCAGAGGCTTAGATTCACCCAATAGGCAACTCCTGAAAGCCTACAATACACTCATTCATTCACTCACTCACTCATTCACTTATTCATCTATCAGCATCTGTGGTTATTGACCCCTAGATGAAAGGCCAGGCCCCGTGCTAAAGCTGTGGGGATTCAGAGAAATATAATACCTGAGCCCCTACCTGCAAAACTCATTGTAAGGGGGACAGATGTCACACTATGGGCCAATTAGTTCTGTGCTGGTTCTTATCAGAGGCATGTACAAAGAACTGTACATGAAGGGGCGAAGCAAAAGCTTCCCTGCCAGTGGGGCATTTGACTTGGGCTCTGAGGGATGCCTAGGAGTTCACTAGGCAGAGAAAGGCATTGCAGGTAGTGGGAATACCACAAGAGATGTGGAGGAGGAAGTCTGTGTCCAGAGGGGAAGTGTTGTTTGACTAGCACATGGGATATCTTTGAGGGTATACCTGTGTGTGTGTGTGTGTGTGTGTGTGTATGTGTGTGGTAATAATGAGGTGGAAAGCTGAAAAGGTAGGTTGGGGCAAATTATTAAGAACCTTGAATGCCATGCTCAGGACGTTAAATTTTGCTTAGCTGGCACAGGGGTGGGGGAAGCAGAGATTTTTATGTAAAGGGGGAACTATCAGATCCATGTATTTTAAAAAATGACGTTGAATAAATTAGGGCTCATGCTCCCTTCAGGGTGTTATAGAGACTGAGTGTATGAGGACAGCTGCATCTCTGCCACCAGAAAACACAGCTAGCTGGGACTCTAGCAGCTCTGAGACTCAATTTAAGTCCTGCCTCTTCCAGGCAGCCTCCCTTGATCACTCCTCCTCCAGATGGTATGGTTGGCTGGTAGGAGCATTTGGATGTCAGCCACATCTGGATTTAAATTCGAGGCCCATATTTGACCAGCTCCGGCTCTTGAGAAGACAATTTATTCCTAAGAGTCTCACTGTTTCCTCTGAGAGAGGGGCATGATAATGATTATGATAGTAGCCTGGTAGGACTGTTGGGAAAATCAAATGAGATCACAGACGGGGAGGTGCCTACTGCTGAGTCTCCTCTCTGATGAGAGGGGTCGGGAAATGAGTCTGCCTTTCCCTGACCACTCAGCTCAGATGCTCTGGAAGTGTCTGGCCCATTGCCCCCTCCCTCCCAGAGATGTCCACTCTGACACTGTTAGTTTTATTTCTAGAACACAGGATCAGGGACAAAGCGAACCCTCTTAGTGCCAGGAGTGCTCATAAATTCTGGGGAAATGAGAATATTTTAATACAAACCAAAGAATCTCAAGTACAAAGAACTGTTCTGAGAATGTGTTTTTTCCCCCCTTTCTCCCCCTTTCTGCTCCCCTGATATTTGGAGCTGAGAAGACTCCTCAGGGAATTTATAACAAGTGGAATATTTAAGGATACGGAGCCAGAGCTCTCTCTGGCGTTCTCTTTTCAAGGGAAGTCACCTCGGAGTGTCTGGTACGTGCATGAGTGACATGAAAAGAAGGCTGTGCATGGAGAAGGGGAGAATATGCCAAGAATTGTCAATTATGAAAAAAAAAAATTGCTTGCCCAAAAGAGTGATGTGTCTGGCTTTATTCCCCAGATGGAGTTCAGCATTCTGGTCAGGGCCATTGCCACACTGTGAGTTTTCTGGAAGTGCCTTGGGGCTTGGCTCCTCTGACCCACCTGTGACGACAGGTCACTTGGTCAGCTGGGGGTCACTTTCCATCTGCTGCTCCACCAGCGACAGCTGTGGGATTTGTGCTTTGATCTGTCTTGAAGAGACCTTGATATTTTGAGTCCTTGGGTTGGGAGATCGTTTCCAGGAGTGGTCTGGACTGGTGGTGTGTTACACCCAGTGCTAAGCATCTCAAAGCTGTTCAACGAGTGTATGGTTATCCACTGCCATAATGATGCTGTGTAATAAACAGCAACACGGTCTCAGGAACATATGCCAATACACTTTTTTTTTCTTTCTCTTTCTTTCTTTCTTGTTTTCTTATTTTTCTTTTCCCTTTTTTTTTTTTTTTTCCCCAGCTGGGCTTTCTCACGGAAGCTGGTGAAGTGGCTGGAGGCTGGCTGGTCTAGGATGGCCTCACTCTCAAGTTCTACAGTTGACTGGCTGTTGGCTGGGGTGATGGAGGTGAGTGGGCCACATGTCTTGTGCCCTCCAGCAGGCTAGCTTGGACTTGCTTGCCTGGGGGCTGGCAGGGTTCTAAGGAGGGAGAGTGGAAGCTCCAGTGCTTCTTAAGGCCCAAGCTCAGAACTGGCATGGTGTTACTTCCACCGCATTTTATTGGCTGAAGCGAATCACATGGCCAGTCCAGACTCTGGAGGTGGGGAGAAGTTTCATCCTCTGATGGGAAGAGTTTCAAAGTCACATTGCAAAGGGTGTGGATTCAGGGAGGGCAGAGAATTGGGGCCTTTTTGCAAACCATCTACCATAATGGATGAGCAGAAATAGTGAGTTTCACTTAAAATTATTACTGGCATCGCTATGCTGGGTCCTGTGTAGGATGCTGGGATAAGAAGTGAATATGAGATTTTTTCATTTCACATTCTGAAGGCAAGAAACAGACATAGATACGGACGATTATGACCCAGTGTAAGTGCTGCAATGCATGAAGCTAAGGCAGTGGGGGGAGCCCTGAAGAGGCACCAAACACTCCTTGGAGATCAAGGAAGGCTTCCTGGGGGAGGTCACTCTTGGTGTGGGTTTTGATGTTTGAGCAGCAGCTCACAGGGTGAAGGAGGTGCTGAACAGGGTGATGGGAAGTGGAGAAGCCATCTAGGAAGAGGTATGTGCAAAGCCATGAGCGTGAGGGAGGAGCTGGGGGTGAGGCCTCAGTCACGATGGCTGGTAGCGGGTGAGGACAGAGGCAGTGTAAGGTGAGGCTGACGTTGAACCAGTGACCCCTCAGGCAGGACCTCCCACCTGGCTCTTAGGGCAGCAGGAGCCTTGAAAGGTTTCAGGCAGCAGAGTGACGTATCACCGGGTGTTTTTAAAGCATCTTTCTGGCTGCTGTATGGGGACAGTTTCAAGAGTGAGACCAAGGGTGGAAGGGAGGCCTGGGATGTGTGTGACCTGGTTAGGAGGTGATGCCTGTTGACAGGAGATGATCACCCAGAGTGGGGTTTGGAGGGAAGTTCTGATAAGGGGGTGCAGAAAAGGATGAGCAGAGCATTGTTAATAACAATGGAAACTCTCCACTCACCCATCTCCCCCCAACACTGAGCACTGGCTGGGAGCCAGGTCTTGTGTGGGTGCTGGGGTCTCAAATCAGGTATAATTTCTGCCCCCGAAGACCTCACTGGGTCTCAGAGATATGCTTCCGCTCCCTTGCTTTCCAGGGTCTGCAGATAGGGCTAGGAACTGCCCCACTCCCACAGCTCACCACTCCCAGCCCTGTGGACCCCATCACCCCATTTCATTTCCTTCTCAGAAGTTAGGTACAGTAAGTCCCCTACATATGAACCTTCAAGCTGTGAATTTTCAAAGATGCAAACATGCGTTCCGTCGACGTCAGGCATGAGTGAAATTGCAGCTTGCCCTCCATCTCTTATTGGTGACGATCCTTCAGCTCTGCCATCTCCTACCTCCTCTCCCTCCTCCAGTCAGTAACTCCTCTTGCCTGGTCCCTCAATGCCAGCTCCTGTATGCCAGCTCTTGTACTGTACTACTCTACTTTTCAAGGTACTGTACTGTAAGATTAAAAATGTTTTCTTTATTTTTTGTTTTTGTTTTTTATGTATTGTTTGTGTGAAAAGTATTATAAACCTATTATGGTACAGTACTATATAGCTGATTGTGTAAGTTGGGTACCCAGGCTAACTTTGTTGGACTTACGAACAAATTGGACTTACGAACATGCTCTCAGAACGGGACTTGTTCGTATGTAGGGGACTTATTGTATACCTGAAGTTGTCCTGGTTCTCTCTTTATTCACTCAAGTGCTCTCTGCCTCCCCCACTCCGAGACGGTGAGCTCCATCAAAGCATCTTTTTTGTTCAGGTCTGTATCTTTAGTACCCAGCTTAGTCCCTGGGCATAGTGGGTACACAGACTGCCTTAGCTGAATTACTGACAGGCCAGCTCACTGTGAGATGCTGAGCAAGCCATTTGCCTCCTCTGAGCCTCAGTTTGCACATCTGTAAATTAGGGATGTTGTACAACAGCCCATCTTCCCACTATTTTCTGAGCTGCTACTCTGGGGCCAGACTGTGTGTTGGGTGCTGGGTACACAGGGATGATTTCTGGCCTGTGGATTTTCTTGCCTGTGGACAAAGTCTGGAATTTGCACCTTCTAGGATGGCTGTGAGGATGGATTAGGAAAAGGACGTAAAGCAGGTGGCAAGAAACTCTACAAACGGGAGACATTTTAGTCCTACTTCATGTTCTCCATCGTCTGGGCTTTTCAAAGCTTTCTCCACCCCAACGGGGATGCCCAAGGTCACCTGTGCTCATGAGGAAGGTGGTGTAAAAATCGACACCTGGAATTATGTTCCAAGCAGTATTATTTATGCTCCGCTCCCCCACCTTCCTTATCTGCATCCAGGTGCTTTTTTTTTTTTTTTAAGGAAATTCACGTTCTTTTATTTATTTATTTATTTATTTATTTATTTATGACTGTGTTGAGTCTTCGTTTCTGTGCGAGGGCTTTCTCTAGTTGCGGCAAGTGGGGACCACTCTTCATCGCGGTGCGCGGGCCTCTCACCATCGCGGCCTCTCTTGTTGCGGAGCACAGGCTCCAGACGCGCAGGCTCAGTAATTGTGGCTCATGGGCCCAGTTGCTCCGTGGCATGTGGGATCTTCCCAGACCAGGGCTCGAACCCGTGTCCCCTGCATTGGCAGGCAGATTCTCAACCACTGCGCCACCAGGGAAGCCCCAGGTGCTTTTTAAAAGGATGCCAGACACCCACGTTCTCCCTGGAGCTTTGCTTCCGAGTCTCTTTTGTTTGAATCCAGGGGAACTAGCCAAACACGAAGCCATCAAAACCAAAGTGGCCCAAGATGTTCAACTGGCCTGAATTAGCCAGAAAATAAGTATTTCCTGGCCGTCAAAAGGGCTCCATAGGACCCAGGGTCCTGAAACCTCCATCCCTCCCCTCCCCAGGAAGAGGAAGGAGCAGCTGGCTCGGGTCACTCTCCCGAATTCCTAGCCCAGCAGTGGTTAAAATGGGACCCCTTTTATTCCAGTAATAGAGACGAAGTTCCTGGGCCTTCAAGGAGCATCAATCCTGAGATTTATTAACCAATTTAAAATACTATTGTCTTTCACTTCAGAGCAAGATTGAGGGGTGTTGTTGGAGGAATGTAAAGGCAGAGTGACTGAGCCTCAGAGCCAGGAGGTGTCTGTACCTGGGACTCAATAGATATTCATGAACATTCCTGTATTTAGTGAAGGAAATAACTTAATACCGACAGTGCGATGGAATAATAGCTATTTCCTGGCTGACTTGCAGGCCTCAGAAAATGAGATTGTGGCGGCTTCATTTTTCTTGTCTTTTCCCGCGCGCTCCCAGCCAGAGAAGGCGGCCACTGCTGGGATTCTTTCTGCATTTCCAATGAGCTGGGGCCTGCAGCCCCCTCCCAGCTCTGGTGCTTCCCTTATTACCCCTTCCCCCTGCCATGACCTTGGCCTGGGCTTCCTCGAGCGGTCACCCTGTGCCCTGTTTAGTAGTCCAGACTGGGATTAAAGTAGTTCAAGCTTTATTCAGGTGGAGGGGCAGGCAGATTGGTTCACTGATTTGAATATTTGTTCATTCACTCATTCATTCCATATTCACTGAGTGTCTACTATGCACTGGACGCTGAGGACACATATAGGAATGCCCTCAGATCCTTCTCCCTTGGAGCTCACAGGGCATTGATGGAGATGCAGAGAAAAGCATTCCAGGGCCCCCAAGAGCTGTCCACACAAGGTCCAATGATGCTCACAGAAAAGTGGGTCCCTGGTACCTCAAGGGACAGGTGGTCAGCAATGGCTTTGTAAACCATTTGCTTCTTAAAAATTTCCTCTAGTATGACTCATTGAGTGACCCTCTGCCAAGCACTTTATAAGTATTATTTCATTTGAACCTCATAGCAGCTTCCTGAAGTGGACTATCATTCTTCCCATTTTATAGGTGAAACACTGAGGTTCAGCCAGACGAATTGGCTTCCCCCAGGTCATGCAGCTAGGAAGTGGCAGAAACAGAACTGGAACCCAGGTTTCCAGGCTCTGCACTGTCTCACTGTCCTGTTGCCCAGGTGTGGGTGTGGGGAGGGCATTCCAGGGGGTGGGAACAGCCCGCATAAAGGTCTAGAGATGTGAAATGACCTGATGCTTTTTTGGGAACCATGAGATGTGGCTTAGGGCTTGAGGGTGAGATGGGAGTGGGTATTGGCGCAGGGGTGGGGTGGGGACAGGTGTAGGGAGTGAGGGGCCGGGGGCATCCTGGGGAGCTTGGAGCTTAACTTGTGGGCAAAGAGGAGCTAATGAATGATTTCAGCCTAGGGGGTGGAGGGCTCTATGTGGGATGTATCCTGCTTGACCCTCCAGACTGAGCTCCATCCTTCACCATCCTGCCCTGAGCCCAGGAAGCTGACCTGATTGGACACATTGGCATGTTCCCACGCCCTGTGGCCCTGGCTGGGTTCAGCCAGTGAAGAGCCTGGCAGGAGATGAGGGGATGGGAGGAGAGGAAGGTTGGGCGTTTATCCACCTGGCCTCCTTGGGCTGACTGTGGCCTTTGAAGGTCATCAAGGGGGGTTGCTCTAACGCCACTCTTTTATTCCCTTCCCAGCATTAACGACCACCAAGGCCAAAGGCTTTATTAACATGCTTGTTCATTTATTGTGCTTTGCAGGCTCCTTCAGAGCAGAGACCACGTCTGTGGTGGTACCTTGGGCTAACATCATGAAGTGATTATTATGCACTGGACCGTCTTCCAAAAACTTTCCCTGGATTAACTGTCTGAATTCTGACAACCCAGTTACTCCCATTTTATCGATGGCACACAGAGGTAAAGTCATGTTCCCAAGTTCACACAGCTAGCAAGTACCCACACTGTTATTTGAACCCAGACCATGCCTAGCTCAGAGTAGGCGGTCCATAAATATTTATTGCAAGAATAAAGGAATGGGTTTTGTTAGAAAAGAGCTAGATTGTGGACTGATTGCTTCATTGTCAAACCTTGTGGTTCATTAAGTTACCAGAGTTCAAGTCAAGCTAATCAAGTACAGGTCAAACTGATCAAGTGCCCCCTTGGGGTCCCAGCCTGTGACCAGACCTGACCTCCAGCTCCCCAAACACATACGGCTGCAGGACTGCCTCATGGCGTTCCTGGGCTCTAAGCACTTTTGCCTTTGTGGGCCCCTTCCTCCATTAAAAAAATAATTAAAATTATATTTTACGACTGTGTTGGTACAAGAAGGAACATTATTCAGGCTGGATTATATTACAGTTTGTCTTTTGATTTTAAAAGAAATTAAACATTTTCATGGGCCCCTAAAATATCATGGTCCCTAAACACTCCGCCTTCTGTGCATAGTGGAGAAGTCAGGCCTGAGTGACTGAGCTCACAATCCTGTCCTGGGCTCAGAGCATTCGTCACTGCATTTAAATTGCACACAAGCGTTCGTAGAGGGCGTGATTATGTCCACTAGAGAGATGGGAAAACTGAGGCTCGGAGAAGTTGGCCAGCTCACCCTGGAGCACAGAGTGAATCCATGGCAAAGCTCACGTCTGCCTGAGAGTTTGCCATGTCATCAGAGGAAGTTCCAACAAGGGCACTCTTGGGCTGTGCTGAGGATGACATCCACGTGGCAGTGAATTTGTCACAGTGTCGAGATAAATGTGGGACTGGCACAGGGATGGCTGATGGAACAGAGAGATTTGGGAGACTCAGACGGATTTTTGCTTGACTTATGGCCCCAGAGTGGTGGTGAGGGTGGGGGGCAGGGGAAGGGCCAGCTCCTTGTCCTTAGACTTGAACTTCTGGGCGAAGCTGGTGGCCTCTGAGTCTGTGACTCTGTTGGGGTGGAGACCGGGGCTACTTATAGGCTGGGAATGATCCCTCCCAGCTCTGAATGCAGGTGGTCGGTGATAAGGGGGCTGCTCTGTAATGAGCTCAGTGGGAAGTTAATAAACACCATTATACTCAGAGAGCAATTGCAGACTTGAGCATGAAATAAGAGAAATAGCCAAGGGGCGGCAGGACCCCTGAGCTGAGGAGCAGCTGCGATGAGCACACCCTCCCCCCACCCCGCACCATGTCAGACAGTCTCCGCTTCCTGCAATGGCTCAGCTGTTCCCTGCTGTGTGACCTTGGGCGTGTGGCTTCACTGTCTCACGGCTGCCTCCTCTGTACATTGGGGCTAATGGGAATTAAACAGCTATGGCACCGACATCATGGGCACGCTAAGATGCTGAAGCCGGGCATCCTGTCGAGGGCCAATGCACAGGGCTGCTCTAAACAGCTCAAAGCCAGGAGCTCTTCCGCTACAAGTGAAGGACTGGAGGTTTGCTGATTCAGCCCCCAGGTATTTACTGAGTTCCTACCATGTACTGAGTTCTCAGCTGGGTGCTGCTTGTGTGCACTGCATCAGACAGGTCCCCTGGGCCTTAGGTTCAAGACAGAAAATAACACATAAACAAGGATTATACAGTATGTCAGAGAGAGGCAGTGAAGGAGGGCAGGGGAGGAGTGGGGGGCTGCTCTTTTATTGAGGGGGGTCAAGGAAGGATGCTCTGGTAAGGTGACATTTGCGCAGAGTCCTAAGGACAGTGAGGGGACAAGCCATGGAAATAGCTGGGGGAAAAGCACTCCAGGTGGACGGACCAGCAAGAGCAAAGGCCCTGAGGTGGGAAGGTGAGGTTGGGTTTGAGGAAGGAGGAGGCCAGGGTGGCCAGAGGCGGGGGAGGAGAACTGAGGCCAGAGAGGTAATGGGGGCCAGGTTGGGTGGGGACTTTGTTAGGACTCTCCTTGGGGGAAGGCCTTGCGGCTGCGGTGTTGTCACTGGCCAGCGGCCCTCAGCTGTCAGCCCCAGGGATGGCGCAGCTGCAGGGAGCCACCTTGCCCTTCCTTGCTGTCCACGTCCAGTACCTGACGACGGTAGGGGTGTGAGGGCCGGGCCCCTTCCGCCCGACGTGGGCTAACCCCCATGGGCCATTCTGGCTCCGGGGCTCCCCTGGGCCTGCCTCTCCACCTGACTCATCCCTCTGCCCAGCCTTCCCTGCCCTCCCCTTCCAGCGGCGTTGATCCCAGGGTGCATGCTTCACCCCATCTCAGTTTCTCCTTTTAGAAAATGGCATTGATGACCCCAAAGATTCTTCCATCTGAACCTTCTGGATTGTGTGATAAAAGGCTGTTCTGGCCGGGGTGCGGGGTGGCTTTTCATGCCTTTGCTTGAAATTTTAAGGACTCGTAGGGAATTTTAAGGACTCGGGCTTTTAGTGAGATGGAGAATGCTTGGAAGGTTGGGCTCCCAGGAGGGACGTGACCTGATCTGCCTTCTGGAAGGATCACCCCGGCTGCGGCCAGGGTTGGGAGGCTCGCGGTGGCTCAGGTGTAAGGTGACAAGTCCCCTTTCCAGTCTCACAGCCAGAAATATGATCACTGTGATTGTCATTACTGCTGATAATCCAGGCAGACGGGGGAGAGAAGTCCCGGTAAATAGGGGAGAAAAAAATGGCTTCTGAGTGTTGCTCAGAGGGGTCTTCTGAGGCCTAATCTTCCCAGGACTCTTGGGATCCCCATTACTGCCCGAATTTAGTTGGGGTTCACTCTTCACCTGTACTTCTTGTGTGCCAGGTCTGTCCTGGGTGTCGGGGATAGAGTTTTGACCAGAGTCAGTCCTGTCCTTGATGATTTTATGATTTACTGGGGGAGATAGACAAGTGGATGGCAGATTGCAACCCAGTGAAAAGTGCTCTGATGGGAAGTAGAGGGGCCTAGGATGCATTCGGGAGGCTCCTAAATTAATTTAGGGGGTGGTGCAAGGAAAGAGGGGGTGACGTCCTAGCAGGAACGGAAGCATGAGTAGGAGTTAGCCAGGGAGGGGACAGCATGGGCACAGGCCTGGAGGTGAGGGAGATTGGGATGGCTCCTAGAAGTTCACATGTTTCAGAGTGGCCGGGTGCAGAGTATGAGAGGTGAGGGCGGAGGGGCTGGCAGGCGTTGAATCAGGAAGGGCTTCGTCTACGAGTTAGGACTTCATCCTCTTAGTCAAGGCTGTCCTGCTTCAATGTCACAGCTACTCACATAAGAATTTGTGGCCACAGCTCTCCCTCTCATGGCTAAAAAGGTGCCCAGAGAGTCCCCCTTACCCCCAGGATGGCCTTTATCACACAGTCTGGAATGTTGAGATGGAATCACCCTTGGGGTCGTCAATTCTGTTTTCTAAATCGAGAAACTGAGTCCCAGACAAGAAGAAGTGATTCGACCAAGGATGCACTGCAAAGCTGGGCCTTGGTGCGGGACTCGGGCTCTTTCCTGCCTTACACGTTGAGGGTTCGTCCCTAAAGCTTTGCCCTGTGGTTCGAGCGAGCAGCTAAAACTTGGCTGAAGCCCCCAGCGTGGGCTTGGCACATAGTAGATGCGCAGTTAATATCAGTTCTCTTTCTGTCCACGTGTCCTAGCTCTGCCACCACTCCCTGGCTGTGCAACCTTTGGATAAGACCTCACCCTCTCTGGGGCTCATGTGCTTGATGGGAAGGTGGGATGGAAAACCACCTGGGGTATCTTCCAGGGCTAACCTTCTGAGGATAGAAAGGGACGGACAATCATTTGGCTAGCAGGATAGTTGCATGATTCCATTTCTGCTAAGATTTTCTGCCTCTCAGAGCAGCCTCTGGGATGTTTTACTTTGCCCACAGGCCTGGGGTGCAAATTGGAAACAGAGGCAGGGGGCCCAAAGGGGAGAATCCACAAAAGGCCGAGGCGGCCCCACGGTGTGTGTTTGCATTTGCGTTTCGTCCCTACAGAAGGCTCATTTCCAAGCCAGCAGCTGCCCATCCCCTTTGAAGAGCCTTCACGGCAGCCGCCATCCATCACCCGCTTGGCATGACCGTTAAGTACCAGTGCTCAGCGCCGAGGGCTGAGGGGCGGAACTCCAAGAGGGGTCAGCCCAGGGCCAGGGAATTAGAAAGAGGCAATCGAAACGAAGGGGCTGGAGCAAACTGGTTAACACGCAGGCTGTGAGTGGGGAGGCTCTGGGTCACATCCCCGTGTGGTGGGCTATTGCTGCTCGGCTACCTCATTCTGCTCTGTGGGGTTTGATAACAGATTCTTGGTCTTCCTTTGTGAGAATGTACCTTTCCTACACCCTAAACCCCTCCCAGCTTCAGAAGTGGGCATGCAACCCTGGTTCGGACAATAGTACCTTCCAATCCTTCTGGCCACAGAGAGCAGGTTAGATGGCCACACAACCCTCCAGGTTGGTCCAATGATACTTGAATTTCGATGATGGTTGCTGAGTTGGTTTGGGGTACACCTAGAGCTGCTTTTGGCCATCTTACCTCCACGAGGGAGAATTCACCTGGGAATAAAACTATCACAAAAGAAAGCACACCAAGAGATGGAGAAAGACAGATACCCGAGTGCCTAGATCCAGCCATGACTGATGCTGTTACCTTAGATTTTTCTGCTACATGAGCCTATAAGTTCCTTTCATTGGCTTAAAGGTTTTTGTTTTTAATTGGATTTATGTCAAGAGTAGCTATGAGTACCCACTGTTACACCCATTATGCATATGATTTCACCTCTCTGGACCTCAGTTTTTTTACCTGTAAAATGGGGGTGACAATAATACCAGGTAGTTAATATTTAGGTTAAATGAAATAACGTAGGTAAAGCACTCATCACAGTGTCTGACTATAATAAATGCTCAATTCAGCTATAATTAAGCCATCCCCATCCTGTTAGGGTCCACAGAGCCCTTTCTTGGCCTCTTGTTCTCATGTGAAGGGTTCCTGTGAGGCTTAAACAAGGTGTTACGAATGCAAAATGCCTACCGTGTAGTCTGGCGCATTCAGGTACGCCTGTTCAGTGGTTTTCTGGTGAGCAGGTTATGGAAGCCCTGAAGAACTGAAGAACAGGTGAATTGCGAGTACTGCAGGGCCAAGAATGGAAGGCAGGGAGAGGTGGTCTGAATAGGACAAACCGTCCACTTTGGGAACATCCTATGGGTCCCAGCAGCACAATCCCCTCTCATTACCCGAGCTATATGCTCTAGGGGTTCTCCCTATGAGGGATGCGTGGGTCCTTCTGTTGTGGCGGGCTATGTGGGTGGTCTTGTAGGCTTGGTTGGCCCCTGGTCCAGTTGGTTGCCAGGCCCTGCCTTGTGTGGAGGCTGCCGGCCGCTGGTTGGCAAGGCTGGGTCTCGAGGTGGCTGACTACAGAACCCTAGGGGACCCCGGGGCTAGTACCGGCTCACGGGTGGGCGGAGTCAGGGTCCAGAAGACTCTAAGGCTGTTGCCCCCAACTGGTGGGTGAAGCCAGGTCCTGGGGTTAGTGCTAGAGACTGGCAGGCAGAGCTGGGTCCTGGAGTCTGGCTGCAGGGCCCAGGGATCCCAGAGCTGGTGTCAGCTCACAGGTGAGGGGGGCAGTTCCTGACACAGTTGGGTACAGGGTCTGGGGTGTCCTGAAGCTTGTGTTGGCCTGCTAGTGGGCAGGGTTGGGGCCCAGCTGGTCCCAGAGCACGTTCTGGCTTGCCGTCAGCTGGCTGGGTCCGCAGGCTTGGGGGTTGTGGTTTTCTTGCATCTGATGTCCGCCCCAGGTGGGTGGGGCTGGCCCAGAGGCTCCCCGGGGCGGGGCCTGGCGCAGGGGATTCTGGGACTGTGGGCGGAGCTGGGTTCTGGGCCCTCTGGCGGGCAGGGCTGCGTCCTGAGGCCTCAGTGAGCTCAGGGGGTCTTAGGTCAGCCTGACTGCTGGTGGGTGGGGCTGTGTCCCCGCCCAGTTAGTTGCTTGGCCTGAGGCGTCCCAGCCCTGGCCCCAGCAGGCTGTCGGGCGAGGCCAGGCCTTGTCGCTAAGGAGCTGGAGGCCGGCATCAGCCTCCCTCAGTGGAAGGAGCTCCCAAATATGGCTGCTGCCAGGATGAGCCCCGGTCTCCCCGCCTCACCCGGGGACCTTCCAAGACCAGCAGGTAAGTCTGGCCCAGGCTCCTATCAAATGACCGCTTCTGCCCCGTGTCCTGGAGCGCGTGAGATTTTGTGTGGGCCTTTTAAGCCCTTTAGGAGTGAAGCCTCTCTTTCCCCCGGACCCCTGGGACTCCTGAAATGAAGGCCCGCCCGCCTTCAAAGCCGAATGTTCTGGGGGCTCGTCTTCCCGGTGCAGGACCCCGGGCTGGGGAGCCCAACGTGGGGCTCAGAGGTCTCACCCCTGTGGGAGAAGCTCTGCGGAGTAATTATTCTCCGGTGTGTGGGTCGCCCACCTGGGGGTATGGGATTTGGCTACATCACGAGTCTACCCCTCCTGCCCGTCTCACTGTGGTTCCTTCTTTAGTGGTGGAAGATCTTTTCTGGTAGGTTCTGGTCTTTCTCATCCATGGTTGTTCTGCAGATAGTTGTGATTCTGTTGTGCTCCTGACAGGAGGTGAGCGCAAGATATTTCTACCCGGCCACCATGGCTGATCTCTCTTATAACGCTTTGATGGTTAATTTTATGTGTTAACTTGATGGGATCACAGAGTGTCCAGACATTTGGTCAGACATTCTGGGTGTGTCTGTGAGGATGTTTCTGAAATTCCAAAACCGATGATAAGTGCAGTTGCTCTCGCCAGAATAATGATGGTGCCAATAATGCTGCAGAAACTTCATGTTTTTTTCCTTTGTTTTCATCAAGGCGCATCTGCCCCTCTTTAGAACATTTGTTAAGGAGAAATGCAGCATATATCTGAAAAAAGGGTATATATCTGAAAAAACCCCCATTAATACGAAAAGATACATGCACCCCTATGTTCATAGCAGCATTATTTGCAATTGCTGAGGTATGAAGCAACCTAAGGGTTCATCAACAGATGAATGGATAGAGGATGTGGTGTACATAGACAATGGTGTACAGTGGTGTACAGTGACAGTACTACTCAGGCATACAAAAGAATGAAATAATGCCATTTGCAGCAACATGGATGGACCTAGAGATTATCATACTGAATGAAGTAAGACAGAGAAAGACAAATATTATATGATATCACATATATGTGGAATCTAAAAAATACAACAAATTAGTGAATATAACAAAAAAGAAGCAGAGTCATAGAGAACAAACTGGCAGTTACCAATGGGGAGAAGAGGGGTAATATAGGCGTGGGGGAGTAAGAGGTACAAACTATTCGGTATAAAATGATCTACAGGGATATACTGTACAACATGGGAAATATAGCCAATATTTTATAATAATTGTAAATGGAGTATAACCTTTAAAAATTGTGACTCACTATATTGTACATCTAACTTATATAATACTATACAGCAACTATATTTCAATAAAAAATAAAATTATACTAAAAATAAAAAATGTAAAAAAAGTATTACAGGATTTACAAATATGATTAAAACAGTTTTGCCCTTGAAAAGCTTACAAATTAGTGCCAGAGATAGACTAGAGAAAAAAAAAGTGTTCTTTGTCAATGTTGTTTTGATTGGCTGTATTGAATTCCATGATTTTTAAAAAACATTTCTTTATTTTGGCCGTTTTGGCCATTCCTGCCCAACCCCCACCCCCGATTTTGGCCATTCTAAATGATGTTTCTGAAATGTGTTGTTTTCTATTCTATCTTGGCCCTCACATAGACTCTTCCCATGTGAAGGAAAGCACTCTTTGTCCTGTTCTCCTTTAATTTGAGTCATCCTTGAGGTTGCAGCCTAGACACACCTCCTCCAGGAAGTCTTCTGGGATGCAACAGTTCTTGATCACGTACCCCTCCTTCCTGTAGAGCCCTGTCCTTCTCTCATCACAGTGTGCGATAAGCATCAAATGGCTTGCTTCTAGCTTGACCTGGAGTTCTAAAGATCCCAGGACTGCATCTTATTCATAGCTGTAACTGGTACAATGCAGCACAAAATAGGCCGCACTGTAGATACTGGATAAATGTTGAATAAACACTGCAACACACATCCTTGGATCATCGTGGGGAAAGTATTGGCACCCCTGTTTGATAGATGAGGAGCTTGAGACTCAGAAGGGCAGTGAAAGCTGAAATGAGGCAGAGCTGCATTCAGAATTTATTGAATAGTTTCCTCTGATTCCAAAGTATTGTTTCCACTTTGCTATACCTCCTCCATTTCAGTACCTCGGATTGCTTCTCCCATTCCTTCCCCCAGCTTCCCAGCTCCTGGAAAAGGCTAGAGACAGAGGTAAAGAAACTGGAAAGAGGGCTCTGTAATCTGGGGAGCAGAAGACATCACCTGCTCCAGCCGGAGAGGAGCTGGGAACACTCACATGTGCCAGCATTTCCCATTATTTTTTTCCGAAGGAGAACTTGGCCTCCTTCCCTCATGCTGGGGACTCACGAAATCCGATTTGAAATCTACTCAAGTGTACACTAACCAGCTTCCTCTTGGCACAGGCTGGGGAGCCTATAATTAGAGCAGACACCATACCAGTTAGCGGGTTTCATTCACATGAACAGAAAGTGTGTTTGCAAAGGGAGATGGCTGGAGAAGCAAACTTGGGAAACTTCTCTGGAGGGCTTGCACCTGCTGAGTGCCAAAAAGATGCCTTTCTAAGTTCAGAGATAATGGCTGGCTGAATGTGGATGGGGACACCACTCCAGGAAGGTGATGCCGGGTAGTTCTTAAGCACATCCCAGCTCCAACACTCAGGTAAGTAACTCAACTTCTCTGAGCTGTATCCCATCTGTTCGGTTGGGACATCATCACCGACCTCACAGGGCTGTGTTGGCAAGGTCTAAATGAGACGGTGTATAAACAAAACCAGAGCAGGTGCTCAGAGATAATAACAATACTTATTATTCTTAAAACCACCACCTCCACCAATAAAATAGCCAGCATTTATTGAGCATGTATTATGTCCCAGACCCTGTTCTAAGACTTTACATGTGTTACCTCAGTTTCACAACATTTGGTAGGCAATGTATTTGAGGAAACTGATACCCAGGGATGTCATGCCACTTGCACAAAAATCACACAAAATGGTAGCTTTTTACTAACATTCCAAGGGGCGGGGAGAGCATAGCAGTATAAGACAGTGTATGAGGTCTCATGAAACATACAAACTCATCAGTGCTGGGGTCCACATTTTCCTTATTAGGATCCTGGGACCCAGAAAGGGGAGAGAGTTTCAGTAAACTCATTTATTTGGCACATCTAGTATAACCTAGCTGCTTTTATAGGTATTATTTTATTTAATTCTTCTGCCTGGGAGATTGCAGGTGTGAAAGGATACACTCAGAGATTGATGTGTCTTGCCCAAGGTCATGCAGAGCTGGGATTAAAACCCTGGACGGTCCAGTCACAAGTGAATTGCTCATTTTGTAATACCACAAGATCACCCGAGCCCGTCAGGACTCTTTTGGATGCAGGGGCTAACTTAAGGGGAAAAGGAAATTTGTTGAATCATCAAATTGAAAACTTTTGAAGGAGGCCTTCAGGCATGGCTGAATGCAGGTGCCTGAATAAAGCACGCAGGCATTTATCTTTCAACCTCTCTTCCCTCTGTGATGGCTTCATCCTCAAGAAGTCCCTCTCCTCTTTGTAGTGAGATCTCCATTGGCTTTTTGGTATCAGGCGCTGGCTGCTTTCCTCCCACCTCCCACCATTGGCTTCATTATCTCACCCCAAGTTAGAAGACGAGGTGATGTGGTCCCCATGGATCAGCCTCCTGGGACTCAGAGCAGAGCAGGGAAGGAAGGAGAATGGGCTTGGGATAGAGGCCGGAAGGAAAATAACCAACACTGCCTCCCACTTCCCACCTCTAGGCTCCAGTCTTGGTTCCTTCTTAAGTGCTGCAGATTTTCTGCCAAAACAGGAGATTGTCCTGAAGCTCAGTTTTCATCCTAGGGATTGGATGCTCTTTACACTCCCAGGCATTGGCTGGGCCTCCTCCTGGTGGACCAATCAGGAGGAAGCATGAAAACACTCTCCCTCTGGCTTGGACTCTCTCTCTGTCAAGACCCAAGGCCCTACCCCTGGATGCCTGACTTTGGATTTCTCCCTCCACTAGCAGCCCACTCACCTCTTGCCCAAGTCCATCCAACTCCAATAACTTCCTTGGGCTCCATTTCTTTCTCGCTTGTACCCTGGCACTTAGCTCTTTTTCTGTCCAACCACATCTGTTCCTTACCCCTCCCTCAGGCCTTGGCCCATTGAGGCCCTCTGTCTGCCTCCCACCTCTTTCCAGATGTGGCATCAGGGAACCAACCCTCCTCATTCCTTCTCTGCTTCTTTGGCTCTTGTCCAGCTGGGGAAGATTCACCTGCTGTGTGATCAAGGGTCAGTTACCTTCTGTGGGCCTCAGTCTTCTCAGCTGCAGAAATGGGGGTGATCCTTTCTGATCAGTTGGCTGCAGTGGAAGCCTGAGTTTGGCGATTGTATTTACAGTAACATGAGCACAATATGTGAGGAATTACTGGGAGGTTCTGGGCTGCCGCGAGGCCGGATTTGTACTGATATTGCCCCATTACGAGGTGTCATGTTGCATTTGCAGGAGGTGGCTGTATGGAATTCCACTCTCTTGCACCGTATGAAATATTCGCCCGCCTCCCCTGGAAGGGATGAGAGTTTCCTCCCTGTTTCCTGGCTGCTCCTCTGTGGAGGGAGCCAAGCCCCAGGCTGTCACTAATACAGGATGACACCAGGACCCAAAGCAGAGCCTTGGGCATCTGGGACAGAGGGGTGAGGCTGGCGGGTGGTGCACAATGGAGGGAGGGAACATGATGTCTGTAGCGGTCCAGGGTCCATCAGAGCCTCATTACTCACCTGTTCCCCATAGGCAAAGACACATGGGTTTGGAAGGAGTTATAGGTTGAATTGTGTGTCCCCATCCCAAATCCCTATGTGGAAGCCTTAAACCCCAGTACCTTAGACTGTGACATTATTTAGAAATAAGATCGTTGTAGATGTGAGTAGTCAAGTTGAGGTCATACTGGAGTAGGGTGGACTCCTAGTCCAATATGTCTGATGTCCTTATAAAAGGGAGAGCTTTGGAGACACACACATAGGGAGAACTCCATGTGAAGACTGGAGTTATGCTGCCACAAGCCAAGGAAGTGCCAGAAGCTGGGAGAGGAGCCTGGAAGGGACCCTTCCCTAAGGTCTTCAGAGGGAGCCTGGTCCTGCTGACGTCTTGATTTTGGACTTCTGGCCTCAGAACTGTGAGACAATAAATTTCTGTTGTTCTAAGCTGCCCAATTTGTGGTGCTTTGTTACAGCAGCCTAGGAAAATAATACAGAAGGGAATTCACAGATCCCCAGGGGGCCAAGGAGGTGCTACATGGGCAGAACATAGAGGATGAACTCTGGGGTCAACCAGAATTGACTTTGAAAGTGAGAGTTGGAGTTTTAGGAGAGAATTTGGTGTTGAGAGTCAGAAATCAGGGCTCTGGAGGTAGAATGTGGACATCCTTACTTCCTTACTGTGGGACACTGGGTGACTCATCTAACTTCTCCTGGCCTCAGTTTTCTCATTTCTAAAACAGGGACGAAGTACTGTTGTCTTCGTAGTATTGTTGGGAGATTAAATGGTATAACACCTGAGAAGCAATTAGCATCTGAAACATGTTCGCTTTCCTCGTTGCTCGCTGAGTGACCTTAGGCAAGTCACTTTGTTTGTATAGGCCTCAGTTCTCTCATCTGTAAAAGGGGGCTAATAATTCTGACCTCACATTTTTGTTAAAAGCATAAGGAAGGTATACAAACATTTGTCCTGATAACTGGCAGTAGGAGATAAATAATTGTTTAGCTTCATTCTTTCTATTTGAGTTTCCCACCCATGTAGTTGCTCAGCTTCTGCTTGAATACCTCTAGTGATGGGCAGCTCATTACTTTTTACAATGTTCAATTCTGTAGGGAATAGAAGCCTCACACACAGAATCCTGTTTCAAGGGACTTTCTAAGGTCCCATACATGTGTTATTCTTACTCTTCAAGATAAAGGGGCTGAGGTCCAGGGACCAAACAGAAAGATTAGAAATAAGGTCTCCCAAAAGGGAACCCTCCTACACTGTTGGTGGGAAGGTAAATTGGTGCAGCCACTATGAAGAACAGTATGGAGTGTCCTCAAAAAACTAAAAATAGAGTTGCCATATGATCCAGCAATCCCACTCCTGGGCATATATCCAGACAAAACTATAATTCAGAAAGATTATATGCACCCCTATGCAGCACTGTTTACAATAGCCAAGACATGGAAACAACCGAAATGTCCAACAACAGATGAATGGATAAAGAAGATATGGTATATATATACATACATACATACATACATACATACATACATACATACAGTGGAATACTACTCAGCCATAAAAAAGAATGAAATAAGGCCATTTGCAGCAACATGGATGGACCTAGAGATGATCATACTAAGCGAAGTAAGTCACAAAGAGAAAGACAAATACCATATGATATTACTTATATGTGGAATCTAAAATATGACACAAATGAACTTACCTATGAAGCAGAAACAGGCTCACAGACATAGAGAACAGACTTGTGGTTGCCAAGGTGGGGGTGGGGGAGGGTTGGATTGGGAGTTTGGGATTAGCAGATGCAAACTAGTATATATAGGATGGATAAACAACAAGGTCCTACTGTATAGCACAGGGAACTATATTCAATACCCTGTGATAAACCATAATGGAAAAGAATACGAAAAAGAATGTGTGTGTGTGTGTGTGTGTGTATATATATATATATATATATATATATATATATATATATATATATATATAAAAAACTGAATCACTTTGCTGTAGAGCAGAAATTAACACAACATTGTAAATCAACTATACTTCAATAAAATAAATTTTAAAAAAAGAAGTAAGGTCTCCCAACTCCTTCTAGGCTCTCCATGTTCCGGCCTGCACACAGACCATCTATCTCTCTGCACACTTTCTCTTGAAGCTCTGTGAGTGTGAAAAGGGTGAAGGGGGAGGGTGTGTGAAGATGTGGGGACGTGGCCCCCTGCAGTAGCCCTCCTCTTCCTGCCTCTCTCTTCTTCTGCACTTGCCTCTTCCCCGCTATGGTCTAAAATGTGAATTAGCTCACACCATTTCCTGCTTCTGACTTTCAGTGGCTTCCCATTGCACTTAGAGAAAATCCCAAAGGGCTTCGCTTGGCAGACAAGGACCCACATGACTGTGGCTCCTTTGCCAACCCCATCCTGGGATATTCCACCCTTAACAACCTTACTCCAATCTCAAGGCCTCTTTTCATGTCTTCAGATGGACCATCCCTGTGGTCGCCTTGGGGCCTCCCTCTGCTCATCCTTCTCTCTGAGTGTCATGTGACTGCAGCCTCTCATCTTTCAGGCCTTGGTCTAAAGCTCACCTTCTCCTAGAAACTCCCCCACCCTCCACCCCGCCTCCAGCGCCTCCTAGCTGGGTCAGTCCCCACCCCTGCGTATGAGCCTCCCTTACTGTACCTGTTCATTTCCACCATCACGCATGGCACCAATGGCATGAATATATTTATTCTATGCCTGTTTGATGAATGCCTCTCATTCTCAGCAGACCGAAAACTCCAGGGAGGCAAAATTCATGTTTTTTTAATTCACAGTTGGCCCCTTGGCACCTGGTAAGACCTCAGTAACTGTCTTTTGAATGGTTGAATTGCATGCGTTTGAGTTTGGGTCTGGGGTGTGTGTGAGGTGGGTGGGACATGATTGTCTTTCCCAGGGGACTGACATATGTATCAGATTTGTAACTCTCGGATGACAAATAGGTGAGTGACCAGAACTGTGTTTTAAAAGAAACAAGTGACTAAACTGTATGTGTTATATCTGGCAAGGAGTAGACTTGGGGAATGTGAGCCATGTCGCTGCCCCCACTGAAGACAAGACTCTTCCTGTTCACCATGATGTCCCCAGAATCTAGTCCAGTCTCTGACACAGAATCTAAACTTGAGTGAATATGTGCTCAGTGGATGTCTAAAGAGAGAATACAGGGACACAGATCTTGTCTCAGTCAAGGAAAATCCTTTGTCATGTTTGGAGCTGGCACATGCTTGGAGGATAGTGGGTGGCCTTCACCTGGGGTCTTCAGGTCCCTTTCAGCTCTGACACTTAATGCTCTAAGAAACCTTTCCCTGGCTGGGCAGACATGGACAGAAGACAGAGTAGCTTTCCTTCTTGTAGGGAGCACTGGGTGGGAGGGGTGGAAACAGACCAGTGCTTCCCTCCTAGACGAGAGTCTGGTCCTGTTTATCTTAGCCCTGGGCCTGAAAGCAGCACTACACTCCCTGAGAAGGGACCTCCTCCCTTCTTCTCCCTCTGTAGGTCCTCAAGCATGAATCCTGAGCAAGGCTTGTTACCTCTCTGCTTGTTTAATCATTTCCCCAGGTCTCACAATCTTATTATCGAAGTCACAGCAAACAATCATGGGCCTCCTAATTAAAAGCCAGCCTTCATTCGGTCCCTGTGCTTGGGACTGCAGCTTGGCATAACCTGTATCCAAGAAGAAAAACTAGTTGGCAGAGGCCTTAGTGAGGATGTGTTACCCGGGAAGTGAGGACAGAGCCAGTTCAGAGGGGCTGAGGGAGCCTGGACGTTCTCCCTGAGGTCAGTGGGGCTCATCAGGGTAGGTTGTATGTTCACAATGACCCTCCTGTAGAAGCCCAGTATAGTGAAAATAATTTGGACTGAGACAGCTAGGGCTTAGAGTGCCAGCTCCTCTAGGTGACCTTGAACAAGTCACTTCATCTCTTGGGCTTTAGTTTTCTTATCTGTAAATTGGGGATTACAACAGCGTTCACCTCTTAGGGTTGCTGTGAGAAGTGAGTAAAATAGTGAACACAGAAAGCTCTGGATGGTCAGCGTTTTGCCTTATGGGAGGCAAAGATGTATTTCTTATGCTGAGGAACTTACATTCTTCCATTTCTGCTGCTTGGCCCAGTAGTTGCCTAATAGTGGAGAAATGCTTTTTTGGCCATTTTAAGTGAGAAATGTGGTCATTTCTTTCACTCCTGGAAAAAAATTGGCATGAGGAATTTCAGAATGTCAGCAGAGGGATGGATGACTTCAAATCCATTTAGCTTGACTCCTGACTTTGAAGTTATAATACCTGAGAGCCAGAGAGGGAAAGATGCTTGTTCCTGGTAACACAGCGTGTGCATGCAGAACCAAGATTAGAACTCAGCAGTCTGATTCGCCCTCGTACCCTTTCTAGGGGATGATAGCAGTATGGTAGTTGGTCATAGTCCAAACCCTATTGACGAGACTAGAAGCAGCCTTCCTTAGTCACTAAAGCTGGGATCCTGGACATTCTCTTCAACCCAAGGCCCGTGCAGGGCCAAGTCTCAACATGGGAATTTGAACATAACAAAACCACAGGCTGACAGCCTTGTACTCACAAACACAGTGTTGGGGGAGGTGAAGGGGAAGCAAGTGCTCTCTTGACTTTACAAAGGAAAACAGTTTTCTTTCTTGGTAACGGCAGTTACTTGAAAACCATGTCAAAACAGTCGTTTTTCTCCAATTCTGTCTCTCTGTCTCTTTCTTCCTCTCCCTCCCTCTCTGCCCTTCCTCCTTTCTTTCTTACTACTGTTCAAGTGGTCAAAGAAACTGCAGGGTGATTGAGAGAGCAGAGATCTCACTTAAGGACCTTGGACAGAGATGCAACCCCCACCCCCACCCCCCACCGCCCCCAGCTGAGCTCTAGTGGAAAGAAGGGCAGCAGCCAATTAATGCCCGAGGTCTGAGTCTGATGAGCTTAGCTCCTTACATGGGTATTTCATTGTGTTTTGGTTCCATTTCCTTATAAAGTGATGAGTGCTTTATTGATGGACTTATTTTTTTTTTGATTTGTGAGAAGCTCGGAGGGCCCCCATCTCTCAGGAATACCCTAAAAAGGTTGTCTACACTAAGTGAGAGTTGCTACTCGTTCTAATTATGGTCCTCTCCAATTCCAAACCTCTTTGCATAATAAATAGATACTGAGACTTGGAAAAACAAAGGCTGTGTCTTTAAGCCATAGACTAGAGTTCATTGGCAACTTTGGGGCCACTTAGCTCCATGACTGCTTGGACAACGGTGTCTGTACCTAAAACACCCAATTAATGGTCCTATATCCACTGTCTGATTGCTGAACAGACTGGGGGAGAGGTCACCGGATTCCCACTCACAGAGTTAAATAAGACACCTTTGTTGTAGGTTCTCCTCAGCACTCTCTGTTTAATTACAGAAACGATTGTTTGAACAAATTAATGTATCAATTTAGCAGAAGGGTCATTGTGTGAATGCAAAGCCCCTCCCAGGCCAGGAGAACAAGGATTTAACTTCCACTTCTGCCCCCAACCAAACCTGATTTATTTTAATCGCACATTTGTGACCTATTTGGAGTTCATGTCTCTGTTATTCATTTCTTTAGAAGTCCTGTCTTGTGGGTGTGATAGGCAACAACCCAAGTTGTATCTGCCCCCTTGAGACTCTCAGACCCTCAAGGGCAAGGAACAGACCTCACTTGCCTATAGAGTGCCAGACACAGTAAGTGTTCATTGAGTGTATGATGACTGAGGGACTGACTGAATGTTAAAAGGGAAATTGAATTTAAGCTCAATGAGTGCAGGGATCTTTTATTTTTTTTTCCTGCTGAAAACCCAACATCTAGAACAATGATTGGTACAGAGTAGGTGATTACTGTTTATTATATTGTGTGAATGTGGGAATGAATGAATATGAGAACAGGGGCTCTCTTGCTAATTGTGTGAGCTAGAGAAAGGAATTCATCCCTTTTTATGGATGAAGCAGTGGAGGCTCTGATGAAATGATTTATGGGAAGTGGCTTGGTGAAGTATAAAATGATATACACATGTGTATTGGTTACCCATTGACACACTAATGCTGTGAAAGATACATGAAAAGGTGCTCAACATCACTAATCACCAGGAAGATGCAAATCAAAACTACAGTGAGATATATCCTTACAGCTGTTAGGATGACTATCATCGAAAAGACAAGAGATAAGTTATGGTGAGGATGTGGAGAAAAGGGAACTCTTGTGCATTGTTGGTGGGAATGTAAATCGGCATAGCCACTATGGAAAACAGTATGGACCAGTTGAAAATAGAACTACCATATGATCCAGCAATCCCACTTCTGGGTGTATATCCAAAGGGAATTAAAAAGGATTTTGAAGAGATATCTGCACTCCCATGTTGATTGCAACATTATTCACAGTAGCCAAGACATGGAAACAACATTAAGTATCCATTAATGGATTAATGGCTAAAGAAGAGGTGGCATATATACATATACACACACAATGGAATATTATTCAGCCATGAGAAAGAATGAAATCCTGCCATTTGTGACAACGTGGATGAACCTTGAGGGCATTATGCTAAATGAAATGTCAGAGAAAGACAAATACTGCATGACATCACTTACATGTGGAATCTAAAAACGCCAAACACATAGAAATAGTAGAGTGGTTGGGGGGTGGGGGAAATGGGTAGATGTTGGTCAAAGATGATAAACTTCTAGTTATAAAAAGAATACGTTTTGGGGATCTAATGTACAGCATGGTGATTATAGTTAATAATTCTATATTATATACCTGAAAGCTACTAAGAGAATAGATCTTAAATGTTCTCACCACAAAACAGAAATGGCACTTATGTGACATAATCATTTGGCAATATATAAGTATTTCAAATCAACACATTGGACACTTTAAACTTGCACAATGTTATATGTCAATTATATCTCAATAAACCTGGAAAAAATTTATCCTGTCAAACAACCATAAACCTCAGTGGTGGACAGCAATAATGTTTATGGCTCAGGCAAGCTGGGCTAGGCTGGGTTGTCCTTCTGGTCTTGCCTGGGCTTGCTCATGGGCTGGTTGTGGGCTGTCGGGATGGCCCCTGCTGAGATGCCTGGGGTGATTCAGCTCTGCCCCATCCTCCAGCAGCCTAGGCCAGCCATGTTCCCATTTGCTAAATTCCCATTGGTCAGAGCAAGTCACGTGGTGGACCTCAGAATCAGAGTGGGTGGGCACTACAAGATCACATGGCAAAGGGCATGGAGGCAGTGGTCATTTTTGCAACCTACCACAAAATGTAGCAGATTTGAGGTTTTTTTCCTCCTCTGTGCAGACCTGGCACATGGTAGATAATCAAGTATTCACCTGAAGCAACCAAACCTCCAATGTGGTGGAGGGTCTCAGAGGGGCAAAGTGCCTGGCATAGAGCTGGGTACATAGGCCTATGGATTGGCTGCCTTTCAGTCAGGTGACCACCCTTGGTACAATCAGCTCTGGCTGGGGAGATGGGGGGGTGGTCATGTGATATAAAACGTGTCTGCCTAAAGTCTTAAGTTCTCAGTCCCAGGACTGTGGCAGTTTTTCCCTGCCTGAGCCAAAAAGAATCTCAGAATCTGGGATGAGGTAAAGGGGGATTAGTTTTCCTTTCCTCGCCTGTTGTAATAGAAGCTGTGGAGGAACTGTTAGTTGGTCATATCTGAGAGGATGGGTGTTTGGGGTCAAGTGGCCTCAACAGTGGGGTGGGAGAGGGATGCAGGGTCTGGGAGATAGTACGGTCTGGGAAAAGGTTATCCAGGCCATCTCCTTGAACTCCCCATCTAAGCTGTGGACTTCTAATATTGCATCTTATTTATCCCTGTCTCCAGCATCCAGTGGGACATCTGAAGCAGCAATTCTCAGTAAATGCATGATTGAATTTAAGAGTCAACATGATTGTCCGCTCTGGGGAGGGTCATATTTTCCTATGGGGGAAATCTGAGAACAAAAACGGGTGGTCAGAGGCAGGTGGACCCTGCAGGAGGATTGTGCTGTTGGCACTGTGCCTACACTTCTCACCAGGCGAGGCGGGTCCTTAGTTACTGGTTATGGAGAAATGTTACGCAGTGTCGGCACTGTTCAGCCTGCCTTCCTTTTTCTCGAGGACTGCAGAGACACCCCCCCGCCCCGCTCCAGCTGAGGAATGCCTCACAGGCCAGTCACCATCCTTTTAAGCAGTTGGGCAAAACAAGAAACTTTGGATGACTTTTGGAGGCAGGAACCGCTCATTCCAGCCTTGTTGGCCCTCTATTTTCTTCTGTCTCTGGATGAGGGATAAACAGTTTAAGAGATTGAGTTTCTTCAATGTCAAACAGGTCTGAGTTCAAATCCAGGATCTACCATTTGCTCTACTTGTAACCTTGGGCAGGGAATGTCCCTTCTCTGAGCCTCAGTTCCCTCATCTGCAAATGGGTATGATAGTAGCAGAGCCCATTCTTATAAAGATTCAGTAAGGTATTCTAGGACAAGTGCTTAGTCCTGATCTCATCAAATACTTATTGAGGGCTAGCTAGGTGCCAGGACTTGAGGGATATATTGGAGACAAAAACAGACATGTACCTACCTCTGTTGGTCGTAGGAAGGTGGTGGTAACCGTCGAGTTAGACACCACACAGAGAAATGTGAAATTGCAGTTGTGATCACTGCAGTGAATGGAGGTGCATGGATCTCTGAGAGTCTCCAGGGAGGAGTTCGACCATGGAGGTCAGAGAAAGCTTGCCTGAAGTAGTGACTCTTGGGCCAAAATCTGAAGAAGCAGCACCTAGAAAGCATTTGATATATGTATCATTCCTCACCTTCAGAGGTCAGTTTAGGAGCAGGAAAGGGCAGGATTTAGCCTTTGAGCACCAGCTGTGTCCCAGACAATTTGCACTTTATTATCTCATTTAATTCTCCAGCAATCTCCCGGAAGTAGGTAGGATTGTTGTTCTAACACGCTGAGTCTCAGAGAGGTGAAGTCCTCGTTCAGAGGAAGGGACAAAATAGAGGTTAAAATCCAGGCCTTTCACACTCCAAAGTTCTTTCCCCTGTACACACAGCAGCGTGGTTCATATCTTCATCGTGTGATTGATGCCTAGGAGTCCCAGCAATGTGATCTGCACAACCCTTGTCTTCCCAAAGGTTCACTATGCCTGGAATACCACCATTAGCATGGTAACCCTTCCAGTCCTCTTCTGGGTAGAATCTTTTCCCCCTTATTTATAGTGGCCAACAAAATGGGTCAACTCCTCATGAGGGGAGACAGATTTAAGATGCTGATCAATAGAGAGATTTGGGAGCAGGTATAATCAAAGGTAAGATGAAGAAGATAATATCAGATATAGGGTGCAAAAAATGCTAGACTTCTCTACCTTCCCACAGCCCTGTAATGTTAGAGAGGGTCAAAATCTTAGTAACCACCTAATGCAGTCCACTCATTTAATGACTGAGAAACCTGAGGCTCAGAGAGGGTTAGGTATTTGCCCAAAGGCACACAGTATGTGACTTACAGCATAGGGACTTGTACAAGGGTTTCTTAACTGCTCTTATGCTTTTTTTTTCTCTGCACCACATTCCCTCTAGTTTTATGGGGGGACCTTAAAATCACCTCCTAAAGGAAGGCAGCAGATTTATGGGTTAATAAACATTTACAACGAGCTGCTGAAAAAACAGACTCAGGTAGACAGGAATTATTCATTCAAATTAACTATAAATTAAGATCAACCTAATTTAGGCCTATTAAAATGGGAAGCATATTATCTTTCATTCAAAGGAATTTGTATTTGATGCAAATAGAACAAGTTCCTAAACTTTAGAAATGTTCTTGGATTTTTCATCTGCGTAGTTAACCAATGGAGAATGGGCCCCAATTTAAAAACAGGGGAACATAAGGAACAATAATTAGTTATGTAAATAATGTGGCATTCTTGTTTATAATTAGTTCAAGAATAAAATAAAATTCACGCATGTCACAGGACTAATTTTCGTATGCAAATGAACAATCAAAATTATAAACGGTAATAATGCAGTTTGGGAGATGTGACATTCTCAATTTATTAGCAGAGGTGCCAGTTACAGCTGATGATGGCTGATGTTGGGAGATTTCAAAGGTGCCCAGACCTGGAAAATTCTCACCCATCAAGAGGAGAAAATCTAACTGAAATATTTTCACCCGTTTTATGTTGCTGATGGCCACAAAGTGCGCCCAGGACTCCCCCAAGCCTGGAAAGACAGATGGCCACACCAGGGAGAGAGGACTCCAAGAGAATCTTTGAAAAGATTGCTCTGGAATCTGGCTGGTGGAAGGAGCCAAGAGAGGGCATTCTAGCCTGGGCTCTGGACCTCAACTATGTGTGTGACCTTGGACTAGCCACCTGCCCTTGCTAGGTCTCATTTTCCTCTTTTAAGATGGAGGTTTTGTGAAAGAGGAGGTGGAGGTTTTGCAGTCAAACAGATTTGGGTTGGAACCTTGGTTCTAGCACTTGCTAACTGCAGGGCTTTCTTCCTTACCTATCTGTGCTTATGTTTCCTCATGTGTCAAATGGCAATAATAATAGTGTTCCTTGTCTGTAAGCAGTGCTGAATTAGCTCAGAGAAGGACTACGTGCATGTTTGGAGGAAAGTATAATACCAGGGGAAGAAAAAGAATGAGATAATCAGAAGGTTTAGAAAAAAGGTGCTTAAATTTTGGCATTTGTGAGAGCTTTGTGTTGTTCTGAAAAATAACTTGAAAGTACACCATGTCACCATGAAAATGTGCATCATGTTACTTGAGATTTACCTATTCACCCATCCATCCATCCATCCATCATCCGTCATCCATCCATCCATCCACCCATCCACCCATCCATCCATCCATCTAAATATTAGGAACATTTAGAAGGTTAAATGTATACCATATGATGGGTGGAAACTCCAGTTCCATTTAACTGGTGGCACTCCAGATTTGGGATGGGAATTAATGATTATTGAGCAACTACTCTGTGCTGGGCTCTATCTAGAAGCTTTAGTTACATTATCTCATTTAGTCCTAACACAGCCCTAAGAGCTATAGATAATAGTACGTAAAATGATAATAGCTCTCATTTACTGAGTGTTGCTATGTACTAGGCATTGTGATTAGCCCTTTATGTGAATTATCTCCATTAATGTCCTCAACAGTTTTGAAAAGGAGTTACTCTTATTTCCCAGATTCAGAGAGGTTAAGTGACCTGCACTAGACAGTCGTGGGAGGAGGAAGACAAGTGCCTTAGTGCCTTCTCCCAGAACTGTCTCTGCTCCTGACCCCAGAGGGCATCCCCTCCTGAGCACCCTGACAGGTCAGCCTGTGCTCAGAGCAGGCTGGGCGGTTCCTCCACAGCTCCCAGATGTGAGCGCACACAGCTGCCAGGCTCCCAGGAGTCTCTGGATCCCAAGAGCAGTGGGGGACTCTTCAGGATTAATTGCTTCTCCAGCTCCCAGCAGGGAGGCAAGGGGCTGAGACAGCTTAGCTTGGTTAAGGTTGAAGGGAAGGCACGCAGGTGGCAGAGAGCAGACCCCTGGAGCTCAGGAGACTCTGGTCTGCAGGCCAAAGAACCTACAGAGAAAGGCTCATGGCAGGTAGGGAAGACTGCGGAGGGCCTTGCTTCTTCCAGGCGGAAGATGTCAGACCCTGAAGTCCTCTTCTCCCACGCAATTCTAGAATTACACAACTGGAAAAGGAGCCCCAGGAGGATCTGTTTTCACCTTCTTAATTCTTTTGGTGTGCCCTTCTTCCCTGTCTTTCTCTCTATTCTTCTTCCACAATTATTTTTGGGCACGTACTGTGTATTATGCTCTGGAAATACCAAGAAGAAACAGGCAGACCCAGTTCCTGACTCCATGGAGCTGGGAGTCTAGTGAGGAAGACAGACATCATCAAATAATGGCACAAAGAAAGGCACGTTTACAAGCTGGGCTGAGGGTTATGTCAGGGAGTCACAGGTCTCCCTGTATCAGGGACTGGCTTCCGTGGGGGGTTGGCCAGGAAGGGCTTTCCTGAGGGAGTGACATGGGCACCAAGACCAACGGATAACCAGGTGAAAAGTCACTTGACCTCTCAAAGCCTCAGTTTTCTTTTCTGTTAAATGGGATGACAGTAGTACCTGCGTTCTAGGATATTTGTGAGACTGAAATGCCATGAGACAAGGGAAAATGGATAGCACGGGGCTGGTACGCAGTGAGCACCCAACCTGTCATAGCCATGGTGGTATTCCCTTCACATGAAGCCACCATAGATTGGAAGCCACCATCTTTGACCTAGGAACTGCTGCCCAAGGGGCAAAAAATTGTAAGCCCACTTCATGAAATGCTTTGATGGTGAAATGTACAGAAGAGGAAGGGCCTCACTGTGCTGTGTGAGTGCATTTGTGTGTGTGTGTGTGTGTGTGTGTAAAAGAGAAGGGGCAGAGAGAGATAAAGAGGACTGCATGGAGAAGGTGGTGCCTGGGACAAGTCCTGAATGGTTAATACTATTCAAGAGAATGAAGGAGGGAAGGGTGTTGGAAGGAGAAGGAACAGCAGGTGCAAAGTGATAAAAGTATGAGAATAAATGTCATCTGTTGTCTGATACCTGAAGAAATTCAGATGGGCACACAGGGCAGATGTTCAAACAGAAGAAGCTTTAATAATACAACACTATTAAAAAATACAACACTACTATTCCTAATAACAATAACAATGAAAATAATAATAACAGTGACCACAAAAGCAGAGGGAGGCTACTCTTTGCCAGGCACTATACACGGCTGACTTCACTGACATGCTGAAAGTACATCCCACCCATTCTGTGATATGTTGCATGACTTGATGTCTGACATTGTGTGGGCTGCTCACACAGGTGAGGAATTGAGGGTAGAGCTGTGGAGGGATTTTCTGTTCCATCCAGAAGAGATGCTCTCAATTTATGAAAGGCTATCCTCAGTAACATGAATGGTCTACACAAGTTATTTCTTTCTTTTTTTCTTGGAGGGTAAAATTGGGATGGAAATATTAAGGAAACAGGTTTAACTTAGTCAAAGGATGATTGTACAGAGCTCTAAGAGGTAGTGAGCTCCCCATTATTGGGATATGCAAGTGTAACCTGGCTAGTTCCTCACTGGAGATGCTTTGAGGGCAACCGGAAAGAAGTCAGAGGAAGGGAAGTGTGAGGAATTGGGCTAGGAGACCCCTGGAATCCCTCCATTTCCAAGATACTGTGGTTTTAGGAAGGCGGGAATGATCTCCTTCTATGAAAGGCTTTTACAACAGTAGGAAACACTGCCATCTTTGCTGTCTTGAGGAGGCTTGACTACGATTTGCACAACTGCTGGCGGATGGATGCCTTACTGTCTCACAGTTCCTTTCCAGCCCTCAAGAATCATTCTGGTCTGTGCTTGCAACCCTGCTCTGAAACTGTCAGCGGAGTCACCTTCACCTCCTCTCAACTGTTGCCACAGCTTCCTAAGGGGTCCCTCAGTATTCTTTTTCACCCTATGATCTATCCTCCACCCAGCAGCAAGAGCCATCATTGACATGGAAAATCAGATATAATTCCCCCCTACAGTTCTAACTCATGGCCATGGCCCTTCACAGCTCAACTGGGTCTCCTTCCCCCCCTCTCCCCACCAAAAGTACATGAGCCACATTTCCTTCCTTTGTGGCCTCCAAACACTAAGGCTTTCACACTTCCTCTGTCTGGAGCCCTCTTCCCCTAGGACTTTGCAAGTCCAGTTACTTCTCATCATTAAGCTCCAAGTTCAACCATCACCCTGGAGAGGTCTCTCTGACCCCTCCCCAATCACTCCACCCCTATCATCCATTTGATTTTCCTTTCAGCGCTTATCAATACATCTCTGGACCTCTCACTTACAGCTAACTTATGTATGGTCTCTGTCTCTCACTAAAACATAAGCTTCTTAGAACAGGGGCTTGGTTTTCTGTTGTCATATCTCCAGTGCTGAGGACAGAGTCTGGTGCAGAGTTGATTTTTAAAAATATGTGTTAACTGAGGGGAAGAGGGAGAGGGATAAATTAGGAGGTTGGGATTAACATATACATACTACTATATATAAAATAGATAACTAACAAGGACCTACTGTATAGCACAGGGAGCTATACTCAATATTCTGTAATAACCTATAAGGGGAAAGAACCTGAAAAGGATATATATAACTGAATCACGGTCCTCTACACCTGAAACTAACACAACATTGTAAATCAACTATACTTCAATAAAAAAGTATGTATTAACTGGCTGAATACTATTTTTTAAAAAATTAATGTATTAATTAATTTATGGTTGCATTGGGTCTTTGTTGCTGCGTGCGGGCTTTCTCTAGTTGCGGCCAACAGGGTCTACTCTTCTTTGAGGTGAGTGGCCTTCTCATTGTGGTGGCTTCTCATATTGTGGAGCACGGGCTCTAGTGGTGTGGGCTTCAGTAGTTGTGGCACGCAGACTCAGTAGTTGTGGCTTGTGGGCTCTAGAGCGCAGACTCAGTAGTTGTGGCGTATGGGCTTAGTTGCTCCGTGACATGTGGAATCTTCCCAGACCAGGGCTTGAACCTGTGTCCCCTGCATTGGCAGGCGAATTCTTAACCACTGCACCACCAGGAAGTCTGAGTGAATACTTCTTTAAAAAAATATTTATTTATTTATTTGGCTGTGCTGGGTCTTAGTTGTGGCAGGTGGAATCTTCATTGCCGTATGCAGCATCTTTAGTTGCGGCATGCGGGATCTTTAGTTGCAGCATGTGGGATCTTTAGTTGTGGCATGTGGGATCTAGTTCCCTGACCAGAGATCTAACCCAGGCCCCCTGCATTGGGAGCTCAGAGTCTTAACCGCTGGACCACCAGGGAAGTCTCTGAATGAATACTTGTATGGGGACAGCGGTTAGCTATATGCAGAGAACATCACACATTATGTAGGTAGTTCTTTTAAAATACCATCCACTATTGGATTTCCTCATTTTAGGCATGTGAAATAAGAATATGCAGGCTTCCAAGACACCTTGGTTCTATTCCTAGCAGCATTTCTTCATGGAACAGATATTTGTGGGGGCCAAAAATAGATACATTAAACTTAAGATTAAAATTGAGAATGTTTGTTCACTGAAAGACACCATTAAGAGCGTGAAAAGGTAAGAAATCTAGTGGGAGGAGATATTTGAAATTCATGTACTTGACAAAGAACTCGTATCTAGACCAAATAAAGGACTCCCACAGTCAACACGAGAAAGGCAGATAATCCTATAGAGATATGGGCAAAAGACTTGAATAGGCATTTCACCAAAATGGATATCAAAATGACCAATACACATGTGTTCTGTTTCATAGAGGTCAATAGGATAATGCAGATTAAAATCATAATGTGGTACTATTGCACACACACCATAATCATTAAAATATTTAAAAAGCTAGGGAATACCGGGTGTTGGTGAGAGTATGGAGTAACTAGAACTGTTTTACATTGCTTGTGGGAGACTAAATTGAGATAACCACTTGGGAAATCTGTTTGCTGTTTGCTGGCATCTCCTAAAGCCAAGCTTATGCATATCCTATGACCTAGTAATTCCACTTCTTGGTATAAATCCAACAGAAATACATACATATGTACACCAAGAGACTTGTAAAAGGAAGTTTATAGCAGCACTATTTGCATTAGTCCCAAGCAGAAACAACCCAAATGCTGACAACAGAAGCATGGCTAAATAAATTGTGTTACATTCACATGGTAAAAAACCAAGCACCTGTGACAGTGAACAAACCACAGATACATATAAAAACATAGATGAATCTCACAAACATAATTTTGGGTGAAAGAAGGCAGACCCAAAAGAACACGTGCCATGTGAGTCTGTCTACCTCAAGTTCAACAGCTGGACAAACTAATCTGTGTGTCAGGAGTTGGGAGGGTGGTTATTCTTTGGAATAGGGGTAGTGACTTGGGGGTAGGACAATCTTCTGGGGTTGGGGATGGGGCTGGGGAGGTTGGAAATGTTGTGTGACTTGAGCTCGGTACTGGTTGCACACGTATGTTTGGTTTGCAAAAATTCGTTGGTTGCACACTGTGACTTGTACATCTTTCTGCATGTATGCTAGGTATCAATAGAGTTTATTCAAAAATATTTATGGGGTCCTGCAATGTGCAAATCGGGCTTGACTCTGGGGAGACCTCAAAATCAATGGAGAGGGAAGCCTCCCCATCCTGGAACGAAGTATTTGGCATTCTAGTGAATGCCATGGACTCGCTGGGTGCCCTCAGGTAAGGGACATCATTTCCCTTAGAGATAAGGGAACTGGGGTCTCTTTTCCCTTATCTATAAATTGAGACTCCTAACTCTGTCCCCCAGTCACACCCAGCTGGTGAATTCCCTTTTCATTGCTCCCTTCTTCCCTCCAAGAGACTAGCCCTCCTCATCATGTCTCTTTGTTTATTTCCACTCACAGCTACCTTTCAAATCCCGGCCCGGAAAGGCAAGGCAGGGAGGGGCCCCGGCTTCCAACCTCTGTGAATCCCAGAGCCCTCCTCCTGAGATCTGCAGGGGGAGCATGAAATATTTAAAAGCTCAAATTGAAATCCTGTTAGCGCCAGGTCTTGGAAAGCCGAGTTCTCCAGCCCCAGAACATCAGTATCTCTTTGTCGGTGTCATTTAGGGACCCCGGCTTTCCAAACCATTGACTGAACCTTTCTGTCAATCCAACACTTTTAGGGTAATTTAACTTAATAATACCTTTGTCGGCACCAGCGCCTGTATCTGAAGGGTGATTACCATAGAAGTTATTTTAGGTTGTTTAATGGAATGTAGTAAATTCTCAATTGACAGGGCAGATCCTCAGAATGGCTTTTCAAAGTGTTTACCTTTCAAAGCTTCCCCCCCTCACTTTACCAAACTTACTACTTTGAGCCGGTGAAGACTTCATAAATTATTAGCAATTGTTCTCCCCCCGTGTTCACATGCATCATTAATTCTTTGTAAAAAGTTCAAACTGTCCGGAACTTAATTGTTATCACTGGGAGAATGGCTGGAAATGGATGTGGGCTCTATTATTTCTGTCAGAAATTTTGACTTATTGCACTTGATATTTTACCCAACACATGATATTCTCAGTACAAGAGAGCAAAAAAGAGGAGGGGAGGGGAAAAAAAACCATAAATGCTTCTCCTTGAAACAAAAAAATAATAATACGTATATTTCTGGGGAGAAAAGTCAAAGATCCAGGTGACAAAATAATAGTTCCAATCCCCCGAAGAGAGAGGAAGAGGAGGGCAGCATTCAGGAGAAAATTTATGTTGTAACTTTTATTGGCTTGGACTGTATTTTTATTCTAAGTTTTGAAGGTTCTATGATTCTAGGAGTCTAATTTTTAACGATTCTGAGATGTTGAAGTTCTATGTGTCCAAGTTCCCGAGGCGTCTGATTTTTAGGATAAATTAATCCGGCAGTCCAAGATTCAGGACTGCTGAGAAGTATCGTCTCTCAGAATTAGAATAATATTGACAAGAGCCACAATAATAGCTAATATTTATTGAGAGCTTATTATGTGCAGGCACTGTGCTAAATGCTTCCTGTGCATCACCTCATTTAATCTTCAAGTCACCCGAAACTCTTTTTTTTTTTTTTTTCACCCGAAACTCTTGATCAACCTCATTTTACAGTTGGATAAACTGAGGCACAGAATGGTTGAGTAACTTGCTCAAGGACACACAGTTGGTAAGTGGCACAGTTAAGCTTTGAACCCAGGCAGTCTGAGTCCAAGGCCCATATGTGTAGAACCTAAGTATCCCATCTCAGGATACCGGCAGTGGTTCTTTTTCCCCACCTGGAATGCTATGGATTAGGCCGTGTGTGGAAGTGCAAGGAATCACGTGTGTAAGTGAGTCTGTTGCCAGACAGCGTTCCAGGTGGCCCAGCTCTGGCCTGTCTTCTGCCTTTGTGGACACTGCTTGTCCAGTCCAGCGGGTCTTCTCTTCCTATTCATCCTACAAGGTCACCTCCTCCAAGAAGCCTTCAACTCTGCTCTGCCACAACTTGAAGTGATTGCTCCATCCTTTGAAACTTCACAGCTTTTGGTACCAGGCAATGGGTGGGAGGCATCTTGTAAACCACCCGAAAGCATGGACTATGGGGTCAGATGTATTTGGGTTGGAATCTTGCTTCAGTGCATTGAGCTTGAGTTAGGTGTGTCATTTGAGCCTCAGCTTTCTCATCTGTAAAATAGGCTGTCTCATATGGTTGTTGTGAGGATTAAGGGAGGTGCTCAAAAGGAGTCTAGTGAACTGCCTCACACGCAGTCCGTGCTCAGTAAATGTTGGCTGTTGCTCTGACTTGTATTATAGTTACCTGTATGTCCTATCTTTCATACTGAATGTTTTATGGGTTAAAGCATAAGGATCGATATCTTTAGGGCGTTTGCTGTGGGGTCAGTCTCTGTGCTGAAGGCTTTATGTTTGTGAGATCACTTGACCCCCATAACTGCCCTCTGAGCCCACGATTAACCTTTTATTCAGAGGAGGAGACTGAGTCTCAGGGAGGTTGGTCATCGTGCTCAGAGTCACAGGGATGGTGTGTGCTGGTTCTGGGAAAGCCTGGGTTTGCCCGCTTCGCTATGCTGCTGAGGGAAGAGGACCATGTATTCATCTTCTCCAGAAGCTCAGGGAAGGATATTTCGGAGGAGTCCCCCGGCAGCACCTGTCTTTGGACCTCGGCCAGGGAAGTAGGGCCATTGTCTGTACGAGTCAGGCAGGGAAGTCGCCATTTTCCTGGGGAGAGTCTCATGAGTTGCTTTGATTCTGTACCTACTCCCACTTCTCTTTTTGCTGATCTTCATGGGCCTCCTTCCCAAAGAAGCAGAAGAAGAGAAGGGCCTGATGTCCCAGGGATGGTCAGAGTGGCTTCTGGATTGAGGGTGCAGGTGGGTGGGAAGTGTTGGGCCAGGAGTCAGGACACAGAGGCTTGAGCTCTGGCCCTACTAGCTGTGTGACTTTGGGAACATCCCAGTCTCTCCCCAGACATCCTATCCCACAAATGCAGAAACGTATGAGTTGGATTATCACTTCAGTGGCTTCCATACTGTCTTAGTTTGTGGAGCAGTGGAACCAGATGCTGAGGTGAAATTGTCACAAGAAAGGCTTACGCTCAAGTCAGATAGGAGGGGGCCTGCTGTGGGTGGAGAGGGAGTGCGGGTGTTGATCGCACCCTTCCTCTCCCCAGAGGTGCCTGAGGCACCTGCAGTGAACACCAGTGTGCCATAGACACTGTATGAAAAGAGACGGCCCGAAGGTCCCTACAGTATTACTCCTGCAGTATTCTATGTCTCTTATCATCCTGAACGATTCAGCCCACCGTTAGAACTTCTCAGTGGAGCAAGGTGAGCCAGTCCAAGGCTCTGGGAGTTTGAACAGAGAGGGTACTGTGGTCTTGGCCATTGATTTCTATCTGACTCTGGAATATAGGTCTACAATTTCCTCCAAGTCACAAGCCTGCCTGTGCCTCAAGTCTTCTGGGACAACAATCAGGTCCCTATGTCCCTCTCCGTATGCCTTCCTGCTTGTTTGCTGAGTGACGAAGTGTCACTATCAACAAAAGAGGTGAGAACATTGTTGTGAATCCTAGCACATCAGAGATAGTGGAGGCTAGTTGCAACGTGGGCTAGGAAAGGTGTCTCTGTGGTTCTCCTGGGGGAGGAAGAGAAGGGCAGGGTCCACCCACCACCCCTTCCTTTTCTAGAGCACCTGTACTCTGACTTCCTTCCATATGCATGTGTGCTTTTAAAATTGTTTCTGCTTAGTGTTTTACTTTTATTTTCTTCCATTTCACACAGAACGCTAAGACTGTGGTATGTTGGAGCCTGTTTCTTCTGATTCATAAGAACCTATTGTATCCATCTCTTCCCAACTCTAATCAGTGAAGTCATGTTGGTAGCTTGAAATTGGCCATGGTGGGAGTACTTATACCATGATGATTGGCCAACACTGCAAATCAGGGTTTTCCCCTAGGGAAGTTGGTTGTTAAACATTTATCAGCACTCCGCTAGACTAGTATAATAAACACTTATATACCCACCACCCAGCTTTGGTAAATCTTGACATTTTGCTATATGTATTTGTTTCAGACCTTTCATTTTTCTTTTAAGGGATAAAATAATACAAAAACAGTTGGCTCCATCTGTATTACTCTCCACAATCTCATTCATTTGCTTCCTGATCCAGAAATATAGTCCCATCCCAAACTTGGTGTTTATCATGTTTTAAAAATATTTTTACTACATATGTGTCCATAAATAATACATGGTATTGTTTTGCATATTCTTAGATTTATATCCATCGTATTATACCATATGTATCATTCCACAACTTTTATTTTAAAATACATTTTATGTTTTTTTGAAAGGCTTATACATGTTGATATATGTAATTCTAGTTCATTCATTTTAATTTCTATATGGTGTTCCATTGTATAAATATACCAACATTAATTTATTCCTTTTTCCACTGATGGACATGTAGGCTGTTTCCAATTTTTGTATACATCTTTTGGTGCACATATGCAAGAATTTTTAAGGTATATACTTAGAAGTGGAATTTCTAGGTGCAAGGATATGCATATCTTAATCTCTACTAGGTTTGCCAAGTTGCTCCCCAAAATGGTTGTACAAATTTACACTCCTACTAGCAGTGGATAAGAGTTCTTGCCAACAATTGGCATTGTCAGATGGCTTAATATTTTCCAATCTGATGGGTGTAAAATGATATCTCTTTGTGGGTTTAATTTGCATTTTCCTGATTAGTAGCAAGATTGTGCATCTTTATGTGTGTTCAGTGGACATTTATTTTTCTCTTCTGTGAATTATCTATTCATTTCTTATGCCATTTCCCCCCAAAGTGTTGTTTAGCTTTTTTGTAAACCAATTAAAAATATATTCTGATTACTAATACTTTGTGATTGTGTGAAGTGAAAAATTTTTCTACCAGTACGTATCTTGTCTTTCAATATTGTGTGGGGTATCTTTGTGTAGAAATTTTCAAGTTTAATTAATCACATTTATTAATCTTTTATGTTTTGTGCTTTGTGTTTGGTTTAATATAAATAGTCCATCCTGAGTTTATAAGAGATCTTCCTACAATTTACTGTATAATTTAAAACGTTTTATTTTTCCCTATTAGGTCTTTAATTAACCTAGAATTTATTTTTGCATAATGTGTTAGGTAAGACTCTAATTTATTTGTTTTACGTGTATGTACCCAATTGACCACAATTTAAGAAATATTCCATCTTTTCATTTCTGATTCTCAACAATGTCTTGTAGTTTTTAGTGTACTGAATTCTCTCATTGTTAGATTTATTTCTTAGGTATTTAAAGTATTTAATACTATTATAGTTTCATAATTTTCTTAAAAATTTTTTCTATTCGTTCATTGCTGGTATATAGAAATAAAAGTGATTTTTGTATATTAGCCTTGTATCCAGTGACATTGTAAATTAAAATATTAATGCTAATAATTCATAGGGACTTCCCTGATAGTCCAGTGGCTACGACTCTATGTTCCCAATGCAGGGGGCCCAGGTTTGATCCCTGGTCAGGGAACTAGATCCTGCATGCCCCAGCTAAAGAGCCTGCATGCAGCAGCTAAAGAGCCCGCATGCTGCAACTAAAGATCCCACATGCCGCAATGAAGATCCCACGTGCCGCAACTAAGACCCAGTGCTGCCAAATAAATAAATAAATAAATAGTTTAAAAAATGCTAATAATTTATAGATTCTTTTGGATCTTCTACATACCTAGTCATGTCACCAGTGAATAAAGACAATTTTATTTCTTCATTCTTAATCCTTAAGCCTTTACTTTCTTTTTCTTTCCTATTGCTCTGGCTAGGCCCTCCAGTACAATGCTGAATAGAATTGGTGATAGCAGGCATTCTTATCTAGTTCCCTATTTCATGGGAAAAGCTTTCAGTAGTTCACCATTAAGAATAATCTTTGCTATTTTTTAAAATATATATATTTATTTATTTATTTATTTTTGGCTGCATTGGGTCTTTGCTGCTGAGCGCGGGCTTTCTCTAGTTGCAGTGAGCAGGGGCTATTCTTCTTCGTTGCAGTGTGTGTGCTTCTCATTGCAGTAGATTCTCTTGTTGCGGAGCTCAGGCTCTAGGCACGCGGGCTTCAGTAGTTGTGGCATATGGGCTCAGTAGTTGTGGCGCACGGGCTTAGTTGCTCTGTGGCATGTGGGATCTTACCGGACCAGGGATTGAACCCGTGTCGCCTGCATTGGCAGGTGGATTCTTAACTACTGTGCCACCAGGGAAGTCCTCTTTGCTATTTTTAAATTTAAAAAATCAGATAGAGGAAGATCTCTCCTATTTATAATTAAAATTTTTCATCATGAATGTACATTGAGTGTTGTCAGATGATATTCTGCATCTATTGGGGTGGTCGTGTAATTGTTCTCTCTTTTCTGTTGAAGTGGAAAATTACACTAATTGATTTCGGTCATTGTATTCCTGGAATAAATAATCAACTGGTCATGATGTATTATCACTTTATTTATAACTGGATTTGATTTGCGGAATTTTATTTGGGATTTTTGCATATGAGTTCATGAGACAGACACCACGTGTTGAAAAGAATTTCCTTGTTGAATTGTCTTGGGATTTAAAAAAATTATTTATTTATTTATTTATTTATTTGGTTGCACCAGGTTGTAGTTGTGGCAGGTGGGCTCCTTAGTTGCGGCTCAAGGGCTACTTAGTTGCAGCTTGCTGGCTCCTTAGTTGCAGCATGCGAACTCATAGTTGAGGCATCCATGTAGGATCTAGTTCCCTGACCAGGGATCGAACCTGGGCCCCATGCATTGGGAGCTCAGAGTCTTAACCACTGCACCACCAGGGAAGTCCCAGGGATTGTTGTTGAAAATCATTTCACCATATCTATGTGAGTCTAGACTCCATTCTTTATTTTTCCCAGTGTCATTGAGATGTAGTTGACATATAACATTATGGGAGTGTAAGGTATACAACACGTTGATTCGATACGTTTATAAATTGCAAAGTGATCACCACCATAATATTAGCTACTCCATCCCATCACCTAGCTATCATTTCTTTTTGTGGTGAGAACATTTAAGATCTACTCTCTTAGCAACCTTCAAGTATATGACACAGTATCATTAGCTATAATCATCACGCTATACTTTAGATCCCCAAGCTTGCTAATCTTGTTACTAGAAGTTTGTACCCTTTGACCAATACCCCCCTTTTCCCCACCTCCAACCCCTGGCAACCATCACTTTACCCTTTGTTTCTCTGAGTTTGTCTTTTTTAGATTGTGCATATAAGTGATATTATACAGTATTTGTCTTTCTCTGTCTAGCTTATTTCACTTGGGATAATGCCTTTGAGATCCATCCAAATTGCTGCGAATGGCAGAATTTCCTTCTTTCTCACGGCTGAATAGTGTTCCATTGTATATATCTATATATCTATTAAATCTATATCTTTCTATGTATCTATGTATGTATGTATTGATCTATGTACACCACATCTTCTTTATCCATTCATCTATTGACAGAACACTTAGCTTGTTTCCATATCTTGGCAATTGTGAGTAATGCTGTAATGAACATGGGAGTGCATATTTCTCTATGATATCCTTATTTCAATTTCTTTGGATATATACCCAGAAGTGGGATTGCTGGACCACATGGTAGTTCTGTTTTTAATACTTGGAGAACCCTCCATACTGTTTTCCATAGTGGCTGTACCAATTTAAATTCCCACCAACAGTGCACTAAGATTCCCTTTCTTCATATCCTTGCCAACACTTACCTCCTATCTTTTTGGTGATAGCCATTCTAACTGGTATGAGGTGATATCTCATTGTGGTTTTGGTTTGCATTTCATTGATGATTAGTGATGTTGAACACATTTTCATGTATCTGCTGGCCATTTGTACGTCTTCTTTGGAAAACTTAGATTCTCTATTCTATTCCTTTAATCTATATGGCTCACCTTTCACCAATTCTACCCTGTATTTATTACTGTAGCTTTATTGTAAGTGTTGATATTAGGTAGCGTAAGTCTTCTATCTTTGAATTTCTTTCAAAAATTGCCTTGGCTTTTCTAGATTCTTGGCATTTTATAAAATTTTTATATTCAGCTGTCATTTCCTACTGCTTGGATTTGGATTGAGATTCCCCAAATTTATAGATCAATTTGGGGAGAATTATTGTCTTAACAGTATAAGTCTTCTGATCCATGAATGTGGTATATTTCTCCATTTATTTAGGTATTCTTTACAGTTTTTTTAGTAATGTTATGTAGTTTTTAGTATACAGGTCTTGTATAGGTTTCATTAAATTTATCCTTAAGTATTTTATGTACTTACATGATATTGTAAATAAAATTATTTTTCCTAGTTTAGTTTTCAGTTGTTCAATGATAGTATACAGAAGTATTATTGTTTTGTTTAAATTAATTTATTAGTTTTGATAGTATTTTTATAGATTCCTTAGGATTTTCTACATATACGATCGTATTTTCTATGAATAAAGACAGATTTACTTCTCCATTTCCAATTTCTATGACGTTTATTTGTTTTCCTTGACTTTTTGCAATGCTTACGATATCCAGGATGTTGTAAAATAGAAGTGGTGAGAGTGGACATCCTTGTCTTTTTTCCAATATTTGGGGAAAATGATAACTATTCCACCATTGTTTGTTAACTATGGTTTTTTTGTTTTCACGCGCCCTTTATCAACTGAAGAAGTTCCCTTCCATCTCCAGTTTGTTGAGAGTTTTTATCATGAGTGACTGTTGAATTTAAAAATAATTCTTCTGTATCAATTAGGACAATCATGAATTTTTGTCATAAATTCTCTCAAAAAGATCTTTTCAGTTCCTCAGTTGATGACAATTTGAGTCACAAATGAGAGGTGAACTATTTCAAATGTTTCAGAATCTATTTAGCTAATTATGCTAATTTCTCTTTTAATGTGGTATATTAAAGTTTTTCTGTTGTGAAACCATCCTTGCATTCCTTAGATACACCTATTATAAGTATTTAAAAAAATATTGCTAAATCTGATTTGCTAGCTTTTCATTTAATAATTTTGCATCCATTTTTATAAGTGAGATTTCTTATATAGATTTATTTAGTTGTATTATTCTTATTTTATTTTACTTTATTTATTTGGCCATGCCACGTGGCTTGTGGGATCCTAGCCCCGACCAGGGACCAAACCTGGGCCCCCTGCAGTGGAAGCGTGGAGTCCTAACCACTGGACCGCCAGGGAATTCCCTTGTTTGATTTTACTATAAAGGTCTTACTACTCTCAAATGAATTTGCGTTGTGTCCCATTTTGTCCATTCTCTAAAATAATGCATAGATTATTGGATTTATAAACCTTTATTGGTCCTTTAGGGTTTTGTATAAATAGTTTGTAAAATTATCAGCTCCCAGGAATGGAGTGGGATGGTGAGGAGAAGAGATAATATAGAGGCTTGACAGAATTTTTAAAAAAATTTATTTATTTATTTTTGGCTGCGTTGGGTTTTTGTTGCTGCGCGTGGGCTTTCTCTAGTTGTGGCGAGTGGGGGCTACTCTTCGTTGCGGTGTGCGGGCTTCTCATTGCAGTGGCTTCTCTTGTTGTGGAGCACAGGCTCTAGGCGTGCGGGCTTCAGTAGTTGTGGCGCACGGGCTTAGTTGCTCTGCGGCATGTAGGATCTTCCCGGACCAGGACTTGAACCCGTGTTGCCTGCATTGGCAGGTGGATTCTTAACCAGTGTGCCATCAGGGAAGCCCTAGAATTTTTAATGACTAGTAGAGTATTCAGTTTAAAATTTTTTCTTCTTACGTCAATTTTGGTCATTTAAATCTTTTCTAAATTAACCATTTTATTTAAGTTTCAAATGATTAGTATTATGTTAATCATAATACTTTTAAAATAATTTGTAAATGTTCTACTGTTTCTGTAGGTTGAAAAATTATCATGTTGTGTGTTTGTGCATGCCCTTTCTTTTAATTTAATCAGACATGCTAGAGGTTTTTGTTTGTTTGATTTTATTTTTAAAAAATATTTATTTATTTATTTATGTGGCTGCGCTGGGTCTTAGTTGTGGCACACGGGATCTTCGTTGCTGCCTGCAGGATCTTCAGTTGAGGCATGTGGGCTCTTCATTGCGCTATGTGGGATCTAGCTCCCTGACCAGGGATTGAACCTGGGACCCCTGCACTGAGAGTGTGGAATCTTAACCACTGGACTGCCAGGGAAGTCCCTGTTTGATTTATTTTAAAAAGTAGCTATTGTGTTTGTTGATCCTCTCTATTGTTCCAAGGTCTTGTGGTTGGAATTTTGGCAGTTGCCCTGCTGGTACAGGTAGACCTTGGAGAAACTGTGGGTTTGGTTCCAGACCACTGCAACAAAGTAAATATTGCAATAAAGCAAGTCAAATGAATTTTTTGGTATCCCAGTGCATAAAAAAGTTATGTTTACACTATACTATAGTCTATGAAGTGTAGCACCATGTCTAAAAAATTTATACACCTTAATTTCAAAAAACTTTGTTGCTAAAAAATGCTATCCATTATCTGAGCGTTGAGCAAGTTGTAGCATTGATAGTAACATCAAAGATCACTGATCACAGATCACCATAACAAATATAATAATAATGAAAAAATTTGAAATATTGCAAGAATTACCAAAATGTGACACAGAGACATGAGGTGAGCAAATGCTGTTGGAAAATGACATCAATAGACTTGATCAATGCAGGGTTGCCACAAACCTTCAATTTGTAAAAAAAAAAAAAACAAAAAAAAACCTCGCAATATCTGTTAAGTGCAATAAAGTGAAGTGCAATAAAACAAACTATGCTTATAGTCAGGTTCAAGGATAAAGAGTTTGCCCGAGGAAGACAGTGTTATAGTGGACAGTAATTGTTTGACATTATTAATTCCTTAAGGACAGGAAAAGGGCATTATTCATCCTCAGTCTTCAGTACCCAGAACAGAGCATCATATGTAGAAGTGCTCCATAATGGCTGGCAAATGGATGAATGGAATTCAACCCATAGAGATGCCAGAAATGAGTAAAAGCCTTTTTACCTTTGCAATATCCCACTTCTGACACCCTTACTGCAATCTTTGTAGAAAGTAAACTGGACTTTAGCAGAGATAGGAAGACCCAATCTTCTTGGGCTATTTATTTGCATCAGACCTCCCTAATACAAAACACTCTGTCCATTGTGGTTTTGTCCCTGAATATAGAGCTTTCAAGAGCAATTCTAGTTGTTGGACAGGAAGTGGCCCCATACCAGAGAGACTTTCTAAAATAGATGAATACAAATCAGTTTCATCCATGCCAAGCCTAGCCAAATGAACCCTAGAAAATTTACCCAACTTAATCCACATCAATTCCACTGAAGTTCACCTGTATAATGACCCCACTCAGCCCAACTCCACTAACAAAACGCAACCCAATGCAACCTGATATTATTTAACCAAACCAATCCAACACAACAAATTACAACCCTATACAACTCAACACAATACGATACAATAACCACTTCTCAGTCTTACAACCTAACTCAACCCAACACAAGCAAATTCAGTCAAAACAACTCCCTGCACAAGATGTTCCAACAATGCAATTAAATTCAATCTAGTGCAATTTAATAAACGGTTTTAACATCTTTTCTGTTTAAGGAAGGTAGGGTACTTTGGATACTATACCAAAATAACATCTATAAAATGTCTATTTGACTACAGTTAGTTTTTGAATGAACCCTTGAAATCATAGCCTTTTCAAACCTCCGTGGTGTAAATACGAGGAAACTGGATCTCATATATTAGAAATTTCTCCCTATTTATCTCCTTCCCCTTTCTTGCCCCCTGACTACTCACAACACTTTATTTTAAGTAGCCACTGGTCTCATCTGCACTAGATTGTGAGCACTTGGGGGCAGGGACCATGTCTAATTCACCTGTCTGCACTCAGTACCTTTCAAAGGGCATTGAGGAAATGTGGTTTAAACGAATGAATGATCAGAGGAAGAAATCTGAGAAGCTCATTCTGTTTTGAAGAGTCAGTAGAGTTTTATTCATTTTGGGGTCCTATTGAGGAGGATGCTAGGCAGAACACATAGATTTGAATCCCGGCTCTGCACTTCCTGTGTGTCCTTGGGCAAGTCACATCACCTCTCTGAATTTGTTTCCTTGTCCATAAAGTGAGGAGTATAGTACCAACTCTAGGGGTCTTTTGAGGATAAATATTGAGTTGATACATGTAATGCACTTCATACTTTGTCTGACATACAATTGAGGATTAATCAATAGCAACTGTAATTTTTTTCTGAGTTTCCTTGTTCAGCATTTTACCTTTGCAGTTTGGGGACGCTCCCTCTGTGGATCAGAAAAAAACTAAAAAATCTCTTCTAGATCCCTTGCAGAATAATATCTTCTTTTGTCATGGTTTCAGTGGCATAATTATTAAATGGCCACCATTTGTTTTGTATTTTACTATGGTTCCTTAGTTAAAATAAGCTTGAGAATGATTAGTCTGGGAGAAGTATGAATTTACATGCTTAAACAATTAGGGATTAGGGCACAGCACATTACAGTAACCACAGCCATTTGAACACACACTGTTTGCCAGGCCTGGTGGGTATACAGCTAATGGCACGTGATTCCTGTCCCTAAGGAACTTATGGTTTAGAGAGAAGATAATGTAAGAATGAGGTTGAAGGGCGCTAACTCTGAGGACTTGAAACATGGCAGCCGCGTGTGCCAGGCAGTGGGCTGGTTTTCAGGAAGGTGGTATATTCTGTGCTGTCTTTGGCCAGGCCTTTTCCTCTCTGAGTCTCAGTCTCTTCATCTCTATAGAGGGGATCATGATACACACCTCGTTGGTTTTTGAGGGGACTCAGTAAGAGACTGACCAGTTACCTGGCTTACAGAAAGTGCTCAATCCATATTGGTCCCTTCTTCCCCATTTATGTGGGTTACTATGCACCCTGGTGAACCACACATGTGTGTGCGCACACACATACACATGCACACAGGTACGCCTGAGTATTTATTAAGCACAGTTAAGACACCGATAGTAAAAAGGAGTCAACAGGAGTTCTGGGCTCAGAAAGCATCTCTCACTTCCTGAAGCAATACCCATTCCTTGAGTCATGAAAAATATGTTCGTCTGACTCCACATTCCACTATGAGAGACACGCCTTGCATCATCTGAATTGCTGCACAAGCCCTCCCGGCTGTCAGACACACAAGTGGCCCCGTCTGAACAGCTTGGTCCCCACCTTCTCTCTGGGCGCCAGGCTATCCCAGCTCGGGGCTCACATCTGAGTCACATTTGCCGAACTGGGCTGCCAGGACAGCTGGCTCCAAAGTCAGTTGCCTCCCCCACTAAGGAGCCGGGGCTGAATTCTTCTTCATTACAGCCTGGCTGTGGGTTAGGCATTATAAATAACATCGTGCAGACAGCCAGATGGACAGTATGCCTAACTGGGGGATGCTTCATCTGTCCCAGCAGGGACAGCCCTGAAAATAGCATCTGAGGGATTGGGCAGGACCCACCGAGTCACCTTGTCCTTCCCTCGGGTTTAGTGGGAACTCTCCTAGCTCATCTCAGACGGGAAGGAGCCTACCTGTTCTCTTTCTTATAAATCTCCACGAAGAAAGGAAAATCTACGCAGATCTCTTCTGCTTTTTTCTTTGGGCAGTGATTAGTGCAGGGTGACATCTTTCTGGGGTAGGATCTGGGCTTAACTCCTGGTTGAGCCCTTCACAAGCTGTGTGACCTCAGGCAAGTTACCAAACCTCTCAGTTCTCTCACCATCGAGATGAAAGATGAGAATAGTGCCCAGCTCCAAGGTTGCTGTGGGTCTTGGATGGGATAAGGATCATAGGAAATGCTCGGGGAATGGGAACTATAATTTTAGGGAGGCACCATATTAGCAAGGACAGTTACTCAGCTACTTCCCTTCCTGTCCATCAGAAGGCTGGGAGCTGCCCATCATCACTCATGGCAGGTCTAGCTCTTTCTGGATCTGGGGGCTAAACAAGACTCTGTCTGAAGGGCCACTCTGGTGCCAGTGTACCCATCTCCCAGGTCTATATTATTATCCAGGAGACAGAGTAGCAGCATAATGGGAGGGAGGTCACAGAGTCAAGTCTCAGGTCTTGGCTGGATGATCTCAGTACATCAGCTGATGCTGCAGGAACAGAGGTGCCTCAGGGCTATGAATGAGGCTCTGTCCACTTCCCCCACACCCATGCCCAGCCCCAGGACACTCTCCTGACACCTGATTTTATGTCTTAAAACTCCATTAAAGATAGATTTATACTCCAAGAAAAATTTGAGAGTTGCTGCTGTAGCCAGTAGTCCCTTGGTTTACGCAGAGCACTGTAACCCACCTCCTGTGACATCATTCTCAAACTCATATGAGGGTGAGTCTTCTCCCTCCAAGCACCATTCCTTGGCATTCGGCATCTTCCAGCCTGACGCTGTGCCCCCATCCCCGCCCCACCCCAAGCTCACTCCTACATTTTGTCTGCACCTTTGGTGCTCTAGTTATTAAACTCCAGGACAGTCTCTGAATACGTTAGATGTGGTCCAGCATCTTTACCTCTGTTTATTGTGGCTCCCCTATCTGGAATGTTGTTCATTTGCTTCTCCATGTACTCCTATCCTATACTTACTCTTTCAGACTATGCTGAAATGTCCTTTTGTATCAGAAGGTTTCTGTTTTGATCCCTCCAAGCAGAGGTAAGCAGTTATTCATGTGGTCCAATGTTGATTGAATGCTTACTATGTGCTGGACATTGGAGGCAAAGAGTGAACAGAAAAGAGACATGGTCCCTACCTTCATGGAACTTATAGTCCTGATGGAAAGAGAGAGACAACTATCAGATACATAAACAATTGAACATATATTTAGGAATTTAAATTAGTGCCACTAGTGAAAGAAACAGGTTCTAGGAGAATGTATAACAAAGAGATCTGACTTAGATTGTTGTGTCACAAGGGCTTCCCTGAGGAAGTGATTCTGAAGCATCAGGGCAAGTTAGCTGGGTGAGTAAGGAATAGGGAGAACAACACTATTCCTTGTGCAAAGGCCCTGTGGCAGGATCCATGCTGCATAGTGACCACATACTCGTGTCTGTTCCAGAGAGTCCCAGTTGTCCTGGGTTATTAATTAGAAGCACCCTCTTTCTCCCTCCAAAGTGGCCTGGCTTGAAAGATAAATTATATGGTTGCCCTACGATTGTGGCCTATTTGGGGAATAAAAAGAAGCCCAGAGTGTCAGGACCGCAGGGAGAGGAGGGGCCGAGGCTGGAGAGGTTGGCAGGACTGGACCATGTGGGCCTTGAAAACTGGAGAAGTAGTTCAGTCTCTATCCCAAGAATAAGGTGAACCTTTGAAGGATTTCAGGCAGGTGTGCCAGGATTGGGTTTGCCTCCCGAAAACACCTCCCTCTTCTGTTCTCCTGAATGTTTTGGCCCCTCCTCACTTGAAGATCCACCCTGTATATTGTAGGTTGTGGTTTGCATCGCTCTCCTACTCCTGGACTGTGAGCTTCAGGATGGGCAGTAGGAACTTTCCGTGGGCCTCCTTCTAATTCTTTTCCTCTCTGCTTGCTGGATGTTGGGTACCCAGGGCAATCCTGGAAGCCATGGCAGAGCCTCCATCAATTTGGGCAAAGTAGAATTTCCCCCCTACTCTCTGTCTTATGCCAACCTGGAACCTCACTGAGTAGTTTATGTGAACGAGAAACTAACTTATTATGTCTGAGCCATTATAAATATTGGAAATAAGTCTTGGAAATATTCAAAGGGAAAATACCAGCTACTGAGCATTGAGCGCATGGCGTTAAGTCAGGCTCTGTATACTTTAAATGCACAATTTCCTTTAATGCTGACAATATCCACTTTATAGATAAAGGAACAAAGACTCAGAGAGGTGAAGTGACTTGCCCAAGGCCACACAGCTAATGAGTAGATGAGCTGGGATTTGAACCCAGGAATATCTGATTCCAAGACCAAATACCAACCATGGAATTAACCAGCCCTCTACTTCTCTCTCCATCAGCTGGAGCAGTGGGGGTGGGGTCTCCCCACCCCGTGGACTGGGGATTTAGGCTGGCCATTTCCCCCGCCAGGCAGAGCGTCCCAGAGCAGACGCTGGGGTAGGGGACGTGGGTAGGAGAAAAGAGAGGCCACAGCCTCTGGTCCCATCTTTACATCAAGTACCCATCTCAGGCAGCGCCCGGTGGTGGTATTTCTTTCACCCGCCTGCATTTGGGCAGATTCCTCAGAGAGACATGCTCTTTGATTCATTTAAAAGTCTAAGCAGGGACAGCACAAATTATTAGTGTTTGAAATATTTATAAAGTCCCTTGTTTGCCGTGGCATAGGGGGTGAGAGACCACAAATAAAAGAAAGCTGTGGCTGTACCATGAGCAGCAGAGAGAGCTGAAAAGGGAAGGGGTTTTGTCTCTCTGCTGCCTGGTTTTCCAAGGCTGCCCAGCCAGGTGCATTTTCACTCTGCGTTTGTGCAAACGAACTTCCTTTCTGCGGCTCCCGCCACACTTCCACCCTCAGAATGATCCCCCAGACATTCAGACTGAAGGCTTAAAAATCACAAACCATTAACATTTGGGGAAGCTGGGTGAAGGGTAATGGGAACTCTCTGTGCTACTGGTTCTGGTTTTCTTTCTCCTTCTTTTTTTTTTTTACTTTTCTCGTCTAAAATTATTTCAAAACAGAAAATTAAAAATATATCACAAAACGCACACTGTGTGTGAGCCAGAAGAGAATATGGAGAAAAATGTTCTTTTTCTGATTTGACAGATGGAAAAAGAGAGACCCAGAGCATGAGGTCTCAAGTTACCCAGTGAGTCAAAGGCAAGAGCTGAGGTCTTCTGACTCTCAACCCAGACCTCGCCTTTGCTAACCTCCTACCATCAGCACAAGCTGATGATTTAGAAAAGAGGGGTTCTGTTCTTGATTTGGGGATCGTATAGCTCTGATTCAATCATTTATGTGTATATGAATGTATTATGTGTGTATTCATTCATTCACTAACTCAACAAATATGGTGCTTTGTCAGCAAGTCAGAGATGGTCCTGCCTTTAAGGACCTAGGAAAAGACGTGGGTTCAGATGAAGTCCATCCTCCAGCTGACCCCCAAGGAGCTCTGGAGCCTGAATAGCAAGCACCATAGAGTTGTCCCGCCCTGGAGCAAGGAGACTGGCCTTTTCTACCCTTGTACTAGTTAGTTAGTGGCAGTGGGTCACCGCTGGGGGAGGGTGTATTCTTCCAGGTATTTCCAAGAAAGGTGGCTCTTTTAGCTGAGGGCAATTCTTAGCTGTAGGTTGCAGCTATGAGCGTGAACAGCCAACATTCACAGTAGCTGGGATTGGATGCACTGGCCTTTCCAAGAGATCTGAGTGGGGCACCAAGAGTACCTGCTACCTGGGAAACTGGAGCTTCATGCTACTGGCGGAGACAGTATGGAATTTGCACCTCTGTGTGAGGGAGCTGGGCTCTCTACCCACTGGCTCCCACCAGTCATCACGGAAGGCTGCTCCAGGGGGAGTTTAATTCCCAGCCTGAACGAGCACAGCCTGACCGGTGTGGGGCTATGGAGAGATCCAGCAGACAGAGGAAGCCCTCAGCGATGAGACCTGTGTGCAGAAGGGTGGGAGTTGGCCATGTGTGCCCAGAAATGGGAAGTGTTGAGGAGATACGGGTGTGTGAGAACCAAGATCGTCTGCTGCAGATAGCCTGGGCCAACCACACTTATCCCTCAGATATGTGGACTTGGGAAGCTGCTGGAAGCATGGGGCCTGTCGGCTGGAGCACAAAAGCAAGAGAATCACAGAGTCCCAGCTGGGTGGCCATCATGGCCTTTTGAGCACGGAAGCTGTGTGGATGTGAAGTCGCGGCATCGTTAGAGTGGATGGCTGGGGAGAGAGTGGGTCAGAGCGCTGTGTGTGCAGATGCTGGAACGTCGCACAGGGAAGGTCATGCTGGCCTGAGAACACGCCTGGCTTCTGATCATTCATTCATTCATTCATTCATTCTGCAAATATTTATTGAGGGCCTGCAATGTGCCATTATACATATTGTGTATAACATTGGGCTAGGTGCAGGGAATATGATGGATAAATAAGACAGACAAGGTCCCTGCCCCCCTTGGAGGTTATATTCTCTCTCTCTCTGTGTGTGTGCGTGTGTGTGTGTGTAGAAGGTAATTAGATAAATAAACAAGATAATTTCAGATACACATACATTTAGTAAAGGAAACCAACAGGATGCTGAGTGGAGAGTGTCTAATGATGATGAGGGGTCCTTTTGACAGGGTGATCATAGAGAGACTCTCTGATCACACCCATTTTACAGATGAGGAAACTGAGGCTTTGAGAGGTTCAGTAACTTGCCCAAATTTGCATTCAGCTAGTAAGTGGTCCAGTTTTAGATCCCAAGCCTGTCTCTCTGTAGTAGCTTCTAGTCCTTGGCTCTGATTTCATTGAGCCAACGCAGACTAAGCCTCTTTCTTCTTCCCCTATAAGTCATTTTGTAATTTGGAGACCAAGACCTGACCCTCCTGAGTCCTGACACAAATTCTCCTGTTTGTGCCCTGGCCCTGGAATAAACTGTGTCTGATAGTTTTGGGGCCAGCCTCACCCAGGCGGGCGTCGAGGTCCAGGAGAGCACAGTAGCTCTGGAGACAGTGAGGCTGGTGCTGGCCCCATCACCATGGGACCCTGGACAAGTGACCTCCTCTGTCACATGCTGATACCAGTTGTTTTACCTCCTGGCATTACTGAGAAGATTAAATGAGCTAACGCTTGGGCAACACTTGGCACTGACACTGGCACAGAGTGGACACTCACCTCGATCTTGATGAGGCAGCCTTTTACCCCAAATATTCTGATCAGTTGTCAGGGGTTCAACGGGCAAGAGGCAAGTAGAGACTTTCAGCCCTGGTCTTCATGGCCCTCAGCCCCCGAGTGACCCCAGGCCAGGGCCGGGAGAGGAGAAGGGAGGATTTTCTGATTCTGGGTTGGGACTGCCAAAGCCAATTAGGGGCGTCAGATGGACAGCGGCCTCCAGCACCCAAGCAAACCGATGTGGTAGCCGACGGAGGGGCCAGCTCGTTCTGACCTTAAACCCAAATGCTTCTGCCCACATCTGCAGCTAAATAAACCAAGTAAATCATGCTGGCAGATAGATAATTAAATAATTATCAGGCACTTAATAACAAGGAGTGGGTGTTCTGAATTACCATATTAGACAGTGTCTTTGAGGACTAATTGTTGCATTACATCAGAGTTACTCATTCATTATTCTTGTCATTTCGGGTGATAATTTGCACTTTAGGAGACAGCGACAATTTTAGCAGGCAATTAGAGACGTGTCAGGCCTGGCCCCGTGAGTTACTGTCACAATTATTGCCTTTTTTCCAGTGTCCTCATTTGCAGCCGTGTATTTAAGGGGATTTGGGTAATTCCAGGCCTGGGCAAAACAACCAACCCACAGGATAGTGGCAGGGCGAGGACACGGCAGCCACCGCCGTCCGGCTAGAGGACGGCTTCTGAGAAGTGGAGGGGTAGAGCTCAGGCCGGCGGGTGGAGTTGAACGAAGCTTTTTCCTCCTCTGGCAGAAGGCATGTTCAGTCTCTGAAAACTAGGGCTCTGCCTCCCTGGTAGTTCTTGAGACTGTTCCTCTCCTGGTTCCTGGTCGCCCACCAACCCAGCCCTTTATTAAACCTCATCTGAACATTTGTGGTGAGTTCTTTGCAGGCTTGGGGGAGGCAGAAGGGAGGAGAGAGAAGAAGGGAGAAAGGAAGCTGTATTAATTATGTTTTTAAAAAGTTTTCTGTATTTATGATGCTTGAACATCTCAGCGCCTTGCAGACCCCTAACTGCCCCTCCCAAGGTTAGCTAATTCCTGGAGGGCGCAAACATTGCCTTCCAGCACACCTTTGATATGCAAACCAACTGATGCAAAGGCCACACGCTCTTTTACCTCCTTTTATCAAGCTCCTGCAGCTCAAGATTCCACCTCCCTGCCTGAGTCACCCCAGGGCCAGCTACCAGACAACTGGAGAACCACCAGCCCTCTAGCCCAGAGTCTGCCGAAATTATTCAAACTAGCCAATCCTAAATCGGCTTACTCTTGCCTCACCTGTCTTTCTGCAAAAACCACAATCAAGTCTCTGGCACGTGCATGCTTTCTTCTTGCTCCTTCTGCCTCCTGACCAGATGCACCTCCTGGTGCTTCCCCACATGGCCCTGCCTGCTATGGCCCCTTCTCTTGGGAACTGTGAGCAACAAACTATCTTTTCAATGGCAGTCGTGTCCTGATCTGTTGGCCTCACCATCGCTAATAAAAACAAACTCTTGGACATATTTTAAAAGACAAGAAAGGAAGAGAGAAAAGAATAGAGGAAGGAGGAGAGGGAAATAAGAGGGAGAAAGGAACAGGAGAAAGAAGAAGAGATTAAAAGAAGGAAGGAGGGACGATTGAAGTAAAATAAAGAGAGGTGGAGAAAGACGAGGAAGAGAAATCAAGGTGAAAAGGAAGGAAGGAGGGAGAGATTGGGAGAGGGAGATGGGGAAGAAGAGAGGAAGGGAGATTGCACACGAGAGTTATATTTGAAACCAACATTTTTTTTCACGGCTCAGAGTGTTTACTTTTTGGCAAAATTCAATGTCTGGGTTCATTTAGCCACGCTTGACTCTCTTGACCCTGGACAACTTCAGAACAGACAGTGTGAATCAGTGACTCAGAATAGGTTCGGAAAATATTTTTCACTGGCTGCATAGTGGGAATCAAGAAAAAGAAAGCACTATTCAACCCAAAGGCAGTACTCTGCAAGAAGAGGCGGAGGGGGTTCCACATCAAACCAGCTACTTCTCAGGTCTGTCCTCAGCAATTAGGTAAGAAGAGACTGAAACGGCTCAGCTGGGCCTCCCGTTCCCTTTGGGTTAGCTTTGGAGAGTCATCAGCTCAGGACACACCCACCTCCAGGAGAGAGGGCAGCAAAACTCAGAGCTTAAGGTGGTGTGTTTGAAGTCCTGGTTCTGCCACTTGTTTGCTATGTGACCTTGGGCAAGTCACATCTCTGACGTCCTCATTTTCTCACCTCAAAGGTAGTTGGCACTGCTGAGCTTTCACAAAAGTAAGTCTATAAAGATTGAGTGGGGGCTACTATTTTATAAGTATCCTCGTTTTGCATTAGCGTATGGTTTTCTGCCCCTGTGTGGTTTTGTTCTGGACCTACCATCTCCCTGGTCCTATTGGGATGATTCAGGTGTCCAGTCTGGTTCCCCCTGGTGTGTGGACTACCCTCTCTGTGAGGGTCCCTCTGAGGGCTAGAATGCTTCCTTGACCTCACTCCTTATGCTCTGCTACCCCGGCCCCTACATCACAAGTCCATCCGCTGACTGGGAATAGGAAAGGGGAGCTTCCACAGCAGGTACTGCGCATCCACTGTGTGCCAAGACCTTCACTTCACTTTGTCATTTCATTTAAGCCTCACAGTAGCCTCTGAAGTGGGTATAATTATTCCCATTTTACAAATGAGGAGCCTGAGGCTAAGAGAGATGGTGTAGGTTCTTTAGGGTGATACAGCCAGCAAATGGCAGAGCCAAGATTTGAACTTGACTCATGATCTTTCTGCAGTCCTTCCTGCCTCTAAGATGCAATATCATGACCCTATGTGGTCACCTCACAGGAGAATGACTTGGGAAGTGGTGCTTTAGACCCATTTCTGCAGCAAGATTGGCTTCATATAGCTTAGTGTGTTTTCTTCAAATATTTTAAAAATTAGATTTGAAGAAAAACACAAAGCATGGAAAAGTACAAGCAACTAGGGGTAATACATCTATCTATCTATCTATAGATCTATTGATTCATCTAATCTATCTACCTACCTACCTACCTATATCTATCTGTCTATCTAATCTATCATCTCTATCTACCTACCTCTATCTATCTATCTATCTACCCCATCTATCTATCCATCCATCTTTATCTGTCTATCTATCTACCCCTATCTATCCATCCATATTTATCTATCTAATCTATCTATCTACCTACCTACCTATCCCTATCTATCCATCCATCTTTATCTATCTACCTACCTACCTACCTATCCCTATCTATCTATCCATCCATCTTTATCTATCTATCTATCTATCTATCTATCTATCTATCTATCTATCTATCTATCTATCTATCTCTATCAATCTAAACCATACACACACAGACACTACATACACTTGCATACACATATATGCATAAGCTAAATGGAGTCAATTAAGTTAAAACCACAGTAAATCTCACAGACTCAGATTAACATGATGGTCAAAACTGTAGGAAATATAGCATTTTGAAAAAGAATAAATCCAGCCAATTACAGATTTATGTTGACGCCAGCATAGTTACTACAGTTTTACAATAATCATTGATCAATCAATGTTTTATGACAAAACTATAATTTTCATGTGTTTCACCCTCACCTAAAAGTTTCCTCGTTTGCTTAGTTCCCAGAATGTGATTCCGTAAATCTTTCTCTCTGTGATATTAAGTAGATAATAAGAATGCCATGTAAGATTTGCTTATGGTTTAAAGCACAGTTGCAAATGATTTATAATTAGGGCCAAATCGAAGACAAAACATTATGAAAATCAAAACCTGCTGTAAATTGGCCCAGTCTGTTTATGCCTTCAGCAATTTATTGGGGTTTGATGACAGTATGTCCTCTGGTGAGATCCAAGGGGTCAGCTGACACCAAGGGGAGATATTTATGAGTAAGAGGATGCTGTGGAAATCATTAGAGCATCCTTGGTGGCATCATCCAAGGGGACAGATGTGACTCCATGTGCCACCTTCGAAGGCAAAACTCTGTGTGGGTTCCTCCTGGCAAGTCAGCCACCGATGAGGGACCCAAGTCCACCCTGCTTTCCCCACAGGCAAGCAATGATCACATTGGAATTTTCAGTTCAAGAATTTATTTGGAATAAGTCCAAAGAATAGAGAGTCATTCGTGCCAAATGTGTTTAGTGAGCGCCTATTATGTGCAGGGTACGGGGCCACAGTGGTTTGAATATGAGGCAAATGTCCCTGCTCTCATAGTGTAGAGTGGGGAAGAGACAGACAAGGTCTCTTCCTGGATAGTGGTGGTGGGGATGCAGGTGGGAGAGCGGAGGGATGCAGGGAAGGGTGGGAAGGAAGCTGGTAGGGGGTGAGGGATGATAGTAAGAGGTGGGAGGGATGCTGGTGGGGAATGCGGACGGATGCTGGAGTGGGTTGGGAGGCAGGCTGGTAAGGTCCCTTTAAAATAGAGTGGTCAGGGAAGCCCTCCTGGAGGAGGTGGTATTTCATCAGAGTCATGGGTGAGGGAGTAAACCACGGGCTGTCTGGGGAAAGAGCATCGCAGGAGGGGAGACCAGTAAATGCAGAGGTCTTGAGAGGAGAGTGTCCCCAGCAGGAGCCCAGTGGGACTGGAGCAGAGTGAGAGAGAGAGAAAGGAGAGGGGTCAGGGCCTACCCAATGCACTGAAAGGACCTCGTCATTCACGGTGATGGGGACGCCATCAGAGGGCTCTGAGCCAGGTCTGATCAGATCAGCATTTAAAAAAATGATTGTTCTCACTGTTGTCTGTAGAACAGACTGTAGGGGGCAGGAGTGGAAGCAGAAAGGTGAGATCAGAGAATTTCCTGTCTACCAGCTGTGAAGGGAAGGTGACTTAAACCGGGAGGTTGTGGTAGAGAGGGGGAAAGAGGGTTGCATTTGAACTAGTTTTTGTCACTGAGTTGACAGGACTTGTTGACGAGTTGGATATTGGATGTGACAAGAAGACAGGAGTAAAGGTCGAGTCCCAGGTTTCTGGCCTGAGCAACCGGGTAGCAATGTTGTCATTTCCTGAAATGGGGAGGACTGGGGAGTGGTAAAAGATTGGAGAAAGGGTGGGATGGCATCAAGTCTCTGGTGATGGACGTGTGAAGTCTGAGATGCCATTAGTGCCCAGCTGGGGATGTCAAGGGGGCAGGTGGATGTATGAGTCTGGAGTCTAGGAGAGAGGTCAGGCTGGAGATATAAATTTTGAAGTCATCAGCCCAAGGATGGTTTTAAAGCCATGAGATCACTGGGAACTGAGGACAGATAAGTATAAGAGAAGGTCTGCAGGCTGAGCCTTGGAGCATGCAACATTCAGACATTGGATGAAAGGAGAAAAACCCAACATAAGACATCAAGAAGGAACTGTCATTGACATAGAAGGAAATTCAAGAGAATGTGGTGTACTGCAGTTGAGAAAAATAACCAAGGGTGAAGCCATCAACTATATCAAAGACAGCCAGGAGGTCAAGTAAGATGAATAATGCAACCTGACCACTGGCTTTGGAAACATGGCAGTCACTGGTGACCTTGACACCAAAAGTTCTGAGTTCTTGGACCACACTTTGACATTTCATCATTGACCTTCACCAAGAGACATTCCAAGAGTCAATGGTATCAAAATCGCTTTATTTCTCGGAGAAGTGTCTTTGAGGGCCGTCCTGCACTGCATCACAGCTACCTAGGCATGAGCACCCATGCAGGTATTTCTCCCAGAGGAACATCAAGGAAACCTCCTGGTTTTGAACAACTGAATTTCCTGTTTTCAAACTCCTGTATTCCTGTTTCCTGCTTTGCATCAGCCACCAGTTGCCTGGCACCTGCATAGGGACGGACTTTTGTGTGCCAAACTTACTCTTGGCTCCTTCTTATTTTTTATTCTCATTTTCCTGGTTCCTTTCCCGTTTACCTTGTCTATTTTATTTTAATCCTCTTTTAATGTGTGCATTTCTCTTGAATGTGTGTATTTCTGGAGTAAAATCGCTGAAAATCTTTTTGGAACCATATGGGGGGTAAATGTCAAATATTATGATTGTTTCATAGATACCACTGGGTCTTGATTAAGAACTTGCATGCATCATGATGGAGAGGAAATAGACCTGGGCATGCAGCCAGGAGATATTTATTCTAGTTCTGCCTCTGCCACTAAACAACTGTGTGACCCTGGCAATAAGTTCCCCTCTCTGAGCTTCAGCTTCTTTGACTATCACACACAGGGGTTACACTAGCTCGGGGTTAGCAAATATGAGGCACACATGCACTGACCATCACCTAGCTCCATAGCGGACATCACTAATCAATAAGGTGCTCTTTGGCATTAATCTTAAAAAAGACATCAGAATCTTTCTTAACACAGTACTTCAGGCTACAACTACAAATTAATAGGAGTTGGCATGCTAAATGAGATCTTCTTGCATTACAGGACTAAATAATGTCTCAGGGTGAGATTGATTTCTGGCCATGAACTAGAGCTGTAGTACTATCTGTAGTGACATTCCATTGCCCCCAAGAAAAAATTCCAAAGCAGAGTGGGTGGGAAAGCTCTATAATGATTGTAAAGGGCACCATGCATATCCTAGCATTTGTCATTGAATATATGAAGAATGACATTTGGACACATACCTTCTATGTACTTAAGGTGAGAGTTTGGGAACCTGAGATATAAAGAATTGCTACCTACCCAAGTCTGAATGCTTATTATCAGAGATAGGTTTGTCTTCTGTTGGAAGAAGCAAACTCATTTAATTTCTACAATTTTTAAAACATTTTTATATGTTTTCTTTCCAAATAGAAATAGCAATATAACCCAGTATTTCTATTCAAATCATAAGTATGGGGAGGAAAACTTTTCTTAATAGACAACCTAGGTAATTACTTTTAAATTAATTAATTGATTAAAGAATTCCCTGTCACTGCATATAACTGAGTATATTTATGTCTATGTTCTTTGTCCAGGATTCATTGAGCCCTAACTGTGATTCATGCAGTACTAAGACTCTTCCTTCCTATAACCTTATGAGGTAGCTAATTTTATTATTCCCATTATATAGCTAGAAACTTGAGACTCAAAGAGCTGAACTAATTAGACCAACGTGTTTTCTAAAGACACCTTCAGTGGCATCTCTGATGTAATAAAGTTCTAATCATAAAATTCTTACAGGAATTCTGATTTCCTACCTTAGTTTTTGAAACACCAATGAGCAATTGATGATGGCTTTAATAGAGGGTATGTGAACAGACTTTTATCTCAGAGAGAAGGTGATATTTTTACGTTTATCTATTTCCTCATTTAATCACCTCTTCAAACTGTGAGGTAGGCACTGTTATGATATCCCTTTTACAGACAAGAAAGCAAGGCCTTGGAAGTGATGCCTTGCCTAAGGTCATAACATTTGAACCTTATGTTTGTGTCACTCCAAATTCCTTCCTCTGTGATAAACTTCCTCTCAGGATTAAGTACAAGCAGACATCACTCCTGTTCAGAAACAAAAATGAAGGGACAAGATGATTTTGGGGATTTCCAAATGTGGACCCTTTAAAAATTCATACGCACAGATGCTGGGGTAGAGGGAGAGAGACTTAGCCACTGGGACAGACATGGTGTCAGACGGCTGCTTCCATATGGTGGTCTTGATCTCCTTGTGGGTGACAAGTGGGTTACCAGGTTCTGCAGGCAGAAATGAATTTTTGGGATCCACTCCAGTCCAGGCACTATTGGCAGTCAACACTTCCTGAATGAATGATAATTGAATGAATGAATGATTGGTCACTCTGCTTATTCCCCCTCTGCGTTGTCAGACCAGACTCTAGTGAATATCCTATGTGCCGCATCTTTTAAAAACCGCTTTACAATGTTGAGCCTTAAACATCGTGCCTGCTCTGCCCTCCAGAGCTCCAGAGGCACTAACAACCCTCCCTACCTTTCCGCCTTTGGAGCCGCATCAGGGAATTTGCTGCAGCAGCAGGAACTGGCTGACAACACAATTCTTCATGTTTCCTGGGAAAGCCTTTATTTTGCTTTGTTCTGCACTTGAAAGTGAGCAGGCACGAGACTATCAAGAACAGCTCCTTTAGACTGAGCTGTTTGGGACACAAGGGATGCTGGGCTGGGTGGGGGAGGGGGAAGGAAGCCAGCCTTGGGGGCAAGGAGGTTGGATTTGAGTCCATCCCTGCTGTGTGACCCTGGATATGTCATTGGTGCTCACTGAACCTAGGTTCCACTGTCTTTGAACCCAGGAGGCTGGGTGAGATGCTCCTGAGGTCTTTTCTAGGTCAAAAACATACGTTAAGGAATAAGTTCATGATCAGTGCCTTGCGGAATAAATCCTTGATGGTCTGATTTCAAAAACAACAGATCCCTGCTCCTTCCCTGAGTGCATCTTTTGAGAGGGGCAGGAGAGAGGCAGAAACAGAGCCGCTTCTGGTTCTTGAAGCAAGCAAAAATAAAGCAGGAGTGGGAAAAATGCGGCATTTATTTTGGAGCTGTATCGGAAGCAGAAGCGTCAACTGGCTGAAATGCCGCCTTCTCCCGCTGGTTAACGGTGTGGGTGACAGCCCGCACATCCAAATGAGGGAGCGATTAGACCACGCTTGCCTCTGAAGATGGATTTCTTGGTTGGGGGAGTGGGCTGGGGGCTGGGCTGGTGTAGAGGGGACGGCAACATGAGGCGTTGGCAAGTTAATTAGGGTTCAGGAGCCCAGCGAGCAGGGAGAGAGGCTGGATTTGCATAAAGCCCATTTACATAATGTTCTTCACAAATTGTGCAGCCAGAAGGCTTCTGGGCTGGCAGGAAGGTTGGGGGGGGGGGGCGGTGGTGGTTAGACGCCTGAGGCGGTAGCAGTCAAGGGGGAAGGGTAAGGCCCAAGGCGGGGCCTCCCCCTTGCCTCCTGGCTGCCCTGTCTGTCCCCACCATGGCCCACCCTGCAGCAGCCTCCCCCCAGGCCTCCCCAGGCCATTCATGTCCCAGCCCCGAACTGCCCCACACCATCCAGCCGCCCCAGTGCAGTCAGAGAGATTTCTCAAGTGCCTCTGAGATCACAGCTCTCCCTTGCTTAAAGCCTTTTGGTGGCTCCCTCAGGATTAAGTCCCGTCACCGGAACCAGCTTACTGACCCCTTCCGCTCCCCTGACCCCATCTTCCCTTTTGTTCCCTCTTTCTACCTAAGCTCAGTCCCCCTGAATGACTCTTGGGCCTCTAAACATGTTTTGCTCTCACTGGCCTTTGCTCCTGCTGTCACCTGCCTTGGAATGTCCATCCTACAAAGGCCAGCCTCTTTGTGGCAAACCCCTGCCTCCTGGTTTCAAACGCCCGTCCCGCTCTTGGGGCATTTCCTCACATCCCTGCAGCCTCTCCAGTGGACTGAAAGCCCCTTTGGTGTGGCCAGAACTTGTCATGCTGCGCAGTACTTGCTCCAGGGAGGGTCCGTTTCCCCATCAGGCTGTGACTCCTCCAGGAAAGGGATGTGCTCTACTCACCTCTGTATGCAGCTGGGCAGGACCATGCAAACAGTGGGCACCCAATAAATGTTGATTGGATGAATGAGATATGTCATCTCAGCCATAGCTGGAGACCAGGTTCCCATCTGCCTGAAATGAGCCAGACCAGCTCTTTAATTTCTCTGGGGTTCTCTCCCCACCTTCTTTCTTGTAATCATCAACCAGTCCTGTGTTTGAGCCACAAAGGACGAGGTGAAGGCCACCCAGGAGGGTAGGTGGTGTCTGAGCTGGACCCCCTACTGGGAGTAGGCTAATGAAAGGCAGACAAAAGGGGAAAGGATATCCCAGGTTGGGCAAACAGGGAGGTCGAAAAGTGCATGGAGCGTTTAGAACATGGGAAGAGGGATGAGTGGTCTGGAGCCAGAGGTGAAACAGGAAAAATTTGGTGAGTCTTCAATTCGGAAGAGGCTGAAATAGATCTGGTAGATTTTTGTAAGCGTCTGAAGGTTTGTGTTCAAGGAGAAGAAGGAAAACCGTGGCACCTGAGTACCTACCATGTGCCACTAAACACGTGATTTCATTTCACAGCCATGCACAGTAGGTATTACTCCCCCCATAATTACCAGTTTGGAGGACAGGCATGCAGTCCTCACTCGCCTGAATCTCACAGCTCAGAAGTGGTCAAGCAGGGCTTTGAACTCTGGTTTCAAATCCTAGTTAGCCTTCTGGATCTGATTTATTTGTGTATTAGAGAAATGTGAAAAAAAAGGGAACTGGAAGAGAGAGACAGAGAAAGAGGCCATAGAGAGAAAGGCAGACAGATTGCCAGAGAGAGAAGGAAAGGAGGATATCAAGGGGAGGTGGCTGAGAAAATCAGAAGAAAGGAGGAAATTCACAGGTGTCAGTTCCCCCCTCCACCCCCCCCACCCCCCGCCCCGCTCCAGCCCCGGGGAGAGCAGCGGGGATGCTTTTGCTCCAGGACAGAACCATCTAATAGAACTTTCCGTGATTATGTTCTCCATCCACTGTCCAATACAAAAGCCACTAGGCTTATGTGGCTACTGAGCCCTTGAAATGTGGCTGCACAGCTGAGAAACTGAATTTTAATTGCATTTAAATTTAAATGCGAGTAGCCTTGTATTTAAATGTATTAATTTATATTTAAATTTGAACAACCATCTGAAGGTGGTGGCTATGGTATCAGAGGTGCTGCTCTAAGAACAGTCCTTCGAAGTGAGAGAGTAGCATTGACATGTATACACTACCAAATGTAAAATAGATAGCTAGTGGGAAGCAACCGCATTGCAAAGAGAGATCAGCTCAGTGCTTTGTGACCCCCTAGAGGGGTGGGACAGGGAGGGTGGGAGAGAGACGCAAGAGGGAGGGGATATAGGGATATATGTATACATATAGCTGATTCACTTTGTTATACAGCAGAAACTAATACAACATTGTAAAGCAGTTATACTCCAATAAAGATGTTAAAAAAATTAAAAAAAGAAAAAAAAGAAAGAAAAGAATAGTCCTCCTTTTTTCTATCAGGGGTCTGGCTTGGGTTTCCTTTGGGTCTTTCTCAGCCTCCCAATCTGGGACTCTGTTCTGAAACAGGCATCCCTGGTATTTCTCTCCCTCACATTCCTGGACATCCCTCCCACACGGAGGTTTAATTTTAGCTGATTCTCTCTCAAGGACAAAGTATATATTTTTATTTTAATTTATGTCGCCTGAACCATTTCCAAGTTTTACTTTTAGAACCTGTCAATATTAGTGACATGTGGCATTTTAGGTACTTTTCTGCTGGTGGGGCCGAAATTTATTGTCATTTTATGTCACTCAGCAAAATGCACAAAATGCCAGAAGTGTTATAAACAGAGACGATTTATGTTCGGGTTGGGGTGAGGTTAAGAGAATGAATATAATCCATTTTTTTTCAGAGACTTTTATGTGAGTGTGCCGGCCGGCTGGCAGGTGCACATTTGACACTCGGTGGGACGTCTTTTCCAAGCAACAGGAGATGGCAGATGGAGATGGGTCCCAGTTACTGCTGCTCTGTACTGATCATGCCGTGCTGTCGTGTGTGTGTGTGTGTCTGTGTGTGTGTCTGTGTGTGTGTCTGTGTGTGTGAGTGAGGATACTGACCCCTGGTCTCGGGTACCCAGCATGGGGCTGTGCACACAGTAGGTGCTCAATTAAAGCGTGTGGAAGAAACAGTGAAGAAGGGGAATTTGAGACATAAATGGGAATTCTAGTGACTCCTCTATTCCACCCTCCTAAGAGTGATCTTTTGGAACCTTGTCACTCCACTGCTCTAAATCTTTCAATGGCTCCCTAGGACCCTCGAGTTCTAGCTTATCAGGTCCATCAAGATCTGGCACTTGAGGGTGTCTCTGTCTCACCTTCTCTGAGTCACTTTCAATCTCTGAAACTCTCATATTCTTACTCCATCTTGCTTTTGCTGTTCCTGCAGCTGGAAGTGTCCTCCTCCTCCTTCTCTTGGTCATTCTTCAGTAACTGGCTCTAACTACTCTGTCCTTTGCAACCTTCACCCCTCTATCTTCCCAAAAAGAGTTGATTGCTCCTTCTCTGGGGAATCTTCTGCCATATCTATATATCTATATATCTTTATTGAAGGACTTTTCACATTGCCTTGTTTGCTTTGCTCTCTGTTGCCCCCAAAAGATCGTGTGCTACTTGAGGGCATGGTCTGGGGAGCCGCATTCATCTTATTCTGGGTCTGTATGGAGAAGCTGACAAAGAAAAGCTAATTGGATGCCATAAAGAATGGGTTCCAGTTGGGTTGGTCCCCAGCATCCCCACTGCTGGCTTCAGATTCAGCCATGTTGGATCTGCTAAGTCAATGACCCTTGTCCACCTTCTTTCCAATTTCTAAACCTTATGGCTGTTGTCTTTTCCTCAATGCGCCCTGTCCTTAGATGTTTATGCCTTGAAAATTTCCTTTATTGCAATTTTATTGGGTTTTGTAGAGGGAAATATATTAAAGGGGTGTGTTCAATCCGCCATTTGAACTGGAAGTCAGTAACAAATGAAAGTCTCTGTTAGACTTTGGGCAAATTGCTTCTCTTTTTTGGGTCTCTGATTCTTCATGTATGAAATGAGGGAGTTGCGCTGGATGCATCCTAGGGTCCAGCCAAAGTCCGAGAGGGGGACAGTGCTGGGTCAGATGTGCTTGACGGGTCGTGGGCAGGAGTTTGGATTTTATGTGACTGCAGCCACTCCCTGTGATCCTCTGTTACGACCATCACTCTACTTGTGTGGGGAATTCTCTTTCTATCACTGGTGTCCTGCCTCCCAAACTCTGCAGTTGGTGGACAGTTTTGAAGTTTCCCCTTATTCAACCCATGGTGACAGTCACTGACTCTCATCCAGTTCTGCAGTTTGCCCAGAGCTCTCACCCTCACCTAATGGAGCTCTTGGGCCAACCCAGTGAGAAATCTTGAATCCCATTTTACAGGTGAGAAATCCAAGCCTTGGAGAAGGGAAGGGACTTGCCTAAGTTCATAGGGCAAATCAGTAAGGAGCCCAGTGCTAATCTTGGTCTGATTGAACTTCGACTCTGATGTGTCCAGCATCCCACCTGTCATGGATGCTCAGCTGTATTTATTTGGAGTGGGAAGTGATGACACTTGGATTAGGTCATTGAGGAGCCATAAAGGCAAGAAACATTGTTTAAAACTTAATTATACAGCATGATGTTTTCAAGGTTCATCCGCATCATAGAATGCATTAGTACTTTGTTCCTTTTTATAGCTGAATAATATTCCATTGTGTAAACATAGACCACATTTTGTTCATTCATCAGTTGATGGACGTTTGGGTTGTTTCCACTTTTTGGATATTGTGAATAATGCTACTATGAATGTTTGTGTATAAGTACTTATCTAATGCTAAGTGAAAGAAGCTAGACACAAAAGGTCACATATTATATGAAATATCCAGAATAAGCGAATCCATACAAACAGAAAGAAGATTGGTGGTTGCCAGGATCTGGGGAGGAGGGAATGGGAAGTGGTTTCCTTTTGGGGTGATAAAAATGTTTTGGAACTAGAGAGAAGTGATGGTTGCACAACATTGGGAATATACAAAACGCCACCAAATTGGACACTTTAAAATGGTTAATTTTATGTCATGTGGATTTCACTTCCATAAAACAATTAATTACTGAACACTTCACTCAAGTAACATTCAGTCAGGCCTACTGTGTGTTTGGTAAGGTTAGGCTCTCTGTTTGCAAACATATAGTAGGCACTTGGGAAAGATTTGTGGTATCAATTCATGAATTGTCCCGTTGACTGTTTCTGTATCCAGCCAAGTCTAGTCCCCAGAGCAGTGGCATCAGCATCCCCAGAGCTGGTTAGAAGTGCAGGACCTTGGTCCCAATCCCCACCCACTGAATCTCTGTGTGAAGCACACGTTTGTTTGCCTCTTGAACCTACTTCCTTAATCTTCTTTTCTTACCACTGAAGAGAGAAATGGCAGGAGAGGATTGAGGATAAATCCCCCTGAAGTCTGTTGTCACTGAACAGGACTTGTGGTCTGTCTGTCTGTCTGTCCTTCTCTCTCCCCTCCTGGTCACTCTCCTTCTGTCCCTCCCTCCTGCCCTCTCGTCCCCACAGTGCTTCCCCCGTTCAGCTGAGTCCCTATCCTCCCGCACTCTCTGAATTGATTTTTCTTACTCATCTTGGCAGGTTAGTAATCACCCTTCTCAGCAGAAATTCCTTCCATTTCATTATACCGGGTGAGAAATACTAGGCAGCAGGGGGTGGGCTGGGGGCTGTGTTTCATTTCACTTCCATCTCTGTGTCAGGTGGGGCTCTGTGTCAGGGGGAGCTTCCATACTGGGCACCCCATAGGAAGGAGGTCACTGGTGTGAAAAGGAGTAGAGACCACTTTGTTGCTCTCTCCAGCCCCGGGGTCCTGCCCCCAGCTTGCTCCAGCTCTCAGGGCCCCCTGCCTTTCTCTGTCCTCAATCACCACTTGCATTTTGAGGGCTTCCTATGGCTTACAGAGCCCCTTTCTATGCATCACTCCTTTTAATCTTCACAGTACTTCGAGGTTGGAATTGTCACCTCCATTGTACAGGTGAAAAAGTGAGGCTTGGAGACATGGAGCCACTTGTGAGACACTTGGGAATTAGAAGCAGATCTCCAGGCTCTGGCAAGGTGTCCTGAACTGCACCGAAGCTGGTCAGCGAAGGGTCTGCTCCATCTGTCTTCTTGCTGTGGTGTGGTCCTAGCAGAGAGAGCTTGGCATTTGTGGTCTCGTGGGCTTGGGTTCCAATCCCAGCTCTGCACTTACTGGGCATGCTGCTTTGGGCAGATGCTCCATCTCCCCGGCCCTCCCTCTCCTTAGCTGTCCAATCGGGATGGGACAGAGCTGGCAGAACACAGCTCCCAGACTAGGAACGCTGTGATGCAAACCTGGGCTTCCCCCTTCACCAGCTGTGCCACCCAGTGGAGGCTGCATCACCTCTCTGGGCTCCATCCCCCATCCTCAAAGCATATTTAGAAATAACAAGTGTCAGTCTGGATTATTGGAAGGATTACATGAGCTAGCTCCTTTGCAGCTTTTAGCACATGCCCAGCACATGAGCAAGAGCTCAATAAATACCCTCAATTGAAATAATATCATCATATTTCATCAAACCTAAGATGCTGTCACAATGACAAGATGTACCCTGAATTCAGAGATGCTAACATAGGAGAAAAATGTGCTTAGAATCAAGAACTCCCTACTGTGTGTGGTGCCTGCCCCATGTGAGGCATAAGGATAGGCATCTTACATACATTGCCTGCTGAATCCTGGCAATAATCCTAAAAGGTGTGGTTTATTCTCCCCATTACAACGGTGAGAAGGCTGAGGCTCAGGGAGGTGAAGTCACTTCCTCTGCTTGTATTGTTTGTAAGAGGTGAAGTTAGGATCAGCCCAGGTCTCTCTGCTACCAAATCCAAAGTACAGATGAAAAAAAGCAGACTTGATCATGTTCTGCAAAGTACAAAATTCTAGCCATATGTGTAGGGGGAGAGGAGGAAAACTAATGATATAATTATTAATAATAATAATGTCTACTTAGCATTGGGTGCCTATTATGTTCCAGGCACTGGGCTAAGGGATCTACCTGGATTACTTCATTTAATTCCTGTAACAACTCTTTGTTACAATACCTGTTTTACAAATGAGCAAACTGAGGCTCAGAGTGGTAAAGCAACTCACCCTGGGTCACACAGCCAGGAAATGGTGAAGCTTATGGGCTCCCGAATCCACTTAACCCTTCACCTGATATTGGAAGCTGCTCACCTTGGGTGCAGGGAGCTTAGTTGGACGGACCCCCTCTATCCTTGGTGGCCCCCCCATAGCCCCCTGCCCCACCCAGGCTCCAAGTTCTGCATCCACTAGATTCTCACCCATTTTTCTGTAACTCGTCTGTCTTCAGCCCCTCTCCTTGCCCGTCGGGACCCCGGCTGGGGCGGCAGGCAAGACGGAGAGAGCGTGCAGTATGCAGATCGCCCCATTAAAATTTCATGTGGATTCAAAAATTCAGTGTTGACTCCGGTGACGCAAATAGGTATGAAAATTCCGAGGAAGGCACACTCTTTCTTAGCGAAATCAAATGGTTGAACGGCCACTAATGAGGCAGACAAGGAGCCCTGCTCACCCTCTGAGGATTGGGGGAGACGAGAGGAGCAGTCGCACTACATTATTCATACCCTCTTGTTTGAGTTTCAAATCTCAAGGAGGCTCTGGAAGGGGAAGGGAGAGAGGGCAGAGGCGGCGGAGGGGGTGGCGGGAAGACGGCCCCACTCTGCCAGCTGCAGTAGGTCGGGTGACTAATTGACAAGTACTCACAGAGCCCTTTCCCCAGGGCGCCCCTCTCTTCCTGCGCTCATTTTCAGCTCCTGCCCACAAGCACCTGCCACGGTGCTAGATTTCTCCCGTCGGTGGCTGTGTTGTGTGTGAGCTTGAGATGCCAAAGGACGAAAGAAAGCGCGCATGCGCAGCTGGCCTCCGGTCCTGGCTCTGTGTGAGCTCCGGCTGGTGGCTAAACCTCTCTGAGCCTCAGTTTCTTCCCGTGCAAAATGGGGAAGCCAACCAGCAGCTCTTCTCCCTACTTTGTGGAGGGGGAGTGGAATTTCTGAGGTTCAAATGCTACGTTGTAGCACTTCTCACACTTGAATCCTTAGGAATCACGCGGGAGTCTTGTTAGATGCAGATTCTGATTTAGCAAGCCAGGGATGGGGCCTGAGATTCTGCATTACCAGTTAGCTCCCAGGTGAGACGGGTGCTGCTGGTTTGTGGACCCCACCCTCTGAGCATCAAGCGAGGCCATAATAATAGGGAAGCTCTTTGTAGGGTGGATCCGCTGGTCCTAAAGCCTTTCTGTGCATCCGCATCTCTGGGCAGTTTGGAAAGACACGATGTCCATGGCATCCCTTGAAGGTCAAGTTTAATTGGTTGGGTCCAGGCATCTGCAGTTTCAAACCCCCACCCCTCTTGGTTCTTATATGCAGCCACATTGTTGCAGTTCTTATTACTAATACTTCTCTATTGTTTATCCCCTTCATATTTCCTGACCATTTTGCAGGACCCTGTCTTTCCCAATTCCCCTTCAGCATCCAATGCCACCACACATTGGATGTGTAAGGGGATGCATTTCTTCCTTCTCACTGAGCAAAATCGTTTGCAAGAAAGAGCCTGAAGACCCACTCACTTGTTCTCTGAGGGGAAAGAGATGCTGCATCCGAGGGGACCAACCTCTCTCCAGGGGCAGCACCCCACCTCCCCAGTTTCTAAGGGTGCACTTGGGGTCTACTTTCTGGAGAGGCGGGGAAAGTGTGAATCGAGGGTCACCTGAGTAGCCGTCCCTTTGGTGCTTTCTAAGATTGCTGCCCAGTCACACTGGTGACACATTCTTTAAAAGTGTAAACCAGACTCTAGAGGAGCCATGGAGGTAAAGCCAGCTTGCCGGAAGGAGTTGATCTCCACCTGCGTGGAACGTGCGATCCCATCATTGACCACGCACCCGGCATAACTAATAAACAGGTTCCTGAGCAGAGCACTCCCTGCATTTCGTAATTATTACTCGGCTATAAAAATCCCTTCTACCTCCTGCCAACATTATCTTAGTAAACGTTGTGAGCGCTCACGAGGTTAATGCAGGGCCGTAAATCCGCGGTGGGTCGAACAAGTGAGACTTGAGGAACTGTTCATAAATCTACCGGAATGGCTCCAGTTTGTTTATTTAATAAAATATCACCTCATAGAAATGCACAGGGCACTGTGGAGTTCGCACCTCGGCGGACGCTTGTGGGGAGGGGGTGAGGTGAGGTCTGCAGAGGATGGCAGGTGCGTGCACACGGGTGTGCAGAGTACTCCGTGCACATGGGCTGAGCACGTGGCCGCCTGGCGCCCGGACAGCCCTGTGGTCTATTATCACACTAGCCATTCTGAACTCGGAACCTGCTCCACTTAAGGCAGCCTGTTCTCTTGGAATTCTTTAATGGGCCTCGTCAATATTTGAAATGATGCTGCAAAGCCCAGGACATGTGTAATGCTGTTTGCGCAATAAGAACACCTCCCCGAGCCGATCTTCTGGGATTTGTTAGGGGCGCTTTGCCCAAGCTGGGCTGTTAAATCAACAAGAAGTCAGGCTTCCCCACACGTCGTGGAATAAAATGCCAAAAGCACGGGCATTGGAGGAAACAGACGTGGGTTCTAACACCAGATTCGCCCCTTACTGGGAAGATGGCCTTTGGTATTCACCTCTCTGGCTTCAGTTTCCTTCTCTGTACCATGGAGAGCATCGTCTGTGATGTGAGATGCAGGAGGACCGGAAAGGGGAACCAAGATGGCTTTCTTTGCTGTTTCATTCACCTGCACGTCTGTAGCATTGCAGTAACCATGAAAGGCCTTTGTTAATCAGTTTTGGCTGCAGGTCATCTTCAGGGCCTTCATTCTTTTCTTTTTAATTGGCTGGGCCCCAACCTGGAATTAAAAGACAGTGGGATGGGGTCAACAGAAATGGCAGAAGTTCTGCAAAACCTGGAGGTGGCATTCCTGCCATGTGGGGATTTGCATCCCTGAGCCAATAATGGGAATCAAGTCACTCAACAAAGGAGACAGACAGTGTGGTCTCGTGGTGAGGACCACGAAGTCCATGGACCAGGGTTCGAGTCCTGACTCTAACACTTAACTATCTGAGGGACCTCTGTGGTCAAGCAGTTTAACCTCTGGATTCCTGTGGCCATGCCACGCGGCATGTGGGATCTTAGTTCCCCGACCAGGGATCGAACCCGTGCCCCCTGCATTGGAAGCTCGGAGTCTTAACCATTGGACTGCCAGGGAAGTCCCCCCATGGAATGATCATAACGTCTGCCTCTTAGGGTTCTGAGCATGACATGAGCTGATGTGGGTTAAGTGTTTGCATAGGCCTGGCATGTTGTACAAACTCAATAAATAATGGACAGATGGATAGTGGAGGAAACAAGAGAGAGGCAGAAATGAGGGTGACCAAGGTGTCTCAGGTGTTCCCTGGACTGTCCCAGTTTGGAAACTGAAGGGTCTCATATCCTGGGAACTCTCTTCATCCTGGAAAAACTGGATGGTTGGTTGCCCTAGCAGGAATGGATAAGTCAGTGCTTGAAGCACTCTCAACTCTGGGTTTAATTTGGCCACAGCTATTGATGATTTAATAACAGCTGGCTGATTATAGAGGCTTCATCTAAAAGACTCTAATTCCCCAAGGCTGATTGCTGAGCGTTTGATTAACCCAGTGGCTCTCATTAGAATCACCTGAAGAGCTTTCCAAACATACCAATGCCTGGGCCTCACCCCAGACCAGGGTTTCTGCAGCTCACCATTATTGACGTGTCGGGCTGAATAATTCTTTGCGGTCGGGGGCTGCTGTGTGCATTGAGGGATGTTGAGCAGCGTCCCTGGGCTCTATCGAAGCTGCCGGCGGCAATGCCCTAGTCTCATGATGACCAAAAAGAACTCCTGGATAAAATCACCCCAAGTTGAGAACTAATGCCCCAGACCAATTCAAGAATCTGGGGGCAGGGTAGGAACTGAGCCTTGGTATTTTGTATTAAGTTCCCTGCCCCCAGCTGACTCTAGCATTCACCTGGGGCCAAACTCCTTGCGAATGTGGGCGGATGCTGATGTTCAAGGGGAACTTTGGAAGGGGCTGGAGTGGACTTGGTGTTTAGCCCATGGTGACCACGGGGAAGAGAAGGTATGCACAAACCTCATGTGACAAGAGAGGTGCTAAATTCCTGTCCCCAAATATGCCCCTCTCTCCCACCTTCTTCACAGCCCAAATCTCACTATTATTACACAGAAGTTCCTTTAGGAAGTTTCAAGTGCCCCATCTGAGCCCTCTTTTAAGATACTTTTGGAAGGCAGTACATTGACACTGTTTTTGGTCACTCATGACTTCTTCAGGGTGGGAGGCTGTGCTGGTTCTCAAAACATTTTGACATGCTAAATCATTTGACCCTTAAAACTCTCTGGGGTCGTGTAGATTTACTTGTACACATTACAGAAAAATGGCTTTCAGAGAGGGTAAGCAATTTTCTCAAGGTCACACAGATGGTTGGCAACATGGCAGAAAGCAAACCTCAGGACAAGTCACTGACTTTTAGTGACTGGCCTGTTCTGCCTTTCATTTCCTCCTGTCCCTCAGAGGACCGGGTGCTGGCTGAACTCTGTGGGGGGTGGAGGTAGGACATGTAAAATTCCTGTGTTCCACCTTGGCTGGGAAGGAAGCATTCCTTTATGCTAAGTCTTGTACTTATATTACTTCCTTGACTCGCCCTGACATCCTATGCAGGAATTGTTGTGATTCTCCCTTTTGGGGAGAAGAAAGCTGAGGCCTGAAGAGGGGAAGCAATTTGCAAGTGGAGGTGTCAGGACTCAAAATCAGGGTGGGGGGGTACAGCATTCTTTGGAGAAAATTAATGGAAATTTCAATATTTAAGTTTTCCAGCTGTCAATATGAGAGGCACTCCAGTTTTTGCAGGATTCCAGTCATTCCAAAATTACTTAGGTCCGAGTGGAAGTGGCCACCAATTAAATCCTTGGCATTCGGATTACTCTATACACTCCTGTAAGCAAAGACTTCTTTCTTCTTTTAGATGCGATCAGGATGGGCCAGCGGGAAAACAGAAAAGGAGGGATGGGGGACACAGGGTCTTCTATGTTGACTCATCAGAGCCTTGCCCTCCCTCTGCTAACAATGTCCTTCTTCAACCCGGAAGGGTTCAGCACAGTTTTGCTGGGTTGGCTCTCTTCTCGCTGGAAGTATCTACAGGTCTTGGAGCTGAGACAGGAAGTGACTTGGAGTGAGGTCAGCATTTCTCATATTTCCTCCAAGGTGAAGGGTAGTCACAGTGTAGTTGTGAAAAGCGATTACAAGGACCACAATAGTACAAATCGAGAGTGAGTTTTCTGACTGCCAGGAGAGGAAACATTTTAGGATTGGTTTCCTAAGGGGAATCCATCCTTTTGATTTTAGCTGTGGCGGTGAACACAACATTCGGTCTAATTTTAGAAACATTCTGAGACAGGAATAGGTTGTGCCATGTCTTTGTCAGACAGTAACTTACATTTTCTGAGTCTAGGATGGATACTGGCTGAAAATTTACGTTCAAAGAAAGTTCTGTGTCTTTAGACTCACACCAGAAATTTCTAATGTAACGACAGTGATTCCTAACCCAAGTGGAAATATGTATTGGTTGAAATATCGGTGTTGATAACCGTTAAACTTGGAAGTGAGAGAGAAGGGAAAGATGTGGTTAAAAGAAACCACATCTCACTTGCATCACAGAAGAAACTTGGAAGGTAAGATGGAGTCCATTAGTCAGAGAAAGTGGGAAAGTCATGAAGGCAGGAACAGCACATGCAAAGCCGTGGGGCCATGAGGGAACCAGTTGTATTGTGGGTCAGGGCAAATTTCAGTGGCAGGAGCAGGGAGTATATGGAATGGGGAGGTCAAGAGATGCAGCTGGTTGGGGAAGGTCTGAGAAGTCTTACCCTGCAGTAGGCTTTCCCTCTAACACTCAGCAGAAGCAGGCTTTTACCCCGATCCCCACCCCACCTCTGACTGTTGGCTTGGATGCCTGGCTTCCTGACCTCCATCATCACTGACCTCCTTTGAGGATTGGAAGCTCATCTCCACCACCCTGTGGACTTGTGACTTAGGTTGCATGGCAAAGGAGAATTAAGGTTGCATATGGAATTAAGCATGCAGTTCCACTGCCCTTAAGATGGAGAGATCATCATGGATTATATCCGTGGGCCCAGTATGATCACAGGAGTTCCTAAAAGCAGAAGAGAGAGAACTAGAGAGATGGCAGCATGAGAAGGAATCAGCCTGACATTGCTGGCTTTGCAGATGGAGGAAGGGGCCATGAGTCAAGGAATGAGGCAGCCTCTGGAAGCTTTAAAAGGCAAGGAAACTGGTTCTCCCTTAGAGTCTCCAGATGGAATGCAGCCCCACTGACACCTTCATTTTAGCCTAGCGAGACCCGTTTCAGACTTCTGGCCTCCAGAACTGTAATATAATAAGTCTGTGTTGTTTGAAGTCACTATATATGTGGTTATTCATCACAACAGCAATAGGAAACTCATTCAGGCCCCATTTCATCATCTGAGAAATGAGTTTAATAATCATGCCTCTTTCGTGGTGTGTTGAAAATTGAGTTAATGGACATCAAACATGTAGCACAGCTCCTGGCCAACAATGTGTTCTTTTCTATTAAAGCCACAGGTGGATTGAATCCCAGGCCTACTAGCCTAGCTGTGTTTGGATGCTCTAACGAGGGACTGGAAGAAAGAATCCTGGACTGGGGATCACGAATACTGGGTTAAAGTCATGGCTCTGCCTCTCACTAATGGAAAAATGATCTTGGACTTGTTCTTAATGTGATCTGGGTCTCAGTTTTCCAGTCTATGTGATGGGTGTGGGGAGAGATGACACATAAGCATCCTTCCAGCTGTGACCTTCTTGTGAGGATACAGCCTGTGTGTGGGGGGGGGGAAGGGGCAGGGGGGACACTTTTGTAGCTCACTTGAAGCCCTTGGAGTGGTTTTCTGTGAATGTGCACCTCACATTATGTTCTTGAGACCTCAGAGCTAATGGTGGTCACCCCAATGCACTTGCTTCTCCCTTCAGAGAAGAGAAGCCTGCATCTTGCGTAGAGGGCTAGGGTCTAGGGAGCATCCTGAGACCACAGGCCAAGCTGACTAGTCTCTGCTGGTGTCCAGTCCACGACCTTGGGCATATCGACTCCTCCCCAAACTCACAAAGCAAATCAACAGCTAAACACATGAGTATATCTTGGTTCCCTTCGTCAAGTCAATTCCTGAGGCCTCGTGGTGCAGTGGAAAGACTTTAGTTTTGCTGTCGAGCTGAGATGGGTTTCAGTGGTGGTTGGGCCACTTGTTTGTGAGCAAATTGCTTAACCTCCATGAGCCTTAGTTTACCACCTGGCAAATGGGGATAATAATAGGCAACATTAGACTAAAGTAGATTCAACCTCATAAAGCCATTATGATAACCAATATATTAATTCAAGTAAAACGGTATGATAATTGCTCTGACTTGCAGGAGGCATGAGGAAGTGTGGGAAGTATTAACCCTTGTAGTGGGGGATGATAGTCATAGAAGTTTACACCTAAGCTGAACTTTAAATGGGGATAATGTATGTGAAAAGCTTAGTACAATACCTGATGTAAATTATATGCTCATAAAGGAAAAGGAAGAGAATAAGAAATGAGGTTGGTGGGGGATCCAGGACTCCCTCCCAGCTCCCTACTGCGTCTGATCCACCTCAGCCCTGAGCCGCCTCCTTTTCCTGCTTCTCCCTCTTGCCCCATCGCTGCACGCACGCTTGGTCCTTGCCCCACGCCCTGAATCCTACTGCAGGGGCACCCAGCAGGCACAGACATGACAGGAGAGGGAGAGAGGCAGAGCTGGAAAGAGGGGCTTGAAGAAGATTGATGCCGGCATTGTTGTCATGGCAACGACAGGATGGGCTTGAGGCCCCACTGCCAGGAGCAGCTCCTCCAGCTCTTCCTGGATTCCAGAGCCTTTGAGGGGAGGCAAGAGACTCAGGCAGGGGCCCTGAGAACACAGGTGGGGCCTCAGGGTGACAGCCAGTGAGAAGGGAGGCTCTGGGATCTGCCAAATCAATGGACTCTTAGAGAAGACCTGTCCAAATCCCTGAATTGAAAGATGGGGAAACTGAGTATTAAGGAGGACAAATATTTTCTAAGCACCTATTAGGTGCCTGGTACTTTCAGCTTGCTTCTAATTACTTGTCTCTCTTTTCTACCTATGTTATTTGGGAGGACAGGGAAGCATCTTGGGTATGGGCTAGGTGTCAGAGAGACCTGGGTTCAAATCCTTGCTCTGCCACTTACCAAGTGGGTGGCAGTGCATGTTACCTCCCCTCTCTGAGCCCCAGTCTCCTCATCAGCAAAATGGATAAAGTTTATGCTATATAATATTGTCTGCCTCATAGAGTGGTTGAGATTCTTGAGTGACATAACTGATATAAAATGCTTCATGTAGTGCTTGATAAAGCATAAATGCTCAGTAAATGTCCCTATGATAATACTATTACAAGGCTATCCAGAGAAAAGAAGCTTCACATTTTGCTGGCTGGGAAAAAAAAGAAACAAAAACAAAACACTGTATTTGTGTAGCTTCAGGAGGGGTGAGATCTAGTTTACTTCTTGAACCATCTGGTTTAGCCCCTTTGCCTGCCTTACATTTATAGCTATATTTTCTGTCTCTTAGAGAGTAGAGCTCTACTGACTAATGGAAGCACATAGGTCAGTATTCAGGAGATATAGGTTAATAATAATAATAGTTCTCATTTATTGGGAACTTACTATGTGCCAGGCTCCTTGCTAAACACTTGACATGAATTCTTCACAATAATTCTTTGTTAGGTGCTCTTATTATTCAATTTTAGAAGAGAGGAAACTGAGGCTCAGAGAGGTTAACATATATCATCCAAGGTCACAGAGCTGGTAAGTGGCAGAGATGGGACCTCAGTCACAGGTGGAGCTAATTGTTGAGGATGAGAGAGAGCAGATAAGGACTGGTGTCGCTGACCTTGGTCCTGAAACATTAGTGGCCGACGGGGCTGAGCTACTCCTTAGAATGCTTGTTCATCAGTGCCTCCCCTGGGAATCTGACAGGTGAGAGAAGAGGCAATGGGAAAAGGACATGGAAAGGAGAACACAAGGAGCCAGGGAGAGAGAGGATCAGGGCCTTCTGGAAGGAGAAATCTCCTGAAAGGTTGCTAAGGAGAAATAAAAGTGACTTGATTTGATATATACTTTGAATAACAAAATTGCTGGGCGAAGTGCCTTTTGAGACATTTGACCCTCCCCCTCCTTGCCACATTAGTGCTCAGTAACCTATTTTCTCTCCCTCACAAATGGGGTCTCATTATCCTTACCTCACAGAATAGTGAGAAATCCAAACATGGTGCCTGGCACATCTGGGTGCTGACTGCATTCTCTTCAGCCCTTCTCCTGGGGGTATCAGTAAGTATCGTCTGCCTATTACTTGCTCTGGCCCAGGCTCCATCCTGGCCAGCCAATCCCCGACCCAGAATATGGGTTTCCTGGGAAGGATTTCTGCAGCCCAGCCATTCAAGTTCATTTGTAATGCGGGCTTTCCCTGCCATAAAGCTCCAAGCTGCTTGGAAGAGTTTGGAACCACATTTCCCTGCATTAAAAAGTGCCTCGAGTGAGGATCATGTTCCAGTGGCGGCATGTAAATGTCTCTTTCAAGAGGGGAAATTGCTTTGAAGTTACTATTTCCCTGGCTTTGATAATAATCTGCTTAATGTCTTGTGTCAAACTAATTACAACGTAATTACCTATTTAATAACAGGTACTTTTAATTGGTGCAGGGTTAAACAATTCTGTTGTAAAAATTGGTTGTTTTACATTCATGGCTATAGTTTACAAAGAGCTGGGACAACCTTGTAATATTAAACACTCCATAGAGCTGGGATGGGACGTGAATGAGAACGCTGCCGTGCCGCCTCTCCTTGACACTGGACCCCGTTTCTTGCAACGCTTCAACTGCTCAGGGACAGAAGTTCTTATGCCAAACTCTTGGAAGAAGAGAAGAAGGATGCTTAGAGCTACGTGTGTTCACATACATCGTCTTGCTTCAATCTTATCTGTACACACACGAAAGCATATCAAAGAAGTATTGTTGGGCTTCCCTGGTGGCACAGTGGTTGAGAATCCGCCTGCCAATGCAGGGGACACGGGTTCGAGCCCTGGTCCTGGAAGATCCCACATGCCTCAGAGCAACTAAGCCCATGCGCCACAACTGCTGAGCCTGCGTGCTACAACTACTGAAGCCCACGCACCTAGATCCCCTGCTCCGCAACAAGAGAAGCCACCACAATGAGAAGCCCGCGCACCGCAATGAAGAGTAGCCCCCACTCACTGCAACTAGAGAAAGCCCGCACACAGCAATGAAGACCCAATGCAGCCAAAAATAAATAAATAAAATAAATACATTTATTTTAAAAAAAGTATTATTGTCTCCATTAAATAGATGACTAAACTGAGGCTCAGAGAGGTTAAGAACCTATTGCAGGTCACAAAGTCAAATGAATGAATCAGACTCTGCACTCATGCCCTTTGCTTCTAAAACCTGAGTTTTTGAAAGGTGGTATAATTGAGTGGTATAATTGAGCTTGGGATGGGTCTGGAATCCAAAATATGTAGGCTTGATCCAAGATCTATAACATAATTACTGGGTGACCTAGGATAACTCCTTACCCTCTCTGGGCCTGTTTCCTCATCAGTAAGAGTGAGAGCAATAATAGTATCTACCTCATGGGACTAATAAGATAATATAAAACAACATAGGCTATGTGTCTAACATACTAGATACACATACAGTGGTAATTCCTCCTATTCGCTCTGAGCATTGGTACAGTCGGGCTTTTCTTCTCCTGGATTCTTTCCTTATAAAACTCTGAATACCCCCATGGATGTATTTCCTCACGTCTTGACTGAAAAAAAATGCGCACACTCATCTCATTACTGCAGCTTTTTGCATTTCATTAAAAAACCTGACAGGCCATTTCATAATAATTTATTAGCACAGAGTCAATTTTTATTAATTACAATCATTAATTTATCAGTGTTCCCGTCATCTGAAGTTTGGTCAGAAATGAAAGGCAAGAAGTGCAGAGAGAAAAATGGGCAAAATGGAAGTTGCAGGACTCAGGATCCAGTGGGGTGGAGGTGGCAGTGGAAGGGGCTGATTGGGTTGCTGGACTCAATGGAATAGGAGGCACCATCTTGGATGCAGAGCCTGGGGGAGAGCAGCATCTTGCACTGGAGATCAGGGGTCTGACCACTGAGTGATGCTTCCTTTATTAATGCAGGAACAAAGGAAGTGTAGGGGTGACATATGCAGGGCTTCACAGTCCTTAGGAACAAAATCCTCCAAGTTCTGTCTCTGTGTCACCCTCCAGCTTCAGCCCCTACTTCTCTCCCCCTTGCTTACTCCACTTGGTTATTAATTCTTCTAGTTGATATTTTCCTCTTGCTCCAGGTTGTAAGCTCCTTGAGAGCAACAGCCTTGTCTTGGCCATCACTTGATCTCCAGATCCTAGTGGAGAACTCAACAAATACCTGTTGAAAGGATGAACAAAAGGATCATCTACTCACCCTCTGCCCATTTTATGGAGGTAGAAGCTGAAGCTCAGAGAGGGCATCTGACCTACTCAAGGTCACACAGCCCATGGATGGCTGAATCAGACACAAGAATTAAACCTGCTGGACTTTTGACCAGTGGCCTTTCCATAACTTACATGTTCCCCATTTTTGTGTTTTGGCTTTTCCCTCCTTCTCAGCCCTTGGGATCTCTCCTTTTCATCAGAAAAGGTACAATGAAAAACAGAAGTATGGATTGAGAATAAAGGTGAGGCTATTCCCTCAGGGAGGCGCAAGGTTTGTTGCTATCTGGGTCCTCGTCTTGCTTCACTGAGTCTCGTTTCTGGCACCCACATCATGGCTTGATGCTTGTTCTTCTCTGGGCAAGGAGCCCTTCTAATGGCTTCACCATAGAACCACTGAAAAGTGAGCTGGAGAAACACTCAAGTGCTGGGGTTTGCCCTGGGGCTGTGATCCGCACAGCTAACGCGGAGACTGTCTGAAGGATGGGAATCACTGCTCTCGGTCCTGACCACATGGAGTCAACTCCATGGCCAACTAACTGCTCCTGCGTCCAGATCTGTGTGGTGATGCTTCTCCTTCAGTTCTCTCCACCTTCTCCTCTTACACACCAGCATGGGGTCTAGTGAAAGCATCCTTCCCCCTCCTGTGTCCCAATCCCAGTTCACCGCAGCAGATGAACATTCTCTTTACCAGCTGGGGCTCTGGTGTCACACAGACCTCAGTTTGAATCGCAGCCTGGGGCAGTTGCCTCTGCCTCTGTGTGCCTCAGTTTTCTCATCTACAAGTGGTGCCCACCTTTGTGGGTATTGTAAAGACTGAAGGTCGGTGCACATACCCTTGCCTGGGGTGAGGGCTGGCCGTGGACATGGAAAGCTTTCTTCGGGAGGTGCTCCCAAGACAGGGTCTTGATAGTTGAGTAGGAATTAACGAGGGATTCTGCTGGGGGTGAGATGGAGGACCTTCTGGGAGGAGGTGATGCTGTACATAGAGGCACGTGGATGAGAGACAGCATGGCGTATGCAGGGAACTCTGGGCACCTCAATATGTACTGAGTGTAACTGCATGGCAGAGAGCACCGGGGAGGATGGCAGGGACCGGCTCATACTGGAACCTTGCCGGCTATGATAAGTTGAGTGGCTTTTGTTCTGAGGGCAGTGGGAGCCCTGTGAAGCAGGTGTGTGTGTGACATGATCCTGAACTATAGAATTCAAATACAACAGAGGGATTTGAAGGGTTAGTGTGGAAATGGCCAGTGAGGAAGATGCAATAGCCATCCCGGATGAGAGATAATGGTGACTTGGCCAGGTAGGGCGGAGGGGTGATGGCTGTGGGGATGGGGAGGAGACATTGGATTCAAGAGTTATTAAGGATGAAGAATCCTTTGCTGGGAATCTTCTCTGCCTACATCCCATCTTTGAAGGCCAAACCTGAGGTGTGGCCCCTTGCATGAAGATATTACAGGTCATCAACCTTCCTGAGATGGAAAATTTCTCTCCCTGGATCTCTGTAGCTCTCAGATATGGCTTCATGAGGTCAGACATGTCTAAGTATTGTCCTCTTGGGGGAGGGTCTATGCCAGCTATATTCTGTACCCATGCACTTAGCTGGCCCAGATTTGGCATGAGATGAGCAAGCATTGGATAGAAGAATTAAGTAGTGTTGGTGTCATTGTCACTGCTTCCTAGAGTTCAAGATACAGAAAAGACATGAGGTATATCATGTGTCACCCTTCTGACACACGATGCCACCACTCTTTCTCTTGCCTAGAAAGTAAAGTTGAGCCTTTTTGACTACACTGGTCTTTCTCTCCCTGAACAGCTAAAATAAATCCCACGTCCCTAGCTCAGCTCATCCACAATTCCCCTATCTGAGCGTCAGTTCACTTGTCTGAAATTGAGGATCCCCACACCAGTTTTGCCAGGTGGCTGTTTTCTGAACCCCCTTACAGCATGAGCATTCTTCTGGATTGAGGGGGAACCCCAAATGAGCAAGCTCTCCCTTCACAAATGATCACGGCTCTTCACACTGGAGTTGTGGGATCCACCAGGATTGCAACAGGAATCATGGGGTCAAGCTGTTCTTGGCCAGGGAAGTGACACGTGGGAGAGGCTAGGGAGAGAAAGTGATTCAAGGTTAATAACCCAGTTATTGGGGGCCCTTTGTTCTGACCTGAGGACAGCCATCATGAGCCAGGCTGGGGACAGATGGCCACTTGCAGATCCAGACCCCGTGGGGTTTTTTGTGGTAAAGCATTGCCAGCATGGAGCAAGGTCAGCAAAGCGGCCCTCGCGGACTCCTCTGGGGCAAAGGCAATCAAGAGCTCCAGGAGGCCCGAGGCTCCCTGGGGTCCAGGGAAAAGGCAGGGACTCTGAGGAGCGGGGTTTGCAAAGTGTGAACCATGCCACGTGCTTGGAAGCTGTGAGTAATGGCCAAGATCATGGGCTTTAAGTTGGATTCATGGACTAGGTTCAAGTACTGGGTCTGTGTATTTGAATTCTGGGTCCTTAGGCAAGGGGTTTAGTCTTACTTAGCACAGTTCCCAGCTCTCAGCACATGGCAATGAGCACGAAGGAGCACATTCAGTGAGCCCAAGGTCACACAGAGCTGTAAGACTCTGTCCTAAGGAGCATTTATTGAGAGAGGGAGGAAAGGAAGAGGACCATCATAATATTGATGTCAGGAGTCAGGGCCAACACCTCCCTTTTATCAGTAGATGGGGTGACAGCATGCTTTGTGCTTCAGAACAACAGCTGATTATCCTTTGCTTGACCACACACTCCTGTCTGGTGTCTGCTTGGGACTGGGTGTATAGCTTTGCATCACATGTGTTTCCCACTCTGGAGAAGTGGGTTTGGGTCTGACCTGAGATACATAAATCTGCCCAGTTCTTAATGATGCTGAAAGTGAGGATTAAATTATCTATATTAAAGGACACAGACATTAGATATAGATATACCCCCATCTATATCTGATCTCTGTCATCTCTTAGCACAGTGGCTGGGAACCTAACATGCGGATACCATGATTTTTTGGACAGTGGGGGCCCAGGTGCACAGAATTGAGTAGACCCTCTTTGCAAGGACTCTTGTTTTAAATTACTGCCTCCATTTCCCACCCTGATGCCCCTCCTCTTGCCCACATTGGCACACATCCTAGTTGTATGCCCTCCAACCCACCATCAGGCCATTCACACATATTTGCATCTTTCGAAAACGTATGGTGCATGTAATTTTGTGTAAATTGCAGAAATGGTTTTGGGTTCTCTTTCTGGCTCTTGTTCTTCTTTCTCAGCCTCGTTTTTGAGATCTGCTAATGCTGCTGCATAGAGATCTGACTCCTTTTTTTTCTGACAGTGCAGAGTATTTCCCATTTCCCCGTTTGCCTCCCACCACGTATGACTCACCTGCTTCTCAAGGGAAGGAACACCACCATTTTGTGTCAGCATAACAAGAATGCAGTGAACACCCTGTGAGTATCTTCTTGTGGCCCAAATGAGAATTTCTTCAGGCCTGTATCACCAGTGTTGGGTTTGCTGAGCTCTTGGGTGTCTGCACACTAAATTCCACCAAGTCTGAGCAGACTGTTCTCAGACGGCCGCATTGTTCACACTCTCTCCAGCTGTGTGTGAGAATTCCTCTGTTACCACATTTTTGCCAAGACACAATGCTATCTTTCTCTTTGACTTTTGCTAGGCAAATGGGAATAATGTGACACTTCATGGTTAATTTAATTTTCATGTCACTCATCACTAGTAATTTTGAACACATTGTTATATACATATTAGAAATTTTCTTTCCCTTTTGGTAAATTATTTATTAGTGTATTTTGTCTATTTCACTATTGGATTTTCTAATTTTTTCTTTTTTTCTGATTTGTACACCTCTGTGTTTCCTCGATAGTTATTCTTTGCAAGTATCTTGTTTCACTACATTAGCCTTGTGCTAACTTTATCTGTGGTGTTCATGGGACGGATATCTTTAATTTTTTACAATTTTTATTTATTTGTTTTTTATTTAAAAAATTTTTTTGGCCACACCGTGCAGCATGTGGGATCTTAGTTCCCTGACCAGGGATTGAACCCGTGCTGCCTGCAGTGGAAGCTCAGAGTCCTAACCACTGGACTGCCAGGGAAGTCCCCGGATATCTTTAATTTTGATGTAATGAATTCCGTCCTTTACCTGTATCATAATCTCTAATGTTGGGATGTTTTCAAGAAATTCTACCCCCTCCCATTGAAGGTCACAAAACTATTCTCCTGTATTTTCTTCTATTTGCTTTCTACTTTTTGCTTTTCATGTTTAGGTATTTAATCTATTTGGATTTTATTTTTGTATATGGTGTGAGGTACGAATTCACCCTGAGTTTTCCATATAGAGTAATTCAATTGTCTCAATATCATACTCAGTAATTCATCATTTCCCCCCGTTCGTGATTCTATCTATCTATCTGTCTATCTATCTAATTTATCTCTGCTATCCGTTTTTCTCCATTTGTCTTTTTAAAAATACACTATTAATCTGGTTGTAATCAACAACAGCAAAAGCTAAGCATCTCAGTAGGATTATAGGAAGTTGAGTCTGCAAAAGGACTTTAGAAATTACTTTGTCTGATCACGTCATATCACACATGGGGCAATTAGGCTCAGAGGATGGCAGCTCCACATTCAAGGACATAGTCAGAAATGGAATTCTTGTGTCCTGACCCTCACCCTCATCAAGCATTCCTGAATATTTGTTCTGTTCTGTGACACCTGAGAGTGTTTGGATGTGAGTGCCTTTTAGGGGCAAACATATTCCAAGCCTTAATGTTAGATTAAATACCAAATACCTTAACATTTGAAAAAATGACATTTATTATACCAAGTCGTAAACAGAGGAAAAATTACAATAGAACCCAGTGTAGAGCTTACATAAACGGCACCCATTCGGTGTAATGACTCTGAGAATGTCAGTGCTAACAAGCACATAATTGGCACCAGGGAGATAATTTTTGCCACCTTATGCAAAGGGGAAACCGTTCTGCATAATGATTTTACCTAGGAATATTCTTTATTCAACAGGCCCATTTGCATAACCCTCCCAACTTTCTCGAGTTAACACAAAATGCTCTGGAGACATTGCCAAGTCTCTTCCAGAAGACGTCTGCTGCTGCTGCTTTTTTTTTTTTTTAGTTTCCCATTCCCCACCCCCAGGTTTATTGAGCTATAATTGACATATAACATTGTGTTAAGTTTAAGATGTCTGCTTCTTGAAATAAACTCCCCTCTCTCAAGTGTGCGTGTGTTGTGTGCCAGGTGCTCTGCTCCCTGCCTTGAGTGCATGATTCACATTTGCATTTACAGCATCCCAAAGTTGGATGTTTTTTTGAGAGCTGGGTTCTTTTCTATTCCGTTCTTCACTATATTCCCAACATCTAGCAAAAGGCTCCAGCTGCAGGAGATGCTCACTATTGTTTTTCTACTTTTTTTGTCTGCACCGCGTGGCATGTGGGATCTTAGTTCCCCGACCAGGGATGGAACCTGTGCCTCCAGCAGTGGAAGCATGGAGTCTTAACCACTGGGCCACCGGGGAAGTCCCATTGCTCACTATTGTTGAATGAATATGTGAGTGCCTGTCATGACGATCCTATGAGGTCGGGGTTTTTGTCACCAGAAATTGATGTTACCTGTGTAAGGTCAAAAAGCCAGTCAATGGCCAGCTGGGATTTGAACACAGATCAGCTGGACCCCGGATATATTTATCTTACAAACATATTCCATCTTCCCCTCAGGGAGCACAGTGTCTAGTTTTATGCTGTCCATCATGCTAGCCACCAGGCACACGTGGCTCTTTAAATTTAAATTAATTAAAATTAAATAAAATGTAAAATTCCTCAGTCTTTAGTGCCACATGTGGGCTACTGAATTGGGCAGATCGGCACTAAAGCATTTTCATCATTGCAGGAAATTCTGTTGGATAGTAGTGCATTTATATCTACTCTTTTTGAGTGTCAACTATGTGTTGGGCTGTGTCTTAGGTCTATGTATACATACTGCTGTGCAGACTAGTATTTGAGCTCCGGTTTCATGCAGATCTTGGTTCAAATCCTAGTTCAGGACTTGACTTTATGTATGAGTCTTAACCTCTCAGAACCTGAGTTTTCTCTTCTGCAAAATGGAGATAATAATGGGACGACTCAGAAGGCCATCGTGAAGGTGAAGTGTGTGGATACACAGAAAGCATTTAGTACAGCCTCTGGCTGTGAAGCTTAGACAGTGGTCCCCATTCTACAAGGAGGAAACTGGCATTCAGAGGAGTGATGGGACTTGTCAAGGTTCTCATGACTTGAGCGGGTCCCCTGGGATTTGAGCCAGTGTCTGCCTGGTGCCAAAGTGTAGGAACTTTCTGCTACTGTGGACACCCATCTCTAGAAGCATTGATTCTTACAGGGTGGGGAAGATTGCAGTGCCCAACGGAGGTAGTGCAGAGACTACAGGGAGTGGCTGACGGATGAGATGTGTTCATGTCAATGTTGTCCTCCTATACCCAAAGAAGTCACTGTTGTGCATAGACATTTAAAGAAAACATTTTATTTAAAAAAGAGAAAATTTTAACCAAACAAAAGACAACTTTTGTTTTATATATGAGAAAACTAGGCCTAGTAGGGGAAATGAGTGTCCTAGGATCACCTACCTGCTTAATCTAAGAACTAGAGTAAAATCTCAGATCTAATATCTCCCGGCTCAGAGCCCCATTTTTCTGTATTTCAGCGATGATTGATAAAGAAATAGACTTGGGAAACTTTGCTTATTGATCAGGGCCCTTTCAGTAACAAATGCCAGGAATCCAAATGAAACTGTCCTCATCTAGAAAGGGAATGTATTGGTTTATATGAAAAAGAAAAAAAAAAGGCATCAACTTCAGGTATGGCTGGCTCCATATGCTCAAGTGATGTCAAGAGTATCTGTGTTTTCATCTCTTGTCTTGGCTTTTCTCTGAGTTGGCCCCATTCTTGGGGAATGAATTTCTCTCTGTGGTGGTAAGATGGTCACCAGTGACTGCAACTCCATTTAAATTATTTGCCTCCCACTCCCAGGGAGTCTTTCCTGTGAGTTGCAGCAAAAGTCACAGGACTGTCTCTCATTGGATGTTAGGTCATGTGCCCACTCATAAGCCAGTCACTGTGCCATGGCTCTTATTGGATGGCTTGGGTCATGTGCCCATTCCTAAACCAATCAGGGAGAGGGATTTGTGCAAGTGGAGTCCCATGGACTGAGAATGGAGGAAGGGTGGGTCCGTAAAGGAATATAAGCACCCTGTTCCTAAAAGATAGGGGAATGGACGTTAGATAGGCAAGAATAACAGATGTTTACTGTGCATTGTCCAGGTCAGTGTTTACAATTGCCCTGTCCACTTGTCTGGTATTGGAATTGCCACGATATGGTGTTCATCAAAAATGAAAATTTAAAGAATAATAAAAGGAGAACATTTAATTCCTTGCACCCATGACTATAAGGCTGAATCTAGAGTAGTTGGACAGTCCTGAGCCCAGAGAGGTGTGGATGGGGAAAGAGATGCCATCAAAAGGACCACTGACATCAACAGCGATGAAGGCACCTCAGCTATGCTCAAGCTGACTTGGCTTGTAGATGAAGTTTCAGGTTGCTCAGCAGGAATCAGCAGCTGCCTTTGGGAGATGTGAACAACTGGGAAGGCTTCCGGGAGTTGGTGATGACTGATTTGGGCTTTGAATTATAAGTGGGATTGGCATGGACCAAGAAGAATGCAGCTGGAAAGAAGAATGTTAACCATGAGATTAAGCGGACAATCTAGAAAGGTGCAGAGCAGAAAGATCACTGCTCTCCTCTACCTTCCTTTCATCCTTCCATCTAGGATTACGGCACTTGGCACCTCTGTGCGCATTAGTAAAGGGCTCCTCCTCCAGGCAGAACCTACTCCTGCCCAAGATATACAGCTTTGAGCTACAGTGTAAATTGGATTTCAGTCCCTATTTGCCCCATTGGCTGAGCATCCTTGAACAAGCAATGACTCAGACAAGTGTCCCCAAGAGTCTTCTTCTTTCTGCCGCCTTTCCCATCCTTCCTTCCTTCTTCCCCCACCCCTCCTGGTTCTTATTATGCATGTCACTCAGGTCTGGCCTTTCATTTTTGGCCATCCAGCCACCTCTCCCCTGTGTTATCCGCGACCATCTCAGCAGTCACTGCCATTTCAGGGAACCCTTGATCCCTTCTTCTTCCTCTGGGAGCCCCCACTTCCGAGGCTGCCAGAGTACTCCCCTGTTCACCGAATCCACTTCCACTTCCTCCCTAGCTGAAGGGCTTTAACTCACAGGCCAGGGCTCCCCTTTTGACAGGCTTGATTTGGCTCCCTGCACATCTGGGCCTCCCATCTGGCTCCTGCACAGCCGACGTGAGGGTTGCTTTATGGATATAATAAATATTACTTCCTTAATATGATTTCACTTAGGTTCCCAGTGACCCACTCAAGCAAATCTTCCATTTAACACATGACTTTCTCTTCAGAGGGAGCAAAGAAAATATTGTTATTGGAAGAGGCACAGCCGTGAGGGGCTGTGGGGAGCATGTCCACGTAACCTCAAAGATTGCTGCTGCCTACAGGCCTGGCAAGACCTCAGCATTCCAAGGAGCTAGGTTCAACTGTGGGCTGGAAGATTTCAAGAAATGTTCAAGCCGTGCTCAGTGGGGGTAGCCACAAAAGGACTTCAAATGTCATGCTGCCCAGTGCTGTCTTTGGTCTTACCTACACGGCTTGGGGTATGGAATGGGACCAATTCCATTACATCATTCATCTGGATGGGGGAGAGGACCAATCTGACCATCTACAGACAGTTTATCAGAGGCATGCAGATAGCCCTTACTTTCAACACAAAATTTTAAAATTGCACTTTGAAGGTAGATTTATTTTATTCGGTGCTGAGAGTGTGAATGAATGGGACGGTCAAACTGGAAAATGGCATACACTGTGCTAGCGACACCTACTGCTGGAATAGGATATAGCAACCTAGCTGTACCTATTTTACTATCTGTTGGGGCAGAAGAAATCTACACTTATTGAGTGTTTGCATGCATCACTTACTTTAGTAAATACTTACTAAATCATCACTCTTTCCTTTTAAAGTCATGTTTATTGAGGTATGATTTACCTGTAGTACAATTTACTCTTTTTAAAGTGTATGGTTTGATGAACTTTGATAGATGCATACAGTAGTGTAACTACCAACACTATCAAGATATAGAATATCTTTTCTCCCTTGTCCCCCAAATTCTCTCATACCATGTTTCAGTCAATCCCCTGCTCCCAGACTCAGCTTCCAGCAAGGACTGATTAGATTACTGTCCCTATAGTTTTTTTCTACTCCAGAAGTCATATAATGGAAACACAGTATGTAGCCTTTTGTATTTGGCTTATTCCATTTTGCATAATGCTTTTGTGATTCTTCTACATTGTTGTATGAGTCAGTAGTTCATTCCTTTTTATTGCTGAGTAGTGTTCCATTGTACGGATACATCACAGTTTGTTTATCCATTCTTCTATGGATACTGCAGTTATCTTTTGAGGTGATACATTACCCCCACTCTAAGGAAAAGAAAACTGAGGCTCAAAAAAGTGAAGTAGGGGGCTTCCCTGGTGGCGCAGTGGTTGAGAGTCTGCCTGCCAGTGCAGGGGACGCGGGTTCGAGCCCTGATCTGGGAAGATCCCACATGCCGCGGAGCAACTGGGCCCGTGAACCACAACTGCTGAGCCTGCGCGTCTGGAGCCTGTGCTCCGCGACAAGAGAGGCCGCGATAGTGAGAGGCCCGCGCACCGCGATGAAGAGTGGCCCCCACTTGCCGCAGCTAGAGAAAGCCCTAGGGCAGAAATGAAGACCCAAAATAGCAATCAATCAATCAATCAATCAATCAATCTTTAAAAAAAAAAAAAAGAAAGCAGGTGGATTCTTCTTAAAAAAAAAAAAAAGTGAAGTAAAGTGACGTGAACCCAGTGTCGCTCAGCTCAAAAACATCTGTCCCAGACCTGATCTCAAATCTGGGGGCAGTTGTAATGCATACATTTCCTTTCCTCCTCTTTAGCTGAATGACTTCATTGATCAAGAAAATGCTGCTTCCACAAGCTTCATTTCCTCCTCCTCCTCTCTCAGTAAATATTTGACAAATAAATAGGTAACGACCGCCAGGACTGGCAAGGGATCTGTCTCTAGCTGTGTTGCTGGGAGTGAACTAGCCACCACTTCATGTGTTCAGCAGAGGTATATAAGTGCTTTGCAGAAAGATGCCTGGTTGCAGGATTCCCACCTTGGAGTGGGAAGTTAAGTTACATAGACCCTAATGTCCCTTCTTTCTTGAATTTCTCATTAGAGGAGGAGTATTTTCGGAGAGAAAAACCTCAGTTCAAATTCTGTTGTGCTGTGTAACATTGATGTTTCTGTTCCCTGATCCTCAGCTTTCCCATCTGCACAATGGACATGTTCACCCTCCCTCTGAGTTGGGGAGAGGATCGTTTGAGGTGACGTGTCAAGGCACCTGCACAGCACGAAGTGCGCTGCTGGTTCTCACCCACATCTTCCCCACTGAGCTGTATGAGGACAGAAAGCTTCTTTCCACTTTGGTGGCTTTTTCCTCTGTGGAGTAAGAAACATGCCCTTAGTTTCCTGGGAACTTGGAGGGTGTTGGGAATCCATGCACAGACCCTGCCTTTCTCCCACACATGCCTCCACCTGGCAGATGAACTACAGATCAACGTTCTGTGCATTAATTCTTCCAAGGCATTTACATTGGCTGGACGCCACATTTCACGGCCAGAGAATGGCTCCATTCCTGTCTTATCACAACCACCTGGGCTTGTCAGTGTGGTGCGTGCCCTGCCTAATCCCTCTCCCCAGTCCTTATACTCCTCCCTAAATCCCCCTGCTGAGCTGGCTCTCAGATTCCATTCATCTTGCCAAAAAAGAGCTCTGTTGGTCCAGGACCAGCTGAGCAGAGGGGCTGCCTTGTACGTCCCCTATCTCCCATCTCCCTGCCAAGCCTTGTGGGAGGCTGGAGCTGCCCTTGTTTCTGGCCACTGTGCCCTACCTAGACTGTTGTACCAGAGGATGTACAAAAGGGGAAGCCAGAGCTCAAAGAGAGGACATGGATGGCCCAGGGCAACACAGCAACCGCATAACAGTTTCCTTGCAATTGACATCGTCCTCCATGCAGGCAGTTTCACCAGAGTATACTGCTCAGCCTTACAGATATCCAGTGAGAGAGACTCTACACTCATCCCCATTTTTGAGGCGAAGACACTGATTGCCAGAGAGGTTCAGTCACTTGCCCAGTGTCACACAGCTGGTACGTGTTGGAACTGGGAGTTATACCCTGGTAATCCGGCCCCAGAGTGTGTGCTCTCAGCATTCACACTGTGCTGCATTTGAATGATCAATCTGTGCAAGACACTCTACTAGGCCCTGCAACACAGACTGAGACTGGTAGCTTGCCCTCAAGAGACTACCATGAAGCTAGGTTAAGGTGCAATATAAATGCAGGAGAGGCATGGCTAATCAAGCCCAGGGGGAATAATGCCTGGGACAAGTAGAACATCATTTGATTTGACACTTGGCTTCCTCTCCTCTGTGTTCTTTGGCCTCTGAGCTTTCCTTTTTTTCCTCCAGTCTTTTTTGTGTCTCTGTTTATCAGTTTCCCACTGCCTAGCCTAGAGCAGGAGTTTAATAATGGTTGTATGAATAAATCAAGGGAAAAATGGCAGTATTGAAAAGAAAAGGAAGGCACAGAGGAAGAGAAGACGAGAGAAGCTGGTTCCAGTCTCATAGAAATCCTGGAGGTGTGTTGATGGGTTGGGCTTTAGCTGGGTGTGGATCTAGAAGGAGAAGCAGGGTTGGGAGACAGAGGACTGTTCAAGGCCAGCCTCCCGGTGGGTAGCAATGCCTCTGCAGCTGCCCTGGCCTTTGGCTTCTTTTTCGTTTGTCAAAGTGAAACATTTGCACCAGATCCTGGCATCCCAGGCTTGCTGTGAAGTTCTGATGAGGGAATGGATGGCCCTAGAAAACAGTGACCACATTAAGCCACACGGAGTGTGGATTCCACAGGCTCCAGTTCATGCCCTGAAGACATTGTGGGGGTTCACGAGCTCTATTTGCCACCCGGACCCTGGGGACAATAATTGCTGACTCCAAACATCTGTCTGTGAGTCAGTGACTGACCAGAACACCTTTGAGTTTGGCTGATGTTCCTGTAAAACAGAGCCCAGCATGGCTTGAGGGAAGAGAGCCCTGACCTGGGGCTTTGGGAGATGTTGGTTCTATCTCAGGTTGGCTGGACTCCACGTGGGACCTCATATAAGCCAGTCCCTTGCAGAAGCCCTCCTTGGATCCCACTGTGCCCAGAGTGAAATGCAAAGCCCTTGCTGGGCCCTGTCACCCTTCTGGCCTAATCTTTGACCTCTCTCCTCCTTACTCCTGAAGCTCTATCCTGATTTCCCTTCTGTCCCTCCCTAGTCAAATTTGTTCCCACCGCAGGGCCTTTGCACCTGCATTCTCCCCTTCCTGGAATGCCCTTCCCCAGATATACAAACAGCTCACTCCTTTGCTTCCCTCGGGCCCTGCTCCAGTGTCACCACAACAACATTCTTGACCACTCAACTCAACAGGCACATATCCCAATCCTCTGTTCGCTGGCTTGTTTGTTTACTTGTTTACCTCTGTCTCCCCATGAAGACAAGGACCACATCTGCCTTGTTCACAGTGGCCTCAGGGCCTAGAACAGTTGACACTTGATTAACTGTATGGTGGTTTAATTAATTAATGCTGTTTCTCACTCTTTTGGCCTCAGGCTCCCCCACTCTGCAAAATCAGGGAGGGAGTCTTGGCATCTTGGAAGGGGTCCCCATGCTCTCTCCCCCATCACCCCACGAGGAGGGTGTGTGGTGGGCAGTGATGGGCCTTGGGTGGCCCAGAGTCTCCTGATGAATGAGGCTGATCCCTGTGACGCCGCTGTTATTGATCTAAGCTGGTTCTCCGTGAAGGGGAAGTTGTAATTGCTGCTGTAGTTTCATTGTAACCACCAGCCCCGAAGGGAAATTAAACTTTGCAGCTAATGGGGCTATATGATCCTTCAACCTTTGATGTATTGAATCCAGCGTGGTCCCTGGAATACTGAGTGGCTGCTCAGAGCATCATTTTTAAGCAGAAGCTGCCTCAAAGCTGATGTTCTTTCTGGGCCTGGGGAGGGGGTGGAGCAGGAAGGTTCCCGCATTCTTACATTCCATCAGTTTCCCTAAGAGGCTTAAAACATCTCTTAGAATCAAATCATGAAGTGTTTGAACTTGAAGGAACCTCAGGGAGTGAACACCCACCTTTAGCCTTACCTGCTCTAATCCACCCTCTGCACCGTAGCCAGACAAACTCCTACAGGCCTGATCTGACTATATCACATCCCTGCTTAAAAACCAGCAGTGCGGTCCCAGTGCCTAGAACTTCATCACTCACAGCGGATCAGCAGCTTCAGCGGCCCCGGGAGCTGGTTAGAAATGTGGCTTCTTGGGCTTCGCCCCAGGGCTTACTGATCCAGGAGTCTGATTCCTGTGTGCAGAGAGGTCTGAGAAGGGGCTTCCCTGGTGGTGCAGTGGTTAAGGATCCACCTGCCAATGCAGGGGACACGGGTGCGAGCCCTGGTCCGGGAAGATCCCACATGCCGCGGAGCAACTAAGCCTGTGAGCCACAACTACTGAGCCTGCACTCTAGAGCCCGCGAGCCACAACTGCTGAGCCCGCGTGCCACAACTAGATAAAGCCTGCGCAGCAACAAAGACCCAACATAGCCAAAAATAAATAAATAAATTAATTAAAAAAAAAAAGTCTGAGAAGCACTGAACTACAGGACAAATTCTAAGCTGTTTTTCATGGCATATAGGCAATTTTGATCTGAAGGTAATGCAGTATTAAGAATCCAGGGTCTGGACTTATGCAGACATTGGGTTAAATCATGACTTGGCCACTGACCAGCTGTGTGGCTTGGTGTGATTTCCTTCCCTGCTTTGATCCCCACAGGGTTGCTGTGAAAATCAAATAAACTTTTACGTGCAAAGTGCTTGGAATAGTGCATGACACATGGTAAACCCTCAACAAATAGCAATTCCCTTCAGCCCCTACAAAAAGCCTGTGTATGGACTCTTCATTCATGCTAAAGTGTAAGTGACTGATACAGTCAACTGATAGTCAACATGTTAATGATTCTTACACAGGCTCATTGTGCATGAAAATTTTCCATTTTTGGAAAGGAGTGGAGAGGGGATTTAAGCACATTGCTGTCTGACTCTAGAGTCCAGGTGCTTAAGCTCAACTGATGCTTGCTCTAGTTAATTTTTTAACCAGTTGTCTAGCAGATAGATTTGCAGATGGTGAAACCGAGGCCCAGAGAGAGGAAGTGGCATCTAGGATTCACAGCTCATGGGTTGTAGGGCTCTAGGTCTCTTAACTCTTGAGTTTTCCATTCAGTGAGCATTTATCAAGCGTATATGTTGCATCAGGCCTCATTCTAGGCAGCGGGGGTGCTGCAGTGGCTGAGACAGGCCCACTCTGTCTGCCAGAGCTGAGAGTGGAGACCAGGGCTTCCTTACACACTTCAAGGGTGTTGGCTCTCACTTCCAAACGTCTTGGTGGCTTGGAGAACTTTCTCACCTTCCCACCTTCTCTGCTGCCTGCCCTGCCCCCACCAGCCCTCCCTCCTCTCCCCTTACTCATCCATATACCTCAGCCCGGTCCCCACACACCACATCTCCCGGGCTTGCGTCCAAGCCAAGTAGGAGATGGGGCATATTTTATCCTGGCACTATTTCTCATCCTGTCATGGACTTACAGGAAATTACCATTTCTCCCCAGCCAGCCTTCTCCCCTTGTCATGTTACTTGGGAGAGGGACTACGGGTGGGCCCTCCATGGAGACCCCAGTGATTGGACTGAGGATCTGATTTCTCCGGGGCTAGTAGCTGCCGATGTGTAAGGTCCTGGGAATGGGGGTGCAGGCAAGATTAAGACAGAGACGAGGCTGGCCAGAAATTCACACAGCACTGGGCCAAGAGGCGAGACCACTGGGTTTGCATTCCTGCTCTCCTGTGATCATCTTCATGAGCTTGAGCAAGTCCTATAATCTCCTTGGGCTTCTGTGTCTTCACCTTTGAAGTGATGTTCACCTACTAAGCGTACTGCATACAAGATGACTCCTAGGTCCCCATTTACAACAATTTCCTGTGCGAAGATATGTAAGCATCTTTCATAGATATGTGCTTTACAGATAGTACATGCTATAGAAGCTCAGGTAAGAAAGCAAACACGGTGGGCTGCAAGGACTAGGGACGTCTCCAGGAGGAGAGGGAACCTGAGCTGCTCCCCTCCTCCCACCACCCCCTCAAATGCCATTGGAGGGTCTACAATGTGCCTGGCACTGTGTGCTGGCCATTCTACCCACCATCACATCTTCTCCGGAGAGGCATCTCAGTGTCCTGGGACCAGGGACACTCCCAAATAAAACCCTGGTCTGGTCATTTGTGAAGAGGTGACCTTCTGGTGGTCAGGGTCCCTACACCTGTCTGCATTCTCACACCAACTGTATCAGTTTCTTATTGCTGTTGTAACAAATTACTACAAACTTAGTGGTTTGAAACAACACACATCTACTATCTTATAGCTTTGGAGATCAGAAATCTGAAATCGAGGTGTCAGCAGGGCTGTATTCCTTCTGGAGGCTGCAGAGGAGATCTATTCTCCTGGTCTTTTTTTTTTTTTTTTAACATGTTTATTGGAGTATAATTGCTTTACAATGGTGTGTTAGTTTCTGCTTTATAACAAAGTGAATCAGCTATACATATACATATATCCCCATATCTCTTCCCTCTTGCGTCTCCCTCCCTCCCACCCTCCGTATCCCACCCTCTAGGTGGTCACAAAGCACTGAGCTGATCTCCCTGTGCTATGCGGCTGCTTCCCACTAGCTATCTATTTTACGTTTGGTAGTGTATATATGTCCATGCCACTCTCTCACTTTGTCCCAGCTTACCCTTCCCCCTCCCCGTGTCCTCAAGTCCATTCTCTAGTAGGTCTGTGTCTTTATTCCCGTCTTGCCCCTAGGTTCTTCGTGACCATTTTTTTTTTTTTAGATTCCATATATATGTGTTAGCATACGGTATTTGTTTTTCTCTTTCTGACTTACTTCACTCTGTATGACAGACTCTAGGTCCATCCACCTCACTACAGATAACTCAATTTCGTTTCTTTTTATGGCTGAGTAATATTCCATTGTATATATGTGCCTCTCCTGGCCTTTTACAGCTTATAGAGGCTACCTATATTCCTTGGCTCACAGCTCCTTCCTTATATCCATCCCTCCAATCTTTGTTTCTATTGTTATATCTTCTACTACTTACTTGGATTCTCTTGCCTCCCTCTTCTAAATTTTCTTGGCTATTGTGATTTCCTTGTGACTGCAGGATGATTTTCTCATCCCAAGATCCTTAAGTTAATCACATCTGCAAAGTCCCTTTGCCATTCAAGGAAAAGTTCACAGGTTCTGGGGATTAGGACCTGGGCATCTTCAGGGAGCCATTATTCAACAACCGTACCAACCCTTACTGGTGGGATTTCTTCTCATCATTTGGAAACAGAGACCAGAGAGAGGGAAGTGATTGCCATAAGATCAGTCATCATAAATGACCCAACTGGGGTTTGCACTTGGGACTGTTCCTGCTTCCAATACACCTAGATGCCTCTCTGGAGAGAGTTTGATGGCATAGTGGGATAGGCGACTGGAGAACACTGTGGATAAAGGCTGGATAAAGGACTCCAGTAGAGAAAAGTCCATTTTTTCCCTTTCTTATAAACACCTTCTCAATGCTTAGTGCAGTGCCTGGTGCTTAATAAACATTTAGTGAATGAATCAACATAAAGAAGAAAGATGAGGCATTTTGCCAGAGGAAAGCAGTGATAGATAAAGTGGTGAATTTAATCAGGGGTCAGATAGTGTAGAGTCTTAAATGCCAGAATAAGGAGGTTAAAAGTCACCATGAAGTCAGCTGTGAGCTTCTGATGATGTCTAATATGAATGTGGTATTGCAAGGAGATGAGTCTGGCGTTATTTTGCAAGGAGGACTGGAGGGGAGACAGGTCAGTGTCTGGAGAAAGGATAAGGGGCTGCTGGAGCAATCCAGCATTCTGCCAAGCCTGCAAACTCTTGGAATAGCCAAGAAAATTAAAAATGGGGGGCTAGTATGAGGCATGCAATTGTATCAGAGAAAAAAAGATATAACTTGATCACGGATCAGAATAATCATAGTTATAAAAGACTGAACACCTACTGTGTATTATAAACTGGACTAGGCACCTTTCCATACATAATCTCATCAACACTCACAAAATCCTATTAAAAAATGCCCATTTTGTGGATGATGCAACAGAAGCTCTGAGAAGTGAGGTGAGTCACCAGTGTGGTGCAGCTAGGAAGTAGCAGAGGCAGTGCTTGAACTCTTGTCCCTGGCATTTGCCTCTCTAGCATTGTGTCTCTGGGATATATGGTGATATAGTGAGGGTGATAGAGTGAGGATACAAAATGGGCAACATTATTCCACTATGGGCATATAGAGGGTATATCGTTAGCCTGAAATGATGACAGCTGGTGTGGGGCTTCTGTTTTGGGGTGGAGTTCAGTGGGATGTTTGGTATGGTCTTACTGGGTTTGAGGAGCCCTGGAAAAGTCTAGCAGAGATGCCCACCCAAGTTGGTAACTCAGGTCTGGAACTTGGGAGAGGATCTGTGGATGGAGATGAAAATCTGGGAGTTATAGCAGACACTCTTGGTGTCCTACTCACATCCTTGGAGCCTTACCTTTGAAGAGCTGGCTGGGATGAGTTCCAACAGCCTAAGGCTGTTGCTTTTGGCTGGAGCCTGCTCTGCTTTCACGCAAGCAAGCTAGAAGTGCCTGAGAATTAACGCTGCAGGAGTAACTTTCAACCAGTGATTGGAGGGAGTTGATGAACAAATGGCCTCATCCTTCTGGTTCCTCAAGTGGGCTAACGCTGAGGAGCAGTTCTACACTACTTCTCCAGTGGGATTCAGCTCTGGTTGCCCATAGTGGCATCTGCCTTGACTTTGTACCTTTGATCGGCTGTCTTCCCTTCCCTGTTTCGCTTCTGCATGCTCCTTCCCACTGTTTCTCGCTTACACTGAAAACTTTGCTTTGGCTCAGAGTCTCTGCTTATGGGGGGACTCAAAGTAAAATGAGAGTCCTCCCCACAGAACCGGATCGTGAAGATCGGGGCTGGAGGCAAGAGAGAAGCAAGTCAGGAAGTCAGAACCCAACCTTGGGTAAAAACACATGAAACTGGGAAGGGAGGTCAGAGGGAAGGAGAAAACAGGGAAGGACAAGATTGTGGGAGCCAGGATGGAGAGAGGTTTAGGTGTGTGGTCAGTAGCGGCAGGGCCTCCTAATAGCTGTCCGTGGTGCTGAAACATCTGCCTTAGTGCTCACGCTGGGGAGAGGAGCCCATCTGTGGCTCTGGTCCATGGTCTCTACTTCTGAGAGAACTGGAATAGGCTCTTAGATATAGCAATTTTGTCACTCATTATTATTTGCAGAGCCACTGTGGTATGATGAGAACAGAACTGTATTTCCAGAAGTAGAAGGAGGTGGAGCAAAATGTGACAATGATTCGTTTTAGACAAATATTTATTAAGCACATTTTATGTGTGGTGCACTTTCACATTTATACCACTGGGTCTTCAGTGCATTCCTAAAATTAAGTAATGATACCCATTTTATTGATGAGGAAAATGGAGCTCACAGTAGTTAGGGTGACAAGCTAGATCGTCATCAGTGGAAGAAAGGAAACACATGATGGAAATTGAGGGAGAAGTGGGGTGTAGAGTTGCTGTTTATTGAACACCTACTCTTTGCAAGCTCTGAAAATTACTAGTTGTATAATTTGTGCTTGCCACTTAACTTGTGTGCCTCAGTTTCCTTATATGAAAAAATGGAGGCATTTCTAGTATAACCTCATGGAGTTTCTATGAAGACTTAATTAATTATTATTTATAAAACATTTAAAATAGTGCCTAGTAAATGGTGAGCATGTAATAAGTTAGTAATTATTATTTTTATTATTAACGTTAAAATTATTATTACTAGAGTTACTGTGACATATATGTACATCATTGCTAATTTCTATAGCAGATAAAGATAAGCATCATCTCCAGTTTACAAATGAGATAATTAAACCTCAGAAACTTGCCCAAGGTAACAGAGCTATAAGGAATGCACATGTTTTTGACTCCTTCTCTGCCTGGTTCCAAAGCCCATTTTATTCCATTGCATCAGGCTTAGACAGAGTTTTTCCAAGTCAAAAGTGACTTATAGTTTGAAGGGAGAGGAGAAGGAAGAAATTGAATACAGAAGATAAGAGGGTAACAGGTGTGTCTACTGTTGTAGGTAAGAGAGTGTGATCAAAAGTCTGGATTTACAGATTTACCCTGGACCTTATCACACAGATAGGAAAGACAGTAAGAAGGGAAGGTGAATTTGGCATTGTGGCAGCAGTGCATTGTGGATGAAAATCTTCCTGTCTGGGGCTTTTTGCTGTCCTGAGAAAATTAGGTTTCATGTTTTTGAGCTATGAGCACAGCAGGAAGGAAGAGGGAATGGTTAAAGAGCAATGAAATTTGGCCTGGTCATGACAGCATCATGGATAATAATGAAGAGAGAAAAAAATCATGCAGTATCCCACAAGGACCAGAAGGGGTGTCTCAACCTGCATTTGGAATAGGTTAGCTGTGTCCTGCTCGTAGGTCAAGAGTCACAAGTCTTACTGGCTCAAAGATCAAGGAAGCCCACCAAAGACAATGTAGTATGGTAGAAACATCACTGACTTGAGTCAGACAATCTGGGTTTGAAGTCAGACTCCGTCAATTCCTGGTTATGTGACCTGTGCCCCATAAATTCCCTTCTCTGAGCCTTAGATTACTCATCTACAAAATGGGGTTAGTAGTATCTTAATCGCAGGGTGATCGAGCAAACTAAATGAGATTATGCTTATAAGTGTGCTTGAAATGTAGAAAATGCCAGTAGTAGATATTAACAATGTCATAGTTATAATTTAAGACTACCCCAATTCCTAATATAAGCTAACTTGATGTCTCCCGGTGGACCTTGCTTTCCCTCATGGGGAGACTAACAGAGCTGGTACTGTTTTCTCCACACTTGCCTTTTATGGACTGGATCCCAAGAAGACAGATTGTCAATGGTCCACCTTTCCTCAGAGGGTGGTTTTGGTGTTCCAGACTCTCTGGAGGACAGGGATGCTTCAGAGGAAGCCCAAGACAAGCACTTCGTGGGAAATTCCTACCTCAGATGAGGCTCCCTGGAAGAGCTGGGGCTGTGAGGTTGTTGGTGTGGCTTTGTGGGTGGTTGAGTCCTCTGTAAATGTCATTCCACCGAAGGGAGAAATTATGACACTCCGGGGATAAAAGTCCACTATGATCTTACTTATTTCCTTTTTCTTTTAAAATTAATTGAACAACCATTCACTGCACATTTACCACAAGCCAGTAAGCTATGCAAGGGTCAGCCTTAGTGAGCCTACCACTTGGGAGCTGTCCGTGGTGCGGAAACATTTGCCTTAGCACTCACTTTGTGGAAGGGAGACCATCTGTGGCTCTGGTCCATGGCCTCTACCTTTGAGAAATCTTCTTGATTTCCTCTCCATGATACAATCTGAAGGTTATGACACATGTCCTGTATGTTCAGGAATAACCTTCAACCATATCATAGCCCTGAGCCTTGTCTGGAATCATCTACCAACAACTCTTGTCATTAGCTCTCGCTGGAAGATGAATGGGTAGCTGGAATCCCTGACTTGGTTCCCGGGTTTGTATTCCAAACCCCACATGAGATCCAGCTCTGCTGTACCAGCTCATGTCTGGCAGATTTCTTCAAACCTTCTTTAAAGAAAGCTGTGTTCTGCCCAAAAGAGAGGCATAGGGTAGGAGAAAGACCTGGATTGAATCATGGCTTCAGTTTTGACCAGATATGTGTCTTGCACAAATTGTTTAATCTATCTGAGCCTCACTCTCCTCATCTGTACAATAGGGGACGGCAGTTGAAGAGATAAGCAAGATAGCTATGTATAGGCTATTTAAGGGAAATGGATCCTACCAAGGCTCCACAAACAGCATGTTTATAAATGTTAATAAAAGGGATCTTTCAAGCCAAAAGTTTCCCTTTCACTCTTCTTCCTCAAAAATGCTCACCAATGTTTCCTTCTTATTCACTTGTAGCTTTGGGTAAATCACTTATCCTCTCTGTGCCCCTATTCCCTGTTCTGAAAACTGGAGGTGATGATAGTAGTTTTGGTGGTGAAAGTCCCTTCCCTTCATAATCTGTGGATTGTGTGGAGGAGAAAATTTGTTGAAAAGAATGGGAGTGATATGTAAACTGAGTTTCACTTGAAGTTTGTCGTGCTTCATCCTTCATGAGAGACGTTTACATGGTCCTGTCTACTGACTGGGTGTAGACGCCAAGGGAAAAGGAATTGAGTTCTCTAGACTAGGAAACTGGATGTCTGGAGGGCCATTTATTGAGCAGAGAGCACAGGCATGGAAACAAGTGGGGTTGGGGGTAAGTGTCATGCTTTCCATTTGGGGCATTTTGACTTTGTGGGGCCTTGGGGAATCCAAATGAAGATACAAAAGGCCAGAGCTCAGAAAACAGGTCTTAATGGAGGATGGAGTTAAGATGCAAATGGTTATGGTGTCCTCTCTTTCCATTCTATTCCCCAAAGGCTGTTTTCCTTCCCTGAACTCTTTGAGCTTGTTGGCGCCACACAATTAGGCACTTAATTGCTTTCTAATTGATATGTGCCTCAGCCTGTCTCACCAGACACATTTGCAAGCTCCCTGAGGGCAGAGGGCTCCTTACAAGGCCCTCCCAAGCCTCTCCCTGGGCACCATGTGAAATTGATGAGATATTTGAATGGCGGAGAGAAGAATGGTTAGCTTGTCAGTCATTGAGGACCACACCTGACCTCAGTCTTTCCCTCTATAGAATGGGAATCACCAGGCTTCCTCCAATCCTTCCATGATCATTTAAGGTTTCAAGTTTTATTCATCCCTCAGAATGGTGGCGAGGGAGCCAGGGAGGGGAGAGGAAGCAACTCATCAGACTTCTAAAATGCATTCCATGGATCTGGTCCAATATCAGGATGTTTAGTCAGGAAATAGAAATTAAAAAAAAATAAGAGAGAAGCAAATTGTTTCTTTCCAGTAGTAGCAGTCGCTCAGCAAAACAAACAAGTCTACTGGAATGCTTTGGCGATTATACAGACAAACAAATCACTTTCCCAAAGTGCTTCTTGGGGGAATTAGGGCTCCTGGAAATGAAACACAAACAGATTATTAAAAAAGAGCTCCCCGTTGGGAGAGAAACAGTATTTACAAGAGAAGATGTGCCTAGCCGGACCTCTAATTGCCGTTCATTATCTCATATTGATTTAATTAGCTGCTGCACTCAGGTCTGAATTGCCTGCTGCCCGCAGCAGGGGACTGGCGGAGAGAGGGGGTTCAGATTGACCGAGCAGCCTCCTGCCATCTCTCACCCTCCTCCTCCTTTTCCCCTGAAAGATGGGGGTCAACTCATGGGGTGTCATTGTGGTAGCAAAGTGGCGGCCGGTGGCTGGAAGCAGCCAGCCACGTCCGCGGCCTTGCGGGCTGCTCTGTCTCTCGTGCACATCGACTGGGGTGGCTGTGAGGAGCTAATTAGCTGCAGTAATTAGAGAGAGTGTCTTCCTAATACGGAATTAGAGTGGCTTGGTGAAAGCACAGGGAGATATATGGCCCAGGCTGGCGGTGGTAACGGGGGAGAAGCAGGCAGGGGGACGATGGGGCGGCCTCCCAGAATGTCCTCTGGCCCCTGTAGGGTGACTCTTCTACTCCCTTCTCCAGGGTGGCCACTCCCATGTCAGGTTATTCAGCTGCTCCTGGCCTCTCCATCCTTCTATGACCCAGAGACTCCAGCTGTGTAGAGCTTTCCAGATAAAGAAGGAAGGTTATTAGCGATTCTCTCTAGTGGGCATCTGGGACCAATTGTTTTGAAGATTTGGGGTTTATAATTGCAAGTGATTAATGGAGGAGTTGGCAATCAGGCTTAAAAGGTTGCTAATAGCTCTTTTAACATAACTGTGTCCAAGTGAGAGCAGTGTGTGTGCACCGGCTCCGCATGCAGAATGCACGATGTAGGGGCATTAAGTGGTGTCACTGCCTTTCCTCCCTTCATCCATTCATTCAACAAGTATTGACTGAGAATCCATGAAGCTCCTGGCCCAGGGCTGGGTGCTGGGGACACAGCTGTGCATGAGACAGAGCCCCTGCCCTCAAGGGGCTTACTGTCTGGTGGGCTTGGGGGCTCTGAGGTGTGGGGTTTCCATATCCAGTCTACTTCTGCCCAGGCAACAGAACCAACCCACACTTATTCGAGAACTTCTAGGAGCTTGCTAAGAGAAATCCTCAGGCCTTCCCACTTAGAGCCTAGTAACTTTTCTTCTTTTTATATCAATAGCCAGCATAATTTTTTATTAATAATTTAAAATGATTGTGTTTTTATAAAGACTAACTTGAAAAATATTAAATCTTGAATATGTTTTTGTTTAAGCAAGTCTTTACTAGAAACCATAGAGACTTACATTATGGAATGTGTACCAAACATTCTCTGAATCTTCTGTTGCGGATGGTCACATTATTTTATAGATTTTATAGATGAAACTTTTCAGGGATTTTTTGCAGAACTGATATATTTTTCTGATGGATTCTCTTGTTTTTTTGTTTTTTCTAGTATATGCATTTCTTTTTTTTTTAACATCTTTATTGGAGTATAATTATTTTACAAGATTTTTTGCAGAACTGATGTATTTTTCTGATGGATTCTCTTTTTTTTTTTTTTAGTATATGCATTTCTTTTTTTTAACATCTTTATTGGAGTATAATTGCTTTATATTTACATACAATTATAACAAACATAGTAATCTAATTTTCCTTATTACCACAGGTAAACAACAGTGCTATGTATATAGAGCACATCTTATAAGATATGCCCCATCTGACAGAAAAGGAAATCGAGGCTTATGGAAGTTGGGGCTTACTCAAGTTTGCACAATCTGTAAATTATGTTTCAATCTCCTAATCTCATATTCTCTGCATTAGGCTCATAGTAGATTCCTAAAGGTCAGATATGAAAATACTTTAGAGTTTATTGTATTAAAGAGTGGCAAATAGGTTTCACCTTGCTCACAAATTTTGCATTTCTTAGTAGTGGCTGCTTGGAATGTTGCATTGGGAAAGCATTCTAAATGTGTATCTGGTCACAGTGGAAAAAAAAATCAATGATCAATTAATAATATCTGCTTTGCCTCAAGGAGGAGGTGCAGTGGTACAGATACCACAGATTTGTCATCCTTGTTAAAATTTGATCTTATGTTTAAGGTATGGAACCAGAGTCTCAAAGAATGGGAGTGACTTGCCCAAGGCCCTTAGGGGTCAGTTGAGTAAGGATTTATTCACCCACATCCCTAGGTCCAGTACTGCAAGGAAAATAGGAACCATGGCTTGGGCTCTTGGTGAGCTTACACATTACTAAGACATAGATAGTGTGTGCAGAGAAAGTCCAGAGGAATGGTGAAGGGAGAGCATCACAGAGGAGGAGGGTCATGGAGGACGACTAATTCGGGCAGCTGCAAATATTGGTGGAGGATAGGTCAGGTGGGGGTACAGCAAGGGCAAAGGCAAACCGTGGGGAGGAGATTCGTGCATGAGACATGTACATGAGAGAGAGGAGGCTGGCATGGCCAGAGTGGAGGTTGTGAGTTAGGAAGTGGCAGAAGATAAAACTAAGAATCCCTTGAAGAAAGAGGATCTTTCATCACTTCTGATCCCATTGTAATGGTCATGGTGCCCTGTACGCAATAGTTGCTCGATAGGTGTTAAGTCGATCTCCAGTCCCCCTTTTAATGTCATTAATTTACTCAACAAACATTCAGTGGGTGCTTTGCGTGTACCAGATCCAGGACTCGGTGCTGGGGATATGCTGACAAATCAAAAAGACATGGTGACTGTTCCCGTAGCACTTACTATTTGGCAGGAGAGGCTGCACAGCCAGTTGAAAGAGCTCTGGGCTGGGCATCAGGAGGCCTGGGCCCTGGGCTGGTACAGCCACGAATGTGCCTTGTTGTTCTGAGAAAATCACTGGCCATGTCTGAGTCTGTTTCCTCCTCCATAAAGCGGTGAGTAAACATGAAAAGCCACAAGTTGAGTCATGTCACTAGCTAGCTTAGAGCCCTGCAAGTTCTTCCCATCACCCTTAGGAGTACATTCAAAGGCTCACCCTGGCATTCCTATAAAATAGTGCCCTGCCTGCAACTCCCTCCTAATCTTCCACCACTGCTTGCCCCAATCACTCCGCTCCAGGCTTCCTTCTGCTGGCACCCTAAAGCCTCCTCCACCTCCCACCTGACTGGCTTCTTCTCATCCTTTGGGCCTCACTGTGAGCACCACTCTCTTCTGAGAAGTCTTCCCTGATTACTCTGCCTCTGCAGGAGCCCTCTGTACTCTGTCACAGCCCTCTTTGCTCCATGCAGCGTCTACCATACTTTGTAAGCATCTGTTTAATAATTGGCTACATTTTTTTCCCCCTCTGTCTTCCCCCTCTAGTTTGAGAGCAGGGATCCTGTCTGCCTTTTCCCCATTTTGTTCCCATTGCCAAGCCTGGTACCTGCTGTAATTATAAATAGTGTAGAATGACGAAATAAACGAAAGTATTGCCCTGGTGGGTTAAAGGTGCGAGAAGGCTGATTTGACTGGACTTTCTCAGAATTAGTGGTCAAGACCTCCTGGTTGGGATTTTGGGAGACGTGGATTCATAGTCTAATACTCACCAGCTATGTGACCTTGAGCAAATTCCTTTATTACCTCTCTGGTTCTCAGTGTCTTCATCTGTAAAATGGTGGTAATCATTGTACCCACTGCAGAGTGTTGTCTTAGGGATGAAATGAGATAAAGAAGCACTAACCTCAAAGTCTGATGCTCAGGGCTACCCTGTGTAAGGCTATTTATGAATATTATTCACCATGTTTCCAAATTGCAGAATGAGCTGCCTTGGGTGCTACAGGGAGGGATGGGAAGGGGTGAGCTTGGTAAGAGGCAGAAGAGCTTCAACTACAGAACTGGGGGCAGGAGACTGGACCAGACCTTCAAGCACCATCCTGCCGTGAACATCAGTCTCTCACTGGTCCTGGGCTCTAAAGAAATCAGCCCCGTGAAGCTCTGATTTAATTAGCTCGGTGATCTTGCCCTATCGATCAGTCATTTCAAGTCTGCCAGCTGGGGGAAGTACGGTTTGCCCATCACCCTCTCACTTATCGAAAGGAAAAGCAGACATCGACTTGTTTATTCAAGCCCAGCTGGGGAGGCCCCTGAAACCCCTTCCCCATCCTCCTTGCACACATATTTGAGTTTGGATAAATCTCTCTCTTCTTCACTCTCATCAGCAAGCCCTTTATCCCCCTTCCCTGGGCTTCCCAGGCCCTCTCTCCGTTGCCTCTTTTCCAATTGAATTAGCTTTAATATTTTTTTTTGATGGAAAAAGTGTTTGCTTTATCTCTGGTGCTAAATGTCCTAATTGTTTCCTTCATCTTGGGTAATACCTCATTAATTTAGTGGCTGCCTGCCTCTTCTAGAGCAGCCATAGCCGTTGGGGTCTTTTTCTGCAGCTGAATGATGCTGCTGGGCCTGGAGGAGGCCCAGTCGCCTTGGGGTTTTCTGGGGGGCTCTTCTCTCTCTCACGCTCCTGTTTATCTGTAAGTCTCCAGCTTTCCTTGGCCCTTCCCTTCCCCTCTGCTCCCCTCCCATCTCCCTCCCTTTCTCTCAGCCTCTGTCTCTCTTTCCCTTCCTGCCTCCTTTTATCTCCATCACTCAGCCTCTCCTCTTTCCCTAGGAAGAGAGTTCAGACTAGCTTAAACATGAGATTCTGGCAGGAAAGGGGAATATGCCATTACAACTCAGAGGAGCCGCTGGGATCTACGTGCACTCTGACTGTTCCCACCATTGCCTGCCTGCAAGTCCTTATTTTCTTCCATTGGATCCGTAGCAACCATTAACCCACGGTTGCCCCAGACGTGTGACACTTAATGCAAGCCCCAGGGATTCTTGGTCAGGGAATGGGAAGAGAGGGACCTGGGGTCTAATAAGTTGGGAAATGGTGCACATGATGTAGGGGGCTCTTGGAGAATCACAGAACACACTGGGAAAGTAAAGGCTCTGAGGAGGCCTGCAGTAATAAAACCTGTTGAATTTTGTTTCATCCAAAGATTTCTGAAGATATCCACTTAGCCAAGTGCTACAAGGAACTAACTCCTTTGGGAAGTATTAGCCTCATCTAACAGGGCTCTCTTCCTACTCCTCCTTCTTTGACAATCAAAACACTACTTGCTTTTTTTTTTTTTTCTCTATTTTTAAAGATCCTTTCTATGTTCCATCTTCTCAGATGCACCAAGATCCCAAGGAGGAACTAATTACCCCTCATCTGTACCCAGAAGAGATAAATTTGAGACACTGTTGAGAATGATCACAGTCAGCTCCTCACAGTCTGCCTCTGGTTTCGTAGTCCTCAAGGGCAGGCACTCAGAGGAAGCAGGCTACTTGGCAGTCAGACACAAAAGTTCAAATCCCAGCTCCGCCACTTGGTGGCTGAGCCTTCCTGGGCCCATTGCTAAAGCTGTCGTGACTCAGTTTGCTCACCTGTGAAATAGAATCATGACACCTACCTTACAGGTCCCACCAGACCATACAAGAATTCACTGAGATAACAAGATAACATCAATGAAATGTGGGACTTCTGACAGGGGCTCAGTACATTCTGGCGTGTGTGTGTGTGTGTGTGTGTGTGTGTGTGTGTGTGTGTGTGTGTGTGTATTGAGGTAAATTTCACACAACATAAAATTAACCATTTTAAAGTGTACAGTTCAGTGGCATTTAGTACATTCACAATGTTGTGCAACCACATGCATCTGGCATTTTATCCAGTTCCAGAACATTTTCATCACCCCAAAGGGAAATCTCATACCCATTAAGCAGTCACTCCCATTCCCCTTTCCCCCAGCCCCTGGCAGCAACTACTCTGCTTTCTGTCTCTATGGATTAACCTACTTTGAATATTTCATATGAATGGAATCATACAACATGTGGCCTTTTGCGTCTGGCTTCTCTCACTCAGCATCATGTCCATCATTCGAGGTTCATGCATATGGTAGTATGTTCAGTGCTTTGCTCCTTTTTGTGGCTGAATCATATTCCATTGTATGGCTATGCCATATTTCGTTTATCCATTCATCACCCAGTACATTCTCTATTAGAGTTACCGAAGGCACTCCCTTCTCTCCTTTGAGAAAGTGGTGAAGCTTAATTCCATTTCATTTGTAGGAAGCGCGCTGGAGTTAGAATTAAAGGTTACTGTGAGATGATGGTGTTTGCTGGGTAGAACTCTGGACTGAAGTCAGGAGTCCTGGACTCTGTGTGACCTTGGGATTCTCCCTTCCCCTCTCTGGGCCTTAATCTTCTCATCTGTAAAATGGGGGTTGATCAAGATGATTTCCTGGTTACTTCCTGCCCCAACATTCCACAGTTCTAGATGTCTCTGGATTTTTCCATGAGGTCACCATATCCGAAGGAAACTCTTCTTAGGAATATCAGAAGCCTTTTTTGTCAAATTTTCATTCATGTGTCAGGCCTAGGGGTGATAGAGGCAGAAGGGCTTCAGCATTTGTCTCTGTAAAACCAGGAGGGAAGTGTTGAATTAGGCTTAGTTTTATGTTCCTATGAGTTATACACTAAATGTAATGGAGCCAGCATTTCTGCAGCTCTTCCTGGCCAGTGTGCTGATGGGGCTGGGATTAGTCACACTTGATTTAAAAAACCAATGCTCATCAGGGAGATCAGCTTGGTGCTTTGTGACCACCTAGAGGGGTGGGATAGGGAGGGTGGGAGGGAGGGAGACGCAAGAGGGAAGAGATATGGGGATATATGTATATGTATAGCTGATTCACTTTGTTATACAGCAGAAACGAACACAACATTGTAAAGCAATTAGACTCCAATAAAGATGTTAAAAAAAAACCCCCAAAAACCCAATGCTCATGAACTGGACCCATCTGTCAGCAGGCTGGTCAACTGCTCTCCAGGTAAACGGTTACATTGGATCCCATCGTGGTTTCCATGAGCACCTAGGATTCGGAGTTTCTCTTTGGTAGCTCCTCGTCAAGACATATTTTGACAAACTAAGACTGTCCGCATTTGCTTCTGTTAAAATAGAGCAATTGGTGAACAGGGTCTAATTAGACATTAATGAACGTTCCAGCGTGGGAGCCCCGCTACTGACGTGAGGCCTGTGATCGTGAGCTGTGCGGTGCATCGCGGTGGCGAGAGGCGGAATCTACTAGGCATTCAGGGGAATCCACTGTTCTCGCCCTCTGAGTTTAGGGATCTGGCCTAGGGATGGAGACCCACAGCTGGGCCTTGGAGGAAGAGTCTACTGACCCATTGTTATCTGTGGGCAAAGAGGAACCCACACCTCCTGGGTGCCATGCAGCCAAGAGCTGTCACCTTGGGCAAGTTATAAAAGGTAGCATTAAGGATTAGACTGTATGCTCCAGGTGGGGAAGAGCCATTTTTTCACACTTATTTTGCTCACTGTTATCTCTTCAGTGCTGGCACAGGTCTTCACCCATTGTGGGTGCTCAATAAATATTTGTAAACTGCCCTAAAGCCAGGAAGATGGAATGTATTAAATGTGGGATTTGAGCCCAGGCACCTTAGAGCAGAACATCTGGGCTCCCCATCTGATACAATCTTCCTCGTCCCACGTGTATCACGTGGTGCTATCATTGTCCATCTCCTCTGCTGCACCATATGCTGCTTCAGGAGTTTTCTCTTCATCTTCATATCGCCAGTCTCCAGCACAGGGCAGGATCTACAGTAGGGGCTCAGTAAATGCTCATTGGGTAAGATCTCAGTGAGCCAAGGCAATATTTCTGCAGCAGGAGGGACTCGGGTTTTAGACTGAGAACTGGGACGATTGTGTATCCCAGGCCCCAGCCTGGAGCATGGCATATAGTTGGAACTTGATATTTGTGGGCTAAATGGAAATGTCCATATCAACCTCATTCAACCCAAGAGAATGAACCACGTTGCAGGAGGGACACTTAAAAATGTTGTCATTCAAGATACATTGCCTGAGCACCAATCATGGTTAGGCCACGCACACATCACCCCCATTTTTATATGAGTGAAATGAAGGTCGGGGGTTATCTTGGATTGGGCTCCCAGGAAACAGATTCTGAGATGGAAAGTTGCATGTGGAAGGTTTATTGAAGAATGCTCTCAGGAGATATACCTGGAAGGGAGGAAAGAAGGAATGAAGGTATGAATGAAGGAAGGAAGGAAAGACTGGTGGAGATGAGACATTGATTCACTGTGCAATTGCTACTGAAGCCTCAGCTGATCACGCAGGGACCTCTGGTCCACCATGCTCACTGTCGCCCAGTATGGAGGACCAGGGGCTTCCCTTTCTTCCAGCAGGAGGTGGCTGGTGATGGCCCAAGATGGTGTGTGTGGGGGGGGGGGGCGGGGAGGGGGTGGTGATAACATCCGATCCACAAACCCACAGCCCTCAGTGCCCCAGGAACACTGGTACGTGCTTTCTCCATGCCCATTCTGGTCAGACAATAATTTAGGATGTGTCTTTAGAGAGGACTGACTTGACTTCCACTGGCTCCAAGATTTCTCTGGGGAATCATCCACTCCAGATCTGCAAGGCACTCTGTAGCTCAGGAGAAGGGAACACTTGAATATTTCATGCATGTTTCCCTTACTAATCCATCCAGGACCTAAATACCCAAGACCTCCAGGAAAGGGAGGCTGAATTGCTTGGTGGTTACAATCTGGGACCCCTGAGTTAACAGACATGGGTGTGATCCCTCCTCTGGCTGTCCTGGCTTTGTGAGCCTAGTGTGGGGTCTTCCCCACCTGCACTTCAGTTCTCTTCTATGTTAAATGGGGTTAATACTTCTTAATGAACATTAAATGAGGCAGCACAAACAGTACCAAGGATACACTTAATTCTGTCCCTTCTTTCTTTCCCCCACAGCGCTGGAGTGAGGCCAATGGGGTTCTTTTAACTTGTGTCTTGTAAGTGTGGGATATTTGGCTCCAAAGCTAAAGCCACATTCACTAGCTTTTAATACAGGCCTTTTCCTTACCCCCAAGAGAGGTCATTTGACTACATGCCAATGTTTTGTTGATTTAAGAACTTGGTGTGCCTGTCACCTCCAAGGTACTACACATTCTGAAAAGTTCCTCCCAGCCCAGCCATTAATCACCCTCTGTAATTAAATAACACAGCAACCTGTAATTAGCGTATTGATTTGTTGGTTTAATTGTTTACTCGTGGGTTCTCTTTCCAGCCTGTGAGCTTCATGAGGGCAAGGACTATGTCCATGTTTATTCACTGCTGGGTCTCTGTTGCCTGCCCCAGCAGTTGACACATAGACGATTTTCAATAAACATTGGTTGAATAAAGGAATGAGTGGATACAGGGGTTCATGGCCAAGTTTTTCTCAGGTGTTAAACTAAGTGTGAGAGAGGGGTTGGCAGTTAGCAAGGAAACTCAGTCATAATGATTCTTTGCATCTGGACTGTGCTTCACAACTTAGGTAGTACTTAATAGTGATGAGTGCTCATGGTGAAAAGGATGATGATGAGATGATGGTGATGATGATGAATATGATGATTGTGATGGAGATAATGATGATGGTTGATGACAGCGATGATGATGATAATGGTGATGATACCATTTCTTGAACTTTTATTACATTCCAAGTATAGATTACATGCATTATTTCACATGATTCTTGCAATAACTCTACATTTATTATATCCATATATATAACTATACATTTATTATTTCCATTTTACATATGAAGGAATGAGATTTAAAGTATTGCCTAAGTCATCCAGCAGGTAAGGGGCAGAGTTGTGACTTGAACGCAAGTCTGTCTAACTTTGCTCTCATCCATGAAATTCTAATGCTTTTTTGTGGCCATGGTCTCAACTAAACTCTTTGATGTAATAAGGCAGTCATTATTATCAATATAGGTGTTGAAAGAGCTTCAGAGAGGGAAAGGACCTGGCCAAGGTCACACAGCCCAAGAGGGACATAGCTGGGACCAAAATCCTACTGTTCTTATTTCCAACATGAAACTTTCCATTATAGGGCAAGGCTTAGAGATTTAGGCATCCTGAAATAGAAGGGAACATAGAGGCAGGATTCTCAGATCCTAATTCCAGTATCACCTCTTTCTAGCCACATGAACTTGGCTATGCCTCTGTATCTCACTGAAACTTGGTTTTCTTATAGGTAAAATGGAAGCAAAGAGGTCTACGTCATGGGGACTGGATGAGGGTTTACTGACATCATAGGTATGAAAGTGATTCATAAACCATAGATCTCTGTGCTGTTGGATACTGTCAATTCCAGTGCCTTTATATCTCCATGCTTTTGACAGTCCAGTGAAATCTCTATGTGGTCAGTTTCACTGCTTAAATGAATCACCTACCTCTAAAGCCCTCGCTCAGACATCCAGTGGCTCCCAAGTAGCAACAACAAATGCTTTCTTCGAAAACTGAAAAAAGAAATGTCTAAATGGTGAATCTCAATGTTGGTTAGACTTATAAGAAAAAGCCCCTTCCCTATTATGCTCCAGTCACCTGGCTAGACTCTCTGTCCAGCACATATTCCATTTTCAGTCCCTTCTCAGGGATGTACTGGACGTTTCCTCTGCCTGGAACTTGCTTTCTCCTCCACTCAGTGGGGTGTCAGCTCAGATATCACCTTCACAGATAAGTCTTCCTGCCCACCACGTCTAAAGTGTGCCACCCACCCCATCCGCCATAACCACTCTACATTGTTCTGCTGTTTCTCCAGCATTCACCAAACCAGCTGGAATTACCCAGTCAGTTTATTCTATTCTCTGTCTCCAGCATGACAACATATGCCCCATGAAAGCTGGGCTGTGTCTGTCTTGGTCATTGGGGTATCCCCAATGCCTGAATAAGTGACTGGCAAAAAATAGGCATTTAATAAATATCAGTGGAATGAAGCACTGAATAAATGAATTCTATGCCATGTTACTTGGGGGTCCTCGTGTTATGGATGGACTCTGACTCAGTCTCAGGAGATGCCACATCCCATTTCCAGTCCCGAGTCACTGAGCGTCATGGCTGATACATGGCCATCCTTGTGGGAAGGCACGAGACCTTACTTCTTGGCTGGAGCTGACACCAGGGCCTCCTGCCAAACACGGGCGAGGCAGCTGAGTCCGCACTCTGAAGGGCCAGGAGAAGATGGGCATCCTGGTCCGTGCTGTTTCTGAAAAAACAGTCCAGTTTTCTTGTTTCTCTCCACTTGTGAAATCTACTGTCATCCTTTTGTAAAGATGTCCCCAAAAGTGTAAAAGCACATTTCCCGGATCTGGGGATGCAATAGTTTGTGCAATTATAACCCAACACATCACAGAAGTCAGATTGGCGCTTGCTGCCTGCATAATTCATCACTCAGTTTCCTGTCAGGGTCTAAGACCTTTCATATCTGGTAGACACAAAAAATTAAGTTTACGTTGCTTGATTAAAAATTCAGAAGTTTAAAGGGGAAAAAAGGAGGATGTGAGTTGTATCATCATTAAATAGAGATAAATAAAGCATTGGAAGAGGAAACATGAAAAAAAAGTGGAGACAATGAGAAAAAACCTTGCTGGTAACTTGTCGTTTCTCAGACTTAAGAATGTCAATGGGAACTTCACTAATTTCTTCTCTCTAATGGTCAAGATTCAGGGACTATGGCAGATGGGAAGAGAAAGGCTTTGGGACTCAGAGGGTATCCTAATTCCTTCCTTCCTCCCTCCCTCTCTCTCTCCCTCCCTCCTTTCCTTCCTTTTTTCCCTCCCTCCTTCCTTCCCTCCATCCCTCCTTTCTCCCTCTCTCCTTCCTCCATCTGTCCCTCCCATTCTTCTCTTTTTCTCTTCCAAAATTTTATTAAAGTCCCCACTCTTCACAAGTCACATTATAAAGTCCTAGGCATATGAAGCCAGATAAATAAACCAGAGTCCTATATTGATGAAGGACCTGCAGGCTATTTGGAGAAAAGGGAATTACAACCCAGAGTGATCAATGATGTGATGGTGGAAGCAGAGGGAGCTGGGGGGACGAAGAGGTGGCAATGGATCCAGCCAGGGAATGATCAGGGAAGCTTCTAAGAGAAAGTGAAGCTTGAGTTGGTTCTTAAAGAAGGCATAGGTATTAATCAAGTGATAGACAAGAGGTGGAGTGGGGAATGATATTCCATGTAGGAATGAGCAACATTTGCAAAGGCTCTGAGGCACCGTGGGGTGCAGTGTGTTTTTGCAAGGGGTACAGACTGGGTGGGTGGAGGTGTGGTGAGAGTGAGGCAGGGATCAGGCCATTAGGCAGGGCTCAGGTACTTAGCTCTCACTAGACTGAAAGTTCCTTGAGGGCAGGGACTATGTCTTTTTTATTCTCTCACCAGTGAGGCCTCATTTCCTAGCACTTTGATCGTCACAAAACAGGACCCAGCAGATATTTGTTGACTGGTTTTTTGATTCCAGAAGTCACGGGAGAGACATGGAAGAATCTTGAGTGCAGGAGCAATGAGATCATATTTGTCTCTAGGAAGGTCCTTCTGGATGGATGATGGGTGAGCAGTGGGGTGGAGGAAGAAGAGAGGAGCTAGCTGGAACTGTAGGCTTGGAGACTGTAGTCAAGGCTGTTAATGGTCCCCCACTCTCCAATTTCCCCTTCTTCCTTTTGGTAATAGAATCCTTTGAAGCTGAATGGGGCACAGGGCTGCTTAGCTAGAGACTACATTTCCCAGCCTCCCTTGCAACTAGGTGTGGCCATGTGACTAGGTTCTAACCAGTGAGATGTGAGTGGATGCCATGGGTGCAACTTTTCACACTACCTCCTTAAAAGGAAGCTGTTTACCTCATTTTCCTCTCTTTTATCTGTCTTGAATGTAGTCATGATGATGGGGAGATAGCTTCAACCATAGTGATGAAGGCAGAGATTGGCAAACTCTGCCTGTGAACCAATACTGGCTGGCCGTTTGTTTTTGTAAATAAAGTTTGATTGGGACACAGCTATGCATATTCATTTACCTATTGTCTGTGGCTGTTTTCTTGCTACAGTGACAGAGTGGAGTGGATGTGACTGAGATTGGTATGGCTTTCAAGCCAAAAATATTTACTTTCTGACCCCTTCCAGAAATTTGCAGAACCCTGCTCTAGAGGATGGCAGAGAAACAATATGGAAGGAACCTGGGTTCCTGGGTGGTTTCATGGAGCAGAGACACCTACCCACCTTGGCAGCCCATTTATATCAAGAGTGAGAGATGAGAGAAAAATTAATTTCTCTCTGGTTTTAGTCACTGACTTTAGGTTCTTTTTGTTATGGCGGCAGCTCAGCTTGTACCCTATCTAATAGAAAGACTAAGTAATAGTTAATTGCATTGAGGCATCTGGAAGATGGTGGTGGTCTGAACTAGATAGGAGTGGTGAGGAGGAGAGAAGTGAATAGAACCCAGAGACATTGGGGAACTCAAGTAGGCAAATCTGGTCTGACTGGATGAAGATGTGAGGGAAGAATCAGAAATGACTCCCAAGCCAGCAATGGTAAATGCAGGGGGCAGCAGGGCAGGTTGGGAGAAGATGCTGGGTTTGGTTTTGCTGTATGATGTTTGAGGGTTCTGTAGGTTCTAACGAGTCTGGGAAACAGCCCCCAGGGGAGGGTTTGGGGCAGTGACACACTGTGTATGAATAGGATACATTGTGTATGAATAGGATAGACCCCATCTCTTGGTAATTTGATGCTAGCACCAAAATTCGAGCTAGAAAAGACTTTGGGCATCACCCTGCCCATCTCCCCATTTTAGGATTACAGAGACTGAGGCTTAGAAGGGGGCAACAGACCCTTTCAAGGTCACACAGGGGGCTGTTGGAGAAGCCCAGGATCCCTGGCTCCTCTTCCAGTGCTTGGTCCATTCCTTCTTCCTGACCATCCACATGCCAGGCCCTCTAATAAGCATAGGGCATAAGATGGAAAGCAAAACACACATGGCCACTGCTGAGTAAACGATGGCACATCAATTGTCAGAGGCACCTGATTTCAGGGATGTTAAGACATGCCAGACTAGCAGCTTAGAAGGATGAGCTGCGGTGAGAGGAGCAGCTGCCATTTCTTGAGTGCCTGTGCTGTGCTGGGGGCTGTGGGAAGTGCTTTTCATGGATTATTACAACCAGTCCTCACAACAAGGAGGTAGGTGCTGCTAACAGCCCACTTTGCAGATGAGGAAAAGTAAGGTTCAGAGATGCTCATCTCTAGCCTAAAGTCACACAGCAAGAAAATGGCCAGAGTTGTGAATTCGTGAATTCTCTCATTTGTTCAACATTCAGCCCCAAACCTACTAAGTGCCTGGTGCCATTCCAGCATGTGGATTATAGCAGAGAAAAAATTAATCACGTTTTTGCTCTCCTGGTGTTTGGTTCCTAGTAGTTGGAGAGGAAAGAGAAATAAATAAACAGATAAATACATAATGAATCAGATGGCATCAAGTTCTAAAAAGAACAACAACAACAATTAAAAACAGAGGGAGGGGTTGGAGAATGAAGGGGATAGTGTTATTTTACAGAGGATGGTCCAGGTGAGGATTCTTTGATTAAATGACTTTGAACAGAGACCTGGATGAAGTGAGGCAGGAACAAGCCACCTGGGCATCAGGGAAGATACTTCAGGCAATGGAAATGGCAGGTGCACAGGCCCTGAGGTGGGATAAAACTCAGGTCTACCTATCTTTAACACTCTCTTTTCCAACTATGCTATTCAACTCAGGACATGCTTTCCCGAGCACCTAACATGTGGTGGCATGGGTCAGAGGGCAGGTGAGATCATGGAGTCTACCAGACCCAACTTCTGCCCTCAGGGGATTCACAGATTGGCAGGGGAGACAGACTCATGGTGGACACAACCTGATGGCCCCAGGCAGATATAGAAAGGGTGACATAAAATAGGAAGGGGAAGGGCTTGTCTAGTCAGGGAAGGACTTGCCCTGGACATCAAGGGCAAGTAGAATTTCTTTAAACTCTTTGTTTTAATAGTATAAATACATCAGACAGTGCACAGCTTGATAAATTTGCACAAGATGAATGCCCTTCTGTAACCAGCAGCTTAATCAAGAAACAGAATGACCAGCTCCCCAGAAGTCCCTTAAGACCCCTTCCAGCCACTCCCAGGTAACCCGTAGCCTGACTTCTAGCAGCATAGGTTAATGTTGCCTATTTTTACATACAGTGAGTCCTCTTTTGTGCCTGGCTTCTCTTGCTTGGCTGTTTGTGAGAATCATCCATGTTGTGTGTAATTGTAGCTCATTTATTCTCATTACTATGCAGAATCCCAATGTGTGAATACGCCGTGAGGTTTTTTTTTGTTTTTTGTTTTTGCTCGCTCTGCTATTGCTGGAGATTTGAGTTGTTTCCATTTTGGGCCATCCTGCGTGTTGCTGCTATGACATTCTTGTACGTGTCTTTTGGTGAACATATGTATGCATTTCTGTTGGGTATGATCTAGGAGTAAACTTGCTGGGTCAAGGGGTGTGTATATGCTGAGCTTTGCTAATGCTGCCAAGCTGGTTTCCAAAATGGTTGTACCAATTAACACTCCCACCAGAAGCGTGTGAGCATCTGAGCAATTTATCTTCGCTCACACTCAGTATTATCTGTCGTTTTCATTTTACTTCATTTCTTTTTATTTTCATTCTTGGTGGGGGTGAGAAGGTATTGCATTTTGGTTTTAATTTTCATCATCTTGATGACTAATGTTGTTGGGCATGTTTTTATATGTTTGTTGGTCATTTGCTCATCCTCTTTCGGTGAAGTGCTTGTTTAAGACTTTTGCCTATTGTTTTCCTATTCAGTTATCTACCTTTTTCTTATTGGTTAGAAGGTGTTCTTTACATATTCTGGATATGAGTCCTTGATAGAATATACTATGGAGATGATCTCTCCCACTCTGTGGGGTGGGTTGCCTTCTCACTCTCTTAAATGTGACATTTGACGGGCAGGTGTTTTTACTTTTAATGTAGTGCATTTTATTGATATTTATTTATTTTTCTTACAGTAGGATAGCATTTTCTCAAGTGTATTTGAATGCAGAAAGCAGCCTTTTCCAGTGGGGGGAGGGGATCGAGCAGAGGTGGGGAGGTGGGAAGGTCAGAGAGTTGGAGGAAACAAGAACATTGGCTGTGACCTGACATTCAAGGGGTGTAGGAGTCTGGGCATGGGGTGAGGCTGGAGGAGGTGTTGGGGGTGATCACGGGGGCTTTGTAATTCCAGGATGTGGAGTTTGGACTTCCTTCCTGAAGTCCACAGAGGGCTGAAGTTTTGAGCAAGGGCTGCCAAAACCAGAGCAGGTGTTAGGAATATCAGTCCAACACTGAGTGTTAGGATGCAGGTGAAGGGGTGAGGTGAAGCTGGGGGAGGCAGGGCTGTTGGGGGAGGAAGGGCCCAGGCTGGACAGGCCTGGGGCAGCTGCGTAGATAGGACTTGGCATTGCTTCTCCACAGATGGGTGTAGACTGTAGCTGGGGCATGGGGATACATACATGGATGACATACTTAAGGATAACATCACAGCCCTCTCAGGCCCTGACAGTCTGGCACTGTTCTGCTCTTCAGTAAAAGCTTGGAGAACAAGGAGATGACTCAGAGGGTCACAGACCAACTCTTAATCTGTCAACTGTCTGAGAGCCTCAGAAGTGAAGGGGCAAGACTGTCTGTTCCGTGTCTAGGAAGAACCCTGTTTCCCTGAGGTGAAAGACATGGCAGAGGCCTGAGAAGAATTGGGGGGTTCGGGCAGGAGACCTGGATTACAGGCCTGGCTCTACCTCAGCTCACTGCTGTGTGTCCTTGAGGAGGTCCCTTCCCCTCTCTGGACCTCATTTTCCTTATTCACAGAGAGGGTTGCAAGACTCAGATGAGCTCACAGGCATGAAATGCTTTGTGACTAATACTTCACAAACGTAAAGGATTATTGAGTCCCCCGTTCCCAGGAACTAGGGACTCAGAGAACTTTGCATTTAGCTTGCTAACAATTATGCCAGAGGTGGTCTAAGGAGCCAGTATTGCTGGTTCTTACCCAGAATCAAAGGAAGTTTGTTACCTGCACTTCCTTGCTTCCTAAGTTACTAGGACTTGGCTACCAATGGCAACCTCCTCTTTCCTAAATCCAAACATCTTAAATCCCAGATATGGACATTGAAATTATCTATTTTCATTGGTAATGCATTCTTTAGCCCCTCTATGGTGGCTGACAAAATAATAACAACATCTTTTTAGTACATCCTTGGGGCAGAACACCATACTGGCCACTATGTAGGAGATGCACTTGAAGATGTGGGCAGAGGGGGTGACATGAGCAGAGACACAGGGTGGGAAATAGTATGGAGGACTCAAAGAGCCTGTGATGGCAAGTTGTATGTGTCAACTTGGTTTGTCTCTGGCATCCAGTGATTCAATCAAACCCCATTCTGTTTCCGTGAAGGTATTTTGCAGATGTGGATAACATCTACTATCAGTTGATTTTATTTTATTTATTTATTTTTTAAACATCTTTATTGGAGTATAATTGCTTTACAATGGTGTGTTAGTTTCTGCTGTATAACAAAGTGAATCAGTTATACATATACATATGTCCCCATATCCCCTCCTTCTTGCGTCTCCCTCCCTCCCACCCTCCCTATCCCAGCCCTCTAAGTGGTCACAAAGCACCAAGCTGATCTCCCTGTGCTATGTGGTTGCTTCCCACTGGCTATCTGTTTTACATTTGGTAGTGTATATATGTCCATGCCACTCTCTCCCTTCGTCCCAGCTTACCCTTCCCTCTCCCTGTGTCCTCAAGTCCATTCTCTACATCTATCAGTTGATTTTAGATAAAGGAAGTTATCTTTGAGAGTGAGGGTGGGTCCCATCCAATCCGTTGAAAGGCCTTAAGAGCCAGACTGGCGATTCTGCCCCAAGACTGCAGCATCAGCTCCTGCTTGCACACTTTCACGATGTGGAATTGCCCTACAGATTTTAGACTTGCCAGCCCCAACAACTGCATGAGCCAAGGCCTTGGAATAAATCTCTTAATAGATCTAAGTCTAGGTTATTATCTGTGTATCCTACTTGTCCTGTTTCTCTGGAGACCCCTGATGGATACAGAGCCCCAAGTGAGAACTCAGGGCCAGGGTCAGTGGGAGCAACAGGAGACGCTCTTTCATTCTTCACTTCACTGCTCTAACCACAAAGACCTTTCTAGTCCTCAAATGTACCAGGCATGATCTAGCTGCCAGACCTTGGCATTTGCTGTTTCCTCCCACTGGAAAGCTCCTCCCGTAGGTACATGAATGCCCTGTACTGCCACTTGGTCTGGATCTCTGCTTAAATGCCACATCTGGTGGGGGGGGCCTTGCCTGACTATTCTAATTTAAAACATCCACCGCCATCATCCTTCTTTACTCAGATGAATTTTTCTTCCCGACAGTTGCCACTACTTGATATTTTATATATTTCTTTTGTCTGTCTCACCCACTGGAATATGAGCTCCTGAGACTAGAGACATTACTTTTCCACTTCCGTGTCTTAGTTACTAGCACGGTGTTTGGCACAGTGAGGGCACTCAGTGGGGTCCAAACTGTGGTGGGTTTTGAGTACCGTGCCAAGTAATTATAAGGAGTTTAAACCAGCTTCACCAACCAATCTCCTGTCGACAGCTGTGGACCCCCGGAGAGTCGCTGTGTGGGGGACTTGCAAAGAGATGCCTGGGAGAAACAGCTTGGAGGCACTTGACAATTTTCCCTTATTTCTGATGATCCATGTTGCCTGACCAAGTTGTTCATGAAGGAGGCCTTATGATGCATCTCAAAGAAGCAACCGTGGCCTCTCAATCACTCAGCACTTTCTGGAAGGAAAAATAGATATCAAAAACGAAAGTGCACAAACAGTAATATATGATATCAGATCCATCATTCTTTACAGCAACATGGACGATGGCGTTTGGGAAACAGCAGTTGCACCCAAAAGATAGACAGGCAGTTTTGACACATCTTGCCAGAGAAGAATCACCCACCCCACCCCTGTCCCCCCACCATCCTGGCCCAATTACAAGGAATGACAGAATTACAAACAAATCAATCAGGCAGAGAACAGAAGCAGCAGAGACTCAGGGCTTGGCTGGTAGTGAGAAGATGGAGTGCCAGTGTATCTCAGTCAGGGGCAAATGGGTGGTTGCCCACAAGACAGGTCACTTGCCTCCAATACCTCACACAGAGCAGTGATCTGTCCCTGGTGCTGAATTGTACTACTCAGTGTTAATTTGTGTTGGAGAGAAGTCACAGGAGATGGTTATCAATCATTCACTCCTATGTTAGAGTGAGTTTATTGTGGATTGATGAAGCTGGAGTTGGGGGACAGTTATTCAGAAATCATAAACACATAAGCCTACAAGGGCCAGTTGATAACATAAACAAGGGAGAGAAGTTGTAAGACAATAGGGAGTGGTGGGGATTGTGGCTAACCAGATGGCACATGTCCCATCTAAACAGGACAGTCACCTCTCATTTCAAACTGAGTTTGAGACCATGTGGGAATGTGAGAAGAATTTTCCAATCAGAATTTTTTAGAGGAGCAATAAACCGTTTGGATGGACTCTTTTGTGTTTTAAATGCTGGCAGCTAATTCAAAGATATTCTTGACTAGCCCCTTATTTTAAGATGGAGATATTGAGTCCCAGAGAAGGGAAGGGACTTGCTCAAAGCAGCTCAGCAAGTTGATGACAGGGTAGGTGCTAGAACCTCAGTGCCTGACTCTCAGTTCAGTGACTTTCCTTCCACTCCATCTTGCTTTCCTGTTTGACAGGAGAGGCTTCTTCTCTCTGAGCTCCGGACCCACGAAAGACAGGTAAAGGGATGGAATATGAGGGTGGATGTTTGAGCAAATCAGTCCTCTAAGTTTTGCAATAGCGCAATATAGCTGCAATTATTTCAACACATCCTAGCTCAGTTGGAGTGCCAAGCCTAGGGGAGAAGAGACCGAGCAAAGGAGACAGCAGGATTGGAGGGTCACAATGCCTTTGAAAATATGGGTGTCTCCTCTGGACGACTTGCAGGATGCTGGGACATCCCTTGGGGAGCACATTTGGGATCAGAGCCCATGCTCCCCCTCTTCCTTTCATCCTAATCAAGCTTCATGAGAACAGATCCTTTGGCCCCTGATCTGAATCCCAGTAGTGGTAAACTCTCCCTGTAGGAGTTCTCTGCACCAGAAAAATCAGGCAGATCATGGAGAAAAACCAGCCAGGGTGTATCTGGTCTAGCCAGGAGCCCCCTCCCCCTCCTAAGTCCCAGCCTCATCCTTCTCCTACTCCCTGGCTGGGAAGGGAGCTCTTGTCCCCAAAAGCGGGATGAATCTTTCTCCCTCAGCAGTGCTGGGGACATAGTCTACATTAGGCGAATCAGCAAGGCCATCTCAGAAGAGACCAAATAGGAAATAAGAGGCCCCATTGCCTAATGGGACTTATCAATTATGATCTAGGGCCATATTTCTTTGAGGGGTGATTGTTTCACGGAGTCTGACATCTCATATAGCTTTAAATTACTCACAACCGGGACAGCTTACAAGATAGCAGTAAAATCAGGAGAGGATTGGGCAATGTAATTATAGTATGGAAATGATGTTGATCACTCAAGCAGGGAGAGACCTTGAATCGAAAACCCTGCTCTCTCTCCCCACCCCCTTCCTTCTAGTTCTCCTCTTCGGGACTGTAGAATACACAAAGCTTGGGAAACATGGGGGTAACCTCGCTCCTTCTCAGAAGCTGGAAGTTGGCCAGGTCACACTGTATAGGGTGTTACGAGTGATCGGGCTGGAGTGGACCAAAGGATCAGTACCAAGGACAGATCCCATAGGTCTTGATGGTCACTATCTAAAGGCCAGAAGACAGGAGTCTGCAGGAGTTGCTGATTGGTCAAGCTTATGGAGGTAACAATTTCCTAAGTTCTCAATATATGCTAATAATTATATTAGGATCTGGAATTATAGAGATTCTTCCTTCCTTCCCTCCATTTCCTGAGTATCATCTTCATGTCAGACACCATGTAAAGCTTTGAGGATACAAAGATGAATTATTTCAACTGTTTAATGAGCACATGCTGTGTGCAAACATTGTGATGGAATCCAGATAGAGAAAAACTTATTATTCATTCAAATACTTATTGATGATTGACTAGTTCATAGGATTGCTAAACTTCTCATCAAACCCATTTCATCTTCTTCCTGAACACACAGTTAGGTTACATTTCGCAGGCTTCCTTGAAGTTAGGTGTGGACATATGACTGAATTCTAGGCAATAGAATGTGAACAGAAGTGATGCAGTTCACTCCCTGGCCTGGCCCATAAAATCCTCCTACCTGTGATCTTCCATGCTCTTTCTGCAACCTGCCTGCTGGGTGTCAACACCCACTTGTTGAAACTGGCAGAGCCATAAGTGTATTGGGTCCCTGAATGAACACGTGGCACATAGCCCCTCCCCCATCCCAAGCCTCTACTGACCCGAACCTGTATTGTATCATCAGGTGAGCAAAATATACCTGTGCTTCTTGAGCTGCAGAAATATGGGGTTCGTTGGTTACTGTGGTTATCTAGACACTATAACAGGTATTGGGGGCATAAACATTCATGAGAGCCTTTCCTTGCCATTTACGGTGGTCCAGGCAGCATACTGAGTGCCAGGAATGTGAAACACAGTTCATTTATTCAAGTACTCGGCTCTGAGGTTATAGGGCTACATGATAAATGAATAATAATCAATTGAGTTTTTCCACAAACATTCATTAGGTAACTAGTATGCTCCAGTCTTTGTGTTAAGCTTTGGGGATATAAAGAATAATTCATTCAGACATGGATTAACTTTCTACCGTGCGTTAGGCACTTGATTAGGCATTTGGGGATTAAAGATGAACAGAGCTCTTATCCTCAGGGGGTTCACCGTTTGGTGGACGAGCCAGGTTACGGTGGTGCAGTGCAAAAAGTGCTAAAATAGAACTTTTAATGAGATACTGCAGGAAACCAGGAAATGATCTCTGCTTGGGTCTAAAGGGGAAGGGGAGGGATCAGGGAAAATTACAAACAAGTGGGGGCTTTAGATCTGGACTTTGAAGGATGAATATAAGTTTTCTAGGCAGAGAATAGGTGGAAGGGAAATCCAGGCAGATGGAACAACATGTGCAAAGGCGATGTGTCCTGGGATCAGTGAAAAGTTTGGCATGAATGGAGCTCAGGGTTATGTGGCAAGGACAGAATCAGGTGAGCAGGGCTGCAGCCTGAATCTAGGGCAAATCCTTGTCTCTCTGCCTGGGGGGTGTATGTTATTAGAGCCAGGAGGGTTCAGAGCCTGCAGATTAATTCCATCTTGGACTGAGGTGGGAGTAGACACTCTCTCTTAATTTGCTCCCACCTCCATGGGCAGAGATTGTTTAGTTCTTCCTTTTCAAATTATACATTTAATGCATGTGCAACTTTATGAAATAATCCCACTAATATTATCCCCATTTTATAAATGAACAAACTGACCATCGGAGAGGTAAATTATCCACTCAAATCACACAGCTGTGCGACCCCATGGTTGGCATTTAAACCTCCAAGTAAGACCACGTTCCCAATGTGTTTGTGGCCCTCAGCAAGGCGGGAAACAGGTTTTCTGTCCCAATGATGCAGACATTCTGAAACCCTCTGGGGTTAATTGGCTGTATTGGGCAAAGGCCAAGGAGCTTCCCCTCCAAAAAGCTAATCGGAACTAACTCAACACTGAGCTCATGTGCATGTGTGTGTGTATGGGGTAAGGGTGGGGAGAGTCCTAGCTGAGCCCAGACCAGTGTCAGCTGTGCTGGAAAAGAATAAATCTCTTCATGAGCCAACATTAATACAAGCTTGGCAGGTTCTGGGCAGGCCCCCGGTTGATTATGCCAGTGGACGCCAGGGAGGGGAAGATTGAGCTGCCGGGGGTGGTGTGAATATACATCACACAAGGTAATGTCTTGAAAATATATCGCATCCAAGCAGGCAGGCATCTGAAGGCGGGGCAAAGGGGGATGGTGGGGGAGGGGTGGCATCTGTTTTCAATTATGATGACCAGAACCCACTGAATGAAGTTCCCAGACTGACGCCTAGGGCACTTACCCACTTGCAGTGGTACCAATCATTCACTCCTCATGTGTTTATTGAGCACCTATTCAGTGCCAGGCACTGGGGGTATAGGGCTGACCATCCAGGCACATCGCTGCCCTCATGTAGCTCCTAGTCTGGTGGGGCAGACAGAACTAAGCAGGCCATCATGCCTATTACATAAAAAGTGCATCAAGGAGAAAAACAGAGTGGTGAAGGCTTAGAAGACTTAAGTAGAGGTCATGGAGGACTGCCTGAAGGAGGTGACATTTGAAATGAGAGCTGAAAGATGAATTAGAGTTAACTTGGTGGAGTGTGCATTTATATAGCAGAGAGTAGGAGACAGAGAAGAATCATATGGAGGCCCTGAGGCAGTAGGGTTTTTGGAACTTGTGAGTAACAAAAAGTAGGCCAGGGTGGCTGGTGCATGGAGAGACAGGGCTCAGACATATCTGAGATTTAGACAGAAGCCAGGCCAGCTGTGGCCTTGTGGGAGTTGAAATGATTGGACTTCATCACAGAGCAATGGGGAGCCACTGAAGATTCTAAAGCAGGAGAGTTACTGATCAGATTCTCCTTTCTCAAGGTATCTCATCAAATCCTCACTGCAACCTGGTGAGGTAAATATAACGATTCCTTATTATTTGAGTGAGGAAACTGCAGCTCAGACAGGTGAGGCAATTTGCCCAAAGTCACACAGCAAAGGAGTGGCACACTGGTCCTGTTGTATCCCAAAGACAATAAGCAATTGAGTGCAGATTCTCTAGCCCAACATTGTGGACTTGTAGCTAAAAAAGAAGGTTTGGATTCCAGAATATGAAAGGAAAACTCAAATCCCTGGATGTATCTTTGGTGGGAATCTGACAAATGTTGGGAGGTTCAGATCAGAATTTGGGAGCCATGGATACCTTGGAGAAAAAACCCAGTGTCACCATGACCTGCATAGGAGTTTGGCTTGGGGGTGGCTAAAGGGGACCATCTGAGGGTGCCAAGGGTCTGCAGAGAGCCAGTTACCTCCACCAGACAGGGCAGAGAAGGGGCCACCGTGGGCTGCTCACTCCAGGGCTTGGGAGGCTGAGAAGCTGCCTCTAGCGTCCATCCACTGGAAATTCAAAAGGAAACTAACAAAACCTAAAATAAAATGGGAGATCCTCGCCCCTGGAAGCATATTGTCAGCTCAAGTTTGGAAAGAGTAATCCAATTCATCTGCCATATCTTTGCAGGCTCAGATTTGGCAAAGATTAGAGTAATAATGGAGACCAGCAGTAGCAGTGCATTCATTTGGCAAATAAATGAGCACTACTGTGAGCCTCACCCTGAACTAGGCGCTGGGGTTAGAACAGAGAAGAAGGTGGAGATGGAGGCAGCCCTGCTGGAGCTTACAGTTTGGTCCAGGGTGGTATTAGCTATGCTTTGTTGAGAACCTACTATTGCACCATTGAAACAAGATGAGCCATGTACACATCCCCTTCTCTAAACCTCACAGCCATTCTGTGGGGTTGGTGCTTGTAGTAGACATTGCTGGTCCCATTTACCTGACCAGTGTGCCAAGCCTCCAGCATCTATGAGTATTGGCTGCTGATAGCTCACATCTTCCCCACTTCTGGAGATGCGCCCTAGAGCCACCTTGCTCAGAAATGCCTGGGGAGTTATGCACACCCGGGGGCGGTCTTTAGATGATGACTGACTCTTACAGGAGCTCTGCTGGCTTTCTGTGGGCAAACATTTTGGTGCCATTCATGCTCAAGAGCTCCCCGTGGGATCAGGCAGAGACTGGACCTCAACTGAAACCACATCTTTGCTTTGCTTCTTCTTCTCTTTGCTGGCCAGCTCCCCCTTACAAGTTTTTCTCTAGAGCTCTCATGCAATTAATCTCTTGCAGAAGAGTCCTTATCCGGGCCTCAGGAATGGGACTAGGGTGAGGCAAGCATGGCACTCAGGGCGGAAAATTCAAGGAGGCACTCATTCTCAGGGTCTGACCTTGCACTTGTATGAGAAAGAGGGTTTCCTTACATTTTCCACCCTGGGTACCTGGATTGCCTCATTCTCATCCTGGCCCCAATCCCAGTCTTAGTTTCTCCTTCCAGGGAACATATTTCAAGACAGTATCTTTATTGTACCTAATCCTAATCCATAGTAATAGATATCAAGTTGGACAGACTAAGAAATGTATCCAAGATCCCAGATTTTGTTAAGTGATAGAGCTCAGACTGTTTGAAGTAAGTTTATGTAGTCTTTTCCTATGATCTTATGGCCTTTGGGACAATATGCCCAGTTATCTGGGAGCAGAGACTCAAAGGTGAGACAAATTGAGAAAAGAAATCCCAGATCCTGGGAGAGACCTCCGGTTCCATCTGGTGCAGCCCCTGCCTCCCAGCATCTAAAACTAGTTACTATGACCATTTTAAGGATGAGACAAATGGGACCCAGGATATCAAACATCCAGATCGAAGCCACCTTGAAGACTTAACTCGCTCTTCCGAAGCCCCCTCACTAGCGAGGGAATAGAACCAGGACTTGAACGCTGAAAGCATCTCTGGCTTTGACACGCTGAGATAGTCTCAAAGGCTGAGTGGGACCTGGGAGATTGACAGGTGGTGAATGGTGGGCTGGCATTACCCAAGAAGGTCAAACCTGGATCTGACCCCGGCTCCAGGGGAATGGGGACCGCCCTCCATATCTGTAAGCCCGAGTGCGTGAGGCTGTGTGTTGGGTTGGGGTTTATTCTCTGTTTGGCACCCACACATGACCTCACAGCTGCCTCTCTGTTGAGTTCTGACACATTCGGTGCTCAAGGAAAACCAGCTCTACTTTACCTTCCTCTCAGTCTTATTGTTGCCTGTTCCCCCCAAACAGAGCAGTTGATTGTGCTATTGTTATGGTTGCTGAAGACATCCCCTCCTTTTCTAGTTTAGCTTCTGAGCTGAAGCACTGGTTGTGCCCACCATCTTGAAATTCCTAAAATTAAAATGCAAGAAGGAAGGAATTGAAGTATGGCTTGGAGGGGCTGGGTGTGTGTGAACTTAGGCCAGTCTTGTCCCAGCCCGGACTACAGTTTCTTCCTCTGTTACTTGGTGAGAGGAGGGCTCTGTCCAATCCTGTCCCCTCTGTCCAGCCTCCTAGGTGGCCCTGCCTCCCACAGCTATGCTCTTCCATATGTGCAAGTGATATGCACCAATGATGTGTACAAGCCTAGGAGGGACTGATTCTAGAATATGAGCTTCTGGGACCTCAGAAATGAAGCAGATATTTATCATGCACCCCCCACTGTCTGGGGATACTTCAGTGTTGCTGAATGAATCTCTCTGTACCCAGTCGGACCAGCACCACCCCGCAAAGCTCCAGTCCCCTGCACTCTGGGAACTGCTCCATTGGAAGCTTACTGTCTAGGTCTAAATGGCTCTTGTAAGGCACCATCCTTGTTCTTGTGCCAAACTCATGCAAGAGAAGAGCTCTATTACCCTATTCTTCAGAATTTTGTATCCGAATCACTTACCCCAACCTGTTCCTTATACTGCCCTGGACCGTCGTCTTCCTCCAGGATTCCTGCTTCATCCTGGTGGATGGTTCCTGCAACCCGATTCTCCATAGATTCTTGATAAAGAGGACATGTTGCCCTCTGTGAAGATCTGTGTTTCCCTAGTGCTGTCAGCCAGTCTGAAGACCAGGAGCCGTCTCCCTGTACTCTACTCCTTCCCTGCCTCCCCAGCATCTGTATAATAGAGACCTGAGTCTTGCAGCCACACTATAGCAAGTCTCACTGAACTTTTCCCACCTCCATGTCACCGTCCAGACAGTTCTGCCTAATCCCGCATTGGAAGGATGAGTCCTAATCAAAGTCCTAATCAAAGGTCAACAGCTAGTAAGAACTCCTTCTGAGTTTTGATGACAGGGATGTAATTAGAAGTTTAGAGAGCTGTGGGGTTCCAGAAGGGGGAAGGCAGGATACGATTGTCACTCTCCACTTTTATTTTCCTATAATCCACATGGAGAATAGAAGGCTTGCTGGGTGATGTTCAGGAAGCCGGTTCTCCTCTCTTAGCCTCAGCATTCCCCATCTGTTCAAATGGGTGTGCTGGATGGGCTCAGAGCCAGTGATTCTCTGAGATGAAGCATTATATGCTTCCTGCTGTGTCTCGCTCGGGTCTCACAGGGCAGAAGGGTTTTGAAAACATTCATCAGTTAATGCATCACTTGTTCATTAAAGATTCTTTCTGGACATCCTTGTAGCTCCTACTTTTCCAGGCATTTGACCCCCAGCCCCACCGGTGCTGACAAATTGCTGCTTGAAGTTCATGGTCCCAGAGGCCTTCTTAAAATGTCCAGGAATGCAGGCATGGGGGGTGAGGAGGGAGGTTGGGGAGGTGTTGGCTGGAAGCCACAAGCCACAGCAGTGGGAGGAGGGTGCAGGGGGTGGGGTGCAGGCATCCCGAGATTGCTCAGGCGGAGAGGCGGTCAGCAGCGTCCTGACTTTGAAAGCAATCCAAAACGAGGTCTGCGTTCTAGTCTCCAGTGATGTCACAGCTAATCATTAGCCTGGTAATTACATTGAAAGCCTTCTGCGATCTTATCCTCAGCGGGGTCATTAATGCAAGGCAACCACACCAGTAAATGTCTCATTAGTCTTATTTTAGACTTATGTATTTTTCAGGACTACAGAATTTTAATAGTCTGCCCTCCCCCCAGCTCCCCATTCTGCGACATTAATATCTATTCCACATGCCAGATTCTTCCAACTCTTCCCCCTCCCTGTTTTCTCTGCTCAAAGCCCCCAGAGGAGGTCCAGCAAGGAAGGAAGCCTGGAGTGGGGGTTGAGAGGAGCTAGGTCTTTGCCTCCCTCACCAGCCCCGGGTCTGTTTCTGGCCCCAGTCTCTTCTCTGTAATGACTACCCTTTCCTGGATTTTCTATGTCTTCCTCAGGAAGCTTCACTCTTTTTATTTTAACCCTCTTTAAACCTTTTTCTCATTATTGAAGAAATGCATGCTCATTACAAAGACAGGAAGAAAAAAATTACCATTCATCTCAGACCCCAGGCAAAATGATCCTCTCCCCACTTGTTGCTCGCCCCCTGTCCTGCAATTCTGGCTTTTCTTTTGTCACTGGAATGGGCTGAGCTTCTCCCCTCTCAGGGCCTTTGAACATTGCTGTTCCTTCTGCCCACAGTGTTTACCTATCTTCTCTGCCCTTGGATGACTCCTACTCTCTCTCCAGGGTACTGCCTAAACACCACTTCCTCCTGGAAGCCTTCTCTTTCTTCCTCCATTTAGGGTTGTACCTCTGCCTTTTGATGCTATTGCCCCTGTCTTACACACACATGTCATAATCACCATTAGCCGTCTACATGTAACACTAATTGTTTGATTGCAGTCTCCCTGACTAGGCAGATTGTTCCAGGTGGACAGGGAACAACCCTATGTGATGCATTAACCTTTGGTCCCAGTGGTCATCCCAGGGGCAGTCGATACAAAGAGACGTCAATAAGTACTTGTTGAATGAATGGATGGATGAATGGGTGGGTGGATGGATGGATGGATGGGTAGCTGAACTTATTTTGGAATATTCTCCAGTCTTTCCTTTGCATTTTTAGATACTGTTGAAATGATACAACGTGCAATTTTATATCTTTTTTATTCTGCATTTTTCTGCATGTTAACAACCGTAAGCATTTTTGATGGCTGTGCAGTACTCCACTGGGTAGATGTTCCCTAATTTACTCACTAATCTCCTATGGCCATGCATTTGGGAGACTGATATTTCCTGTAAGTTAGGGCTTTGGGCTCCATCCCCAGGCAGCAGCGTCCAGATACTGCTGTGCCACCACCTCAGCAGTGTGACCTACAGTTACGGACAAGTGACGTAATTTCTCTGTGCCTCCGTTTCCTCATTTGTAAACAAGGGTAATAACTTACGGGGTTATTATGAGGGTGAAATCAGTGTAAGTACATAGAACAGTGCCTGGCACCCAGTAAACGTTAATTATTGCTTCATGGTTGTCAACTATACATGATTTGGTGAGGGATGTCTGAATGGGTGGAGCTTGATCTGTATCTCTGACTATTCCATTAGGATAGCCAGGGCCTTGCTGAAATCCTAAACCTTCGAATGCCCAGGATAAAAGCGGAAACATCTTCTGTTCCCATCATGAGCTCACAATCTGGGGAGGCCTTTTTCCAAAGCATATCTGCCAGCAACCTGCACTATCATTTCCCCTTCACTATTCTGATCTCGCCCCGGATCTTTCCTCTGAACAGTGTGGTGGAAAGAACCAGGGCTTTGGAGTCAGGGAGGCCTGGGCTGAGACTGCCAGTCTGTCCCTTGTGAACCAAGAGACCTTGGGAAAGCAGCTTCCTGTTTGTGAGTCTGAGGGTCATCTGTAGATGGGGCCAGGTGCACCCAGCTTACTGCAGGTTGGGAGGATCAAATGAGCAAGTGTGTGTCTGGCATTTGACCCAAGCTGGCACCCCAGCCTCTGCGGTCACAACCCCTCGGCAGGTGCATGGATGCCCTCTCTGGGGTAACTTGTCAGGTGTCTCCCATGTGCTGGGCGGGACATGGTGTGCCATATCTCACTAACTGAGTGAAGAAAGGAAGAAAGAAAGAGGGCAGAGAAGCAGGTAGGTTTCAACTATGGGAACCCAAAGATGCAAAACAGACTCTGTCCTCTTCTTTATAAGCAGTAGCCCTGAAATGTTCCTGCTCTCACTGTGAGGTTTGGGGCAAATAACTTCACCTCTCTGAACCCTCAAATTTTTTTTTAGCATCAAGCAGGGTGAGAGGGATGAGCAGGGTGGTGGTGATGATTCCATGAGATGACACCTAGTGAATGCTTAACATGAGTTAGTTAATATTTTTTTCTGGACAGTGGTAAGGAAAGTGCCAAAAAGAACTTGAAAGTCACAGAATCAGAGTGATAGGGCTGAAGAAGGCCTCAGAAATCAGGTCTCTTTACGCCTGCCCTGAGCCATGCTGCCTTGGGACTCCAGAATTTATGCTTATCGAATTCATAAACCAAGAGGCAGCTCTCACCCCGAATGTTCTCTTCTTGCCTACTGAGCCTGGAGGTTCTCCTACCCTGGTTAACACACCAGTTCATAGACATGTGTCTTGAAGTTTGGGGACCTTCCCACTGATGTGTATGCACCAAGGGGCATGATCGGAGTTGGTCTGTTTTGCTGCTGGGTATCCAGAAACTAGCACAGTGCCTGGCCCACACACAAGTGGGGGCTTAATAAATACCTGTCATATGAGTGAATGAACACGCTTTTACCTTGAGAAGAAGCTGCTGCTGCAGAGAGGCCAGCTGCCCAGCCTCCCTCCCTGGCTCCTTCCCTGGAGCCTGTGATATTTAATTAATATGAGCCAAGCAGAGCCCACTTTATGGTGCTGGCCCAGGGGCCACCCGTAATTGAGAAATGATAGGAGGCACCTGCGACTTGACCTTGGCTAATGATGGATAGATCCACACAGAGATCAGGAGCCAAAGACCCAGGGACTGGAGCATCCGTCTAGAGAGCCCAGGTGGAAGGAAGGGAAAAGAGATGTTTGCAGCCCTGGCCTGCAATCTCAGAGGGTGGGTCGGCTCCCGGGAAATTCCGATGATGCCATTTCCCCGGGGGAAACCCATGGAGGTGTCACAGGCTCACCACATGCCAGGCTCTGGCGAGCACTTTACAGAGAGCTTCCGAATGGCAGCAGGTGCTGCTCTTTCCCAGCATCCTGACATGCTGGGAACTTGGTACATGTCTGTCGGATGGTGAGTGAATAAGTAAAAGACTCCAGGGACACTCTGGAGGGAAGCAGAATGGAAAGAAGATCCCCCAAGCTGCAGCATGGACAGCGGTGCAAGGGGCTGGGACGTGGATGGGCACAATATCCCCCTCCCCTGCTCCTGCCTTTGGCTCCGGTGAAGTTTTGGGGCTGACATAAAGGGAGGACCTTTATGTCGCTAACTCTGGTCTGAGGTCATCTCCTTCACTCCCCTGGCTCCAGTGTCTTACCCACCAAAGATGCAGCCCCTCATTTCCCTCCTAAGAGGAGAGGACTCTACTTGAGGGAGATGCTGCTCTAACGTTCAGCTCTGGGGTGGGGGTGGGAGGGCGGCTGCAGGACCCTGGGTGTCTTCACATCTGTGCTGAGCAATGTCTGGGTGCAGAGAGGAACTCGCAGGGCTCTGTCATGCCCTCACATCACAGTTGCCAAGAGCATGAAGGACAGAAATGGAATTCCGATGGCAAGACTCCTGGAGGGTCATGGGGGACTTTGGCAGGGAGGGAGGGCATTTGGTTCCAGACACAAGGTCAAAGAAATGTGGACCTCTGATGACCAGGAGGTGCACGGAAAATGGCAGTGCTGCAGAGCACAGCACTTTAGAGTTTATAGAGCATTTTCAGATCCAGCATTGAGAGGAGGAAGGGACGATTGATGTTGCCGTTTGTCGGAGGTGCTAACTGCTGCTTGGAGAGCAGATGCACCAGCTCAGGGCCCAGAGCTGGGAAGTATCAACCTTGAGACTCTAGCCAAAGGATTCCTGGCCAATTCCTTGCCCATGGCCCCCGGCACTGCCTCACCCCTTCTGAATCTGCAGGCTTTGCAGGGAGTGTCCCATCTCTCTCTTTTTTTTAAATTGTGGCAAAATACACTTATAACATTTACCATCTTAACCATTTTTAAGTGTTCAGTTCAGTGGCATTAAGTACATTCACACTGTTGTGCAACCATCACCACCATCCATCTCCTGAATTTTTTGTGTTCCCAAACTGAAACTCTGTCTCCATTAAACATTAACTCCTGATTTTGCCCTCCCCTCAACACCTGGTGATCACCATTCTACTTTCTGGCTCTATAAATTTGACTACTCACAATAGCCAGGACATGGAAGCCACCTAAGTGTCCATTGACAGATGAATGGATAAAGAAGATGTGGCACATATGTACAATGGAATATTACTCAGGCATACAAGGGAACAAAATTGAGTTATTTGTAGTGAGGTGGATGGACCTAGAGTCTGTCATACAGAGTGAAGTAAGTCAGAAAGAGAAAAACAAATACCGTATGCTAACACATATATATGGAATCTAAAAAAAAAAAAAGGTTCTGAAGAACCTAGGGGCAGGACAGGAATAAAGATGCAGATGTAGAGAATGGGCTTGAGGACACGGGGAAGGGGAAGGATAAGTTGGGATGAAGTGAGAGAGTGACATGGACATATATACACCACCAAATGTAAAATAGCTAGCTAGTGGGAAGCAGCCGCATAGCACAGGGAGATCAGCTCGGTGCTTTGTGACCACCTAGAGGAGTGGGATAGGGAGGGTGGGAGGGAGACGCAAGAGGGAGGAGATATGGGGATATATGTATATGTATAGCTGATTCACTTTGTTATAAAGCAGAAACTAGCACACCATTGTAAAACAATTATACTCCAGTAAAGATGTTAAAAAAAATTTGACTACTTTAGGGCCCTCATATTAGTGGAATCATACAGTATTTGTACTTTTGTGGCTGGCTTACTTCACTTAGCATTATGTCCTCAAAGTTCATCCATGTTGTAGCATGTGTCAGAATTACCTCCCTTTTTAAGGATGAATAATATTCCATTGTGTGTTTATACCATATTTTGTTTATCCATTCATTGGTCAGTGGACATTTGGATTGTTTCCATGTTTCAGCTATTGATGCTATGAACATGGATATATAACTGTCCCTTCAAGACCCTGTTTTCCATTCTTTTGGGTATATACCCAGAAGTAAAATTCCCAGATCATATGGTAATTCTATTTTTAATAGTTTAGAGAACCACCATAATATTTTCCTTGGTGGTTGCACCATTTTATTCCCCACCAGCAATGCATAAGGGTTCCAATTCCTTCACCTCCTCACCAACATTTATAATTTTCTGGAGATTTTTTTTTTTTTTTTTGATAATAGCCATCCTTTCCCCCCCCCCCACCAGAACCCGTCTTTTTTTAAAAATTGAGTTATGATTAACATACAATATTAGATAGTAGCCATCCTAATGGGTATGAATAAATAGTTTTGATTTGCATTTCCTTAATGATTAGTGATGTTGAGCATCTTTCCATGTGCTCACTGGCCATTTGTATATCTCTTTTTCATGTGATGCAGAAAGAAGGGCCTAGGATCTTTGGAGTCCGATAGGTCTTGGCCTAATCATGCCTGAACCTCTCAACTTTCTCGCTGTGTGATTTTGGGCAAGTGGCTTCTCCTCCCTGGGCTCCAGTTTCCTTTGTCAAGGTCACAAGTTCGATCTACAGATGGACCAGTTCATGTTTCAGAGGAAGGAAAAATCAGCCTCTCAGAGGTGGGATCCTGGTTGGACAACTCGGGGATTTTTCAGAGCTGGTGCTTGGGATGTTGGCCACACACAAAGCTGTATTAGTTTCCTAGGGTTGCCATAATGAAGTGCCACAAGCTGGGTGGCTTAAAGAACTAAAATTTATTCTCTCAGTTCTGGAAGTTAGGAGTCTGAGACCAAGGTGTTGGCAGGGTGGGTTCCTTCTGAGGCTGTGAGGGAGGGTTTGTTCCCTGCCTCTTCCCCAGCTTCTGATGGGATGCTGGCACTCTTTTGCCTTTGTTGGAATGTGGAAGCATCACCCCTATCTCTGCATCACCTCCATCTTCACCCACGTGGTGTTCTTCCTGAGTGTGGTCATTGTGAGAAAGCTGGGTGGGAGGGGCTATCAATCTCGCAGTGGCCACACAGACTAGCAGCTGAGGCCCATCCCTCTCTGATGTCTGCCTTGGTCTTGCTTCTGACTGGTCCAGGCTTCCACCAGTAGCAGCGTCTGCTCTGTCACACTATCTCTGAAACCTCTTGACCAGGCAAAGGTCTGTAGCCCAGTGCCTTAGCTGTGAACTTGAGCATGAGTGCTCCCGTTTCCTCCTTTATAAACAGGGAAGATTAAAATCCCTACCTCATCGAGTTGCTGTGAGGTTGGAAAAAGACTATGTATGTCATGATGACAATGATGAAATTTCCTGGGAGACCCAGTTGGTCGCCAGAAGATCAGCATCTGCAAGGTGTGATCTTGGTGAGTCACCGTGAAACATCAAGTTCCCTGATGGTGTCAGGGGTAGCCTTGCGAGAGCAGCATCAGCCAAGCACAGCCCGTGAGCCAAACCCAGCCCACTGTCTATTTCTGTAAATAAAGTTTTATCGAATCACATTCATTTGTTCACACATTAGCTAGGGCTGCTTTTGCAATATAATAGCAGAGTTGAGTCATTGCTACAGTGACCATATGCTCTACAAAACCTAAAATATTTATTATCTGGCCCTCTATAGAAAGAGTTTGCAGATCTCCGGCATAGAACAACATGGGCATTGGTACTTATAAGGCCAGGGTTTAAATCTCAACCTTTGCCCTTCCTTGCTGCGTGACTGGTGTGTGTTATGTGAAATCACTGTTCCTGATTTGCCACATTGAAGTGATAAACTTATGCCATAGGATGATTGGGACAATGAGATGCTCACGTGAAATGCTCTCCCGTGTCTGCTTGCAGGAAGAGCTCAGTGAAGCTTTAGGCCATAGGTGTTAATGTGTCATGGTCTCTGGTATGCGGTAGGTGCTCAATATATTCCTGTGGCCAAATGCAGGAATTTCCCGTTTTTTAGGCTTAGGCAGAGTTTGGGGGCCTCATCTCTTTGCCCACAGAGTCTGGAGGAGTTGCTGGTCCCCTGGGCCCTCAGTGACGGCAATTAATGAGGCCCCTCCAGACCTTTGTGGCTCAAAGTGCAGTCCGCAATTCAAAAGCTGCCCTCTGCCATTCTGTACCCCAGGGGCCCTTTTCTGTCCTGGTACCCTGTACCTCACACTCAGCCCCTATCACTCATCGTGTAAGTGATGGAAAGAAGTCAGTCAGAGGAAAAAGACAGATTGAGTGCCTCTGTGGCCCTGGCATTTCCCTCCAGATCTCTGGATTTCCATATATTTGAAAACCTAATATAAACAACAGAGAAGAAATTTGCATTTTGGGCAGCAAGGAATGAAAAATTGAGGTGGCGTAATGTATTGCCACGCGCGGAAGAGGGATGACCGTGGTGAGGCCAACCTCTTACGACAGACCCAATAGGCCGGTGGCAAACTCATTTCCTGGCAGAATACAGGGTTCATCTGCTGGAACATTTAACAGGCATCAAAGAAAGATCACTTCCACCTCTCCCCGCCGCCTGAGATGCTGCTCTCCTGCCTTTCTTTTTGGCATTTTATTAAACCCCTTTATGTGGTTTTAATACAATATGTATGATCCACATGGAGACAAATAAATTCTTATGTACTTTTCAGGATTCGGAGTGTTCTAATGGTTATGTATGCTTTATTTATATTTTCTGAGAGACATTAAAAGGGGGATGTATAAAAATATGCAACCCAAACCGATGGTGATTTATGGTTACTCACGGAGTGATGGCAAATGGGAAGTTATGAAGTTAATTTCCAGATGTGTGGAGATGGAGATGGTGCGGGAGGACTGTGGTCTGCAGTAGTGGCAAGGGGTGTATTAATTCTGGCAAAGGCTGGATTTGGTGTTAAGTATGTCATAGGGATGCCCATGAGTCTGGAACATTTTAAGGAAGTGGTGTAGAGCCAGGGGGGATGTTGCTGTTGCAGACAGGAAAGGGGGTGCCCAGAGAGTTTAAGCAGTTTTCTAAAGTCACACAGCAAGCAAGTGGCAGAGTTGGGATTAAAAGCCCTTCTGTGGCTCCTCCTTGGGTTGTCACAAAGCTGCTTAAGAATCTGTCACAGGTTTTGTGACCTCGCCTGTGGCCTCCAGTTTGCAGGAAGACATGGGACAACTCCAAAGGGGGCAAACAAAGCAAGCCAGTAACTTGTGAAGCTTCCCTCCGTGGCCCTCTGCTAGCACACTGTGCAGGGCAGAGCAGAACTGAGGTGTGCTGGAGCTGAAATTTACACTGGTGCCTCTGGAAATCCACTTGGGGGCAGGGGACCAGGACCTGCAAGCTGGCAGTGCCACCCACTTTATGGTCTAGACAGGCATTAATTTATATATTGCACTGGGCTTGGGATGTTGGCTTGTTAAGCTCCTGCAGGGTGGAGGGATTCAGAGCAATCACACAGAAACAAGCTCTGTCTCTTAGAACGCTTTCACCCATGCCCTGCTAAACTGTCCAAACTCTGCCCTCCAAGTCTCATGTCCATTTAAGCTCTTAATTTCTGAGTCAGTGATTCCAGGGAACAACTGTAGCCTAATGGTTAGAGCACAGGCTCCAGAGCCAGACTTCCTGGGTTCCAATCCCAGCCTCACCACTTATGAGTTCTGTGAACTTGCGCTAACTGCTTAACTTCTCTGGGGGCCGCATTTCCCCGTATGTGTAGAGGGGATGATGACACTTAGCCTGGAGAAGTGCTGTGAGCAGAGGACGGTCCAATGTGTGGCAGGTGTTTATCACAGCACCCTCAGTCTTAATAAACGTCGGTTTTCATCACTACCATTATTCTACCTGTCTCACCTTGGGTAAGTTCTTACCCCTCTCTGGGCCTCAGTTTACCCATCTGTACAATAAGGGATTGGATTGTGTCTTGGGTTTTAAGGGGAGGATTCCTAAATCTGGCAACTCCAACATTCACTAATGCTAGTGGAATAATATTTACAAGGGGTCCCATCTTCTCTTGGGCTCTATGTATCAAAAGCCATAAAAGTGTTCATTTCCTTTGGCTCAGCAACTTTTACTTCTGGAGCTTTTACCTTAGCCGATTAATCATGTGTGTATGCAAAACAATAACTACAAGCATTTCTGTTGTGGTGTTTAAGATAGAGGGAAAACTGGGAGTGAGTGACCCAAATGGAAACAGTAAGGGATTGGTTAAATAAACGGTGATGCGGCAGTAGAATACCTGTGGCTGATTGAGCACTTACTGTATGCCCAGCCTAGGAGGAGCACTTGACACCGTGCATTACTTTCAGTCCCCCAATCCCCCAATCCCCCAATCCCCCTGCTAGGTTGCAATTAGTTCTTGTAGTTTGGCCCCAGGGGAACCGAGCTTAAAGAAAAAAAAAATTGCCCAACCTGCACAGCTGGCAGATGGCAGAGCTGGGAGTCACCTGACCATCTGACACCAAACCAAACTGGCCTCTTTTTTTTTTAACCACATCGCACTCCTCAGGTTGATGTCAGGAAGGTGGCTCTGAGGAAGAAAGGGACATTGATGACAGCTGTGCATGGATAGTCATCTGTGAGATACAAGCCTTCGATTGTGAGAACACATGGTTGCTTTCACACTGCTGTGAAGCCACCATCCATGACTTAATGTGAACCTTTATCATTGTGTGTTTGTGAATTTGCCTTAATCACCTTGCTCTGGTTTTTCTCTTGTGGGAAGAATTCACCTCTTGTTTATTCCAATGCCAATTTCTAAGCTCCAGGATTTTGGTGACCCAGTATCAGGTTTATGCTTCTACTCTACACTTCATCCATCCATCTGAATGTACCACAGGTATTCATCCAACCACCCAGTCATCCCTGGACTCATATATCCATTATCCATCCATCAATCCACCCATCCATCCATATATTCACCCCCCATTCACTTATTTACCCGTCCATCCGTCCATCCATCCATCCATCCATCCATCCATCCATCCATCCATCCAACCATCCATCCATCCCTCCTTTTCATTTATTCATTTATCTATTTCATTCATTCATTCATCAAATAGTTTTTGAATACCTTCTATGTAACAGGCACTGTTCTAGGCACCAGGGTCACAGAAATGAACAAATCAGACACAGCCCCTGCCTTGAAGGAGATCACAGAAAAGTAGATTCATTGGATGAATAAGCAAATCATTTTGATCACTTCCTGGTCAATAAAGATTTATGTTATCTTGCTTTATGTTCTCTTCATAGCATTTATCACGACCTGCCAGTACACTGTAATGTTTACTGTTTACAGTCTGTCTCTTCACATGTTAGCTTATTTTGTTCTGTACCACTGCATCTTTCATTCTAGAAGAGTGTCTGCTCAGTACACGATTCCTGAATCAATGGATAAATTAATATGTGGGGTGGATTGAGGCTGATGTGATCTTGGCCTCACAAGCTTATGGTGTCATGGGGAGTTAGACAATGACTGAGTGATTAGAAATGTGATGTCAGTTGAGAGGGGGACACACAGTGTGCCACAAGAGGGAATTTGACTCAGCCTGAAAATTTCAGGAAGGCTTCCTGGAGGAAGAGGTACTTCATTGGAGTCCTGAAGGAGGGGTCAGAGTTTGCTAGGTGAAGGGGTTGGGGTGAGGCATGGCCCAGGGAACAACAGGTGCAAGAGCTTTGAGTTGCAAAAGAGCCTTTAAAATAATCAAATTCTACCCATGGACAGAACACTCTCCAGTTGGTAAAACACTTTTCTCCTTTGAGATATTCTTTCATATTCACAGCGCATTTATGTAGCAAGGCAACCATTTTCCCCTCATATTTCCAGATATAGAAACTGAGGTCCCAGGAAAGTCACATGACCAAGAAGTCATATCTTGACTGCAGAGCTGGTTGGCTACCTGGCCCTGCCGTGCACCATCATGGTCCTCAGAATGGGGCTCTCTATAACCCACAGAAAGTACTGCTTGCACTTCTCAAATTAGTTGAGATAACCGTTGAATACTTTGTGGATTGGTAAGTGAGTTCTGCTTTCAGGTGAGGTGGTGGCAGTGTGAATACAGACTCTGGGACCAAGTGAATGGGGTTCAAGTCCCAGCTCCACCTCCTCTTCTCTTTATGCGTAGCTTCGCTTAGCTGGAAAGTGGGATGGAGACCCAACACCCATGAGTAAATCCTCAGTAAATGTAACGTTTCCTTCAACAAATACTGGTGGAATCTTCTCCATGCAGTCTCTATATTATGATCTGGGGATGCAATGATGACTAAGACAAGATACTATTTTTGCTTATACACCGATAAGCTCACTAGCACACCTGTCTTCTTGACGGTTTCCACGGCAGATGTCCCCTTGTCTTTTCCATGTCAGAGCCTGTGATTATTTTGTAACTTTGGGCAAATCATTGGGCCACTTTGGACCTCAGTTTCCTCGTATTCTCAATGATCTCTGAAGTCAGACCCTCAAGATTGCCTGAGTGGCATGGCATGGGATCCTGCGGCTTATGTGCCCACAGATTTCCAGAGCTCTGCCAGAGAGGCAAGTCTACTTAACGATCACGAAATTGATCTGGGGGGGCTTCCCACAGGAACCTTTAATCCTGTAGGAGCTGACCATCCGAGAAGATAGCTCACAAGGAGGAATTTATTTGTGATTGTCCCAAAAGGAAAGATAAGCCATTTTGTAGGCAACATGCCCAGACTTCTGAAAGCTCATTTGCAAGAGAGGCTTCCAAATAATCCATCCCCGAGACGGATCCTGCCAGAGTCTCCAGGCAATTTGTGGCTGCCCTTCTGACCAAGAGGGAACCCTTTTCTGTCAGGTTTGAGGGTCCACATAGCACTTGGCCATGACCTACCAGAGACCTCCCTGTGATTGCTGTGTATCACTTACAAAACTCTTTTACACATGAGTAAGGTGTCTTGGAGCAAGAACTTTCTTATGGATGTTCCAGTAGCTGGAAAAAATGAAGTTTTCTAAGAAAGCCAGGAGTATAAAGAGAGGGCTTTCATCTGAGTTATTCCCTCTCCTTCAGACATCTAATAAATCCATCAGTAGGTCCCATCAGTTCTGGCTCCAGATACATCTGTGCATCTCTCTGGAGCCTGACCATGTCTGGCTACCTTTGGCACTCCACCCAGGTCCACGTCACCATCATTTCACCCCTGGACAGCAGTCAGGTCCCATCTGGTCCCCATGCTTATTCCACCCCTCCTTCCCTGTCCCCCACAATTTTTTCTCCACCAGCACAGTGGAACACTCTTCTAAAAAAACGAAGTCAAATCCTGCCTTCCCCTGTTGAAAGGCTTCAGTGGCTTCCCATGGATGGAGTTCCAGCTCCTGCCCTTGACCTGAAGGCCAGGTCTGTCTGTCACTGATCCCCCAAACATCATCTTCATCTTCCCCTTACTCACTATGCTCTACTACATAAGCCTTCTTTTATTTCCTTGAATAGATCAAGCCCTTTCCCACCCCAGGAACTTCTCAAATGCTATTTGCTTTGGGAAGGGGTGTCCCCCCACTCCAACCTCATCTTTCAAGTCTCAGCTTAATCATCACTCCCTGGAGAAGCTTCCTGAAAATACCCCCTCAAGTATATTCCCTATAGCAGCATCCAGTTCATGAATCTTTTATAGAATTTATCATATTTTAGAACTGTTTTTTTGCTTATTCTTTGTCTTAGAGTCCTCTAGACTATAAGCTCCAATGAAGGCAGGGACCATGTCAATTCTGCCCAGTGCTATCTCCCCAACTCCAGTCTCCAAGCCTTCATTTTTCATTGGTAGCATTGGAACAATGATCATTATCATCTTTATGAAGCAAGATAATGTCCCCAGGGTCCAGATGGAGTCATAGATGTGGAAGTGTCTTCATAAATTGGAGTTGTGCATGAGAAGAGGGGGAGGTCCAGGTAGACTTTCTGAGAGCATAGTGACCCTGTGACCTCTATTTACCTGGGAAGCTCTGAGCTCAAGAAAATGACCTTAGTGTGGGTAAGGGGGGAGAAGAGAGCCAAGGCTTTGGAGTTAAATAAACCTGTGTCAAGGTTGTTTTTTGCTTTCTTATGACATGTAAGGAAAGGGTCTTCACAGCACTGAGCCTGTGTTTTCTCATGTGCTAAATGGGGATCATGCCACCTACCTCTCAGATCAGTTGATGGAGCTTCAGAATGGGCCATGGAAGAGCCTCAGTAGGCATCAGTGTTCATGTCCTAGTCTCTCTCAGTTTCCCCTTCCCTCTCCCTCTCCCTCTTTCTCTTTTTCTATTTCTATCTTTCTCTCTTTCTCTGTCTCTAAAGGTATCACCCACCTCTCCCTCTTTATTGGAAATATCTATCTTTCAGATGTTTAACAGATTTGTGAAAATAATTCCCCCAAGAGGAATTCATCCCATAGGAGTAGGCGAAGGACAGTACACAAGCAGGGAGCAGCAGCACCCTGAACTGAGCCTCGCCAGCCCACGATGCGCCAGTCCACGATGTGCCAGCCCAGGGCGGGCCCAACGTCATCACTTTCTCTTTGGCCCCTCCCCAACCGTCAGCGCCCTGGCCCCTGCCCAGTGCCATTCCATTTCCAGAAAGGCTCCCTTGACCCGTGGGTCCTTCAGCCACAACAGAGGTGGCGCCGGCTGGAATCCAGGCGTGAAATTATGAAAGAATGGGGCTGTCGCTGCCTCCAGTTGTGCACTGGCCTCAGATGTGAAATTGCCGTTTTTTCCTCCCCGCTCGCACCGGCCTGTCGCATGCGGGGCGGAAAAGATTGTATTTATCACCTGTCAGGATCTGCCAGAACTGAGTTACGTGAGGCAGGACAGCATAAAATTATCATACACAAGCATGAAATTACAAAATCGCTTGGAACTGAACAACAAAATTATTTCATTTCGGAGGGAGGCCATTCCATTTTTTAGCTCTGACACCTTGACTGCCAAACTTTGAATTGAAATTGAGTGTGAGGGCCATGGAATAGAGACAGCAATAACAAGAAGTAGCATGTAAACTAGCCATGCAGACACACTACATTAATGGCCCCCAAAACCTCCCACCAGAGATATGTAACTGAATAAATGTCACATGTCCCTGTTACTCAACTTGCCTTGCAGCAACTAGAAATGACTTAAGCCAATGCTAGAACCCAGGTCTAATAGCCGAGGGTTCCTGGGAGGGATTGGGTCAAGGTTGGTTCTTCACATCCACAGAGTGATGACCCATTGAGACAGAAAGCATGCAGGCTTTGGAGTCAGGTGTGTGTAGGTTTGAATTCTGGCTGCAACATTAGTGAGCTGTGTGACACCAAATGAATTTGTTAACCTCTCTGAACCTCCATTTTATCATCTGTAAAATGAAGACAATCATAGGTTATTGTGAGGACAAGAATATCTCACGCATAGTGTCTGGCACATAGTAGGTTTTCAATATAGGAATTATGAGAGTTGGGATAAGTGGGTTTACCCACCATTTTCTTTCTTCTTTCAAAGTTTTGTGCCATTTTAACACTCTGTAGTGAAAGCATTTATCCAACAAGCTTTTTATTAAGTATGGGAAAGAAAACTGTGATAGTAGTTTGTGTTTAGATGTAAAACACAGATTGGATATGTTGCGTCCAACTTTCATATACCCATACTTTTTGACATGTGACTTTGCAATCCCTCCCCTTGGAGGTGGGGCTTATTTCATCATCCAATTGTTAGTGGACCTGGCCATGTGACTTACTTCAGTCAATGGCCTGTGAGCAGGTGATGCAAGGAGAGTCTTGGCCTCTTGCACTCCTGCTGTTTGCTTAAGAATGGCATGCCCTATGTAGACTCTGGTCTATGGAGGTAGAGAGACATGTGGAGCAGCCTAGAGTCAAGTTGAGCCAACCCACAGATCTGTGAGTAAGGGAAACAAATGATTGTTGTTAGCCACTGAGATTTTGGGGATTGTTTGTTACACAGCAAAAACTGACTCATTAAGTAGCTAGACTCAGATGATTATAAACAGAGGTTTGCCTTCATGAATACTCTGCAGAACATTTAAAATTCGTGTGGGACTCAGGGCAATTCTTTACAGAGTTGTTTTTTGAGGACTTGTTTTGTGAATTATAGTATATCTAGAGGCGTTGTCTTCTGTACCTTAAATGCCAATGTTTCCCCATCAGCATGGGAACTAGTTAGGACTGTGGGTCTCTACTCCAGCAGACCCAACACTCTCTTTTCATTACGTCTATTTTATAACACCCACTTTGCTATCCTGAAATGAAATTCATGCATTTCATCTTCATATACACGTAATTTTTAAAAAAAATCAATATAATGCCCTAACTATAATATAAAGAAGGAATAAAATGAAAGCAATTTATAATAAAATAATATCTATTTCAATATGTGAATTATCGGGAAACCACTATCTGCCAGGAGACATAATGAAGCAGCCTGATGCTTGTACCTACTTATAATGAATAAGTTGAGATTTCAGACAAATATTCAGTTGAGTATTGTCGACATTTTTCTCTGTATTTGACATTTTGAAATAAGAGCTAAATTAGTATATTCATATATATGGGTGGCATCACCATGACTGGGGCTGCTGCAGATGTCGACTGATGCAGGTGTGTTGTAGCAACTCACATTCCACGAGCACCTTTGAGGCCAATGCCTGGATTTTCCAAAATGGAAAACAACTTGATAGAATTTTGGAGAAAACCAAGCACCGCCTTCCCCCAATTTATACTGCAGCTTCATCCCGGGAAAATCCCATGTAAAGTAAAACTGTGCAAAGAAGATTTTGCTGTATTTAAGATGGATTTAGATTCCAGACTCAGGTAATTATTAAGCAAAAAAAATTACCTACATGAATGTCCAGAAGGGCATTTGAAATTCCCCAAAGACTTGGGACCATTCTTCTTGATGTGGGACTGCCCTGGGCGTTGCACATCCAACGTGGCTGATTTAATCCTTCCAGTTTCTAGACAGGGTTTCTCAACCTAGGAACAATTGACATTTGGGGTTGGATAGTTATTTGTATTGGGGGTGCTGTCCTGTGCATTGTAGGCTGATGAGCAACATCTCTGGCCTCTGTCCACTGGCTGCCAGTAGTACCCTCCTCCCCTCCAAGTGGTGACATCCAAAAATACCTCCAGATACTGCCAAGTTTCCCGTGGGGTGCAAAAAACAACCCGTGGAGAAACAGTGGACCAGGATAATACCCCATCGCCCTGCATTCCCCAAATCCTCCTCGGAGATGGCACTGCCTCTGTTAAGAAACACTTGCCCAGGAAGCCCTGGATTTCGTTGTCATTTTATTCCAAGAACAGACATTGAGCACCTTCTGTGTGCCAGGTGTCATGGATACAGTGATGAATGTGACAGTCCTCTAACTCAAGGTGTTCGAGTTGTTCAGGCCCCATCCTGGAAGTCACCTCTGTATCTCTCCATACCTCATGCCCTCATTCTACACTCCCTGCCCATTCCTCATGCCATCCATTCTAACCGCAGATTTCATCTTGAATTTGTCCACTTCTCTCCATCCCCATCTGCTCTTTCCAGTCTTGCTTCTCTTCAATCTGTTCTCTAACCTGTGGATAGAGTAATCATGTTAAATTACAAATTCAGAAATTTCATTCTTGCACTCTCCTACTTAGAACACTTCAGTTGATTTTCATTGCACTTAGGGAAAAATGAAAACCAAAACAAGGTTTCCACCATGCTCTACAGAGCCATCCGTCCTGTCCTGACACCTTATTTTTGCCCAGGGGGTTGCAAGCTGGGGCTGGATTTTGGAAAGTCTTAAACGTCAAGCTGAGTGGTCAAACCTCAACCGAGTGACTGTTAAAGAGCCTCTAGTCCTCCAATGGATGTGTCTACCAAGGCCAGATATTCTTCTGAGGGGATGTTGTTCCCTGCAGATCCCTTAAAAAGGGGAAAAAAAGGTGGAACTTAGATTACTTCAAGATCAAATCAGAGAGTAGAGGGGCAGAGCTTAACTGAGATTCGAGGTAGCTTCTCCTGATTTCCTTTCCTCTGCTGGGATATGAGCTTTAACATAACATCTTCTTAGTAGTCTTGCCTGGTGAGTAGTGTTATCCCCATTTTATAGATGATGACGCTGAGCCTCAAGGAAAGAAAGATGATTGCCCGAGACCACTGAGCTTGTGTCAAAGCTGGAATTTGAAGCACATCCTCCAAGGAGCTATCCAAAGCACCACTGCCCCTCATGTGATAACCACAGGAGTCTCCTTATTGGTTTCCTTGAGTCCATTGTCACCCCACCTACTGGGGGCTAAAGCAGTGGAAATGACCTGCAACACCTCATGAGATTTCCCCTTGCCTACTTCTCCAAACCTATCTCTCTACCCTTTCCTCCATCAGTCTCTGAGCTTTAGGTGTACAATTCGTCTCTTGGCAACTTGATCCTGCCACAGGGCCTTTGCATATGCTGTTCACGTTGCCTACTTCAGGTGCTTTTCACCTTCTGCCCTCTCAAATGTCAGATCAAGCATCCCTTCTTCCTGCAAGTCTCTCCCATCCCCCTCCACACCTCCCCTAGTCTGGGTCAGGTCTATTCATTATACAGTCATGCAACAATGTTCTTCTTTTATTTGCATGGTTAGATTTTAATCTAGTCCCCTCCACTGGAGTGTAAGCCTCCTGAGGGCAACAACTCAGGTTGCTTTGCTCATATTAGATCCCATCCCTTAGCTTAGTGTATAGCACATAGTAGGTACTCAATAAATGTTTGATCAGAGAAGAGAGGGAGGGAGGGAGGGACGGACGAAGGAAGGGAGGAAGGAAGGAAGGAAGGAAGGAAGGAAGGAAGGTGCTCTTTTTTCTGTATTCACCACCTCCACATTTGGTTGTATTGCCCTGAGGGGACTTACCCCTCCTGCTACCACTTGGCTGGGTGCATGACAGCCCTTCAGGGGACCATGGTGTCTGGAGCCCCAGAGTGAGTTGACCTCCAGCTGCGCCGGGCTGCCAGCGCCCACGAGGAGAGCTGCCGGCTTCAGCGGGCAGCGATGCTGTCATTTTGTGGAGTGCTAACAGCTACAGGTACTGGTCACAGGCCATTGCCCCCAGCCTTCGCCACGTAAATCCTGTAACGATTTGTATAAACTTCTGTTACATGTGTTATTTATCACTGCAAATAACTTTGCAGTGGGTTGGACCATGTGCTTTTCTCCCCCCACACGCATGCCTCAGGGAAAGGCATGGGCTGAGTGGGTGAAAGGGTTCCTGCAGTCGGACGGCCTGGGTGGGATTCCTGGCTCCCCTCCCACTTACCAGCTGTGTGGCCTTGGGCAAGCTTCTATCCCTCTCTGTGCCTCAATTTCCTCATCTGTTCATTAGGGATAATAATAGTGCCCACCTCAAAGGGGGGCTGGAAGGATTACGTGAGTGCAGGTACTAGGAACTGGAGACAATCAGTGACCATAACCCTGCCCGCAGGAGCTCTCATTCCAGGGAAGGGCAAGAAACATGAAACATAACAAACCAATAATATAGAAGGTCAGCAGGTAAAGGTACCTATTTTAAAAAGAGCAAGGTAAGGGGATTGAAAGTGATAGAGCAGAGGGTTACACTCTCCAGTAGGGTGGTCAGGTGAGCGCTCAGTGAGGAAGATGCCATTTGAACAAAGACTTGAAGAAGGCGAGGGTGTGATATTTCCCAATTTCAGGAAGAGGGAACAGCATATGCAAAAGCTCTCAGGTAGGCATGTGCTTGTTCAGGCAACAGCAAGAAAGTCAGTGCTTCTGGGGCAGAGTGAATGGGAGGGGAAGATGAGGTCAGTGAGCTAACATGGGTCCAGATCACGCAGAACCTGGGGGACATAATAAGGACGCTGGCTTTTACTCTAAGTGTGATGGGAGCCACCGTGGGCTCTTGAGTAGAGGAGTGAAAAGATTGGACTTACATTTTAAAAATGTCACTCTGGCTGCTGCATGGAGGATGCATCAGAGGAAATCAAGGGCAGAAGAAGAGAGATTTCGTTAGGAGGTCACTGCAGTGACCCTGGTGAGGGGCCATGAGGCTGGGTGACGCTTGGCACATCTACCCCAGGTCACCCCTCTTAGGGGAGAGGAATCAGAAGTCTCTGTTTGGTCAGGGCACTCAGCAGGCAACACTCAGGTTGGCTGTGGAGCCACGTCCAGTTTAAGGATGGACGACATGGTTTCCTGAAGCTCCTTAGCCCTGTAGGACACAGACAGTTTTCTCCTACCAGGCTCCAGGTCTGTCCATCCCACCCTGGCTGTCCTCCCTGCCCTCCACCTGCCCTGCCAATCCCAGCCAGGCTCAGCAGACTGTGGGCACCTGGGCTTTCCCCCACCAGTACCTGGCCCACAGCTGCCCTCAGGGGCCAGCAGGTGGCCTGGAGGAGAGTATGTCTGAGGTCTGATCCACCTGGATCATTGGTCTGGGATTTGGACCACTTCTGTTGACAGGGCCATGCTCCCTCCAATTGCTCTAAGGAAGAATCCTTTAATGCCTCTCCCCAGCTTCCGGTGGTCGACGGCAATCCTCGGTATTCCTTGGCTTGTAGCTGCGTCCCTCCAATCTGCCTCTGTCTTCACATCGCTATCTTCCTTCTGTATGTGTGTGTGTGTGCCTTTGTATGTCTCCATATCTGGTTCTCTTTATAAGGTCACCAGTTACTGAATTAGGGCCCACCTTAATACAGTATGATTTCTTAACTTGAGGACATCTGCAAAGACCCTATCTCCAAATAAGGTCACATTTACAGGGACCACAGATTAAGATTTCAACATCTCTTTTAGGGGGAATAATTCAAATCAGACCACCATTGTCTCCAAGCCTCCTCCTTGGTCTTTCTGCATCAGCCTCTGCCTGTCTCCTCCAGTTTTCTCCCTGTAGTCAGAGATCTTTCTAATCCACCTGGAAGAGCCACTTTCTTGCTTTTCACCCATCCATGGCTCCCCAGTGCCCTCCCAATAAGGTCTATAATCCTTAGCATGTAATTTAAGGGCCCTGCTGGTCTGGTCCTTGCAAATGTCTCTCTTCTCCCTGTGTTTGAACTCTTTGTTTTAGCTCAGTGGTCTCACCACTGGCTGCCCATTAGCATCAACTGGAGACTTTCAACAAACACCCATGCCTGGGCCCCAGGACTCATTAATCAGGTGCTCTGCGGGTAGAGGCTGGCCGCCATGTGCTGTGAAAAGCTCCCGGGTGATTGCAATACAAAGTCAGGGCTGAGAACCAAAGCTGTACAAGTGGTTCTCACACTGGGAGACTCAGAACCCTGGGGGGCTTTTTAATATCCCACTTCCCAGTTTCTGATTCAGCAGGGCTGGGCGGGGCCAGAGAATTTTGCTTTTCTAATAAGCTCCCAGGTCATGCTGCTGCTGCTGCTGCTGCTGGTGTTGCACCAGTTTCTCAACCTCAGCACTATTGATATTTGGGCTCGTCATAGTGGGGGCTGTCTTGTGCATTGTAGGATGTTTGGTGGCATCCTTGGCCTCTACCGTTAGATGCCAGTAGCATCTCCCCACACACCTGTGATAAGCAGAAGTATCCCCAGACATTACTAAATGTCTCCTGGGGGCCCAAACTGACCCCAGTTGAGAATCGGTGGGCTCTGCCAAACTATTGGTAATTCTCAAAAGTGCCTCAGGGCCTTTGCACATGCTACTTTCTTCCTAAGTCTCTCTCTGATTACCTCTTGCTGGCTTGTCAGCTCTCCCAGCTTGGCCCCTGAGAGGCCTCCTCTGACCATCACATGCCCGCCACCCCACATAGCATCATCCCACTCTCCCCTGTCTCCATCCTGTTGCCCCGAGTATCCCTCCTACTTCTTCAGTCCAGGCCTCCATAATAGCACTCCATTTAGACCAGTTACCTACCCATTTGAAAAGTACTTACTTAACAATGAGGCACTTATTAACTTTTTCTCTTTGTAAGAATAAGTCATTGTACATTATAGAAAATAAATGTATAGCAAAATTCCTCTCCATCCATTCAGCAAATATTTATTGTGCCCCTACTATGTGTCAGTATTATGCCAGGTGCTGAACATATAAAGGCAAGTAAACCATCATGTCATCTTTGGTACAGTGACTTACATATCATGGAACTGGGGGAAGAAAAAATTATTCTTCTTTTTCTATTTCCCAGAGAAAGCGACCATTAGCATTTTGCTGTATGTGCCTCCAGGATCGTTTCCCCATAAAATTTATACTTATACATATAAATATACATTTAAATAGTATGTATCTTTAAAATACAGTGCCAGACCCATATATATTACCCTGTAACTTGCTTTCTTCACTTAATAATTTTTTTTCACTTGAGAATTGATTGTGAGCATCGTGTCACATCCATACATCTTCTATAAAATCACTCACAAAATACCAAGAAGAGGTGGGAGGTATTTTTCCAGGGCTCAGCTGTTCCAGGGCCAGTTATTTCTGTTCTTGAAAAGAAAGATGAGGACAGGTGTGGTTGTGGGTGGGAACGGAGGGAGCGCATCCTCACTCAGTGTTGGCTGACCCCTAAGATACAGCCCCTCCTGTTCAGGATCTGCTCCCCTCCACATACACCCGAGGACTCCAGCCACTCCTTCAAGGTGGGGGCTGTTATCCTCTGATGCGGGCATTATTGTTTTAATGGGGGACATTGAAGCAGGGAACACGAATGCCCCTGGGATGGGTAACACACCCCAAGTAGGCAGTTGTCTTGGTTACCAAGTTGGTTCTCAAGAGTCTAGCACTTGAATCAGAGATCCGAGAAGTAAAGGCAAAAAGTGTCAAAACTGGGCTTCCAGAAGAAACTAATACAACACTGTAAAGCAATTATACTCCAATAAAGATGTTTAAAAAAAAAACAAACTGGGCTTCCAGAGCTCCTGAGCCCAGCCTCACCTGCTGTTAACTCCTCCCACCTCCAACTCCAGATCACCGCTTCAGCACTGATGCTCCCTCTGTCATTTTATACTTCTGGGTCTCGCATGTATCTTCCCCTCTGCCCTGACACATTTTGGCCCAGAACTGGCTGATGAACTTCTAAGCCTTTTCCCACCACTGCTTTCAAATGTGGAGATCTGTGTCTAGTTATAAATCTGTACTGTAGAGGGGGAGGAGGAGAGGGAGAGAGAGAGAGATAGGAGAGAGAGGGAAAGAGAGAAGGAAGGAGGGAGAGAGAGAGACAGGGATATAGAGACAGAAAGAGATATCTAAAAGGATTGTTTGCCAAAAATTTTTTTGAGTGATTATCCTTGGGGAGAGGGGCTTTGGGATTTTACTTTCAATTTTGAATCTGAAAATTATTATTGTTTTAGTCCATTAATAAATGTAATTTTTCCAAAGAGCATATGACTATCACAAAGCAACATTCAGCGGTGACTCCTTTTCAGGACCCCTTTCCTCAGAATGTGCACACCTTCCCCTGAGGTGGAGGGGCGAGGCCAGCCATGGGGAGTTGTCAGAGGACAGGGCCCATGTCCCATCTGTCTCGGTCTCCAGTGACCTGCACAGAGCCCGCCAGGACAGAATGAGCCTTGTAAATGTCTGTTTAATGAACAGAGGAAGGAAACTCATTATAACACCATGTATCGTCCAGGTTAAATAAGGGAAAGGATTATTATAGCAATGATGCTGCAATGTACCCTCAATTAGGCACGACCATGAGGAGTGTCTGCCACCAACTAAGGGATCATTGAGAGGCAATTGGACCTTCTCCAGAGCGCCGTTCACTTTGTTTGTTTGTATTTTAGTTGTTTGAGATTTCCTGCTCCTCCCTGCCCTTTTTAAAAATTGTTTTTAGGGAAGGTACACTGACTAACCTCTCGATTGTATTTGGTTGAAGTTCATAATTAAACCAGTTGATATCTGTTTTTAATTAATTTTTACTGGAGTATAGTTGCTTTACAATGTTGTATTAGTTTCTGCTATATAGCAAAGTGAAACAGCTATATGTATACATATATCCCCTCTTTTTTGGATTTCCTTCCCATTTAGGTCACCACAGAGCATTGAGTAGAGTTCCTTGTGCTATACAGTAGGTTCTCATTAGTTATCTATTTTATTTTATATAGTAGTGTATATATGTCAATCCCAATCTCCCAATTAATCGCACCCCCCACTTCCCCCCCCCCCCCGGTATCCATACGTCCGTTCTCTACATCTGTGCCTCTATTTCTGCTTTGCAAATAAGTTCATCTGTATCATTTTTCTAGATTCCACGTATGAGCAATATTATACGATATATGTTTTTCTCTTTCTGACTTACTTCACTCTGTACGACAGTCTCTAGGTCCATCCACGTCTCTGCACATTGCACAATTTCGTTCCTTTTTATGGCTGAGTAATATTTTGTGTGTGTGTGTGTGTGTGTGTGTGTGTATCACACCTTCTTTATCCATTCTTCTGTTGATGGACATTTGCTTCCATGTCCTGGCTATCGTAAATAGTGCTGCAGTGAACACTGGGGTGCATGTATCTTTCTGAATTACGGTTTTCTCTGGGGCCAGTAGGTTTCCTAACAGAAGGGATGGCCCTGCCGTGCGCAGCGGTTCTCAAGGAGTGTGCCCTCGATTTGCAGCATCAGCACTGCTGCCTGGGAACTTGTTAGAAATGCAAAGTCTTGGGCTGCCCCTCAAGCCTCTGAATCAGAAACTGGGGTGGGACCCAGAAATCTATGTTTCAACAAGTCGTCTGGGTGATTCTGTTGTTTGCTCAAGTGTGAGAACCACTGACTCAGAGGTTAATCCTGTGGATTCTGGTGCTTTGCCTCAAATTCTGGGTGATGCCACTTTACTGGCTGTGTGTCCTCGGGCAAGTCCTCTCTGTGCCTCCGTGACCTCATCTGTAATATGAGGTATCAACAATGCCCATCTCATAGGTGGTGAGGATGGGCTGAAATAATGTATGCAGAGCACTAGCACAGCGCCCACACTTCATCCAAGCAAATGCTGCCTGTTGGCGTATTTCATGGAGTAGAAGCTGCCTTTGATTGTCAGATTCATTCAGATTTCAGATTGTGAACGTAGGGGAAAAGTTTGTCTTAAAACAGTGTTTTTCAAACTTCAATGTGCTCACATATCACCTGAGATGTTGGAATGCAAATTTTGACTGAGTAGGGCTGGGGCCAGAGATTCTGCTTTTCTAGCAGGCTCTCAGGTGAAAGGATGCAGCTGGTCCATGGACCACACTTTGAGTACGGATTGCATCTAGTATCTGGGGCTCGTACTGGGCTCGCATGATGAGCTGGCAACGGTCGTGGGCTGGTCCTGGTGAGGCTGGCAGAGCAGGATGTAGGGCATTTTGACTATCCACCTCTGGCCAAAATTACAGTGATCTTTGGAGTGAGAACTGGAGATGCGAGTTTGAGCCCCTTCTGTGGCCACTTACCACTCTAGACCACATCCCTCCCATCTCCCACCCTCAGCATCTTATCTGCCATGTAGACCACTCAATGGCCTTTCCTAGGGCAGGTGAGGAGAATCAAATACTCATTTTCTCAGAGAGTGATTTGATGACAAACTTTCCTTGGAATCATGGATTTGCCAGAGTTTAAAAATAATGAAAAGAGATGGGAATTTAAAGGAGTCAGGGCAAGCTGATGCTGATGGAAGATGGCGGGCTATTACCGTTATTGTTATCATCATCAGTGTTATTGGTGTGGGTGATAAGCCCTGGGCTGGGGCTCTCCCTCTACCACCAGCCCCAGGGATGTTCCGCTCTTCAGAGTCGCACTGGAATTCTGTCGGCTCCAGGGGACCCCGTCGGGCCAGCCTTCTGGGTGGGCTCAGTCCACTGAGGGCTGTACAGAGGGAGCGCTGAAGCCTCAAATCCCTATTACTCCTATTATCCTTTTCACAGCTACTCGCAGATTTGGAGACCCCGCTCACTTCCAAGGGGACGGGACAGGGCTGGAGAGAAGAGGGGTCATGCTCGCTCATTTCCAGAGTAAACAAAGAACACTATGGGGGAGAGGAAAAATGCCTCTTACTCCCCCTCTCCTGACACATGTGCACAGAACACACACACACACACACCCCCCCCACACACACACACACAAACTGCCCCAGCCTGCATGTCACCATCAATCAGCTCCCTCCCACTTGCTGTTTGCAGGCAGAGTTCCCTACAGATGTGCTGAGGGGGGTGGGCTGGAAGAAGGAGAAGAAGGTGGAGCTGGAGGCTGGGGAGGGAGGGGAGGCAGAGATATCCTCAAAGAGTTAAAACCTTGCCTTGCCAGACTGTGAATTCGCCTCGACTCTCCCCCACCCCCCTCAATCCAGCCAAACAACAGCTTGACATTTTCCATCCTTCACGAGAAAGACAAAGACAGGAAGATATTCCCATGATCCCTTTCTGCATGCCTAACCGTGAGCTCAGGTGCCGTGGTGTTGCCCTGCGCCGGCCCCATCAACGTGAAGGGCGAACTCATCCCTTCTGCATCTTTTTCTCGCCACTGCTTGATTAATTGGCTGACTACTACGCCGGCAGAATACCTAATGCCTCTCCTTCCCCTATTCTTCCTTCACAGGTTTTTTTTTTCCTCCTTTGCTCCATTTACATATACTTTATATTCCATAATTTTCACCCAAAAAGAAAAAAAAAAAGGGGAGCGGGCCCATCTCAGTAATTTGATGTAATGACGGCATGTCACCAAAAAGAGGAATTAGAAAAATCTGTAGGTATTTAATTTATTCTTGTTTTTTTCAAGTAGATCTCTCTGAGAGGAACATTAATATTCATGGGCCAGGAGAAAAAAGTATCCTCAATAGGAAAATTCCAGATTTTTTTAGGGGGGAGGGAGGCAGCTAAATTCAATGCATTTTTAAGCACCATTATTTAACTAATAGCGCTCGAGTCCCTCTGGTCTCCGTTCCTCCCCTTCAATGAAAATAAGCGGGTTTTAGTTTGCCTCCAAGGGCTGTGTGTGTTGGGCTGACACCCACGCAGCTGAAACAGAAAAACTGGGTTCTGTGTTTTCCTCCCCTCCTGGGAAGACTCGAATAAAGAAGAAAAACATAAATAAAGGCCTTTTCAGAGTCCCCAGGCTGGAGTTTTGAGCTCCTCTGGTCTCCCCCATTGGCTGTAATCGCGTTCTGATGGCTCCATGGGCAGAAAGATTTCCCTGAGGTTTCCAGCAAGGCCATCCTCTTCTTATTAACTTGGGTTCAGGCTTTGGGCTGTTAATTAACTACTTGTTTATCAGAGTAAGTGTTGAGTTAAACCGTAATCATAATCGTTACAGGTGAAGCAGGGGGGGGAAAAACCCCAAAGCATCAGAAAAATGCTTGGAGTATGAGAACTGAGTGGAAGCAGCTTGTCTCTCTGGGGCAGGTCTTTGCAAAGGGTCTTGGGGTGGTTGGCCCTCCCAGGGATGGTGATGTTTGTGGGGATCCAGGACCTGAGCTGGTCTAGTAGGAAGGTGGACTCTCAGCCCTGAGGACCATGTTTGGGGCACAGATGCCTCTCCCCATTTTAATCGATGCGATTGGAAACATATCTGAGTTTCTGGGCCTGGGTACAAGCCATTTGCCTATTGTGGCAATAATAATAATTACCAATAAATACCACGTATCATTATTTTGTCTTTATATACATTAAACTTTTTAAGTACAATTTTAAAGGTTACTTTCCATTTACAGTTATTACAAGATATTGGCTTTATTCTCTGTGTTGTACAATACATCCTTGAGCCTGTCTTATACCCAGTAGTTTATACCTCCCACTCCCCCACCTCTCTGTGGCCCCTCCCCACCCCACTGGTGACCACTAGTTTGTTCGCTCTGTCTGTGAGTCTTCTTCTGTTTTGTTATATTCAGTAGTTTGGTGTATTTTTTTTTTTAATCCCACATATAAGTGATACCATACAGTATATGTCATACAGTATTTGTCTTTCTCTGACTTATTTCATTTAGCATAATGCCCTCCGAGTCCATCCATGTTGCTGCAAATGGCAAACTTTCATTCTTTTTTATGTCTGAGTAGTATCCCATTGTGTATAGATAGCATTTTCTTTGTATTTTTACATTGAGGTAAAACTCACATACAATAAGCTGCATGAACACTAAGTGTATTAACTGTAATATAGATGAATATTTTACCCAGGTTCATACTCTACCCAAATCAAGACGCAGAACATTCCCAAAGCCCCCAGAAAGCTCTCCTGTGATCCCTTCCAGTCATACAGCCTGCTTCAAGGACAGCCACTCTTCTGACTTCTTGGACTACCAGTGAGTTTTGCTAGTTCTTGAACTTCCTCTAAATGGAACCATACAGCATGCACTCTTTTGTGTCCAGACTTCTTTCTCAAAACCCAGAGCTTTGGAGATTGGTCCATATTGTGATATGTAACGGTAGTTCATTCTTTTTATTGCTGTGCTGTGTTCCAGCATATAAATAAACAAGGATCCAATCAGCCACTCTCCTGTCCATGGCCATATGGATGGTTTCCGGTTTGGGCTATTCTAAATAACGCTGGCATGCACATTCGTCTACATGCCTTGCGGGGGACATAAGCCCTCCTTTCTCCTCGGCATATACCCAGGCATGGAATATCTGGTCGTAGGGTAAATGTACTTTCAGCTTTAGTAGAAACTGCCAAACTGTTTTCAAAGCGCCTGTGTCCACTTTTACATGCCCACCAGCAGTGCCTGAGATTCTGGTCACTCCATATTTTCACCAACTCTTGGTAGCGTTGTCATTCCTTTTGATTTTAGCCGTTTTCATGGGTGTGGGACAGGAGCAGACCTTGGCAGACACTCAGCAGGGAGAAAACAGGAGATGCTAACTCAGAGCGATACTGAGAAAGGGAATTGGGAAGGCAGTGAGACAGAGAAAGAGGAAGAGAGACAGAAGCAGAGAAACGCAGGTGGAAACCCAGACAGAGAGACAGGTGAATGAAGGGAGAGAAAAGACCCAGGAACAGAGAGGAGAGAAGGAAAGAGAGAAAGAGGAAAGAAGAAAAAAAGGAAAAGAAAAACAGAGGGGAAAGGCAGAAGCTGAGAAGGAAAGGGGTGATGTGAAGGGAGGAGAGAAAAGCATGGGAGAGGAGGGAGCTGAGAGCAACCCTGGGCTGTGGCCCTGGGAGGGGGGCGAGTGCCGAGATGGGTCTCTTGGTATTTTATGAAACATGTCCTTTTTTCTTTCTTTTTTTTAAAGTGCTTCTTGATATTTTTATGTTTATATATTTTAACTTGGGCCTGGCATCATGGAAAATGCATGAGGAGTAAGTGGTTTCTGGGAATGTTTTATACATGACTGGAGAATTGGGAGGATGCAGGGGGTGGGCAGGAGGGATGGAGGGCGTGGACCACTCCCTCCTTGGGTCTCTCCGGCAGGGCTCCCATGGTGGACGCAGCAGGCAGGTGGTCAGAGCTGCTGGCTCTTCCCTCGAGGTTACAGGGCGGTGGATAAGTTGGTGTGGCCAGGATCCACCAGCCCTCTGACCAGGCAATTCGCGTCCCCTCCTCCAAGCCTCAGTTTCCTCCTCTGCAACTTGGCATGCTAGTAATGCCTGCTTGGAGGTGTGGTGGGCTGATCTGACCTTGTCCAGGGGAAGGCGGCAAGGTGAACTTTCTGAGTGACAGGGGTTCTCCAGGCCAGTGCTTGTCACACTTGGCCGTGTACCTGGGGATCTTGGTAACAGGCAGATTCAGATTCAGCAATTTTGGGATGGGGTCTAAGATTCTGCATTTCCAACCAGCTTCCAGAGAATGTGGCTGGTCTCTGGACACAGGGCACTAGGAATGCTTGGGCCATCAGTGGCTTAAAGGAGAGCATGAGAAGCAAAAGGACATCTCTGGAGTTAAAAAGACTCAAGAGAAGTGCAACCCTGGGCTTCAGGAATTCTTCCCTTACCCAGACCGAAGAGAGCTAGGGGTGAGTGATGTGAGCTCCGTCTGTTCTTTTACTTTGCCCCCACCTCCCACGCTCCACTCTTAATGACTCGATCTTCTGCAACCAGAAATGCTTCCTCGTCCAATAACACAGTGGTTCTTAAATTCTTTGAGGGGGAGAGAGACTTAAAATGCCTTTGGACAATCTGGTGAAAAATTGCATACTCTCCCAAGGAACAATGCACATTCCCACTGTTCTGCGTACAATCTCGGTGTCCAGGCCTCAGTGAGTCCCATCCCTGGACTCCAGTTCAAGAACATGGCCCTACAGTCACTGCCTTCATGGAAGCTTCTACCCAGGTTTGCCCTAAACAGCATCAGCCCCTCCCCTGAGACTGGCCTCCCTGGGACTCAGGCCTTTGTTCCATCACGTAGACATGTCATGCCTTCTAGAGCTTTTCTCCTAGAAGCTGGACCTTGTCTCTTTGCAAGGATGAAGGCAGCCTCCAGCAGAAGTGTAGATGTGGGGTAAGGAAGGCAAAGGCTCCAAACAGACAACCCATTCTTTCCCAAGGAGCATAAAGTTTTATAGTATCCTGAGCATCCTTCGTGCTCTAGTTGGCAGGGGAAGCTGGACCTAGTAGAAAGAACTGAACTGGGAGAAGTGAGGAGTGGGTTCCTGTTATGGGCTGAGTTCTGTGCCCTCAAAATTCCTATGTTGAACCTGCAACCCCTAATGTGACTGTATTTGGAGATGGGGCCTTTAGGGAGGTCACTGTGGTCAAATGCTAAATGAGGTCATAAGGGTGAGGCCCTGATCCAATAAGACTGGTGCCTTATAAGAGGAAGAGTCATCAGAGAGCTGACTCTCTCCCCATGCGCACACAGAAGAAAGGCACGTGAGGACACAGCGAGAAGGTCACCATCTGCAAGCCAGGAAGAGAGCTCTCACCAGAACTCAACCCTGCTGACACCTTGATCTTGGACTTCCAGCCTCCAAAACAGTGGGGAAATAAATTTCTGTTGTTGAAGCTGCCCAGTCTGCAGTATTTTGTTATGGCAGCTAGATCAGACTAAGACAGTTCCCATCCGTGTTCTGTCACTGGCCACCAGTGTGACCTAGGACGGGTTGCTTCCCCTCTCTGGGCCTCAGTTTCCTCATTCATAAGTTGGGATTGGGACGATGAAGCATAGGATGGGGAAATCTTCAAGGTTTCTTGCAATTCTGAGAGTTTACGAGCTCTGAAGATGCTCTTCAGGAAGGCTATGATTTATGTCACAGATGTGCAGGAGAAAAACAGTTGCATGGGAATCAATTTTCTCTTGTAAATAGGATCTTTTTAAAAGCACTCCAGGGAGAAAAGTAGAAACAAACATTTCTAGAAGGCCTACTATGAGGCAGAAAGCACTCTGTGCAAACCTGGTTTCATTTATCTCCTTACACTAAACTTTACTTACCTTGCAAATATATTATAATCTTAATTTTTTTTAAAAAATATGATGTTTTGTTTCACAAAGAAAGGAACTGAATGCTCCAGAGGAACATGTGGAAAATACAAAACATAAGATGTAAAAGGGAAAATAAACCATTCCTCCAATAGGTATTTATTGAACACCCACTATGTGCCAATCACTATACAAAAACTGGGTTTCTAACCAGCTTTTAAATATATAAAATCTCTGTAAGCATAGATTCTATAACATTTAGACTGTGCAGTTTTATTTAAATTTCTATTATATTCATTTTGATGTTGTGATGCAGCTAGTTCTTAATAAGCCCACCACTTTCAAGTCAGCTTTCTTTTTCCTGAATTTAAAAGTAGCACATATGTCTATTGAAGAAGATGTGGGCATTATGGGCACATAAAAAGAAAGAAATAAAGATCGCTTGTAAGCCACCACCCAGGCTGTTTTCTATTTATGCATCCAGACTCTCAACACATATGAGTATAACCTGCTTCTACCTTCCTTCATGGGACCCCTGACTTCCTATTGATTCCCCACTCCCCCCCACCACAACTACCAGACTTACACACACTATGACGTAGAAAGCTACCTGAGGTCAATAATTTCTGTCTATTTATATCACTGCTTTATATTTAGCACCTAGAACAGTGCCTGGCACACAGTGGATGCTCCTTAAGTAACAAATATTGTATATAATGTAAAGAATGAAGGAAAATTGGGTTATCGAGAACATGCAGTTGTATAATCTGCTTTTCAGAAAACATCAATGTGTCATAAGTGTTTTCTAGCATTATGAAACATTCTACTGTAATATAACTGATGTTGCCTTCATAGTACCCCATCATATAGATGAATCATAAATAACTTCTTTTTTTTTAAAATTTTTTAAAAAATTAATTAATTAATTAATTAATTTATGGCTGTATTGGGTCTTCGTTTCTGTGCAAGGTCTTTTCTCTAGTTGTGGCAAGCGGGGGCTACTCTTCATTGCGGTGTGCAGGCCTCTCACTATCGCAGCCTCTCTTGTTGGGGAGCACAGGCTCCAGACGCACAGGCTCAGTAATTGTGGCTCACGGGTCCAGTTGCTCCGCGGCATGTAGGATCTTCCCAGACCAGGGCTCGAACCCGTGTCCCCTGCATTGGCAGGCAGATTCTCAACCACTGCGCCACCAGGGAAGCCCATAAATAACTTCTTTAATCTCATCTTGCAGCTGTCCAAATAACATCTCCAGAAGATCCTGGCAGCTGTTCTTTGCACACTTTGTGATAATTTTCTTGGGATAAATTTCCAGAAGTGAAATTGATGGGTCAAAAAGCAGCATATATAATGGAATATTATTCAGCCATAAAAAGGAATGAAGTATTGATGTATAGTATAACATGGATGAACCTAGAAAACAATGCTAAGTGAAAGAAGCCAGATACAAAAGATCACATATTGCACGTTTCCATTTATATGAAAATCCAGAATAGGTAAATCCATAGAGAGAGAAAGCAGATTAGTGGTTGCCAGGGGCTGGGAGGTGGGGGTTAGGGGAGTGATTGATTAATGAGTATGGGATTTTCTTTCGGGGGTGTTGAAAATACTTTGGAACTAGATAAAGGTCATGGTCGCACAGCATTGTGAATGTACCAAATGCCACTGAATTGTCCGCTCTGAAAAGCTTTATTTTATGTTATGTGAATTTTGCCTCAATTAAAAAACTAAAGCAGACACAGTTTCAAGGCCAACTTGCTATACTGATTCATGCATTCACCAACAATGCATTTGAGTGATCATTTCCTCAAAAATTCAGTAGCACTGGTGAGTTTCTATAAACCTGGACAGGTTTACAGACAAAATGTATTGATTATCAGTGATATCAGTTTTCCTTTTCTCACTGGACTGATGGATATTTATATCCTACTTATATATTTATATTTGCCAGTCATCTCAGAGTGTTGGTCTTACTGATTTGCAAGTATGCATTTTCCACTGATGGTATTAACCCTTGTCATGTATGTCTCAGACTTTATATCCTTTTATTATTTTGCCTTTTAATTTTAACATAATTCTAACTTTTAAATTGCTGCTAGTCTACCAGATAGTGACTACCACACTGTCCCATGGCTAATCATCTCCCTGGTGATTGCGTACCAGATATTCAGTCCCACTCCCACCTTTTCCTTCCAGATACAGTCCAAATTCACCATCCTTGTCCTGCAGGTAACCTACCTCCAGCTTCACAGGTGGGCCCTGGCTGACCATGCCAACACAGTCACCCCATTTGTCTTTTCAGGGTTGGTTAAGACCTGGGTGCACAGCACAATCACAGGTGATGAGATATAGGAGCCTCTGGGAAAGGTTGATTGACTGTTGTTGTTTATTTTTTTAAAATAAATTTATTTATTTATTTATTTTTGGCTGCATTGGGTCTTCGTTGCTGCGCGCGGGCTTTCTCTAGTTGCGGTGAGCAGGGGCTACTCTTCGTTGCAGTGCGCGAGCTTCTCGTTGCGGTGGCTTCTCTTGTTGCGGAGCACGGGCTCTAGGCGCGCGGGCTTCAGTAGTTGCAGCATGTGGGCTCAGTAGTTGCAGCACCAGGCCCTAGAACATGTGGGCTTCAGTAGCTGCGGCACATGAGCTCAGTAGTTGTGGCTCACAGGCTCTAGAGCGCAGGCTCAGTAGTTGTGGTACGTGGGCTTAGTTGCTCTGCAGCATGTGGAATCTTCCCGGACCAGGGCTCGAACCCATGTCCCCTGCACTGGCAGGTGTATTCTTAACCACTGCACCACCAGGGAAGTCCTTGATTGACTTTTATAAAGAGGCATTCATGAGACATTGCCCCTGTTCTTTCTCTGCAGGTGGCTGGATCAGAGAGTGATACTAGGACTTCTGCAGCCATCTTGTGTCCATGAGGAGAGCCAGACCAGGGACAAAGTGGACATGCAGGGAAGGACACAGAGGAGTAGATCCAGACCCCTGGAAGCATCCCATCAGTGCACCCTCCCCCTGGGCTTCCCACGAGGTAAGATAATAGATGTCCTGAGCCTTGCAGGCATTCAAGTTGGTTGCCTATTACCTGCAGCTGAGAGTATCCTAAACCATCAAACTCCATTTAGAGGCAGCTGTTTCCTTGTTTGCTTTTTTAAAAAATGTATAAACCAACCACTCCCATAAATGCCTTTTTAAAATAAAACTTTCTATAATTTGACACGTATCCTCAGATTAATTCCCAGAAGTGGAATTATAGGATGAGAGAGTATTAATTTTTAAAGTTGCTTCATTCACATTTTCATCTGCCTTCCAGTTGGCGGCTCTACAGGCTTAATCAGTCTCCCAGCCAGAAATTAGGGAACAGGGGTTTGAACCAAGGCCTTCTGATACCACATGCAAAGTTAGATATTAAAGGAGAGCTGGCCTTTAGTCCTGATTAAATTCCTCCAAATCTGAAATCATGGGTAATGAATTCCCTTTGCCTGAATAAAGCACCCCCTGGGGAGCCAAACCTGGCTGTCATGCTTTTCTGTGCCTTCCACTTCATTATGGAGAATTCTAGAATGTCAGGATTGGGGAGGACTTTAATGGTCTGAGTTGGGGTGGGGTGGGTCAAGACCCCCATTGCTAACCTCGTGAAATGTATGGACCATCTCTTAGAAAAGTTTATGCCCATCTGTATTAGTGCCCCGGGGCTGCTGTAACAAGGTACCACAAACAGGGTGGATTAGAACAACAGAAATTTATTGTCTCACAGTTCTGGCGGTGGGAAGTCTGAAATCAATGTGTCAGCAGGTTGGTGCCTTCAGAGGTGGGGAGGAAGAATCTGTTCCATTGCTCTCCCAGGTTCTGGTGGCCTCAGGCGTTCCTTGGCTCATAGGTGGCCTTCTCCCTGTATCTTTGCGTCATCTTACCTCCGTCTCTGTGTCCAAATTCCCCCTTTTATAAGGACACGGTCATCTTGGATGAGGGCCCATCCTCATGACCTCATCTTAACTCAGTCATCTGCAGAGACCCAATTTCCAAATAAGATCACATTCACAGGTCCTGGGGGCTAAGACTTCATCGTCTTTCAGGGGGACACAATTCAACCCATAACACCACCCAAACACGTGAGATTGTGCATAAAATATCAGGGGTAATGAACCCACTAAGGTTTATCTAGGGACCCCCAAGATGAGACTCTATTCTATTATGACCTCTTCACTTTAGAGTGAAAGATGGGAAAAAAGTGACGGGAAAACCGAGGCCCAGAGAGGGAAAGGCGCGGCTCCAGGTTCTCACCACAGTCGTGGGGATGTGCCAGGACTGGAGCCCACATCTCCTTGGCTTTCACATGGCATCTCACCAGGATCCCAGCCCTCGATAGGCCCAGTCCTCTGGCAGCCACAGAGCCTGAGCCAAGCTGTAAAGGGACAGGTGGCCAGACTTTGAGGGAGGTAGAGAGGAGCTGGCGGGGACTGGGGGTGCCTGCCAGGGTCCACCTCTTCCCTAGCAGACAAAGGAGGCTAGAACATTGGGAGTCAGAGCGCAGGAATGGGGCACATCCCAGGGAAGCCAGAGCTTGTGAAAATCGATGCAGGTCATGGAAAGTGTGGGAGAGGAAGCTCGCTCCCGTTGCAGACTCTTCAGGGTGACGATAGGGTGGATTCTGGCTTCAGTTCCCATTGGCAAGGCCCCTGGACATTTAAGGGGGCAGCCAGGAGGGGGCCGAGGAGCCCTCCTCTCTGCTGCCTGTGCCAGCTGCCCATCCATAGGAAGCCAGAGTGTCAGCCCTCCTGCCCCCCGATGCCAGCCCAGAGGTGCCAAGGCACCAGGCGCAGCAAAGCCAGCTGGCAGTTTATCGGAGAGCCAATGGCCCGACGGCCGGCCCATCTGCTCCTCACTGCCAGCTGCATGCCTGTGTGAGGGGGGCCGGCAGCCCATCCAAGTGGCCGAGGTGCCAGCCACTGGGTGCTTTGGGCCAGCTGGCAAGCTGGCAGGACTGGCCAGCGTACCCATCTGCCAGCCGGTGCCAGATGAGCGTGCAGGGGAACTGGGCCCGGGGACCTTGGGGTGCCAGCCTGCCTGGAGTTCCAAGGCAACGGAGGCCCTGGCTCTCCTCTTCCCTCTCTCCCACACCGCCTCATGAAGTCTGAGATGTTGCTAACAAAGGCCCTAAGTAAAGGCATGGGGCAGCATGGAGGGGCATGGATGGTTAAGAACACAGGACCCCAGAACCATAACATCACAGGATGTTAGAAGCCCAGCAGATCGGTGGTTAAGAACATGGACTCTGGGATTGGACAGCCTGGATCTAAATCCCAGCTCTGACACTAATTAGCTGCGTGATCTTGGGTAGGCCACTTAATTGCTTGTAGGCTCAGTTTTCTCATCTATAAAACGGGAAAGTAGCACCTGCTTCATTGGGTTAAAGTGAGGATTAAATAAGATGGTTATATGACACTTAGAATATGGTAAACACTCAGTACAAGGTGATTATTATGATCGATTCTATTATTAGAATCAGAAGATTAGAGTGTTTGAACTCAAATGGGCTTCAGATATCATCTGGTCCAATTTCATCATTTTAAAGCTGGGGAACCAAGGCCCAGATTGGGGAACTGTTGGATTATTCAGGTCACAATCAAACAGTCTGATTAAAAAATGGGCAGAGAGAGTGGGGGAAGGGGGAATTGGAGGGAGGTGGTCAAAATGTACAAACTTCCAGGTACAAGATAAGTAAGTCATAGGGACATAATGTGCAGCATGGTGACGATAGTTAACAATGCTGTCTTGCATATCTGAAAGTTGCTAAGAGGGTAGATCTTAGAAGTTCACATCACAAGAAAAAAAATTAAAACTATGTGTGGTGATGAATGTTAACTAGACTTACTGTGGTAGTCATTTTGCAACATAAACATATATCAAATTACTATGTTGTACACCTAAAACTAATACAGTGTTATATGTCAGTTATAGACCAATTTAAAAAATGTAAAAAAAAGGTCACAATTGCACAGAGATCATTTGGGGTACAGGGACTAGATTCCAGGTCTTCTGACTCTCTCCCTGGTCCTTTGCCACAAAAAACTCACCTGAATTAGAGGAGGTGATGGCAAGGTAGGGAGGGGCCTCCCTGTCCTGCCTCAACCCACCTAGATGTCCCAAATGCCTGGCTACCACCCTCCACACTTAGCCCTCCTAGTGCACTGCCTGATGTGTGAGCGTGTGTGTTTGCAAACACATACATGTGTGTACATGTACGTGTCTCTGAGTGTTGGCATATGCCCTTGTGTGTCCGCTGTGTCCTGTCTCCTCCAAAAGACCAAAATCTTAAGGGCAGGTCCCATGTCTTATTCAGGAACACCTCAGCTATCCACAGCTCACCTCTCTGGAAGCCTCAGATATCCAGAAAGCCTCTGGGCATCCCTGAGCCCCTGTGCTGAGAACAATACCTGTCACGTAGCTGGAGCTCTATTAACTTGTGATGAATGAATGAATGAATGAATGAATGAAGCAGATGGAGGCTTTGTTTGGCCTGGCACAGCTCTTTGAGTTTGGTGAACCAGGACTCTTACTGTCCACCCGCCAACCAATAACAGCAAGGATATTAATGCTGTAAAATCTTCATCTTAACCAGTGACTCTTGACTCTCACTCAGAGCCTAGTTACCCTGATTTTGCACACAGTATTAACAAAGGTAGTTAGCTGGCCTGGGCTGCAGGTTGGATGCAACAAATAGAAGGGAGAGGGAGCAAACAGCTGCAGGCAAAAGCAGATAAAGGTGGCTGTGGATGCCTTCGTGGGCTCGGGAGAGAAAGGACTGTTTGGAAGAAACCTCACTAATGTCAAAACCAGAGCAGTCTGGGGCCACTCTGTGTGTGGGAAACACCCCTTCGTGTGCAGACCCTTTCATCTCTCTGGAAACTTAGTGATGCTCATAATGATAGATCTGAGATTCAGTTCGAGGGCCCCCATCCAAAGTATCAAAGAACAGAGTGAGATTTGCAGAGATTTCCATCCAAAATGTAATTTTCAAAACGGTAATTAAAGAGAGGTGATCTTCCATCAACCAGAAAGCTTGGCTTTCTCAAGCGACTTGGTCAGGGAAGGTTACATGCTGCTGGGATCCACTGCTCTTTGTGTGGACAGAGCTGACAATTAGAGAACTTAAGGGAAGCAAAGGGAGAGGGGAAGGTGTGGGGGAGATCAGTCAAAACGGCTTTTCATCCTGGATGTGAATGTTAACACTCTCTCACTATGCGTGTGAAGGAATGGGCAGTGTTCAAAAATATTTCGCATCCATTATCCTTCACCTCATTTATTGGGCTTCTCGTCTACCAAAGAGGAGACACGTGCACATACAGAAACACAGACACACACACACGGATGTGCACCCATACATAAGGACACACACTCATTCACATCCTTATGTACACACAGACATGCACACACACATATTCAGACGTACATGTGCCACATACACGTGTAGACGTGTATGTACACAAACACACATGCACTTACATACATTTACACACACAGATACACATGCATACACAAAAGCACAGACACATGCAGGCATGCACACACGTGCTGGCTGGTGTGCACCCATACACGAGGTACACGTACACGTAGACATGCATATACACAAAAACACATGCACTTACATCTCTTATCCACTTTTGACAAATGAATGGTGCGTCATAGAGGTGAAGGGACTTTCCAAGGCCAGGCAACTGGGTTCAAGTCCACCTCTGTCCAACTGCACAGCTTGCGCTGTTTTCACAATACTTTTCTTCTGCTAATGGCAGAGGAACCGAGGAGTTGAGGAAGGATTGTTTTTAAAGAGTTTGCCCAAAACGCATCTTCTGAGAACCATCTGCCTCTCCAAGCACCTCCGTTTCACTGTTCCATGCTTCTAGGAGGGCAGAGGTAGCTGCACCAGGTCAGAGAGGAGAGAATTCTGAGCTGCATGAAATATGAGACCACCGTGAAGGGAGGATGCCTCCAGTTGCTGGCCGCTGGAAGATGCCTCAAATGCCCCCACGACTGAGCTACATAGTTTCCTGGGCTCTTTGGTGGGCACTGCACATAGTCTTACAAGTCTCTGCAAATTCCAAAAGCACCATGGGGTTGAGGAAGGTGCCTTAGCTGGGGACCAGGAGACCTGGGTTCTAGTCCTATCTCTGCCCCTCGCTTGCTGCCTGTTCTTCCCTGCTCTGTTCTCAAGCTCTGCCTCTGCTCACTGAGGAGGGTTGGACTTGGAGAGACAGTGGAGAACACAAGATGAAGGTTTAAGACTCAGCTCCGTGGCTTACAAGATTTGCAACTTGAAGCAACTCATTTAATATCCTGAGCCTCACTTTCCTCATTTATGAAATAGAAATGACACTACTAATTGGGCAGCTGCCATTTACGTGTTCCTGGCATGTTCTAGGCAAAGGAAACTGCAAGTGCAAAGGCCCTGTGGCACCTGCTTGGTGCTCATGTTCACCATGTCACTGATGAAGGGCCCGACTGTGGGCCACCTCCCGTTGCTGATGATGAGGAAGGAGAAGACCAGAGTGGTCACATGGCTTGCTTGAGGTTGCAGAGCTACCTGATGGCGAAGCAAAGACTGGAACCAGCCAGAACTAGAATGAGGAAAGCATTGGGCACAGAATTGAAAGGAGGGTATCAAAAATCCCAGTAGTCGAGGTAAAAAAACAAAAACAAAAAAGAAAAACCGCTTCAGTGAAGTGTTTTTTTAAAAAGCGAAAGTTAAGGCAAACCAATCTCTGATGAACAAAATATCAAAATTTTAAACAAAGACAGAATTAGAATTACTGATTTTCCCTTTTGCCTCAGGCACCAATGTGACTCATATGGCACTTTATTTAAAATGTTTAGACTTTGTTCATCATGGATTTTTGTTTGCATTAAATTTGATTTTTTGAAATATTGCATTAAAACGTTTATCTTGATTACTGAATTTTTTGGTGCCCCTTAAATTCTGTGCCAGAGGTGAGTGCCTCACTTGCGTCACCCTAGTCCCAGCCCTACAGGACTTGCTCTGCCAACCCGGATGCCTTGCTCCTTCCCTATGGCTATTCACTCACTCATTCATCTACTCATTTGTTCAGTCATTCAGCATATATTTTGGATGCCCATGATTCCAGGAGCCAGAAAAATAGCAGTGTACAAGATAATCATGGTTTCTGCCTTCCTGGCATGGACCGTTTAATTTTAGCAACAGATGTGGATGAAATAATCTCATAAACAAATGTACGAGTAGATATGTGGCAGTTGCAGCAAAGGGAACTAACGGAGGTGTTGACCAAGAGTGGCAATCAGGGCAGGCTTCCCTGAGGAAGTGGTGTTTGGATGAGATGGAGTTAACCAGGTGAGAATGGATTGAAGGTGTGTGGCTAAGAGTGTTCCAAGCAGAGGAAAGGCAGATGCAAAGGCCCTTTGTGGCAAAGGCAAGAGTGTGGAGGGTTCTAGAAACACAAGAGGCCAGTACAGCATCATGCTGAGAGCCAGGAATAGTGTGGGACAAAACAAAGATGGAGAGGTAGGCAGGGTCTGAAGATGCAGTGGGGAAGGATCTGATCTCCAGCCCAAGGGCAGTAGAGAGCCTGGAGGATTTGGAGCTGGGGAGTGACATGATTAGGTTTGTTCTTTGGGGTGATCCCCCTGGTTGGTTGCTGGATGGAATGTATTTTGGTGTTATATATGGAACCCAGACTCCCTAGTTTTCTAGTCTGGCTTCCCCCTTTCTTGCTGTGTGACCTTGGGTAAGTCATATAGCACTTGCCTTCTCTGTGTTTCAGTTACTCATCTGTAAAATGGGATACCAGTCTCTCAGTGTTGTTAGGATTAAATGAGATTATAAGTGTTGGTCTCTACAATAGGCCTGACGCACAGCAAGCACTCTATAAATGTTGGCCATAATTATTATTACCGAGGATGGATTTTAGGGGGCAAAATAGAAGATAATAAGAAAGCAGACACTTCCCTCAGCCCGGGGGCGGTGCAGCCTGGGCTCCTCTGCCTGAAGCTCGCTGCTCCCTCATTAGAAAGTAGCTTTTCTTTCTGCTGCACGCTCTCCGGAGGAGAGGGCATGGTGGAGGCTGCAGGAACGCTGTGAAGGTCTTAAAAGGAATTATACCCTGCATAAAAATATTCACTCCAGTGGAGGGCCTTAAACCATTCCCCTGGGCATTGAACAGTGACTGAGCGTGTATTACTGTGCATTTAAGGTGATGGCAGCCGCCCAAGGTCAGAGAGAACCGGCAGGGAAGTGTTTAAGCATAGAAGTTCCCCTAAATAGGAGCATCCTTCCTCTAGCTGTTCCTCTCCCCCACCCGCCAAGTGCCTGATCCATTGTCCTCCATATCCGCAACCCCAAGAATAAGAACAGTCCCTGAAATTCCTCAGGGAGCTGAGGGAAGGGAAGAGGGAAGAGAACAGGTCTGGGCTGGGAGCAGGAGCGGGTCCAGATCTTACCCTGTTGTGGTCTGGAAGGACTCACTTAAAACCTCTGACCTCAGCATCATCATCTGTAAAGTGGGAGCCAGGCACCTGCTTAGTTCTAATTTCTGAGAAAACTAAACGAGGAACTCCAGCCTGGAAGGCCATATACAAAGTACTCAAAAATGATCATTTGTCCTTTCTTGGAGCTTCCTTCCTTCCCATTTTTTTTTTTCTTTCCTAAATTCTAAATGACTTTACTTCTTGGCAAGGTAAACAACCTCCCCAAGCCTCGAGTTGCCTCATCTATAAAGTGGGTACAATAACAGGAAGAACTTACAAGTTGATTGGGGGGATTAGTGAAATGTTGGGAGCTATTGCACGCTGAGATGGGAGACTGAGTCTCACCTGTCTTGACGGTTTTTGTCTTTTCACAGCGGGGGGGGGGCCGTGGGGGCCGGTAGACTCTTCCCCTGCTTGCATCTGGGCACTGTCCTGCCTCTGGTAGCAGCACTGTGGAAGCATAGTAGCCTTAATTCTGGACCTTACTGGGTCCATGAGTCCTCTGCATTTGAACACCCAGACTCATCATATCTGTAAAGTGGGTCCCGGCACCCTAAGGACTAAGGAGCGTCTTGTCCCAGGTAAAAGTGCTCTGGGCCAGGACTCAGAATCCACACATGGGCTGTCACTGGCTCAGGGAAATGGGGCTCTTTAGCAAGCCTTGCTGGCCTCAGTTTTCTTATCTGTTAAGGGGGAAACAATGGGATGTACTTCATAGGATTATTGGGGGGGTTAGTGGGGCAATGCTTCTGAAGTGCTTAGCACATAGTAGGAACACAGTACCTATAACTCCTTTTCCTCTTTCCTTGTTGCAGAGCTCAGTGGGGTCACCATCACCCTCCAAAATTCTCAAAAGGAGCCATTTTATGAAATACATATCACACTTCCTTTTGATCTCGGATCAGTATAAAAATAGGGAAAAATTTCTTTTAATTAAGAGAGACTCTAAAAGCAAAGAGAGCTTAGGCTCATTGTCTCACAGATAAGCCTCGTGACTACCAACGAATGGTTCTGGCAGATGCAGGGACAAAAAGAGGGATTCCGTGGTTAAACAGGTTTGGTAAGCGTTGTACCGAAAGAATTAAGTGGCTGTCTTACCTACAGGGCAGGTCGGAGTCCTTAGCATGTGATGTATACTTTGAAGCAGCAAGATGGGCTCTGATGACTCAGTGCTTCCCTAATTTACCTGGCCAGAGAATGCCTTGCTGGGCTCAGCTTCTATAACACACATTTTTCTGGGGTTTGAGGGGAGAGGAATAAAAACTGGAATAGCCAATCTTGGGGGCTCTTCTTACTCTTGAAACTTCATGTCTCTATTTTAGCTGTTTCATTTATATCTTTCTTTATTTTAAATAACTCCTTTGTGTTATTTTCCTCTCTTTTTGTCTGTTCTTGGCTCGATGCATTTTGCAATCAGTGCTTTCCTGACTTTGTTTCCCTATTACAAAATCACTGAATGTTGGTGATTTGCCTAATGATTATCTCTCAAGAAGCTGCTCCGATCCCCTCCGGGGCAGGTACTTTACCATACACCAGGGGGCAGGCCAAGGTGAAGCAAGGCCCTGTCTCAGGAGCCTGAAGCCAAGGGAGGCTCCCAGCTCTCTCGCTGCCTGCCTCCCCATAATGATTAGTTGGAATCCAAGACAGCAATACAAGAAGTGTCGTTGGTGGGCGTGATGGAGTGCCTGCTGAGTGGGCCACAGATAAGCGCCGTGATTTCGGAGGACGCTTCATCATTTCGCCGTAAGAACATGTTAACGGGTGATTGTTTGAACGTCTCCAGCTAATAGGATATTATTCATAACACTCTGGCTAGTTGGAATCGAAGATGATAAGAAATTAAATCCTTAATGGCTTTCTTTAAAGGAGGACTTTTCCCAGGGGGACCCGGAACCTTGGGAATTCTCTCCCTCTGCCCTGGTAATATCTCTGTGGATGAAATTGGCTTCAAAATGAACTTCCCAGGGAGACACAAAGGTAAAAGGAAGAGGAAAAAAAACAATTGGCATTGATTTGGCATCTACTATGTGCTGGGTACCTAGATATTTTATACTTCGTCCCAGCAACATCTCCGTTGTGACCAGGTACTATTAAGCCCACATCAGAGCTGAGAGATCTGAGGCTCTCGGAGGTGAATCTCCTTGCACAAGGTCTCAGTTTTGCTGCTGGAGTCATGATTTGAGTTCCAAAGCAATTTTCTTTCCATGAGATACAGTTTATGGAGAGGGGAGTTGTCTGAAAGAAGGAGGAGCCCTTGCATGAGATTTGAAGGTGGGAAAGGAGAAGACGTAGTACCCTAGAGGGAGCTGCAGGCAGGGGCAAGGTGTTGGCAAAAGGAAGGCATGGGTTTTGCAGGTGGCGTCTACATTAACTTTGGGAATCGTCTATTTCCAGGCGACAGGCAACCAACATTTCCCATGATACTCCCTGTGATTCTGGTGCTTCTGGATTTCCTGAGCTGTGTTCCTTCTGTGTTTCTAACAATTAAGGAAGCTTCTAACTCCCTGTATTAAATCCCTTCCTGCTTGAAATACCTTGAGCAGTGACTGAACGTTGACAGAGTAAGCCACCAATCATTTTACAAGCACATACGGACACACACACACACACACACACACACACACACACATATGATCAACTCCCCAAGAAAAGGATAACTTAACAAGAAAAGAATTATAGGTCAAACATCCTTGGGACATGTGATAGTAAAATCATCATCATCATTATCATCTGTTTTGCAACATGGAAACCAACCTCCTGAGGTCTGGACAAATAAAGGACCCACAGTATTTTTTTTGAAAAAGCTGCTCTTTCCATGTAATTAAATCCTCCTTCTAAATGAAAAAGGCAGAAATGGTGGTGAAATTCTTGAATAGGCCAAATTCACTTTCAATGGGAACTCACCATAGCAGCTGGCTGTGAATATTTAAAAGCTAATGCATTGTTTGTTTGTTTGTTTTCCTTTTTGTGGGGTACAAATATCCAGCATTTCCCCAGCCTCCCCACTCTTTTCCCCCTGGGTCTCATCAGCCTCCACAGTGGAAGCCAGCTCGGTTTTCCATTTGCAAAGTTCACGATTCACCCAGCCATGAGCTGTGCCTTTAACCACTGCTAAATTGTTTCCTGACAGCCCTCGCTACAATTTTCTCCCTTGACATTTGATTTACATATGATCTTTAAGCACTGCCGTGGTGGTAATAGTGATATGGTTAATATTCCAAACGCTCCCCCATACCCCACACCTTGCAGGGACATTTCATTGCTGCAGCGTGGCAAAATGCATGTACCAAATAAATGTATTGCTAATGAAATAAACGGATTAGGGGGAAGAATCAATTGCCCTGCTTCCTGGATGAGGCACCAGGAGTTAATTTTGTCTGGATCTGCAAGGGTGGCTGTTAATAGAATAGGCTTTTTACCTAATTGGAGGGAAAGTAAATGAAGTACAGTAATATTCTGTGATGAATTGGATGAATTTACTTCATTATCTCTTAGTCTTGCTTGATGAGTGTTTACAGCACAATAGAATTTATGGTCTTCCTCATCCCCCCATTTTTCTTTTCTTTCTCTAGTCTTCACTATCTTCCTTTTCTTTCTTTTTTTATATCTCACTTTCTTTCCTTTCTTCCTCCAACCTTTCTTTTTGTCCTTCTTTCCATCCATTCATACATCTATCACTCCATCCCTCCCTCCACCCCTGTACCCCTCCGTCCATCCGTCCATCCATCCACCCATTTCTTCATCCAGCTAATAAACCAGGGTCTCAAACCCAAATGTCTTCAGGAGCCAGTGATATAAATGAGTAACTCTTTGTGGGGCCTGTGGCAGAATGGAGCCATTACTATCATCACTGTCCCCATGATCGACATCTGCATTGTCGTCGCCATCATCATCATCATCATCATCATCATCATCATTTCCATCAATCTGTCATGTATTGAATCTGTCCTTTTTCCCTCCATCCTTTCAACATTTATTGAAGACTTACTGTGCTATTCAAGACCCGATTTACCTCTGTGAATATGACAAATGAAAAAAAGTATAGCAAATAAGTCACTTAGACCAATCTGCATATCTGTCTGATGCCTAGACTCCCACCCAGGATTTTTCTCTCTTTTCTCCTGATGGAGGCATTGAGATTCTGTTGCAATGACTGCATTTGCCAAAGATCAGAATCAATAGGTGTTAGGTGAAGTGTGGCCAGGCCCCTGGAATCAGAAGTAGGAGAGATCTCTACAAACAATAAAGAGAAGGGTCAGAGCATATACAGGAGTTTCAGAATGTGTTTTCCTAGTATGAGGTCATGCACAGGAGACCAGACATCTGTGGAAGGGACAGAACATGGCTTACTGAATGAAGAGAGGTCATGAATTAGGGTGGGAAAAACAGACTAGTAGAGTGAGGCACCGAAGCCCAGGGCAGCACCAGGGACAGCTCCAAGGCCTTTCAATTGGGCAACTCTGACCTGTTCAGGTCACATGACTGGCAAGAGGCAGGGCTAGGATTCTAACCCAGGATTCCAGAGCCCACAGTGATCCTCCAACTTCAGCACATTAGAATCCCTTAGGAACTTATTTAACCTGTTGATTCTTGGGGGTGACAATGACTCTCTCTTTCGGCCAAATTTGAGTCAGGCTCCTCTGAGTCCTCTTTCTGATTAGACGTGGACCATGGACTCTGTCTTTGACCTGCTTACTCCAGTTTTAGCAAGAATCTTGCTGAGTCAGTTTAGCCAAAATCCCCCATCCTTGGTCTGATCACCCTTGATATCTGATCAAATTCCTAATCCCCGACCCTTGATATCTTATCACTCTGGCCTGAATTCAGCAAGAATCCTATTAGACCAGTCTAGCAAAGAATTACCCTGACTCTTAGTAATTTTCCATCCACAGATGCCCGCTCTCCCCCAGTTCTGCTCCTTAGCTGTAAATTCCCACTTTGGCTTGTTGTATTCATTTGGAGTTGAGCCCACAATCTCTCACCTATTGCAAAATCCCCATTGTAGTAGTGACATACCCACTACCTCCTTGAATAAAGTCTTCCTCAACATTTTTAACACATGTCTGAATAAATTTTTCTTTAACAAGGGCCCAAGAATCTGCATTTGTAATCCGCTTCCCACCTGATTCTGATGCAGGTGTTTTGCAGACCATACCTTGAAAAACTCCACCTGAGTCTTGTCGGGGCATGTTTAGACCAATCTTGTTTTATTTATCCAGTGTCACATAGCCACTGAGTGTCATGATGCTCAAAGGAGAAAAAGGAGAATCAATGTGGGGCTGGGGTAACAGCAGGGACATCACTTACCTCCACATGATTTTTTTTTTGTTTACTAAAGATTTAGTTATATTTTCAAGGATGTGACTTCATTTACTTTAAAGGCACAGTCTTTCATCTGCCTATTGAGCCTCAAATCTCTGCCTGAGCCCAGAATCTAGATTTTTATTTCTAGTCAAATGTTCTGTCTAGGGCCAATCATCTCCTGAGAGCCTACGCTGTGCCAGGTACCATGCTGGACACTGGGAATGCAGAAATGAATCAACCTAGATGTTTACCCTCCAGGAGCTCAATGATAAAACCACAGTCAGCCCCCATTTTGCATCTCTTGCGCTGGGGCCCCTAGAAAGCATTTATCATCTTGTTCAACTGTCTCCTCTTTTTCCCCTTCTCTTACCGCAGACTTCTGCTTGTATAAACTTTGCTGAGAATTTGAGCAGAAATAGTAAATAGTGAAGCTCCAGAGGGTTGCACTAATTTCCCAGACATTTAATCAATATGGAGCTGCCCTGTTCATTACAGCTGTCAAAAATATGCAAAGTTGTCCATCTGGTCCTCTCAGGTACAAAGCTCTGAGCTGCAGTCACCAGTTGCTTGGCTGATTACCACGCCCCATTTCCCCTCATTCCGAGGCCTCTCCATTAACCACGAGCTACCAGCTCAAGTATAAAGGCAAACAATAAATATTTGAAATGGCATTGCCTGGGCTGGGGTCCTGAACAGTGGTTGAGTTGGGTCACTGCAGATGAGGAATACAGGTGGGGTTTTGTGGAAGAGGACATCTTCTCTCCCCATGTTCTCCCCCCCCTCCCCCCGCACCACGACTCTCCCCAGTCCTCAACCTCCTTCCTTCTGAGGCCCCTCCCTGCCCTTCAAATATTTAGACCTATTAAAAACCATTGGGGGGAAAAATGATCTATACAAAAGCTTTGCATAAAAAAGTGATCAATGCAAATTCCTCTGAGGAAATTGCTTCAACAGATGGAAACGGCCCATTTGCAACAAATGCCGCTGGCTGTGCAGATGGTAATTATGGGATGTATGTAAACATGCAAGCTCTGGCAAGCAGAGCAAACTGCACTGCTGAACTCAGCCGGCATCAAGGCTGCCTGCCCTGGCACTTACCCCTGCCCTGACTGGCCTGCAGGCCAGGGGTTCCAGAGGAGTCCAGGGGTGCCTAAGGATTTGGGTTTGGAATTCCAAGGCGTAGCTTCTATTTAACTACTAGTCTTTCTGAAATGGGAGCAAACCACATATCCTCTAATCTCTTGGTGGACCAAGGCTGTGGCATGGCTTCCTGGAAGAAAGAAATCAACATATATTGAGCACTCACTGTATGCCAGGTACTATGCTCTTAGCCTTGAGTGCATTCTCTTGTTTAATCACCACAAAGACCTTGGTGGGTTGACATTATCATTATCATCACCATTGCCACTATTTTGCAACTGGGGAAACTGAGGCTTGACGCCGTGAGGGAATTTTCCCAAGATTATAAGGCTAGGAAATAAGGAACCAAGATGTATCAGTTAGCTGTTGCTGAGTAACAAACAATGCCAAAGCTCAGTGGCTTCAAATAATAAGCACTTATTATTGTTTACAACCCTACAGTCATATGGGTGCTTCTGGTCTTGGCTGGGTTCAGCTAATCATGACTGGGCTCATTCATGCTTCTAGATGGTCTAGGATAGTCTTCCTTAAGTCTGTTATTTGGCTAACTGTTGAGCTGTGTTGATGGGGATTAAGAACCACGTGTTTTTCATCCTCCAGCAGACTCATGGTATACGGCAAATTCCAAAATAAAGAACAGAAATGCATAAGGCCTCTTGAGGCCCAGGCTTGGAAAAGACACACAATCTCCTCCACCAGATGGCTAATCCAAACTAAAGAGGTAGAGAAATAGACTCCACTTCCCAACTGAAGGAACTGCAAAGACACATTACAAATGGCAAACACACAGAGAGGAATGGAGAATAAGGCCAGTTTTGTAAGCAATATATCACTATTGTAAGCAATATAAGCATAAGACTTGAACTTAGAGTTCTCTGGTTTCAAGTCCATAATTTCCAAGGTCATCAATGGGTGCCCATCATTCCAGAGATAACTTGGCCTTTTATGGTTCATCTCTCCTTGACTATCTTCTGTCTGCAGGTAAATTAGGGCTCATCTCTTCTCTCTTCCAGTGATTCTTACTCCCACTCTCAGCCTCTTTCCCTTGGACATCTGAGTGGGACAGTGCTTTAAGCACTAAATTCAGAGTCAGTGTATTTGAGTTCTGGTCCCATCTCCATCAATGATGCTCTTCTGGGCTTCATGGAATCCCTCACCCTCCCCAGATCTGTGTTATGCCTGCAATAAACAAAATGGAGAAGGTTTGATCTGAGATTCCTTCCACTCAAATTCTTTATGATTTTATGAATGGCAAGAGGTTCTCCAGCCTCAGTGGTCCAGCTCATACCATCATTCGCCTAGCCCCTGTAGGTATTTGATCTTGCAGCTTATGGACTAGGATCCCTCCAGCATTAAATTTTTCTGCGTCTGCTCTGTCTCAACAATCTTGTGAAGAAGATAGTATTATCATTACACCCACTTTACTGGTGAGGAGGCTGAGGCTTAAAGAACTGAAGGGACTTGTTTAAAAATCTCAGGGTCTCTGAGTGTGACCTGGAGACAGATCCCACATCTCTTGACATCCAACCCACTGAAGGAGGCCAGAGGTCCAAGATGGGATCCTAAGCTGGAGCTGGAACCTCTCCAGGTCCAGGTATCTTGTTCCCCGATTCTGTTGAATCATCCGGTTTCCTCATCCTTCAGATGTTGCAGAGAATCCAGATTCCTCTCCCTGATGTCCTCAGCTCCCCTGCATTGATCTCCAGCTTTATGAGGGTGACAGGCCATACCTTTTAATTGCATTATTACATCTTTATGGTCTGCTGATTGAGCAGGTCGCCTCTGCTGGGCGGCCAGGCCCTGGAATTTATATGCGGAACTGAAACGTTTATTGGAATCATATTGATAAAGGCATATTGTGAAAAGGCCTGTGACTCTTAAGAAGAGACTGGGGTCCTCAGGAGGCAGGGGGAGAAGGCAGGTCAACATACTCCCGAGGAGAGAGTCGGTCACTCATGAGATATGAGGGCAGCAATTCCCTCCATCCCCTGCTCAACTCCTAAATATTTCCTCTTTTGTCAGCCTGTTAAGTTCTGGTAGGAAAGAGCAAGTGCCTGGAAAAGCTGTAGGGAGAGGGGCTGGGAGATTTCTGAAGAGGGGCAGTATTCCAGGTTCGTGGATAAGTTGTCAATGAGGGTAGGGACTGCTCCTGCTGAGATAGGGAGGGCCCTTCAGGTAGAGGCTCTGTGTGAACAAAGATAGATGGCAGAGACTCTTCATGGAGTCGAAGATCTGTAAGGAAACTGTCTGGCCTGCTTGCCTACTCCACTTGCGTGTTGAATATGCACCTCAAACTTGCTATCCCCAACCTGAACTGATCTCCCCAATTTAATTTACAGACGTGCCCATTGCAGGAGTCAACAGATCCACCCTCCCAGGGGCTCAGGACACCTTGGGGTCATCTTTGATTCTTCCCTTGATTCCACTCCCTCCCCACTTTTAATCCACTGTAGACACAGTGGGCTGTACTTTCCAAATATTTTGAGAGACTCTGTGCTCCTCTTGCACCTCCCCGGTTTCTACCCCGCACGGAACCCCCATCAGCTCTCCTTAGATCATTTCAGCAGCCTTGGAATAAAGTTTGGGTCCAACTGTCTCCTTCAGATCTTCCCTGATAACCCTGTTTTGAATCATCATCCTCACCTCACAGCACTGTCTGCTGCTGGATCCTGCTTTGTTTTTCTTCATAACACTTCTCCCCATCTACTGTGCTATAGAATGTATTGTTGTTATCTTTCTCTCCCACTGGAATGTAAATTCCTGGAGGGCAGGGACTTTTGACTGTTTTATTCACTACTGTATCTCCAGCACAGGGAACAGTGTCTGGCATATAGTAGGTGCTCAGTAAGTATTTGTTTAATGAGTTCATGAATGAATTTGGTTTGAGCCAGGTCCTGGGGGACCTTTGATGCTGCACTGGGGGCTGGAGCTTGTACCATGAGCTCTGATTTCCACCCTGAACCACATAGTGTGTTAGTGGAGCTCTCATATGCATCCAAGGTAATCAGTGTGCCTTCCTGGAGCTCTGGATTAGTAATATCATGTGCCAGGGAGTCAACCCTAAATGAGGAATTTGGAAGAGGATCGCTCAGGGGTTAATTTGAATGTATTTCCATGACTCAACATCAGCACATTCTAGGAAAAAGGAATCTGCTTTGCATAGTAAATGGTATTCGGTGCGTAGCTTCTTTCTTCAGGTATGACCTGGGTCGTCTGTCTTTTTGATTCTGAAAGGACTTTGGTGCCAGGAGGGAGGGGTCTGTGGTGCAGTGTTAATTGGTGGCAACTAATTGGACCTAGTTTATGAACTCCTCCAGGCCATAAGCCACCCATACTTTGGTTCAGTGTTGTAATGACCACAGTCCTTTTCTAAAGTGCTCTACCTTTGACGAAAAGCAATGGCATATGGCCAAGTTCACCTCCAGGGATCTCTCTTCAAGGGGGGCAGAGGAGATGAGAATTTTAAGGTTGGGTTTCTCAGTTGGAACGGCCAGATGACAAACGTTAAGCTAGGCAGCTCTGGGTTGAAATCCTGGTTCAGCCACCCACTAGCTGTGTGACCTTGGGTGAGTCCTTAACCGCAGTCTCCTCATCCATATAATAGGGATAATAGAGCTTCATTCTATATGACCAGAGGAAGGGGGATGGAGTGGCTTTTATTTAACAGTGACTGACTAAGCACATACCAGATATATGTGCAGATCCCCAAAAGTGTCTGTTAGAAGTGTATCTAGATGCATGAGTGATTGTTGAATGAATAAATGAAGGTATGCTGTTCAGAGGTTACAGGGATGGACAATATCCCCAATCAAGAAAGATGGCAGGACTCGGGTTGCTTGACCCTTTGGGCATTTAGAGTGTGGAGGCTGTTCATGAAGAATCCCAAACTTGAAGAATCCTAACATATAAGGACTTGAGGGAGTCTCTGAGAGACTTCTCATTTTGAAGGGGAGTAGAATCAAGGCCCAGAGAGGGAAAGTGGTGGGGCCAAGAACACACAGCAAGTGAAGGGCAGGCTTGAGGTTGGAACCAAGGCGCCCTTTTTCCTACAACGTTCCCACCCCAGCCTCTCCACAGGTGCTTTTCTGAAAATGCACAGGAGAGAACGGGGCAGAGTCTAGACCTGTGGTTCAAACATCAAGTTCAGAAGGAGAAGAAAATAAACAACACTCTCGAGCCCCCTCCTGACCTCAGCCACAGGCCTGCGAAATCCCCAAAGCAGAGGATGGACAAGGACAAACTTCATGAAGGGTCAAGAGATGCAAGAAAAGGCAGGCAGGGTAATTAATAACCATCAGCAATAGATAGTGTTGGGGTGAGCACTGAGATACCTATTGATCAGAGAAGTAAACACAAATCACTGCAAGTGTTCCTTCAGCCCTGGGTCAATATGCTTCCATATACAAAGAAGCTAGCAGCTGTTGCCGATACTGGGGAGGTCTTAATCCGGGTGGCCACGAGAGCTTGCACTGCTTGAGGATGTATCTGCATTGTGAGCTACTCTGCTGTAGGTGCTCTTTCCATTCATTTGTTCATTCATTCGTTCATTCATTCATTCATTCAACATATTCTAAATGCTTACTACATGTCAAGCTTCTTGGAGGCACTGGGATAGAGCAGTGGGCACGAAGGCAATCCTTGCCCTGACGGGGCTCACAAAATAGACAAATAAATAAATAAGATAATTTCAGACAGTGTTGAGTGCTGTGAAGAAAGTCACATAAGGGAGGTGGATGGAGAGTGGGTGGAGGGGGATGGTGTCTCGCTGATATTGGACAATTGGGGAACGCCTCTCCGAGAAGGTGACCTCTGGCTAAGATCCTAATGAGTAGAATGAGTCAGCCCCATGAACACAGGGGGAAGGGTGCTCCAGGTATAGGGAACAGCATGTGCAAAGGCCCTGGGATGGGAAAGAGCTTGGGATGTTGGAGAAACAGAAAGGAGTAAGGGGTTGGATGTGTTCTAAGTGATGAAGCCATTGGAGGATGATTGGCCAGCCCCTTTCACTGTGGGCCCCTTAGCAATGAGGCATTCATTGACCTGGAGTTAGGGACAGGCTCCTGGCTGGAGTCTGGCAGACCCAGCCCTGCCGGAGTGTGGAAGCCTCGGCCAGCTCCTCCCATCATGGAACTTCTATTTCCTTATTCACAACATGCAGGACATGGGCTCATGACCTTCCAGCTCTGACATTCTGACCTTCTTTCAAGGACATGGGATGCAAATATACAACCTCCACACATATCAGTCACTCAGGTAAGGCCCCCTTTGCTTGCCATGAGATGCAAGTTATTGTGGTCAAGGAAGTGGGAGATGAAATGGCAGGAAGAGCAAATGTACCAAAGAGAAGAGTTGAGCTTATAAAACCTGTCATCTGAGTTGGCTCCTTTGAGCTGGGCCTGGGTCTTTGTGTCACCAACCCCTCAATTTCAGGTTGCACTGTGGATCCGCCATGTTTTGTGCAAGCTGGTAGCTGTCTTCCCTGTGTCCTTGCAGTGAAGTTGCAGCCTCTGAGGGCAGGTCCTGGTGGCAGAAATAAGCAGTGCCTATGCAAAGCAACAGCATGCAGGAAGAGGAGAAAAACAGTTGCACTGTAGAAAATATAAGAGCCCAACTAATTAAGAACCAGCGGTGCTACAGTTGCTCATTTGGCAGGACCTCCTAGCACCCAGAGATCCCATGCCTAGGTATACACCCAACAAAAATGAAAAATGAAAATATATGTGCGCCAGAAGATGTGTGTGAGCATGTTCACAGCAGCATTCTTTGTAACAGCCTAAAGCCGAGAACTACCCAAATCTCCATCAACATTTAAACTGAAAGATTGTGCCATACTCCCAGAAAGGTATACCACATAACAAGATGGGCAAATCCAGCCCATGGTCATATCTGACCATTTCCTATTTTGTAAATAAAGTTTTATTGGAACACAGCCATATCCATTCATTACATATAGTCTATGGCAGCTTTTGCACTAACTAGCAAAGCTGAGCAGTTACGAAAGAAATACTATAGCCTGCAGATCCTCAAGTATTTACTCTCTGGCCCTTTCCAGAACAAATTTGCCAACCCTTGCTATATAAAAATGAAAGTAAACAGTCTACAACTTCCCTGGGCAATGTGGATGATTTTCACAAATAAAATTTTGAATGAAAGAAGCCAACACAAATGAGTACCAGTTGCACAATTGCATTTATATTAAGTGTAAAGACAAGCAGAACTATTCTACATTGCTGGAAGACAGGTTACCCATAGAGGATAGTCACTAAACAGGGCACGTGGCAGCTTATGGGCGCTGGAAATGTTCTGCTTATTCTCCATCTGGGTGGCAATGGGTGTTCATTTCGTGACAATCCATTAAAATGTACACAGATGATGTGCACACTTCTGTGTATGTATGTTGTTCATCGATAAAATTTTTAAAATAAATAAAAAAAGAAACGGTGGGTGTAGATCACCATGCCAAGCATTTTCTCAATGTATTTCCTGGGCAGAAAGCTCAAATAACAGATTGTCAAGTTAGAAAACAGATAACTTTAACCTTTCCACGCAAGCACACATTTATGCATTCACTCTACAAATGTTTATTGATCTCGCACCATGCGCCAGGTGCTGGGAATTCAGCAGTGAGGGAGATAGACACAGCCCCCACCTTCCCAGCATTTACGTTCACACTCACACGTGCCTGGGGAATCTTGCACGCATGTGCACCAAGACGCTCCATCCTCAACGTGGACCTGCCCATGTGTGCACTCCCGACCTGCATCTGCAGGTCATGTCATTCTCAGGCGAACACTTTTCTGAATTTTGCTCTCCCTTCCCTCACTACCGTAACTTCAACCTCCGTACTCCCTCGGATACAGACGGATGGAGCTCCGTTTACCCAGCATCACTTAGGAGTCCTGTGTCCTCCGGGGATCATGGGCCTGTGCTGGCCAGGACTCCACAGCTTAGTTCCCAAGGTGGGATGGGTCAGACCAGCTGGTTTCCCCCCAGGTCATGCCTGGCATCTGAGACACCTAGGGCTCAGACAAGTGGAGACCCAGGGCTGAGCGGGTGGGTGACCTTGAACCCAAGGATGCCCTCTGATGTCCCCTGGATTTTCTGCTGGGCTCCCTGCCCTCAGTGTGGTTACCTGCCACCCATGGATCGTGGTCACCAGAGCCTTGTGGTCTAGTGGTCAAGGCTGACCTGTTCAGTGAACCCCATGTTCCCTTGAATGTCTCCCTTTGAAGACCTCCTACCCCAGCCCCTCTCAGCAGTTCAGCCCAGAAAGCCAGCTGCTATGACTGATAAGCACCAGCTGTCCAGCATTCCTGTGCCATGGTGGGTACCAGCATGCAATGGGGTGGCTAAACAAACACACCTGAGTTCAAATCCCACCTGGACCAGCAATATTCTGTGACTTTGGGCAGGTTATTTAACCTTAGCTCATCTAATTCCCCCAATGACAATAAGGAAGAGGTACTGCTATCATCCTCACTTGATCCAGAAACTGAGGCTTAGAAATGGTAAGGACTTGCTTGAGGACACAGCCACATCTGCACCCTGGATTCTAATTTTAAAGACCATCTGTTGCTCTGAAGGACTAACCCCAGTTATGTGCCAAAATGGTTTCCTTTGGAAAAGTCACGATTTGTGCTTTTGAAGTCCTGGGTTTGGCTAATCAGGAGCAATCTCCTTTTCTTGGAGAAATAATTCACTGTTGGATGCAATCATGGAAAAAGTGAATTCCCTCCAAATTCTTGCAATGAGACAGTCAGTGCTGAGGACAAAATGTTGAGGTCTTTTGAGGAGATGGTACCTCTTAGTAAGTGGAGATGCTTAATTTTTTTTTCTCAGTGGAAAGACCTGCTGTTTCAAATTTCTTACAACTGGGTCTCTGTTCAAATACTGGCGTGGAGTGAACTTTTCATGCCACAGGTCATCTCTGATGTCATGGCATTGCTGATGAACTCCACCAATTTTGAGCATCAAGGCTGCCAGAAGTGAAACTGGTATTTGCAAATGTATTTCCACTTCCTCAGAAATAACAGATGTTTGCTGGAAAAAATTAAAGTTGCCTAGTCTGTTAATAAATATCAGAAGTAAAGCACTGGCTGTCCTCAATCAGCTTTCTACCTTTCCCATGATATTTTGTTCTGTTGGTAAACTTGTCAAGTGTGCCTAGCGCTTTTGTTGGCATCACCTGGCAAGTATGCTCATGGAATTTACCTGTAGGAGTGGACAGGTGGGTATCTGTCTGTGTGTTTCATGAATTAACTTGGTTGAAAAAACTGTCAGGAAGGGCTGGGTTTGAAGTCTGCCCAGGAGTTCACTCTGTGCTCATGACTTGTTCTTTTGAGTATTGAGAACATAAAGAAGCCTTTTACATCAATGCTAGAGTAAAACGAAGATGGTGCCCCAAGTCAGCAGCAGCTATTTTCATCCATGGACTACTGAGGTTGGGAGTGGTGGGTCATGGAGTGACTTGGAGGTCAAGCTCAGAGCTCTGGAAGGTCCAGAAACTACGGAGAGTGGCCTGTGGATCCTGGAACATCAAAGGATCCCTGGTCTGAGACCCAGAGCCTAGGTATACAAGATTATACCCTCTCAGAGGCCAGCAGTAGGGAAGACCCCACCTTCTCCAGCAGCCTAAGTTTGGAGAAGGATAAATGTGAAGCAGGACCACCACGGCATGAGAGAATCCCTGTTTCCACGTGCCCTTTTCCAACTGGGATTTTGTTGAAGATCATTTTTTTAACTAAGCATTTCTGGGGAGTTGTCAGAAGGAGGTGGGCAAACCCTTGCTGACCTGTCTTGTAGGTGTTTGGAAGTGTGTTACAGAAAAGGGCAGGGATGTGTTGGCAAAGGCAACTTGACAAAACCCTCCAACAAACAAATTTACCTGTGGGAAAAGGGACAAGATTACTCCAACCACCAACACTGGAAAACCAAAGCTGCTCACCCACACCAGGCCTCAGCCTGGCTATAGACATAACCCGAAGAAAGCAATTCGCTAATGTTTCGGGCCCTCGGATCCAACATCAGCCTGGGATCTAGGCCTTGGGTAATGAGCAGCCCAGGCGGCGAATGAGGTTTGCAGTTGAAATCCATCTGAGGCCTCTCTCCCTGCCAATGTCTACAGCTTAATAATTGCTTCCTTGCTCCCCCTGCATTTGGGTTCAAGAGAAGTGCCAGCCCCTCCAGCAGCATTATGCAAATAGGGCCCAGTGCGTTCTGGCAGCGGCATATAGAATATGTAAATTTATGGTGGTGGCGGAGCCTGCTTAAGACAGAAGATTTCTCAATGATGAAATTAGATTTTCTGGAAAGAAGTGTCTGAGGACCTGTCTCCTGTTCCCCTGACTCGCGCTGTGCCATAGCCACCAAACCGGTGCTCTGGGAAATAATTAACTGAATTACAGGCTCAAACCTATTTTTAAAAAAAATAAAGAGGGAGAGAAGAAATAGACCAGGTTGCAGGAGGCCACAACAAATCCATACTTTACCGAGCATGTCAACGGGAATGGAGGCTGGGAGGGTGGGAGGCGGGTGGGCGGGGAGCATGGGGCTCTGGTTGGCAGGAGGAATTGACACAAGGTGGAGAGAGCGTCCACCTCCCCTTGGCCTTCACGTGGGCAAGGGTGGGAGAATGGACAGAGCTGTGGGCCCTGGTTTCTGCTCCAACCTAGCACTGCCACTTTTATCTGCTTTATGTACCTGCCTTCTTCCGATTTTGTTTACAAGAAAGCATTTATGTCATTTTTAAAAAATTGAAAAATCATTCATGTAGACCAGATCAAACTTGAACATGCATCAGACTTACCAGGAGGACTTGTTAAACACAGATTGCTGAGTGCTCCTCCCAGAGTTTCAGAGTTGGTCCAGGGAGGGCTCAGAAATGCACATTTCCAATAAGCTCCCAAGTGACAGTGATGCTGCTAGCCAGGAGACACACCCTGAGAGTCACTGCCTTAAGCTAAAGTCTTCATTAGAATGATGGGGGAGACGGAGGCCCAAAGAGTTAGGTGATTTGCCAAAAGTCACCCAGTGGAGTCAAGACCAGGGTACAGAGCTGACTTTTTCCCTCATCATCATCATCATCATCACCATCATCACCGTCACTGTCATTATCTTTGTTGTCACTCTCCTTTGCTGAAAGCTTTCTAGGTTCCAGGCACTTATACTCCTCACTTCATTTAGCCCTTGGCCATAATTCTATACAGGAGCTGCACAGTTATCCCCAATGAGGATACTGTTATGGATGGAATGTTTGTGTTCCCCCTTCAAATTCCAGTGTTGAAGCCCTAACCCCCATGTGATGGTATTTGGAGGTGGGGCCTCTAGGAGGTAAATAGTTTTAGGTGAGGTCATGAGGGTGGGTGCCCCATAATGAGATTAGTGTCCTAATAATAAGAAGGCAGATCTCTCTTTCTCTCTCTCTCTCTCTCTCTCTCTCTCACACACACTCTCACACACACATACACACACACTCTCTCTCTCTCTCCCTCCTGTGTCACACACAATGAGTAGGCATCCATCTACAAGCCAGGACAAGAGTCCTCACCAGAGACAGAATCTGCCGGCACCTTGATCTTGAATTCCCAAGCCTCCAAAACTGTGAGAAGTAAATCTATCCTTTAAGCCACCCAGCCTTTTGTATTTTATTATAACAGCCCAAACAGACTAAGACAGACACTGAGGCTCAACTTCAAGTGACTTCACCTCCTGATCCTCAAGTTTCTTATCTGTAAAATGGGGAGTTCTGACCCTTCAGAGTGTTCGGAGGATTCAGTGAGATTTTACACACAATGTGCTGAGCACAGAGCCTAGCACATAGCAGGGGCTCAGTAGTTGGGTCATAGTAATTATTATTGTTCTTGTAATTATCATTATTAATCGAATGGTAGCGATTGGGACACAGAGTGGTGTTGTGGAGTGAACTTGGGGTTAGGAATATGAGGGTCTTGAGTCCAGTCCCAAGCCCTAAACTCATCTGCTGTGAGACTTATGTGTAGGTCACCACCCTCTCTAAGACCCAGTTTTTGCAAATGGAGTAGGTGGAACTTGGTGGTCCCAGGACACGCCCAGCTGTACAATCTCTGATTCCATCATTTCAAGGGTGGGGCCATCTCTTATCCCCATGTTGCCCCAGCATGGGTATCCTCCTTCCTCTCCTGGACTGCTGCTCAGCCTCCTCCTGGCCTCCTTGCCTCTGGTCTCACCCCAGCCCCTCCACCTTTCTAAAAGTCTCAGATGGCAACTGGGTACTCAAACCCTTCTGTGGCGATTTCCCTTCTTTGGATCAAGTCCAAGCATTTCAGCTTGGCATCCAAACTCCTTCATGCTCTGGTCCCTCTCAGCCCCTAATCTCTTGCCTCTCCCTCTTACACTCTATTTTCCAGTAAAATACAGACGTTTGTGTTAGCCCTCAGGCACCATGCTCTTTCCTGCCTCCCTACCTTGTTCTTGCTGCACCTTCTGCCTGGCGCTCCGTCCTTGCCCTTCCTCTCTTTGTCTGCAAACTTCTTGAACTTCAGTGCTCAGCTCAGATATGTTGTGCCCTGAGAAACATTCTCTCACCTACCTTCTTCCTGTCTCCAACCCGAGGCTCCTAGAGTTCCTTCCACTGAGCTGCCTATAGGTATCTCGTCCTAGTACTTAACACTTCCTTGTGTAGAGGTCTACTGCCTTTCTCACCTATTCTGCTGGACAGTGGCTAGTTTAAAAGGAAGAGACAAGCTTCTCAGTCAGGGGTTTTTGGAAATTTTCTGTTTTGTTGTTTGCTTTATCTGCTGTCTGTAAGCATCTTGAGTGCAGGGCCTTATGTATTTTGTTTGCCACTGTAATTGCAGCACTTATTTTCATGCCTGGCACATGGTAGGTGTTTAATCCTTAAATTAATAAATCTGAAATCTCTGCCCATTTTCACAGATTTCTTATTAACCATTCTATCCCTGCTGCCTACCTACTCAGTAAATAATTACTGAGTGAATGAGTAGGTGAATAAAATGCATGACTTCATATAAAACTGTATCAGTCAGCTGTTGCTGCATAACAAACAGCCACTAAATCTCAGTTGCATGCAACAATAGGCATTTATTTCTCATCTAGCTTTATCTTGTGAGTCAGCTGGGGCAGCTCTGAGCTGCAGGTGGTGTCTGGCTCAGCTCCACATGTGTGTCATCCTCTGTGGGCCAGCAATCCAACCAGAACATGGCGAGGGCAGAGGTGCAAGAGAAAAAGTGGAAACACACATAGTTTCTTAAGGTCTCATCCCAGAACAAGCACTGTGGCCCTTCCATTCCAATATCATTGGCCAAAGCGAGGAACGTGGTCAAGCTCAGTCAATGGACAAGGACATACCCTCTAGGAGGAGAGGCTTCAAAGTGCCAGGGCAGAAGGCATGGATACATCTAGGGGTGAAGGATCAGGACCCATAAATCTGTCTACTTCAGTGACCACCCTCAGCACCTAGCCCACAGCTCATGGCACATAGCTACCACTCACTATGATCGTGGAGACAAAGTGACCACGGTGGCCCCCCATCTTTAAGACACTAGAACATTTTTTCACTTTTTGCATTTCATACCCTCCTTCATCTCCCGCCCTGCAGTTTTCAGCGATTTTTCTGGAGCCCTCACTAAACAATCTCTAGGTCTCTGCCCACAGGCACTGCCATTCTGGGGCATGTCACAAGCACACCCCCCCCACCCCCCCCAGCCTGTCCTCCTCCCTGTTCTTCTCCCAGCCCACAGTGTACATTGTGAGGGTCCCCCTGATGTTTAAGGCGTGAGCTCCTCGTCCTCCCTGCAGCCGCCACAGACAGACTCTCTCAGCCTGGGAACGGCCATGAAGTCAGGTGACTGTACAGGAAGCAGCGCCCTCCCCACCGCCCGCCTCCTCACCTTCCAGTTGTTGTGAGGCTACCCTTCTTCGACTCACTTAGAGTTTTGTAAGCTCTTTTATTAATGTGCTGGAGGCAGAGACAAATGCATTTGTAATTTCTCCTTAATGGCTGGTGGAACTTCTTTTTGCTTTCTTTCTGAGCATTTGTGGCGCGTGCGTGCGTGCACACACACACACACGCACACTCACACTCCAGGTCAGGATGAATTGAGTGACAAGGCAGTGGATGTCAAAGCACAAACACAGTCTTGGAATATCTCAGCAGGAAAGGGGTCTGAGTCTGATGGCTGCCACATTGCATTCCCAGAACCCTGTTCTTCCTTAAAATAGCATCAGAGGGTGCTGCAGGGTGAGAAAAATTGTGTGTGTTTGGCCGGGTAGCGGGGGAATGTTTGGCCCTTCCCTGGACCTTGCTTCAATCAGAGCATCTCTGTTTTGCCTGATTTGTATACTGTGGTTATACATAGGCTTCTTTGGAATTAAGGGAGCCACTGCTGTACAAAATATGTAATAACCATTGTTTCCTCTACCCCTGGGTTCACAGAAAGGGAAACCAAATCTCAGGGAGCCTGTTACTTATCCAGAGTCACAGGATGAGTCAGGGGCATCAGGGGCACTAGACCCTCAGTGTCCTGATTCCAAACCTGATGCTTTTGGCTTGCAAACAGGTTATGCCTCACACTGCAGAGTATTTTCACTAAAATGGTTTGATACGTCTTTTTTTCCCCAAATCTCCTAAACACACCGACCATGGATGCTTGTGCTAAAGGGAAAAAGCCATGGTGGGGAGGTCTCCTTTTGCTTGCTGCAAAAGAACTAAGATTTACTGAGCACCTAGCATGTGCCAGGCACTGGACTGCAAGTACTTGAGATATGCATTGTCTAATCGAAACCCCAGCGCTAGGTGGGAACGATTGTCTCCTATGTCATAGATGAGGATGCTGAGGTTTGGATGGGGAGAAGACTTCCCATCACCCAGGACATGGTGGAAATGGGATTCACACGGAGGTTCTCCATATGTTAAAGAGGTGACAAAATTTCAGAGTGCTTAGCCCTTCGTAGGTCTTAAGAGTCAAAATCATTCAAACGATAAGATATGATGACAGTGACCACAACTGCTTCCAGATACTGAGTGATTACCTTGAGCCTGGCTCCTCCTGGGTGCTTTACAAGCAGGGCTGCCAGGTCCAGCTGTGCAGGGTGGGTCTTGCAGAAGAGCTCCCAGCCAAAGGGACAAGGGACAGCTGACTCAGTCCTTAAGCTGCTCCCCAGACGCTGGTGTAAAGTTGCATCCTGGAGGAGGGGATGCTGATCTCTAATATCTCTGCCAGGAAGAGCTGCCTTTTCCTAATTTCCACAATGGCGCTCTGTGCAAGCTGCTACCCTGTCTGCACACATTATCTCATCCTCCCACAGCCTCCAGGGTAGCTTTATGACTATACCCATTTTAAAGATGAAGAAACAGAGGCACAGGGAAGTTAGATTTCTTGCCCAGAATTCTGCAGCTCTTTCCGTGGCAGAACCAACATTTGAATCCGAGGTTGTAAAACTCCATGACTAGAGGAGATAGGAATTTGCAGCTATACCCACCCGTACTCCCTGTCCCCCCAAAGATTGTTGAGTTTCACAAGGTTCTAAGGATAGAACCTGGGGATGCAAGGTTTGGGGGCTCCTGGAAGGAGGTATTCTCTGCCCTCTGTTACAGGAATCAAGAGAGATTCTGAGACAGCAAATGGCACACAAAGATGAACCCCGTTGGGCTTTTTCAACAAGTCTGTCTTTGGATCACTTGTCTGTGGTCTTCTCTGCCACCCCTCTCCCAAAAGAGATCCCATGGAGGGAGTAAAAGACCCCCAGATCGTGTAGGTCTGACCTCCCCCCACCCTGTACCTTCTCTCCTGGAATACCCAAGAGCTGGAAGAAGCCTCCCTGGAGATAAATATCTACACAGAGCCAATTGTCACACGATGTCCCAGAGCCAATTACTCATTCTGAGAGACCCAGAGGTGGCTTAAGGAGTTGACAAATAAAGAGGAAATAATTTGCAATTTGCTGTTTACACATAATCAGAGTGTACCGAGGGGAAAAAAAATAGTGTTACAGCTTACAGCTTCCCACGTTTTATTTTGATCTTCTAAATCAATACATAAGTGGAGAGGCAGCTGGAGACAAACGTTTTGGAAAAAGAAAATGTTTGTGTGTGTTTGGCTAAAGGAAGGAAGGACTTTCTATAAAACCAAAGATATGGCAAAGAAGGTTGAATGAGGCCGTGTCCCTCCGACAAAAGGAGAGGCAGTGAATGACAGTTATAGGATTCTTACTCTCTGCCACACACTGAGGCAGGCACTTGACAAGTTATGGCTGTGGATCCTCTCATCCAACCTGGGAGGTAGGTTCTATTTTCAGCCCCATTTCACAGGTGGGGAAATTGAGGCCCCAAGAGATTAAGGTTCTGGGCCAAAAACATTTGATCTGCATAAGCTGAACCCAGGACCAGCCACCCAAGCCAGGCTGATGCTGGAGTCCATCCTTCAGCTTCCAGATTAGTTTCCCTGAGTTTTGATGCTGGTCTTTTGTTTGGGGACCATTAAGGGGCTTAAAACAGGGGTTCCTCTCTCGAGGGGAGAGTCTTGGAGAGGGTGTGCTGTCTCTGGTTCCTCTCCAGTTGTCTCTGCCGATCGCTTTCTTGGCAAGGATCACATCCCCACTGCAAGGGGGATGGGTCACTGGGGACCAAGGATCCTTGGGCAGGAGACCTCAGGGAGGGGCATGGTGACAGGGGACGCTGCTCATAATGTAAGAGGAAAGCCCTGCTCAGGGGTGCTCCCAGCTCCAGTTTTCTTTTCTCAGTATTTCTTACAGTTCTTCCTTTTTCTTTCCTGGTCTCCTTGAGACATTGGATATTTTTGCCACTATCTACCCTCCTTCTCCCCCAAGTCCACTGACATCAAGAAGCCGAGATCCCTTCTTAGAACTTGTTCTTCCTCTCCTATTTGTACAAATCATCCCCTCTCAGTGGCCTAGGATCCTGGGCCACAAGGGACCTCCAAGATAGATCTAATCCAGCCCCAGATTCAAGGTAGGTGAAGTGATCTCAGCCCCATTTTATAGACAAGTCCATTGATGCCAAGTGCCCGCTTCTGGCCCAGAGTAGAAGAGAGGGCTCAGATCCGCACTCCAGCCCCTCAGGATGCCCAGTGGCTCGGTTTCTTGGGGTGGGGTGGGGAGCGCCTGCCCCTCTCTTTGTTCCCCACCCTCCCCTGTGTCTCCGAGCTGTGTGCAATTTACATCTCCACGTGCCCACATTTGCATGAAACACACAGACACACACACACAGGACTGCTCCTGGCTTGAACAACAAGGGATGCCAAATGCCGTTCACATCTTTCTGGGGAGGAGTGCATCCATCCCGATTCTGTCTTTGCCAAAGTGCCATACGTACCAGACGTACATATATTCCGCGTGAATTTCCTTAATCTCCTTCACAGCTGTCCCTTTCCACAGCCTCTGCTAGAGCATTCCCAAATTACTTGTCTCCTGGCTGGGATAGCAGCCTGTTCCCTGATTCCTCTATCCCTTTAACAACAACAACAACAACAACAACAATAATAATAATGGCCACCATTCATGTAGCCCCTACTGTGTGTTAGGCATTGAGCTAAATGATATTGCATCTTGTAGGAGCTCTGCAATGGAAGCATTATTAGCCCCATTTTACAGGTGGGGAAAATGAGGCTCCGAGCTTAAGTGCATCACACAGGGCTGGGGACTGAGTTTATGAACCGTGGCTGACTCTGAGACTTGGGCTGGTCACCCCTGTCAGGCTGCCCTCTGATCTCCCCATGTAGCCCAGCCTGCCACAGTGATGACCATAACACAGGAGAGGGCCCTGGAGGGTAGCAGTTAAGAAAGTGTACCGTTTCAGCCTCTGACAGTGCTCTTTTCTGCCTGTGGAAATTCAGGGGAGTCACTTCACCTCTCTCAGCCTCAGTGTCCTCCCCTGTAAACTTCGGATCACGGTAGTACTGAGCCATACGGTGTTATTATGGAAATGGATACCATGATTGCAAGTGAAGCACTCAACAGAGTTCTCAGCACCCAATAGATGTTGGGTTTTAATAGATTAAAAGCTTGTGGTATAAAGAGATGGTTTTGGTATCTGACATTCAAGGCTCTCTTGGGCTGGGCTCTGCCTTTCTTTCCACCGTGACGGCCCTCCGCCACCATCTTGCATCCCACTCTTTGGCTAGAAGGAGGTCCCCGCTGGTCTCCACAAACTCTCCACCATTTCTTACCTCTGTTGATTTGTCCAGATGTCTGTCTGCCCATCTGCTTTTCACCTTCTCTGCAGACCCAGAATTGGTTTGTCCTCAATGCCCAGCTCAGAGGCTGACCCTACCTGGCATCTTCTCTTTCTTGCCCATTGGAGGCTACCTCTTCCTCCTCTGGACACAACCTTGGGCCCTAGTGTGTGTCATTCCTGAGGTCCTACTGTGCATCGGGATGAAGATACAGCTACACCTGTAGGACATGATCCGACTTTCTTTTCTTGTACTTTAAAGGCCACTCAGTGGAAGGAACCCTGGGTTCCTGAATGATTGCATGGAACAATGGCCCATGTCGTGCCAACCCCCATTAGACTGTGCCTTGAGCAAGAAATAAACCTTTATTATACTGAGCCACTGAGAATTGGAGGTTCTTGGTTACAGCAGCTTAACTGTCCTAATATATCTATCTAACTAAACTCTATCTTTCTTTCTGATCCCATATTGTTCCAGAAAGAGCTGATTCATTCAAAAGTATATTTTAGAAATAGAATGAAAGAAAAATGCATGTAGGAACATAAGACAGTGCCAGATATAACACTCAGAAATGTGTGCTATGAAAACCAACACCCCTACCATGTGTGGATCAAAAATATAGCTCTGAGCTTCCTAGCAGCCGGGGTAAAAAGGGGAGAGTTGTTTAGTTACACACTATCAGAGCCTTTGAGATAAATAAAAACACCATCGCTGAGGATAAGTACAGTAAGAGTTGCAGAATGTTTTTTTTCCTCTACATCTTCGTTGAAAAGATCATTGAGTGTCTGCAGCACAACTCAATATTGTCCAGTACTTTTTCTGCATAGCAACCCTTTCCCATGTTTTACCTTGTTGAAGCACATGAAAATATGTATAAACACAAAAACACAAACATATAAATAATGTAGAGGAGTTCTCTTGATACATCTCATAGGCAGGTACTCAGGCTTCTCTGTAGGCTTGGAATACCCTGGAGGAAAGAGACTCTACCCTCTTCATTTCTGTTTTCATGTCTTATTATAGAGTCTGGAACATGGTGGATACACACAGTGAGTATTATTACTATTGATACTAAATGTGTGTGTGAGTGTGTGTGCTGTGTGTCAGGCTAGCACTCCGTGAATTATGAGCTCTATTCTGGAATTGTGTGTGTGTGTGATGGCGTGCTGTGTGTGTGGCGTATGCATGTTGGGTATGTGTGTTATGTACTGAGTGTGTGTTGCATGTATGGATGTTTGGTGTGCATTGTGTGTGTGTCATGTGGATGGTGGTGTTGGATCCTGTGAGCATGGTATATGCGGTATGTGTATTGTGTGGGTGATATGGGTGCTCTCTGTACATTGTGTGTTGTTGTAGGGGATGTGTAGATGGCCCAAGTGTTGTGTGTGCATTGTGTGTATATGGTGTGTGTTGTGAATGTGTATTCACGTGTGTCCTCTGACAGCCTCTGACATCCTGCATCCCAAGTGTCTTGCATAATCCCTGCAGATTTGGTGCACATTCCCTGTGTGTGACTCTGTACTGCCGTGTGTCCCTTTTGTGAGCTCAGGGCATGCTCCTTGGTGCTGCCTGTGGGCATATCGGCTTGCAGCCCCACCCCGTGCAGGCTCCGTGCCCGCATCTTTGTGTGTGCCCTGTGAGTCATTGTGGATACGTCTAGAAGGCGGTGACTATTGTCTTCAAACAGAGAACAGCCATTAACACATTCATTAATTAGGATCATGTTGACACTTCTATTGCCGACTAAAAACATCTGTTTGTTTAATCAGAGTCTCGTTAATGCCTTACACTTATTCTCTCAGTGAGAGAGGATGGGCTTGCTTTCCCCACGTGTGTACACTGGGGTTTTACGAGGTGGAGGCACAAACTCTGTCAATATTGTCACAGGATGACAGCTCTCAGGAAGGCCCGCGGCGTCTTAACAAACGCACATCCCTTTCAATGGTGAATGAGTAGTCGTCTGTGGGTCAATTTGCCAGTGGCCAGTCCCCGTGTATCGGCGTAGCCTGAGTGACACATTATAGGTCAGATGTAAGAACTCCACCACAGCACTGGGCCTCAACGCTACGGGCGTGGTATGCTGCTGGGAGTACCAGCCGCTCCACTGTCCTTTCCTTCCCACCTAGGTGTATACCCCAAACCCAGCAACAAGCCGCCGGTAACCTCGTCGGAGTTAAATCCTCTCTCCCACGATCTTAGTTTTCTGACATGTAAAACGGGATGATAAAAGGACAAAACTAAAGATCCAAAGAAAACACTTCTAAGGGAAATAACCCAGAATGGTGCCTGGAACCAAGCAGATGCCTGAAAACGTCACTTCTATCCCCTCACCCTCCCACCCCACATGGATTCACAAGGGTCGGTGGAGGATGACGGAGGAAAAGACTCCAGGTTAGGGACTGACTGGTCACGGTCCTCACCAGTCACACCACTGGGCATCCAACGCACGCCCACTGCATCCCTCCTCTGTGCCAGGCGGGGCTGGGTGCTGGGACGCAGAGGCTGATGAGGATTTCTTTCAAGAATGTGGAAATGAAGGGCCTTCCCAGCAGAGGGGATGGGTGAGCAAAGGTTCCCTGGGCCGGGAGCGTGGAGGAGAGGTGTGGGGCGAAGCTGACGGGGAGGACGCGATGGACCGTGGAGGGGGTTTTGCTTTGGGGTGTTTCGTTTCGTTGTTGTTCTGCGTCTTGTTTCATTTACCGATATAGTCGGATATCTTTTCATAGTGAACATAAACAGTTCTACTTCATTCTTTTGAGCAATTAGTAGCTTCTTATATATGTATGTCCCTTATTTTAAAATCAGGACAACAGTGATAGACCCGTAAGTCGTTTCTAGTTTGAGGATATCAGTGTGATTTTCCCAGGGTACTTCCCAGCAGTGGGTCAAAGGATATGTGCATATGTGCTCTTAAAAATGTTATTTTTTTTTAACATTTTAAAATAGTGGCAAAATATGTATAACATAAAATTGCAATTTATACCAAATCAAGCAATGAAACCTTGGATTCCCTCTTTAAGCATACTTGCCACCTAGCACTGCTGCTTTTTCCTGTAAAATGGGCCCCAAGCTTTTCTCCAAAGGATGGTAAGAAGATTCAATGGGGAGATACTTAGAGAGGCTTGCTCAGTACATGGTCAGCCTCCAAAACCCGGGCTTTATTATTGGGAACTGGCACAGCCCAGTGCTTAGGGGCCCAGGCTCTGGACTTAGGCTTGCCAGCTGTGTGACCTTAGGACAGTTGCTTCATCTCTCTGAACCTTGGTTTCCTCATAGAATTGTGAAAATTACATAAGGTAATACAAATAAAGTGGATGGTGCCATTTGGATGTTCAACAAATGATATTTTATCTTCATTTTAGCATCATGATTACCTCCTGCTAATTCTGTACTTAATTGTTACCTCAATTAAGCTTTATACATTTTCGTTTTGCAGGTTTGGTCCGGGTGATGCTGCCACACATCTTTTCTCCACACCAGAGCATGCTAGCAGATCCGGTTTGCTCCTGCAAATGGTGATGACGTAAGTGGTGGGTCTTCGCAATGACATCTTCGAACTAGATACTATCTTATTTAATCCTCACAACAACCCTTTGGTGGTGGCACCATACCCATTTTACAGATGAGGAAACTGAGTTTCCAAAGACTTAGGCAATTTGCCCAAGATCACACAGCTAGTAGATAGTGCAGTCAGGAGCTGGACTTTGAATCCAACTCCATCTGTGCATTTTCCTTTACATTAAGCAACTCATTTATTGGATGGGTGGACCTAGAAAGACTAATGGATTTGTCAGGACTCTTTAATATACAGAGAGGAAAACTCCACTGCCAAAGTAATTTAGGCAAAAGAGGAATTTATGAGGTCTCATAACTAAAAGCCTAACCTGGATTCATGTGTGGCTGAATTCAGAGGTCCACCAATTTTGCCAGGACTTGGTTGGTTACCTTCTCTCTCTTTTCCCACATTTCCATCTCTCAGCTTTGTTTTCCAGTGTGTCAGCTGGAAGTCATTTTTTAAATCCATGATGACAAGATAGTCCACAGTAGCTTCAGGTTTCTGTCATCCAACCCCAGCTAAGAGAGGAACAGCTCCAGTGAAAGTCCCAGAATTTACCTTGATTGACTTAGGTCAAGTGTGCGTCCATCAGCCAACTGTTCCAGCCTTGAGAATGAATGGGATGCTCTCATTGGCCAGAACGGTCCACATGACCACCTCGAGATTGTGGAGGTCATGTTCATCCCATGCTGGACCAAAGGACCCTGAGGTGAAGATTTTCCTAGAGGAAGATCTGTAAGCTTAACTTAAGAATGGAGATGGAACTGGTGGGTAGAGAATAGGAACAGACGTCCAATCCAGTGAGCTTTGGGTAATGCAGAAAGACATCGGTGGGGTCTTAAAAGACACTTCAGCAAGTCTAAACATGGCAGCATTTACCCCCAGCCAGCCTCCAGGCAGGCGGACGGACCACGTGAATTTACTGAAGTCCCTTCCCAGCCAGCCTTTTGGGACAGCTCCAAACAGGACTTATTGTTCTGGCAAATCCACCAGAGCCTTAGGAACCGAAAAGCTAAGGAAAATGCAGGACCATCTGCCAGGGTCCTTGCCTTCCCCACCCTCTCCTCCCTCTTCGTCATCTTCTTCGTCGTCTGCTTTTAATTATGAAATGTCTATTGCTAGATTATCGATCTCCTGCTTGTAAGAGCAGCTGGGGTGATATATGGTGCGTGAGTCCCTTCATCCCACAGCACGATTGAATATTGCCTTCGACGAAGCGCTTATTAGTCATGCGTTCCGGAAGGGGTGAAATAGCTTGTGGCTCTGAGGAAGGGCTTAGGGGGAGAATGTCAGTGCTGGGGGTACGGTGAGGAGGTTCCCTTTGGTCTCCCTAAGGAGGAGGATGGACACTTAGCTCAGCCCAGAGGGACACACTGTCCCGATAGAAACCTTCCGCCCCTGGATCAGCCACCACTCTCAGACTTTCACTCAAAAACATACTATCCCCTCTTCTTGACAACGTGCCTGAAACTCTACCATTAATTAGGTCGTCCCTTGGGCTTAAGAAGTTACCCGTAAGGGCTAACATGGATATGAATTCTAAAACTACTATTACTATTACACCAGTCACCCTTTCTTGAGCAATTACCCTTTTTTTTTTTTTTTTTACACTTAAAGAAATAATTTCAGAGCGAAGTATAAATAGACTAAATATGCTCAGATTGGAATTCACTTGGGCAAACTGACCTCTGATTCTCCCAGGCTGAACTATATGTTCCCTCTAAGGTAATGTTTTAGGGGGTTGGGGGCAAGCGGAGCAGCCAAAACTTGCTTCAAGGATAGGGATGGAGTAGATAGATTTTAATTTGCCTAATTGATTGCTTCAGCTCCCTGTGTCTCAATTTTCTCATCAGAAAAGTGGAAAGGCTCATAGGATTATCATAAGGATTCAGAGATTATTCATGTAAAACCCTTAGCAAGGGAACTGGCCCTTAGCAAATGTCCAATAAATGTTAGCAGCTTTTGATGTTAGCTATTAGTATTAGATATTAGTATTCATATTAGCTACTCAGGGGTCTGTTTCTCTCTGTATTGCATACAGCAGGCATTCTGTAAATGCTTATGGGATTAATACATTTGTCCTTACCTTTATGGCAAAAATTTGAACTAGACCATTAAGGATCATTTAATTTATTCCTTGCTTTCACCCCTATGTCAGTTAGAGCCGCCTGGAAATAATGAGGATGGTGATGATGGTGGTGGTGGTGGTGATGATGGTGATGATGATGATTGCCACTATTCCTGAGGCAGGGCCCTAGATTTAGGTTCTGTGAGGGGGATTAGGTGAGTTAGAATTGCTGAAGCCCTGGTGGGGTGGAGTTGGGAAAGAGAAGGGCGAAAATACCACTTTTTAAAGAACTGCTAGATCTAAGCCAAAACTATGAAATGATCTATGTCCTTATGTCCACTCTTTCCCATCCTACTGCACACAGGGACCAATGACCATGCAAATGAGATGATAGGCTTGCCCCAGCCCCAAACCCATGACACCAAAAATAAAATCAAAACTCTGTTTTGCAGACTCCAAGGACGTTCAGAGTCTGGCCGTTGCTATCCCCAACCTTATCTCCTGATATTTATTCCTTATTTCTGTTATTCCAGTTTCATGAGCCTTATTTCTGTTATTTGACCATATCAGATTCTTTCCAGGGTCAGGACCTTTGCACTTGTTGTGCCCTCCGCTTGAAATCCTCTTTTCCTGGCCCTTGGCATGGCCGATTCCTTCTCATCTTTTAGGTCTTAGTTTAAATGTCAGTTCTTTGGAGACACTTTTCCTTGATCTTTCAACCTAAAGCAGCCGTGTTCCACCCCAGAGTCATCCTTTACCCCAACATCTTGGCCATTATCTTAATGATAAAGAATTAAAATCAGTATCTAAATTCTTTGCTTGTTTTTTGTCTCCCTCACTGGAAAGAGGGGAGAAGCGGTCAGGCCACCTTCATTATTGCTCTGTTCTGAGAATCTTGCACACAGTAGATGCTCAGCATGAGGCTTTTTGATTGAAGGAATGTGTCCCCATTGGGAGGGGCTGCTGTGAAACCATTGCCCCCACTGGATTATGGGAAGCCACTTTCCCCAGTGGTGGGATCTCTCTACAGTGGGAGATTGAAAAGGAAAGGACATCTCTGGTTCTGAATCCCCATCTAGGGTCATAGAGAGAAGCTAGACTTCTTCAAAGGGCTGGGCAAGGATAGGGAAGGAGAATTTTGTCTAGAGGTCAGTGTTTGCTCTTGGGGAGGCAGCCAGAAGGAGAGGGACTGGCTGAGGAAGAGATTCAAGTCAAGGGTCCTAGGGAGCAGCTGGGAAGGTGGAGATTGGAGCCAGGAGAGAGGGAGAGAAAGAGACAGAAGGAGGAGAGAGAGAGATGGAGAGAGAGAGGCGAAAAGAAGAGAAAGTAGAGAGAAATGCAGAAGAAGGAAAGAGAGAGATGGAGAGAAAGATAAAACAAGGAAGAGATGGGGAGAAAGTGAGAGGGAGGAGAGAGAGAGAGAGAGAGAGAGAAACAGAGAGGGAGGGAGGAAGAGATACACTTATGAAAAGAGAGAGGTGGGGGAGTGAGGGAGAGAGAAAATGATATGTAGAGAGAAAGGAAGAAAGAAAACAAGAGAAAATGTCTTTTATGGGACAAGCAATCTGTGAGAAGGTAAGAGTGGGATCCCAGGAACACACGCACCAGCCTTAGGCCAGAGTCCAGGGAACGTCCCATTTCAGCACTCTGGACAGAGACCCCCGAGTCTTTACTTGTGACCTTGGGCAGATCATTTCCCTGTTTGGGCCTCCGTTTCTTAGTGGTCATATGGCGCTACTCACACCTGCCACTCAGAGACATTGCTCCAGGGATGGTACAGAGCAACTACTAGTTTGAGCCACCTGGAGAGTCTTAAAGAATATTGATGCCTGAGCCCAATCCCCAAGTATTTTTAATTGTTTTGAGACAGGGCCTGGGCATTGACATTTTTAAGATGCCCTCCCCCCTGCCCAAGTAATTCTAATGGGCAGATAGTAGAAGTTAGAAACTCTAACCAGGGGATAGGAACTTCTGAAGAAGTAGCTCTAGCCGGCACTGCTATTTCTCAGCCCCAATGTATATGTTACACTGATTGAGAAATTGTGCCCAGAGAGGGAGGTAGTCTGCCCCAGCCATACAGCCAGTGGGGCAGGCACATCAGATGGTGAGAAAAATCTGGAAGGGACCCTGTGCTGGTACAAAGGCTTAGCAATGCCACCTCCACCTCTCTGCCCAAGGGCTTCCCTGTCACCAGGCTGGCTGACACCCCCGGCCCTATGGGAAATCTGTAGACTCAAGTCACTTCCTGCATAGATGACCCCCCAGCCACTGAAGAACCCAAACATGTTAAATGCCCCTTCCTCACTTGTTCTCTGACCCATGTCACATCTGACTGCCCCTCAGCAAACCCACCTGCCGTCCTCGGTCCCAGCTGAGGGACAGGCAGGAAGAATTAAAGCTGGCCCTCCTGGGATGCTGACCAAATGCTTCATGCTTGGGCTCGAATGTGACTGCTCTGGATTGTGAAACCAATAAGAACATCAGGGGAAGAATCATCTCCGACCTTTGCAGGGTCTCCTCAGTGGCCAAGTTCTTCTGCATGGGAGGAGGGTTGGGCAGGGGTTAAGTTTGCTGACTCTCTGACTGCTCAGGTCCAAATGCTGGTTGCTTCTCTGGGGATATTATAGTGACCCAGGACAAGCAAATAAATCTTTCCAACCCTGAGTTTCATCACCTGGAAAGCAGGGTAATAAGAACTTCCTCCTCAGCTTCTTACAGACTTTTTTTGAAATATGTCTTGAGTATGCTGCAAGTGTTTAATAAATGAGAGCTGCAAAGAAAAAGAAGAAGGAGAATAAGGAAGAGGAAGTGAGGAGGAAAGGGAGGAGGAAAAGGTGGTGATGATGATGATGGTGCTTCATCCTCCTGATTACGCTGATGACTTGTTATGACCCATTACAGATGGAGTAACTAAGATTTAGAGAGGGAAGGAGACTTCCCTGGGTTTACTCAGCAAGCTAACAGCAAAGCATAGACAAAACTCACTCTCCTTACTCCATCCACCACAGTCTGAGAAATCTCCACACTAGGAGGCTCTCAAGAAAGCCTGCTTCCCTTGGAGTTGTCTGCAGCCATGAGGATGGGTTTGCTCTGGCCCACCCACTACTGCCAGCATCGGTGAGGATGTGAGGGGTGCCACGCACAGAGAAGAGAATCCCGGCTCTGTACCAGCTGGTTCTGCCTCTTTCAGCAAGTCACTCCCCATCTGCAAGCCTCAGTTTCTCCTCTGTTCAATTGGAAGGGGGCTAGGTGGTCACTGAGGCTCCCGAGGGACTGATGTTCTGGGGCATTTGTGATCCCGCCTGTGATCTACACTTCGCAGGTGGTCGCAGGAGCTCGGGGAGCCTCTGGGGGCATTTAGCTGCTTCCGCATTCTACCTATGGGGGATTCTAGTGGTGTCTGGGGAGTTTTCTGGTGGAAAAGCTTACTGCAATAGATCAGACTCAAGGGGTAGGTTCTCTAGAGAACGAGGAGCCTGGCAGGAAGAAGAGAGGAGGAAATCTCCAGGGCTGTGTGGGTCCCAGAGGCTGCAGAGGGGAAAGCCTGGAAAGCACGTGTATCTCAGGAGCCTGCTGGACAACCCACAGGGTGTTGGAGCGTTTGCCTGGCTTGTCTTTGAGAATCTCCCTGTCCATTGGAGCCTGACAGTGAAGTCCACAAGAAGAGGCACCAACAGTGACAGCAGAATGGGGAATCAGGCACTCATGATGTTAGAGGCAGAGGACCAGGTAAGCAGACACGGACAGCCAAGAAAGCCCTGGACTGGCCGTCGATGTCCTGTGTTCATATCCTGGCTCTAATGCTGTCTGCCTTTGACCTTGGGAAGACCCCTGCTCCCTCCTGGGGCAATGCCGGCTTCTTCAGCCACCCCTGTTCCAGTACTCCTGGTCTCTCCTGGGCTCTTTTATTGGGAAGGGCACAGGATGGGTAGGAACTGAGTTTTTTTTCTTTTTTTTAGTGACAGGATGGGTAAAGACTCATGAGGAAAACAGATTTTCCTGCTGTCCTCACTTCCCTGCCCTCTGGTGGGCACTGGTGCCTCCTTGTCAGAGAGAAAATGAAGCAATACACTTATTCACAAAAAAGCCCAAGAATGGAGGGAGGGAGGTAAAGCTGCATCGTTTTCCTCTTTGTTTTAGACACTTAAGTTGTAGAATCTGTCTGTTGCAGGATGATTAGAAGCAGGAGGCCTGGGGTTGGACTCCATGGGTTTGCAACCCTGGCTCTACCACACCCCAGCTGTGTGACCTTGGGAAAGTGAATTGGCTTCTCTGAGCCTCAACTTCCTCGTCTGTAAACTGGGGATGATCATTTCCCCTCTGTGGGTGTCAGGTTCCCCCTCTGTATTGGGAATCAGCAAGTGCACTGAAAATCACTGTTTATTTACAAATTGTCTCTCTTGTTTGACAAAAAATCTCAATAGTTAATGTGTATAATATGGTAGGCACTGTCCTAGGCACTTCACATTTATTAACTCATGTGGCTGTTCTACAACCCTATGGGTTATGTGTTGTTATTACGGCAGCCGCCTGACAAATGGGGAAAGAAAGGCTCTGAGAGGCCAGTCTCTTGGTCAAGGCCACCTATCTTTAAAGCGGCAGAGCTGGAATTGAACCCAGGTTTTGTTGACTTCAAGCTCGTGTACTTATCCATGACTCCCTAGGTCTCCTGACAGCCAGGCCATGGCCTGGAAAGTCAGGCTGCTGTGGGTACCCAGCTGTCCCCCATCCCCACCTGGGTTCATCAGCCCAGCTCAGGGTCTGTTCCCCTTCACACACACTGCCCTCCTCTCCTCTCCCCACTGCTGAGCGATCTTGCTGAGCCATCTGCGGGGCACTGGCCAAGGTCCCAACTGATTATTGACAAATTAAAAATATAAGCTATTGACCAGACACTGGGATGGAGTCCCAGAGCTGAGGGCCTGAATCTCAATGAGGCAGCTGAGCATGGAGATCGATTCTGCAGGTGGCAGAAGAGGCAGACAAATTGCCCCCTGCCTAATGTAGAGTCTGATGCTCTGGTTAATAACTACCCAGTGGGAAGTGGGGCAGGCCCCTGCCTGAATTAGCTCCCTCCCCACTCAGCAAGGGCCCCACTGGTGTAGGAGTCACTAGCACCACTTTACAGGTTGGTCCATTCAGAGATACACAGGTGTTACCCAAGGTCAAAAGCTAATAAGTGGAGGGGGCTGGGATTCGAACCCAGATTCTCCTAACTATAAAGCCTGGAGCTCAGAGACTCAGGCAAACCATGCTTTCAATCCCGGCTCCATCCCTTTTGGCTGTATGACTTTGGGAAAATCATTATACCTCTCTGAACCTTAGCTTCCTCTTATATAAAAGGTGGATAATAAAATCTACCTTGCAGGACTGTCGTAGGGATGGAATGAGAAGGCAAGAGATAGTGCTTTCTGCCCTGGACGTCTGAATGCCCCTCTCGATCCTCTTTATCCTTCTCCATCTGCAGTTTGACTCAGGTAGCGGACCCACGTGGGCTGTATCAGCAGGCTCCCTTGCTCTCTTGTGCCCTGTATGGTTTGGCCAGTGGGAGGCAATGTCAGGAAGTTGGAGGGCAGGAGGAGAGTGAGGCTGAGATATTTCTTCCTTCTGCTGCCTCCCTGCCTGGCTCTGGGTTGACAGTGGCTGTGTTGCCCTACCCAACACCTCCCTTCCTGCTGCGTGGTCTCTCCCACAGTGGCAGCCACAGCTCTCTCCGGGACCCAGTGTCAGTCGCTCTTGTGACGCCTTGAAGCCTAGGGGTGGATGGGCTCTCGGCTGCTGCTGCCCGCAGGTGCTGCTGCATCACCATCCCCTGTTGCTTTCCCTCTCCCCCTCCCTCGCTTTTGAAAGTACCCCATTCTTAAACTCTCCTAGGTTACCCCACCAAATGCACCATCGGTTTCCTGCCAAGACTCTGAAGACCCACTTAAAGTGTGGTGCACATGTGAAGGGCTATCCTTAAAGGCATTGCCACCACCGTTACCCCTGACAGAGTCTCTCTCTTCCATTCATCCATCAGCACTCACAGGCCCCTGTTAACACCCATCCCTCTGAACAAATATAGCTGTTTGTATAGTGGCTGTCTCTCCCAAACTGTGACCTCCTGAGGGCAGAGCCTGGAGTTATGTGGAGCTGTCCCTGGCTGCACACTCCCTGTGGCAGGGCCAGGGTCTCAGGGAGTGTTTTACAAATAAAGGAGCCTTAGACGACTTTCCTAAAGTCACAGTGTGAGAATCTGACATGGGACTAGCACTCGGGTCTCCCGGCTCAGAGAGCCGGGATCTGAAAACGTCTGTTCAATGAATGAATGAGTGAACAAAAGGATAGATGAATATCACCCCCAGAACAAACAGACGAAAAGTGCTCCTTCCTTACTCCTGGTTGCCTTGGTTCTCACCCAGAGGTGATTTTTGTCCCCCCTCCCCCCCAGGAGACATTTGGCCATGTCTGGAGACCTTTTTGCTTGTTACAACTTGGGAGGTTTGCTACTAGCGTCTGGTGGGCAGAGGCCAGGGATGCTGCTACACATCCTATAATGCACAGGACGGTCCCCACCACAAAGAATTATCTGCCCCAGGGTTGAGAAACCCTGCCTTACCTTACGCATCTTTTGAGGCTCCTACCTGCCCAAATGGCCCCAAATAGAGGGCGGCTTTTCTAATTTTACTGGATTGGCTTAAAATTTTTCCTTATTACAAAAATAATATGTGCTTATAATAGAACATTTATAACATACAAAAATATAAGGAAGAACATTAAACACTCTCCCCAGTTCCCAAACCCACTGTTAATTGTATGGTGAATATCCTTCCACTAATATTTCTGCATTTACTGAGGTCCATACAGCCACATGCTCACATCTGTCAACTTCATTCGAAAATTCAGCATCATTTCGAAAATGCAGTTTTTGTTTACGAGATTTTTACCACGTTCTGTCTTAATCATTAGTCTTTAACAGCTTTCTAAAGAGCAGTACAGAATCCCATTGTAGGTCCAATCTATGATGTAGTGGAAATATTTGGGATGGTTTCAATCTTTGTACCCATGATCTTCCCTGAGGATGGGTTCTTGGAAGTGGTATTAGTGGGTCAGAAACAGAAGTTTTAAGTCTCTTGTTACGTAACTAGATGCCTTCCAGAAAGGTGATTTCCGGGGACTTCCCTGGCAGTCCCGTGGTTAAGACTCTGTGGTTCCACTTCAGGGGCACGGGTTTGATCCCTGATCTGAGGTGTGACCAAAAAAAAAAAAAAAAAAAAAAAAAAGGTGATTTCCCTCTCCAGTGTTGGTCAAGGGACCTAGCTCACCTTCCTCTCGCCAATACAGAATCAACTCATTAAAATCTGTGCCAAACTAAGAATTTGCTTCTTGTGAGATTGTCTATATACATTTTTTCATGGGTCCATCCGTCATTTACATTTCTTCTGGGAACTGTTCATTTCCTTTGACCTTTTTTCTCTTAGGGTTTTAGTGTTTTCTGTTTGATATACAAGAGCCTGGTAAAAAATATAGGGGGCACTAACCATTTGTTTATCATAAGCGTTGCAAATATTTTTCATCTGTTTGTCAGCTGGATTTTTTTTTTAACATCTTTATTGGAGTATAATTGCTTTACACTGTTGTGTTAGTTTCTGCTGTGTAACAAAGCGAATCAGCTATACATATACTTATATCCGCATATCCCCTCCCTCCTGCGTCTCCCTCCCACCCTCCCCATCCCACCCCTCTAGGTGGTCACAAAGCACCAAGCTGATCTCCCTGTGCTATGCGGCTGCTTCCCACTAGCTATCTATTTTACATTTTGTGGTGTATATATGTCCATGCCACTCTCTCACTTCGTCCCAGCTTACCCTTCCCCCTCCCCGTGTCCTCAAGTCCATTCTCTACGTCTGGGTCTTTATTCCTGTCCTGCCCCTAGGTTCTTCAGAACCATTTTTTTTTTTTTTTTTTTTTTAGATTCCATATATATGTGTTAGCATACTGTATTTGTTTTTCTCTTTCTGTCAGCTGGATTTTAATTTCATTTATTAAGTCTTTAGTTACACCTTCTTTTTTCTATTTCATTTCAGGTACACAAATCTATCCAATTTTCCCTTCCTTTGTGATTCATTTCTTTGTTTTTTTCTGCTTACGAAATGCCTTCCCCTCTGTGGTATCATTAACTCTCCATTTTTGTCTTCAAATTTTTATTAATTTTTACATTTGGCTCTGCATTTACAAAATTCATCTGGAATTTATTTTGTTGTATAAAGTGAGAATCTAGATTGATATTCCTTCCCCTCCCCCACCCCCCAAAATAAAGGCCATTCTCCTTGGGGGCGGATGTCAAAGTACGGGAAGGGTCTTCTCCGGGAGCTCTGTTGAGACCCCTCTCCAGTCTTCTTAGAGGCCAGGGAGGGCTCAGCATCATGGGGGCTCCAGGGGATGAGGAGCACGCTGGCCTCCCTCCTCCAGAAGATCGTGAGGCCCACGTCATAGCAGATGAGGCCATCAAAAGATCGGGTATTCAGCACTCCTCAGTAGGTATGCCTGCTGTAGCCTTTCCTATGTCCATTTATCTTTTAATGCTTTGCCCTTGAAATTAACTCAAACTGGATGCAAGACGCTGCTTTGGTGAGACGCCTTCTGAGTTTTCTGTAAAAACTGCACTGACTGCATTCTCGTTATAGTGTCCTGTGTCCCCAGGGTGAAGGGCTGTATCCATCTGCAGGCAGCCCGGTGGATGGAAGGAGATCCGGTTGGGCTTGGGAGTCAGGCAGACTCCCCTCGCCCCCAGATACCTGTGTGTGACCTCAGGCAAGGCTCCCCCTGAACGTTGCTGAGTGCTGTGTATTTTAGAAGTTAAACTACTGTCCCATCTCCCTGAAGGAGTTGTGAGCCTTCCATGACATAACAAATGTGCATTGCTTTCCACTGTGGCTGGAACACGCTGGGCGCCTGCTCAAGAGATGGTAGCTACAAAAATCACACCACTATTTTCCATTTTCAAAGCAGGAAAATTCCTGTCTTGTTCAAGGACCTGATTTGCATCTGTTTATGAGATAGAATTACAGAACGCCCTGCGTGTGACTTTCTGGGTTGGTTTCCAGGTGCGTGTCACCCAGGGAAGCGGTCAGTGAAGAAGCTAAGACAATGTCTTACCAGGAGCTCAGGATCTACAGGCTCTGGAGACGTACTCCCTGGGTTCAAATCCGCCCACCAGCACTCCCTGGCTGAGGTGCCTTGTCCAGCCCAGTCTCTCTAAGCCTCAGTTTTATCATCTGGAAATTAGAAGCAATAGCATTACTCTCCCTGTGTAGCTGCCTCCTGTATTATTTTGGAACAAATCTAGACACCCTGCCATTTCATCTTTGGATAGTGCTGCATCTACCTCTGAGAAATAAGGACTCTTTAAAAAATATTTTAAATTAAATTTTAAGCCACTATGTTATTCTCACCTTGGGTGGTTTCTAATACACACTCAAGTCTGAGATGCTGCCCTAGATTGTTTTTTGGCTCTGTGAAGGGAGGGCCAGTGCTGTCCTAACGAGTGTAAGCATTTCCCAAGATCCTGCTGAATGTCAGCCGTTTGGGTTAGAACTTGTAGTAAACAAGGAAACAAACAGGAGACAGGAAGAGTTAAACACTTCAGTGAAGGAAGGAGCCAGACTTCATTGGCAAAAGGAATTTTTTTTCCCTTTTTGCTTCTGCAGCCCCAAGCTTGGAGCTTGGCACTCTGGGGAAGGCACCAATCAGATTGTTGCCTGCATGTTGGAAAATATTTATGTCACCTACCAAGCTGGGAGCATACTCAGCGGGTTTCCCAGGGCCGCCTGATAGACAAGGTCGCATCCCAGCAGCTGTGAGGAAGGAGGCATGCCGGCCTGGCAGCTGTGCTCGGCGCTGGAGGCTGCCAGCAAGCCTGGCACCGCACGTTGGAGGGAGACACCCTTCTGTGACCACCAGCTCGAGGGCACTGGGGAGTCGGGGGACCCCTGCTGCCTGGGACAGCCGCAGGTCAGCTGCAGGGGGTGTGGAAGCTGGGAAAGGATGAGGAAAGGGAACGGACAAGGGGTTGGGGGCGGAGTAGGAATCTAGCATTTACGAGGTGCTGGCATTGCGAAAAGTGCTTTAGAAGTGTTATCTCCATGAATCTTTGTCACATCCCCTGAGAGGGATAAGGTCATGACCATTTTACAGGTGAGGAAACTGAGGCTTTGAGAGAGTTGGTGAAACAGGGAGCTGGGACTCCATCTCTAGTTTGTCTTTCTCAGATCCTGCAGAACAAACATTTATCATTAAGCTATAACTCCTATATACATTGAAAAACCCACAAAAAAACAAAACAAAAAACGCACCACCAACTACCATTATCTATCTATCTATCTATCCATCCATCCATCCATCCATCCACTGATCCATCCCTAGTTTGCTGGATATTGCTATTTATCAACTTGCATTCAACAGTGAAGTCTTATCCTATAGAGTTGTAAAGACCTCCAATTTTGATTACAAGGGACAGCAAGCCCTTGAGGTTGTACATCCACAACGTGGGGCTCCAATGATCAACCTTACATTTCTCCCACTGCCCTGAGGATGCAAATTGCACCAGACTGCCCTGGCTAGTTGTTAAGAGTACGAGCCCTAGAGTCAAACTGCCTGGGTTCAAATCCCAGTTCAGCCACTTATTTTGTGGCCTTGGGCAAGTTACTTTTCCTCTGTGCCTCAGTTCCTCACCTGTAAAATGGAGATATGAATAGGACTTCTAGAAGTTTTGAAGGTTGAGTGAATATTTGTAAAATGCTTAGCACAGTGGCTGGCCCACTGGGAGCTGTATTATGTGTACTTGCTGTCCCAGTTACTCTGGCTGTGTTAAAAAAATCACCCCAAAACTCAGTGACGTGAAGCACTGAGCATTTATTATGCTCATGGTGTCTGTGGGTCAGGAGTTCAGATAGGCCACAGCGGGGATGGCTTGTCCCTGCTCCATGATGTCTAGGACTTTAGCCAGAAGGCTTGAAGGCTGGGAGTTGGAATCATCTGAACTCTCACTTATTTGCTTAATCGACGGCTGATGAGGGTTGTAAGCTGAGAACTTAGCTGGGACCATAGGCCAGCACATCCACCCACAGCCTCTCCGTGGAGCCTGGGCTTCCTCACAACATGGTGGCTGGTTCCAGGCCTGGGCATCCCAAGAAAAAGAGGTCCAGGTAGAAACTGTGTCCCCCTAGCTCCCGAAGTCACATGCCATTACTATTAATGAGCTTTAGTTGTCAGAGCAGTCACAAATCCTCCCAGGGTCAAGGGGAAGGGGAATAGATGCTACTTCTTGGTGGGGTGTGGCAAAGCTTTTGAAGAGCAGAGAGGATTGGAAATATTGCTGTGACCCTTTTGGAGAAATAGGAACTGCTACAGCCATTGGCCATCCCGAAGCTGCAGGCGTGGGGATCTTGAGGAAGGAGGTCTCAGGGAGCTCTTGTGGCCAGCATTATACCACCCTTGGTGCACCCACAGTTGTGCCTCCTGAGGTCCGGTAACATCCCCAAGATACTCAGGTCAGGTCCCCACCTTCCCCCCCATCCAGCCCCCAACCTCATTTTGGTCTTGAGGTGCTCCTCCTGCATCCCTGTTGTCCCCAAATGTGTGCTCCATTCCCCTTACCCTTCAGAGTATCTGGTACCACATTCTGGGGGACTCAGACACCTCATAAAACATAGGAAGGGCCTCTGGCTTATTTAAACACCTTCTCCCTGAGGCAGGGCAGCACCACGGGCCTGGCTCCCAGCTTGGATGGAAGAAGAAAAAGAGGGAGAATGAACCCAGTTACATCCATGCTCTGAGCCAGGCCTGGGACCAACTCAGAGAGGCACAAGCAGTCCCGCCCGCCCGCTGTCTCCTCTCTCCTTGCCGACAGAGGGCCTGGAGGAACAGGGAGAGGGCTGAGCAGAGCTGGAGGCTTGAGAAGAGCAGCAAAGAATTGAGAAGTCAGGTTCTAGTTTCAACCAGCATCTACGTGGGTGATGTGGGCAGACAGGATGCCTTGGGGATGCGAGCAAAAAAAAAAAAACCCACACAAACAACTTAAAAATGTTTATAGACCCCATGTGACCTTGCTCAAGGCTGTTAGCCCAGACAGAGTTTTACAATCACGCGCATGGTTGTTTGGCTCGGTCTCCTCCTTCGTCATGTGTTTCCAGGGAGCTGGTGTCCTGTGCGGGGAAGGGCTCTGCCTGGTTTTGTTAACCATTCATTTCAGTGCTTAGTATGTGACAGAAGTGACAGAGCATGTATTAGCTAATGAAATAATTGATTCAGCAAATCAACCTTCCTGAGTATCGATTACAGACCAGGCATGGTTCTAGAACACAGGGTACAGTGGCTAGTGGAACTGGCACAGCCCTTATCTTCATAGAACTTCATTCTAGTGGAAGACAATAGTCACTGAACAAGATAAATTAATTTATGATATAATGTCAGAGGGCAAGGAACACTCTGTGGAAATTAAAAGGGGGATAAAGGATAAAGAGTGACAGAGTTGCTAACTTATATCGAGAGTGATCAGAGAAGGCCTTTTGGAAGTGGTGAAGTTTGAGCAGAGGCCTAGTGAAGGAAGGGAGTAAGCCATGGGGGTGTCCGGGAAAGAGAGTTTCTGACAGAGGAGAGAGCAGATGCAAAGGGCCTGCAGCAGCAATGTCAGAGTGATTGGAGTGGGGTGAGAGGGGAGAGTGGAGGGAAACAGGTTGAGGGGCAGTACTGTGGTACCCTGTAGACCACAGTAAGGATGTTGGGTTTCATAATAAGTATGTATAAAGCCAAATGAATGAAGAAATAAATGAAACAATGGAGAGATGGATGGGTTTATGGATGGATGGGTAGATGAATGGAGGGATGGATGAATGGAAGGATGGATGGAAGGATGGATGGATGGGTGGTTGGATGAGTGAATGGATAGATGTATGGATGGGTGATGGGATGGATGAATGGATTGAAAGATAGGTGGATGGATGGATGCAGATGGATGGATAGGTAGGTAAACAAATGAATGGATGGGTGGATGAATGGTTGGGTGGATGGGTGGATACATGGATTAGTGAGTGGACATATGGATAGATGAATGGATGGATGGATGGATGGATGGATGGGTGGGTGGATAAATGTATGGATAGATGAAGGGATGGATGAATGGATTGCAAGATAGGTGGATGGATGGATGCATGAATGGATGGATGGGTAGGTAAACAGATGGCTGGGGGGGCGGTGGAATGAATGGTTGGGTGGATGGGTGAATGCACAGGTGAATAGGTAGATGGATGAATGGATGGATGGATGTACAGATGGACAGTTGGTCCCTAGGCACACGTGTACTAAACGAAACCTCTGCATTGCCTTTCCGTCTCTAACTCACATTAGAGCCTTGCCCCAGTATGGGAAACACCCCAGGAAGAATGAGGCATGGCACAGTTGATGCCCAGATGCCCTCAGGGGCACAGGCTGAACCTTAAATAACTCCTTTTCTTTCATAGGAAGAGCGGTTCTGGAGGCACAGGCACTGGGAGACGTTTGGGGCAGGCAGCCGTCACTAACAGATTCATTAAGCTCGCTCCAGAGCAACGATAAAAAATCAATTTAGTTCACCAGGCAGCTTGAACAGGCGCCAGGAGCAGGGTAGCCCTCCCATCCGTGAGCTCGGGGCGTGTGGAGAGGTGCTGTGGAATTGGTGGAGCTGGAGCCTGGCAGCGCCCCGTTGTCAGGGATCCCCCCACCGCAGGGCTGCAGGGGCTCTGACAGGATGCCCGTGGAGGGGGAGGGACAGGACCAGAGTGGACTCCTTTGAGCATCCCAGGCAGTGCTGCAGACACACCTGACTTGCTGGCATGCTGGCCACGATCTTGCTCCCCCACTGCCCTGATTCATTCAGTGATACCTTAACAGCCCCTGAGAGCGGACTAAGTGCAGTGGACTGAGCAAGGGGGCCTGGGAGGTCTAGGCAAGGTCTGTCCCTTATGGAGCTCCCAGTCTGGCTGGGGAGCAGATCTGGGCCCAGTATAGGAGGGTGGGTGTGAGCAGAGAGGTGGGGAGGGGTGAGAGGAGAGAAGAGGGGGAGAAGATGGCATGAGGTGTTCAGCAGAAGGAGGGAATTTGCATCTATCTGTGTCACAGCAGGAAACAAGTAGCAACTCAACCTGGGGTGACCAAGGGGACATGTAATGAAGGGAGGAAGGATCAGAGTGTGGCCAGAGTTAAGGGGGCCCAAAAGGATGGTGCAGCACCTCTGGGCTGGCAACAGAAGGGAGCCATTAGCACCCTGAGGCCTGGAGGAGAGAGAAGAGGGTGTTACTGGGACCTGGAGAGAGGTGTGGCTGCAGGAGATAGCTGCCCACCAGGGCCTGGACTGCAGGGGCAGAGTCAGGACAACAAACTCCCCAGTCTCCCTTGACTTCCGCACCCTGAGCCCCTTCGGGATCTGCATCCAGAAGCCAGGGCTGAGTGAGCCAGGCGATGCGGTCTGCAGAAGCTACATTCTCAGAGTACAGGGCTGTGTGATTCAGATGAGGGAGAAGCTGGAAGGGCAGATGGAGAATATACAGGGCAGCCCTGTAGGAACCGGTCTGATAGAGCTCAGTGACTCAGTGGGGTGAGAAATTGCTTATCGGAGCCTCATCAGGGAACGTTGTGGCTCCCGACAGAGTCCTGGCTCCTTCTGGGATGAATGGGCTTGTGGCGCTTTCCTGGGAGAGGCTGGATGAAGTGAATGGATGCAGGTAGGTGGGAGTTGGGGAGAGATGGATAGAGAGGCAGAGATGCATGGAGGGACAGGGAACAAAGTGATGGGGTGGAGAGGGAGAGAGAGAGAGTGAGTGAGAGAGAGAGAGAGAAAGCACGGATAGGAAAGAGGGACAGACAGAGCCAGAGAGAGACAGACACAGAGAGACATTTAAAGAGACAGACAGAGAAAAGGGCATGGGGATCGAGGAGGGAGGATGGAGAGGAAGAAGAGCAAAGGAAACACATGAGAAGATGTAACCAAAGGAACAGGGGAGAAAGAGAGAGAGGCAGGAGAAAAAAGAGGGAGAACAAGGAAACAGAAAAAAATGAGAGAAAATGATGGAGGAGAGGGGAGGGGTAAGAGGAAGACTCGGAGGGCTTTGGAGGACCACCTAGGCTAGGGTCATGCTGGGAGCCCCTGTCGGGCAGGGCACCAATGCAGAGAAAGTCAGGGTGCGAGAGCTGGAAGTCTGGGGAAACTGAGGCACAGGGATGGAAAGTGACTTTGTTGAGGACATCCAGCAGCCTGGGGACTTCACTGCTGCACCAAGCTCTCATTTAATCCACCTCCTTGCTTTCTTGGTCACATCAAAGGCAACCTTGAAATGAGAATGGGAGAGAAATAGAATTTCTTGAAGACCTACCATGTGTCAGGCATTTAATTTATATTGACTGGTGGGTTCCTCACAATAAGGGTAGTGAGTCTTCATACTATGACTATTTCCATTTACAGATAGGGAAACTGAGGCTCAGAGAGGTGGCTCCACCAGGACGTGGCCGTGTCTGGGCTGAGACCCAAGTCCTCCTGGCGTTAACTCTTGCCCACACCCCTCTGGGTTTGCTGCCCATTGCTCTGGACCCTGAAATGAAGAGGACCATGTGTGGATGGCGTGGAGAGGAGAGAGCTCTCTTCATCATTCCTCTGGGTCTCCCTCTGCCAAGGAACGCAGCCAAAATTCCTTGGAATCTGTTGCTTTAAGCTACGCACAGGGGGGAACAGAATCAGACGGGGATGTTTGTAATGGTTTCCAAATGTCTGGCTGCAGCTGCCTCCTCAGCAGTGAGAGACAAGGAGGCCTGGGGTGGGGGGAGACCTGCTCCCTGCCTCTGTCTCCCACATGCATTTCAGGGGGGCTGACACTTCTAGAGCCCTGGGTAGAGGGATGTGCTGCTCTGGTAAACAAGCTAAGGGATGAAGGAAGGAATGAATGGATGGATGAAGGAAGGAATGAGTGGATGGTGCAGGGTACAACTTTCCTTATCTGTAAAGTGGGGATAGTTACACCACGATCGATCACTCCTTCCATTCCATGAAGTCCTTACACGCATTTACCATCTTGATGAAATCTCACAAGGATCCCATTGGCACGCCCATTTGACAGACCGTAAAACTGAGGCTCTGAGGTGAAGGCGCTGGCCTGAGCCGTATAGTGATGAAGGAGGGAGCTCTTGAATCTGGTCTGTTTCCAGAACTCCTGCTCCTGTTTACACGGGCACTCAGTAGACGTTCAGATGATCTCAGTTTAAATGCTACGTTGATGAGAGCCTCCTAGGGGCAGGGGCCAGTGGTCAGTGCCAGTGAGTCCTCTGTGAGTCACACAGACCTGATCTCTGTGGGGACAGCCATCCCTGATAAGTCACCCCCCCCTTACCAAGACTCAGTTTCCTCTTCTTAGAGTGGGGCATCATGGCCTCAGACTTGCTGGGTTGTTGTGGGAGGCTGACTGGGTATGAGTGGGAAACATTTCCCACCACTGGCAGGCACACAGTAGGTGGTTTTTTTAAATAGCATCAATAGTGTAATGTAAATAATGGCTAATTATTTTTGACTGTCTACTGCTCTTTTTATGATTTTTTTTCCTCACTTAATCCTCCCTCCAACCCTATGAGGTCAGTTCGATCCCTATTTTATGTAAAGAATGAGGCTCAGAGAGGTTAAGTGGCCTGCATGAGGTCACACAGCTAGGACACGGCTGAATTGAGAGCCTGGTTTATCAACCCCTAGGCTTTTTAGTTAACACACATATGTGAGAACATGCCAATCCATACCTGCCACATAGGAACTTATGAAAAACGCTAGCCTCCCCTTTTCTCCCCTATGAGGAATTTACTGTGTTCTTCTGCTTTCAGAGATGGGGATCTGAGGTCCGGGACCGAAACAACATGCCTCAGCCATTTGACAGCGTTTCCTCCTGCACCGGGTTCCAGATCCTAGAGAAAAGGGCTCAGAAATGCCTGACAAGCCCTCCCACCAGGCTCAAGGCCCCTCCTCCAATAAGACTTCTTCCCACAGAATCACATCTCTGTTAAGGTGGGTTAATCGTGATTTGCTTTTAATTCACACATACCTGGTTTGTAGTTGTCTGATTAGAAATATGAAAGAGCTTTGTTGCAGAAAAGATAGAAAATGATTCCAATTGCCCACAACTCCCCTATTTGGAGAAGACCGCAGTTTGGCATTTTATCTGTTCCTTCTTGGTACAATTGCCGTCATTGTGAGCATACAGAATACTCAGCTCTGCATATATTGATTTTTTTCCTTAAAGCCAAGTCTATTGTTTTCTATTGATGAGAGTAGTAAGTACAAAAGGATGAGAAGATCAAGTCCTATTTAAGGAAAGGCACCTCTGTTAATATTTTCGCATGGACTTATCCAGGGTGTATCACTCACACACATACCTCCAGACCCATCCAAGCATATATATTTTCGACATAATTCAGGTCCGACTTTGGATCAGGGTCTCAAGCTCAAAAGCCCTGGTAGCTCACAGGAGAGAGTGCAGGGGTCGGATGGGGGCCGAGCAAGCCGGACTCCACGTGTCCCACCCACGGGGACAGCTGCTATCACTCTACCCGGCTGCTGCCTCGTAGGAATGCAAGCCCAGCATTACTGCGTGTCCTAATTTTGCAAGAGATTCCAGAAATCTAGACTTTTATATGAAAAATCCCATTTGAAAAATATTGCAGCAAATTCCATTTAAATAAAGCATATGCAGAACAAAAAAGACACCCTGTGGGGCTGCCCTGAGTTTGCAACCTCTGTCCTTCGTGTCATGCAGACGTCCACTCTTCACTTTTAATTTAGCAGACACATGTGGTCAGCGTTCTCTTGTGGAGCAATCCCTCATGCATCTGCGATGCGGGTTTTAAATCGGAAGGGCACTTTTTCTCCCAGTTTTCTTCCTTGTGTTAGCTTCTTCCCAACCCCCTCCCTCCAGCTCCTCCCCATCTTCTTTCCCTCCCTCCCGCCCCCAACCATTCAATTTTATTAATGGTTGATTTTCTTTTTTAACTGTCCGGAGGCTGCTGCAAGCTCCACGGTTGCCAGTGGCTGATCGATATCTTGGTGGGGGGAGGGTGTTATTTCATCAGCTAAGTGCCAGGTAATCTACTTGGTAAAACCCATAGCCTCTTTTTGAGCTGGCAGAGATGAGGCAAAGGAGGCTGGCCAAAGACCCAAATATGCCGCCCGGATGGAATCGGGAGGAGATGTGTGGAGACCCCTGTGGAGGTTTGATCTGGGTGTCTCTGGTCCCCCACGTTGTCCCCATCCCATCTCCTTCCTCTCTGTCTGCAATCAATCACAGCGACGTCTGCAAAGCTTATAACCGTAGTTAGAATTCCTCCATCTGTAGTGGGGGAGACCTTACCTCATTGAACTGTCACAAGGATGCTACCTTGGGAGCAAGATGCTCAGTTTGAAGGCGGTAACTGAGGCAAGGAGAGGCTTTGTGGCATCACCAAGCCCCCAGCAGAGCCAGATTCGAACCCAGGGCTGGCTGACTCCTGGTCCCGTGTTCTTCCTGCACAGGAGCTAGCTCAGGGGCGGCCAGGGGAAGGGGTTGCGTGGAGCAGTGTGGACCCCTGGCCCAGCCGCAGAGGAAGTCCCCGTGGCCTTGTGAACAATTTTAACCACATTCCTCTGGTTCCTCTTTATGGAGACTGGTAGTCCCAGACGTTGTTCAATTACGGATTTATGGCCACCGCCAGGGCCAGCCAGCACTCTCCTCTCGACGGCTGGAAGGCATTAGAGCTGCGAGAGGATGCAAACGGCTTTCCTGGCGACAGAGGCCCTGTGAGAACTTGAGCTCCAGTCCAGGGACAGGATTTTCCTGTTATTGGAGGGTCAGTTTCAGCACAGAAGGCAGGGGGGCGAAGGTGTGAGCAACCTGATACCCACAACACATGATTTCCATTGATTTTCTTAGCAGGACACCTGGGGACAAGGTTCCAGATTGTAGGGACCCCACTGGGATGGAGGCTTGTGGAAGAGCTGGGGGTCCGAGAGCTCCCAGAAGGAGAAGGGAATCCAGGTGGTGAAGAACGTGGGCTTTGGAGCTGGACAGAGGGGTTCGAGTCCCAGCTGCTCCACTTCCTCGCCTGAGAACTGGATTCTCCACCGCATCCCTCTAGGCCTCTGTGTTCTCACCCGTGAAGTGGGGATGACAGTGGTACCTGCTTCACAGAGCTGTTGCAATGATTAAACGAGATGATGTGATTCACGTTTGACACAGGGCTCCGCGTGAATCATCCTCATCAAATTAGATGCTCTCACCAGTGATAAAGGGAGGAAATGTGGACTCCTCAGTGGCTGCTGTGGGCTGGGCATGGGGCCGAGCCTTTGGTCTATACTGTCCCACGCAATCCTCACAACAGCCCATTTGAAAGATGAGGACGTGGAGGCTCAGAGAAGCGTGAGGTGGCCCGTTCCACCAAGAGCCCGGATTGAAGCCAGATGCATCTGGCCCTTCCAGTTACACCATGTGACCCAACCCCCGCCCCCCCAGACACTGGTGAGCGTGGCAGGTGGAGAGCGACCGTATCCAGAGCTGAAGACAAGAGAGGCAGTGTGAGTAAACCCGGATGAGCAGTCCGATCCTGGGGTGGATGCTGTGTGTCTCCACCTGGGCGCCCCGACAGGGAGGCAGGGAGCCCTGGTCTTGGGAGGCTCCCCAGAGTCTGAAAGGAATCATGAATCTCCGTCGGGTTGTCTCCTAAGGGCAGAGATAGCGGCAGTCAGAGTCCTGACTACCTGGGAGTGTGCTAGGCTCACTGGGGAGGAATCCCAGCTCTGACCGCTCAGTACATCCGGGACAAGGCAGGCTGCTTCTCTGAGACGTGAATCAGGGGGTGTGCCAGCCAGAGATGTTATAGAGATTAAATAGGCGAACGCGAAAAAGGCTGTTGAAGGTTGGCTCCTCTGGACACAGACCCCGAGGCTCTGGGGCTTTGAGTGCAGGGGGTTTACTGGGATACAGTAAGGGAGACCCTTAGGATCAATACTTTGGGGGTAGGGAAACAAGCAGAATGAGGCAGAGAGAAGTTGGAGTGCGATTCAGTTTCCCCCAGGGTCTCAGCTGATCCCGTGGGAGCTCCAGAGCTGAGCTGGCTCTTACAGTCATGCTGCCTAGAGGCAAGGAGGCCAGGCCCGTATACCCCCATCACTGGCCAGACACTGGAAGGAGGTTTGACCTTGGACAAGGCAGCTCTCTCCAGCAAAGGGCAGTTGCTAGGTCCAGGGGCTCAGCTGGAAGCCGTCAGCCCTCGCAGCAGCTGGGGCGATGTCTAGGTGGCCACCATAGCAAAGAGACAGCAAAGAGCCACTTGACACCTGGGTGGGTACAAGCACATCGCTTGCCTTTTCCTCTGCCAGGGAGCCTACCATTAAGGCACCAAGGGCAGGCAGGGGTGAAAGGAGGCTGCCTTCCATGTGAGCAGGAAGCCGGGCTGGGGGAGAAGGTGTGATGGACGCCAAGAGGGAATTCTGCTCTGCCCGTGATGTTTCACGGGGCTGGGGTCTTAGGTGAGCCCGTTGTGTGCTGGTGGTGGCGGCAGGGAGGGTGTATGTGCCCTGAATTACACAGCTGGCAGCGTCTGGTCAAGTGAGGCATGAGGCGCTGCCCCCAGGATGGAGGAGAAATGGTCGTGCCATCCGAGCAGCCCCCACCTCCCCTGTCACCCTGCAGGGCTGTGCCTTACAGCCGGCGCTCAGCCCTGGAAAAAATTGACTGCCTGTTTCTGCCTGAGTGCTCGAGAGTTACAGGCTGCAAAGACGGGGGAGGAGGGGGGCCGCGGGCGGGTGGCTGCCTCCTCATCAGGATGGATTTTTCTGCTTCTCTGCTTGTAGGAAGAGCAGGAACAGGATACGGGAGGCTGCTCAAGGAGTAATCACTGTGCAGGCGAGGGCATGTCAGGGGCTGGCTCTGTGATGGAGGCAGGAGGGAGGGAGGGCGGTGAGGGCAGAGAGGGCGCTGGGAAGGTGGGGAAAGTGGAACCTGGGGTTCCCCCAGCTGTCTGCATGTACGCCCTCCCACCATCTTTCCTTCCGTCTACCCCTCTTTCCTTCCTCCTTCCCATCCTTCCATCCACCTTTCCTTCTTTTCATCTTTCCATCTTTCCTCCCTCCCTTCCTCCCATCTTCTCTCCTTCCCATCCATTTATCTGACCATACATCCTTTAACTTATATACTTTCCAAGCCCACCCTTTCTCCATTCTTTCCCGGTACCCATTTGCTCTCATTTCTGGGGATCTTCCAAATGCCCAGCCTGGTATTGGACCCCGGTGATGACCACGTCAAAGACTTTCGAAGTCAGCAGAAAGAGGCTGTTACTCTGGGTGGGTCAGAGCTCTTTCGGGGGGAATACCCAAGGTGTATCGGCAATGCCACAGACACTTGAAGGGGTCAGAGAGGGCTTCCTGGAGGAGGAAGGATTTGAAGTCAGCCTCGAAGAAAGAACAGGATGAGGAAAGGGATGGAGGCACAGAGGAGCAGAAAGTGTCTGTGGCTTGGCAAGTATCTGTGTAGCCCGAGGCTGGGGTGCAGGGCGGTAAGAGGCAGGGGGTGGGAAATGGTTTAGCTGAGCCTGGAGAAGTGGGTTTGGTCTGGGTCATGAAAGGCCTTGAAAAATTTGGACATTACTCTGCATTAAGTGGGAGTCATTCTTGTTTAAGCAACGGAATCTCTTTCTACATGAAATCTTATGCGGAATTTCAAACCACAAAAAAAAATGATAAAGGTAGAGCTGATCTGGCTAAAGCAGGGGAGGTTCCAGAACATTGCCCACTTAAACCTCACTCTTACTCCGCACCATGGAGCTGCCAGAAAGGCGGAGAACCTTGGGGTGCCATGGAACACAGTTTAAAAACCACAGGAAGGTTATGGGGCCCCTCGTCTGAACTTCAATGAGACCCACAGACTGCAGGTTCCACCTCTTGTGTGACCAAGAATCAGAGTTTGGCAGGGGGACAGTGAAGGCTGCATTTTCTCCAAGTGGGAATCAAGTCCCAGCTCCTTAGGGAGACACACAAGGTCCTCCAGAATGTTCTAACCCCCCAGGTTCATTACCGCCACTGTCAGTCCCCAATTTCCAGCCATACTCAACTACATGTGGTTTCCAGAATGGGCGCGATCCAGCTTGCCTCTGCCTGGAGCTGCTCCCCACCAGGATCTTTGCCTCGCCTGCTCCCCACCCTCCAGTCTTGTCTGGGTCCCTGCTGACCTCCTGTGACCCGCTCTGAGAGCTGAGGTCGGGCGCCACCCTATATGTAGTCGGTGTTCAATACATGCTTGTTGAATGTACCGGAGGTACAAACCAAGACCCCCAACAAACTGAGAAAGACATGAATAACAATGGGGACCCACAAGTTCACAATAAACATCCGTCTTCATTTTCCAGTCTGAGCAAGTTCACATGGAGTGAACTGGGAGGGGGCGAGGAAGAAGGGGGCTCCATCCCTGCACACAGTAGGTGCTCAGAAAGTGCTGACTGAGGGAGACAGAGAGCTCACCCACATCTCCAAGAGGTGCTAAAGAAGGATTTGGGGTCTGAGACAGTGGTCACTGGTGGTCTGAGAATGTCCCTCAAACCTCAGGGCACATGGCCCCCCTGCCCGCTTTGCCTCGCACATCGAGGAGGCTGGAGTAGGACATTCTCTGGATGTGTGCCCTCAATCCAACTGTTTACATCATTAATTTACATGGCCCAATTTGCATTTGCACTCCAACTCAATACTTTTTATGATGCAATTACTACTCAGAGATGAATTTTTTATGAGTTTCCTTTTAATGTCTCTGGGGCCCTTTATTCTTGAGGAAATCTCCTTGTGGAAAATGGCTAATTCTCTTAAAGGGGGAATTTAAAGCCCTCTAGTCCTCCCAGGTGTCACCTAAACGGCACTCTTCCAGGCAGCCTTCCCTGGCCTCGATGCCTGGAGAGGAAGGGCCCCCTGGGGGATGGGCAGCAATGAAGGTTGGCGGTTAAGCGAACAAACTCTGGGGTCAGCATGACCTGGATTCAGATTCTCACTGCAACACTTAGTAACTCTGCAGCCTTGAGCAAATAAATGAACTTCTCTGAGCCCCAGGACTGTCATCTCATGCACAGGGATCCATAGCCACGAAGTTACCTCTCTTGGGCTTGCCTGGGGGACAGAATGGGATCTTGCAAGCTAAGTGCCTGACACGGAGCTAGCACTCATGAAATATCTGCTGTTATTATTATCATACACCAGTACAAGGAGCAGCTGGCATCCATCCACTCAGATCAATTAACCTGCTTGTCCTCCGTAATTCATTGGGTGGGGAGGGGCAGAAAAGTGCAAGGGATCGCCCACCCCCTAGAGAGACACAAAGATCATCTTTGGAGTTTAGTGACCGTGAGCTTTGATATACAGGCAGATTTTCTTTCTTTTTCTTGCTTGTCCCAGTGTTGGCCACTTGTATCTGTTGCAACAGGGAAGGTGGACCAAGAGGAGGCAAGGAGGGGGCCCTTGTAGAGGTTAAGACAGCCTGCATTCAGACATGCCTCTGCTGCTTCCTAGAGTTTCCTAGACCTTGGCTGAGAGGTGTCTTCTTTCCTTTACAGATGTAGCACTTGAGGTCCAGAGAGGGGAGGGATGGCCCTGAGGACCCACTGCTCCTCTCAGTGCCGGAAAATCTGTGCCCATCTCTGCACAAAGGCAACTCCTATTCATCCTCAGTGTGCCAGCCCAGGTGCCCCATCTTCAGGGAAGCTTTCTCTGAATGCCCCATGGCAGCCAGGATTTCTCTTTCAGAATACTTACCAAACCACCACACTTGTAAAGGCTTTTTCTTTTTCTTTTCTCCTGGTGCCCCTTTCTTCCTCCTTTTCATCCTCCTCCCCTTCCCCCTTCCCCCTCCTCTTCTTCTTCTTCTTCCTCTCTCTCTCTCTCTCTCTCATCTCTCATGCATCTATCTGTCTATTCATCCATCTACCTTAAATTTCCCTGCCATTTTATTGAAAAAAAGTTACACATTCAAAAAAGCAAACGTTTACACAGCACAAAAGCTCTCTCACCTCCTTGTACCCTAGCACCCGAGCTTTATCCCTGAGGCATCCACTGTTCCTGGTTTCTTGTGGATTCTCTCAGAGACCTTTTTTGCAAGTACAAGTCTGTGAAAGCCCCGCCAAGGACTCCGTTCTTTACAAATGGACACACTGTAGTCACTATTGGAGCCCTGGCTTCTTTCACTTAGAGGTTGCTCTGTGTCACCATACAGATATCTGCTTCATTTAAAGGGCCACATGGTGCCCCATTCTAGGATGAGAATGAGCCAAACTAAATCTATTCATGGACCCTGTGGTTGTTCCCTAATTTTCGTCTGTCACTACCTTTTTGATGTCTGTCTCCCCGAATTGACTGTAGACTTTGTGGGGACAGAGAAGTTTTTGTGTGTTTTGTCTATTTCTGTATCTTCGGAGAACAGCATGGGGAGTCTGAAACATAGAAGGGAACAAACTCTGGGGTCAGCATAACTGTCAATAAACAGGCCTTGAATGGGTAGATGCAGGAAGGAAGGCAGGAACGAAGGCAGGCAGGCAGGCAGGAAGGAAGGGAGGAAGGGAGGATAGAGGGATGTATAGATGGACGGATAGACGGATAGAACCTGGACTAGGTCTCTGGTTCTTCTGCTCTCCTGTGGCCTCAGGGATCCAGCCCCTTGACCATCTCCCCCAGAGAGGACCCAGTGGGGAGTCCCTGTCTTCAGGCAGCTCCGATCTTGAAGATGAGCACACGCTGTCCTGCTGTGCCTCTCGTGAACGCGGGAGCAATAGCAGGCTTCCAACCAAAACTCTCCCTTGGACGCTCACAAACAGCAGTGACTTCCCAAGCCTGCCAGCGCTGGGTGGAGTTGCACCACGTTATGGAAACTTCTATTTCTGCTTTATAAAAACAAAGTAGGAAAGGAAAGCTGGCTCTGCTGGAGACCCATACTGGCCCCGTGAGTCATCTTTATCCAAGCAAGACGAGAAAACCCTCCCAAGACTGGGCCTCTCTCTGAGCCATCAGCCAACGAGATCACGCCCCCCACCCCCAGCATCCCACAGCCCTGTCCTCGAGGAGGTTGCAAACTCAGATGCCCCCAGGGGCCAGGCCAGAAACATACAATAAAAAGTGAGACCAGCACACAGCCAAAGGGAAAACACTTTTCTACACCAGGAATCTGGATTTTTATGTGAAAGCTCCCAATTTTTAAATTCTGGAAACAATTCAGATATTTAAAAAAATGCTATGTAGGCTACGCCAACCTGCAGAGGGCTGGCCTGAGCCGGAGAGCCACTGGCGTGAGCCTCTACTGGGTGCTCCTGCAGGAGAGTTGGCAACGCTCTGGGTACCATTGGGGTTTCTACGTTCCCTGTGGTCAGGGGCCCTCTCTGTGCATCTCTGTATCCCAGAGACCCTGCAGATGGGAAACAGAAGCAATTGTTGAGTGCTTTCTCTGCTTTTAATGACTGCATCGATTTCATAGATATGGATCAACCCCTCAGGGGTGTGCCACTCTAAGTGATAGGCATTTCCTTTGCACCTCTTTTCTCCCTGCTCTCTCTTCAGTTGGGACCCGGTGGTTATAAGCTCAGGCTCTAGTTTCAGATCGCCTGGGTTCAAATCCTGGCTCTGCCACTTACTAGTTGGGTGACCTCGGACAAGTGATTCAATTTTCTTTTGCCAAGTCTCAGTGTGCTCACTTGTGAAATGGGGGTCATTATAGTCTATGTCTCACTGTAAAAATTAAATGAACTGATATATGGGAAGCGTTTAGAACAGTGCCTGTCTCCTTGTTAAGCCCTTGATCCACGTAGCTATTAATAGTCACCCATTTGCCACAAGCTTGTTAAACATTCCTTTGTTGTTAAGCTTTGAGCGTGGCACTAAGGGTTCAGCTCTAAGCAAAGCAGGACCCACCTGGAGGAAGCCCGTCCCATTAAATTCTCAAGGAAGCCCCATTTTATGAACGAGACAACTGAGGCTCAGAGAGGTGAAGCAACTTGCCTGAGGTCACACAGCTGGTCAGCGGCTGTGATGGGATTCTAATCAGGTATGTCTGTCCTTCCCTCCAGAGCAGATGCTTCTCCTGGGGGGAGGGGATGGGGAAGCCCCTTTCCCTGGTGGCTTCTCTTAACAAGCAAGGAGTTGGCCTCCACATCGTGGGAGACCCTTGAGATAGCTCTGACCATTTGCAAGTGGGCCTGAGAAGAGAAGGGCTGGCGTGTGCTCATGGTCCCAAGCTCAGGTGCTCAGGTACTGCTGGCCCTTGTTCGTGGGCACCAGGCAAACATTAGCGGAAGCCTCTGACTTGTTTCCTCCTTTGGACCTGGGCACAGTACATCACTACTGTGCCCATTTATCCATTCTACCTGAGAACGACCACACGTCCATGGAGTCCACGACCAAGGGTCATGGACCTTTCATCCCGGTGTGCCAGCCCTTGGAAGGGAGCGGCATCGCCCCCTTGCCATGAGTCGTGACATCTGGGCAACTCAGTGGACAACATTTACGGAGCATTTACTATGTGCCAGATGCTGTTCTAAGAGCTTTAAATTAACGGACTCATTTAATCTGCACTATGACCCCCAGTGCAGTAGATACTATGGTACTCCCATTTTACAGATGAGAACCCTGAGGCCCAAAGAGCAGAAGTAACTTGCTCAAGGTCACAATGGGAGTCATTGTTAGACACCAAAATACGAGGTCTCATGGGTCTCAGGAGGAAAGAGTGCTCTTCCTGCCTGGAGGCACCCTACCTGATGTGCAGGGGCACTCAGCTCCGTCCACTCACCCAACCAGCCACTTACGTACCACCCTGATCAAACAGCACACTTGTGTGGAGACCCAGTTCGAAGCTGCAGATCAGTATGGCAGTGCTCACCTCTCACAGGGATGAGGGCCAGAACACCTGCCTGCGTATAAACGTGAGGGGTGGGCAGAAGGTGTTGACCACTACACCCACTACCCCTGGTCTCCATCAGGCTTGGCTCTGAGCCCGGGTCAACCTCGAGGCACGGCCAGCCACTCACCTTTGCCAAGGGCGTAGGCTGCTGTTATGTCAGAAGAACTAGACCACATTAATTAATTCAGGAAAGATAAGAACGTCTGGTCTTTGCCCATCTGCTACTATGTGACCTGGGGCATGTTCCTTCCCCTCTCTGGTCCTCAGCATCTCCAGGGGCTTAAACTCTGTGACCTCTAGGAATCTTTTAGGCTCAAGCAATTGATGGAAAATTGCAAAGACCCCGGAGCATCTCCCTCAACTAGTCCTTCTTTGCTCCCTTGTCTGGAAAAGCCAGTGGCAAAAACGCCACTCTCTCCTGTCCATCCCTGGATCGAAGAAACCTCAGGACTAGTTTTCTGTTTCCACAATTAACGCTGTTGTTGTTATTGTTATATTAGCTGCATTAACTGGACTGGAAGGGAAGAATGTGCTAAGTATTTTCTCTGCACTATCTCTTGAATCCTCGAAATAACCTGGGTACCGTGATGCCTTTCACTTAACAGACGGAGAAAGTAAAGCTCAGAGGGGTTAAGTCGCTCAAGGTCATTCTCCGTGCCAGGTCGGGGAGAAGCTACAGTTTGAACCCGGGAACTCCCAGTTCAGCATCTCGGCTCTCGGCCATGAGACGTCCTGCCCTGCGGGTCAGAAAGCGGATCCTCCTCCTTTTGCCCGAAAGCTCCCCTCACCTTGGCCACCCCGCATGGAAATATTCTGCATCCAGACAGCCAAGAAAAGAGAAGTAAGAAGGAGGGAAGAAAAGAAAAATGAAGAACGCTTTGTTCCTTGAACCATTCTCCATAAACACCGTCCCCGCCAGGTACATGACTTAACTGTGGAGGTGACCCCCGACCCCCATGGCCGCCTCTGGTCCCCTGGCAGCCAGGGGGTCACGTGATGCACAGACAGCCCTGGTTGCTATTCAAGCATGTCCGTGTGAAGCGGCTCCATTGAGCATTGCTCCCTTGAGGGGGGCAGGCAGGGCCTGGAGTCAGCCTCGGACACGGCCCCTCGCCCTGCACTGGAGGAGCCCCTGTCAGTGCCCGCTGCCCTTGCAAGGATGCTGGACGCTGGGCCTGCTTCTGTGCCCCTTGCCCAGGAAGCAGCCGCTTAGGCGAGATGAAACGGCTGACGCAGGGTGGCATCATCACGGGGCTTCTGCTCACTGGGGCTGAGCCTGACCTCCCAGCTTCACTCGTTCATTGATTCATTCATTCATTTGTCCCATCACTCATTCATTCATTCATTTCATACTCATTGAGAAAGTATGATGTGCCTGCCACTCTTCTCAGTAGCTGGAATACAACAGTGAGCAAAATAGGTGATATCCTCGTGGAATCTCCAGTCTAGCAGGGTAAATAGCCATTAAACAATTAAATACCTTATTAATTATTCAATTGCAATTGTGCTAAGTTTCAGAAAGAAGGAGTAAGCATACAATCACATAGAAAAGGGGCCCAGCCTTGTCAGACAGCCAATTACCAAAATATAGCGCGCTCTCTCTCCCCTTCTCTCTCTCTCTCTCTCTCTCTGTATCGCAAAGCAGATATTTGCAAGCACTTAGAATCCTACAGGCCTAAAAACATCAGGCATTGGAAGAAACATCAAAGATTATCCCAGTCTTCATGGCAAAAGGCCATGGAGTGATGTGGTCTAGGGCTCAGACCTTTGAGCTGGATTTCTGGGTTAGAAACCAGCTCTACTATCCACTGTAGATGCTGGTACAAGTTCCTGAAGCAACTTCCCTTGGAAGAATGAGGACTAACAGAGTCCTAGAGCTACGGGAGCAGATTAAATGTGATGCTACATGTGAACAGCTTGGCATGTGCCAGCCCAGAGCAGCAAGTGGTTCACATCCCCCTCTATGATGGTTTATCTCCGTTGAGAGGAGGGGAACCACATGCCCCAAGGCCACTCACCAAGAGTCTGCACTTGAACCCAGGTCTCCCAACTGCCATTGCAGTGCTCTGTCCCAGCACAGATGAACTTTGGATGCCCCATGGAGAGCTACCCTTCTCCTGCCGTTCACCAGCCTGTCATAAATATACCAGAAAATAAGCCCAAGATCAAGTCCTGAGACCCACGTACCCTGGGTGGCTGCACGACTCTGTTCCAGGGCACCCTGGCTGGTGGGAGGGGGCAGACGAGAAAGCATCCAACACAGCATTGCCGTGGCGGGAATGGTAACTTCTCCTAATTATTTCCCAGCTCCTGGATTCATTAACGAGCCTGATATTAATTCAGATGGTTGCATTTATCCCCATCTGTCCCAGATTCATCCCTGAGACACTGGCGACGCTAACGTGGGGGCTTCAGCTACGAAGGCTCACCGGTTAAAGCTGTTGCTCGGAAGGAGGAGGGGCCCTGGCAATTTCTGTTTTAGAATGAGGAACCCAGACACACCACCCCCAAGCCTCCAGACCCCCAAACCAGGCAGCCCACGGCCCACGGGCAGATAAGCTTCCACCCTGGCCTCAGAATCAGAGAAATTCCTTTTAAATGACTCTGCAGACCTCCCCACCCACTGAGCTCCCCTCTTTGGTTAACAGATGGGCTCGGCTAACCATTCCCAGCTTTCCGATAAAGCGGTGTCAGGCAGTGAGGCCCCCTCAGAAAGGCATGCTTGGATAATAAATTCCAAGGCACCCCCGCCATCTGCAGGCTGCCAATCACGGGGGCGCGGGGCACACCAGGGCTCCCAGCCTGCTGCTGCAAAGGAGCTGGGGTGGGACCTCAGCGGGTGGGGCTGCAGCCCACCCCTGCCCGCACTTACCTGCCCCTGCTGCCCTGTCCTGCTCAGCCTGTGACCTGTCCCAGCTGAAGCGGGCCAGGACCATTACTGCCGAGCCCCCTCCGTCTATTCACACGAGACCCAGCATGCAGGCAGCACTTGGATTCAGTGCCATGATCATGAGCCTCAAAGGCAGAGTCGGAGCTGCTGCCACATTTTGGCTCGGCAACATTCCACTGCTTAATCTCAGGCGAGCCTTCCCCATCAGAGCCTTGGTCTCTCCATCTATAAAGTGGGAGTTAAAGACATTCCCTCTCTCATAGATTCCATTTAAGGGTGTAAACAAAATGCACGACACAATCTCTGGTCCACGGTTGTAAGTGGTATGGTGGTGTCATAATTTAGAAAGCCATTTAGCCTGAAAAATAAACTTTATGATTCTGCTTCATATGATTCTTGTGTTGCAGATGTGATAGTAGGTATGCAATGTCTTAACCTGGTACACAGTAGGCATTCATGAAGTGTTATCTGCCTCTGTTGAATCTCCAGTTTGTTCATTCATTCATTTATTAATATAAGAGGCATTCATTAAACACTATGCCAGCCTCTGTTAGGCCTGGAGAAACAAAAAACAAAACACATGGTTTCTACCTTCAAGTCACTCATGGTCTAGGGGGCTGACGGAGCAGTCCCTACAAAGGTGCAGGTTCTGAAGGTCTCAGAGGTTTGCCATCTGTCTGGAAAGAGGCCAGGCTTCCCAGATGAGCCCTCCCCATAATAATAGAGGATATTTGTACTATATTGCTTGAGCTCTTTCTGATTGCTGAGGTTTCCTGAGGCCAGGGATGCAAAATGAGCAGTATGTGTGCTGTTGAATCCCATACTGGGCCAAGACACACATCACTAACTGAGCACCATTCTCTTTTGCATTGAGCCTGGGAAAGATTCCTTGCTCCTAGCAGTCACAGGCAATTGATTGAAACTGGCACTCAAGTTTTAAACAAACATCATCCCAGACTTAGATTAGGGATCAGCTATGTCCAGCTATGTGAGCTACATCTGGCCTTCCACTTCTTTTTGTTAATAAAGTTTTATTAGGACACAGCCATGCTCATTCACTTACATATTATCTGTGACTATTTTTGCACCACAAGGGCAGAGTTGAGCAGTTGTAGCAGAGACCAAATGGCTTGCAAAGCCCAAAGTATTTACTCTCTGGCCCTTTACAGGAAAATTCTTTGCTGCAGGGGTTTACTATAAGGAAGTAAGCAGGATTGTTAGTATTGAACTGCGATTGTTAGCACCTCACCAAGTCCTGTCCACTCTCATACTCACATCTGCTTGCTATAAACGCCCGTGATTCTCTGCTTCTGAGTGTTGTCCTGGCCCTTGGCAGCCTGCACAGCCTAACAGAGGGCAGGCTGGAGGTGCCAGTGAGTTAATGTCCCTGAATGGAGGTAGGGTTGAGGTGGGTACATGCCCCAGTCCCCTGAGCCCCAAGGCCACCACTGCATGTGGCAGAATTTCATGCTAAACTGTCAGAGAAGGGGTTTCTATCCCTTGCCCTGGCTTCCCAGTGGCCGTGTCTGCACAAGGTTCTATTAGCTAAACTCTTAGCCTTGTCTCCAAACGTACGTTCCCACCCTGAAATGCCCTACTTCCCTGCCCAGGGCAGACAACATTAATCAATCACAGCCTGACTTTCTCTTTGCATCTTTTCCGGTAAAGCACGCCAGACAGATGCTATCGACAGATGGGAACTGGTACACCAGATTGAATGCATTATACAGGGGAATGCCCATGATATAAAGCTGAGTGGAAGGAAGCACAATGGTAAGTACAACATAAAATAGTTCTTCAAAAGAGAAACTAAGCATGCCAGTGCAAATGCTTAATGTAGGAAAGTGATATCTCATAGATGTGTGTGCTTGTGGGGGGCAGGATTGCAATGTTCTTTTTCTCTTTTGTGTTGCCTCTACACTGAGTATCTACTCATTTGATGCATGTGTTCATTGAGCACCTATTGTGTGCCAGTCCTGTGTTAGGGGTGCAAGTACGATCAAGACTAATGTGTAATTGCTTAATTGAAAAGACAATTACAATGCAATGTGATAAGGTAGGGACAGGACCCACTGGGGCATGCTCAGATTAGATCTCAGTGCACCTGTGCTTCTTTTCCATGATGCGCATCGCAGTTAGGATGCTGTAGTTACTTGTGAGATTAAGCGCTGAATCTCCCTCCCAGAAATCTCCCTTTCTATCTCTCTCTCTTCCTCTTAGACTACAGACTCTGTGAGGGCAGATACTGCATCTTTTTGTTTCCTGCCACATCGCCAGTGCCTAGAATAGTGCCTGGCATAGGGCATGGGCTCAATCAATATTTCATTAGGAAGCAGATCCATTTACTAAAAAGTGGGAGTTGGGCGTGGGGTCTAGACTGTGATAAGAGATAAAGGTGGAGGACTGACTTGTAAACTACACAAAAGAGTTTTCACTTTGTCCTGAAGGTAGTAAGGCACCTGCTGAAGGTTTTCAATGTAATCAGACAAAAGAAAAACAAACAAAACAGTTTAGTCTTTGCAGATCAACACAAGAATGAACTACCCATGCTAGTATCCAATTATTAGCTAATCTGTTCTGAACAGGGTTTAATTTTCAGTTCACACATAGGCTCTGGTCCCTGAGAGCTTTAGCTAAAAGCACAGGAACTGACAACACAGACTTGAAATATTGATGGACAGATTTGTACCCCTGGAGTGTCGATATGTAACATGTGATTTGTCCTTAAGCTGTCGGGTCACCTTGATTACTCTTCTTGAAGTGTTTCCTACCCACTGAGGCAGAGAAGGGTTTCCAAGGCAGGCAGCGGAGAGGGAAACAAAAGGTACCACTTTCTGCCTGTGATGCCCAGGTTCCTGGACCACTTGGAGCCTCAATTTCCTCCTCGGTAAAATGGGGTCAATGAGGATGATTCCCGCAGAGTGGTTGTGAGGAGGAAGTAGCTTGACACATTCTGAGAACTCATCATCAAAGGCTGCACTGGTGATGATGATGATGACGATGATGGTGGGATACTGGAGCTGGTAGAGGTCCAGGTTTGCAGGGAAGGAGGGAAACTGAGGCCCAGAATGGGAAGTGGCTGGCTCAGGGTCACACAAGGAATCACTAGCAGAGCTGGAATCCCAGGGAAGTTCTCAAGAACCAATTCACATACTCTTTCCTCTGGGACTACGGTTCCCAAATTGTGAGCCGGGGCACCCTGGGGCACCACAGCAGCCTCCCAGGAAAGCTGCAAGATATTCTTAATTGTCAAGGTCATCCTAGCAATACTTGGCATCTCTCAAATGTCACATGAACTACTAGCTTGAGGTCATTCCCAGTTCCAGCATTAGAGCAAACCACATTCTTTTTGATGATGTCATATCTTTGTGACCCTGGGTTTTCGGTGGTTGCTGTGATAAAAAGCAAGGTCTGTGCCAAAATCAATGTAGAACGGGAAACGAGGGTGGCAGAGTCCAATCTGATTCCAAGGTTTCAGAAGCTGTGCAGAGCCCAACAGGCATATACATTTCGATAGTAAGTAACTGTTTATTTAAGACTGAAATAAAAATATTCTTCTTCTGTCAACTTATGTGAATTATTTTTTCAAACTGCTACTAAGTAGTTAGGACATCCATGTTCATTAAGTTTGCACCTAAATACCTAATAGAACGATGAGGGATTTCTTTTGGTGAAACAATGCTGGAACACTCAGGCTGCTGTGAACCCAGAAAGTTTAAGAACCTCTGCTCCATGAGAGGAGCCTCCAAGATTGTAGGGAAGGAGGCAGGCAGCTTTGAGCCTCCATCCAGGACTGAGGCATGAGGGAGGGAGGTTAATACCTTGCAAACAAGGCAAAGCAGGAACAGGAAACCTGATCTCTCAGCTGCTGCCAAGCCATTGTTTATTTAGAACCAGTGGTGTGAGTACATTGGAAACTGTGTCCTCCCAGTTCCCCAGCAAGACGGACTACTCACTCATTCCGTGAACACGCACCCAGTGTTTACTCTGTGTCAGACACTGTGCTGATGCAGTGATAAATAAGATATAGTCTCTGTCTTCAAAGGTAGGAGAGGGAAGAGAGGAGGAAGGATGAGAGGCAGGAAGGAAGATGACACTATTTTTATTTTTACAAATAAAGCTCTGTGAAACAGTTTCAGAGAGGTTAGGTAAGTGACCCAGAGTCACACAGCATCAAGATGCTAGATCATGACTCACTGCCAAGACAATGACCTATACCCCTGTGTGTGGGCATTCATGGTCTAATATGAGAGCTCAAATGCTGGCATGCAAATTAATATTTGGAGACAGGATTTGACACCACTTAAGAAGGGTATGAACAGTATGGTACTGGCACAAGGACTGAAATATCAATCGATGGCATAGAATTGAGAGTCCAGAAATAAACATCGATGGTCAATTTTTTTCTGCAAAAGGTGCCAAGAAAACTAAATGGGGGGAAATAGTCTTTTCAACAAAGGATGCTGGGGACAAATGGATATCTACATGCAGAAGACTAAAACAACTCAAAATGGATCACAGACCTAAATGTAAGACTGGAAATTATAAAACTCCTAGGAGAAAATATGGGAGTAAGTCTTCATGACCCTGGGTTAGGCAGTGGTTTCTGAGATATGATACGAAAAGCACAAGAGACAAAATTAAAAACAGACAAATTGGACTTCATCAAAATAAGAAATTTTATTCTGCAAATGATATTATCAAGAAAGATGGTGATGGATGTTAACCAGGCATATTGTGGTGATCATTTCACAATGTATACAAATATTGAACCATTATGTTGTGCACCTGAAACTAATATAATGCTATATGTCAACGATACCTCAAAAAAAAATGCAACAAAAAAATAAAGTGAAAGGATAATCCACAGAGGGAAGAAATTTGTTGCAAATCATATGTCTAATAAGGAATTTGTATCTAGAATATGTAAAAATGTTTAAAACTCAATGAGAAAAAGACAATCCAATTGAAAAATGAGCAAAAGATTTGAATAGGCATTTTCCCAAAGAACATATCCAAATGGCCAGTAAGAACGTGAAAAGATACTCAGCATTATTAGTCAGTAGGAAATTAGAAATCAAAACCATTAAGATGGCTGTAATCAAAGAGACAGACAATAAGAAGTACCAGTGAGGATGTGGAGAATTGGAACCCTCATACACTGCTGGTGGGAATATAAAACGGCACAACCCTTTGTAAAGCAGTCTGGCATTTCCTCAGAATGTCAACCATAACCTTACGACATGACCCAGCAATTCCACTTCTAGGAATCTACCTAACAGAAATGACAACATATATCCATCTCAAAACTTGGACGTGAATGTTCATAGCAGCACTATTCACAGTAGCCAAAAGATGGAAACAACTCACATGTCCCTCAACTGATGAACGGATGAACAAAATGGGGTCTATCCATAGAATGGAATATTGTTTAATGATAAAAAGGAACGGGTTACACTAATGAACGAGTGAAATGGCATCTCCTACTGAATGTCCTTAACAATCATATAAAGTTAACACATTACCACCATTTTGACAATGGGGAAATTGAGGCATAAAGAGGCTAAAAGACGTACCCAAGGGCCTGAAGGTGAGACTTCTAGGAGTCAGCACTGACAAAGGTAAGTTGGCTAGGTGCTCGATTCTTAGAGGGTCCCAAACTCACTGGCCATTCATTCATTCTCATTCCCTCGTTTAATTTAATACTATTTATTGGGTTCTTTTGGAGCTGCTGCTGCGGTCTTGCTCATGTCTCCTTGGCTTGACCTTTCCAGGGCATTCCAGCCCAACTTCCAACTGCCAGCACGTGTGTCTTTTTGCTCAAGGGTTTCTTTGGGCACTGAGGCTTTCTCTGCCCATGAACATGGGGACGTGAAATTAACGAGCTCTCCTCCCCCACCCCCACCTTCACCCCACAATGCGGGAGTTGATGTACAAATACCTTAGCTCTCTTCTTCACCCAGTGCCACACTGTCTCCCAGAGGTCTCTGGCGGGGTTGGGCTCCAGTGGCCCATGGTGGTAACCCCACTGTGGTGTCCTCTCCATTCTGTCCGATTTCCCCACTCCTGTACAGGTGCCTCCTGGGATCACCCACGTGCACTGAAGTCCTTGTCTCAGGGCCTGTTTCTGGATGAGCTCAAACTCAGACGGGCACCTCCTCCGTGCCAGGCACTAGGTACCAACACAGATTGGTGAACAAACTGGTGAGGTTTGGTCCTCTTAGGGCACCCAGGCTCAGGAGCCAGCCAACAGGCAATGATGACACACGATGGTATATAGAAGTGCTGGTTCCTGATGTCCCATTGCCTTGGAACTAGCATCTTCTTCCTTCTCCTCTTCTCAGCCCAGAACCTGACATCCCACTGAACACCAAGATTCCCCATGGCAGCCCTACCTGTGCCTTTTGGCAACTTGACCAGGAGTAAGGCAGTAGTTACCCTGTCTGACAGGTGCTGTTGCAGAAACCAGGTCACTACCCAGGACCCAACAGGGCAGGGCGTGGGTGGGAAGTAGAGACAAGAGTTTTCCTCCCTCCATTCTGCTCGTATCTTCTGTTCCCCACACCCCAGCTCCAGCCTAAAGCAATTAAGTCGTTTGCTGCTGGGACCTGGAGGTGGCAGTAACATATAATCACAAACATAAACAGTTTTATATGGTAATTATGAATTCTGCCTATTTTTTTTTTTATCAGTGCAACCCAGACCGAAGATTATTTTCTGCTTGATATAATTCTTATTTTGATCCATCCTCCCCTCACCTCCACCCAACTTCAGAAGGATTAAGATGGGGCTACAGCTGATAATTTGGCATATGACAGAATCAAGGCCTCTGTTTGCAGGTCTTGTACTACATGGACTGGACCGTAGTGGATTTGCTGCAGACACTCCATCCTGCGTTGGGTTAAATATCCAAACGGTAACACCCACCATTCCATGGCTGGGCCCAGCCTACACAGCCGTCACGTCTTGTCTGGGTTTCAGCAATATTTTCTCCACTGGTCTCCTGGACTCCAGCATCTTTCCTTTGGCTGGGACCAAATTATTCTTTTCAAAACCATGAATCTTTCTGCCTAACTGCTCTTCTCCAGGTGTCCAATGTCTTGCTAAATGGCACCACTGACATCCCAAGGCATCAGCTAAAATCCCAGGAGTCTTTGTGTATTCCAAACTCGGTCTCATCCCTTCTACTTCCCAAATATCCCCTCCCACAAATATCCACAGTTCTCCATCTACTCCACTATAACCTGGTTCCAAGTCATCTTCTCTCACCTGGGTAGCTGAAGACGCTTCCCCACTGGCTGCCCAGCTTCCTTTTTGGTCTGCCCTCTTCTCTCCCTTCCTCCGGCCCCCACTCATAATCTGCTCTTCACGCAGCAGCCAGAGTGAACTTTGAAGACATAAATCAAGTCATGCAATGCCCTTTCATTGCACTTAGAAAAAAATGTCCAAACTCCTTGCTAGGAGCCTGCATGCCTGGCCTCTCTGCCTCCGTCCCCACCTCTCATCCTGTACCAGTCTCACCTTCACACGCTGTGCTCCAGGCATGCGAGCCTCGCTTCTATTTCTCAGGCAAGATAAGCCCCTTTCAGCCTAGGGTCTTTGCCTTTGCTGCTCCCCGCCTCCAGCACTGTTCCCACCTGTCTTGACAGAGGAAGCGTCTACTTCTCATTTATGTCTTAGCCAGACTTAGTCAGACTTTCTTTGACCACCCTCGCCCAAGCAAAGTCTTCCCCTGCTCATCCCACCGCAGCATTCTGTGTTAGTTTCTTCCTAGTCCGTATCTAAAATGATTGTATGCGTATATGTATTTACTTGGTTGCTTGGTTGCTGTGTCCTCCTGCTGAAATGTACACCCCACGAGGGCAGGGATTTTGCCTGATTTGCTCACTACTCTATCTCCAGGGTCTCATGGAGGACCTGGCACATAGTAGGTGTGCAATAAGCAACTGCCAAGTGAGCAAAACAAGAGCATCCTTCGTGGTTCCCTGGAAAGCCTTTCAGGAGAGGCTGCCAGACCGCCTCTATCCTACAACTACAATTATATATTTATGGGGTAATCAGCAATTGAAAAGTTCCCCGTAGTAGTAACTGGAGCTTAACATACAAATAAACTGAACAGCATTAAGGACGTTTTGTGGCCACTGGGGTGGATCAAGTGATCTAATCGCCCAACTCCCAGCAATTAAGTCAATTAACCAGTTAGACATATGCTGAGCCATTTCCCAGCTCGAGTTTCCTGGGGGCATCTGTGAAATTTGTGCAACTTATTTATGGTGTAAGCTTCTGGTGGTCGTTCCTGACTGGGATGACTGGGGAAGCGAGAGAGAGAGGTGGCTGGTTAAATAAGAAAAAAGTCAAGGCTGCATCGAACATGTGATAAGCTGTGTGTTTCCCTCTGAAGGCACTTTTCACTCCCTCCTTTCCTGTCTGTAGAAAGGATGGGGGATGCAGCTATTTCTTGCCTTGACTGACTCACCATGTTCAGTGCTGTTTTAACACCTGGTGAGTCACTGAGGGAAGGAGAAAGAGAGGAGAGAAGTGAATGCAGGGTAACCTGTTGGGACACAGACTCAGTCCTGGGTTCAAATCCTGACTCCCCCCTCAGTAGCTGAGCCTCTGTGTCCTCATCTGGGAAGTGGGGAAGTACAGAGCCTGTCTCACAGGGTTGTGGTGGGGATAAAAGAAGACGAACAGTGTAAAGTCTTTAAAGCAGAGCTGGACACAGGGAAAGTGCTACCTCAATGGTAGTAGTGGTCGCTATCATCACTGAAAGGCTAAAGGGCGGGAGATTGAAAGAGTGTGGATAAAGGATGATCTCCGACCCTGACAACACACCTGGCTGGAATCCCAGCTCTTCCTGGTGTTGCATTGCTTTATGCGATGAACTTTGCCTCTCTGAGCCTCAGTGTGCTCATCTGAGAAATGGGACCAATAATGCCAGGAGGGGTTTCAAGATCAAGCGGGTCTGACCCTTGAAAGGCACTGGCCGGGTCCTCCTCACCCCACCGGATTCTTCCTTGCATTTGCAGAAGAAATGGAAAGGACTTGCCCCAGGTCGCGGAGCAAGTTCAGAGATGGAGCCCAGGTCTCTGATTCTGCTATCAGAGCTGCTTCCACGTTGCCTTGCTTAGGCACTTTACAGTCATGTAAAACAAAGCCGTCCTTTCAAGGAGAGAGATGCTCCCGGAGATAATTAGCATGTATCGATCTGCTGTTTTCCCTTTTCCCCCCGAGCACTACACAAAGCCTTTCACCGATATTGTATAATTTAAACCTTACAAAGAAATTCTGTGAAGTGTATTTTATGGACAAAGAAGGGACTCAGAAAGGGCAGGTAACTCGCCCTAGATAACACAGCCAGGAAGTGAACACAGGCAGAACCAGGTTCTGCCTGAGTCCGATGCTCTTACCCACTGTGCCCTCCTGCCCATGGCGTGCGTGCTGCAGTTTTCTCCATGTGGAGCTCCAGTTTGCAAGGAAATGAAAGCATCCCAATTTCAAGATTAATCAATGGTTTTTGGAGAGGGGCCCTTACTCCCCTCCCCCCCGCCCCAGCCCCAGCTGTCAGCTTCCTCCTCTCCTTCTCTCACTCCCACCCCCAGGCTCCCAGAAGGCAGCGGGTCCTTGGCTGAGGGTGGAAAGCAGCCAGATGGATCGGGCTCCTGAGACGGAGACTGAACCTCCACATCAGAGACCGTCCCCACCCTCTACGTCCAGGGAGCCATGCTGGACCTGCCAATATCCTGGGCCTTCAGGCTCAGCTCAGCCACATCCCTGCGTGGGATTTTGGAAAGCACTGGAAGCAGACATCGCCGCACCTAAGCCATATCTCTGATCTTCTGTAGCCAGGGCAGCAGGGTTGCCCGAGACTCTTTCTTCCTGGCAACAGTCCACACCAGCCAGTGCCAGAAAGAGGGAGGAACAAATCCCCAGCTGAGAGCATTTCTCAGGTTCCAGCAAGGGCTGAGGCACCGGTTGCTGGCTACTGGCTCACTTTGACAGTGTGGTAAGATGGAGGGGCATTTTTCCTACCTCCTCCTTCTACCTGGATAGAGCTTTACAGTTTGCAAAATTTATTATTATTGGGATGCAATACAATTTATTCAGTATGGTCATAACAACAATTACATTTATGCCTTTTTTCAACCCATGTGTCCACGTCTATATATCTACTGCTTTATCTACTTATCCTTATTCAGGTTCTCAGTCTCTGGCTTATAAATTAACAGGCAGGAAAACAAACAGTCATGTGCTAATAGAGAGGAGGACAAAAGGGCAGTGGTTATTAAACTTCGGTGTGTGCAAGAATTACCTGGGAACTTTATTAAAAATGTAGAGTGCTGGTGCCAGCACCAGAGCTTTCAACGCCGTAGGTTTAGGTCAAGGCTTGGGAATCTAGATGTTAAAAATGCTACTGAACTGTACACTTTGTCCTGGTTAATTTTATGGTATGTAAATTCCACCACAATTAAAAAAAAAATCACCCCAGTGAGTCACATGCCACAGACTAGAACAGTAGGCAAGGCTTCCTGTGAAAGATGCTCTCTGAATCTCCATGGAGATTTCCAGGTGGGCAAGGCAGGGAAGGGCATTCCAGGCAGAGGGCACAGCACAGGGAAAGTTTGGAGCAAGAGACAATATGGGAATGTGGAAAACTATGAGGCTTGATGGGTGGGGGTGGGGAGGCGTAGGGGCCAGGACCCAGGCGGCCTCACTGGCCAGGCTGAGTTGTTGAGTGTTACCCTGATGGCCCTGCGTGTCCTTGAAGTGTGTTTGATAAGGTTGTGCTTAGAAACGATCACAGGCTGACCCACAGGGACTTGATCAGGTGGGCAGACACACAAGGCATAGTAACTAATTCTAGTGAAAGAAAAGGTCTCAAGTTAAATAATGCAGAAATCCATAGAGTCAAAGGAGACCACTTCCCTAAACCACCCTGTTTTAGGCCTACATATACATAATTAAATTAGCTACATACGTTAGACCATGATATATGTACTCTCTAAAAATTACTTTTCTCTCTTAATTCAAAACAAACGTTCCTGCAATACTGCACCTGTTAAACTGTCTCTTTCTTTTTAATGGCTGCATTGTATTCTATTAGATGGATATATTCAGTTGAAATTGTAGATATACCACCATTTTTGACTTAGAAAAATAGCCATTTTGGTTTACTGAACCATTCCCTTCTTGATGGGTGATTAGGTTTTTTTTCCCAATATTCTTCCCTGCTATACTTAACAATGTTGCAATGGCCGTCAGTGAGGATAAGCCTCTAAGCATCTGTGCAAGTATTGCTCTAAGGTAGATTTCTAAAATGGAATTGCTGCGTCAAAGGGTGGACAATATTTAAAATTTTGGTGGGTGCTGCTAAGTGTTCTCTAAGAAAAAAAAGTCATCCATTTATACTCCCAGTGAGAGGAAACTAATACAGGGAGACTGTGTCAAAAACGTTATCTCTCAACACTCACACAAAGATACTGCATAATAAATGACCACAAAATCTCAAGGCATACAAACAAAAGTAAGTATTTACTTTTGGGCTCTATAAAGTTTATACCCACGGTGTTCAAAAGTGTGTATTTTGTAACATCCTCACGAGCAGTGTATGTTATCATTAAAGAAAAATATGCTGATTGGACCATTTAAAACTGTTCTTGTAAATTGTATTTCTTTTACTGTGAGTGAAGTTTAGCTTGTGTTATGTGCTTATCTGGTCATTGCTATGCCTTCTTTGATTAATTTCACAGTTATATACTTGCTTCATTCTTTTTCCTATTTACTTTTGTTCTTTGTTTTCTTAATAATATCCAAGAATTCTTTATATAATGTGTCTATTAACCCTTTGCCCAGTGTATATGAAGCAAGTAATTTTTCCCAGTGTTTTTTATGTCTTTTAATTTTTGAAACTAAATATTTTCATTTATATGGAGTTTAATCAATCTGTGTTTTCTCTTATTTTGTTTCTCATTATTTTGTTTTTATACTTAAAAACATTCTCCCTGCTTGAGGTCACAAATTGCTAACCAGCATTTTTATTTGGGGGTCATAGAGTTTTATGTTTTACTGTTAACTCCAGTCCATCAGGAATTGATTTTGCTGAATGGCTGTGAAGCAACAGTTTAACTCTAATTTTGTCCTTCTGTGGTCAAACAATTGTACCAGTGTTGTTTGTGGGATAATCTTTTCCCAACTGAGTTGAAAAGCTACCTGTAGTACATGCAGATTTATACATGTACACTGACCTGTTTTTTAAATTAATAAGCAGAAATGCCTCTAACCTTTCCCTAGATTGCATTTCCTGGTCTCAACTCTGCTTCTGAGAAAGGCCTTCCCCCTGTTTTCACTCATTCATTCATCCCTCTGGGCATACACTCTTTCATTCACTCGTTCACTTTTACTCTTTCACATGAGTTCTGAATGGGTGTGTGGGTCCTAGGATTAATGATACACAAGCAGCTCAGGTATGTTTTCCATACCAGGCACTGGGCTCTGCAGGTCACCTGCTCCAGTTTACTGACTTCTCCCAATAACCCTGTGAAGTAGGCACTCTTTTTAGCCCCACATTACAGATGAGGAAACTGAGGCTCAGAGAGGCTAATTAACTTGCCCCAAGTCCCCTAGGTAGTAAGCTCCAGAGAAGACATTCAAACCCAGGTCAGCCTAATGCCGGTTTTAACTCTAACTTTGCTGCTTTCCTTGTATAACGATCGCTCACACTCATCATGCATCTACTCTGTGCTGGAAATTGTGCTAGGTAGTGGGAATCCCCACGTGGCCCGACTCTGTCCCTGCCCAGGGGAGATGGCAGTGTGGTGGCGGAGGCAGGTCACTGAACAGAGGATTATAATCCAGTATGACGAAAGCTAAAATACGCTGGTAAAGAACAAACCCTGGTGAGGGTTTTCCTGGCAAAGCAAAGGCTTCCAGCCTCTGGAAAGATGACTTTGCTGTCAGCCTGGGAGATTAAAAAGCACATATACAGGTAAGACCTGAAGGTCCAGAGCCAGGATTTTCTAGCCCTATCTCCCATCCATTTGCACTCTGGATGCAGCTACTGTGCCGGGGATGAAGGACTCTGGGCAGCCTGCATGGGAAAGAGTACAGGCAATGAGAAAAGAAGCAAAAAAAAAAAAAAAAATCAACACCCTTCAAATCGGCCTTCTGGGCCCCATAGCTTCTGAAAACCTCACCATCTGTCCACATAAGCATGTTCCAAAGTTTTAAGTACCTCTTTTCATGAAGTCCGTTAAAGTTAACCTGGCTTCATAATATATGGGGGAAATCTGCTATAAATAGAGGTAAATAGAGATTGTAAAGATAAATAACAATACCAGCATGTGAGGACCGATAATGTACTCTATTTATGGCCCGACTCTAAAAAGGGATGTCCAGAGACGCTGCGTCTTCAATGACTTACTTTTGCCGAGGCAGCCTGTGTTCCCTGTTAGGGTGCTAAAGATTCAGTGACACAAAAAGCTTACAGATAATTAAATATTGATTTTTGTTTTCTAATCCTATATAAAAATTGTCCTGGGTCTCCCAATGGTGGTTTTATCTCACCAGGACATGGAAGGAGGGGAGGTGTCTGCTAACCCTCTTTGCACCCCTGCTGTGTAATATTGGGGCGTTTCTTCAGTGAGGGTGGGGGGTGTCCAGGGCACATGACCTCTGCAGCCACACAGGACCCTGTGCTCAGAAGGGCCCTACACTTGGCTTTATGCTCGTCTTGTACCCTCTTAAAATTCTTAGTAATTTTTGCCCAAGGTGTCCTGCCTTTTCATTTTGTACCAGCCTCGCAATTGTGCAGTTTGTCCTTGGGGGCTGGTCCGACTAAGAGACTGGAGCATCCGGTTCTGGACCCTCAGCTACCCCGCTGCTGCCCAGCATTCTCCCTTCTTTCCTGCTCTGAATTTCTCCAGCCGTGCCAGAATCTTCAAATCTGGGAAGAGGGCCAGAGAGAAGTTGGTGATGAGAACAGTTTTCTCCCACCCTCTGCTCCCTTCTCTCTCTCTTTCTTTAAAAAATAGGAAAAAAAAACCCCACTTCATTGTCATTTTGCGTCTGGAGTGCGGCAAGGGACATCTGGCAATGTGGTGGAGTCGCTGGCTGGCTGGGGGTGGGTAGCGTCCACAGGCAGGCCAGGCCTTGGGCTCTGACAGCAGACAGTGTCTGAGGCGATAAAGAGTCAGTTTCGGAGAGGTGGGTCCTGAGCCACATCTTGCCATGTGTTTGTTGTGTGACCTTGGGCAAGTACATACAACCCTTCCATGCCTCAGTTTTCTCATCTGCAAAATAGAGATATTAATTCCAGCCCCGCTGCCTGCCTCCCCTCTCCCAGCAAGACTGCTGGGGAGAATTTAAGTTTAAGAATAATAATAATAATAATAACACTAAGAATAATAGCTAATGCTTACCTATTGCTTATATGTATCAGGCTCTTTATATAAGTTCATAGAAGCTAACGTATGCTTGCCAAAGACTTTGCATATTCTCTTTCATTTAAACCTCACAGTAACCTCATGAGGGAGGTCCTATCATAAACATCCCCATTTTACAGATGGGGAAATTAAGCACAGGGAGGCTAAGCGACTCAGCCAAGGTTGCACAGCTAGTACATAGCAGAGCAGAATTTTGAACTGTGCATTCTGACTGCTGAGCCCTGGCTCCTAACCTCCACACAGGACCATGTGCAGAGGTTCTTTTGATGCCTCCCTCCTACAGGAAGTGAAAATTAGAGGTCTGCAGGCCAAAATTGGCCCACAGAGCATTTTTGATTGGTATTTCCACACAGTGTCAGCCTGCACTGCATTTGAAATTGGAATCAGTTGCCAATATCGAAAAAGAATTTCAAGATTTCTACATTAAAGTATAGATTTCCAGCATCTGGTAGATGCTCTGGTAAAGATGGGCTCCTGTACCTACATGGCAAAGATCCCCCATCTGCTACAGTCCCTACCACTCCCTATTGTCTTCCTGACACTGACATTCAGAGTCTATTTCCCCATTGTTTTACTGCGTCTACCCATTGCCCTCACATACATCACCTGCCTAGACCCTGGGGAAGCTTAGCTTTTGATCCCTTCCCTGGGGTGGCAAGGATCTGCTTATGGAGACAGAAATCTTCCTCCCTGTGGCTTTCTAGGCAGGGTTCCTTCTCTGGATAGCACCATATGTGGAAGGAACAATTAATTTTATGGGAAGGGGGTGGAACAACGGAATCTAGAGTTGAGTTAGCCCCTGAAATGAACTTAGAGTCTGAAGCTCCTTTAAGCTTTGGGTTTCCACGGTCCTCAGTTTAGAGAATTCCAAGAAGCTATGATTGAAGAATATCAAATTTGAAAACAAATTTATAATTACAAAATTCTGAGATTTTATGATCCAAGTAGTTTATAATTAGAAGACACCCCCAAATTCCAGTACTTCATGCCTCCAAAATTCAAACTATTGCAAAGATTCTCTGATCCTAAAATCTCATGATTCAAGTTTACTCACTTTCTAGAAAATGGGATACAGTAGTCCCTTCTTATCTGTGGTTTTGCTTTCCCCAGTTTCAGTTACCCATGGTCAACCACAGTCTGAAAACATTAAATGGGAGGTTTCAGAAATAAACAATTCATAAGTTTTAAACTGTGTGCCGTTTTGAGTAGTGTGACGAAATCTTTCTCCATCTTGCTCTGTCCCGCCTGGATGTGACTCATCTCTTTGTCCAGCGTATCTATGCTGTATACGCTACCTGCCCTGGCTTTTAGTATAGGAAAAACGTAGTATATGTACAGTTCGGTACTATCTGTGGTTTCAGACGTCCGCTGGCTGTCTCGGAGCATGTCCCCCACAGGTAATGGGAGACCATCCTGCTAAGAAGGAAGAGCACTAGAATGCTATGACTCCCTAGTGCTAAGATCTCATGATTCTGTGATTCAGTAATGATCTGCTCTGCCAAAGCAGAGAGAAGCTAATCATCAGTTAACTGAACAATAGTTGACAGATGAGGCAGTCTGGTTGTCGTCCTGTTACAAGGCGGGGTTGGGATTTTCCTTCCACCATTTAATCTGATGTGACTATTCCTTCGTTTTCCTAATGAGATCAGTGCCACCAGGAAGGAGATGTGGAAGTCGGTATCTCACTTTAAACAAAGCCAATATGTAAATATCCTGAGTTAAGAAATGAGACTTAGGGATTGTGTATTCTTTAGCCTTATACACATCAAAGCCTTATAAGCATCCTTTCATCAGGCTGTATTTAATGAAAGAGAACCCGTGTTGAATGTAATTCAAGTCTGATTAGATTAAAGGCAGTTTGACCTCAGGACGAAGAATGTGGAAGGAATGATTTTGGGCATGAGAGGACTTGGTCTCCTTCAGCTGGAAGGGGGATGCTTATTAGCATGACATTGGAAATGTCATGGTATCCATGGGTCAGACCAATGGGAGATAGGTTTTCAGTTCAGTCTTAAGTTGGAGGTGACTCTTCCCAACACCTTTAGACCTGGCGTGGATGGACCACAGAAGCAGCTGGCTAGAGACAGAGTGCTAGGCTGAAGATAGAGAAAGTGACAGAGCCAAAGTAAGAGTAAAATTACCCCTTAGGGTACCGAGGGGCAGACATTTTGCACAATGCATTGGATGGAACAAATCTTATTGGCTGTGTCATTACAAATATCTCAGTACTTGGTGCCAAATTTTGGCAATTACATCCATAAATAGGGAAGTTTCTCTGCAAATAAAAAAGGGGAGTCTGACACCAGGATGCCACAGCCAGCACATGAGTCAAGATCGGAGGGAGGTCCTCACTATCAACACTATTGACATTTGGGGCCTCATAATTCTTCGTTGTAGACTGTCCTGTACATTGTAGGATGGTGAGCAATATCCCTGCATCCCCAGTCTCTAGCCACTAGATGCTAATAGCACTCCACCCCCAATTTTGACAGTCGAAAATGTCCTCAGACGTTGCCACATGCAGAACTTGGAGAAAAGAATCCAGGTTACCCAAAAGAGAGCCTGTGACTTTTAGCCACATCCAGATAAGGATTTCCATCAATGCCCTAACGTGGACATAATTAGCAATTCGTATCAGAATTCTACTGTGTGCCACTTGGAGTTTGTTGTGTGTAATTATGCTGAAATTATCAGTAGAGTTCTCCTTCCAGGGAGGGGGTTCAGTCATTCCCAAAGAAGTCTTTGTGATGACTTATTAGGTCTCAGTTAAAGAATTCCCTTAGGTATTACAGTGGATCGAAGTATGCAAGGTGGGTTCTTCTGGACAAAAACAAATATAAAGCTACCCTTATGGGAGATTGCATTAACTGGATGAATTTCTCTTTGAAAAATCTACATGGCAATAGAGAATTCCTGATATATAATGAGCACTCTATAAACATGAGATAAATTAACAAATAATTCTTATGGGTCATATCTCAGAGATGGGACTTACCCTCCAGGGCCAGGTTCCAATTTATCTGCCAGTTCTGAGCCGTGAATAGTACTGTCCTGAAGCATGCTGTTAAGAAAGATTCTGAGGGAGTGTCCATGCTCAGGAGAAATGTGATTGACAGAGGATGTCTGCTGTGGGTAGGGTAGAGGCTCTGACAGCCTAAGGCCCGGGAGTTCACCCCCCTCCAGGCAGTATCCTGATCAAACTGATGGTAAGAAAGGTCATTTGGGCTACCAAGTGGAGGCTGGATTTAGGAAGGGCAACATCCAAAGTTAGAAACACAAGCCATACCAGGTATTCTAGCAGAAAGAATTTAGTATAGGGAATCAGTTGATTTGGTGTTGACAAACTGGAAAGGCAGAAAGGGGACACTGACAAACGCAGAGGCAGTGATTGCAGGAAGCAGCTATCAATCACCCTGGGCTCAGGGAGAGAGCAGAGAAGTTGGGGGAAAAAAAACAAACAAAAAACTTTGGAGTCAGGACCAGAACTCTGCTCTTGGGAGGGAGCATGCAGAGCTTGGGCACAGACTTCTGAAGAAGAGCTGCTGAGGTGATGTGAAGAGGCTGGTTATCATTGTGAGGAAGACTTGCACTGGAACCAGCCGTCACTGCTGGGATTAGGAACCACTGCTGCCGTGATGCTGACAAAAACTGTCGGCAAACAGGGACAAGCGCATCCTTTTCCTGCCAGCTGCCGCAAGTCTCCCATTAGCACCCGCTATGGGCAGAGGCTAACATAGGTCCAGCGGGCAAAGCAGAAGTGCAGCGTGCAGCACCCCAGCCCTGGCGCTAGAAGGCAGAGGCTAGAAGGGCAGGTAGTTTAATAGCTGGTACAACTGGGGAGGCTCAGAGAGATGAACCAGGTCACCAAGTGACTAGTCCAGAGCTGGAAGAGGGCCCTCCTGCCTTCTAACTCTGGCCCCCTGTTTCTGGGCTCTCAATTACATACAGATTTGCAAGATCCTGGTGGACAAGGGTGATGGTTTTCAAGTTACATCCCTCCTAAAAGAAGACTTCCCTTTCTGTTACATATCAGGGCCCATAGAGAGGTAAAGTTGTTCCTCTAACACACTGGGCAAAACTCCTTGTGCACAAGCTGTATTCTCTTCCGGAACCTGCACACACATTATGCAGAAACATTAAATATTTTACCCAGGGGGGAAGAAAAAGTAGAGAGAGATTTCTTGCAAAGTGAATTTTCATCTCCTCTTTAGGGCTTCATCTGCGGTGAATCCTACACACCCTTTTGTGAAGGCAAAGCTAGTGAAAACCCTGAGAATAAAAGTGGGGCTTGATTTTATGCTAATATATGTAAAGAATGTGACTATACAGTCATAGGTAACACAATGAACTTAACTTTTTTTCTCCCTTTTTTATTGAATTATAATGACTAGTTTCCATAGCAATTACTGCATCACCTTATACATTACCAGGAAGATCTACTGCACTTTTTCCCAGTCATCCTTGTAAACATTTCTACTTTTTTTTTTTTACGATGTTCTAGGAGAAAACACAAGCCCTTTCGGCTCGGCAGCAATTGGAGAGCATATTTCAGGAGATTAATAAAGCCGACCAGAGTGTTCTTATTTTCTAAGTTCGGTGGTTGGTTTTCCATCTTCGCCTTCACCAGCTACTTGTCAGCCAGACAAAGAGGGAAGGAGGGGAGCAGGAGAGAGCAGAGGTGATGGGAGATGAAAAGGAAGGCACACGAGTTACCAGGGAGGGCAGGTGGAACTCGGAAGGAGCCGGCCTCAAGATCCCATGTTTGTGTCTTTGATGATTCTGGGAATTTGAGAGCAGTTCCCTTGGACGCACCCCTCTTTTCACACGGGGCTTGGAGGAGAGTGGGGGATGTTTCTAAGCTCACAGGAGATCAGGCATGGGAGATACACAGAGATGCCTCTTGGGTAACTTTGAAACTGTGTGTCTGAGATCTCCAGTTGCTTCCGGAGCTTCCCAGGGGAGATGGGAATCAAGACACCCCTCCATTCAAAACCCCCACTTCCACCGGCAGCTTCCTGTTAGGCTTTTCATCTTGGCCTCTCACATTATGTTTCACTTCCAGAAAGGCCTCTGCAGCTGGCGGCTATTTGTGGACACCTCCAGTTGAGAGGTGAAGGAGGTGCAGCCTCTGCTGTGAGTGAGTCAGGGGTATCACAGGGGCTGGCCCAGCTGTGGGATGCGCGGCTGGGCCCATTGCTCCCTGCGGACGGTTAGTAGCAGAGGCCGCTGTCATGGGCTCTGGTAGACAAGAAGACCCCATGCTGGGCTGTGGGACCCCCATACGTGGTGGGGATTCTGAGCTCCCAATCCAAGAGAGGGGGCAGCGGCCACATCCTGAGCCCTCACTACCTTTATTTCATTTGATAACGGGCCTGCTATTTGTGCACCAGCCCAGTGTCCCTGGAGGGATCGGCGGAGAGAGCGATGCCCAGGTGTCATGAGAGGGCCTAGTGCTTGGGAGCTCAGGCCCTGAAGTCTGGTAGCCTGGGTTCCAGTCTCCTGGCCGTGCCTCCATCACAATGTGTCCGGGATCTAGTGATTTCCCTTGCTCTGCCTCAGTTTCCTCATCTATAAAATGGGGCTAATGGCAGAACCCACCTACGAGTTGTTTGTGAGGATTGAAGGCGAGATGCTGAGTAAGTGCTTACACCTGGAAGTTGCCTTGTTGTTCCCCATGGGTACAGATACCCACCTGTGCCCATGGTGTGACCTTGAATGAGTTCATTAACATCTCAGAGCCCTGACTTTCCAGATGTAAAATGCAAAATGTCTGCTGGGTGGTCTCAAAGGTTCCTCTTAGCTGTGAAATTCAAGGGCTTTTGGATTCTAACAGGATAGCTGGAGGGAGGAAAGGAGGAAGGGGGGAGGGAGGGAGGGAGAGAGAGAGAGAGAGAGAGAGAGAGAGAGAGAGAGGGAGAGAGAGAATGAATGTGTAAGAGCAGGTGCCTTAAGCAGAAGGGAAAATTCCCTAAGTGACAAGAAGCTCTGAGTTCACCAAAATGCTTAACCAAGATAAGAAGGATGTAACTGATGTTGGAAAGATTGTTATGAGATTAATAAAAGTGATTAAGGGATTAAGACTTCTCAGAAAAGATAGTGAAGGGACCACCAATGGAAAAATCCTCCCTCACCCTCTGTACTCGGGCTCTCCTTGATTTTAAGTCCTCAGTCGTGCTGACATCTAACAAAATGGTCTCAGCAGATGCTCAAATAGAATCCTGGCTTAAGCTCATCTTAGCTATTGGAGAAGGTCCCCTGTGTCATATTTATATATCTATTTATACACACACACATATTTATACATACATATATAGTCAAATGACATTTTCTTTCTGGGAATGCCCAGAGGAGTTTAAGGAATGCCTTGAAGGCCTGAGTTTTGGGTCGGGATTAATCAGTGAGGCTGGCCTACTGAGCTTGGAGAAAGCTGCGTCCTGGATGTGAATCAGGCATCGTAAGGAAGTCAGGGTGTGTTGGGGGGCGCGGGGAGGCTGTCTAGTAACTGAATGATCCTGATGATCTCAACCTGCTCGCTGAGCCTCAGCTTTCCCACCTGTGCACTGGGGACAAGGACGCTCTCTGTGATGGGGCTGAGAGACGCAATGAGTGGGAAAGCACTTTGCAAAGGAATTGCTGGGATTCCCATGCAAAGTGCTTTCCAACACCCCTTCACTGGAAGATTCTAGGCTGCTCTGTGGTTCTAGAATAATAAACAGGAGCCTGGACTGGCCACTCCTCTTTCAGCAATGGGCTCTGAGGGAGACATGTGATCAGCCCCAGGGCTTTGAAGCCTGGCGCTTACCCGGCTGCTCCTCAGGCGAACTTGGCCTCCGGGGCATGTGGGAAAGGATGCTGAGCACCAATTCTGGGACCAGCTGTGTGTCCTTAGCTATGTTCAGGTGACAGGAGATAAAGGAGGCCGGAGGTGGAGGCGCCTTACAATGGGAAGAAGCTCATCAGACCCCCGGGTTCCATCGTGAGCCCCCAGGGGCTGGCAGCGTCTGGGAAGTGCTAACTCAGAGTGGACAGGGAAATTCAATCTGGCACAGAGAGACTCAGTCTCCTGGCCTGGGAGAGCAGGACCCTCCAGCCCTACTCACACGACTTCCCAGTCCCTCAGCCCCCGACAGTCACAGCACAGTCCCAACACCGTCTCTGGGGGGACAGAGATGGCTATCACGTTGCTGCTGCTGGCAGCTTCCCAGCAGTTGGGAGGAATAGTTACTGCTGGTTCAGCCGCCATGGACCACCCCAGCGAGCTTGAGGAGGCAGGGGCAAGAGAGGGGACAGCCGCAGTCCCAATAGCACAGTGACGAGTCAGCGGGCTCCACGCGGGCACCCAGCCCGGAGCAGCGTGATCGACGCTGGGAGCCGATTGCTCCTGGTGGGACTGAGGCTGTCTGGGAGATAAACACCCAGGGACGATGGTACAGTGCGGGGGGAGTCTGTTCAGAGATGGGGGCACCTCTGCCCCTGCTCAGGGCAGAGAAGCCGTCTAGCAGGGAAAGTGGGCAGGCTTGGCCATGAGTGTCTCCGCTGCTGAGGTTGGCCGTGCTCCCGGCACAGACAGGCTGAGCCCTGTGGACCCAGGCCCCACTCCACAGCCCAGTGAGGGGAGCCCGGCCTTAGACCTGGGCTTCTCAACCTTAGCACGAATGACATTTGGGCTGGATCATTCTTTGTCGGGGCCGGCGGGGGGGCTGTCCGGTGCACTATAAGATGTTTAACATCCCTAGCCTCTGCCCACTAGATGCCGGTAGCATCCGCCACCCCCAGATTTGTAACAACCAAAACGTGTCCCCTAATGTTCCCTGGGGGCACCGACTTGACCCACGGCTCTCTCTCCTTGGGCCCACATTCCCCCTCACCCCAGCTGCTAGGTTCTGTGCTTCAGGATGATACACCCTACAAATCCCATGGGCCAACCGAAGCAGAGTTTCTTCTGACCCACCTTGGCAGAATGCTCTAAGCCTGGGGACCTGTGGGTTGTGATCTGAGCTAGGATAAGCTGGCTGACAGAAGAGGGTCGCTGCGGGCTGAGGTGCTGCTACAGGAACAACCAGGCCTCTCTGGGACACCCCATATCCTGGGAAGAGAGAAGGAACAAAGGGTCACATTTGGTCTCCATCCTTTCCTATTGCTCCAGCCTCCACACTGGCCTCCCTGCCTCCAGGCTGTCTCTCTCTCATCCATTTTCATCTTGGCAGCTAGAGCCGTCCCCAGCACAGCCAATCAGATCACATCAGGGTCTCGTGTGCAAACCTGCTATGGCTCCCTATGGGCTGAAGATCAGAGTCTTTTGTCAGTTTTGAAAATGCTTCATTTTCTGGTGCAGGCCAACCTAAAATCATCAAAATAAAGGCCATAACTAAAAGATGTAAAGGAAGTAATCCATGTAACATCATGGTCAGGTCTCAATAAACGTGAACAATTACCATCGTGATTCTCATCATGTGTGTAACAGTGCACAGCCTACAGCACTCTGCAGAAAGGATTAGAGCAGGGAGTAGCTGGGAGCAGGGCTTAGGTGGTTCACAGCATGTAAAACTCAGTCTCTGGGGTTAGACAGGCCTGAGTTTGAATCCCAGCTCTGCTCTGTGATCTCCGCCAGGGTACGTGACCTCTCTGAGCTTTAGTTACAACTTTTCAATAAAGAGGGGTAAAAAACCCTGATTTTCCACATTGGTTGTGAGAACAAAATGATATATGTCAGATATGAAATCACAGTGTGTGGTATACAGTAGGCACTCACTACTTATTATGGCAAGAACTCATGAATCATTTGATCCTCACAACACCCAGTGAGATGGACATTGTTGCTCTCCCAATGTAAAGACAAGGAAACTGAGGCTGGAGGGTGGCAGGACTTGTGCAAGGCGTCCTGGCCTTAGTTGTGACCCAGGGCCACCAGACCTCCCCATCTGCTCCTTTGCAGACTGATTCCCTGAGGCCCCAGGGAAAGCTGGGCACCTGGAACATTATCCCCAGGGACTTTCCTGAAACTCTGAGTTAAGACAGAGGAAGCAACTTAGAAAGTGGGAAACTGTCAGGTCCCCTCCAGGCCCCCAGTGTTTGCAGCTTGTATCTGAGCAAAGCTGAATCAGGCAGCAAAGAAGCCGCTCCTGAGAGGACTGCTGTGTGGGAAAAACGAGGTCTCCGCCAACCCCTTGGAGGCCACTGGCACCACTCTCCTCTGACATGAAGGAAATGTGCCCAGACAGGACAGCCGGGCCAGAGTCCTGCCACTTAGAGGGAGATTTAGAGGAAGCAAGAGGGAAGGCCAGACACACTGGCTGCTGAATTTACTGGTCTTTTCAGCAAGGTCGGCAGGAGGGCCCTTCAGCTCTGGGCTCTTGTCTCAAGCCAAGATCCCTGAGTTGGTGACCGTGTCCAAGGTCTCCCTGTCTCCCTGTCTCCCTGTCTCCCTGTCTCCCTGCACAACAAGGCTGGGCAGAAGAAGCTAACTAGCTTGTGTCCTGGAAACTTTGGGGTGATTCATGGTTATTGCACCATGGAATTTCAAAGCATGGCCGTCTGCCAGGGATTCTGCTTTGAAAGTTAAAAGCGCAGGGGAGCCCTCATCCAAGTGTGTCCTGAGTGCTCACTAGGTACCAGGCACAACTAGCCAACTTAATGACCATGAAACTGTTGGCATTATCCTGTTTCACAGACATGGATGTCTCAGAGATGGGCTGTGTCTCTGATCCACGGATATGTATGTATGCATCTGTATGGGCTACTAAACCCATCGCTTTAAGTAACTGAAGTTTACAGAGATGAGCTGAGTTGCAAAGAGCCCCCCAGTTTATAAGAAATTGAGACTTTCCTATAAATGCCTCCATTTTCTCCCCTGTGAAATGGGTATATTACTATAACTTACCTCACAGGTTGCTGACGATATTCCCCAAGATAATGGGTGTATAATTGTTAGCAGTGATCCAGGCACATGGCAGGTCCTCCATAAATGCCAGCAGGTGCTGTTATTCCTGTTTTAATCGGAATGGACTAAAGAAACAAAAACAGGGGTATGAACTTTTCCAGAAGCACACTGTTAAAACAGTTTGTTCTTTCAGTAGGTAGCAAATATTTATTGAAAAATTGCTCTGTGCTAGGCTCTGTCCTAAGATGTAGGGTTATGGAAATGAACAAGGCGTGGGATTGTTTTCATGACTTTGAGCAATGAATTACAAAATAGATAGATAGATTAATAGACTATCCTACAAAATGCTGAAGAATAGGTTCTGTGGGCATAAATGATAGGAGGCTTGGCTTGAGGAGTTAAGGAGTGAACTCCACAGGAAGTGATTAAATTTGAGAGCTGGAAGATGAGTAGGTGTAAAATTGGTAGAAATAAAGTGTGTGCATGTATATGGTATATACGTGTGTGTGTGTGTGTGTGTGTGTGTGTGTGTGTTTATTTGAGTATAGTTCTGAGCATTTCACACCCAGAGAATAGCATGTGCAAAGGTCCTGAGGTAGGAAGGAATTTGGTGCACTTCAGAAATTCAAAGGTCAGAATAATGGAGGTAAGAGAGAGAGGCAAAGGTCAGGTTAAGCTCTGTAATGTCATCTCCCACCCCATCCCCACCCCACCTTCCCTTCCTGGCATCCATGGAATAGGTCCCATCCTCCATAGTCAGTACATCTCACTACTTCCATGCTCATCATACCCTCAAGTATGTATCAGCTTCATAACCACATATCTGTATCCTTGACCAGAATAGGACCAGAAGGGCAGAGATGGGAGTCATTTATCTTGGTAAGTGAGACCCCATCCCTAGACCTATGATATCATAGCTAACTCGAACTATTGTGCCTGGGTGAATGAATGAATGAATAAGTGAGTGAATGACTAAGTGACTATTTGCAAATGCCGGGAATTAAATGCCATCAGCACGTCTGCGCACACGTTCTACTATAAAAACAGTAAATAGGCATCGTGAGGGTTAGAGAAAAGAGATAAGCAAAAAATAAGATAAAAACATCATGTTCCTACTTTCCAGGGATTGCCTTTGTTAATACCTTAGTATGTATGTATGTGTGTATCCATCTGATCTATCTATCTGTCTAATCTATCCATCCATCTTTATCTATCTATGTCTGTCTATCTGTCCATCCATCTTATCTATCATCCATCTATCTATCTATATCTACCTATCTAATCTATCCATCCATCCATCTTATCTGTCTATTTATCTGTCTATCTATCTATCCATCCATTGATCTATCTTTTACTAAAATGTAATCATACCAGCTGTCAGGCTTTGTAACCTGCATTTTTAGTTACCCATCCCCACATTGCCATGAACTCTTATCTAATAACTAGTCTACATCCAAATCCCCCTTCTTTCCCCCAAGCCTCCCTTTGAGTTCCTTCTGCAGAATGCCCCTCCTTCTGGGTTAATCTGGTGCTTCTCTGTGGTTTCATTTGTCTTGTTGCCCTATCCCCTGTATTTCACAGACCAGACATTGGTTCTAAAGGCTGAATGGATTCATGGTAACTTCTTATGACTAGAGCCTTTCACCGGGAGTACTGCATTCTTCTTATAGCCTCAGGAGAACAGTGATTTCTGCATGACCCTTTTTTTGTGATGTAAAATGAAACTGGCCCTGGGTTGGGATGATGAGTGTCATCTCCACCGCGCACGTATGTGTTTCCCCTTGAGACGATAAAATGGCATGTGTACAGGGGTCCAAATCTCCCTCAACCATACGCCTAATGATTTTAACACCAAATAATAATGTTGCCTGAATCCGTTATTTCACTGGGAGGTGGCTGAATAGTGGTTTACTCATTTTGCATGATTTCTTCTTCATTATTAGTGAGTGTTCTCTAGGGCAGTAGCTCTTCCCTCCTCAACCAGGTTAGTGGTTATTATGGAATACAGTCTGAATTGTTTTTTTCTGCTTTGCCAGGGCAATGACTGTAAAGTGATCTTATTTTAGCCACCTGTGCTGGATTATTTAACCCAGTGTGTCTGGGAATGGGGCTGCCTTGTTGTACCCTCATGGTGGTTTTTTAAAGACAATTATTCCAGGGAAATGTTAAATAAGAAGAGACAGGAGTGTAAAATCAGAGATCTCAAGAGCTATAAAGTTCCTTTAAAGTCCTTCTTGGTTGATGTGTTAATATCCTATGGACCAGCACTCTTAAACTTTAATATGCACACCAATCACCTGGGGGTCCTGGCGGAGAGAAGATGCTGATTCCATGTATCCGAGGGTCCTAGGATCTGAATTTCTAACCAGCCTCACTGGGATGCTTATGCTGTGGGTACGCACACCACACTTTGAGTAGCAAGACTCTAGAACATTGCAACCAAGCCTCCTTCCAACTTCTGCTTGGGAGTTTTCTGAATGGTCTTCACAGCCCTACATCATCTGGCTCCATCCACACTTCCAGCCACAGAATCAGCATTCTAAATTATGCATTAAAGATTAAGAGCCATGGTTACACTATGCATCTTACATGGATTGGCTAGTTTTTGCTGACATGTACATATCTAACTCCATAGACAAAAAGGAGTGAGAATTTGAGCGTCTGCATACTTACAAATACGAAATATCCCTCGGTTAAAGACTTTCTCTGCCTGCCTCTCATATGTATTTCCCAATTCACCTACATAGCAACCTTCACTCTCCATTTCCCTCCCCGAGAAGGTTCTGGCTTCTTCTCTCTGGAGATATTCAAATTGAGCTTGAGTTTATCTCTATAAACACTTCACCTTATAAAAGAAAACAGCAACAACATGTTTCCTTCTGAGCAGTTGCTATTGAATCGTTTGACAAGGTTTGCAGAGAGTGCCTTTTAAAGGGCCCCCAAAGTAGCTCTTCTAGAAGATGACTAACATGGGTTGGGGGACGGCTGCAGGCACTGAGCTGGGCATCAGGGAACCTGGTTGTTGACCCCATTCTGCCATTTTCTTTGGGTAACTTCACAGTCTCCTCCTTCCACCCCAGCCCCTCATTCTGTTTGTCATTCAATAACTTTATCACACATCTATTATGTGCCAGACCAGGTCTGAAGAGGTTGCAGCAGGGAACAAAGCAGACACAATGGTCCTGGCCCTTGTGGGGCTTACCCTCGGGACAGGGACACAGCATGGAGCTGGTGATCATATGATGACAAATTTTACTTTTTAAAAAATTTGTTTTTCATTTTTTAATTGAAGTATAGTTGATTTACAATATTGTGTTAGTTTCAGGTATACAGCAAAGTGATACAGTTATATAAATATATATTCTTTTTCAGATTCTTTTCCATTGTAGTTTATTACAAGATATTGAATATAGTTCCCTGTGCTATACACTAGGACCTTGTTGTTTATCTATTTTATAAATAGTAGCTTGTATCTGCTAATCCCAAACTCCTAATTTATCCCTCCCCTTCCCTTTCCCCTTTGGTAACCACAGGTTTGTTTTCTGTGTCTGTGAGTCTCTTTCTGTTTTGTAAATAAGTTCATCTGTATCATTTTTTACATTCCACATATCAGGGATGTCATATGATATTTGTCTTTCTCTGTCTGACTTACTTCACTTAGTATGATAACCTGTAGGTCCATCCATGTTGCCACAAGTGGCATCATTTCATGGGTTTTTTTGGGTTTTTTTTACCGCTGAGTAGTATTCCATTGTATACATACCACATCTTCTTCATCCATTCCTCTGTTGATGGACACTTATGTTGCTTCCCTAAAGCTCGCTTTTGATCAAGGTCACAGATGAGCGATGTAGGTTGCTATGAGTAGAGGCCAAGGTAGGAGATGGGGACAGAGTGGGAGAACCCAGGGGGCCGAGGAAGTGCAGGTGTCATTGCCCACAAGCCTGGAGGGCTAAGTGAAGGAGGGAGCCAGAGTGAGGGTCCCCAAGGAGGCAGGTGTGGCTTCAGTGCAGCACCTTCCATGACCCCTGCCCCTTCACCACCCTGCTCCACCGTGTTCGGTGCCCAGGGCAGTGACCCTGTGGCTTTGACAGCATCCATGGCTTCAGGTTCATCAGGCTATGGGGAGACAGTAGTAGATGGAAGGGTTGGAGGAAACTGGGGTGGGGTATTGACTCCTGCAGCTCCCCCGCTGCAGGGACACCATAAGCAAGGTGTTATCTGAACACCTGAAGAGGAGCCTCCGGCCGGCCCCCTCCCCAGGTCCCTTCCAGGCGTGGAGTGGTCCTTGTGGACTTTCTTCCACCCTTGGAAATAGTTTCTTTATCAAAGTCTCCTGAAGTGAGCCAAACTGGGGTCCTGCCTGATACAGTTCAGAGCCCACAGGGCTTGTAGACGCCCACCCTGTGGGCAGGGGGACTCTGCTGAGGGTCCACAGAGGGTGAATGGCATCGTCCAATTTGTATGACTTTTATAACTTTCTGTGTTGAAATAACTTCACACTTATAGAAAAGTTGCTAGAATAGTACTGTTACGGGTTGAATTGTGTTCCCTCCACCAAAAAAAAGAGGTATTGAAGTGCTAAACCCCAATACCTCAGAATGTAACCTTGTTTAGAAACAGGGTCTTTACAGAAGGAGTCAAGTTAAAATAAGGTCGTTAGGGTGGATCCTAATCCAACATGACTGTGTCCTTATAGAAAAGGGAAATGTGGCCACAGAGACAGCCATGCACAGAGGGAAGAGACACAGGGAGAAGGCCATGGGAAGGTCGGGGTGATGCCAGTGAACATCTGGGGATTCTAGAACCTGCAAGAGGCAAGGAAAGATCCTCCCCTATAGGGTACAGAGGAAGCAGGGCTCTGCCGACCCCTTGTCTCAGACTTCTAGCCTCCAGAGCTGTGAGACAGGAAATTCCTGTTGTTCTCAGCCACTCTGTTTTGGGTACTTTGTTATAGCAAAGTGCTCCCCAGGAAACTAATAAAAGTACAAAGGAGTTCTGTTTACTTTTCACCAGCTTCACCAATTGTAAACGTTTACCAATTGTCACATTTCTTGATTTTCTCACTAAATTTAAATATATATGTGTATATATTAATTAGATACGTAATAGATTAGATACATAAAAGTAGATTATATATATCTCTATATATACTATACTACATATACTATAGGTATATTATAGATATACTATAGATATATGAAGTATTAGATACATTTATTAATATATGTATTAGTATACTACTAATATATTAATACATAATTATGTACTTATGCTAATATATTAATATAAATAATGTATTATGTATTAGACATATGTATATAATGAATATATATGTTAGTATAGTATTAAATATATAGTCAATAGTAATATATAACACATGGTATATATCATACATATATACTTATATACAATATATATAAATAGTTTTTTTCTGAACCATATGATGTAAGTTGAGTGCTGATTCCCTTCTCTAGAATGACAAAATCTCCTGGTTTGCCTGGGATTTTCCTAGCTCTAGCACTGAAAGTCCCACACCCTGGGACCCCTTAGAGTCGTGAGCAAACTGAGGCTGTTGGTCACCCAACTGTTAAATATTTCAGAGTGTATTTCCTAAATATAAGAACAATCTCGTACATAACCACAGCACAATTATCAAATTCAGGCCATTTACCATTGCTGTCATGTGTTAGCCTGTACCACAGTCCCATTCAAATCCCACCAATTGTCCCAATAAGCCCTTTACAACTATTTCCCCATCCTCATCTCCAGGGCTAGAGCCAATCCAGGATTATTTAGATAACATGTTTCTTGAGTTGCTTCTGGACGTCCAGATATTTCTTCTAGAACAGTTTCTGAGTCTTTTTGTGTGGTTGTGTGTGTGTGACCTCAGTCATGGATTACAGACCACTGACTAAAGTAAGAAGCCATTCTGATAATAAATAGATGCACAGAAGAGAAGACACAGATCTGCTCTGCAGTAGGCAACCAACTAATACATGCGGAGAAATAATGGAGTTACAAAACCAGCGTTTTGCAGCCATCATGGCATTAGTAGATTCAGATGGCTGTCTTCCATGGTTGCTAAAAGCCAGGAGTAAAAGTGGGATGAGGATGGGGATTTATAGTTTGGAAGTCGCTGGGTAGAGATTTCGGTCAGGGCCCCAAATCGCTTCACAGTAGAAGTGATTTGCTTTCCCAGGTCTTGCCGCGTGGGAACATCAGCTCCCTGAGGCTGGTGGCCCTTTTGCCCACTGCTGTAGCCCCAGTACCTCACCAAGTACTGGTGACATAGCAGATGCTCAAAACATACTTGTAAACTGAACGAGGGACTGGACGAGGAAGGTCTCTTAGGGGCAGGGGTTGGGAAAGTAGAAATGTTTCTGCTGGATCTGTTGTACTTCCCTTTCCCACAAGTGGCGTGTTTTCTTCCGTACAGGGTTCCAAAGCAGAAACGGCGGTGGGCGTCCACTCTCTTAAATGTTAACCATGTAATAAACATGAATCACCAAAAAGTGCTTTTAAAATAAGGTTAATGGAGCTGCGTTTATTCCATTTTGTTGCGTGGTTAACTAGATGCAAATAATTACTAGCTCCACATTTATGGATGCTCGTTTTAAGGTTATTTTATGTAGCTCTGTGAAGTGAAGGCTTTTGTTTTTCCCTCTTGGTTTTATAGGGCACTACGGAGTAGAACATTCAATAAAGGCCTGCTGCAAAGGGGTACCCATCCTGGGGGATGACTCCCCAATGCCCAGGCCCCCTGTGCTAATTCCTATCGGGGACCCAACCCGTCCCAGGCTGGGCCATCCCTTTCATATCCTGCATGAACCAAATGCAGGAGCGAAGTGTGGTCCCCTGGGTGTTTCAAGAGAAGAGGGGACAGCTGACCTGTCACTTGTCACTTCCCCTGTCAACATTATTGTTACCCATTTGGAATTAGGGACCGTGCCAGCCCACTCCCCTCCTCCTTTTTCTCTGCAGTGTGCAGAGCTGAGTGCTTAATCGACATTTGCATAAAATGCCATAAATCATAGAATCTTAAAGCTGCAAGAAGGCTGAGAGGTCAACCAAGCGATGAACAAGAAAGCCCGAACGGCCGGGGAAGCCAAGGAGTCAGGAAGAGAGACGGGTGGCTGACGGTGTGCACGCTCTTCGGGCACTGCCTCGTTTCATACTCACCTTGCCCTGCGGAGCCGGGATTGCATGTCCACTTGGCAGATGGGAACACCGAGGCACACAGTGATGGCTGGCCTGGGATTCTCAGCAGTATCTGATCTGACTGACCCCAGGCTTCACGCTCTGTCCATGGGGCCTCACGGGAACCTGGGAATCTGGTCATCTGGGGGTGCATGACTGAGCCTCCGTTTCTCCATCTGTGAACTGTGTGTGGACACGTTCTGTAAATGAGTTACACAAAGAGTGGAAAACTGAGTCCTCTGCACGCTGACAGAGAATGGGGTACCCAGAGAACCCTGGCTCTGTCCCTGGCAGGGGTCAGAGGCAAAGAAAAGAGGTACGAATGTGGGAGTCAGACAGAACCAGGGTCAAGTCCTACCTTTTCTATGTGATTACCGCGTGAACTTGGGCAGGTAACTTTATCTGCTCTTCTACCTTCGCTTCATAAATATCCAGAGTCGTGGTCAAGTGCAGAGTCAGAAGTCTGACTGTCTGGGTTTAAAATGGCTCTGCCGCAGATGACCTGTATGACTCCACACACGTGATTTATCATCATTGTCGTCATCGTCACCACCATCTACATCCTCCTCCTCCTCTTCATCATCACCATCATCAGTATCACCACCATCATCATCAAGGTGTAGTGCACATGTGGTACAATACATAAATCTAAATGCAAAGCCTGAAGAGTTTTTACGTCCTCCTACCCTGTGTAACCACCCCCAAGATCAGGTTCTAGAGCACTTTCAGCAACCCAGCAGCCCCTGCCCTTGGCCCTCCCAGTCAACCCTGCCCTCCGTCCCCAGAAGTAATCACTGCTCTATTGGCATCACATAGCTCTGCTTCTGAACTTCATACGGGTGGAACCACGCAGTCCATTCCTTTGCGTCTGGCTTCTTTCACTCAGCATCATGCCTGAGATGCATCCACGATGCTGCGGCTGCACAAGCCCATTCTTTCTCATTGATGTAAAATATTCTATGGTGTGACTTCACCACAGTGTGTTGATCCATTCTTCTGTTGATGGACATATGGGTTATTTCTAATATTTAGCTCTTACAAATAAAGATCCTATGAACATTCTTGTGCACGTCTTTGGCGTCCCTAAATACGTGTTTTTTAGGGGTCTACACTTAGGAGTGGAACTACCAAGTCATAGTTTAGACCCATATTTAGCATAAGGAAATGTTAGTGTAAGGGTTTTATCTCCTCTGTTCCTCCCCTTCCTTGTCTGTAAAATGGTGCCAACCTCTTAAGGCCGTTGTGAGGATTTAATGTGATAATCTATGTTAAGTGGGAAGAAAGCAGCAAAATACAGAATGAGATGTACAGCTAGATACCAATTATGTAAAGTTTCAAAACCTGCATGAACAACAAAATATAATGTTTATGGATACATAATTGTGTAATAAACATTTTAAAAATTATTGACATAGTAAACTCCAAATATAAGCTCCTGGTTGGAAAGTAGAAGAAAAAACTGGGATCAGGGTAGGTGCACGGGGACCTCAGCTACAGCTGTGACGTCTTGTTCCAGTAGAAAAAGATCTGGAGCAAATAGAGCATGCAGTTAAGATTTTTAAAAGCTAGTGTTTATTATATTTTCTGTATTCTTGCCTGTATGTTTGAAATACTTTTCATTAAAAAAAACATTATTACTAAAATGTAATATTAATCTCCAAAATATTAATACTACGTAATGGTTTGTAACCTGCTTAGGATACAGTATGCAAATAAATGCTAGCTATTATTATCATTAATACTAAGAGCCCATTGTACATGTAATTCTCACCCTTCTTCTTGCTGGGTAAATCACACCTCGAAAACTTGGTCCAATGTGGATCCAGCTCTCACACTGTTGCTGGCACAAAGGAGGGCCTCAGTAAACCCTAGCTCTGGACATTTTCTTAAAATGATCAGAAGTCACCAAGCACGGCGGTTTTGACTAAATATGTCAGCCCTTCTGTGTGTCCAACTCCAATCACAATAGGAAACAAAGACCCCAGGAAATCTGTGCATTGGAGGGAGCTGTGGAATGCATGCTCCCAGCTCAGCCCAAGAACCTGGCCAGGTGAGTTATTCTTTTTCTCTCGAGACCTGCACGGGGTACCCGACAGCCAAACTGCCCTTGACAACAGGCTTTGGCTTTAACAAATGCGATGCTGGAACTATTTATTTTCCAAATGTGTTTGAATTTTGACTCATTGTGGAGATGCAGTTGGGGAAAAAAAATGACCAGGAAACACACACACACACACACACACACACACACACACACACACGTTCACACATACAGAGAATAAGCCAATAGCAACCACCCTTCCCAAGAAAAAAATGGAAAAGATGAAGATAAGCAAAAGAAGCTTTTTCGTATCACTTCAATTAAGAGGAACAAAATAGTCAACAGGCATACATGAGTGTGTTTGTGTATGTGTGTGTCTGTGTGTGCACCTGTGTGTATGAATTGAAAGGGGAGAGATTAGGTGGAGAGGGAACAGAGTGCTTAGGGGACTTCCTTGGTCCCCAACCCTTAACCAAAAAGATGCTTCTTGACTTGCATTCCACAAGGTGGCTGGACAGAATAAACGTGGATTTTATTTTAATAATGTCTTGGGCAAGACAAGGGTTCCTTGGCTCTAGCAGAATGGGTGCCCTGCCCTGGCATAGCGTGTAGCATGCAGGGTGAAATGTTGTTTCTGGGCTCTGGTGAAAGCGGAGCAGAGGAAGCAGTTGTGCCGCTAATTGCTCCATCGAGGGCTTGGTTTACAGGGATATCAGTGCCCTGGCCTCCAGTAGGTCAGCATCATAAAAAGAGAGAGACACAGCAGCCCATTAGCACGGGAAGCAGGGGTGCTGGGGAGCCGGCGGACAGGAGCTCCACACGTAGGTCAGCTCTGCCGGTTGAATTTCACTGCTGAAATCTTGGGGACAATGAGGGGTTTCCTCTGCCCAAAGTAAATGGCATTTGGAGCCTTTGGGTTTGAGATCTGCCTCTGCCACTTCCAAACTATGTGCTGGCCCCCTTGAAACTCAGTTTGTCCATCTGCAAAATGGAGCAATGCCATCTGCTCTGGGTTAGGGTGACAACTATAATGAAGGATGTCTAGCACCGTGCCTGGCACGATGCCACTAATGCTGACTGGCTCTTATTTTTAGAGGAAAGTAAGATTCAGACTCTCTGAGCAGGCAGTCTGGTAGGAAAGACATCAGGTCCAGTTGGGACCAGTAGAAAGGGGCTCAGGATTGCGGAGCTCTCTGTAAGAAAGTCAGCCATGTGCTGCTGGACACTTGTCTGAAATGCAGCTGGAGCTGGTGCAAATGGCAAACTGGGCTGAATTCTCCAATGTACCTGATTCTTCTCATCAGCAACGGTGACCAGGGGAAGCAGAGGAAACCTCTTTGTTAATCTCCTAATAAGCACCTACCACCTTCCATGTGTTTTACATGCACTGTCTCATGTAATATTTTATCCTTATAATGATGCTATTTTCCTCTCTGCTGGACATCTATTGGTTTTACCAGCCGAGCTTCCAATCCTCCTTTCTGCTAAAGATACATTTATACATTTTATTCCAGAATGAAGTCCCCATATGCTTCTGAGAGTGCTGTTCTGTACCTGCTATGGGAGAGCAGGAATCTGGCCATGGCTTAGGCCTGACCAGTCAATGTATTCCATTCCTCTGGTGGCAGCGATTGACAGAGATGAGCATTTGACATATGACAGAAGTGAGGCTCAATTGCAGGATGTTAGCTGGGACTATTGGGAAAGGGATGGTCTTTCAGTGACAATTGCTAAACTGGGACGATATAGGTTTGGAGCTGCTGGCACCCTTTTTGTTACCATGAGGTAAGGTCTTGCCTAAGAATGAAACCAACACAAAGAAATCAGAGTAGAGATGAGTCAGATGTTTTTAATACTGTTTCATTTTAAAATGGTTTACAGTTGTTCACAAGGAGTTGCAAAAGTAGTAATACTTCACCCAGTTTCGTCCAATGATAATATTTTACATAACCATAGTAAAATTATCAAGACCAGGAAAATGACATTAGTACAATGCTATTAACTTGAATACACCCTGATTGGGATGTCACTAGTTGTATGGGAACTTTTTGGGGTGGGTGTATAGTTCTATGAAATTCTATCACATGTGAGTATTTGTCACCATGAACAAGATATAGAGCGCATCCGTCACCACAAAGAAACTCCCTCAAGCAACCCCCAAATGGTCACACCCCACCCCACCCTTAATGCCTGGCAACCCCCGATCTGTTCTTTAGAGCTATAACTGTGTCACTATGAGAATATTCATATATAGCATTCTTTTCTTCATCTTTGAATGTTTCCATCTTCCAGATGAATCATATATAGCACATGAACTTCCAGAAGTGGCTTTTTTTTCACTCAGCACGATGCCCTTGAGATCCATCCAAGATGTTACATGTATCAATAGTTTGCTCCTTTTCATTGCTGAGTAGTATTCCTTTGAAAGGATGTACCATCGTTTGTTTAACCCTTCACCCACTGAAGGCCAAGTTATTTCCTGTTTGTGGGTATTAGGAATGAAGCTGGTATGAACATCCATGTATAGGTTTTTATGTGAAGATAAGTTTCATTTCTCTACAATAAATACCCAAGAGTGAGATTGCTGGATTATATGCTAAGTGTATTTTAACTTTATAAGAAACTGTCAAACTCTTTTCCAGAACAATCCCCCAACAGCAGATTGGGGGGCATATGACCTTCTTCTTGCCCATGTTCTCCTGATAAGCAACACCGCATTTGTCCCTCGATCACAGAAAACATACACTTTCCCTCTTTAGCGTCTGTACTTAGGAGCAAATGTGAAATGAGATTCAAAACTTGCATTCAAAAACAACTTTTATTTTTTCTGATTATAAACACGATGCTTGGTCATGGCAAAAGCACAGGCAGACCTCGGAGATATTGTGGGTACGGTTCCAGAGCACCACAATAAAGCAAACATTGCAATAATGCGAGTCACACAAAATTTTTGGTTTCCCAATGCATATAAAGGCTATGTTTACACTACACAGTAGTCTATTAAGTGTGCCATAGCATTATGTCTAAAAACCAATGTACATACTTTAATTTAAAATAATGCTTTTGGAAAAATGGTGCCAATAGACTTGCTTGAAGCAGGGTTGCCACAAACCTTCAGTTTTTAAAAAGTCAGGATCTGTGAAGCACGGCAGAACAAGGTGTGCCTGTATTTGGAAAATTCAGCAAAGGGTAAAGAAGAACTAAAAATCTCCCATAAACTCACGCCCCAGGTGAAACCACCCTTGGGATTTCAGTGTTGGAATCTCAAGGTTCATTCTCACCATCCTCTTTAAACGTCTACAAGTCACCATTCATCCTTGGCCGGTGGGGTGGGTGCCGGGTTTTCTCTTTCCTTTAATAAGAAGGGAACTGAAACAAAACAAAACAAAAATTGGAGGGGAAAATACGCCCCAGGCCTTGGCTGCTTCTCTCTTATCTGCCTGCACTTCGTGGAGCAGGAGTTTCCTCTTACGGCTCTCAAGACTAGACACGCTTCTAGTCCTGTCACGCGCCTCCGGGCCAAGCAGCCCATTCTTATCAGCAGAAGCACCTGGTGCATTGTGGGAGAGCCGGCTGGGTGGGGACCCTTCCCAAGAGATTCCCCGACTGGGCCCCGGGCCAGCTGCCCTGCTGACCCGGAGTTGATTTTTGCTTCTCTTTGCAGCCTTCCCCTTCCCACCTCCCCTCGCTTAAAGAAGGCTCTGGGCTGAATAGAAATGACTTGCCGGGGTGGTGAGCCCCAGAGGGACACCCTCTGCGATTGTCCCCAGATCTCTCCAGAAGCCCCGGGGCTGGGAGGGGTGAGGAAGTTGAAGTCACTGGTGAGGGGAGAGTGGGCTCTAGGGAACATGAGAACACACCTGTATACTCTCCGGCCCAGCAGTAGAGACTTCAAATCCATGAGTACCTGTGATGGCTTTATCCCCTCGGGATCCCTGGCATCCTGATGACTATGATTTTTACTATATATATATATATATATATATATATATATATATTTTTTTTTTTTTTTTTCCCCCATAGTTGGGGAAATTGATTCAAGTTCACGTTGATAGTTCTAATCTGCTAATGTTTCTCCATTTTCAAAATCTCAGGTCTGGTCACTGTCACATTTAATCTTTGAAATGACCCTTAACCGTGGTTGCAATTATTTTTTCAGGTTTATAGTTGAGAAAGAGGAGGCAGGCACAGAGAGGTGAAAGAACTGACTCAAGGTCACATAGCCGGGAAGGGGCAGAGCGAGGGTTCTGACCCGCCAGTGCCTGCCTGCTTCTGACTTCCTGCTCTTTCCAACACCCCGGGTCTCGGTTTCCCCATCGGCACAGAAGGCGGATTCATCTAGATCCTTTCTATGGCTCCTTCTCCTTAGAACTTTTTGATGCCCGTGTTTCAGAACCAAATATTTGCAAAATCCAGCTCAGAAAGGGGCCTTGACCCCTGGAACTGAAAACTTGAACAGAGTCAAGTGTGAATTTGCTAAAATGGAAGAGAATTGGCCCAAATCCAGCCCATCACATGCTGGAGGTGGGTGGCGGGACAGTAAGGTGCCTGGCAGAAAGTGCAGGCAGTCAAACAGGAGAGAAGGGAGATGCTTGAGCAATGCATTTACAATCAATTATTGCTTTGGGGAAAAAAATCACGATTAATATTTTTAAAATGTAAGGAGAATGGAAACTTATAAACAAAAGTCAGCAGAGAGCCTCCCGTCTAGAAAATCTACTCAATGTTTGGCCAAAATGGTTCTAAACATCTCTCTGCACGTTTGTATTTCTAGGTGAAGAACAGTTTGCAAATGTGCATCCCCCTTGTCTCTGGTCATGGTGTGACCTAGCCCTGGCAAGCTAGATTCTTTGTCCACGTCAGTAGATGACTATCCTTACAGTCATGGTTTCAGCACGTTCCAGTATTTGAATACATCACAGTTGTTGAACTAGTGCCCTGTTGATGGATCTTTAAGTGGTTTCCAAATGTTTGCTATTGTGAGCAACCCAAAGCTCAAATGATATCTAGATGGAAGACATTGTAGATATAAGTGATATAGATATAGATGCATATGTAGGTGTAGGAATTGGTATTGATACCTATGGGTACACATTGATATCAGTATGAGTTTTAACCACTGGCATCAGAGTTTATTTTATAATGAGGGCTTGCTTTTCTGAGGGGTAAATAGCTTGCTAACTGGGCAATATTGAGGTGGAAGCTTGAAACGGTCTCTCTTCTTCTCATAAGGCAACATGGGCCGAGGGGCAGACACATAGTTAAGTTCTCAGTAATCATCCCTTTCCCCTTCTCTCTCCTGCCAGCCTCACTTCAGAGACAACAAAGAGGCAGCATTCCTTGAATAATTCATTCAGAAATCCAAACAAGGACTTCACACCTCCTATGCGCCAGATTCTATGCTAGGCATTTGGGATGCAGCCATGGAAAAGGCAGGGACCTCACTTTCCAGGGGCTCTGGGCCAGGGAGAGATGCCCAGATGAAGGGCGAGGTGGGATTTAACAGCAGTGTGAAGAGTTCACGCGAGGAGCCATGAACAAGGTCAAGAGTGACTGACGTGGTTTGGGGGGATGGGTGAGCATGGTCGGGAAACACGTTCTGGCATCAGAGACACCAAAACTAGGCTTGCAGGGGGATGATGGGAGTTTGCGGGTGGGAAGTGCACTTCAGCAGGATGGAAGAGAATAGAAAAGGCAGTGGATGAAGCAAAGATAAAGTGGCTGGTACACGGTGGTTTTCTTGCAAATGGCGGGTGAATGAGCTGCTCTGACTCATTACTTCAGTGATGGGGTGGGGATAAGGTGCCTACAGGCCTGGGACAGGATCAAAGGTGAGGATGCGGAAAACAGGAGACACTGCCCTGTCTCTAGGTCCTGGGCACCAGGGGACAGTGTCCTGTGAGGGTGTGGGTCATATGTGGACAGCTCATATAATTTTTCAGGGGGAGGGGAAAATCATATCTTTGACAAAACCCCTCCTGATTTTTAAATATTGGCAAGGCATCCAATCTAAAAACCAAATGAAATATCAACAACCATAAAAACACCTAAAAAACCAACAACTCCACAAAATGCCTTGTAAAGACTAAACAGAAGGCATCCTGGTGACAAAATTGTACCCAAAGGACCCTGGTTGACCAGCTTGTCACTTGACACCTCCCCAGGGATATGTGACCTTCAAAGACACCCTCCAAATACAAGCTTCAGAAAAGATAAGCCCCTTCCATGTGGCTGGGTTTATTTTTAAAGCAAGGTTTCCTTGTCTGTGTTCAACTCGATGGGTGGAGAAAATAACTAGAATTGATTTCTCTGCACCCGCCAAGGAAGAGAATACGAGGCAACTTGCATCTCTATACACGGCAGAAGAAGGGGGAAAAAAAAGAAAGAAACTTCCTTCCAATCTGGGTCTCATCCCACGGATAGTCTTCTCACTTTTTGGACTGTTTTAGGGGCGTCTTTTGATTACAACATTGGTTTGAAGAGACACTAATTGTACCCTGCTTACAATGCTTGTAATTATGCGTATTACATTTTGATTCATTTCCATATGTCAACACCACTGCGAGATGCAGGGTGGTGGTGGGGTGGCTGAGAACCGCTTTTATAATCGGTTATTGTCTATGAAGAAAAAAATCCGCACAGAACATGAGTGAAGTGTTCTTTGTTGAAATTGGAAATAAGATTATACATAAAAGTCATCCTCTGACACCCAGAAAATGGACAGTTTAAAATAAATTGCCACTGCTGATCAACAAGATTGCTAGCTCCCTTCTTCCCTTTTACACTAATGAGGGAAATACTTTTCAAGTCTCTAATAGCAAGATGTTCGAGTGCGTCATTTCAATAGCTTTGTTCTTAATAAAAGGTGACCCCAATATTCCCCCCCTTTGCTGAAGACATTGTCCTACCCCGACATATTTGTGATTCCAGGCTCCTTGTAAAAAAGAAACGAGGGAGAGAGAAAGGAAAGGAGAGGGGATGGGGGAGGTGAGGGGGCGGGGTGAAGGGCAGAGTGACAATGTCTCCTTAGCTTGAAAAAACCCAGCGGCATGGCGACAAGCAGAATCGGAGCCCTTCCGGTCTGAAGGAAGATGACTCTGAACCAAAGCAAAAATAAATAACCAAAACCAAACAACAGCTTCAAAGAACCTGTGTGCAGACCGAGCTTCCTCGGAGGACTTTTCCTGAGTGCAAATCCCTTTCGTGCATGAGATGAAAGGACTTAGGCATCTGGCTGGCATTTCCACACAGTGGCTGAGGCAGGTTATTGCCTGCAACTCTGGAGACTGAAAGATGCTGAAGGTTGGCTCCGGATGGAAAATCCTGGAGGTTTGGGGTGAGCCAAGGCTTGAATGCTTTGGAACAGGATTTGCAAAGGGCTTGGGGTGGGGGGCAGAGCTGGAGGGAAAGGGCACGGGTCTAGGGCACCCCCGTTGTTCACCACTTACACTCTGGGTGTATATACTGAGTTGTGTCCCTCTCAAAATTCATATGTTGAAGTCCTAACCCCCATAACCTCAGAATGCGACTGTATTTGGAGACAGGACCTTTAAAGTGGTGATTAAGTTAAAACAAGGCATTTAGGGGGGGCCCTAATCCAATCTGACTGGTGTCCTTTTAGGAAGACAGGGAGACAGCAGGGGTGCACACAGAGGCAAGGCCATGTGAGGATACAGAGTCAGAGCCCAGGTCTGCAAGCCAAGGAGAGAGGCCTCAGGAGAAACCAGCCCTGCTGACAACTTGATGTTGACTTCCAGCCTCTAGAGCCGTGAGAAAATACATTTCTGTTGTTTAAGCCACTCGCGCTGTGGTATTTTGGTATAGCAGCGCTAGCAGACTAATACAGTGGGTGATGGAGGGCAGGTCGCGTCACCCGGTCTGTAAACGGAGAAGATAAATCCCATCCTGCCCTGCTGCTTAGAGTCACACTGGGTGCAGGGCAGTGCCTCTCGGAGCTCAAGGGTGGGAGTTTCTGGGTAAGGAGGTAGGATTTGTGTCACAGTCAATAGATGTATCCAGGGAGAGCGATAACAGAAATTCCCACTGATTGAGACTAAAGCCGGTGCTATACAAGGACTTCCTCATGAATTCCTCCACCAGCCCTGTGAACGGGACTGCTACGGTCCCTACTGGAGATGGGAAAGTCGTTAGGTGGCCCATTAGGATTGGAACCCATTTCGACTTATACAGGTATCTCCCGCTTTTAGTTTGCTTTATGCCATTTCTCTTTTATGAAACACCTACGTTAGTATCTGTTTTCACTAACTGAAAGAAATTCCAAGAGGAGTTTTGCTTTTACGAAAAAGGGAGAAAAGCAAAAATTGCATTCAGTATTTGTTTTGCACTGAAATGTTGTAGAGATAGGATGAGCCCCGAGCAGGGCGGGTGGCACCGCTGAGCTCCCTCCCTGGGATCCACACTGAGCATCTCAGCATCCGGCCACCATAGCTTTGAACCTCTGTCCATGAGCATCTGTGCTTTATCTCTATTTATTTTGTGCATCAGTGAGCAAGATGTGTCCTAAGGTAACTATTTCTTCGCTTTACGCCGTTTTGGCTTACGGAAGGTTTCGGGTAGTGCGAGAAACCTGTCCTGGTTTTTTGTGGTTTGTATCTCCTGATCCTGAGTGTGAAAACTGTTCAGACCCACTGTTTGGGAAAATTCCAAGGGCATGATGGAGTAGCCTCTCTTCCAGACATGTTTCCCCAGCCGTCATCCCTCCTCCAGCCTCTAAGTGTTTAGATGTCTTCCCTTCCAGGCCACCACAATGGGAATCAAACAGTTTTGCCCAGGCTGGAGGTCAGGTTCAAGGCTCTGAGCAGAGATTAATTTCTGCTTTGGAATATTCCTGAGTTTTTCATTTTGCATAGTCTGACTACACAACAAGCCTCCGCGATGTGCTTGTATGCTCCCTGTGGACGCCAACATGGCATCCTGTGATTTGGTCTTTTCACAGGACTCCGCGAGGCTATTGGCCTCCTGCTCTGTCACTATATAGGACAGCCTCCGGGACAGTTTGCTCCCTGGGGTCAGCTGGCCCTGTTGTGGGGCCTGGTTGTCTGAGTGTTCATGGTAGCAGGGTCCTGTCCCCTGTAGAGGGCTGTGCTTTGAAATATAGGAAGAGATGCCACTAACGGTGGCCTTCAGGCCATCAAAAAGAAACCTGGCCAAGTCCCGACCTGAGAATTTGTTCTCAGCAGTGCTGGCACCTCTTCTGTAACTCCAGCCTGTGTTTACTAACGTGAATGAATAGTACAAGCTAACCTTCTGTGTTGGGAAGGCCTGTGCTAAGATCTTAGGCTCATCAGAGCATGTCAGCCCTCCATCCCCAGCCAGCCAGCAGGGAGAGGCAAGGACCCCTGTTCTTCAGAGGAAGAGACTAAGGTTTAGAGAGGCCCAGCAGCATGCTGAAGGTCACGCAGGGGGCATGGTGGAGCCGAGCCAGGATTGGGACACGAGGCTGTCTGACTCCAAAGCCCATGTGCCAAAGCGCTGGGCTCTACTGCCTGCAGCTGCTGCTTTGCCCGGGACCCCTATGCACACCCCACTCAGGCAGGGGCCTCCTGCTCTTTTGGTCCCAGTTGGCCCTGACCGGTCCACCAGCTTCCCCCTGACTTCAAGGCCATTTTGTAAGTGTCTGTGCCCTCTTCTAGTGTCCGTGCCCCAGCTGACCCCGGATTCTGCTTTTGCCGCCTCTGCCTCCAGGGTCATATGTGAATGGGAGACCCCTGGGCTACAGGGTCCATTTAGATCTACATCTGGCTAGGGACCTGCAGGAATTCTGCATCGTCCTCCACTTGTTTTAAGGCTCTGTCTCATCTCTGTGTTTTTTCAACTTGTGTCCTTTCATATTTTGTTTTGATATTAGCTTTTACACTAATATTTACACTAATGCTTGTTGATGGAATTCCAAATAGTCTCTGCCATCCCAGAAGAGTCTCGAGGATGCTGTGAGCCCCACAAGTGCAGGGCCCTCCGTCCCACTGATCCCTGAGTCTCCCTGCCCTACACAGGGCCTGGCTCATGGTCGGTGTCCAGTAAAGGGTAACTCAGCTTCCATGGTCATTACCCATCCATTCCTACCACAGGTGTTTATTGGGCACCTTTTATGTGCCAGGCAGCAAGGTAGATCTGTAGATACAGCAGTGATCCAAAGAGACAGAAATCCCTGCATTTGTGGATCTTACATTCTAGTGGAAGGTTGGTGATAAGGGAGGGAAAGGGGGGGAGGAGGAGAAATCAGAACATAACGGGGAGGGGAGAGAGAGGGAAGGGGTGGGGGGAGGGAGAGAAGGAGGGCCAGGAGGATTTATGCATAGAAATGTCTCAGAATATCAAAAATAGCAAAATATCAATAGAGGTTTCCTTTTTCTTGAGTTCTTCGTCTCCTTTTCTGTTACATTGTCTTGTTTGGTTTGTTTGTTTGTTTTGTTTGTTTCTTTTTACCTTTCCAACACTGAGCCCATACAATTGGTTTAATGATTTTTTAAAATGAGGGCTCTTTGGACTTGAAAAGGTAGGAGACCATGATCTGGTCCAGCCTGTCCATTTTATCGATGGGGAAATTGAGGCCCAGAGCGGGTGAGTGACTTGCCCAAGGTCATGGTGTGTGAGGGACAGGGCTGAGACTGGGATTCCGGGCAGCTCTCTCTCCCTGCAAACGCAGAGCCTCAGGAAGGAAGCTCCCATAGACACATCCACAGAAGGGTGCCCGGCCAGGGTGGACAGTTCCAAGCAACTTAGACTCGGGCCACAGGGCCCACACCAGGCACAAATGGTGAGGTGTTTGCTTTCTGCCGGGGGTGGCAGTCCCGACCCCTGGGTCAGTCATCAGTCCAAGGTCAAGCCTCAGCAGTGGGACACTGGAGCTGGACTCTGCTCCTTGGGCGAACATTTCTGAGAGGTCCCAACAGAATTGAGCCCCCGTTCACAGCAGTGACCATGACAAGCACCTTCAAATTGGCCCTCCCTTGTCCCTGTCTTGCTGAACGGACACTAAATAGGTAAATAGTCCTTGAATAAGTAATACGCGTAGTATGCCAGATGGTTCTAGCAGCTAAGGATAAAATGAACGGACTTTGTGGGGTGGAGAGTGACAGGAACTGCTGTTTTGGAGAGGGTGGCCAGGGAAGGCCTCTGATGAGAAGGCATTTGAACAGAGAACAGGGAGGAGGGAGGGAGGGAACCCCAAGGCTATCTGGAGGAAGAGGGTTCTAGGCAGAAAGAAAACGAATGCAAACACCCCCTAAGTGGTAGGGTGCCTGGACTAGGAGGAAACGAGCAATGCTCCAGGGTGGCTGGAGGGGAACGAGCAAGGGGGAGAGTGATGGGAGAGGTGAGGAAATCTAGTGTTAGAGAGATGAACTGATTTCTCCAAGATCACACAGCAGGGCAAGGCTTAGAACCCTGGTCTTTCAGAGTCACTCTTCTACATCACACCAAGCACGGTCCTCAAAAATGTTGAATGGAAAAGAGAAGGAGGGAGGGAGGGAGGAAGGTAGGGAGGGGAGATGGATGAATGGATATAGGGATAGATGAATGGATGGATGTAAGAATGGATGATGAATGGATGAATAGGTAAGTGGAAGGACGGCAAGAAATAAGGAAGAAAGAAAGGAAAGATGGTGGATGGATGGTAGGAAGGCAAGATGAATGGATGTATGGATATATGGATGGATAAGTGGATAAATGGATGGATGATAGATGGATGAATGGTTGGATGGATGGATGGATAGATGGAGGGATGGATGGATAGATAGATCGATGGAGGGATGAATGGATAGATGGATGGATGAATGGATAAATGGATAGATGAATGCATAAATGGCTGGCTGGCTGGCTGGATCAGTGGATAGAGATCAGGAAGGGAAGAAGAAAGAGGAAAGAATAGAGGAAGGAATGATGGTTGGATATATGGATGGATGAATAGATGGATAAGTAGAAGGATAGAAAGAAATAAGAAAAAAAGGAAAGATGATAGATTGATGTATAGCAGAAAGAAAAGAAGGAAGAGAGGAAAGAAGGAAGGACGAAGGGAAGGAGAGAAGGAAGGAATTTTTAATGTATTTAACCTCAGTGCTTCCTGCTCTAAATCTGGCCCACTTCCGTGTCAGGGGCTGCTGCCTGCACCCCGCCCTTTCCCTGCACCCTTCCCCCACAGCCCCCTTGCTGTTAAGCTTGCTGAGCCCTCACCCCAGAAAGGTAATTCTACCCTCTAATTACAGCACTTGTAAAAGTAAGAGAGGAGCTCATTCTTCAGAAATAAATCAATACAAGTTAAAGGCCATCCTGTTTGTTTCTGTAACAATGCTCTTTAGAAAATTGGGTGCTGTTCCGTTTGCTGACGGGTAGCCCATCCGTCATCGGCAGCCAGAGTCACATCACATTATGTTGCCAAACATAATATAGCATGATCGGGATGATGCATCAAATTGGAGATTGGCAGGGAAATGAATTTTAGCAGAGAGATCTCACTTGAGAAAATACATAAAGCCAAGAAAGAGCAAAAGCTTAGAGGGAGTTTTCATAATCAGATATGGGATTTAGAAAGCTCAATAGTACAGGAATCCCCAAACCAGGAAAATTATACCAATAACAAGATATAATCATAAAAACCAAGAAACATGTTAATAATTAGAAGAGAAGGGAGGACAAAACTGTCAGCAGTGTTCCCTCCACTGAGACACACACCAACCACAAGAGGCAGGTTTTATTATTCCTATTATGTGGTAAGGAAACCGAGGCTCAGGGAGGTTAGGTGAGTTCCCAAAAGTCACACAGTCATTACCAGCAGAGCCAGGATTCAAAGTTGGATCTGCTGATGCTGGACACAGAAGCACCAAGGTGTGTAGATGAACTGGGGCCAGTTTCTTAATTAGATGTAAACAATACAGTTGATTTTCTGAAAGTCTCAGAAACTTACCTGAGGCACCAGAATATACACATCTCACACCCTTGCCAAGGAGGCATGGCTGGTTTGAATGTGCCTTCCAGCCTTACGGTCCTTTGGGTCTATAAATAAGTGGCACATGGGTTGTGATGGTTCCAGGGAGGGTAACCGCCCTCATTCTGGGAAGCCTGAAGCTCTGCCCGTGACTGGTATTTCTGTTGGCACTAAGTAGGAGTTTGATTTTGCACCAAGGGGAGGGTTCGTGGTTAGCAAGCCCATCCTGGGTTTATGGCCCTAGCTGGTCCCCCAGTTCTGCTCATGCTGGGGCTTGGAGGAAGATGGGGGTGGCCGTCAACCACAGGGCTCGCTCTGCCATGCCCGGACCCTTTCTCTGTCATGTCTGAGGAGCTCCTTTCTTGAAGTCACATGGCCTCTTTTTCCTGGCAGATTCAAGCTGGTGAGATGCTCACGTGAATTTTAGGGACTCCAAAGGGACTTGAGCACATACTCTGCCTAGGGAAATTTGGCCTAGTTCCTGCCCTGGAGGGGCACAGGGGAGAGTATGTGTAAACAGACAAGTGTAGCGTGCTTTCATTTATTTGGAAACGCTCTAGTATCTCAAGTGTGGAATACAGTGCCAGAATCATAGTGGGGTTAAATAATTGGGAACTCAGATTGTTGATTCTATGTAGGAATGTTCAACCATAGCAGCACAAAGGAGAGAGTAATTAACTGAGCCAGGATGAAGCAGTGAGGTTCATGTTGGATTTTGAGGCATGCATAGGAGTTTGGTTGTAGGCAAACCTATTAGAGATGAAGGCATTCCAGGAAAACAGGTTAGTGGGCAGAAAGGCAGGAAGAATGGCATGTTTGGGGAATAATGTTATTTAGGAAGGGGGTGTTCCCTGGTTCGTCAAGTGGAGGTGAACAAAGAATGAGAGATGTATTATAAAACACTCTTTGGTTAGGTACCATGCCACTCTACCTGTGGGTGGCACTAAAGACAGAGTCCAGATGTCATGTGCCCAAAACTGCATTTTCCAAACCTGAAGCTAATTAACTGAAATGCAGGAGCACGTAGGACTGTAATGATTCTTTTCCTCCCTTTGGAATCCTCCTTTCCTTCAGATGATAAAAGAGATCTCTCTACTTCAGCAGACACAAAAATCGCTTAGGGCACATGTGGAAATGCAGATTCTTGGGCCCCACCCCCAGAGATTCTGATCCTGGTGGCCCTTGGACCACACCTGGAGAAACACCACTCCCCACAGACCCTGAGCGAGGGGCCCACAGAGACAGAGTTCTTTATGCTGCAGCACCCACACCAGGGATTCGAAGTCACTAACAGACATTCCCCAAAGGAGGCACGGTTGTTTCAAGGTCGTTTCAAGTTGGGAAGAAGGGACATGGGGCGGGAGCTCGAGATTTCACAGCGAATACTTTGTGAAATCACAATGGCATACTTTGCTGTAGAACCGCAGCAGCACCTTATTAAAAAAAGATCAGTGGGCCCTTGGAATTGATCATAAACTATTTCTGTCAATGTCATATACAACCGTGTTTGGGGAAGTTTGCAGGCACATCTGCTAACTTGAAAGGTTTTGGGGTTTGAAAACAAACAAATAATAAATAAATGAATGTATAATAAAATGAAGAGGGAGGAAAATCACACTTTGAGTTGGGAGACAAGAAATCATAAGAGAAAGGAAAACTGTGTATCCATTTTGTGTGTGTGCCTGATACCAACCTTGTAGGAATATTCAGTAAGAGGGATGAATGAATGAATGATGGATAACGTATTTCACGGATAGTCTGAAGGCAGCTGCGCCTAGAGCAGGAGCTTAGAAAGGACTGCATTTCCAGTTCCTAGTATTAGTTTTAGTAGTGGGATAGTTTCTTTGTTAAAATGAATTGCAGGGAATTCAGTGGTCCAGTGGTTAGGACTCCATGCTACCACTGCAGGGGGCACGGGTTTGATCCCTGGTGGGGGAACTAAGATCCCACAAGCCATGTGGCATGGTCAAGAAAAAAAAAAAAAGAATTGCAAGTTTGGACAGCAGTTAAGATGGCAACTTCTTCCATCAGTCTCTTTGGGTTCATTGCCTCAGTCTTCCCCCATCAGCTGTGGAATACTGAATTATTCATTTCAATTCTTGACTCTCCTGTAGTGATATGTTTACACCTTTGCCAGGGTTTCCTAGTGGGGAAGGGTACTTCTCCAACCAGACTTGACCATGTGATTTGCTTCAGCTCATGGGATATTAGCACATATGACACTTGCCTTTTGTCATGAGTAGTTGATGGTTTAAGGAGGATGGGAGGCATGTGGGGTAGACCCAGAGCTGAGCCCAGTCAACGACAGCCTAGATTACCCCAACCAGCCCTTAGATGCATGAGTGAGAAATCAACAGTTGTTGTTTGCCACTGAGAGGTCTGTGGTTGTTTGTTATGCAGCATTATTGTGGACGTAGCTGACTCATACAGCAGCTGTGTGACCCTTGTCAAGTTATTTAAGCTTCTTATGCCTCAGGCTCCTCATTAGTAAAATGGGGAAGAATATTTTACCCACTATAATCAATCTTCCAGAGTTATTATGAGAATTATATGTAGTAACACAAGTAAAGAATTTAGAAGAGTGCCTGGCATGTAGTGTGTCCAAAAGCTTCGGGCAAGTTAGTATCATCATCACCATCATCATCATCATCATCATCATATATGAAACCATGAAAATTGCTGCTTACATTGAAAGAGGAATTTGGGGTAGATTCTAATCATGATCAAAGTCTAACAGTATTCCAGTTGAAGGAGATGAATTTTCTTTATGTTTGCAAGTAATAATTGCATTTGCTGAGCCTTCTCTTGTGCCCTGAGCCAAACCCTCAGCCAAATATTATACGTTATTATTTTGTTGAATCCTCAGAACTGGTCTATTTGCAGATAAAGAGACTGAGGTTCCGAGAGCTACTTCACCTAGGGTAGAAGTGATGGAGCTGGGATTGAATTTGATGGAAACTCCAGACTCTACATCTGTAAGCTCCATGCTCACAGCTAAAGATTTCCATGTACTTTACCGATGAAGAAACTAAGACTCAGAGAGGGGAGGTGCCTTGCTTGAGATCACACAGCAGGTAAATGGCAGAATCAGCTTCCTTTTGATATTATCAGCTCTGTGAGATGAGAGGAAATCTCGGGGGGGTGGGGAGGGTGACTTGGAGATAGAGGCTGGTTTCTGAGGGCCCAAGGATGTATTCTTGAGGTTGGATATAAAAGAGAAACTCCCCTGATATCAGAGAGGTGGTGCCGTGCTGGGCCAGTGTGTGCTGAGGGTAACCGAGCAGACGTTCCTGGACCTACTGCTGGAAAATGTGCAAACGCAGAACTATTTCCCCTGCAGAGCCGGGTGGTGTGCAGATTCGACCTGCACAGCTGTAGAATCCTGCAGTGCTCGTTGGCCGTGACTCACCCACTCTGCAAAGCCAGCCTGGTCATTTCGGGTGGGGATCAAGAGCACACACGGTTGAATGTGGCTTTTCTGCCTCCCAAAGGACCCGTGGGATCTGCCACCAGGACACCCACTCCTCGACTACATCTTCTCTCCAATTGAGTTTTCAGAAAACATGGATAAGGCAGAGTCCTGGAAGAAATAATGAGAGAACAAAGAGAAAGGAACATTGATAGAGTGCCTACTGCATGCCAAGCCCTGGCTAAGTCACACTTTTATAAACTCTTGTTCTTCAGAGGCTTATCCCAGCAGCATGGAGAGCTCTGCAGAGCTGATTAGAAATGCAGAATTCCAGGTCCCGGACCTGTTGAATCAGAACCTTCATTTTAACAAGACCCCTGGTGACTCGTGTGCTCATCAGCCCTGTTAAAAATCCGCATTGCCTCCCTTGTAATGTAAGCCCCCCGAACCCCAATTTTAGGGGGAAACTGAGCTTAGAGCTGTGAGAATTTCCTAAGGTCTCCCGGGGAGGAAGAGGCTGCACCGCCATCTGCACTTGGCTCTATCTGGCCCCAGAACGTATGATCTTTGGGTCACCTTACAAGCAGAATGGCTCAGAGTTCTGTGGTTTCAGGACCATGATAAAGAGGGGCAGAGTATTGGAAACAGCCTTGTCAGTGGCAGCTGTGTAAGTCTCAGCTCTGCCACTAACTTGCTAAGATGTGTCTCTAGGACTCAGTTTCCTCATCCATCAAACGCAGGTGAGGATGCCTTACTCTTGGTTGGGAAGTTCTGATTCTAGGATTCCAAGGGTAGTGCCAGGGGCCTCTCCCATCTCCACATGGGGTCGAACCGCATCCACCCTCCAACCCCAAGGAACCTCCCAGAAGCTACTCCCACAGCCTGCAGAGACCCCAGGCTCTCGCCATCCCCCAGTCAAACAGAACTGCCCAGCCACCTCAAACACTACACAAAATCGCGGGCAACAGGGCAGAAAACCCAATTATTCTCAGCTGTTACACTGCTTAATTTAATATTTCCAACGGGTTCCTTGAGCTGCTTCTCAAGAATGAAATGCATATTTGGGCTCTGTCACAAAACATTACATTTTGTCAAGGCAATCCATTTTGCTGCGGTAATTTCTAAGTGCACGCCGGCCTCCGTGCGGTCTGGGGGTTTTACTGTGTCTTCTGGGAGGAGAGGCCAAAATGGGGATCTCTGCGGTGTCAGGTGGAGATGGTACACTGACAGACCCTGTTGTGGCATCTGTCTTTCTGAAGCTCCAAAGAAAGAGAGATTTGGGGGAGAACAAATAGACCTGGGACTGCCTTTGCAGCTGGAATTACAGAAGCAGGACCTGGGGTTTGGGCGAGGGGGTTGCTGGTAAAGGATAATTCTGTTTTTAAACTTTTTAAAAAAATTACACAAATCATCGTTCCTAGGCATTGAAGAAAAAATTAATTAAGATAATAAGAACAAAAGAAGAAATCACCCACAAATTCTCACCAAGAGATGAAGATGAGTTTTGTTAACATTTTGTTATATGGATATCCTTTTATTTTAATTTTTTATTTTTATTTTTTTAAAGTATTTATTTATTTATTTATGGCTGTATTGGGTCTTCGTTTCTGTGCGAGGGCTTCCTCTAGTTGTGGCAAGCGGGGGACACTCTTCATCGCGGTGTGCGGGCCTCTCACTATCGAGGCCTCTCTTGTTGCGGAGCACAGGCTCCAGACGCGCAGGCTCAGTAATTGTGACTCACGGGCCTAGTTGCTCCGCGGCATGTGGGATCTTCCCAGACCAGGGCTCGAACCCGTGTCCCCTGCATTGGCAGGCAGATTCTCAACCACTGCGCCACCAGGGAAGCCCTATACGGATATCCTTTTAAAATGGTTTAGAAACACTGTGTGTGCACACACAACCAAATGGGATCCCATATTGCATACTAATTTAAATTTAATCTTTGAAATAACTTTAGACCCACAAGATGTTGCGAGAACCTTACAGAGAGTTCCTGTGTACCCTTCCTCCCATGATAATATGTACATAACCACATCACAACCAGGAAATTGACACTCTGTGGACTATTTCATTATCTGCCTTCTCCACTTAACACTTTCCCATTAGGTTAAATCCTGGTTCTGCCCCTTTCTACCTGTGGGATCTTGGTCTTGAGACTTTAGTTTCCCATCTGCAAAATGGATTGATAAAGGAAGCACTCACCTCATGGCAGGCTTGTTATGAAAATTAAATGATATAATGCACAATGCGTGACCCACCTGAAATGCTTAGAAGACACCAGATACCGTCTGTGCCCATATGGTTTTATCTTTGTATTGTCCCTTCACATCTCAGAGATCTAGGGAGGTGCCTGAGGTGCGCTGGCTGCTAAGAGTGTGGAAGGGCTGAGAAGGCAGGACCCCTGTTTCTCTAGCTCCCAGTAACCGTGGTTACTATTTTTTAAAAATCTACTTGATGAATTTGAATTTCATTCATAAAATCTGGTTTTAGGAAAAGGAAGGATTGTGGGGTTTTTGAAATGGAGGAATTCCAAAGGTTTTCCTGATTTCAAATGGCTGCAAAGGATTCTGTTGCATGCTTTACTTAGTCAATCCCTTTTTGTTGGAGACTTAAGTTGTTTCTGATTTGTTGCTAATACAAACTCCTCTAAAAGGAACATATTTGTGCATCTGTTCTTGCATACTGACTAAGTATTTCTTTAAGATTAGTTCTTATAAGTGGAATTTTAAGGAAATCAGGAAGACTTGAGTAAGAAGGAAGCAGTTGCTTCTCTTTCATGAAGCACAGCACTGGGGACCCCTCTTGTAGAACCCTGGATGAGCATCACAGAGAAGGCTATTTACACGCTTGGCCCTTAACTTGCTTATCATCCTGAATCCTCCCATAGTTGGATATGGTGGGAATTTCTCTTCCCATTTTGCTGATGAGAACACTGAGGTTCCCAGAGGAGAAGCAGCTTCTCTCAGGCCATACAGCAGGGAGTCAACCTGTTTGCAATCCAGGTGCACCCCACAAAGTCTCAGACTACCCCGCACCCCGCAACACACACACACACACACACTCAATTCAGGAACCAGTTTCTAGGTTGTCTTTGAACTGCCACACACAATCTCTTGGTCTCAGTTTCCTCAAGTGTAAAATGGGAAATATATACGTGAGATTATATGTTCTAGGGATGTTTGAATTTACATGAAATCCGAGATTTTCTTCACTAAAGGATTTCTCATAGCCTTTATTACAAGAATGCATATTATGAATCTCTAAGAAGGGGATTTGCAGGGCTGCTGGACATTTATTACCAGGGAGTCTTTCTATCAAAAAGCATCTTATGGAGCTGTTATTTCACAGAATTCCTTTAAGGGACACTTTAGCCAGGTATCTATCCCCATAGGTAACTATCCCCAACATTCATTGAACTCTTGGGCAATGCCAGGCATTGTGCTAAACATTCTATACATGTAGCTTATTGTTTAATCCTTGTGATCATCTCTGAATGAGTGAGTGATGGTGCTGTTGGGAAAATGGAAGAGTGAAGGAGTGAGGTGTGGGTATCATTCAGGCCCCAGCAGGGGACAGATGGCTCATTCAAAGGGGCTGAGATGGTGGGAAAGAGGTAAAAATAACAACAGAACTGTTACCATCCCAGGCCAAAGGAAGCAAGGCCAGGGGACGGCTGCAGGGAATTGGGACGAGTAGCCATCAGAGTGGGCTCTTGACAGGGGCCCAAAACCAGCCTACAGCCAACCTGCAGCCCAGCACAGAAGCAGCCAGGGAGTTAATCCTCTGTCTCCTTTCTCCTCCTCCCTCCCATCTCTTGCAAAGCCTGTCATGGGCTGGACCCACCTGGGAGCCCCGAGGGCTCAGGACTGGAGCACCTCCAAGCTGCTCAGCCTCCCTGAGCACAGAGCAGGGAGGAGAGGGGTGGGGAGTGTGTGGAGGGGAAAATGGGAGACATCTCACGCTTTGGAGTGAGCTAGTGAAGGAGTGGTGGAGGAAAGCAGCTGTCTCCCTGGGATCCAGCCCCCCTCCCCAAAAGCCACCCTGCCCTCCCTGCTCCAAGCACCACCCAGGACCCAGGCTGGGGGGTCAAACCCTTCTTAGCTTCCCTCATTATCCCATCAGATTGGGGCTGTCATTAGCCCCCAGCGCCGAACAAAGGGCCCTCACCCAGGCGGCCATATCCATGGGGCTAATTAATTGGATTAATGGTAGAGCAGCCCACACTGGGTCTGGCTCGGATAATTTCAATGAACGCTGAACACCAATCCCCAAAGCATTGGAATATGGATGAGGCAAATTGAGTTAAAATTGAGGAGATTGCTGCATTCATTAGCCCGCCCACCCTCTGAAGTCGCTGGTTAATATGCAAACTATTAATATGCAAATCAGTACAAATGAAAAAAAAAAGAACTGTGACTTCCCCCCACACGCACACTTTTTTTTTTTTTTTTTTTTTTTGGAATCTGGCTACACATGGGCAGCTGCTTCCTGTGAAAGGGAGAGGCAAGGCGTGTGAGTGTAGGTCTCTGAGGGAGGAGAGACTGGGAGCTTTCATGTCAGAAATTAATTAAAAGGAGCGGCAGGGACACAGGACACCTTTATCAGCCTGCAAACACATGTTGGAGTAACTGGGGCAAAGTGGGGGAACTGGATTCCCCCGGGGGAAGATTTGCTTTTCACCCGGGAATAGGTCCCTGCCAGCCTTGCTGGGGGCGGGGGCTCTGTTTAGCTATTAAAAACTTTTATTAGTGTGTGTGCTTTTGTTTTATTTCAACATATATATATACTCCATAGACAATACCTGTTCATCTAGAAATATTAAACAGTCAAAGCTTGGTTATCTAGGGGTAGAACGAAATCAGAACCAAAAGTTAAGTCAAATTTAAAAGTTGCTTAAAACAAGGAATCATTTTATAAGTGCTGTGTTCCTCTATTAAATATTTTATTCATCTTAAATTAGTTGATTCTTCAATAAGGATTACAGGCACATACGTCAGAATTATAAAGGTTAAAAAAAAAAAGAAAAAGGAAAACAGGAGACAGTCACCTGTGTTGTGTCTCCGTCGCTCCTCCGTGTCCCTGTCACCCACCCAGTCCTCTTCCTTGGAGGCAACAATGCTACTCTTCCCTAAATATCCTACGTGCATACAAGCAATTATACTTATGTATTTTATGTATCTTCTCTCTTTCACAAGCGGAGGTTACCAGGTATACTCTTTTGCGTCTTTGTCCCCTTAACAAAATGTCTCAGTGATTGTCCGTGAAGACCCTCCCTGCCCTATTTACATACTCATGTTATGCTATTGTTTCCTTCCTGATGCCCTGTGGATGGACATTTAGGTTGCTTCCTATTTCTTTGGCTATTTCAGCCAATACAAAAACAAAACAAAACCCTTGTCCATATGACATCTTGAAGGTATAGGAGATGATCCTCAGGGGACACTCCTGGAGATGGAGTGGCTGCGTTAGCTGGTAGGTACAGGGGTAGGTGACGATGACCATCATCAATGGCTCCCAGCAGCCTCTGCTCCCACTGGGTACCCAGAGAGCCTGCCTGCGCACAGCCTCGCCAGCAGAGCTGTTGCCATCTGATAGGTGGAAAACAGCGTCTCCTTAGAGGTTCAATTTGCGTTTCTTTCCTCAAAAGTGAAGCTGGGCATTTTCTTTATCTTGTGGTTCAGAGCTATTTGTATGTTCTTTCTGTTTACTCTCTGTTCATTCCTTTTTCGACTTTTCCATTACATTATTAGTTTTTCTTTCTTGTTGATTGGTAAATAGAGCTCTTTAAGGGCTAAGAAAATAGTCCTTTCTCAGTGATACGAAAGCCTGGTACTTTTCCCCAGTTTTCTGTTTGTCTTGGGAGTTTATGGTTACGGGTAAAACGAAAGAATAGTATATGTTTTCTTAAATCATATCAATACACATTTATTCACCAAACTTTTGATGCCGGGCCAAGGCTCTACCTTTGAATTTAGCTTCTCTGCCTGGAGGTCACTTCCAACCTGTGTTCCTTGACTGAACCCACAGCTGCAATGCCTCCTCTCTGGTTACCAAGGTCTCTCAGTGGAGCAAGAATTTAAAACATTTAAAAAGCCAGCCACCTGAGCACAGGATTTTTCTCAATCTTCTATGATTCTCCTCTCCTATTTCTTACAGTTTTCTTGTTTGCACCTTATTTTATATATACATAAATTATTATATTCTAGATTCTATATTATCTTATAATTTACATATATAAATATATCTTATTTTATATTTTTATTATATTACATATGCTATCATATATCTCATATAAAAGTTATTATATATAATATGTATTTATACTTTTTCTAAATATATATGTATATATATATAATTAAAGCAATTTACTTTTATTGTGTCTTTCCAAGAATTCCACTTAACTTCCTTGGAAACAGCAGCATTTTCTTGCACACTCATTAAGTCACTGGTTTCCCTAAAGTTTAATTAAGTGATCTAGTTATGCTTAACTGTGCTAACAAGCACAAGTGGAATAAGTAAGTTTTGGAACAAACACGACTGGTTTCCAGTAAGTTGTTGCCTTAACTAGTGGGAGGAGATACACCCAGGTAAGGTGAGGGGCAGCCACTGGCCAAGAGTGCTTTTTGGGGTCATGGGCGTTTGCAGTATGTTTGTTGGAAGGGATGGAGGACATTGGTCCATCCAGCCAGTTTGGCAAGTGGAGATTAGTTCAGAGAGCTGCTAGGTCAGTGGCAAAAGGGCGAGAGAGGAGGGAAGAATTTCCTGAAAGTTCCACAATCCCCATCCCTTTGGAACAACTTATTTATTAAGTACTTATTACTTTCAAGCACCAGCATAAGTGCTTCATAAGCTTTTCCTCAATTCTTTAGCCTCATTTGAGACAAGGAAACTGAGGTCCAGAGAGGGTAAGTGATTTGTCCTAGTTTGTCTTAGAAATGAGTACTATTATTTTACAAGTTTGATGGATGAGAAAAAAGATGAAAGAAAAATGGAATCACACTGGACTCCTGTTTTGAAGCTCATTCTTTCATGTAGGATATCATACACACTTTTCTTTTTCTTTTAAGAAATAAAATTAAATATTGGGCAGATACAGGTGAATATGTATAGAGTGTGTAGAGTGTAAATCCCCCTGGAATCCAACACCCAGTTTAAGGAAAAGAGCAGCTCGGTGGCCTTTGTCACCATCACATGCTCCCCCAGGGCTCACTCCCCTCCTCCCTCCGGAGTAACTGCCATTCTGAATTTTGTACTGATCAGCCCTTGCTTTTCTTTTTAACTCCTAAGCCTGAACATTATATTACTTACTTTAGCCTCTTTCTGAACTTTCGATAAACAGAATCTTCTTGTCTTACTCTTTGGAACTTGCTTTTTTTCTCCCCATAGGGTGCTGTGGGCATCCCCCCGTGTCAGCTCTGCCTCTCGTCACCCCATGAAGGAGGGTGTACTTGTCACGTGGTTGAACTGACACTTACCCAACCGGGGGCCGCTTTTCCACTGCACCTCACTTCCCAAGGGGATCTATTAGGCTATCCTTCCTGCTGATTCCCAGAGTGGGGATGTGACCATGGCCAGTCTGCTGGCAAATGTAAGATTTAGATCCTGTCCACCGTGCAGGTGTGCAGGTGAGAAGCCCCCTGGGAGTAAGCAGGGCCTCCGAGCAGGCCTATGAAGGTGACAAGTACCTGATCTCAGCTCAACACCTCTGCTCTCAGGCCTGCCATGGCTCCTCCTTGTCTTGGCTGGACATCCAGGGCTGAGGATGCTTTTGTCCCGCTGTCACCTAGCTCTGGGCTGGAGCGGCACTCAGTAATATTGAGTGAATGAACGAAGGGACCAAGGAAGGCAGTGTCCCCTGATCCTGCCCTGTGGTCATAAGCCGTCCCTCTCTCCCCTCTGATCCTGCCAATCCCCTTTCTCTGTCTTTCTCTTACACTACACTCTGTCCATCTTGCAACACTTAGAAATGGAATCTGCCTACGGGTGTTTAGCAGCCTGTGTTGACGTGACTTAATCTTAGATGCTGTAGGGACTCATGACTGTACGGACAGTGCATTTCCAGTGGCTGCCGCCATCAGAGGTACAGACGCGGAGAGGGTCTTTGCTTGTCAAGATTTTAAGTGTTTCTCATGGAGTCAGCCCACAAATACTGATAAAACATCTGCCGTACAAGAGACCCAGTGCTAGACCCAGGCCAGAAATAGCCAAGAAGGGGCAGGGAAAAAATTATCATACTATTATCATCGCAGGTAACGTGAAGTAAGCACTCACTATATTCTGTTCGTGCTTCCAAGGGCTTTACATATTTAATTCATTTAATCCTGAAAGCACAGTCTGATGTTAGTACTGTTGCTATCTGCCTTTTTCAGATGAGTTAATTGAGAGCTGAAAGAACTTGCTGGAAGCTCACACAGGTTATCAGAGGCAGAGGAGCTAGTATTTATTAAGGTCCTGTGACGGGTAAGCAATTGAACTCTGTGTCTGTCTCAGGCCCTATAGGGAGCCTGTGAGCTTGCTGATGCTGTTTCCATACTGCAGGCGAGAAGCTCAGGATCAGAGAGGTCAAGTGACGTTCTCAAAATCACACAGCCAGTTAGTAGCAGAGCGAAGTTCTGTTGTTTATGAAGGCAACAGAGTTTTACTGGATGGCGGTGGGATGGGAGTCGATTGGGACCTAGAGACTGTTCTTGAAGACACGGTCTAATGGCAGAGGTGGGCAGACAGACAGGCAAGCAGGATGCTGGGGGTAAGTGTGGTGATGGAGGGGGCATAGGCAGCTGCAAGGAGGCTCAGAGGGCTCCCCATTCTTCCTGGAGGTGATGGGGGCCTTTCTAGAAGAGATGTGTGTGTGCTGAGACAGTAAGGATCTGGAGAGAGAAGTGCGGAGAGCAGCGCAGTCAGAGGAGAGCAGCTGAGCCAAGACATGGGACACGTGTGAGCCTGACCCTAGGGGAAATTGCACACCCTTACTGGGCAAGAATTTAGGAAAGCACAGAGGATGTGATGCTCATAAGAGCCTTATTTATTTATTCATTTATTATTTTTATCCTCCCCCCTCCACCCCATCCCCTTTGGTAACCATAAGTTTGTTTTCTTTGTCTGTGAATCTATTTCTGTTTTGTAAATAAGTTCATTTGTACTACTTTTTAGATTCCACATATAAGTGATATTACATATTTGTCTTTCTCTTTCTGACTTAAATACTTCACTTAGTATGATAATCTCCAGGTCCATCCATTTTGCCACAAATGGCATTATTTCATTCTTTTTTATGGCTGAGTAATATTCCTTTGCGTATATATGTGCCACGTCTTCTTTACCCATTCATCTGTTGATGGACAATTAGGTCACTTCCATGTCTTGGCTGTTGTAAATAGAGCTGCTATGAACATTGGGGTGCATGTATCGTTTTGAATTAGAGCTTCCGTCTTTTCCGGATACATGCCCAGGAGTGGGATTGCTGGATCATATGGCAGCTCTATTTTTAGTTTTCTAAGGAACCTCCATACTGTTCTCCATAGTGGCTGCACCAATTTACACTCCCACCAACAGTGTAGGAGGGTTCCCTTTTCTCCACACCCTCTCCAGCATTTTTTATTTGTAGACTTTTTAATGATGGCCATTCTGACCAGTGTGAGGTGGTACCTCATTGTAGTTTTGATTTGCATCTCTCTAATAATTAGCGATGAGGAGCATCTTCTCATGTGCCTGTTGGCCACCTGTATGTCCTCTTTGGAGAAATGTCTACTTAGGTCTTTTGCCCATTGTTTGACTGGGTTGTAAGAAGCACATCTATTGAGCACCTACTATGTACCGAGCCCTGTGCTGAGCTTTATGAGTGTTCTCCTCTAATCCTTGCAAACTCTTACCCTCCAAGGTGAGAACTGTTATGGTGCCCACTCCCCAGAGCAGCAGCTGAGGCTCAGAGAGGGGGTGGCGACCTCCCAGGACTCCCAACCATTGCACTCTGCTGCCATCCTGTTGAAGAAACATCCGTCTCCCACCCACCTAAAACAGGCTACAGGAATAATACATTAACTGGTCTGCATTTAATGCCTGTGTGTGCCAGACAGAGCACTCAGCACTTTCTACAAGTAGACGTTTATTAACACGTGCACTCATTCTATGAATTAGGTACTGTTATTATTACTATAATTATTCTCATTTTACAGACAAGAAAACAGGGGCTCAGAGAGGGAGGTGTCTAGCGCAAGTCACACAGCTAGGGAGCAGCAAAACTGTGCTGTGAACCCAGGCAGGCTGGCTTCAGGTTTCTCCCACTTAGCCAGCTGGCGGCAGTTCAGATGGGTCCAGATGAGCCTCCCCAAAGCAGCCTCGCCGGGCACACTCTGATCCTCAGCACGTCTCCAAGCTAAACAGCAGGAGAGTCAGCCCAAGGAAGACCTCGGGCCCCTCCCTGAAACCCAGGGATGGGACCTGAGCTGGGTCAACTGATGACACCATGTGTGGCCTGGACCAGCTCATAAATGGAGAATGCCACGGGGCTGTTTGTGCCGGTGACATCATGGCTCCAATGTGGTCCCGGCCGCTGCAAATTAAAGAGAAGGTAATTGACTTAGTGTTAGGACGGCGGCCTCATCATTTCTATGTGGCCACTGCTGCGTTAGCTCATGCTGGAAAGTTCCTTCATGCCCTCAAAAGAGGCCTTGGCATGGTCTCACCGGTGGGGCTGATTCCCAGGCAGCTGTTCCCGGAACTCAGCATCAGCCCTGAGACCCCGAGGCAGAGAGAGAAGGCCTCAGCAAGCCGCCGCTGCAGCTGGCAAGGAGGACGCAGGGCTGGCTGGGGATTCACCTCCCTGTCTCCCCACCCCAGCATAACCTGTGTCACCCGCTATGAAGCGTGTCCTCCAAGCTTCTGAGAGCAGAAACTCAGTCAGGCTCACTGCCGTAGCCCCAGCACTCAGAGCACCTCACACACAGTAGGCACACAATAACTGCTTGTTGAACATGTGGACAAAACGGTGAAACTAGACGGAATGTGCACTAAACTATCTTGCCCCCTCTTTAAACATAAGCCGAGTGGGAGCGCATGGGTGGGAAGAACGGTCTGTGTCCTGATTCTACCTTTCAGTAGCCAGAGCCCTTTGGTGAGTTGTTTCTCTTCTGAGTCTCAGTTTCTTGGTCTGTAAAATGGGGAGAGTAAGAACTCCTAGCTCCCAGGGTTGTGTCAGGACCAACTGAGCCAATTCACACAGTGGGTTAGGTTAGCACATGCTGGGTCTGTTTGCTCCTTGCCTGCTCTTCACAAACTCTTAAGTACCTTCATTAGCAAGAAGTGTATCTATTTCATATCTGTACCCCTTTCCCATGGCAAGCTGCTAGTATTAGTACAGTACCTGCACATAGTAGGTGATCAGTGACTACTTGGAGGATGGATGGATGGATGGATGGATGGATGGATGGATGGATAGAAGTATGGCTGGAAAGGCAGATAGTTAGATGAGTGGGTGGACAGATGTATGGATGAGTGGGTGGATTAATTGATTAATTAGTGGATGACTGCATTGATGGATGGATGGATAGGTGATTGGCTTGATGAATGGATGGATAAATAAATGCTATGTTTTTTTATTTAGTTTTATTCTTTGTCATCCTAGCATTACAAATCAAAATTTAAAAATGATTTTAGGAAAATTCATAATGGAGTGAAAACAATATCTTGGGTGCTCAAATCCATCCATTTGGAGCCTCCTTTCATCCATATCCCCACTTATTGCTTGGGAATGCACAACATCATTTTAAATGCTCTGATAAGTCCTGCAGTAAAGAAACATGTTATTTCATTTAAACCAGAGTTTATTGATTATAGTCAATGACAGCTATTATTTTCTCTGAGGATCTACTCCTCTATGGTACACTGTGGTGAATGTAAGTATAAAGGATCTTTGGAAATTTTTTACTTGGCAATCCCTTACTTGAAATGCTTCTGTGATGGGAAAGCCACTGTGTGTGTGTGTGTGTGGTGTGTGTGTGTGTGTGTGTCTTCTGATGCTGTGGGCTTGAAAACACTATACTAGGAGAAGGGAGACATTGCATGCCCACTTTGCCAGTGATGGAACTTGCTGTGTGACTATGATGGTTCACTATCATCTATAAAAGGAAGAATATGATGGACTCGGCCTCTAAGTTCCCTTCCAGTTCCTGTCTCTACCCTGCGATTCTGCCTGCTTCCCAAAGGATGCGTCCATATATGGATCACCTACTATGTGCCTCCCTGGGTTTCCCTCTCTCCCAAGATGTCTAACCCACTCCATTTGTCTAAGGGACAGACTGCCAGGAAGGGGTAAATTACCCACATGGACTCCAAATATTTAGATACCTTGGTGCTGTGACTTAATTTTCCATGTCGGCTCCCCCAAGTCCTGGCAGTGGGGAGGGGGTGGGGAGCGTCTTTTTTCCTACCAGGGGCAATCAGTTCCCAGCGCCACTGCTCTGCTCCCAGCTTGGTGCCTGCCCAGAGCAAACCAGCCCGTCCCTGTGTTTTGACCGCAGTCACGTGCTCCTCCTGCTCTGCTCCCTCCTCTGTCTCTCAGGAATCAGCAGTGGTGGCTGGGCTGGCAAAATCATTCCACCTCAGTTATTCCCAAAGCTCATAGGGGCAGTGCTGGGATCGCCACCTCTGTGTTCCTGGTGGAGATTGCTGGCAACCCCGCTGAGTCTACCTGGACCTGGGAGGCTTGGGAAGGTGACTGAGTGGAGACTGAGGGCCCAGCGCCTGGACTGAGGTTCAGAGACCCCTCAGTGAGGGCTCTTGAGAGTCTGGAGATGGTTATTACCACCTCCACCATCACCTCTCAAAGTGGGATCTGTCTGCAGACCCCATTCTGTGGACAGAGTTGGAGGGTCGGGACATGGTGAATGGAACCAAACACTGGCACTTAAAATCTGTGTTCCCAAGAGCCCCTAAGGATCTCAGCTTGCCTGGGGCCTCTTCCCTCAGTGAGGAGGACAAGGGGGAAGAATGCCCAGCACACTTCTTATACATACTAGGTGCTCAGGAAACACCATATTTCATTCCGTTAAATATGCCATTGGTTGTAATATGCACCATTATTTGATGTCTTGCTAAGAAAAAAAAAAACAAGCTACTAATTAGAATATGGCACACCATTCATTGTAAGATGAATCCTGATTCAAAGATAGTAAAATCTAAATAAGTGCATCGTGGAACCAACTATATCTGGTATCTACTAAGTAAGAGAACCAATGGGTGAGTGTAGAAGGCTTCGGTTCGTTGTTTGGTTTCTGTTTTATTATGTTTACAGGTGGTGCTGCCATCGACTTGCTTTGTCACCTTGGAGAAACCACTTTCCACCCCTGGGCCTCGTCATAATGTGGGACCCACTTTCCTCTCCAGCTACGCCATAGGGCTGCTGTAGAAATCAGATAGAATTGGGGCAGTGACAAACCTCTGTAACTGCCGAGGCATTTAAATGAGAACCCAAGGTGTCAGCCTATAGTGAAATCCTTGTCCGGATGTGCTTGCTGTCAGTGTATTTGCTGTGTGACTTTGGACAAGTTGCTCCACCTTCCTGAGCCTCAGTTTCCCCCATCTCCCCCAGAGAGACAGAGATAAACCTTACAGGGCTGCTGCGATGTTTGTAAAGTGCTGAGCGCCATGGCTGGCACACGGTAAACAGCCCCAGGAATCCTAGTTGCCGTGACTATTTGCAAATGTACTTGAATTACCTGAGTGCTAAGAAACAGGCTTTGGTAATTTTTTTTAAGCACCATCATATCACCAGTGTCTTGAGGATAGCTTGTTCGTTGAACAATCTGATGAACAAATGAATGGATGAATGAATGAATACACGAAGAAATGCATATTCTCAGGTGTCCAAGTAAGACTGAGTTCTGTAAGTAGGAGCTTTTTGAAGCACTCAGAGGCAAAACAAGAAATAAATCACCTTGGAGATCTTGTCGCTCTACCCCCATTTCACAGAAGAAGATACTGAGGCTCTGAGAAGTTCAGGAAGTTGCCTGAGGCCACACTACTCACAAATAGACTCCGGTCCAGGCCCCCAACTACCATCGTGGCCTTTCCCCTTCAGCCTCATACTCTGGGCCAATGTCCAGTGACTCCAGACTCCAGTGACCAAGGCAGGCTGTCGCCAGGTTGAGCACTGCACCATTTCTCCCAATATAATCGCTTCCAAAGGAGGCCCTGGGAGGAAGCCACTGCCACAGCCTCCGAGGCCTCAGACCCGGCCCCATTATTATTCTTCTCGGTGTAATAAATACATTTTAAGAGAAACAGATGCTGGAACAGTTGGACAGGAAGGGCCCAGGCATGTGAAAAGGAATCTGGTTTGTGAAAATCTGTCGATTTGCCAGACGGTGAGCAATATGGTACAGACAGCCAGGTCTGGGTACAGACAGCCAGGTCTGGGTCCAGCTGCCAGGTGGGCTGATCAGGCCTCCCCACTGTGTCCTGTTGGTCCTCTCGGGCCACCATCCTCAGGCGTCCAAATTGGTGTCCAGCTATCATTCCTGCCAAAGACGGGCCCCGGATGCTCCTTAATGACTTCAGCCACTGAAGGAGGGTGGGGACCTTCATCTTGGGAGCTGGCAGCTTGCATCCGGAGTGGCAGGGCTGGGGAAGGCATCTTCTGATTCAGACCCAGCCACTTCCGTGTGTGGCTTTTCTCTTCCCTATATTGGCTTCACTCTCTGATGGTGCTGGTTACCTGCAAGCAAGTATTTTAATACCTAACCCTGTGAAACCACGTAAGGAAAGTGTGTCTTGCTGCCCTTCCTGCCTGGTGAGAGTTTCTGTTCTTCTCCCTCCACCACCACTGATGGGAGACAGAAATGTTGGCTTCTTTAGAAAAGATGCTTTGGCTGCTGCAGGTATAGGGTCCAGCTTCAGTGAGGCAGAGACGCCCAGAGCAGACTTCTTTCCACCAGGATGGCTACTACCCCCACACCCTCTCCCTTGGCCTGAGCTCACAAATCCTGCTGATCTTTGGCAGGAAGATGTGGCCCGTGGGTGGTGACCGGGGAACAGAACATCGAATGTCTGACCTGCCTTCTTGTCTTCATAGCAATCCAGCAGGTGAAAGTGATGGCCCCCATTTTGCAGATGAGAAAGTGAAGGATCCAAGAGGGAACATGACTTGCCCAGGGTCACGATGCGGCTCAGAGGAATCAGTGTTGGGCGGGGCCCACAGGGTTGCCTGACTCTGATTTCTCTCCTCTTTCTGCTGACCCAACCCCCTCCCTAGGGACAAACTTACGCTTCTTCATTCTCCCAAAACACAGGCTGGAGATGAAGATGTTCTGCCCTCTCCCTTGCCTTGTCTGTGGTCACAAACAAAGTGGGGCCTTCATCTGTTTCTGGGAAAACTAGTACTGAGAACCTCTTTCTTCCCCAGATGTTTTGTTCCCCTCCCTGAGCTGACCTACAGAGGGCGATTAACCATGTAATAGGCTTTCCCCCAAAAAGTATGCTTTTCCAATTTTCTCAAAAAGGTAAAAGAACAAACCAAAAAAAGACCTGGAAAGTCAAGAATTCTGCATCCAAATTATATTTCTCCATGGATTTCTTGCTCCCAGAAGTAGTATGAAATTATTATCTGTGGTTGTGTAACCTGATTTTTTTTTTTTTTTGGTGGGGGAAGGACTATTCTTTTCTAAAACAGTAATGATAAAAGTCTCACTGCCTACCCTTTGTTGAGAACTTAAGATATTCCAGGCTCTGCACTGAGAGTTGTACACACATCATCTTATTTAGCCCTCTCAGAACCCCTATAAGGTGGCTGTCCATATTACCATGTCATAGTGACAATAAGGGACACACAGAAGGTGGCAGAGCTGGGATTTAGTTCCAGGTTTCCTGTCTATGTGTCAGGTCCTCTGGGCGGCTTCCCTGAATTTCCGTTCTACCTCCTGCAGCTTGGAGAGGAAGGAAAGGCAACACTGATCTTTCTAGACTCCCTTGCAGCTAGAATTCTGGATGCAGATTCATCCCTACCAACGAGAGGCACTGATGTGACATTTGGGAAGCTGATGTGAAGCCACACTCTGGTGGCTCAAGGCCACAGCTGTTGGAAAGTCTAGTCACGCAAATGCAAGACTCTCCTGCAGCAGAGACCGTGTGTCTTGGTCCCTCATCCTGGGTCTCTAGAGGCAGTGGTGTTGGACGTGCCGCAGCTTCTTGCTTCCAGCATAATTCCAGCAGTGGCTGTCCAGGTGCCTCTGTTCTGTATTTTCTGGGAGTTATTCCAAGAGGCTTAACCTAGAACTTGCTCCTTCCAGTAGTTCTGTCTGCACTTAAATCCCTGTATTAAATCCCATCCTGCTTAAAATACCTAGACTGGATCTTGTTTCCTGCATAGAACCTAAACTGGTATGCTGTTTTTGACTTCAGGGACACCTACTCTGGGTCTCAAACCTCATTTTCCTCATTTGTACAATTTACGAAGTCACAGAGGGACTGTAATGAGCAAGTAGAAGCAGAAGGGCTTTCCCACCAGAAAATGTTCTCTGGAGAACGTGGCCCAGTTGAAATGTGCTCTCCCTAATAGAGAATGTGGGCCATAGTTTCTCCAGCAACTGAGCTCCATCCATCTTTTACCCTTAAACTCATTACAGAACCAGGTACCTGACCAGCTTGCCGAGGACCTGGAGGGCAGCTGGGGTAGGGAGCGAGGGGGAGGGGAAGTGGCTTGTGGCTCCTATCTGCTCATAATCCTCCTCACCTGTAATTACATCTCCTGTGCATTTCACCTGGGATCCTTGCTATGACATTGCGGTAGAAGCTGCTGGCATGTACTGTATTATCCCTGTCTTTCTATCTTATGGGGGTCACGGCAGGAGGCTCCAGAAACAAGCTCCCCCATCACTTTTCTTAAAATGGTGCAGCCTCAGGAAGTTGACAGTGTTGATCAGGGCCCTCTGGGGTCTTACTTGCTTAACAGGGAAATGAGTCAGGAGGGGGACGGTCATGAGAAGGGAACTGGATACCTGCCAGGATGCATCAGCCGCTGTTAGGTTGACTTTTGTGTGCAAAGAAGCTGGATCTGAGAGGAGACTGAGAGGGTGTGGAAGCCACTGGGTTCAGTCATAATTCAATCAACAGTTTTTGACCACCTACTATGTGCCAGGCCCTGTGTTTGCACCGAGAATTCATGGTAAAGAAATCAGGCACAGTGCTTACTCTCCTTGGGGAGAGAGAAGTGAACAGACTTTTGTACAGTGCAGTGATTAGTGCTGTTAGGGGAAGCAGAAGGAGCAGTGGGAACCCAAGAAAGCCACCTGACCCAGCTTGGGGGGGTGGTAATCAAAGAAGGCTGCCTGAAGGAGGTGTCATTTAAGCTGCGATCTGAGGAACATATAGGAATTTTTCAGGCAAAAGGGGATGGTAGGGTGGGGAGGGGACAGAATGCTCTTAGCAGAGAAAAAGCTTGAACAAAGCTCTGGACCAAGAATGAGTTTATATAAGGACTCAGAGTTGTTACTCAGAGACGGGCTGAGTAAGTAGTGAGGGGGCGAGTGGCAGGGCCAGGCCTAGATGCCACAATATCTAAGGTCTCTTCTCCTTTTAAAATTGTATGGTGCTCTTCCTTAGACTAAAAATCCACTCCCAGTTGACTTTAGGAAAAAAACAAACAGGTTTCACTGGACCCCAGATGCCTTCTGTGAGTAAGTAAGGTTGAGAAAAGATCCCACTCTCTCTGTGAGGATTTTCTTCCCATCAGATGGAGAACTGGGCTCTTGGACATCTAACTTTCCTCAGGGGACACTCAGCAGAACCCTTCCAGGAGAAAAGGTAGTGTGCAATGGCCCAAGTTTGGAAACAAAATGGACAGGAGTAAAAATACATATTTTCTGGAGTTAGGACCCTCTTTGCTCTAGTAATCAAGATTCCCAAAGTACTTGCAGCAGCTCCCTTTACACTGAAGAAAGCACGTTTGATGTGTTAACGCATGTAGGTCTTACTGTGTCTAAAGTGGGAAAAATACTGCTTTGATTAAGGATTAAAGATTCTCGTGTACTCAAATGTAAGCTCCTTGGAGGAGGCCAGAATGGTTCCATTGTTTGTTTCTGCACCTGAAGAGCCCAGGGAACAGCTTAGTGAGTGTCTGTTGAATGACTAGATGAATGACTGAATGAAATAATTTAAATAGTAAATAGGAGGGAGTCTGCTACAGTGCCTGGCACATAGTAGGTGCTCAACTTAATGACATATTCTTATTGTGAGCCCCGGATCAGTTGTCAGAAGCCTGAATTATTAGTCTAGCTTTACCTTTAACACAACTGGGAAATACTGGCCCAATCTCTTTCCCCTCTAGACCTCAGTTTTCCTATCTGTAAAATAAGGGTCCTTCCACTTCAGGCATTTTATGAAATGGATGAGAACTTGGCTCTGGTTAAGAAAAAAAAATGGCCTGTACACACAGTGAGATACTACTGCACACTCACAAGTTGGCTAAGATTAAAAATACTGACAACAACAAATGTTGATGAGGTTGTAGAGCAACTGGAACTCTTATACATTGCTGGTGGGACTGTAAAATGGTATAACCACTTTAGGAAAAAGCTTATAAAGTTTCTTATAAAACTCAGCATACCCCCTACCTTATAACCCAGAAATTCAACTCAATATTTACAAAGAGAAATGAAACAAATTCACAAAAAGATTTGTATAAGAATGTTCATAGGAGTTTTATTTAAAGCAAAACTAGATATGGCCCAATGACCATCAACAGGAGAATGAACAGATGAATTGTGGTATGTTCACATGGTGGAGTCCTACACAAGAGTAAAAAGAACAAACTACTGATATATATAATGGTATGAGTCAGTCTCCAAAACTTCATGTTCAATGAAAGAACCAGACAGAAAAGAGTACAAATTGTATGCACTTATATAAAGTTCTAGAAAAAACAAAACTAATAGATGGTGGGAAATAATAAGAACAATGCTTGCCTCTGGGGGTTAGGGCAAGGATTGACTGGGAAGGGGCTGTGGGAACTTTCTGGGGAGGGGTGAGAGGTTTGGGTCACACAGTTTTTTGCATTTGACAAAATTCAGTGTCAGCCCCACTTACAATTTATGCATTTCAATACATTCATATACTTTTTTACATAAAAACTGTAAACACATATTGATATTGCATTGCTGAAATGTTTTCTTGAAATGCATAAAAAATAAGATGAATTAATGGATGGATAGAGGGTTAGATAGATGGATAGACACGATAAAGTGAGTATATAAATGCTAATGGTGGGATCTACGTGGAGGATATAAACTTTATATAAAGTTCCAGACTTTTAATAAACTTTCATAAAAAGTTTGCTATAAACTTCTTTCAACTTTTCTGTCTTTGAAACTTTTTATAGTAAAATGTTAGTGAAAAAGGTGGACCCATCTAAGTTTAATACAAAATCCATCAGCTTCACCACTCCCATTTGATTTTTTTAGACCAATGATATGAAAAATAAATTAATCTTAGAAATTTAAAGCGTACATATAAACTCATCTCCTACTTGCATTTTTCTGTCTCTGAACACTTGGAAAAGGATAACTGATGACTGAGTAAATTATTCCTTATTCTTATATGATTACTAATCATTAAAGATGCCTTGGGACTAATAGTACCAACAATCAAGACAGGCTTGATACGGATTCAGCAAACACTTATTGAGCTGGACCATGTGCCAGGCATTGTGCCACGTGGTTTCTTCTGCTTCATCTTCAAAACAACTCAACAGAAAGTAGACATCTTTTCAACCATTTTACAGACCTCACACCAAACTCAGAAATGTTTAGAAATTTAACCATGGTCACAGAGCCACTGAAATGGTCTTCAGTGACTATTATTTCTCTCCTTCCAGAAAATGCACCCACTCTTCCTATCTTAAGATAAAAACCCTTATAATGTAACCACAGCCAGCCCTTTGGATGCAGCAATTACAGGCATATCTCTATTTATTGTGCTTCACTTTATTGAACTTCACAGATACTCCGTTTTTTTCAAATTGAAGGTTTGTGGCTGTTCCTGTGTTGTCAGATGATAATTAGCATTTCTTAGCAATAAAGTATTTTTAAATTAAGGTATATACATTGTTTTTTAGACACAATGCTATTGCACCCTTAACAGACTACAGTATAGTGTAAACGTAACTTTTATATGCACTGGGAAACCAAAAAAATATATGTGACTTACTTTAATGCGATATTAGCTTTTATTACGGTGGTCTGGAACCGAACCTGCAATATCTCTTGAGGTCTGCCTGTAAGCTAAAGGATAGTTGCATGACAGGGAGAGGCCAATCAGAGGCCTTCTCTGGGATTTTCTAAATTGAGAGTAGTAAATGAACATCTGGCTCTTTCTTATAAATCTCAGGCTCTAAGCTCATAGGTTTGAGGATAGTGGGGGTCATGAGTCCTTGATGTGAAGAATACTTTATGCCAGGATCTCTATACACACCTTCCCATTCAAACCTCACAGGAACCCTATGAGATGAGAATTTTCCTTTTCCCTTCTTGTGGATGAGGAGACTGAAGGTCAGAGAGGGTAAGTCGATTTCCCAAAGGAACACAGCTAATGAGGGGAAGATTCAAAACCAGGCTTAGTCACCACAGGATAGGCCTAGAGGACTCCCCAGTGGGTCCAAGGGGTCAGCCTGGAGCTCACAAGGCCCCCTCCAATGCAGAACTGCACTGGTCAGAGCTGTCTACTGCCTTTAGCTCGGACCCCCAAATTCACAACACCAAGCAACTGCTTAACTCCCAGTAACCAGAGCAACCCACCTAGAGACCTCTGAAGGATCTCCCTGGTTCTCAAGTCCTAGACAACACAGTCTGCCGTTGCTTCTGCACAGATGCCCTTCCTGTATCAACAAGATGCAGAGCTCAGGATCTGACTGTGGTTATGGGGAAGTGAAGGAATGAATTCTCAGTTCTGGGGGACTTTGTTCCCTATGGCAGCCTCTCGGATGCTAGTCAGTCACAGTGAACTGAAGGCAAAGGACGTAACAGGAATTGGCTTTGGGAACTGGACTCTTAGATCTGAATCCAAGCTAGACTGTGCCAGTTTATCTCATTTGATTCTTAGAGGTAACAGCAGTCCCATTTTACAGATGGGAAAACTGAGGTCAGAAAAGACTTTTAAAACTCGTCTTTATGACCTCTTTACTCCATGTAAGCTCCAGTGCTAGGCTTTCTATGTATTTGACTCACATTCTTGCCCCATGATAGGTACGGCCCATCATTCCCATTTTACAGATGACAGAACTGAGGTTTGGAGAGGGAAGTGACTCAGCCAAGAGATGGCAGAGCCGGGATTTGAAGCGACAACCCTAGAGCCTGTGTACCTGATGCCTTGCTCCCCTTCCCAGGAGCAGTTCTGCTGGTTCAGATGTAGGAATGGATTGTGGCTGCGGCCTTTCTGACCCACAGGCACGAAACTGAATCTGTTATCGACATTTTAAAATCCAAGGTTTTTTTTGTTTTGTTTTTTTTAATGCTTAGAAGTTTTGTGCTGCCTTCAGATAAAAGAAAGAAAACGTGATGAGGTCTATCTCCCCCACTGCCCACTCCTTCCCTAACACTCACCTGTTAAAAAGTCCCTCGATGGACCCATGGGCCTAAGCCTGGGCTTTGCTGGCACCTACAGCAGCTGAGATGCGGCCACCGCAGGCCACGTGCTGCTAACTGTATTACAGATTTCAGGGGGAGAGGAGGGGAAGCAGAGGGGAAAAGCGACTTTCCCCAGCTCTCCAAATGGTCCCGCCCACTAAGTCTTACTGCGTAGAAGGTGCCAGATCAGATTAGAGTCACCAGTTGCCACATTATCCTGTCTTGACTTCACTAACGCTCATTAAGCTCCGAAAATCCCTTTTACGATGTTTAGGACACCTCCAGAGGAGTTTGCTGTGTAAATATTATTCCACCATTAAATCCTGCTACAAGGCCGCCGTCAACAAGTGGGATTCGCGAAGGTTCCGCCGAGGGGGCTCCACGGGGCGCCTGTGAAGTGCGGCCAAGGGGCTCCGCCAACAAGCCAGCGCGAGCGATAAAGGCCCCCAGTTCTCCCACGGAGGCCTCCTGCCACTTGGGCCTGCTTAACGGAGCGGCCGCTGGGGCACGATTTGGGTTGAGAATCAAACACACCGTCGGGGGCCCCTGGGAGCCAGGGCCTGCCTTGGACAGCTGGCGTGCACGCCGGACCCACTCCGGAGTAGGGGCCTCGCGGGCGGCAGCGCACTTGGCGGAGGCTGGGGTCTGGCGCCCGTCTCTCCCGCCTCGGCAGCAGATGTGGGCATCGGTCTCGGGGAGGCGACTTTTCCCAGCCGGAGGCCTCTTTGCCTTGGCTGTCCTTTCGTCTGCACGCCTTTATTAATTTATGTATTTGGAGGAGGGAAATCGCTCCATTAGGAGCCATGGATTATTGCGGATGGATAACCTATCTGACTCAGCAGATGCTGCTGCGGCTGGCGCGGCTGTCACTGCTTTTTTGTTTTTCTTTTTCTTTCTTTCTTTCTTTTTTTTAAAATTTAATCAATTTCTCTGTTCAGCTGATTTGCAGGTTGCACTCCTGGGAGATGGTGACAGAAGATGGTGGACTTACATATGGAAATTGAACGACGCGGCGCCCGGCCTGGCTTGGGGTGGACACTCATTGTGCCACGAATGACCTTTGAACCCCCTACTCTGTGCCAAGTGCTGCTCTAGGCTCTGGGGACCCAGCAGGGAGCAAGACAGGTATGGTTCCTGCCGCGTGAGGTCACCGTCTAGAGCTCTGGCTGTGCGGAATCCAGCAGTGTCAGTAAGTCCCGGCACACAGTGGGTGCACAGTAACCTGGGGGCGATGTAATGCACGCACAGCCCCTGGCACTGTGTCGGGCACATAGTAATTGCTCAGCTAAGGCTAACTGTCTCTCTCATTCTCTCTTCGGAGGTTGGAGTCCCAGGTGAGTCATTTTTTGCAGCTGTGTGACATTGAGATCATCCCTTTCCCTCTCTGAGGCTCAGTTTCCCCATCTGTGAAGTGGGGCTTATAAAACGTGCCATATGGAGATGTTGAAAGCGTTTGTTTATCCTCATGGGCTTGTGTGACATACAGTTATTGAGCACCTACTGTGTGCTGGGTGCTGAGGGTTTAAGCAGTGATTGAGATCTGGTGCCTCCCTTGTGTTTCATAGTCTGCTGAGGAGTTAACAGGTAAATTCAACGACCCCTGCTCGGTGCTGTGATGGGGTAACTCAGGGACACTGTGGAAGCCTCGATGAAGGGCCCTTAATGTAGCCTGCGGGGATCAGCAAACTATGGCCCACAGGTCAAATCCGGCCCATTGCCTCCTTTTGTACAGTTCCCAAGCTAAGAATGGTTTTTACATTTTTAGATGATTGTTTTAAAAGTCAAAATAATATTTCATGCCACGTGAAAACTATAGGAAATTCAACTGCCAGTGTCCATAGATAAAGCTGTATTGAAAGCCTGCCGTGCCCACTTGTCTATGGATTGCCTACGGCCACTTTTGAGCTATGATGGCAGAGTTGAGCTGTGGCAACAGAGACCATGGGTCCCACAAGGCCTAAAAGATTTACTGTTTGGCTCTTTACAGAATGAGTTTGCCAACCGTTGTCCTTGGGGAAGTCGAGGTGTGAGCAAAGAGCTGAAGGATGGGTAGAATTGGTCAGTTTGGGGTGGTTGGAAGGGGCAAGGAGAGATCTGCTTTGTGGCTTGGAGAAAAAGCCTAGCATCTTCGAGGCTGATGGAAGTGCCATGAGGTAAGCTGCAAAGCACCATCGCAACTTGAGTATTGGGAATAGTGGAGGACAGGTCCACTGACAACCTATAGGAGAAAGTACAGTGGAGTAATACTGATACTAGGTCTCATTTATGATGTAATTATTAGGCCCACTGCTGTAGTTCCCCTAACAGTCTCATATTCAGTCCTCCAAATGGACCCGAGTGTTGAGATCATTAACCCACTTCACAGATGAAGAATCAGGAGCTCAGAGAAGCGCAGACGCCTGGTCAGGGTCACACTGCAAAACACAGATCAGAACCCCAGGCTGCATTACTCAAAAATCCATGTTCCAAACCCACACCAGTAAACCCAGACATTTCACTGCCCGTATCCTGCAATGTTATACAGCTATGCGTTGGTAAAAAGAAAGGAAAAAAAAATCAAAATGAAACTGGGCTAGAATCCAAAGGATCTTTGCAGCCATTCCTCACCCCGCCCCCTACCACATCCTGAATGTTGTTTTTTCCAGATCCCCCCCATCCTGGGGCTCCTCTGAAATCCAGCCACATTACTGGCAAGGAGAAAGGGGGGTGGGAAGCTAGGCTTCCCAGAAAAGCTAGCAGAGGAGGACTCTCTGAAATGGGTGGAGAGATGCATGTTGAAGGCGCAGTGTGTTGGCAGCCCCGGCTCCCGGCAGCTGTTGGCTGCGCACAGAATAAACACAAACGGATGGATGGGTTCGGGCTGGGAAGCCACCTCGCCTCGCGGGCTTCAGGCAAAACCGAGAGGTGCTGGATGACAGGCCTGCCAGCTGACGGGAAGTGACTTGGGTGTGGGGTTTGTGCTTTTGGCTGCTTGGCGCAGGTCTGAGCACCACCGGGGCAGCGGTGAGAGAGATGGGCGGTTCTGGAGGCAGGCACTTCCTGTCTGTGCATCCTTGGGCGAGATGGTTCATCCACATGAGCTCAGTGTCATCATCCATAAGTGGAGATAACGGTACCTACCTCTGGGGACAGTTGTGCAGTGGACACCATGGGGAACCGCCCAGATCCCCTTTCAAGGATCCCCAGATCCCCAGTGGCTGGGGTACCGTTGTCAACAAACAGCTGCAGCTGTCAGCCAGGGACAACCCAGCTCCAGAGACCCACCTCCCCAAGGTCACATCCAAGGACCGATCACTGCAGGGTGTATAGGCCTGCACGACTCCAAAGGGCCAGCCTAGCTCCAGGGCTGCCTGTGGAGCTGACCCAGGCTGTTGTCCTACCTGCATCAAGGTTCAACTTCTTCCTCCATCCACTTTCCCTCTTCCCTCCCCAACACAAGTGCTATCCAAAGAGTCTTGCTAATAAATGGCATGCATGCTAAATTCTGTCCTACATGGCATCCTGGGCACCTGACCTGGGGCTGTTTGTTTGGAAAGTGCCCGTGGTGAGTAGGGGTTCAGTACATGTAGAGAAACAAAGGGAAGATGAGAGCTACAGTGAGAACCTACTTCAAGGTGTCCAAATTCCTTTTGATTTCAAAGACAAAAAATGTGTGCCCTCTTCTGCAGTGCTGGTGTCCACAGAGACATTTGTACTACTTGATTGCCATCACACACTGAAGCCCAGCTAGGCACTGGGCATGCCCAAACAACCAAAGGGATCATCGTTCCCAAGTGACAGATGTGAAGACTGAGACCGAGAGAAATAGAGTGATGTACCTACAACTCGACAGAGTGTCCCCTGTGATCATTTATTCATCCATTTAGAAAATATTGAATGCTGGGCTCTGGGGTCCCTCACAAAGCTCAGAGCCAAGGAGGGAGACACACGATGAGCCAGCCGAGCCATGATAATGACAAATGTCCAAGACCAATGATGACTGACAAGGGCAGTGTGTGATTTGGGGGTTGGAGTGGGGGACCCAAAGGCAGCCAGGGTGAGTCACAGAGCAGGACTGGAATTCAAGTCTTCCAACTCTACACCAGCAGCTACCTGGCAAATCTCTGTTCAAGGGGGTTATATTGAAGAGGCTGCGTTCTCAGTTGTTCCCTGGTTTTTCCCCAACTCTGCTTAAGAGCTAGCCTAAGGACTTCCCTGGCCATCCGGTCCAGTGGTTAAGACTCTGAGCTTCCACTGCAGGGGGCACGTGTTTGATCCCTGGTCGGGGAACTAAGATCCCGCATGCTGAGGCCAAAAAAAAAAAAGCTAGCCCCAAATGCCCCACCCTCTCTGCAACCAAGAAGCCCACATCCCTTCCCCCAGTTTCTCCTCCGTCAATCCAAGGCTGAGCAAACCCAGTTGCTTTCAAAGCAAGATGACCAAGTTTGGAAGAGACTCTGAGCCCTCTCTTCCCTCTGCATGTCTCCTGGTAAGTGGGCAGCCTCTCCTTCCAGGAATCAGAGCCAAAGTCATCTTAATTGTTCTCCTGTCTCGTAGGCTGAAGCATTTGTTCCCCCCATAAACTCCGTCCTGCACTCAGGCACCCCACCCGGGTCTTTTTTCCTGGCAACACCAGGGAGCTTTCCCAGCCTAGGGAGGAGTCTCTGAGGGTCACAGCTCAGTGGCAACTATTGGATTCCTGGCAAAAGCCAGGTTCAGAGAGGGAGGGGGAGCCAGAGGGAGGACGGGCAGAGCCGCAGGTGGACAGTGGGGGGTGCAGGAAACTGGCCCCAACTTCGAAGCTGCAGCTGGGAGAGCACTCCCAAAGGCAGCTCAGGCAACATCGGGCTTGCAGTGCCTACCAACACAACTCCCAGAAGGTCTGGCCCCTGCCTACCCAAGAAGCATCCTGGCCAGCCCAGGGTTTTAGTATCCCTCCCTTAGACCTTTCTCCATGTCAGAGAGCTTTTCACAGTGAAATGTAATTATGGGTTGACCTGTCTCCTTCTCTCGCCAATCTTTGAGCCATTTGAAAGCAGGGACCACCAGGTTTGACTCATCCTGAGGTCACCAGAAGTTAGCTCAGAGCCTGGCATATAGTAGGTGCTTTGTCACTGCCTGAGTCCATGAGGGTTTCCCCTCTCTCTCCATCTCTTGACTTCATTCTTCAAATAGGCCTCAAATGGTGGCTGGGATGGCCGTCAGCCTCTCTGGACTCAGATGCCCCTTGCCTAGAAGCCCATCAGGAGAACAAAAACTAGGGAAGATTCTCATTGGTCCAGATTGGGTCGTGGGTTTCTCCCTGAAGCATCACATGACCTGGGGAAAAGCTAGCTCTGATTGGCCAGCTCTGGGTCAGGTGTGGCTCCTGTGGCTGGGAGTGGGGCCAGCCACATCAGGACCACTGGGCATAGGTTTCCCACAGGAGAGAGGGGTTCTGTGGCTAGTGCAGATGAGGGTATGAGACCAAGAGAGACAGTGGATCTCCACCAAGCACCGTAGTTCAATCTTGGGGAAAAAAACTTTTGTTTAACCAAACTATCTGATTGTTTTGTGCAGTAACTGGTAGTTTTCCCCAGAAGGAGAAATTCTGAAAGTTCTCATACTCAGAGCCTATATTGGGTTATGAATGCACCCAGTGGATAGCCAACAAATATTTAAACCTGAGGCTGAGAGGTGGGCGGGGGAAGAGTGTGAAAGACCATGAATGATACAACAAGAGGCCCGGTCCTGTCGCTCAGCACAGTCTGGACCTCAGGATGGCCATCTGTGTTTGTAAATAAAGTTTTATTGTAAAACAGCCACTCACATATTGCTTACAGCTGACTTCACACTCCACCTGCAGAGTTGAGTAGCTGTAAGGGAGACCATCTGGCCCACGAAGCCAAAAATATTTAATAGCTAGCCCTTTGCAGAAAGTTTGCTTGTCCTTGCGAGAGAGAGAGAATTGGAGGCACAAGAGTGTCATAATCCACTCTATATTTTAAGAAGATGAATTCTACACTCTAGACAGGGTAAGGAGATATTTTAAAGATTGAGTCTGGACCTTGCAGGTCATATGGATGTGGTTTGATCAGTTGATAGTGGGCTCTATCACAAGTGGGGGTCTCCAGGAGCCGACCCTGAGACAAGGAATCTGTGCAAGGAGTTTATTTGGGAGGTGATCTCAGGAAGCACCCTTAGGGAAGAGAGGAAGTGAGGCGAGGAAGGGAGGTGGCCTTTAAGGGGGGCAGTGTGTACAGGTTGCTATTCTGGGTGAATGGAGCTCATGGCCACTGTGGGCTCTGGGAGCAGCGTGGATCGCACACCTGTGAGGCAAGAGGGAGCCAGGGTATTCATAGACTTAAGTGCTGAGACTAAGACCGACTGAGCCAAAGTTTCCTGAGTTCCAGCCTTTGCCCTGCCTGTTACCAGCTGCGGAGCCTTAAGCAAGTCCCTTTTGCTCTCTGGGCCTCAGTTTCCCCATCTGTAAAATAGGAAGGTTCTAGGAGTCCTTCCAGCTTGGAGAATCGATGACTTTCTTGCCTTATCCCAGACTGTCCCAGGCCTGACTATTGGGTGTTTCTGATGACATTGGCTTGTCTCCTGGTCCCTCCAGGACCCAGCTGGAAGTTTCTTTTCCCTCTCAATGTTCACAATGTGATTCTGACACACCTTCTAATCTCACACTTTTGTTTTCCTTCGTGCACTGGAATTAACCCAATGTCTCCATGTCTGGTTATGCATCTGCAGTAACCTGGTTGTTGATTAAATGCAGAGTCCTGGAACCTTCCTTAAGACCCACTGAGTGCGAATCTCAGTGCAGGAGGGCCCTGGCATCTGCATTTCAGCAAATGCCCCTGGGGATGCTAAGGCTGCTAATGGTTGTGATTCTGTGCAAAGGTTCCAGGCTCAGGCTGGCATCTTTGACTTGCCATGTGGTTTTGGGGAATCAGCTACTCTCTCTGATCCCTATTTCTATCACAAACACGGAGCTAACCCTATGCCCCACCTTGTGGCAGGGTGAGGCTTAAAGGAAACACTGCGTATAGAGCCGTCAGCAAATTCAGGCTACCCTGGCCATCTTTATGTCAGGTCTGAGTCCTGCCTACCAGCTCAGGAGTGTGTGAGATGTCACAGCTGTTTATTTTGCATAAATCAACCTAATTTCTATTTTCAGCCCCCATCCCATTGGGCTGGAGGAAAACATAACCTTGGACAGATATTCTGAATGCCCAGTCCTCACCATACCCCCAGGGTGTTGCCACAGCCAGGGTCTTGGATATGAAACACCAGGAAACCATGGATCCTGTTCAGTTTTCTGCATTGGCTTTGCCCACCCCCAAATGATGACACCGGAGCTGGTGACCAGCTGGAATGAGATGGGAAGACAGAAACAATGCACTGTCCACCGAAACATTAACACACACATACACCCAGCAATTTAGATTCAAAATATTGTCCAGACACATTGCCTCCACCCCACCTCACATTGCTTATTTGATTAGACCTTTCCTGAAACACCAAGGAGGAGGGTTTTATTGGGTGGATATGGTTAAAGGATAATTTTAAAGTAAAGCTAGAATCACGACTCTCGTGCAATTACAAAATGAACATGTGTCAAAGAGTGTAGTTAACTCATTAATGAGGGAACCAGAAAGATGGCACAACTGGTTCAAAGGAGATTTCAAACAACACACACATATACAGTCAATCAGAAAGGCTGGGATTAATTTACAAGGAGATGCAAAATTGGTCGATAACTTTAGGGCAATAATCAATTGCATTCCGCTGGACAAAATGCATTTGCATTTCTATGGCATGAGTCATTTGTATTACTATCAGTTTTTTTTTTTTTTAACTTAGAGTTATAAAATAGCTCAACGACAGTGAAAGGCACAATAACCCCTAGGGCTGTGCAAGGCAGAACATCCAGCCATCTTTTATTTCGTTTTTTGCCTATGTCAGCGTCATTCACAATTATTCCTGACGTTATGATACTGCCACCACCATCCCAGAAAAGAGGAGAGAAGCTGTTTCATGTCTCCCAAGGCTCCGTTTCTTAATCTGCAAAATGGTCTTGGTAAGAGCCCTTGACAGCCCAGGGACAAGAGCCCGGCTGTGACACATACAGTGAGAGGGGGGAATCGTGTCAGGAAAGGGTTCTCAGTCTCAGACACGCGTGTGTCCGTCCTTCTTGATTTTGGCCACATCCTTGTTCTACCTTAAAAGAGTTACTATTTTCCTTTACAACAATTCTGATTGGATAATACCCACGAAATCAGAGGCTGAGGTGCTGGTTCTATTTATTTTACCTTAATACATACTAAAGTAGACATACAGCCATTGAGATAAGAAAAGTAAGTTCATCCTTGTACCTACTAATCCAGGGCTTGAGGGGAAACCCTGGATTAGGAAGGTATCGGGCAAGAAAGGAAATAGAAGCCGGCACACAGACTGTCATAGACACATATCACCGCCACCTCCACCAGGCTCTACAAATCAATTTACAATTGGCAAACCCCATCCTGAAAGAAGAGGGAGGGCAAATGAAACCCTATCGAAGGCAGGACTTAGAAGCAGAGACCAAAGGCTGCCCCGGGGAGGGGTTGTCATTCTCTGGACTGTGGGTGGCAGCTCCCTGTGCCTCCGTGCACCCCTCCCCCAAGCCCCACACGCCCCCCCACCTGCCCCTCAAATTCCCCACCGGCTCCTGCTCTGCACCTTTAGATGCCCAGATAGTGGCCCCCTCCTGTGATTCATCCGGCTGGAATGTGGGAGTTCTCACATTGCTGGAGCTGAAGCCTTTTAATTCCCCTTCGTGATGAATGGGCGAGGCTCTCAAATGAAATGTCGAGGCTCTGTGTCCAGGCCCGCCGTACTCCCCCTGCTCAGCGTAATTATTTCTGTACAGAACGTGTCAAGTGCCCCCGCTTCCCGGGAACTTGTTTTGCATGCAAACATTTGGTGATTAAGTGAGGCTTACTTAATTAAGCACTTTGTAATGACTCTTAAACCAAAGAAGGGTGGATTAGGAGTCCGATTCGTGCTGGTGATGTAAAAAGCGCCTTCGCGTCAGGAGAGGCAGACAGGGATCCAGCCTGGGGAACAGAGTAGGGAGTGCAGCAACTGGGACAGAACCATTCATTCATTCACTCATTCACGTATTCATGGAGCACATCCAGGAGCCAGGGTGTGTGGTGAATAATATCAATACTAATAATGCCAGGCATGGGGCTAGGAAGTCTGATGAATAACATTACAGTGCATAGGAACAGATAACACTTGTTGAGAGCTGGCTTTCGTAGACACTGTACTGCTGCCACACATAATAATAATATTAATAACAATATTAATTGCTTATTTACCTAGTTGTGGTCAGACTCCCACATAGTGATGTACACTGAATTCCCTGATGTCTCCTGGTTACCCTCTGCCTGATTTTGATGTGGTCCTTCAAGCCCTGGAACTCTACTGGTTTTGTGACCGTTACCTTGGCCTTCAGAAACAGCCTCCTCTTTGTCACTGTCTTCCCTACTCAAAGTTTCTCACCCACCAGTGACTCACTTTTCCCATCTGTATAATGGGCAGTTTGATGTGGATCATCTCTAAGTCTCTGTCTGATGCTTGAGGGTCTTTGGAGGAAGGAATGTCTCCTCTGCTTTGGGGACCACAAGAATAACAGTGGCAATTACAGGACCTTGGCTATCAGGTGCAATGTCAGAGAAGGCTTCAGAGCCCAGCCTTGTACAGCTCTGAACCAGAGCAAGGTTGAGCCTCATCTTTGATCTTCAGAAGCTGTGTGACCTTTATCAAGTGGTTTGCCCTTTCTGAGGCACAGACCCCCTCACCTCTCAAATGACTGCTGTGAGCCATCTGTACAGGCTCATGGGCTGTAAGGCCCCTTTAAAACTCTCTGCCTGGTGGCAGAAGCCATTGTTTCCCAAACTTGACCCCACAAATATACTCCAAAGTGTCCACTTCCCTACTTGTCTCTGTTTTCTCATTTATATCATAACCTGGAAAAAATGCTTTATAACCTGTATGATCATCTTATAACCAAGGACTTCTATGGGACTTTGGAGCCTGGATTGCTACGTGCTTTCACAATTGTGAGCTTGCTGCGTAAAGACCAAACAGCCTCACAGTGTGGTTCCAATGAAGATTTTGCAGGTGTTTTAAGGGCAGGATGCAGAGTTGCCTCATCAAGTGCCAGATACAAGCACGGTGGTCTTCAGGAACAAGGAGTCTCAGCCCCACAATGTAGCATGAGACTCACATGTGAGTGGATGAGTCACTAGACCCTAGTTCTGCACGACTGATGTGCAGTCATTCACTGACACTGAAGGTGGTAGGAAATACACAGTGAAGACCTCTCTCTGTTCCTGATGCCAGCAGGAATTGTACTAGGTGCTCGTTAAATGATTTCAAAAATCTGTTTCATGCAAAGCTGACCACCATCTTGTCTACTCAAGTGATGCAACATTAAGATCAGTAGATTGAGTTAAATGTGAGGTCTGATTATCCTGAGCTAACAAGTAAAGTTTGCCATTTTAGACAGCACCTCAATCCTAAAAGTCATTCTCTGCTTCGGAAGTATACAAGCCAACAGACCTTGAATGTGGCAACCACTGTTACTCTCTTACCCGAAGTCCATTCTCCCTTTCTTCCCTAGTGACAGGCCCCTTCTTTTATCTGAGGTGCTGATATGCCCAGCTAAAAGGTTTTATTCCTTGCTTCCCTTAGGTATGCATTCCCTTGCCAATGCATCATAAGCTGAGGTCATTAGGTGATATTTCTGACCAGGTTCTTTAAAAAGGGTAGATGTACCTGAGAGGCATGCTTCCTTCTGTTTTCTTCTTGCAGGGAGCTCAGATGCCATAGCTGGAACCACAGCAGCCACATTGTGACTATGAGGCACCTTGAACTAGGTGACCATGTGCTAAGGATGTTAGTATAGAAAAGACTAGGCATTCCCTCATTTCTTTGACACAAGTGAAAAATAAAACCTCAACTCATTTAAAGCATTGTCATTCTGGATGCATTTTATTAGTCCTCATTGCCATTTCCAACTGATAGAGTTTATATATAGAAGCAGATCTAGAATGCCATCTTTCTATATTAGACCTGGCATAAGTGGTTTAGATTCAAGAAAGCAGTATCTCCTGCCATATTAAAATAATGTTGATAACTTAAATTCTGTGGTTTCATAGTTATGTTTATACTTATAAGGTGAAGGGGCTTCCTACAAAAATAAGATATAAGAAGTTTATATGTTGACTTACATTTGTATCAATTTTAAGTCAATTTTAAAATAAAGTGACTTAAATAAATATTAGGGACCTCTTCATTTTCACTTCTTAAAAGAGGCCCATACATTATTTGAGCTCAAGAAGTGCTGGGCCTGGGACTTCCCTGCAGCTGTGGCCACAACTCCTTTTGTACACCCTGACTCGCTGGAGAAAGTGAAGCAGAAGAATCAGGAATTCGCATTAGCAGGTGAGAAGAACTCAAGCTGGTTTGGCTTGAAGTGAGGGTGGGAAATAAAAGAAATGCTTTCTTGAGTTTTGAAAAACTTTCCCACCCAAGCCAAGGCCCAGCAGCATTTGTCTTCTCAGGGTTTCCTGGCCCGGAGCAAGGCCGGAAGGCAGAAACTCTGAAGCACCTTGTGAGAGGCTGTTTTTATAGCGTCCCCTGCAAGTGCTGGCCCGGGAAAGGTAGGGGCTCCAAGGGAAACCCTGCCTGATGAGATTTCCAGCTCCAAGCAGGTGGAGCTGCTGTGACTGAGAACAAATTCATCACACATCAGGCCAGGACTTACCGCTGGCCAAATCATGTCCCTTGGTGGCCCCCATCTCTTCATCTGTGAAACAGGACCATGAGACCAACAGGGCTCAAAGGGGCAATCCATAGACGGAAAAAACGCGATAACCCATGTTCACACAGGAGATACCTAGGAAGGGTGAGGGCCTGTGTTAGAGTTAACTTAGCTTGTTTAAGGTATTTCTTTTCCTTCCAAAGGGATACTTATTTTACCTTTTGGTTGCAAATGACATTTCCAGGTCCACAGTCACATTCAGATGAATCCAAGTGAAGCCTTGGACTGGGTGTAGATAAATGTAGGGGCCAAGGCTGCACCCTGAAACAAGTTCAGAGGTGAAGGAGACTTGGGTCAGAAGAATCATGAGAAAAAGGACCCAGAACAAATCTTTCCCACTAATCATCAAGTTTAGGGCAGAGGGTGTTTGTTTTGAGGAGTTATGAGTGGGCAGAGCTATGTGCTGACTTTAACAAGGTAAAGTTGAACAGGAATAAGCCTGAAGTTGTCCTTCTGGGTCCAAGAAGTCAATGATGTAAGTTGTAGTGGCAGCATTTTTTACTATTATTACAGCTAACATTGGGTATTTGCTATGTGCCAGGTATATTGCCAAGCATCTGTATGTGTTACTTTACTCCAAAGAGGCAGTGGATTCCCCCAGCAAGGGGCTGAGTCCAGCCAGGTAAAGCACCAGGGTGCCTGGGGAATTCTGGATGAAGACTGAGTCCCCCGTAACAGACCCATCTGGAGTAATTTATTTATCATCCATCTCTCTAACTAGACTGTGAGCCCCATGAGGGCAGGGACTGTCTCTGGCTGGTCTACCCTGAATCCACCGCTTAGCAGGGCATCTGGCGCATGTAGCGTCTGAGTGCATTCTGTTACATGCACGAATGCAGGAATGAATGAAAGCCAGCCTCTTAGCAGACATTCAGGCCCTTAGTGGCATGTTAACCTCTCTGGTATTCCCACACCAACCTCGATTCTGGTGTGATTCAAAACGTAACAGCCGTGTCATCCAAGATGGCACGTGGGCTAAGAGTGTGGGTCTAGAGTCATAGTTCTACTGGCTTTGAATCTCTGCTCAACCAATCTACCAGCTGGAAGACCTTGGGCATGGGAACCAAGCCTCAGCTTCCTCCTCTGCAAATAATAATAGAACTTAAGGGAAGAGAGACGTTGTGAAAGTTAAATAAGATATGTATGCAAAGCCCTCGGCACAGTTCTTGGCCTAGAGTGTGATATTGTGAGCTATTGTTATTGTTATTTGTGGAGTTGAACTTTTGGACCTAGAGCTAGGCTTTTCATAGTTCTCTGTTAAATTTAACTTTGCAAGATCTGGTACAATCTCCAATCACTGGAGATCCTTTGGGGACCTGAGTCTGTTGCCCATCGGGAGCCCACTCTCCCACATTTGATCATGAGTACTTGGTGTCTCCTCCCAAACCACCAAGAAAACAGGAGTCCATGGTCAAGGCAGAGCCACATGGGTCCTTCTGATGGAGCGGCTGTATTTCCACAAAGGCAAAAGCAGGGGTGCTAAACAAATGTGATGAAATGGAGTTGGCCTCACAGACCAGGCAAAGAAGGAGCACAGATTTGATCCAGAAGTCCCCAGAGAGGCTCCAATCATGGCCAACCTTGACCACATCCATCTGGGTTCTGGGCATTGGGCTAAGGACCACGTGCCTTGTCTCATTTAATCTTCACAAGGACCTGAGAGATGACTTCTATGATTGTCCCCATTTTACGGGTAAGAAACTTAGGCTTGCGGAGTGCAGAGTCACACAGGAAGTGGCCAAATGGGATCCGAACACAGTTCTGTTAAGTTGAAGCTTTTAACCCAAGATTTAAGTCATGCCTGACTCAAAGGCTTTTATTAGAGGTTGGCTGCTGTCCGCTTGGCTATGGGAGTCAAGGACTCTGGGGTTTGCAGAGTGACACCACAGGGCGTCTCGAATCCCACCTCGAACTCGCCCACCGTCACTCCTGTGGGCTCTCCCTACAGGGCGGGCTGCCTTGGGAAACACCGACTTCCCAACTGTGTGACTCCCCGGCTTCAATCACACTTACGTGGATGAAATGACACTCCCCTCCAGGGACCAGCACAGCAATTTGTTTTGGCCGCGTTCAAAGCCAAGCTCAGTGGTGAGGGCCTGATTTCCCACACCCTGGAGTGACTCAGAGCATCAGAGATGAAATGAAAGGTTTCGAAAGAGAGAAGATGGAGCCCTGCCTACATTCAGATGTGTGGTGCAAGAAATTTATTGCCATGCATTCTAAACGTGAGAAATGGGAGCCAGCCTCGGAGCCTGACAGTAGGGAAGTGTTTCCACATCAGCCGCTCTTTTGCATCTATTTTAAAATAGGTGCGTTCATTTATTCTATGTTCTGTTGATTCATTTACTCATCAAGTATTTATTAACCCCCTACTATGTACAGAACGCTGGGAAAGATCCTGGTGATGCAGCAGGGGATGGGATGGTGGCATCCCGGGCCTGGGGGAGCATCAGTTCATCAGAGCAGACCAGCAATTCATGGGTAATTCCAACACGCACAGGGCTAGGGAACATACAGGTGGCCATCCCATCATGGGGCCTCCTAGCACGATTACAGGGTAAATTTAATGACCTGGGAAAATCCTTATGCTAAAACATTAAGTGAAAAAGCAGGCTACAAAATTTCTCATGGAGCATAATTCCAGCTTTATTATAAAAATATATGTGTACGTGACTAGGGAAAAAGACTCATAAGGAAATGCATAAAAACGTCAACAGTGGTTATTGCAGAGTTGCGGGAATTTAATATTCTTCCTTTTACCTTAACACAAGGCTCCGGTGCTCAACCACAAGTAGGTATTCATTTCATTTTATAGGCTTATGTACATTTTAATTATAAAGTAATTTATACTCATTGGAAAACTCCAAAGTCCCTAACTCCCCTCTCCCCACTCAAAACCCCATTATTTTATTTATTTATTTATTTTTGACTGCGTTGGGTCTTCATTTCTGTGTGAGGGCTTTCTCTAGTTGAGGCAAGCGGGGGCCACTCTTCATCGCGGTGCGCGGGCCTCTCACTATCGTGGCCTCTCTTGTTGCGGAGCACAGGCTCCAGACGCGCAGGCTCAGTAGTTGTGGCTCACGGGCCCAGTTGCTCCACAGCATGTGGGATCCTCCCAGACCAGGGCTCGAACCCGTGTCCCCTGCATTGGCAGGCAGACTCTCAACCACTGCGCCACCAGGGAAGCCCAAAACCCCATTATTTTAAAGTGTGATGTGCATCCTTCAGGTCACACCCTCCCACACGCACGCACACACACACACACACATATGTACTGCACTCTTATAGTATCACTTTGTTTCTGTTTTGATTTGTATTCTGTTTATAATATGGTTTGTTTCCTAGTTAAAGAAATACATATTTACATAAATATACATATACATACACGTGTATATAATTTCTGCAACTTTCCCTTAACAGTATATTTTGATCGTTTTTTCATAACAGCACATGTAGATCTACCCCGATTCTTATTAACAGCTGCAGGGTATTCCAAAGTACAGCTGTAGCATGATTTACTTAATCAACCCCCTAGTGATGGACATCCTTAGATAAATGTCTTTGCATATCTGTGCAAATGTTTTAGAGGACAGATTCCTACAATCAGGCCTCTGGCTGGGTCACTGGGTGTGGTCTATTTTTAATCAGTTATTAAATTAGCATTGAAATAACAATCATACAGTCTAGGTGAGTAGAAGAAAAGAGCTAAACACTCACAACAGTACTTCTTGGTCCCATTTTATAGATGGAGGAACTGAGGCCCAGGGAGGGCCGCTCCTGGCCAAGGTCATGCAACAAACAAGTGCCACGGCCAAGTCTAGAAGTCGGGAGTGACTGCCATCAGGGGCTCTTTTCTCCCTCTCACCCCTAGCTCTATACTCACCTGGGCTGGGACCCCAGAGATCTCTCTGCATCCCTCCCTCCAGGCCGCCCTGTCTTTGTCCACAGCTGGCTTATTGACAGCACTTTCAATGTGTGGCCTTGTGGCTGGAATTATTGGCCCTTAATTGAATTGAAAACAAAAGGAGATTGAGTTTTATGGGGAGCGGGAGGCCACGGGAGGGGGGAAAATCAAATGCAGAACAAGCATGAAAGGTTCTCAGAGGAAGCTCAGCTGCAGGTGGGAGTGTGGGCTGCCTCGGCTGTTTATGGAGCCGCAGAACTTAAGGTCAGTCCCTCCCAGGGGGCCCTCTGTTGTCTCCCCCCCAACTCCACTCCAACTGGATGCTGTCCTCTCCCAGGGTCCAAGATGCAGACTCTGTGAAGCACCTGTACTCCCTCCCATGCAGCGGGACAGAATAGGACACTGGCTCCTGGTGACTCAGGCATCTTAGGTCTGGCTGCCTTAGGTGAGCGAGGGAGGCCAGCCCCTCACTTCAGGAGCCAGGTCTGGGGAGAAAGCACGTCTGCATCATCAATCATCTCCACGCCTCTTCATAGGCCCTCTGTAAGAAGGCAGAGCAGACAGTGGGAAACAAGTCCAGGAAAGTCCCACCACCAGATAGCAGCCTGCTGTGGACTGAATTATGTCCCCTCCACCCAATTCATATGTTAAAGTTTTAACCCTCAATGTGACTGTATTTGGAAATAGGCCTATAACAAGGTGATTAAAGTTAAATAAGGTCATAAGGGTGGGGCCCCGATCTGGTGGTTTGTGTCCTTATAAGAGACACCAGAGCGCTTTCTCTCTCTCTCCCCTCCCCCCACCTTCTCCATGCACTTGCAGCAAAGAAAGACCATGTGAGCACATAGCAAGAAAGTGACCATCTGCGAGCCAGGACTACAGTCCACACCAGAAACCGAATCAGCTGGAAACTTGATCTTAGACTTCCAGCCTCCAGAACTATGAGAGAACAAATTTCTATTCTTTAGGCCACCCCGACTATGGTATTTTGTTAGAGCAATCTGAGTAGACTAAAATATGGCCCATCCAGGACCTGAACTCAGGGCTCCAAATTCCCAAGCCCAGTGCTTTCCCCCCGCCATTTTTATCCATTCGTCCCTCTGTCTGGCGTGTGTTTCTGTCTGCAGACTGACTTACTCCAAGGTTGGACTCAGAGGTTATAGATTATTTATTTCTGTTTCCCAGGGCTCAACTCAATGCCTGGCACAGCCTTGGTCCTCAGAGAGCTTTGCTTAATGAAGAGATGCATGTTTATAGAATCAGATAAATATTCATGGAGCCAAGAATGTCACTGGGAGCGGGGGCAGGGGGTGAGGATGAAATGGCCTCTCCGAGGAGGTGCTCACTAAAGGAAGAGAGAGGTGTGAGCTGCAGCCAGCATGGTAGCCGTGGACGGAGGGGCATACCAGGCAGAGGGACGACGTGAGCGGAACCAAGGCGACTGGAAACTCAGAGGCTGTTCCACCGGAAATAGCAAATGGCTTTCTGATCAGCCAGAGAAGAGTGGATGAGAACCAGAGGGTGGCAGAGGCCGTATTGGGAAACCCGTGTGCATGCCAAGGCCAAGGGATTGATTATGACCCCATGGGATTTGATTCTTCAACTCGTCTTGCAGACCCTGGAGGGACTCATGGCATATTCTTACAGGAACACAAAACCACAGGGTAAACACAGTGCATCTTCCTGGGGTGTTAATTACCTTTTTAGGGTTATTATTTATAACTATGAGATTTGCAACCTTGCAGGTGGCTAAGCACGCAATCTCTGGAGTTCCCATCTGAGTTCAAATCTTCCTTCAACTTGCTGGCTGCATGACCTTGGGCAAATCATTTCACCTTCCTTGTGTCAGCTATCTCATTTGTTAAGTGTAAATAAGCACATAAAAACCTGTATTTGGGTGTTTGTAACACTTTATGCATAAAAGCCCCAGACTGGAAACAACCAGGATGTCCTTCAGCGGGTGAATGGATAAACTGTGACACATCCACACAATGCAATACTACTCAGCAACAAAAAGGAAGAACTGGGGATACCCACATCAACTTGAGTGGATGTCAAGGGCATTATGCTGAGTGCAGAAAGCTACTCAAAGCTTTATGCTGTGTAATTCCATTTATATAATATTTTTGAAGTGACAAAATTACAGTGATGGAGAACAGATCGGTAGTTTCCAGGGACTGGGGTTGAAGGGAGTGTGTGACTGTTACAGGGTGGTCTGAGAGAGTTTCTTTGTGGGGATGGAGCTGTGTGTAATCTGAGTGTGATAGTTGCTTTTACTGTATAGCTGTGATAAAATGTCATAGAACTGGGTGGATAGATAGATAGATGATATTATCTATATATCTATACATGTACACATATATACACAAACACACACACACAACATGAGATAGATGGATGGATAGATAAATATATGATATTATCTATCTATACATATACACATATACACACAAACACACATACACACAACATGAGATAGATGGATAGATAAATAGATGATATTATCTATCTATCTATACATTTACACATATACACACAAACACACATGCACACAACATGAGGTAGATAGATAGATAGAGATGTAAGGAGTGCATGTACAAACTGATAAACTCCAAATAAGGTGTGCAGCACTGTAGCAAAGTCAGTTTCCTGGTTTTGACAATGCACTATGACTGTGTAAGATAACTATCGTCATCGAGGGAAGGGTACGTGGGAACTCTTTGGCCTATTCTGGCAGCTTCTTATGAGTCAAACTATTTCGAGCTAAAAAGTTATTTTTAAAATGCAGATAGTCACAGTCTCTACCTTGCGATGTGGATGACACAAGATGATTTGTGTAGGGTATCTGGCACCCAGCAAATATTCTAAATATTCTAGATATGTTAGCTTTTTGCAAAGGGGGTTGGTAGGAGACGGATTCTGGGAGCTTCGCTGAAGCTGACAGTATTTCCTGATGGAAACTCTTAAGGCCAAAAGAGAATTCAGATTTAATCTCTCAAGAAGAAGGAGAGAGAGAAAGAGAGAGAGGGAGAGAGAGGAGCTCTGGTTTGTGTATGAGTCTACATTCCCCGTCAAGCGACGCCTCCAGACGCTTTGCAAGTTCCTTGCGCAACATCTGTTAATCCCGTGATGTCAAGGCCCGAGCTCACCGAGCCTGGGAAATCGCTGCTGTGTTTTACTGACTTCCCCACAGTTGGCAGTTTCCCTCGGAATCGCCGTGTTAATCAGAAACACGCCGTCCATATTGTCAACACTTCGCTTAACCACTTCTATAAATTCAGCATTGCTGTTGGAACGGTCCCGAGTTGATGGATGAAATCGGTGGTGGCCCCAGACAGCCCAACCCCATAAAACAAAGTCAGGGCATGAGGCTCTAAAGAGGGAGACACTTGACATTCACCGGGACACGTGACATGGCAATGACTCACCTCTGGGCTCGAAAGCATGGCAGGTCCCACAAGGAAACAGGCCCAGGAGCAAGGAAGGTCTTCAGGTGGTATCCTGACAGGGAGATTATTGGAGGAGTCTCTGCCCCATGGATTCGGGTGATGCCTGGAATGAAGCCGGGGTACAAGAGAAAGTGGAGGAAGCTTGGGGAGAAGGGAGTCCATGAGATGGCATAACTGGTCCACCCTGGTCCAATCACGCCCGTTCTTTTGAAGCACGTGCTTTGATTGGCTGGTGGCCTCCAGTGATGCAGGTGGGTGGGATGCATCCTTCCTTGGAGCGTGGCCTTCACACATTCCTAAATAGGAGGTACAGAGGTGTCTCCATCTGTCCTTCAGTCTGTCTGTTATCTGCCTGGTGTCATGTGCTGACCACAGGCCTGGGATCTGGCAGACCCAGTCTGAGCTTTGCCCCACCCTTGGGCTGGGACACGCACAAATGGGAATGTTTCCATTCACTCCTTGAGTGCCTACTGTGTGTCAGGCCAAGTGCCAGGGAAACCACAGTGAACAAGATGACTATGGGGCTTACCTGGTGGCGCAGTGGTTGAGAGTCTGCCTGACAATGCAGGGGACACGGGTTCGAGCCCTGGTCTGGGAAGATCCCACATGCTGCGTAGCAACTGGGCCCGTGAGCCACAACTACTGAGCCTGCGTGTCTGGAGCCTGTGCTCCGCAACAAGAGAGGCCGCGATAGTGAGAGGCCCGCGCACCGCGATGAAGAGTGGCCCCCACTCGCCGCAACTGGAGAAAGCCCTCGCACAGAAACGAAGACCCAACACAGCCAAAAATAAATAAATAAATTAAAAAAAAATATATGGTATTTAAAAAAAGAGAAAAAAAAGATGACTATGGTTCTGCTCTTCATGGCCTCAGAGGGGGTGAGGCAGACGGACATTGGCCAAGTAATTAATGCAGAATGCTAGAACAATCTACAAGAAGGGCCCCAGACTTAGTTTGGGGGATTGAGGAAGGCTCTCCCGAGGAGGTGATATTTAAGTGACACGCAGAGGATGAGACAGGGGTGGGTTAAGAGCAAAGAGGAGGGTTGCACGCAGAAAGAATAACCCTGAGTCTGGTAGGACCTTGGGGCTTCCAGGGTCTGGATGAAGTTTGGAAGGTTGGAGCCCAGTGAATGAGGAAGAAGTTGGTGTGGGGAGAAGTTGGAGGGACAGGCCGGGGCTGGACCACACAAACTCCCAAGGCTTTTGATTTCAGTGGGGAAACTGAGGCCCGCAGCGGGCCAGTGATATGGGCAACGTCCAAAGGCCTTAGCTCATGCCTTGCAAAGCTAACCAAGATGGTGGCCTGCATCCATTGCCCACTCCCCTCCCTTCATCCCCGCTCCAGAGGGGAAAGGCTGGCTGGACAAGGCATATTCCTCAAGACTGAGGCAACGGAGACGTCAAGCAACTCTTGTCTTCAAGCAGCCTCCTCCCCCCAGACTTTCAGACCCTCGGAGAGGGGCCAGGCTTCTGACTCCCAAGAAGAGGCTGCCCAGAGGTGCTGGCCCTTCTCCTCCCACACTCCCCCGTCCCAGCTCCCCAGGCCAGCAGCTCTCCCTTCCACATCCTGCCCACCTCGTCCAACATTTTCCAAGAGCCTGTTTTTCCAGAAACACGAGTTGAGCAAAACAGTCTTCCTCCCTGAACTTGAGTCTGAAATAATAACCCCAAGAAACACACACTTTCTTGGAAAACCTTTCAGAGCCTCCCGCTGCCTTTGGACACGTCAAAGCTGGGTTTGTTAAAATAATAATCTTTAGGAACTCAAGCCTCTCAGCCGCCAAATGCCTTGCATAAGAGTATCACGCACCTCCATCCCTGACCCAGAAAACTGGGCCATGAGCTGATGTCGCCCGGCGTCCAGAGTGAAATCACTCGCTCTCTCTTTTTCTGTCTTTCTTTTTTCTTTTCTATCTGTCTCTCTCTCTCTCTCTCTTTTTTTCATGTACAGATGGCTTCCTGAATCTTGCAAGGTCTTAAGCATCTGAGTGATGTGCTCCCGGAGACAGGATGTTTTGAACAGGGTTGTACTTGGGTTGGGGGCTGGGGCGGGGGGAGACTGAGCAGGCCAGAGGCTCTGGAAATTGTGAAGCCTTTGGATTTGGTTTCCACTGAGAAGCATCCAGCAGGACAACAAGGGGGCATCCAGTCCAGCTGACTAGCTGTGACAAGTGTCTCCCTCAATGCCTGCGTGACAGACTCGTGAGGTCGCCATCTGCCCGAGCAAAGTGGCCGCCTTCAGTGTCTTCACCAGCCATTTGCAGGAAGAAATCCACATTTCCTAGTTTAGCTGGTGGTGTGTAGTCTCTTGGGCTCTGGAGTTGGGTGGTCCTGGGCAGGATCTCTGGCTCTGGTGCTTACCAGCTGTGTGACTTGGGCAAGGGACCTTGCCTCTCTGATCCCCAGTTTGCTCCCCTGTAAAATGGCAGAGTTAAGAGGATCTCACTCAGGGGTTGTAGTTAACATTCGGGAAGGTGCTTAGGACAGAACCTGCATGCCGTGCAGTGAGAGCCCACTGGGTGACAGGATGCTGAGGAAGCTGTCCGCCACCCTGCCCTGGGTGGCACCCAGGATTTCCTCTAAGTGACCTTGGGAGGAGGAAGCCTCTGAAGGGGGTTGGTGGAGAGGGCGGGGAGGTACGCAGGCAGGCTCAGCTGGCCTCTCACATCTGACCTTCGCAGTGGCTGGGTTTCCACCATTGAAAGCTCATTTTTTTCTGCCTCCAAGAGTCCCCTGCAAAATATCAATCCCCTCTAGAGGGATGGAATATTTATGGAGCATCAGTTAGTTATTCTAGAGACTTGACAGCCCAGATAACAACCCAGGGAAGCACCTACTAGTCATGTCCCCATTTTAGAGATAAGGAAACTGAGTCCCAGAGAGTTTATATCAACTGATGAAGCCACACAACTAGGGAAAACTGGAGAGCCTGGAAATAAAGCAGGTAATCTGATTCCAGGGGCCCTGGGCTAACCACTTACCTTCACTGCCTCCCAGTGTGTCCTCAAGCAACTTTTATTCCCATCGCCTGTGTTGGGGAGGGGGCTGCTTATTACCCGGCACAAGCTCTGAACTCAGTTCTGGGTTCTCATCCCAGCTGTGACCATTCCTTGCTGTGTGGCTTTAAGCAAGTTGCTTTCCCTCTCTGAGCCTCTGCTTCCCCATCTTGAAAATGGGCATAAAAATAATACCTATGTTTAAGTGCGTAAAGGGACACAATGAGATGACCCACATAAAGCACTAGACACTTGGAAGATACTTTACAAAGTAATCTAAATGGCGATTATCTTCCTTTTACAGAGTGAATGGATACACTTATGGCCCAACCACTTAGAGAGTATTTTTGTCCAATCCCGTGGAGTCTCCTCTCCTCTTTTTTTCTTCTCAACCTTTGCTCAGAAGCTAAATCAAAGCTGAGTGCTGGTCCCTGACAGGCGCTGCCTTCAGCCAGCCGCCAGTGGGTATCCAGCGTGCTTTATGGGCCCTCTGCCTCTGCAATTAGCGCCTCGGCCTCAGCGGGATGTGCTAGCCTGAAGGCCAGGCAGCATCCTCTTCTCTCAGTGGCACCAACTCCTAGAACCCAGACAGCTGCCCCATATCCTCCTTGAAGCCGGGAGAGATCTGAGGTACTTCTCTGGACAGTTAGGCACCCCATTTTCACCTTTGGAAAAGAGCACGGGGCTGGGTGTCCCATGCGTGGGCATCAAATCAAGTCCCTGGTTTTCAGCCTGAATTTGTGTTATTGTTGTTGTCTTGTTACGGTTTTAGCAGAAGGATGCTTTTTAATTTAAATTAAATCATATCTTCCAGAGATGCTATATAGATGTAGTCGGTGCTGCCCTGCCCATATCTGCTTGTCATTCACTGTCCCTAAGCCCACTGGCCATTTAGCTGGCTACTGCCTTTGCCCAAGGGCTCTCTCAGGCCCACAGGACACACGGCCTGGGCAGTGGGTCAGGCCAGGGATATTGAGGCACTCACTTCCCTGGGAGCAGCCCTCAGCCAATAACTGACAGGAGCTGGAGGATAAATACCCCAGCTCCCTCACCCCAGGGTGGGCCAAGTGTGTGGTGTGTCCTACACAGTCCCTAAGAGGTCCCCAGCAGGACCAAGTTCCAGTTGCCCACAGCAGACATCTGCTGATTAGCATATCTGTTATTGGTTTCTTCCCGTCCCTGTCCCCCTGCCCACCACCCTATGGGGGCTTCCTGAGTTCACCTCCCAAAGAAGCCACCAGCACTGGAGTCCTTATCTCAGGCTCTGCACTGGAGGAGCCCGAACTAAGACAGATGCATGAAAGTGATCGTAACTACTCACATTTATTTTGCAGTTTCTACGTGCCAGGAGGCGCTGTGCTAAGTGATTGCCGTGGATTGAGTCACTTAATGATTACAGCAGTCCTAGAGGAAGGGATAGTTCTCACGCTCCTTTTACAGATGGGAGACACAGGCCCAGAGAGGCCAAGTAACTTGCCCAAGTTCACACAGCCAGGATATGTTAGAGCTTCTCTGTTGGAGGCAAGAGTGGGTGCCTGGACTCCACCTGCTGACCCCTTCCCACTTCCTCTACCTTTTGAGTTACCCCAGGTTCCTCCAGCACTCACCTCTGGCCCCATCTGAAATGAGAAGGGGAGGGTTAAATGAGACACAGCTAGTGACATGCGTGGTGTGCTCTGTGCCACAGGCTGGTAGCCCTGTGTTCTATCTTGGAACACATTTCCCAGTTATCCTATCTGTATAGGAGGCCGGAGAGGCAGCCTAGGGTCAAGGTGGAGCCAGGCCGCTTGGGTATGAAGCTTTATTCAGCCACTGATGAGCCACATGACCTTGGGCAAGTCTTAGGGTTTGGTTCCCCTGTTTGCAAAATAGAGATATTTGTCATAGGAGACCAATCATATCTATTCATAGAGTTGGTGAGGGCATTCAAGGAAGTGACCTTTGCAAGGCACTCAGAACAGCACTCCAAACTATTAACAGTCTAGGTCACAGCCTGTATAGCGTTTAATCTTGCTGAGTCCCACCCTGAGTAATGTGATGAAACGGAAGTAATGCAAAGGACATGCCTGGAATATAGTAGCTACTTAGTAGATCATGTGTTTTAATATTGATATTGATTTATTAATATTAGCTAGTGAATATTAATTAGCGTTAGTATTTAATATTTAGTATTCCTGATCTTACTGTAATAGAAATGGCTACCAGGTTCTGATCACTTTCTGTGGAGCTGGGCACACCATGAAGTTCACGTACACATCATTTCACTTTATTGTTGTAGCAGCTGGGGGTGCCAGATAAAATACAGGATGCCCCATTAAGTTTGAATTTCAGAGAAACAATATTTTTTTAGTATAAGTATATCCCCAATATTGCATGAGATATACTTGCACTAAAAACATTATTCATCATGTCTCTGAAATCCAAATCTGTGTTTTTATTTGCTACATCTAGCAACCATAACAACAATCCAGAAACAGATGCAAAAAGCTGAAGTGACTTGTCCAGGGCTGGAAGAGGCAGACCCTAGTGGGGTCTCTCCGGTCCAGGACCCTTAGGCTCATCCACTACCCTGGGTGTAGCTAGCAGAGGGGTGTTTTCTCAGAGGAAGTTGCTCTTTTGATCAACTGAACTATCCTCCGTATGTCATGATGGGGGTACTATCATGTCTGCTAATGTTTTGAGGGGTCTGCTCCCACTTTCTCACTTCGCCTGAAGACCCCAGGGACTCTTTAGCACCCCCTGCTGTCTGTGTACCTTGGGTGCCAGGCAGGCTACCTGGGCTGAGCCCCCGGGTCCCTGCTGTGGAGGGAGCAGGACCAAATTCAAGGCTGGCTGGTGTCAGGCAACCCTGCAGGAAACAAACAGACGCAAGTGGAAAAGGGGAAAAAAATCCACCAATTACTTAATGCTTTCCTGGTGTCCAAATATTTCGCCTTGAGTGAACTGAGCTCGGAGACTTGGCTGGGAGAGCAAGATGAAGCAGGGCCCGGGAGACGTTTTCTATGCAAATCCGAAGGGATGGAATTGCGCTCTCAGATCCCACAAGGTGGATCCGACGTCCCTCATCTGAAAACATCTTGAGGTCAGAGCCAAGGTCAAGGAGAGGAATGGGGCCCACCTAGAGATGCGGGGCTCCCCCTGAGCTGCCCTCCCCAGCCCCAACCTCTACTTCCTGCTGCTGGCATTCCAGTCTATTTCCCTCCTGTTCTCCTGCCCCCCTGGGTCCAGCTCCCCTGCTTTTGTCTAGAATGTGTCCCCTCACCCACACAGGCTTCCCTCCTCTGTGAAGGTGTCCCCGAACATCCCCAGAGACCCAGACACTCAGAACAGGGCATCTGAATGCAGCTTCCACTTTACAGATACAGAAACTGAACCCAGAGAGGAGGAGGGGGTTTCTCTGAGGTCCTGGAGGGACCTGCAAGCCGGGTCTCTGGACTCCAGCACCAGGTCCCTCTTCCTTGCCAAATGTGGTCTATTTCAGCGGTCCCCAACCTTTCTGGCTCCAGGGACCAGTTTCGTGGAAGACAATTTTTCCATGGATGGGGGCTGGGGGCAGGGCCGGGGTATGGTTCAGGTGGTAATACAAGCGATGGGGAGCAATGGGGGGCGGCAGATGAAGCTTCGCTCACTCGCCTGCCACTCACCTCCTGCTGTGTGGCCCAGGTCCTAACAGGCCACGGACCGGTACTGGGGACCTCTGGTGTATTTGACAGTGAAAGGGCACCGAAGGTGGGCCCTGCTTCTCACCTGCTGGGGGAAGCATAGGGAAGTTGCATAATTTCTCTGAGGCTCATTCCAATGATGGTGCTATAAAAAGTACACTGGCTGGAAAGAAATGAGACCCATGTTTTCGTGCCAAAATTCTTTCCTTCTCTTTCCTTCTTTCCTTTTTACCTTCTTCCCTCCCTCCCTCCCTCCCTTCCTTCCTTCTTTCCTTTCTTCCTTCCTTCCTCCCTCCGTCCCTCCTTCCCTCCTCTCTTTCCTTCTTTCCTTCCTTCCTTCCTTTCTGTCTTTCTTTCTTTCTCTCTCTCTCTCTTTTTCTTTCTTTCTTTCTTTCTTTCTTTCCTTTCTCTCCCACTTTCCTCATTTACTCAATAAACATCTCTGGACATGTCTCTATGATATTGTTATCCTAGGACCTAAGGACATGGAATGAATGAGACCCACACCAAGTCTCCAGGCCCCCTCAGTCCAGGGGGAGAGGCAGACAAGCAAACAGACACAGAAAACCTCGAGGCAGGCCGGCGAGGGCTCTTCATTGGGGGCCCGGTGGGCTGTGGGATTACAAAGCAGGAACACCCCTCTCCGCCAGCCCCTGGACGGGTCAAGGGAGCCTTTCCCAGAATGTCATCTTGGATTGAGACTTAAGAGATGACTCGGGATTATCTGGGTAAAAAGTGAGGGGAGGGAATTTTAGGAATAAGGAACAGCCTGTGCAAAGCACAGTGGGCTGGTTCTGGGATGTGTGCAGAGTCCAGGATGGGCCTGGGAATGAGGAAGCAGGTGAGGAAGGGATGAACAGGACAGTGGGGCCACCAACCCTCTTGGGCTCTGTCCAGAGGGCCCTGGGGCCCCAGCTTTCTCACCAGCTTCTCTGTGTGGCTTCACTGAGTCTGGAATCTTCGAAACTGGTTCGGATCAGATCAGAGTTGCCAGCCTGCCATTCTCTAGTCTGAGGGCCCTGGGCCAGATCAGCTCTAAGAGCCCTTCTTGCTTCAAGGTTAAAGCCCTGGTGGAGAAAGGGGCGCAGGGACACGCCCCAGCACCACCACACACACGAGCTGAAGCCCTGAGCCTGCTTCATAAACCACAAAGCTGAGCGGAAAGACCATTGTATAGGCGTTGGTCATGAGGAAGAATCTCCCACCTCCTTCCATGCCATTGGGGCCTATGACTTGATAAGCTGGGAAAAAGGACCACATCTGATTTCCCCACTGGTTCTGGGCAGAGTCCTGGACGTCTCTCCCATGCTGACTCACCATCCTCTAGAACTACCAGTAACAACCACCCGTTCCCAGGCACTCACACTGCCCTCGTGATGTTCCCAGCAACAGTACTTAGCGAGTACTGCTAAGCTCCACCTCTCAGGGGAGGAAATGGAGGCTCAGAGAAGTGAAGCCACCTGCCTGGAGTCGCACAGCAAACAAAGAGTTCAGAAGGGATTAGAAGCCAAGCCTGTCTTATTCCAGAGGCACCAACATTCCCCTGAGCCACAGTGGTTCTTGGACAAGGAAATTGGAAGATGCACTCCACCGGGGGAACTGAAGTTTAAAGACATCTAAATAAGTCCCCTGATGAAACAGACAAGAAATATCTCCTTCCCGAGGAGAAAGGACTCCCAGCTCCCTATGGACCCCTGGATGTACAATAAGCATCCCTGGGTCTCCAGAGGCAGGATGCCAGCTGCCATCTGGTGTCCCAGCAAAATGCCAGAGATGACCCCAGCTGCAGGAGAGGGATCCCTGGTGGGGTGATGTGTACATGATAGGAAGTCCAAAAGATACTGCATGCACACACACACACACTCACAATTGCAGTGCACTTCAGAGTTTATAAAGGCACTGCCTCACTGCATTCACATGTTCACCCAGAGGCCATGTGTGATGCATGTATCTGTGCTGTCCCCATTTCCCAGAGGAAGAAACTGAGGCTTAGCAAGGTTAAGGATTCCGGTGGTAGAACTGGCAACAGGTCCCAGGACTCGGCACTGTGTTTGCCCTCCTACGGCCCCAGCACACCATGAGTCTTCAGAGAGTGGGCGTGTCGTCCTCACTGCAGGATCCCCCACGACCAGCACCTCACTTGAATCCAAAGAAATTATTCAGGTGAACTGCACATGGGTAGGGACCAGGTCTGTCTTGTTCACCCCATAATCCCAGAGTCTGGCATAGCACCTCATGCAGAAGAAACTCACAGTGAATACTTGGGAGCTTGAACTGAATTGCAGGTTTACTGAGATAGTGAATGAATAAGTTAATTAAAATATATAATAAATAGACACAAGGTTAGGTGAATAGTTTCACTAATTAAGGGCACTAGGATGTTTGGATGAAATTAAAAAGTAGATGGATGGTAATGGAGGAATGCAGAATGGGTGGATGCTTAGATTTATTAGTAAGTATAAAGGTGTAGGATGGATGAATTAATTAATGTAGATATAAATAAGCAAATCATCAGTAGACAATGCATTAACAGCTGACAGGGTGGAAAGATGGAGAAGTGAAGAGGGTGGTGGTTCATCAGATTGGCCCACCTTTCCGGCTGCCCGGGGAGGGCAGAGCCACCTCGGTCCTCAGCCATGCAGCACCCGCCCCCCACCTCCATCAGAATCCTGCAGTCAGACTATTTCTGTCCCCGCTGTGAAGGGGAGCTATCTTTTTTGGACACAGCTTGTTAGAGGAGAAAGCACGCAGAGCCCTTTCCTCCCACGGGTGCCTCTTTAGCTGTACAATCCCCCCTCTGTCAGGCATCCAGGAATAAAACTGAGCAGAAAGCCACAGAAAGTACAAGAAACCCAACACAAAAAGACAGAAAATGGAACTGGGCAAGCTTTCCTGCCTTCCCTAGGGAGACAGAGATCCACAGGAGAAGGGTTTCTTGGGCTGAGCCTAAAATTGCTGACATCCAGTCACTCATCCCACTGTTACTTAGTGAACTCCGTGCGCCAGGCCTTGGGGACACAGTGGGGATTTGCACAGACACAGCCACTGTCCTCATGGAACTTGCTGTCTAGCCGGAGGGAAAGACAAAAATCCTTGAACAAAAATATAGTGTGACATCAGAGTAAAGGAACTGAGAGTGTGTTAATTATCTATTGCTGCATAATGAATTACCCAAAACTTAGTGGCACTGTTTCTGTGCATTGTGTGACTCTGGCTCAGGGTCTCCTGTGAAGTTACAGTCAAGAAGTCAGCCAGGGCTGCTGTCTCATTTGAAGGCTCAACTGGGGCTGAAGGGTTCACTTCCAAGGTGGTGCACAAACATGCCTGGCAAGTTCATGCTGGTTCTGGGCAGGAGGCCTCAGTTCCCTCCATGTGTACATCTCTAGGAGGCTGCTTGAGCATCCTGAGAGCATGGTGGCTGGTCCCACTCTTATGAATGATCCAAGAGAAAGCAGAGGGAAGCTCCAAATCCTCTTATGACCTCGTCTCAGGAGTGGCACACTGTCCCTTTTGCCATATTCTATTCCTTAGGAGCAAGCGGCAGAGTCTAGCCCACACTCGAGGGGGAGGGGAATGGAGCTTTCCCTTTGAAAGAAAGGTGTGTCAGAGGAGATGAGGTTGAAGAGAGGCAGGAGCAGGACTCTGTAGATCAAGGTGCACAGCGTGGATTCTGAACAGCTGGATATTTTATTGAGTGCTTGCGTGTGCCACTCTGTAACCACTCAAGAACCTCATGTGGGAGGTTCTCTTATTATTTCCAGGGTAGACAAAGTGAGGATACTGAGGAACAGAGAAGTTAAGGAAGATCACACACCCACCTGTGAATCCAGAGCCGGGGATTTGAACTCAGGCAGGTGGCCCGAAAAGCAACAATCCTAAAATGCTATGGAGGGAATGTTGCCTTTAGCATATAGAGAAATTGGGGTGAAAATGCCTCTGAAGAGAAAAAGGCAAAGAAAAAGGGAGACCAATAGAGGCAGAGGGAGATACAAAACGTAAGAGAGGATGGGAGACCCAGAGATATAATAACAGATAAAGACAGCAGGGGAGATAGAAGAGGATTAGGAATGGGGAATCTTTAGGCAGACAGGCCCAAGGAGGTGGCAGGAAAAATAAAGCAAGAGACACAGACATGGAGACAGTGGGAGGCGGAGGAGTGGGAGGGGTGCCTACATGCCTGGGGTGTGCATGTGTGCGGTGTGTGTGCGCTGGGCGGTGCCAGGGCCCTGGCAGCTCCGCCGTTCATCTCCCGTCTTGCAGGAGAGCTGGGGGAGGGAGAGGAAGCTGACAGGAGACAGTGCAATTCCAGTAATTCCAGATGAAATAGCAGCCAGAACGCTTGCCTGCCAGGAAATTGGGGTGGAGTGGCCAGGGAGAGGGAGGGAATGGCTGAAGAAAGTTGAGCAAAATAGCTTTCTGATTCCCTCCTGCATATCCCCAAGTTATCCTAGTCGTGGGGGTGAGGAGGGTTTTTCTGAGCTTGGGGCTGGAGGAAGGACATCTGGATGGGCAGTGGTCCCCAGTGAGTGGGAGGACACCTGTCTCCACCAGCCCACGTGAGGCTGGAGTCTCCCAGGAGCCCTGGCAGGGGACCAGAGAGTGACAGAGTGGTTTCAAACCGTAGCCCACCTCACACGAAGGAGAGTGGAGTGTTGAGGAAGAAAGGGACGGATCTGACCTTCCCCAGGCGCCTACTGTGTGCATGATGGGTCCATTTCCCCTTGGCTAAAGAAGTGCCTACCCGAGCTCCCTCCACACACCATCTACACCTCGTCTCATTCACACCCCTTCCCCCTAATCCCCTCATAGCATCAGGTGTTCAGTAAGGTCCTCATTTTCAGGCAAAGAAAGTGGAGTTCAGAGAGAGCCAGTCACCAGCCCACTGTCACCCAGCTGGAAAGTGGCGGTGTGTGTCCAAGCAGCCTTAAGCCATCAAGCAAAGCTACCCCACATGTCATAGTTGAGCCCCTTAAATTCCAGGGATGGAGAGAGCGACACCATCCCTCCTCAATATCAAACATACAGAAAAGTTGGAAGAACAGTGCTTGTTTACCTTCACTTTATTTTGCCTTGTCTGCTTTCTCTTTCTTCCTTCTCTCCCTCCACAACCCTCCCCTGCATTTAAAAGTAAACTGCAGGCCTCAGGGTACTTATTCCTAAATACTTCAACAGGCAGTTGCCTGAGAATAAGGAGCGTCTCTTGTAACCACAGCATAGTCAGCACACCCAAGAACTTTTACACTGATACAATCATAACGTTATCTAATGCGTAGTCCATTGCCAAGTGCACCCAATTGTCCCAAACACCCCCTTTAAGCGAGTATTTTGTTAAAATCCAGGATCACGCATGGCATTTGGTTTTCATGCCTCTTTTGTCTCCTTTTCTCTAGAACAGAGTTTCACCTTTTTTTCTTTTCTTTCTTTTTTTTTTTTTTTTTTTTTTTGATGACATGGACATTTTTGAAGGCTCCAGACCAACTGCATTGTAGAATGGCTCGCAGTCTAGGTGTGTTCAGCTGCTTCCTCGTGGTCAGATTCAGGGCAGACCTTTCAGGCAGTCATGTCACAAATGTATGTGCATGCTTCCCACTTCATCTCTTCTGGGAAAACACGACGCCACTTGGTCCTGTTACTGGGGATGCTAAGTTGGTTAGTTGGTTAAGGTGAGGTCCACTTGGTCTACCCTTTCCCTTGTATAAATAATACAAAATCTGTGAGGTGACACTTGGGGACTGTGTCAACATCCCATAAATTGGTAAATTTTTACCCAGTAGTTTTTTGTTTCTTGTGGTTTTTTTTGGTATCCATTAATAATCCTTGCCAGAACCAAATATTGCAGTGGTGGTTGCAACATGGAGATTTTTTAAAAAGTTTATCATTCTTTTTTTTACACTTGTTCGTTAATAACTTCTGGTAAAGAGTTTCCCACTGCCTCCCCCCTTCATTTTTATGTCATATGTTATCCATTAGCATTTTTTAGTGCTCAAATGGTCTCAGAAATGGCCAGTGGGAGCTCCTCCAAGCTGGCCCTTGGGTCTGTTTGCACATGTCTCCCTCATTCTTGGAGAACTTTCTAACTTTCTGATAGAAAAGAATATTTCAGGCTCATCTTGCATTTTCTTTACACCAACGCAGAATCAGCTGTTTCTCCAAGACCACCCAGCTCCTTTCAGTGGAGAATGGTATTTAGAAACAAAGATACGGGTCCAAGGTGTGCTCATTCCTGCTAGGGTGTCACTGTTTCTAGGATGTGTCAGAGGAGAGAAGATACACATAAACTCATTGCAATGCCACCAGTTCAAATCCAACATCACAAGGTTCATCCTCACATTTCCTCGATTCCTTCTTGCCGTCTCTCTGATTCCACCATAAGAACCCCATTTCCCCAAATATCAAATGCATATGTTCATCTGTTCTGTCCTATAAGCCACGTGAAATAGTTTCAGAATCACACCAATCCAACTATAAGTGACAACCTATTCATTAAAGTTTAAGATTTCTTTGCAGTTCTTCTTGCTTTTAGAGTATATGCAATTAAGAGGGTACGATTAAAGAACTATGTTCAAAGGTTTCTTGAACTAATTCCCTGTCTGAGTGATTCTCTTTTTGTGATGTCTCTGGCTGCTTAAGAACTATGCAAAATGTAGTAACTTAAAACAATATTAATTATTTCCCAGTATCTGTCGATGCAGGTTTGACTTACCTGGGTGCTTTGCTTCAGGGTCTCTCCTGGGCTTCCGTCAAGGTGTCAGCCAGAGCTGGTTCCCTATGGAAGGCTTGACCAGAGTGCAGGGTCCACTTCCACCCTCACTCCTGTGGTTGTTGGTGAGATTCAACTCCTTGAGGGCATGGGGCTGAAAGTCCCAGTTCCTCACTGGCTGTTGGCCAGTTGCCACCCCATTCTTTGCCAGGCGCTCTTCTCAACCAAGGTAAGCACATGAGGAGAGCCAGAAATGGAGGGTTCTAACAAGACAGAAGTCATAGTTTTTTATGACTTAGTCTCTGAAATGACATCCCATCACCTTTGCCGTATTCCATCCACTAGAAGCAAGTCCCTAGATCCGGCCCATATTCACAGGAGAAAGGATTATACTATAGCATGAGCTGTAGGAACTAGGGACCCCTGGGAACCAGTTTAGAAGTTTACCTTCCAGCCTTAGCAGTTTGATATATAGTTAGATTCCTCTGTTTCTGTTTGTGTTCCATTTTAGGGTTTGATGTCATTTTCAACCTTCTTGATTTTTTTTCTTTGAATCTATAAAACCATTCCCGTGGTTCAAGAGTATAAATTATATAAAAAGAAGTCCCAAGGGACATTCACTCCTATCTCCATTCTGTCACCCCGTTCCCATCCACCTCCTGTACTAATCATTTTCATTCACTTCTAACCAGAAGTGCAAACTACCAGTTTTTTTCTTTTACAAACTTATATTCCATAAATGTCGTGGCTTCAAATGACAAGTAATTATTTAGCTCCTGAGTCTGTGTCTCAGTGGGGGTTTCTGCTGAGCAGGGCCGGACTCCCTAATGTGTCTGTGATCAGCTGCAGGTCAGCAGGGATGCTCTACTTGGAGGGGTTGGCTGGGATGACGGGAGGGACTGGACCACATGTGTCTCATCCTCTAGGAAGCTAGCTCGGGCTGGTTCTCAGGGCAGCAAGCAGGGTTCCATGCGAGAAACAGGAAGTGTGCGAGACCTCTTGAGTCCTAGGCTTGGAATTGACATGGCGTTGCTTCTGCTGTGTTTTATCGGTCAAAGTAAGTCACGTGGCTGGCTGAGAGTCAAAGGATGGGGAAACAGACTCACTTCTAGATAAGAGGAGTTACAAAGTCACATTGCCATGGGTGCGTGGAGAATTGGAATGTTTGGAAACGTAGGGTCTTTGACAAAAGTAATTTAGCACATGGGATCACCTTACTAAGGCCCTGGTGAGGAATTTGGGTATTATTCCAAGTCAGGGTTCTGCAAACATTTTCCGTAAAGGGCCAGATAATAAATATTTCAGGTTTGACGGATCATATGGTCTCTCTTGCAACTGCTCAGCTCTGCCTTTGTAGTGCAAAAGCAGGTGGATAAAAATCTCAGACAAATGACCGTGGCTGTGTTCCAATAAAAGTTTATTTACAAAAACAGGCGGCGGGCTGGATTTGGTCCACGGGCTGTAGTTTGCTAGCCCTGGTTCTAAATGTATGAAGAAGCTATTAAAAGGTTTTAGGCCAAGGAGAGCTGAGAGAAAATCTGAAAATGCCTTCAGGCTGGAGAATGGATTGGGGATGGGGGGACGCCTGGAGACCTCTCAGGAGGCTGCCGTAGTGTCTGGGAGAGAAAGGACATGACGAGGCTGGCAACAGGGGTGGGGAAAACTAGATACTTTGGAAACTCACGTAGAGGTGGAATCCGCCAATCCTACCCAAGGCGGGGTTGAATGTGAGCGGTGAGGCACAGGGGCAAAGAGATACATCCAGGTACTTGGTGCGGGGCCATGCTGTTTGCAGAGATGGCCATGGGTGGAGGACCAGAGAAGTGAAATTGAAGAAAGTCTCTCTGCTTTCAAGGAGCTCATGCCCTCAGACGGGGATAAGAGGTCCTCTGGGTCAGAGAAAGAGAACAACGTATACCAGAGATTCAGAGCAGGGGAAACTGAGGCCCACAGTGGCCAGACAGCAATTGGCAGTGAACCCCGGACTCAGTCCTCAAAGCTCATTCCCCTAGAACCCATCGTCCCTCCTCGGTTGCTATCCGTCACCCAACTCCTTAAAAGAGAAAGAAAAGGATATTGAGTAACACAGCATAGTAAATCAACTATACTCCAATAAAAATTTTTTAAAAAAAAAAGAAGAAAAAGAAAGAAAAGGAGAGGAACCTCTTCGACAGATTTGTAAGCAAGTGCGATGACTTGGGGATAATGCTCCTCCACCAGGGCCGATAGATCTCTGGCTCAGCCCCGAATAGGGTCTTCAGTTTCTGGAAGCTTAAAAGAAAAAGGATTTTGAGCTCTGAGGCTTTCACATCACAAGGCAATAAAGCCCCTATTAGAATTAGAGGATCAGGTAAGTCGAGACCCAAATGGAATTACGCAGAGGAAAAACACCTGCGTGGATCGTTGCCCCTCCCTTGCTGCTCGCAGTGAGAAATAGGGGGTCGTGCTCGGGAGCCTTGTTCTGACGGATAGCATCTCCCCACGTGTTTGGGTTCCGTGAGGCTCTTGAAAATAGAGGGATGATTTGGGCTGGTGAAGAGGAACTCCAAAACACAGTTTTCCCCTTCCCAGGCTCCAGAAGGGATGCTTGCTGGATAACCACGTGGAAACCCCAGCTTCCTGCAGGAGGGACTCTGAGGGTGCAGAGCCTGGCTTATAAACACTCAAAATGAAAGAGATAGGTTTGTTCCTTGTTTGTCAACTTATGTGCTGCCTCCTCCAGGTGTGGATAAAGCATCTTGGCTTTTCCTGCCGGTCCACGTCCAAGTGCCGGAGCCCTTAGCTGATGGCAGAAAAGAGGCGTGGAGACATGTATACTCTGGGGTTACACAGACTGGGTTGAATCCCACCTCTGTGTGACCTTGGGCAAGTCCGTGCCTCTCGAAGTATTGGTTTCCCCCTCTGGACAAAGGGGATGAAGATGGTGTGCACTTGTAGGGTTGCTAGAGAATTAACTACGATGATGTGTGTAAAATAATGACACAGAGTGGGTGCCAGGTAAACAATGCCTGAATCATCCTTTTCCTAAGGTCTTCTCATTGGAAAAATGGGAAGTTGAAAGAATTGGAAAACAACACTTTCAAAGAGCCCATGATGTACGAGGCATTTCAACAAAACTTATTTCATAAGGTTCTCATGTAAATATCCTCTACGGTGAGTGTTGTGTGTAAAAAACACAGATAAAGACACCAAGTTCCCCTCAAAACTGCCAGTATTAGACCATAAACTCGAAACGTAACAGATAAAACCAGCCTGTCTGTGCTCTAGGGTCCAAAATCAGAACATCTCCTAGACCAGGTGTCCCAAAACCATGGACCAGATCCATCCTGCCACCTGTTTTGTCAACAAGTCTTTATTGGAACACAGCCATCCATTTGCATATTGTCTGTGGCTTTGGGTTGTAAGGACAGAGTTGAGTAGCTGTGACCAAGAAGGTCTGGCTTGCAAAACTGAAAAATACTTACTACCTGGCCCTTGACGGTGAGTTTGCCTGACTCCTGGTCTGGAGCAATGATAGTAACGCCCCCAGGGGGATGGAACGTCCTGGGTGCCAGGCACCATTCAGAGCGCGGTATCTGCACTGCCGTGCTGGGTCCTCCCACCTGTCCCAGGAGACAGGTTACTAACCCACCCCCTTAGGGTTGTGGAAACTGAGATTTAGGGAGGTGAATGGGGTAGGAACTGGGGGGAACCACACAAGGGTAAGATTTGACCCAGGTCCAACTTGACCGGGAAAATCTCCCACTGAAACCTTTGCAGGACAAATAAACAGAATTAAGGGCTGGTCTCCTCAATCACATTAAAATGGCTAAGCTGTGACTCTTACCCCGCAACTCATTAGAATCACGCAGGGGGGCTTTAAAAAGTAGGACCCCTCCTTTCCCACAACCCCAGTCTGACTTAATTTTAATTGGTCTGGGATGGGGGTGGATATTTTTTATAGTACCCCGGGTGATGGTAATGTGCAGCAAAGGGCAAGGTCCTCGGAGCTAAAATAAAGAAAGGTGACCAGTGTCCCCCAAACTCCAGAATGACGGAGAGCCCACCTGAGCCTGGTGCCCTTCGGCTTTGGCATCACTGATCAGGTATCTTTAATACCTGAGCCCTGCAATCATGGCTGCTGGCGTGGGACTCCTGGGAGGATGCACCAGGGCTCAGTCAGACCACCCCCATGACCGTTATAGCTCCCCCCCTCCCATGACAAATCAGTGGCCCTGAGGCACACGCATTGGTCTTCTGTGGGGTTAACTAGTTAGTATAAGGCCACCCTAAGGGAAAAAAGTAGGAAAAAAAGTCACTCAGTCCAGCAGAGTTCACCAATAGGGGGTCAAGAAACTCACATCTCTTTGCAAACAATGACTTCACTTTGGGGGTATATGAATACCCTCTCTGGGCCGGTCACTGGCTAAGCACTGTGCATTTTTTCCTTTATTTAATCCTCGAGGCAAGTCTAGGAGGGAGGTTCTGTTGTCAACCATTCTGATGGAGAAACTGAGGCAGTCAGGGGGGCAGGGAGGGGGGTGCGGCCACGTGCCCCAGTCTCCCATCTGTAACTGAGAGAGTTGGCGCTGGAACGTGGTCTCCTGCCCCCCCAGCCCCAAGAACATTCTTCCAGGAGGGGTGTCTTTGAATTGCCACACCAACATCTCCTTGGCCGGAAAAGATCTTTGTTCTGGGAATGCGTACTGAGAAATAATAGGTCGGGGCATTTCTTTTCCCCCTTGCTCGGGTCCTCAGCATCCTCGAGAGAGAACTAAGCAATCAGGGGAAGGTTATTCTGCAGCAGGGCCCCCACACTGCCATAGGTCTAATAAAACAAAACCCCAGCCAAATTAGGGGTATATTTCATCTAATGGGAGGAAATATATGTGGCATTTCTGCCTGGCGCTTGACCCGCTGCATTTATGCACAGAGAGGGGGTTCGATACATCACAGGGCAGTTATATGCTGCTTAAGTGGCCTCTTGGGCAGGCGAGGGACGAGAAGAAAAATCTCAGGCCTGGGCCTGGGTCTTCATCTTCCTGCATTTCTACTGCCTCGGTCTTGGGCCAGCATTTCCAGGCAGTGTCACATGGTTCTGGCACACAGGAAAGAGCCCCTGGGAATCCAAAGACCAGGTTATAGTCGCCGCTGTGCCACTCACCAGCTGTGGGTCCTTGGGTGAGGCGTGGCTCCTGGCTGAGCCTTGATTTCCCATCTATGAAATGGAGAGGTTGGGATCAGTGCCTTCAAAAGTGCACTGAGCAATGATCCAGAATTTACAGGGAGAGGGCTGATTTCTAAGACCACCTTGGGGGACAAACAGTGCCCTAGAGGTGAAGCCTGGGTCTTCCAGCTCTCCTCAACTGCAGAGCCATGCTACTGTGTCTGTATAACACAGGGGGGTCCAAACTATTCAAACTCAACCCCAATAAATAGATACATGGACATATACAAATGTGCTTATACATATGTATAAACATATACACATGTTTATTATGTGATCATGGACTACTGTAGCCACAGATTATGTACATTATAAGATGACAAAAGTGGAAATTTTAAAAGCCAAACTATATATAGTAGTTTTATTAAAATTCTAACACGCCCTCCCACCCACAGGACAACAAATCCCACCTGCCCTGATGTGCTTGTTTCTTTCCCATAACACTATTCACCTTCAAATGTATTCTATAATTTGCGATCTAAAACTTCTGCATTCTCCGGGGCTGAGAAATCAGGCCGGAGGGACGGGAAGACCAGGTACTGCACCTTTAGGACTGGGGTTACTCCTCCGTTTCTAAATAAACAGGTTCCTGTAAAACTGGCAAACAAATACAAATGCATTAAGAAGATATATTGGGAGCAGTTTATGGAATAATCTGGAGACATTAACCCAGAAGTGGATTCTGTCCAAAGCTATCTATGGGTAATTGCACTGATCCCATAAAACAAGCTTTAGCGCTTGAGGGTATGTATTTAATGAGAGAGGCAAGATATGCCAGACCCTATCAGGTGTGGTCCCATCCATTGCCTCATTTAATCCTCAGCCTCCCAAGGAGATGGGTCCTGTGACTAGGACCCAATTTTGAGATGAGGAAACTGAGGCAGTCTTCCAGCCTGATAAGAGTCTGGCTTCAAACACGGGCCTGTCTGATCCTTGCCGTTCCCATGTTGCAACATCTCTTGGCTGATGTGAGCCAGGCCAGGTGTCCAACCGCCCCTGCTGCCCTGGGCAGGTGCATCTCAGAGCCGACGGTCCGTGAGCCTGGAAGGCAGACACGCTGAAGGATGGGCTTCTGGGCTACAGTGTTGGCTGGGGTCCAGGCTCTGTGCCGACTGCATCCGGGGGAGAGAAGAGCCCACTGATTCAGAGCCCGTCTGGATGGACAGCTGACAGGAACCGGGCCGCTCCAGACACTCCGGGAGAGCGATAAGCACGGCCTCGGGGTGCCCCCGCAGTCCTGGCCAGGGATGCCACTGTAGGGGAGGTGTCTGCGTGGAATGCCTCTGCAGGTCCCCGCAGCCTCTCCTCACTCCCCTTCTTCTGACCACGTCCAACCCGTCCTGCAGGTCTCTCCTGCAGGCAGCTGCCCAGCTCTCACCCCGGCTGTCTCGGGGGTCTCCTCAGGGCTCTCTCTGCAGCCCTGGTCACTCGGGGACCACCAACTCATCCGCCTCCCCGCCGCGCTGGGAGGTCTGTGGGGCAGGGATGGCGCCCCCTTGTTCACCAAGGCCCTCGATGCACAGGGCCTAGCGCTCAGTGGATACCCAATAAATATTTGTGGTTGACAGCGGGTGGCAGAGATCTCATCCTGTTGGGGTCTCTGCGATAGCACCTTCCCTTTGTGCCATAGCCCCCCTCCGGGATAGCAGCTGAAGTAGCGATAGTCAGAGTGATGTGTATGGAGCACCAGGATGGCCTGGCATTGTTCTGAGCATTTTACATTTAATCACAACTTTCATCTTCATCCTAAGAGGCAAGTAGTCTTATCCCCAGTTTACAGATGAGGAAAGTAAAGCCAAGAGAGGTTAAGTAACTTGGCCAAGGTCGCACAGTTGGCCAAAGGCAGATCTGGGCAGGCTGGCCTTAGAGCCCCTGATGTCACCACCCACCCAAGACCAGGGGTCCAGGACAAGCTCTTGGTGATGAGCAGACATGAGGCTGGGGCTCAACTGCCCCGAACAATTTTCGCATTAGGTATTGGACAGTGAGATTAACTCTGTGCCCAGCCTTGATAGTCATCAGAATATCAGACTGGAGGGTAATTCATGACTGCTAGCCACCGCCCCAGGCTGTGAGCTACCCCAGGGTGTTACCTGCCCGGAAGGTCCTTGGCTCAGGCCCTGAATCTGCTCACCCCGAGGGAAGCTTGACCCCATCCTCCATGGGGAGGCTACATACATAATAAAGTGGGGACTCTGGATCAAGAGCCAACTTTGCCACTAATTGGCTGTGTGACCTTGGGCAAGTTACTTAACCTCTCTGGGCTTCATATTCTTCACTTGAAAACTGGGATAATAGTCGTGCTGTAGTAGGGTTTGGGGGAGGATTAAATAAGCTAATACACTTCAATTTCTTAGAACAGTTTCTGGTAGAGTGAGCCTTATGTAAGTGCCGGCAACAGCCAGGTTCTTAACTTTCTCATCTCCTGCCTTTACAAGAGCAAATCACATCACATGCTCTACTCACTCCCAGGGCAAATGGAATCACCTCCTCCCCAGGAGAGACATGCCTAGGGCTGCAAAGAACCTCTAGGAGTCTAGGAGAACAAACGTGCGAGCTTGAATCCCAGCCCTGTCCCATCTTGCTGTGTGACCTAACCCAAGTAGCTTGCTGTCTCTGGGCCATAGTTTCCCCATCTCAACAAAGAAAAGGGAACTGTTGCCCTCTGAGGGCCCTGTCAGCTCTAAACTGAACCCTTGACCTCCCCATCAGCAACGTGTGGTATTTCAAGGGAGTGAGGAGATGGTCTGTGTGATAAGGGCACATATTTGGCCCCTGAGTGAGGAGAGAAAGGCTCCAGGAGCTGGGATTGATAAGGCTCCCCTGTCTGCCGAGTTCCTGGGGACCTTTTTGGCCTCAGCAGGCATCTCACCAGGTCCAGGGGTGAGCAGCCCAGTGGCTCCAGCCCCCTCCTGCCTGCCGCCCTGTGTCCAGGTTCATGGGGCTGGATCAGCTTCCTCCTGGGCTCATTAGCTGGGCAGGCAGCTGGGGCCCAGGCAGCTCTGTTCCCACCAGGTCCTGGGGGAGGATGCTCCCTCAGTACATGTCCAGGCCAGGAGAGGCAATGCCGTTTCCTTAATTCTGTCCTGGCCGAGGGTGGAGGGGTCAGGCGGGCATGTGAGGGGCCCTGGAGAGGACATACTGCCCCCAGGTTTTCTCCCCCTCATGACCTGGGTCCACTCTCCTGTCATCCCCGACCCACCCCTTCACCTCTAACCCTTTCCCCTCTCAGCTCTGCATCCCTGGCAGCGGGAGCCTGGGCACCGGGCCACATAGACCCAGGTTCATTCCTGGCTCTGCCACCTGCAGGTGGGGTCGCCTGAGCAGCATTTGCCCCTCTCTGAGCCTCAGTTTCTGCATCTGTAAAATGGGCATCACAACTCTTGTCTTGCAGGCTTGCGCAGAGGGTTGACAGAGATGACAGCGGAGGCCGAGCTTGTCCGGGGATGGGGTGGCGGGGGCGGGGTCTGCAGCGCTGCCCCCGAGCTCCTTCTTTGCTTCTCTCCCTTCTGGCCCCTCTCTTTGTTTTTGCCTCATTGTTCCAGGTCCCTGCAGCCACTGATTTCCCTTCCTCAGGGCTGAGGGGTCGGTGGCTGCCTTTCTTGGCCTAAAAATTCCCTGTTCATCTTCTGGGTTTCACTTGAAGTCCCTCCCGAGTCCTGCCTCTTCCCCACCTCTCATCTCTTACTTCTCTCTCCCTGTACCCTCCCCCCTGAATCTCATGTTAATCTCCTAACAACCTTTCTGACATCAGCTACATCCCTCTTATCTTGGTTAAGCATTTGGGGGAACTCAGAGCTTCTTGTGACTTAGGGAGTTTTTCCTCTGCTTAAGGATCTCTTCTTTCTCTCTCTACCTCTCTGTCTCTCTCTCCCGCCAACACACATACAATAACGCACATCACCCTGGGACATTGGACCAGTGGGCTGGTCTCTGGGCGGGAGAAGAAGTCACAGTGTGATTCCTGGGAGGGCATCGCTCCTCATCCATCAGTTAAGTCATCTATTAATAAGATGCCTTTGCACTTCCAAGTGTCCTCACCCTGGGGGAAAGTGAGGCAAGGGTGTAGAGGACAGGGTCCACCCTTCACAGAGCAGCTGGGGAGATGGGGGCACGTGGAGATATGACAGCGTCAGAGCCAGCAAAGGGAGTGGGGACCAGTCAAGGCTTCTGGGAAAGGGGAGCTCAAGCCAGGATGCCAGGAGTACGGCTTTCCTGGAGATAAGGACCGCACGGTAAGTGCAAGGAGGAAGGGACAGATGTGCAGCAGTGACTGCAAGCCAGGATATATCCATGGAGGGAGGGCCGCGAGGGTGAGAGCAGATGTCCAGAAGGCAGGGGGAGCACCCAGGGAAGGCAACTTGAGGCCACTCTGGGGAAGACCTGGAAAGCCAGACCAAGCTCGCCTCCCTGGGAAAAAATGTTCCTGAATGCCCCTGACCCTGAGTCATTCGGTCTCTCTCGGGATAGATTCATAAGCCTCCTCAGCCCTGTGCCAGCTCTGGGCCTGCAGGAAGTCACTTTGGTTGGGCAAGCCTCAATTTCCCCATCCGCTAAATGGGCACATGAATAACAATACTATGTATTAGCCTGGGTTCTCCAGAGAAACAGAACCAGTAGGTACTTTCCTCATAGACTTGTTCAGAGACCCAGTGGGGCTGGTGAAGGGCCTGGCATACAGTAGGCGCTCAGTAACTGGTGAGTGTCATGGTGGTGGTGGTTGGATTTTGCAGTGCTGGTGTAACCACCAGTCATGATTATCTGATGAACCTGAGAAGCAGGTTGGGGGCTCCCCTCTGGCTCTGGAGGAAGTGGACGCTGCCAGGGAGGGTGAGGCGGCCGGTCCCAGGCCTGGCTGGGATCCTTTCCAACGCAGAGGAGACATTCCAGTCCACGAGAAATAAAGGGCCAACTGGGGAATTCATGCCAAGCGTCCATAATCGTCTGTAATTTGGATTCAGCCTTTCGAGGCAAAAGGATTTTGTCAAAGGCTTTTCACGGTCCAGTGGCCCCATAGCCCAAGGTCACTTGGATCGAGTCCTCTCTGACACATATTTATTATCAGGTGGAAATGGCACTTGGGTTTCTCCCAAGCTGTATGCAGACACTGTCTCGAGCCACTGCCGAGCTCCCCAGCGGGCAGCCTTGGCAGAAGCATGGCTGGGAGAAGGGCTGGCCCCGAGGGCACACCGGTGACTGGCAGTGGCCAGGGGGAGAGTGGGCGGAAGTCTGTCTCTGCTGCCCACTCAGCAGCTGTGCAATCTACCTTCAGGCCAGGATTTAAACTGAGCCTCGGTGTTTCCATCTGTAAAATGTACGTAAGAAGTACCTGTAAGGTGTTAACTGTGCCCGGCCCAGGGTGAGCCCCCGGAAGCTTGCAGCTGCTACGCTTACTTTTATTAGCAACTTCCTCCTCATTTCTGAACCCACGGGGGAAACCACAGCACGGCACGTAAGCACTTGAGTGTCCTCCCATATGCCACTGGCTCCCTGGGTCCAGGGACAGTCTGCTTGCAGCGAGCGGCTGGGCTGACACTAGCCCTGGAGGAAAGGAGGGATGCCTGCCGAGACCACATTTTACAATGCAAAAATAAGGATGAGGGCTATTCCCCTGATTTGTGAATTTCTTTATGTACAACATCTTACATAGGTATAAAGCTGACACTGCCTTTAGTTATTCATTTCTCAAATGGCCTTTATGGAGGAGAATATGACCGTGTGGTGGCCTGGGAAAACCAGACTCCATTCACTTCTGCTCTTGCTGCTGGATACTCTGTGCCGGCTGCAAGCTCTGCCACGGGGATCGTGTTTCAGGGACACTCTGTGCTGGGGTCCCCGACTCCAGATAAAGATGCTGAGGGGTTGTCTGGTGGTATCGGGAGAAGGTGGTTAAGAGCAAGGACTATGAAGTCTGAATGCTTGGATTCTGACCCTTACACACAGTCGCTGGCTGTGTGGTCTTAGACGTGTTACTTAACCTCTCTGGTCCAGTGTCTTCAACAGTAAAATGGAGACATTGTGGAACTGACTTTACAGGATCGTTGTGAGAATTACACTGGGTGAGTACACGTGAGTGTGTTAGCACAGGACCTGGAGAATAACAAGCTCTCGGGAAGTCTGTTTATTACTAGAGAGGGTGAGTCCTTTCGGTTTAATATTCATTCAACAGACATGAATCAAACATCCACTGAATGTTGGTTACTGGGGTGAACAAGACTGAAGAGGTCCCCAGGTGCACAACCTGGGCGCAAGGATGGACATGGAGGGCTGTTGGCACAGATGCCTCTTTAATCACAACTGCAAGGAAAGGCCTGGTGTGAGATGTGGCTGCAGTCCCTGTGGCCCCCGGATACCCAATCTTGTGATCCAAGGGCTCTTTGTCCTAGGACCTGCAGGGGCATTTTGGGAGGCAGTGCCCTTGGCCGATGTACTCATGTGACATCAAGGCAGAGACCCCACCATCAAGGCCACAGAGCCAAAAGCTGGGTGGTGCATGGAGGGGGAAGCAGCAGTGGTTGAGCTGGAAAGGCCCGGATGGTGACTCAACCCCAACTGCGAATCACAGCACTCTTGTCCAGCTGAGGCCCTCTCTGGCCTCTGTTTCCACTTCTGTGACTCTCAGGGGAACTATGGGCCTCTAGGGTACAGAGAGGATGCTCCAGGCATGTCTGTGTCCTACAGGTCACCCAGGGAAGGAGGCAAAGTGGAGAGCGAGCCTGGATTGGGCATCCAAGACCACAGCTCAAGTCCCAGATTCCTTGCTGGCTGTGTGACCTTTGAGAAGCAACTTCTCTGTGTCTTCAGTTTCCCCATCGCTATGATAGAAAGAGTAATCTCACTTCCCAGAACCCTCGTGAGGTTTGGTGCAATGAGCCATATGCAAAGGCCGTTAGTTGAGTGGCCCTTCATCAAAGACAGCAGAGCATGTCACCAAGGGGCAGGACCAGGCTCGGGAGTGGCGCTGGGCTGGGCTTAAAACCCAGTGCTACTCGTTTCCAACCACAAGGCACTGGGCATATCACCAGACCTCACCTCTCTGGGCCTCAGCTTCCCCATCTGTAAAGCAGGGATAATGGAAACCTTCCTTGCATCCTTGGTCTGTTGTGAGGGATAGAGGAAATACTAGACCACAAACACACAGCACAGCACCTGGAGGGGAGCAAGGGCTCTCTAAGTGGTAGGTAACATATAGTCAATGGTCAACGAGTGTTTTTTGAGCACCTACTAAGGGCCGATCACCTTTCTAGGCACTCGTGATAGAGCAGGGAAGAAAACAGCTCTCCTGGAGCTTACGATCAAATGGGAGAGATAGGCACAGATACGATGAAATAAACTATAGAATAAGTTAATGAAGGTACATGCTTTGGGAGAAAATAAAGCAGGTGGAGAGGATAGAGTGTGTTGAAGGGGGTTGAAATCTTGATGGGGTGGCCAGGCCTCAGCGTAAATGTGTCATTGAGTAGAGAGCCAAAGGCAGCAAGCATGAGGCAGGGAATTATCTGGGGTAAAAGTGGTCTAAGCAGAGGTATGGTCAGTGCAAAGGCCCTGGGGTGCATCCTGGGAGATGAGGAGGAGGAGAGAAGCAGAGGATGGGGTCAGGGAGATGATCGGGCAGATCCTTGTGGACATCACAAGGGCTTTTCTCGGAGTAAAACGGGACTTATCAGAGGATTTTGAACACAGCAATTGTGTGATTTGACATGTTCTGAAAAGAGTACTTTGACTGATGTGTTAAGTACAGACTAAAGGGGAAATGTTGGGCCCAGGGACACTGTTAGGAGGCCGTGGTCCAGGAAAGAGGTGATGGTGATGGTGATGGCGGTGAGGGGTGAATATTATCGTTGCCTAGCTTACCAAGCTATTGCATATGTGTCTCGTGTTGGGCCTCATGGTAGGCACTGCCTCGAGTCGCCCCCTTGTTAGCCCATCCTGCCGGTAGTGGCTGCCCGCCCCGTCCCCCCGGCCCCCAGCCAGAGTCGCATCTCCTGCCCTCCTCTACCAGACATTTGTCAGCCGCCCTTTAACTGCAGCCCAGCCAAGCACAGAGGTGTCAGCGCCTTTAATCTTCCACGGCGCCAATCTCCCCTTCCCCTTAATCATGGCAGCCGGAGTGTGCTGGCCCCAAGCCAATTTGTCTACATCTGTCTGAGACCAGGGGGCCCAGAGTGAACTCCAAATGCTCTTCGGAAACCACAGAATCACCCCAGCTGGGAGGAGCCTCAGGGAGACCCAAGTCTGGTGTCCCCATTTCATATACACTGAGGGTTGGTGAGGGCAAGCCCCCCTCACCCCTTGCACACTGGTTAGTTGCCCTGTTGGTTAGTTGCAGAGCCACCATTGGAACTCAAGTCTGGGTTCCAACTCTGTATTCTCCAGCTCCATGTGGAATGGCCCCACCCTTTGCAAAATGTTTTGCCTCGTCCAGTAAAGACGTCGTCTTTCCACTGTACAGACCAGTGTCCCTCCCTCTGCTGACCTGAAGACAGGTGGGTTGTTAACCACGTCTGATGGTGAGCCTGGGGCCCACTGGAGCCCACTGCTGGGTGGCCAGAGCTGTCTTAGTTCAGATCTGCCATGTAGGAGGAAGGGAGCATTGAGGACAGCAAGGTAGGATACAGCGAATCTGAGCAGAGGCTGTCCTGGGAGGTGGCAGGGGGCTTTGGGTGCTGCCTAGTACTTTTCATGACTTCCCTGGGCTGGCACTATCATGGCACTTGCTTCTCCAGGTGATCAGGACTTTGCTCCCAGCACCCTCACCGACATGGTGTCAGCACACTGCTGAACTTTGCCCAGACAACAGGTGAAAATGATGATGCAGCTCTAATGTAATATACAGCATGATGACTATAGTTAATAATACTGTATTGCATATTTGAAAGTTGCATAGATGGTAAAACTTCTCATCAGGAGAATAAAAGTTTGTAACTATTGTTGTGGTGGACTTATGGTCCAACTAGTCTTATTGTAGTGATCGTTTTTCAATATATACAAATATTGAATCATTATATTGTATACCTGAAAATAATACAATGGTATATGTCAATTATATCTCAATTTTAAAAAAAGAATTATTGGGGACATACTAAGATCTGTCTGCCACACAGATTTTGTTGAAGAAGGTCTTTCAGAAGAGATGACAGTTAAGCTAAAACCTGAATAACTAGGAGACAACCATGCAAAGACATGGGGATGCAGCCAGGAACAGCAAACGCAAAGCCCCTGAGGTAGTTATGAGTTTGCAGAAAAATTTAAAAGCTCTGTGTGATTGGAGTATATTGAACAGAGGGAGAGTGGGATGACACAGTGAACAAATACAGTGCACGAAGAAACAGAAGGAAATCAAATGAGTGAGAATTAGAGCTAGGAACACAAGACTTGAAATCAGGAGACCCAGCCTCAAATCCCAGGCTAGCCCCGTCACTCACAGGGTAATCCTGGGCCATTCCCTTTCCTCCCTGGCCCAATCTTCCTCTCTGTGGACTGAAGGGGATCGAGTCTGGTGGTCCTGAGGACCCTTCTAGCTTGAGCAACCCCGGAGTCTCTGTTACACTGAATGATACCTGTAGCTAATTAGTAAATGATGCCAAATTAATTAAGGCCTGGGAATGTGATTATATCCACCTTGGTTTTCTCACGCTTCTCGGGAGTCATTGTGGGGCAGGGAGAACTATGCAACGGCAAAGAAGGCAACAACACATGAGGGGACAGGCGTGGGGTCTTTCAATCCTCCCAAATCAGTGCACAGCGTTCTGGACCCCAGCTGGAGCGCTGCAGGTCTGCACAAATCATTAAGCCCCCTCACCAGGCAGGATACTCAGCCTGGGGCTCAGCCCTCCTCACTGACAATCCACACGGAGTTAGTTTGGCCCATGAAGCATTGGGATCGGATTTCTGCTCGTCCTTGCCATGGAAAAGCAGAAACATGGTGGTGGTTGGGGGTTTGGGGTTTGCTGGGGATTTTATTCTTCTTCTTCTTCTTTTTTTATTTGGTCAGTTCCAGAAGAAATGTTGGCTTTCAGCAGACCCAGTGGAAGGAAGGGTGGGCCCCAATCAAAGTGGGACTCTGTCCAGATTTCCTCTCATCACTTTTGGGGAGAACAGGCTATTCCCCGCCAGGATGAGGGCAGAACAGAGGGACGATGGATGTTCTGAACACTCGGTTCCATTGTGTGGTCACCTCGAAGACACAGAGTTCAAAGGGAAGCTGGGAGGTGTTGAGAGCAACTGCTAAGAACTGGGGTTCTGAAGGGAGAGTTGGACGTTCCACTGGGACATTGTCCGGCCAAGGGGCAGTGGTCCTGACAGCCCTCCACTGGCTGGAGATGGGGAGTTTGGCAAAAATGTCCCAGTGTGTGGTGACGACTGATATTGTTTTTGGAAGTAGATTTATTGTTTTTGTAAAATTGACACTTTCCAGTTGTGTAAGAAAATAGGAGAGAGGGAGGGAAGGAGGGAGGGAGGGAAGAAGAGAGGGGAGGAAGAGAGAAAGGAAGAACAGATGCTGAAAAGTGCAAGGAAGAAAGAAAAAGTCATCTTTAGGGCTTCTGAATTAGACCTTCTATACTGTAAGTCCCTTGAGGTGGGAGTGGGGGGAACTCTTTCCCACTTGTACCCCGAGGGTCTTTATTAAGGGGGAAGATGGTCCTGTAGGGAAAAACATGGTGAGCTCAGGATTTTCCTAGGAGGGCCATTCACATCCAATTGGTTTGGAAACCCAGTGTGCCCACACTCCCGGATCTGGTGCTATTCCCTGAAGGTGGCTCATAGTGCCTGGGTCCACTTCCTACATAGCCTTGGGAGCTTCCATGGAGGGAGAAAACAGGCAGAGTATAGTGTCTGAGATTCATAGAAGAAACTTGCAGGAGGAGATGGACAGGGGTGGGAAATGGGGACACAGGGCTTTGATTTTCATTCATGCCCTAGGCAAGCTGGTGCCACTTGTTTTTGGTACATGGAAAGGTAAGCAGCATCTGGAAGCCTAAATAGGGAATAATTTTCTCCTCCATCTTTTTGTCTCTGATAATAATCTCCTAATTAGAATTTGAGATGTTCAGTTATACAGAGGGAGAGTGTCCAATGGCACAGCACTCTCGGGCATGCTTGATGTTCACCAAAGCTGAGGGTTTAATCCTTCCTCCTTCTCAAAATGGAGAAAACTGAGGCTCTGGGATTGGAAGTGACCTCCTCAAGGTCACAAGTTTATTCAGTGATAGAGGAAGGATAAGTACACAGACTTTCTCACATCTGGTCTTTGCTCTTATTTCTCTAACTTCATTTCCCACTATTCTCCCCCAGGGCTTTGTCCAGCACCAGTTGTGAACCATGCATGCCTTCCACTCTGCTGTTCCTCATTTCCACACTGTTGCTTATGCGCTTTCCTCTCTTTGGAAGTTCTCTGTCCTTTCTGGCAAGTTCCAAGTTGTATTGGAAGACAGTTCATATGTCCTCCAGGCCGCCTTCCCTGATACCCCATGGTGAAGAAATGCCTGCCCTGTTCCTGCACTGCATTTGTGTCATTTACATTTATTGTTGTAATCTTTTAGTGTGTCTCCTCAACTACACTGGCGTGCTTGAAGGCAGTAGCTATGTCCTATTTAGCTGTGCTTCCCTAGAGCTTCACACAGATAAATATTTGTTGGATGAATTTGAATTTGTAGATATTCTCGTAACTTTATGCTGAAATGACAACCATCATATTAAGCTGCCTCCTTCAGCACCAGGCTTAGAAACAGAGACATCTGACTGCCAATCTTATCATAATGGTGCTCACCTGAAGATAACAGGGCTAATTATTCTATTCCAGTGCCTGTGACTCCTCACTAAGCAGATAGGAAGGGGCTAGCCCTCTGTCTCTCACTTCCAGGAAAGCAATATGCCCTCTTTCTTTGGCTGTCACCAGCAGTGTGATGAAGCTGATAGCTCATCAGTGATCTGTTTTATAATTGAAATATTAATTATAACTACTTCTAATTTTCTAATGAAATGTCCTTGTCTCAAAGTCCATCAACCTTAGAACCAGGAGACAGAAATGATAAATGGCCAAGACTCTCTAGAAATCCCTTGGAGGATTCAAGGTGGCTTCCTTACCACCACAGATGTTGGCCTCAAGGCTGAGTACTTGTCTCCATAGCCAGCGACTTGCTGTATGAACTTGGACATATCAATGACCTCCTCTGAGCCTCCATCTCCTCGCTGATAACATGGAAATAAATATACTATTTGCCTTACAAGGCTGCTATGAGAGGGCTCGAGGCAGTGCTAAGCATGTGCCAAGTCATAGAAGTTATTATTTATATTATCGTTGTTGTTGTTATTAGTAGGGCAGTTGGAACCTGACTGCCTGGGTTTCAATCTTGGCCTTGCCAAGCTGGGTAACCTCAGACAGGTAACCTGAGTCTTTGTTTCCTCATTTGCCAAAGAGGATAATATTAGTTCCTACCTCACAGGGTTGTTGTGAGGATTAAATGAGATAATAATGTGAACTAGGTCTTAGAATAGTGACAGGCACATAAGCAGTGCCTGATAAATCATAGCCATAAGTGGGGGGATTTTTAGGGGTCCTGGAGGAACACCCCCAGACAATTTCAAGGTGCCTTTGCTTCTGGAAGGGAGATGCAAGAAGAATGCACAATCACTGAGTGTAGGCCACACAGGGCCCCTGCCCTCCTGGAAAGCACATTCTATTTGGAATATGGCAACAAACAAGTCAATAGTAAAATGACGATGAAGTAGAGCCAATTGGGTGCTGGGCCCTCTAGATGAGGAGATCAGAGAAAGCAATGCTGTTGAATGCGCACATGCAATGCCCAGGCCTCCATTCAATCTCCAAAAGGCTTTTTCCCAGGAGCCCTAAGGGTTCATGTGCAAATTAGCACTTGGAGATTTGCCCAAATATCCCAGAGTTCTTAAGGGGAATTTGTAGACCAGCAGCCCATCCTCAACCCCCTTGGAGAATGCTTCAATGCATCTGCCTTCAAATCCTGAATCCTCCCTCCCTCATCTCTGCTGTGTGATTTTGGACAGCTTACTTAACCTCTCTGAACCTTGGCTTCCTCATCACTAATGCAACGTGGTTATGATAATAATACCAAACTCAGAGAGATGATAGGAGAATTCAAGGAGATCATATATAAGAAAACACACACCTATGGTTCAAAAATGTTAGCCATTATTTATTCTTTTTCTTTACCTTTCCACCTCCTTCTCCTTTCACCCCTCTTTTTTATATACCTTCTTCACTCTATCCCCCATCTTATACTTCTTTCTTTTCATCCTTTTCTTTTCTCTGCTATTTATTCCCTTTTTTCTTCCTCCTCCTACTCCTTCTCTTTCTTGATCTCTTCATCCTCTCCTCCTCCAGGTAAATATCAAAATAGATTTTACCCAAGCAGGGCTAAGAACGTCAATGCCCTCAAACTATCTCCCAGTGGCCAAAGCAAGAACACATTCTGTCCAGGTAAGCAAAACAAGAAAGTTTGGCTGAGAGACACTGCTAGCCAGCCTCCTGGTGGTAAGTGGGCAAAGGGCTCCTCACTCCATTTCCTGGGCACCCAGACGATGGCTGAATTGGCCTCCCTGCTGTCCACACATACCTTCTCTTCTTCCATCAACTTGGAGCATAAATATATTACGGTCATACTGTGGAGGTATGGGGTGGGGCTTGGGGGTTCCTCTCAAAAGCCAGAAACAAAGGCATACTGCTTCTAACTTATTTCAGCAGTTTTCAGTAATGTAATTTTCAGTTCATTTGGTTATCAAAAACACACGTTTCCCCCCTTTCTTCGCACCAAAAAGGTGAAGTAGATCTGGGCCGTGCTGGAGGGTGCTACTGGTTTGGTATTCTTTTTTTTATATCCCCACTAATTTCTCCATGCTGTGGAGAATTTGTCACACGCGCAGGTCTGTTTGATTTCATTAAACAGAATATTTAAGCATAAAAATTGTTTAATCGCCTTGTGTCATTATGAGATGAATTTCATTTTGCATACATTTGCATATTTCATCAGAATTAAGGCTGCTAATATGCAAAACAGAGACAGGTTGTGGCTGAGGTGTTTATTGTAATAGCTGCAGGCTGTTCCACTTGGACAGCTTTCTAGGTGGTGGGGAAGGAGGGGGAGGGAGGACTTGGGGTGGCTCAGAACACTTCAGGAAGCCCGTGGGTCTCTGGGGCTTCTACCCTGGTGGAGCAAAGATGGGTGGGCGTGGCCTGCCTCCCTGCCCTAGGAGACTGGCCAATCAGAGTAGGCTGGGCTGAAGAGGCAGGAGGAGGCCCAGCTGTCTGCCCCAGAGGCTCCTGGGAGCTGGTGGGTACCAGGGCTGAGGTGAGGGACCAGAGCAAGGCTGGGGCCATGCTGTTGGCCCAGATGCACGCAGCCCCCGCCCAGGATAGGCACATGACATTCTGGAGGCCTCCGCAGGCTTCTCTTCTTGTTTGTGCTGCTGTTTCTTCCTCTGCTTGCATTTGTTCTTTCCCTTTGTTTTCTCCATGGCTTTGTTTCAAGCTCTATTGAGTTTCTTCTTACCCTTTATTTCTTCCTCTTTATGTTTCCTTTGCAGGTTTCCTCCCGTGCTTCCCACCACTCCAAATGGGCTGGCATCCTTGTCTATTGTCATTTTTTCTTCCTCTGCTTCCTGCCCCCTTTGTTCCCATCCTGCTTGGCTTGTCCCTTCCGCTCCCGCCTCACCTCCTCCTTCTTCCATCCTGGACCCCCTTTCTTCCCCGGCCCGACACCCTGGAGAGCATCCGCAGCAGCCAGGAGTGACTTGAGGTGAGGACCGAATTAGGCAAGGCCCCCCCCTTGTGCAGCCACCCCGCCCCTCCCTCTGAAATCCTTGATGAATCCCTGCCTTCATTTGAAGGTCAGAGATTAGCTACATATCATTTTCCTCTCCAGGGCCTGCCCTGCTGGTCCCCTGGAGAGTAGGTTCATAGCCACCCCCTAGAGAGAGGGGAGGAGAATTCTGTTCTTGGTGCATAATGAGGCTGTTTCCAGGGCATGGAGGGGTTTGATACAGAAGCTACTTTCAACAGAAAGTAGCGTGGACGCTCCCCAACCCCTCCTGTTCTGGGCAGCTGGTGATGAGTCACACCACTCCTGCAAAGATAAGCGAGGGCCATTCATACGAGCAAAGTTGAAAGACAGCCTGAGCCAGGCACTGGCTTGAAGAAACCAAGCCCCTTCTCCAGGCCTCAGTTTCCTTATCCATCTCTTGAGATTCTCCCAAGACTTCCCTGGCAGTTGGAGGCAGGAGACGATTTGGAAAGGGCAGAATAGGTTTATTAAATTAACCTCAATTTATTGGGCACCTACTCTACACTGGGCACTAGGTGAACACTGATACAGCTGACGTTTGGATGGGGAAGGCAGACCCCTGGAAGAAAAGAACAAAGATAATGTCAGACAGCGATAAATGCCAGAGGAGTGGCGGTGGATGGTGACTACACGCTACCACTCCACTTCCCACTGCTCCCCTTGGCTTCTCTTGCTGGTGGCCGCTTCTCGGGTCCATTTTCTGGGCTACATCCCCACTGGCCAGTGGCCCCTCCCCTCCAGACCACCCAGAGGGACCCGCGGAGAATCACTCCTTTTTCTCAGACCCTTTGAGCATCTCCCCAGAGCTGGTAGAACAGCAGCTGCCAGGCGAACCCCCACCCCCACCCCCGCCTGGCCAGATTAGCTGCTCAGGCCTCCATTTGAGAGCTGGAGCAATTAAAGCAGAATTAATGGGCTAGTAGGCAACCACCTTCCTATCCGAGGAGGGAGCGAGCGGGGCAGGCGTGTTTTGCTGAGTCCACAAACTGAACACAATGCTCATTGACCAGGGGCAGTGGGGAGGGGATGGCTGGGCGAGCTGGTGGGAATTAGAGACATCCCTCCCTCCCCACCCCAGCCAAGTACAACTGGTTAGCCACTGGGATCTGAGCATCTCTGTGGGGGACTCCAGCTTTGCTGGTGCGGAACTTTCTGGAATAGAACTTTGCCTTGGCAGTTTTGAAATGCCCAACCCAGTCCTGTTTTGAAATTTGATTTAATTTTTAATATCTTTATTCTCTCCCCAATAGCAAAAGCAATACATTTCCTATTGATTTTTAAAAATCAAATCTTGCAAATATGTATGGCTTAGAAAGCCCTATAAAATTATACATCTGCATATAAATTAGTATCTGATGGGGTGGGGGGAATCAGCAGGAATAGACACCAAACTGTCCACAGCAGTTAGCCCCAGTGTGTGTGTGTGTGTGTGAAAGGGAGAATTGAAGGAGGCTAGATAACATGTAATATATTTGGGCACCAAGATGGATAACGTTGCTTCCTGCTATTGTTACTGTGGATTATATTGTTTTGTTTTCGTACAGTAAAAATCAAACACGTTCATGGTAAAGAAAGAAATACAGAAAGATGTCAAAGACACCTGCATTCAGGCTCTTCTGCTTCCCGGCTGCGTGACCTTCTCCAAGTCATTTGCCCATGCAGGGCCTCAGTTTCTTTCCCTGTAAAATGGGTTGTAGACATAATCCTTACCTCAACCTACTGAGAGAATTGCACATAGAGAACTTCCCACAATGCCCGGTGCACGGTGAGCGCTTAACAAATGGGAGTCATTAGTACTGGTTACTCTCCACACTTCTGGCAGGGTGCCAAGCACGCAGGTTTTTAAAGGAACTTGACTTCTGGCATCAAAACCCCATAGGATGCAGGGGCCACCAACATCTCCCTCCCCTACTTCAGTGCGCCCAAGTAAGATGACATAAATAAGGTAGTTCTATTTCCAGGATACCCAAGTGTCTCAGGAAGTGTCAGAAGATTCTCAGAAAGGGTTGTTGAAAGGCGGTGCAGAACCCAGAGGGAGTACAGACAAAAGCTGAATTGCATTGACATTGACATGACCTGGGAGCCCGAAGATCTGACTTCTGGTTCCTGGTTTTGCCCCTTCCCACCTCAGGGGCTTGACTCTTTCCTTTCTCTCGCCCTCTGGGGCCTCAGTTTCCCCACCTGAGACATGGAGCAAGAACAAATAGCTAATCTAGCACCCGTGAACAGATGGAAAAATATTTTGAATTCCCATCAATTTTTTTTCTTTGAATGAACTTGTCTATCCAGTGGGCAGGGTCGGAGAGAGTCGAGGAGGGATAGCAGCGATGGGAAGGCCATCCAGCTAAGTTTCTGTGTTTGAGAATGATGCTTGGGCCCACAGAACTCTGGACAGAGGGCTGCGTTGTCGGGCATTGGACGGAGCGCCCTCTGGAATCCGGTGGCCGGGTCTGATGCAAGCGTGCCAGGAAGTCCTGGGCCTGAAGGTAAGTGTTTGTGTAAGAAGTCAGGGCGGGGGCAGGAGGGGGGCGCAGTGATTGTACCAAGGAGGCCAGAAACCTGAGCACGTCCTGCCTGCAGTCAGACGGGGGTCACCAAACCCAGACTAAATAGTCTGGCGGGCCAGGCTCTGGGCTGTCTGGAAAATGATCCCAGGATGGAAAGAACCCGTCGGGGAGGGGCTGAGAGGGGGGCACAGTTAACAACACGGAGCCCTGTATCAGCAGCCACTCCGAGGCCACCTCCCCAAGGTGGGGCCTAACCATGAACCAGACGGAGGTTTGAATTTTTCATTTCAGTTTCCGCTTCTTAATAGGAGAGGGGGAGGGGGTGGGAGGCTGAGGGGCAGCCCGGAGCCCTCCTCTCTGCTCGCCTGCATGAGGTTCAGGGCTGCACACATCGCTCTGTTCTCCGGGCCTGGAGCCAGGTTCTCATACCTGAGGGGGTCCAAGTGCCACTGTGTGGCCTTGGGCTGGTTAATTAGCCTCTCTGTGCTTTACCAGCCCTCACTTGTCAAGCAGGCATAAGCCTGAGTGCCTATGTCGATTGAGACGGGGGGCTGAGCAAGCATATATGTGCCTTTGGGTGGGTGGGACACAGGTGCCCCCTCCAGGCAGAAACTGTCCCCTGGATTCAAACCAGCAAGTCAAGTACTTGGACCAGGTGCCCTTGGGCAGTGAACAACACGCGTAATCACACCTGGCAGTCCTGGGCAGGAACATGAAAGGGGTAATTCCTAGTACATTACTGAGCACCTGCTCTGAGTCCGTCACCACCCTCCGTGCCCATTGACACTAGGAGATGCGTGTTCTTTCCCTCTTCTTAGAGAAGAGAAAATGGAGGCTCAGAGAGGTTAAGTAACTTGCCTGAGGTCACACAGCTGGTTAATGGCAGCATCAGGATTGGAACACAGGTCTAATCCTAAAGCCCTTTCTGTAACACCTCGTAGTCTTATTACCATGAATGTTACTATTTCCCGCTAATGTTCACAGCAGCACAGTTCACAAGAACCAAACAGTAAAAACCATCCAGGTGTCCACTGATGGATAAATGGCTAAATAAAATTCGGTCTATCCATACAATGGAATATTATTCAGCCTCAGCAAGGAAGGAAATTAGGACATGTGCTACAACATGGATGAACCTTGAAGACATGATGCTGAGTGAAATAAACCAGACAAATACTGTATGAGTCCATTTATATGGGGTACCAAGAGCAGTCAAGTTCATAGAGACAGAAAGTAGAGAGGAGGTCAGGGGCTGAGGGGAGGGCATAATAAAGAGTTATAATTTACTGGGTACAGAGTTTCAGCTTGGAGTGATGAAAAAGTTCTGGAGATGGATTGTGGTGATGTTGGTACAACCAAGTGAGTGTATTTAATGCCACTGAGCTGTACACTTAAAAATGGTTAAAAGGGTAAATTTTATGTTACTTCTGTTTCACCATAATTTAAAAAGATCACTTCTTTATGGAGATATTTGGGACTCCCCACTCACCCCCCAAACAAGCCTGCTCCCACAGAGGCCCCCTGCTTCCTCTTGCCCACCCTCTGCACCCGGAAAACACGGCCTTCCCCTCTGGACCCAGAAAAGACAGTGGCCTTGCCTGCCTCCACCCCTGAGGGCCAGCCCAGCACCCGAATTCGGGAGATCATTCTGAATGAATGACACCAACTACAGGTAAACCATAATGCCTTCTGTTTAAATGTAGGTGATTAGAAAAGAGAGTTTCACTAGGGCATTTGAAAATCTGGTTCGCTGAACCACACTGGAGAAGCCCAAGGCTGAAAGCCCTGTGGTTCTCATCTGGGGAGTGAAGCACAGACCCCGCAGTTTCTTCTGAAGGTCCTGGAGAAGCCTCTTGACATCTCCTCCTGAGCTTGACTCTACGGAGCGTGAGCACAGCGACCAGGGCACGGTGACCTGACTCTGTTCCCTCAGCAGATCTGCAAACTGAACATATATTTCTCCAATCCTTCTCAGGACTTGGAGTCCTGGCTCCACTGCCCAGCTCTCAGTGAGGCGAGCAGATGGTCACAAAAACCGGTGGTGGCCCGGTCATCCTGACGATGCCTGGGGTCCCTCCCAACACCAGCCCTTGGCTCTTGTGCCTTCCAGGCCTCAGAGCATCTCACTCTGCTCTGGGTGGTTTTGGAGCCTCCAGCAGAGCAGCGACAGGTGCAGAGGGATGGGCGATCACGAGCCCATTTCAGAGTTAGTGAAACTGAGGTCTGCACCAGACAGATGATGTGACTGCTCCTTCAACCCGTTCCCCGGAGCTGGAGAACACATTCATTCATTTTGCAAATATTTGTGAGTTCTTGCCAGGCATAGGGCTGGATGCTGCAGATATAATGAGACGGGTGGGGTGGGAGGTATCTGGCAAGGGTGTCCTACCTTTATCTGGCTCACAATACAGGGGTGGAGGAAAAAGTGCAGCAAAATCTCTCGAGTAAAATTAAACTGGAAACCGGGATAAGGGCTGTGAAAGAGAGGAAAGGGAGCTTGGAGAGCTGATATAGTAGGAACGATTGGTCTGGTCTGGGGAGGTCCTGCAAGGCGTCTCTGAGCTTCCTCAGATTAACGCTTCTGAAAATCAGGCTGAAATCTTATCACCGGGAGGGGAAAGAGAACTTTCTAGACAGAGGGAAAGCCATGTGCAAAGGCTGGCGTGTGGACCAAGCAAGGTAAGTGCAGATCACAGGAAGGTCAACATGGCCAGAGTCACGGAAGGGGCATGCGTGGTGGAGAGGGCTAGCTGTCCCCTTCCGGAAGGTCTCTGGTCCACAGCCTGGGGGCCAGAGGAGGCATGGGAGGGGCTCATCAGGGCTGAGACATGGCTGAGTTTGTGTTTTGAAAAGATCACACGTATTGCTGAGTGTGCAATGGCTGGAGGGAGCTGGCAGAGATGTGTTAAGGCTACTGCAGGCATCCAGGCGAGAGATGAGGGCTGCCGGCATCAGGAAGGCAGCGGGAAACAGCGAGGAGAAGATGACAGATTCAAGAGAGATTTTGGCAGGAAAACCTCCAGGACCTGCTGGGTGGTGCGGGGGGTAGGGGTAAGAGAGAGAAGGGTGCAGGGAAGCCCGACTGCTGTGATGGGGTCCCTGGAGGCACGGGGCGGAGTGGGGGGGTGAAGAAGCTGCAGTCACAGAAAGCTCTTGGAGGCCAGCTGGTCCGCACCTGTCATCTTACAGATGGGGAAACTGAGGTGCTTAAAAGCAACATGCCTTTTCCAAGAGAACACAGGGAGGCCGCGGCGAAGCCGGGACCAGAATTCAATTCTCGTATGACCGATGATGAGATATCAGCTACAGTCCAGCCAGGGCAGAAACTTCATTCATTCATTCACTCAGTCAGCATTTTTTGATCCCACAGAAATGAATATATCCCAGTTCCCGCTCTCAAGGAGTCCTTGGTGAAGGAGACAGACACACAGACCTGCCATGAGAACCCTGGGTTGGTAAGGATCCAAGGGGAATTCACTACAGCTGTAAGAAGCACAGAGAAAAGAGAATTCATTCTGCTTGGGGGGTCTTGAGAGGCTTTAAGAAGGAGGTGGTTTTTGAGCTGAATCTCTTAAGTATGTGTTTGCTGGTAGTACAAAGGAAGGAAAGAAAATCAGGCATCAGGAGAGGCATGTGCAAAGGGCCAGGGGCATGAAAGTGCATTGGGCATATTCACGAATTGAAGAAGTGTTGGTTTGAGTGGAGAGTTAAGTGCAGGGAGCAGGGCTGGCTTAGAGGCCTGGGTCAGATGGACCTTCTGTGGGAGTGGATCTCAGTTCTCTGGCAAACATTCCAGCCCTGCAGGGGATGGCTTTTGTCATTGTTAACTGGAATCCTCCTTTTGCATGATAAAACATCAACATCCTCCAGAATACAAAAAGATGTGCTGGTCGTTAGCTTTTCCCATGTCTGACTACCACATTGCTTCATTAAACCAAGAGGCAGCTTAGGGTCACTGCAAACAACGGGGCCCTGGAGCAAGCCTACCTGGGTACAGACTCCAACTCCACGAGACCTTGGGCAAATCACTCTCTTGGTTTTCTCGTCTCTAAAATGGTGATACATCTAGGATTAGGACTAACACACGTACAGGGCTTAAAAGAGTGCCTGGTATTCGTTAGATATTAGCTATGCTTGTTGATTTCACAACAACCCTATAAGAAAGATGCTGTTGTTATCATCTCTATTTTAAAGGTAAGAAAGTTGAGGCTTGAAAAAGGTTCAGATGGAAGTTGGTAGAGCTGGGATTTGAAGCCAGATCCTGAGTTCTTATCTGTTGTGCTACACAATGTCTGATCTGAACCTGAAAGTCAGGGATACATGCAGGTGATTCTAGACCGGGGAATCCAATTTCAGGCTGGCAAAGGATGTACTTGGCCTTCATCAAAGCAGGGCTGGTTTTGGCAGGCCCATCCAGGGAGGCTGGGCTCGGCATCTGAGCCACGACAATTGCTTTTCCAGAAATGGAATAGCTATGGCAGGAGTATAAACTCTGGAGACAGACAGCTGTAGGTGCAGATCCTAGCTCTGACCACCTTCAGGCCGAGTGACCTTGGACGAGGCACGAACATCTCCGAGCCTCAGTTTTCCCATCTGTGAAGTGAGATGTCTGGTTAGCCCAAGTCAAAGGAAACTTCCAGCACCAGTGTAACCTCTTAAGTAATAAGTGTCCATGCAGCTAGCTCCGAAAAAGGAAATGATGTCTCCCTGGGACCCGTTGGGCTGTGCTCTGTGGCCACCTAAACTTACTGAGACTCAGTTTACTCGCCTAATAAACAGGCAGAGTAAAACCAAGTGGGGCTCTCCCTCCCTCTCAGAGTTATCGCATGTGCAGGGAATGTGGCTTTGGAGCACTGCAGCCCGGAGCTTGATTCCTAAATCTGCCCCGAAGATGCCGTTGTGCAAGTCTGAGTCTTAGTCTTCATCTGTAAAATGGACACGATAATTCCGGTTTTACAGAATTTGATTGAAGAATTATAGGTAGCATACATTTAGCATCTCATGTAGAGTAGGCACGCAGTTAATAGGAAATAATGATAATAACATCCCAGCTAATAGTCTGGGGCGACTCCTTCAGGCCGGGCACTGTGCCTTCTGAGCTTGTATCATAATTCAGATAAACCACACGAAGGTGCTTTGTAAACTGTAAAGTCCGGTGCACATATATATGGCACCAGAGGAAGGTCATTGGATGACCCTAGGACCTCCTTAGGAGCAGAGAGCCCCCATACATGGAGATTTCACAGTCACCGCAAGATGGTGGCGTGCACGCCCCCCACCCTAAAAGTTTTCTTGTGTTAGGATTTGAGACACTTCCAACTCAGCAGCGGCATCGGCCGCTCCAGCAAGGCAGCAATGAAGTGCCCATTGGGTTCTTTTCAAGTTCCAGCGGCATGTAATGACAGCCTTTTCCTCCACTCATAAACCACATATGGAATTAATAGCACCAGCATCAAACCAGACCAGGCTGGGTTTATTCACCAGAAAGAGTGAGATGTTCAGAAAGCAAGGCCAGGAGAGGCAGAGAAGGCTTTAACAAGCTTCTAGGTGGGATTTTTATTCCCCCTCCCTTTTCACTTTATTGAATCTGGTCCTTGCTGATTTGGTTACAGCCTGTGATTTCGGTTTATGATTCAATAACCCATTTGAAAGCTTGTAAATAGCACGGTTTTGCTATCTGCTCTCTCCTCCCCAAGGGGGTTGCCGCTGAGGATAGAGGGGGAGCCTGCGTGCTCTCGCAGCTGGGTGGGCAGCCATTGGAAGGGTGTTCTGAGGGTGGGACCGCTGAGCGATGTGGACCTGGGGTGGGGTCTTGACCACTGGATAAGGTGGACCCAGCCTCAAGCAACAATTGGATCCCCCAATCCAAATGAGGATTTCTCCCATCCAGACATGACCATGTCTGGGTGTTCCTGATTCTCCCCACCCCAACCAGGGCTGGGGACCCCACTGGCACAAGCCCCAGCTCACCCCTCAGGAAGCCGTGAGTGATCGCAGTAGCTATGGTTCACAGATTCTGTGTCCTCAGAGCCAGATATCTTGAGAGGGTCATCTACACTCCCTCTGCCACTCCCCACCCCCCAACCCACTGCTAACTGGCTATCCCGCTGGTCCAAAGAGGAAGATGAGAGACACATGGCACAGGACCCCGCCCCCAGACAATCCCAGTCTAGAGCAGAACCCCCAGCAACCAGCAGAGGCATGAATGAGTCCAGCCAAGATGAGTCCCAGGCAAATAACCAATCAATAAGTGATTGTTGATATAACTCACTGATTTGGGGTGGTTTGTTTCACAGCAGTAAGTGACTGATACACTATCTGTTGGGGGCTTTTCAACTTTATTAACCAAATGACTAAATGAATAGATGAATGCTACAGTTCTCTAAATCGTTGGGTCCATGAGTTGGAGAGGTCTTAACGGTGGGATTCTGTGCTTCTGAGTCTCTGTGGTTTAAATTCCTGGAGTAGAAGCTGGGCACAATCTCTCCAGGAGAGCAGCATGATCCATGCAGAAAGGTCCATGCTGATCTTTGCCCCATCCCACGTTTCCATTTGACCTTGGTGAGAGCAGCCCGGTGCCAGGCACCTGAGTGTAAGGGTAAGTGAAGCTGTGGTGTAAACAGTTGAACTGGGACACATCTTCATGACTCCTCTGCCCACAGGGAAAAGCCTAAATGCTATGGGAGGACCTCCAGGCCCTGGTTTGATCTATCTCCTGGTCTTGTCTCCTGCAGCTACACCACCATACTCCCTAAAGTGGGACACTCAATTCTGCTCAATGGTGTCCAAACACATCATGCTTTTTCATGGATCCCTGCCTTTGCTCCTACCATCTCCTCTGCCCGAAATGCCCTTCCTCCATTTAGCCCCTAATGAACTCCTACTCATACTGCAAAACCCAACCAACATAGCCCTTCTATGAAATTTTCCCCAAACTGAGCTAGAAAACTCTTCCTTGTGATACTGAAATAATTTAATGGCATGTCAGATCACACCCCATTTCCCCAGCTAGACTGTGAACTCCTCCAGAGCATGCTCAATAAAACCGAATAGGGTAGATGGGTGAGTGAGTGATCAGTGTGGGTACCTTTCCAACAAGGTAGAATGGTTCTGTGCAAATACCATGGGCACTGGAATCAACAGATCCTGGGTTCAGATGCAGAGGATTGTTACTCCATGAGACTAGGCTAATTCCATTGTTTCATGGGTCTTAGTTTTCCCAGCTATAAAATGGGACCAAGAGTGATCATGGCAGGACATACTATCTCCAGAGAAAAGGCTCCCTCCCTTCTCCCTGCCAAAGGACTCAGCCCTCCTCTTCTGGGGGGAGGGCTGCCTCTTTGGCCTTCTTCCTTGCACCTCTCCCAGGGGTGGGAGGTCTCAGGAGGATGGGAATCAGGGAGAGGCTGGAGCTCAGGGTTCTCTGAAGGTACTTTTCTCTCCCTAGGGAGTCTCCATGAGCAGCGTGACACCATCATCATCATCTTCATCATCCGCATCAACTCCTATTTATCAGACACCAATGAGGACTTTCCGTTCATTATCTCTCAACATTCCTGCCAGGTAGAGACTCCTATTATCCCCATTTAAAAATAAAAACACTGAGCCTTGGGGAGGTGCTAGGACCTGGTGAGATGATTTCTCTCCTTCTCACTGTTCTCTTCTTGGTCTGAGGATCTTTTATCTTTGTGCAGTTAGTCGTGGGGAAACCATTGTTTGATTTGGGTCTGATCTCAGTGAGCCTATGGTTTGGGTTTCCTGGGCTCCAGACTCTGCTCCCTGGAGACCAAAGGAGAGAGAGTGGGAAGCAGGGTCCAGGAGAGCTCCTAGGGCTTGGAGTAGCCTCAGTGAGGTACTTCTGCATTTGTCAGCACTGCCTGATGTGTTCTCCCCAGTTCCCCCTGTTTGACAGACATTTCTTCAGTGCCTAGTGTTTGCCAGGCTCTGTGCCAAGAGGAGGAGATGCTGAAATAAATGTCATTGTCATGCCCTCAAGAGCCTACCAGTCTGATGGCTGAGGCAGCCCTGAAGACAAGCTTCTGGAGGCCATTTATCTGAAGGCTGTAGTTAATGACACTTGGAAGTGAGAAGCCATTAAGGCATCATCTTGGTGTCAACTCCAGTCAATTGCTCATGGCCTTCTCAACGCTCAAGGGCTTGGAAAGAAAGGATGCTATGATTGATTAGCAATGTCTGCTGTGTGCACGGCTAAGAGATTTCTGCCCTGTGTGCCAATTACCTGCTACCCCTGGTTGAGCAATGCTACTTTTTATAGGTGTGGCAGCCTACCCAGTCAGAAAGGTTGAAGGAAGCCATAAACAGGATTTTTGCAATCCTGATCTGAGCACGGTCTACATGCCTTGGAGGAAGGAAGGATTTCTGCTCCTGGGAGAGTCTAGAAGGCTCCCAGAAGTACTGACAAGTGAGCTGACCTTGAAGGATAAGATTTCAGTATCTTATAAGTGATTCCCATTGACATATACTGAACACTTAGTGTATTCCATATATATTTCAGATGGAGAAGATGTCAGGGAGGACCTTTCAGGCAACAAGGTACAAGGGACATCTTGAATGCAGCGTAACGAGGGTGACAAGAGAAAGGAGTATGAGGAGAACAGAGCTGGGGGCAAGGGGAGCAGCTCACAAAGGTTCTGGAGTGGAGTTTGGCTTTCATCCCACATGCCCTAGGAGCAAGGGGGCACCTTGGGTTTGAGCACAATTTCTCTGCATGGAGCCACCAGCGAGGGGGTGGCTGCCGGGCTGAGATATCTTCTCCCTGAGTGTTCTCAGCCGGGAAAACAGAGCTCCTGCAGCCATGAGGACACTGCTATTTTAAGCCACCTGCCAACAGCCCGCCTGCCTCCCCCCCTGCTGTCTTGACACGTGGCTCCTGGCAGCGAACCCAGTGTCCCCCCAGCAGACAGCGCTGGGCGGCTGGATGTGGATGCACACCTGGGCAGGTGACAGCTGTGGGGACCCCAAGCACCTTCCCACCCCTAGCGCCCAGCATCCTTGACCCACTAGCCTGGGGGTGGGGCTGAGGGGAACCCACATCCTGTCCCGCTCAGACAAGGCAGGCAGACATGGGCGCTAACCTCTGGTCTTACATATGTGATAAGACATCTCTTTTCTCAGAGCCTCTGTTTTTCCTCATCTGTAAAATGGGTATAATGATGAAATAATCATGCTGCCTCACAGGATGCTGGGGGAGCTCTTCAGGCGATCAGATATGTAAGGGACCAGCACTGTGCCTGGCACATGTTAGGAGGTGAGAGCATCTATACCAACCACCAGCACGCTCCCCCCCACTTACCCTGCCTTATTCCTCCCCACCTGACATTATGTTGGATATTGATTGGACCATGACAGCAGAGACTCTGGACCCCTAGCATCTAACAGTGCCTGACACATAGTAGGTGCTCATAAGTAGATCCTGAACGAAAGGAATGGTCCTTGTTACATAGTTTCAACTCTCTAAGACTTCATTTCTCATCTATAAAGCCTTCATTCACCCATTCATTCACCCATGAGTCACTGAGCTCCTACTATGCCCCAAGCACTGTGTGAGGCTCTAAGAACCAAAACTGTGCAAACGTGAATGGCCCACAACGTCCAGACTGGGTCTGTTTTCATCCGGTTAAGGATTAAATTCCTAATTCTAAAAGTGGACAAAATTAGAGATTATTTGACCTCCAAACAGGTGGATCTGTACCCAGTCTCATCACCAGTCATAAAACAAGAGCCAGCCTTGTTGCCATGGCCTGCCATCACCAGATCTAGTTGGGGAAGAAGGGGGGATAAAGGAGTATGGTGGTCCCTAGTCCAAGCAGCATGAAGGGAGCATTTGGTGGTGGAGAGCCAGGTGTGGTCCCAGTGCCTGTGGTTCCTTGAGAAGCCTGGGTCCACCTGGCCAGTTGGGAGAAGGTCAGCAATTACACCAGTAGGTTCCTGAACGTGTCACCCCTTGGCAGGGAGCAGTGTGTGTGTCCAGATCCTCAGAGACTGGTTGGCCCTGGCTCAGGTACCAACCTAACCCTGCCCAATTATATCTCTGAAAGCCAACTGCACTCTGCCATTGCAAATATAGCATCTGCATCCAAAATTCAACCTTGTCTGTGACAACCCATTTTTACCTATAATGGATCAGAGCTTGCTCCCTGCCACCAGCCTAGGTTCAAATCCTGGCTTTGCTCCCTACCGACTGTGTGACCTCAGGCAAATTGCTTAACCTCTCTGTGCTTGCTTCTTCATCTGTAAAACAGGGATAATAATAGCACCTACCTTATTAGGTTATTAGGAGGAGAAAATGAGTTGATACATGTAAAGCACTTAGAATAGTACTTGGTACTGTAGACGGTGGGTAAGAATTTGCCATTTTTGATGACCATTATCATTTGAGTCATAGACTTCTGGCATTATTTAATGAAGAGCCCAGTCTGGAGATCAACGGGTATAAGTCTTTTTGCAAAAGTTGGGGCAGTGGGATGAGAGGTCCTGATTCCCAGAAGAGATTGTGCTGGAGACTCCCTCTTGGTACTTAACTCTTCACTCCCCTGTAACAGCATCAGACACCCACACCTTGGCCATGGACTCATGTGGGCAACACTTGCTTCCTCTCTTCTAGACACTGAACGTGCCCACGTAATTTTCTCTGGCTAATGCGCTATTAGCAGACATGATGCAGGCAGAGGCTGGAAATGTGCTTGCCCCTCTATGTGTTACTGACAGCTACTGAAATGTGGAGGCCATTCTTTACACAGCATTATCATGGTAATAGCTAACTGATACATCTGACAAGGCATTGCCAGCAAAGGATTCTGGTGATGATTATAAGAAAGAATGCATGCAAAGTGTTTAGTATAATGGTAGACACATAGTAAACCTTCAACTAACCTTAACTATTTTCATCACATCCTCATCATCTTCATCAGTATACCCTCTCCCCACAGCTAGAGCCAAGGTTCCCTTCCCCTAACTCGAGGTCACGTACCTTTCAAGGACCTAGCACACATCTCCACCTGCTTCCCAGCCGGCCTCTCCTTGATGTTCTGAAGAAATGAGAAAGAAGTGTTAAATTTGTTCTTGGCTACTTTTCCTTGCAACTCCCAGAGGCCCTGCTTACAAACTGAATCAGTTATCAGCTAGTTAGGCTGGCGGTCCCCGGAGGTGCCGCTTGAATACAGATAGGGACCCATGCATTATTCAGTGCGAAGACGGGGAGAAATGAGCAATGCGTCCAAAGCCAGAACAGCAGTGGCAGTAAGGGAATAATTAGCGAGCTGTCACTTGTCCCTGTCACTGTTTCCTCCCTTAACACATGAGGGAAAATAAAAAAATTTAAAAAATAAATTTTTTTTAAAGGGAGAAGAAAAAAGGCAAGGAAGATCATCTTGCTTCTCGAGGCAGCTGGTAGGTTAAAATGTGACACTAAAGGAGCTTGATGCAAGGGCTCGGGTTCAGCTCACAAAAGCCGTGGCCTGAGGACCTCCCCCCAATATTTTATCGAACTCCCCTTCCTGCTTGATGATTCATGAGTGCTGCCCCAGCCTTCCAGTCAGATTTGCTGCACGTTTCCATAGCACTGGGAATTAATTTCTCCCCTCTAAGGAAGAGATGGTGGTGCTGGGAGGGGGCAGGGGGTGGGGAGGAGACGTGAGGGGCAGAGCCACCCAGGCCTGCAAAGGTTTGAGGTGACCTTCCAGGAGGACACTGGGATGAGGTTGACGAGACCTGCGCTTGGCTCGTTTGGGGACTGTGAATTTGATTATTCATGAGTTTACGCTCACAGAAAGAAATCATTTTGTTGCGTGATTCCTCATCGTTTCTTGTGGAAGCTATTTTTATTTATCTATTAATGTCTTGTTAGAATTTCTTTTTTTTTTTTTTGGTGGTGTGTGCCGGTTGGTTTGCCACTTGCGGTGTTGAGCCAGACGGGTAAGGGTCTGAAATGTGTTGATGGCGAGGCCAGTTTTCTCAACGACTTCCCCTGCCTTTTCCCTTGGAAGAATAGCAAAAAGGGTGGGGCGGGGGAGGGCGTTGTGTCGCAAATATTTGTTTGTTTGATTCATGCCTCTGCTTCCCGTTAGAAATGAGCTGGTTACCTTTGCGTAGGATCGTTGCTTTCTGCAGTTTGGACTGTGTGAAACTCAAGAGGATGGAATGGAAATTCTTTGAATAAGTAGAGTCAGAAAGAGGTCATAGGAGGAAGCAGGGCTTGAGAAAGGGTATAAGGCTAGATGATACTGAGGGACTTTCCAAAATTAGGACCCAGTAGGAGGCAAGGTTGTCCTTGTAGGACTCCCAACTAGTAAACAAGTCACCCTTCCTCATAAAAATCTCAGCTTCCTTACTGTGTAATGAGGGTCACTCAGGGATGGAAGATTTGGTCCTGAAAGCCCAGAGAAAAATGAAATTCTTTCATGAAGCCACTACCCCAGATTTAGTAAGTCCATGGCGTGTGTACCTCTCCTCCTTTACCCAGTGCCCAGGGCAGACATTGCTAATCAATCCTAGAACACTCAACTCAGGGCAGCCATCTAAGTATCCCAGACAGCCACTTAGCATGCAATCAGAGTTACCACTGGAACTGAAGCCATGAGAACTTTTATCAACATGCCTGGTTGTGGGAAAGGGTGGATCCTTAAGGGAGGAAGGCAGAATGTCAAAAGGAATGGAGTTAAGCCTTGCTCTAAAAGATCATGAGTTCCGGATTAGAGAAACGAGAGTGTGAACCCCAGTGGGAACTTAGTAGCTGTGTGATCTCAGGCAAATTTCTCCAGGACGAGGGCCTCAGTTTTGATATCCAGGAAATGGGTATAATACTAACTCATTGAGCAGGATCCAATGAGACGCATGCCAAACACAGAGCTCTGTGCCATACGAGCTCCCTCAACCCATCTCACCCTTTCAGACTCTAGACTCCTTTGCACACGTCATTCCTGCAGCCTGGAGCATTCCTTCTTCCCTTGCTAACACCTACCCAGGCCGAATGCCACCTCCCCCTTGGGGCTTTCAGGAGCGAACCATCTCAAGTCCATGCAGGGTAAATTACACCCTTTCCACTCACACATCCTCTCTACCATATTTTTACATTTGCTGTGCATGTTCAGAAATGAATGACCAATTTAATCTGTTCTCTCCCTTCCTTACTAGATTGGAGGTCCAGGGGATAGGTTGGGAGATTTTGTCACCTCTCTGTCCCCAGCAGCCAGTGTAGAGGTTGACACCTGGAAGAGATCCAGTAAAGGTTTATGAATGAAGGAAGGAATGATTTGCTGTGTGTCTCTGGGTAACCTCAGCACCTCTCTGGGCCTGATGTCTGGCATTCAGCCCAAGCTTAGACTTAGAGGTGACCTGGCTGTGTGTAGGGGGTTCCAGAGCCCTGGGGGCACAGGCGGGGGATGCCATACTGATCAACCTCCTCGTTGGCTCTGTCACCAGCTCTCAGCATCTCGAAGCTCATGCTGAGGAGAAAGGTGGGGACAAATTGACACAGGAGAATTATAGACCATTGGTTAAACTTTTCTTGATTTTAATTCTGCAGTTGTCTTTTAATATTTTGTAGCCGATTAATTTGCTGGGGCGGGAGGAGTAGTCTCAGATATTTTTGTGAATCCTTGAAAAGTGTTAGGAAAGAGGTCATGCATTAGAGAAGATGTGTGTGCTGTCTCCCTCTTTGTACCTTCTCTCTGTGCCTCTCCTTCTCTCTGCCTCTCTCTGTCACTGTCTCCTATTTCTGTCTTACTGTCTGTGTCTATTTGTCTATCTACACACACACACACACACACACACACACACACACACACACACACACACTCTGAGACTTTAAAAGTAAATGATGTACATGACTTTGTTCCCGACACTGTCCCTTCTTGTCAACTTTCTCCATCCTCCCTAAAGTGGCATACATCCATCGGGATCCTGCCTCCCCACCTTCCATCTTCCCTTCCTTCCCTTTGCTTCTCCATCCACTGGGCTCAGTAAAGGAGAGAATTCCCCCCAAGTACCAGGATCTGCTTCAGTCTTAACATGTGGCCAAAACAAACACCCTCATCAGAAGGTTGCTGCTGGATGATGGAGCCGGGGAGGGAGAAAGAGGCAGGTCCAGCAAGAGCCATCGTCAAGAGGGAAGAAGTGAGGAGCTGGCAGCTGGTAGGCCAAGAGGTTGGCTGTAACTGGCAGAGCCTCGGGACAAAGGATTCAGCAGCTGGGGAGCACAGCCCTCCCCACAGAACCTGGGGATGACCAAGGATGCGGCACAGAATTGGCTGGTTCTCCTACAGGGTATTGGTCCCTGGGGCCACCACGTCTCCCATTCAGTTGGTATTTACCGAGAACACCCTGCTTCCTGTGGGGAACACTCTGCTTCCCCTTGTGTAGGATGACTCCATGTGGTTCCCTGACTTACTTGATCCTTTTAAATACATTTTAATAAACCTTTTTATTGAGATGTAACTTAATTATCATAAAGGGTACCAATATGAAGTGAAGAACTCAATTAAGTTTTGCATGGGCATACCCACCACCCAGGTCAAGATGTAACCCATTTCCAGACCCCCAGGCAGCACCCTCATGTTCCTCCCTGTTAACACCTGCCCTGATATAACCACTATCCTGACCTCTATCACTTCTCACCTGCCTCTGAATCTCGTATGAATAGATTTATCCAGTGTACACTCCTTGGTATCAAACTTTCCCCTAATGTTATGTCTTCATCTTGTTGTTTCATGAATCAGTAGTTTATACTTTTTATTGTTGAGTAGTATTCCATTGAATGAATATATCACAATTTATATCTCCATTCCACTACTGATGGGCATTTGAGTTGTCCAAATAAAGAGCTGCTATAAAATTCTATCTTGTGTCTTTGGTGGTTGCAGGCATTTTTTTTCCTGTAGTTTATATATCCAGGACTGGAATTGCTGGGCCAAAGTATAGCACATGAGCATATAGCATAAATGTGTGTTTAGCTCTAGTAGGTAGTGCCATATGTTTTGTGAAGATATATATATATATAGATATATATATAGATATAGATATAGATATAGATCTATCTATCTATCTATCTATCTATCTATCTATCTATCTATCTATCTGCAGTGGCTCCAGGCATATTTTATTGCTTAGAGTGAGAATATATTTTTAAAAGTGATTCTATCTAAAATTAAGTTAAAGAAAACTATGAAGTCTATAATAGTACTGGTGACAAGGTAACAGTGGGATGTGACAAAGACCATGGAGGCAGCATGCCCATTGGCTGATATTCAGGGGCCCCTGGAGTCCCAACTCATTTATTCAACATGATATTCAAATCATTATTCAACACATAGTTTATTGTTTTAGTTCTCTTATCTGTAAAACAGGGGCGATGAAATACCCCCTCCTGGGGTTTAGTGAGGATTAAATGAGTTGGTGGATGTAAATCCCTTAGAACAGCACAAGGCACAGAGTCAGTGCAAAATAATGTGAGCTATTATTGTGGTTGCTGCTTTTTGAACACCTACTATGTTCCAGACAATAAGAACTCTGTGGATGTCATCTCACTGAATCCATATAAGCATCCTGTGCATTTGGGGGATGGGTGCTTTGTTTTCATACCCATTTTACAAATGAGGAAACTTGAACTCAGAGAGGCTGAGTCCCCTGCCTGAGGTCACACAGCTCATTAACAGTAGAGTGATAACTCAGGTCTATGTGGTTCCAATGCCCATATTCTCCATATTACCCCTGGAAGAGAGTCACTTCTTGGTCATCAGCAAAGCAATCAACTTTTGCAATGTTTTATCATCAGGGATTGATCACACATAATTAAAAATCCAAATATAAATCTCACTATCATGGTAGGGAATTACTTTTCCCTCATGTAAAAAAAGTCGGAAGAATGGTGTCCATGATGCCATAAGAGATCCAGGCTCTTTCTAGCTGTTGTGCTACCATCTTTAAAGTGTGACCTGCATCCTAATGCTCTCAAAATGACTGTTGGAGCTCCAGCCATCACACCCTCCATCCAGACTAGAAGAAAGGGGGAGCCTGATGATGAAGAGATAAGTGATAGCTCAGATTGCCTTCTTTACAAAGGGAGATTTTCTGGAAGATACACCCAACAACAATTTCTTCTACTTACAAGTTTTTAGAAGTTGTCACATGGCCATCCTACATGCAAGTAAGGTGGAAAAATGTAGTTTTTTAATTGGGAAAATTATTACTCATCCTCTTAAAAATAAATGTTCTCTAGATAGAACAGGTAAATAGATATGTATGGCCAACAGTATCCCAAAGTACAAATATTAACCCAGGGATCCAGGGTTCTTGTTTGATTAGGCGTAGAAAAGGATAGTAACTATAAAGTCACAATAACTCCTATGGTCCTGTGTGTGTGTATATATAATAGAGATATACAATAGATATTATATAAATATTGAATTATTATGTACCTATATTCAATTATTATTCAAAATATAAATGTTAGAGGCCCAGGGAGAAGGAGTTGCATATTGAAGATCACAGAGTAAATAAGCAGCAACCTCAGAAATTGAGTCTCTGTCTCTGGACTCCAAGTCCAGTGCTCTTTCAAGTATCCCAGGCTGTTTTTTCCCCCCCAGACTTGGTACTTTCCTTCCACTTCTATCCCAGTTTTTGACCTTGCATGCAATGTAATCATTAGTGTAGATGACCAAATAGTTCTGGTTTTCCTCCCTTCCAGAATATGCAGTGTTGCACTTTCTGCATCCCTGCACTGGGGTAAGGACATGTGGATGGTTCTGGCCAATGAACTAGGGGGAAGAACGGATGTGTATCAATTCTGGGTGATATAATAACCAATGCAAGACCTTTCACAGCTCACTTTTCCCTCTGGCACTCTGACCAGCAACTTTTGAGAAGGTGACTTCCCATTAGCCTGGGTGCCCAAATGGCTATGATGAGCAGAGCTTCTTGCCAACTTGAGATGAGCACAGTATGAGCAAGAAACAAACCTTTGCTGCTTTGAGCCACTGAGAGCTGGAGGTTGCTTGTTACTGCAGTGTAACATCTTTTATTCGAATGATACACATAAGCTTCACGTTTCTTTTACTGAATTTCAGATTAAGTTACCCAAACTGGGGTCGTGGTGCTGCTGAGAACTTCTTCAGCTGTGCTTCTTATGGGCAAGTAGGAACCAAAGCACCACACAAAATTGGAATAAGAGGGTTTCAAGTTCTGGTTCCCAATACAGTAGCCACTAGCCACATGTGACTACTTTGATTCAAATTAATTACAATTAAATAAAATTAAAATTCACTTCTTCCTTGACATGAGCCACATTTCAATGCTCAATAGCCACATGAAGCTAATGGCTACCATGTTGGATAACACTGATAGAGAATATTTCCATTGTTGTAGAAAGTTCTCATGGACAGTACTGGTCTAAAGTCTTAGAAGTTGAATCCATCTTAGAGCTGAGAAATAGGGGAGTCTTAGAAAGATGTGATACGTCACCTTAGAATGTTGGCATCTTAGTACAATGGGCTCCCGAGATAGTCTTGGTCATGAAGTGGAACAGCACTTCTCCCATCACCTTGAAATGACAAATGTTACCATTAAACCATGGCTACCTACAAGGTGGGGATTGGGGGTCACAGAAGTATCCAAGCCTGGATAAAGAGGCAAGCAAGTGGCAGAGCACCTCACCTTTGGACCCATCAGGATCAGCCTCCATCCATGTTAACTAGAGGACCTGGTGCCCAGCGTTGGTCAGGAAACCCTTAACAGGCTTTGAAGGAGCGATGCAGGAGGAAGAGAGTTTTCTCATGTGAGTGAGGTCAAGGGCAAGATAACTAACAGAAGACCCTGCAGCCAGCCGATCACTGGGTGACCATCACTGGATGACCTCAAGAGAGTTACTCAACACCATGAGGCTTGATTGTCTCATCTGTAAAATGGCAATAATAGCTTGTATTTATAGAGCCCTTATTCCTGCCAGGCGACTTGCCAAGGATGTCATATGCTTCATCTCCTTTTTTATCCTCACAATAAACTCAGAAAGCAGTTCTAAAATTACTTTTCTCCCTGTCTCTCTCCCACCACCCCCCCTTTTTTTTAACGATTGGCCCTGTCTCCCCACGTTGAATGTGAACTGCTAGAAGGCAGTTCATCCTTTAATCCAGAGCACCTGGTAGAGAGCAGATAATAACGGTTTCTCTTTCTCACTTTTGGGGAGAACGTGAAGGTGAGTCTGAGTGAGGTGCCAACCATTTCCCTCTTGCAAGGCAGATAGTTTTACTTCTCCCTGGTTATTTCCAATTCACATCTCCTTTAGGGAACATGGGAAAATTACTTGAGGATGGTCATGGTCATACAAGCAGGTGGAATGTGTGTGACCTCCGGGCAGGAGAAATTAAGAGCTAGGCCCAATTATCCACTCTTTTTTTGCCCCACTGCTAGGCACATGTGCTGTGGAGATACCATAAGATTGAAGCTCCCTGGATTATTGACTTGCTGTGTAAAGGACAGCTCCTGGAGAGACACCCGAACTCACCATGGACTTTGTGAGAACAAAAAGTAAACATTAGGGACTTCCCTGGTGGTGCAGTGGTTAAGAATGTACCTGCCAATGCAGGGGACATGGGTTTGAGCCCTGGTCCGGGAAGATCCCACATGCCGTAGAGCAACTGAGCCCGTGCGCCACAACTACTGAAGCCTGTGTACCTAGAGCCCGTGCTCCTCAACAAGAGAAGCCACCGCAATGAGAAGCCCACGCACTGCAAAGAGTAGCCCCCGCTCACTGCAACTAGACAAAGCCCACGCACAGCAACGAAGACCCAACACAGCCAAAAATAAATAAATAAATTTTTTAAAGAAAGAAATAAACATTGCTTTGTTAGGTCACTAAGGTTTGGGGGACTTCTTGTTACTGCAGCACAGTCTGACCTATCCTGTCTAATACAACCAACTTTGAATCCCCTTCATCCTCCCTAAGCCCCAGGGTGCTCCCACCTGGCACTCCAAATCTCCAGCATAGGATGGCTGATGCTTGTGGTCAATAGAGGGTCCCAGGTGGTCTGGACTGGGCCATCAAGTGTACATTACAAAGCCTAGGCCACTGGACATGACGCTGACTCTCCTTATCTCCTCATAAGCAGCTAGCTCTTGGACACTTAAAGTTGCTGGGTCAAGCACTATTATTTGACTTTTTTGATGCACTTTATGTGGATAACAAGGAAGTTTTCCAGAGACCATGTCTGTTTTTGAAGCTATCTCCTCTCTCCTTGGAATGAAGGAAGACTGTAGAAAGTTTGCTCCAATGGCATGTGTCCTGGGCATGTGCTGGTTCTGTCCCAGCATTCCGCCCTTTCCCTGAAAGCCCTGGGTTCTGTATGGAGATACACAGGCAACCATAAGTAGGAGCAGGAGCATGTGACCCAGGAGGAGCCTATCAGCACGCCCCTCCTTCTGACCACAGAGACTAACTCAGAGGTGGGCATGGGAACTGAGCTGTTCAATCAGGGTGGATCTCAGGGCTTTGGGGGCAGTGCCCAGACTAAGACACTCCCTCTCCTCCTTGCTGGGTGGGAACACAGGAGCATGTGCTTATGAGCCCTGCAAAGAGCCTGGGGGTAACCAGACTGAGAATGAAGTTGACACTGTGGGAAACAGATGACAGAACATAATGGTGTTCTTCATGGGTGACATCCTTGAACTGCTGGACCAAATTTCACCTGATAGCTGAAATCTCCAACTTTTCTGTTTCATGAACCTAAGACCCTTCATTTTAAAGCTAATTTGAATCAGATTTTCGATTACTCATGACATAAATTGTCCTAATTGGTACACCCCTTATACATCAGGGGACTAGACCTCTGTCAGTATCCTAGAGTTAGAGACCCCAGAGACATGAGATTATCCTGTCTGAAGCCAGGAGAGATAAGGGACTCATCCAAGGTCAATCAGGAAGTCCCAGGAAGTTCCTGGCTCCTGACTGCCCAGAAGGGGAATCATGCTGGATGTGCGCACATATTTGGAGAGACAGGGAGGGAGGGAGTGGAAAAGAGAGTCAGAGAGACAGAGAGAGAGAAAGGGATGCTCCTTTTGCAGGAGTGAGTGCTGGCTGCCTGTAGCATAAATACATGCAAATTTATTCAGAGAAACTCTGCATGGCACGGGCAGATATAAGCAAAGTAAGGAGGAAGATTCATCTCAGTCCCAGGGATCTTACCTCTGACAGGGTGCTCCTCAAGATGCCTGTGAAACCCTCATTATTCCTCTTCTTTTCTCCAACTGGCCCCCAAGTCCTGGCTGATTCTACTTGAACACCCATCTCTCGAATCTGCCCCTTCTCACCAGCCCTGCACCAGTGCGCTGGGTCCTGTCTCATGTGCTCTCCGGGGAGCTATTTTTCTCCAGTCCCTGCCCTGGGCTTCCTGTCTCCAGATTTGTCCTCTGCACAGTAGAGCTCCCTAAGGTGCCAGTTGGATGGGGCCATGTGCTTGCGAAGGGCTTCCAATGGCTGCCTGTCATCCCCAGGACAAACCCACGTTCCAAACCCTGATGTGCAAAGGCACTTCCTCCTCTCTGCCCACGGGGCCTGAGCTCCAGCCGCACACCCCTCTCCTTTTGCTGAATCTTTGGGTGCACCTCATGCCACAAGACTTTTGTGCATGCTGTTCTCCCTGCTGGACAATGCCATTCCTTTTGGCACCTGAGAAAAGCTTCCCTCCTCCGTAAACCCAGTTCAGAAGTCATTTCTTCTGTAACATCTTTTCTTACCTTCTCAGACATAATTACTCTGTCCTCCTGTATATAATAATGTGCAATAATATGTAATAATTCAATAGTATGTAATAATCATAATAGTAAGAAGTGCTAACTATGGCCCCAGCACCATGCTAAGCATTTGATATGGGTGATCTACCTCATCAGATACTTCCAATATCCCTTCAAGGTAGATATCATAATAATTATTACCCTCTTCTGCCATTTTATAGACAAGGAAATCATCATTTGGTGAGATAAAGTTGTTTGCCCATGGTTCCACAGCTAGAAGGAAGCAGAGCCCTTGCTCTAACCCGTTACAGCATTCCACCTGTAGGTTATATTTTTAAGGTGATTTACAGTTTATTAAGCACTTTTACATGTACTAAGTTATTTGAGCTTCATGATGACCCAGAGAGGTATATGTTAGTCTCCTTCACTTAACCATGAGCTTTATGAGGGCCATGTCAGTTTCTTAGTCATTTGTAACCTTAACATTCATCTTGAAGGTGTTGGATGGATGGATGGATGGATGGATGGATGGATGGATGGATGGATAGGTGAATGGGTAATGAGTGGGTGGGTAGATGGGTAGATGGGTAGATGGGTAGACGGATGGATGGAGGGATGCACAGATGGATGGATGAATGCATGAAGGGACAATGAATGGATTGGTAGGTGGATGGGTGGATAGGTAGATGATAAGGTGGTTGGATGGATGGCTGGATGGATGAATGAAGGGATGGATTGGGGGTGGGAGTTATGGAAGAATGGATGTGAGAATGGTTAGAAGGATGAAGGGTTAGCTGGCTGGCTGGCTGGCTGGCTGGATGGATGGAAGAATGAATCAGTGGACGAATGGTCAGAGAGATGAAGCAGTAAACTCCAGTAAACTCCCCACTGTCCATTCCAATACTTCTCTGAATCTGGGTACCACATTTGCCATTAGAGCTTTGTGAATGAGCCTAGGGATGCAAGCCCGCTATATTCCAGCCATCTTCTCCCCTTCTTCCATCCAGCTCCCTGCTCACTGCAGAGGAGGTAATGTATTCTTTCGGAAAGGCTGTCTTTCAGCATCTCATCTCCATGCAGTGGCTGGGCCTAGCACCCTGTGTATTTGCGCTGGCTGGGGCATTGAATTCTCTGAAGACGGAACGAAAACAAGAGACTCAGGACTGGCATCTCCAACTCCCCGAGGGGGGAAGGAGACATCCCATGCCACATAGAGCTCCACATCCTCCCCCAACCACCGTCGTGTCTGCTTTCTAAATAAACCCTGAGACGGAGCTGTATGGGGTTATAAATCAGCTGGAAATCAAATGCTAACATGTAAATAAATTGCAAATCAGCTGAGAAATTGGTTTCATTTTGAGACGATAAAGCACATTTCTCCCGTGCTGATTTTGTAAGGCGCCCCTTAAGAATTGTAATATTTCTGTGTGGTAATGATAAACATTAGCGAGTTGCTTTAGAAATGAAAAAATAGACAGCCTCTGGGGATTTGAAAAACATATGCACTTCAAATTTGAAAATCCAATTTAACTGTCCATTATAGGGAGAATAAAAAGGTAAGGATAGGATAATTTTGTAGTTACACAGCATTTGACTAAATCTGATTCCACGATGACAGGCACACTTTAAAAGCTACAAGTCTGAATGCGAGGAGACAGCAAATCATTTATTTATGATTGTAATCTAGCTCCTGTCTCGCAAGTTAGCGACTGAGCCGCTTGCTCCCTGGCTACGGACGGCATGTGTACACTTGTCAGTGAGCACTCTTAAAAACACTTCTCATGGAATTTCTGGGTTCGGGAGGAAAAAAAAGATCATAAACAAGAGAGAAGACAAAAGAGATCGTCCTTGTCAAATTTACCCAAACAGGCAGATGTTGAAATTGCGAAAGTTTAGAAAGAAACAAATCTTTTTTGCTCCTTAACTTCTGCTAAAGCAACTATGAAAAATGTGTATGTGTGTGTGTGTGTGCAAGCGTGTATACATGCTCACATGCGCATGTACTTTAATGCAATGCTGAACACACCCAGGGCGGAGACTTTGCAGTTGGAAAATTCACCTTGCAAATCTTCAACTCAGTCGATTTTCCCACGGAATGTTGTCTTCAGTCCTATTGTCAGCATCTCTCTGGTGACGTCCCTTTGCCCTTACTGCCTACACCTATGGGGGTCCCGCTCCTGCAGTTAAGGTGCAAGCTTGTTTTCTCAAAATAGGACAGGGTTTCCCCAGAAACACACTTGGAAGGTGCTGGAAGTCTGACATGGAAGGACAGGTCAGAGGGGCTAAAAGAAATGCAGTCTTTAAGTCCCCACACTTCTCCAAACCCTGGACTCTATCAATTACATAGTTTTCATTTTAACCAAGAGTCAGCCATACATGACTTCCCCATGGGAAGAGCTCGACCCTTTATGTATCTGGGATCTCGAAATCCCACCATGCTGTGAAAGATGGCAAGTTACTCTACCCATTTTACAGATGAAGAGACTGAGGCTCATCCAGGTTTAAGTTGCCCAAGATCACAAAACTACCATGTGGTTAAACCTAGAGCTCACCTGCCATCTGTTTTCATCTTGCGCCTGTCCTATCTGTAACTACATTCATTTACTTGTTCAGCCAAACAAATATTTATTGAACGTTTAATATATGCCAGATGCTGCTCTAGGTCGTAGGTATACAGCTATGGGTAACAGACAAGCTTCTGCCTGGGTGGACCTCCTAGTGTGTGGAAGGCTCTGGAAATGAAGAAAAAAGAAAAGGTATTAGATAGCTTCCATTAATAAGTGCTATGAAGAAAAGCAGATGCGGGTAATAAAAAGAGGGTGATTTGATGAAGAGTGATGACTCTAGGTAAGGGGTCAGGAAGGACTCTCTGAGAAGGTGGCAGAGGAGGAAACCTAGGTGACAAGAAGGGGGCAGCTCCCTGAAGATTCTGGGGGGTGGGTGGAGGGCATTCAGGCAGAGGGAATGGGAAGTGCAAAAGCCCTGGGGTGGGCACGAGCTTGGGTTTGTTCAACGAATAGAAGGCATCCAGGGCAGCTGGAGGGCACTGTGGGGGGCAGGGCTTGGTGGGGTGCTGTGGGAAGCTGACAGGGAGTCTTAAGCCAGGGAATATAGCATTTAGCCTGTGTAGCTGCCCCTGCAGGAACCCTGTACCCGGCACTGAGTCAGTGAAACCCGTAATCACTGTTAATAGACTGGCCTGTGTAAGATGAAGCAGAAGGCAGGCCCAGCTCCCGTCATCAAAATCGGCTTTTCTTGTCCATACAGGGCTCGAAGCACCCTGACTCAGACTCACGGAATGATGGCGGGGATTTATTCCCACTCATCTGGAGGTAAACTCATTTTTACCAGGGTGCCATTCAATCAGCAAATCAGAGAGAGAGGGAGGAAAAAAACAAGTTATTTCTCGTTCATGCAGAAGGGGGATGGATGGAAGAAAAACTCCAATGGGTAAGTGGATTCTTAGGGTGACCTGCAGTCTGGGTGTGGCAGGCACATGATTTCTTTTTGGGGGGGGGACTCAAAAATTAAAACCACACATGGAAATGTCCCTGTCAAGTGTGTTTAGGTAACAACAGAGGAAAAGGATTTGGGAGCAGGACCGCTTCTGTGTTCAGAAATCACTGAAAATGTGGTCATGCCAGAAGCTGTGATTATTCAAACGACTATTTGCAACAGTAATAATAAAACCAGGATTTATTGAATCCCCTGCTCTGTGGCAGACCCTGGACCTGGGGTTTCACCAGCAGCACCTACAGTTATGACAACAGCCCTGTTGTGTTGCTGCTTTTATTATCCCAAATTCGAAGCTAAGAAATTGAGTTCAGCAAGGATTGCAAACTCGTTAAAGATCACACAGATCCCAACAGCCGGCTCTGGATTCAAACCCAGCCTGTCCAGCTCCCAAGCTGGCCTCTTTCCACTCTTGTATCCCTACCGACAAGGTCCCATTTTTTGACACCTTTGAAGACGCATTGCTATAAATATATGTACAGTTGTTGAGAACATCTGGCGGCCCATCAGACAACAAGATCTTTCTCGTCCAGGTGGTGGTGGTGATTGTTGTAAATATCAGCTACTGACCCACTGGAATCTGTAGGATCTGGTTGTGATTTTCCCTGTGCTTGGTCTTTGCTTGTCACCCGCAAAGTTTACGCGAGATTTGTTCAGAATTTCACGAAACCAGGCAGAGCCTGTGTGGAGCTGTCAGATGAAATAATTTGTCAGTGATGATTGTGTGAATTCGTAAATATTTATGAATTCACAAGTTATAAATGTGCAGCTTTCGGGAGGGTGGAATTTGATGCTCACCAAGTCACAGATTACAATGAATATTTACAGAAACCCCAATCTAATATTAGTTCTTTGTGCTTACGAAAAAGCTCTTCTTCAGATTGTAACCCTTTCGGGATCAAGTGACTGAAGGAAAAGAAGGATAGCGCAAGGAATCATTCCCCCAGTAGAAATAAAATAAAACCATGATACATTCCACTTGTGTCACGTTTAGGATTCTCACCGGATTCGCACATCTTTATGGCTCTTGCTCGCTGCTCTCAAGCTGTTTGTCAAATCGTTTTTGAACTGAATTGGATTGAAAAAGCTCAAGATGGCAGGGGGTCAAAAGACCAATTTTTTTAGTTCTTGCGGAGTGACCTGCCTTTTCTGAGGTCTGGAGCAAGTCTCTGAATCCCTCGGAATCCGTTTCTACAAAGGGTAGCATTTTGCAAATTTCATCCCAGACGTAACCACCTTAATAACGCTTCCTTTTAAACACGGTTGTCGGGAAGGCACTGAGCCCGAGGCTCACTCTCTCTTTGTTAAAAAATATTAGTAAGCATTGGAGAGGTGTTAAAGACAGAGTGACATCAAGATGAAGCTTTCTCCTTGATGAAGTCAGAAGAAAATGAATGAGAAGTCAAAATGGAATGAGTTTCTTTCTGTTCATGAGAAGCCACACAGAATAGCATATGGTAGTTGGGATGGAGACCTGGGGGCCCAGCTGCTTGTGGCTCACTAGCCATGTATGACCTTGGCCAAGGACTTAACTCTCTAGGCCGCGGTTAACACATCTGTGAAATGGGGATGATAATAGTACCTACTTTTAAGGATTGATCTGACTGGGATAAAGTGAACTGATATCTGGAAAGCACCAGAACTAGCAAAAGATAAATGTTCTATCTGTGTTTATTGAATAAATACATGAATAGGGCCTAAATCCACCCCCTGTATTGTGTCATCATGAGGATATAAGAAGAGGCAGCGAGGTGGGAGCCCTGGGTGTCTGATCTCATTGAATGGATGGCCCTAGCCGGTCTCTTCCATCATCTGTAAAATGGATGAGAAGGAGGGTTTCAGAGGGGAGAGCTGGACTAAACGACCTCTATCTTACGGGGTCCATGAGCAGCCCAGGACCTGGACAGGCTATGTTCGCCCGTGTATAGTGCCCAGCAGGACCTTCTGGGAAGCAGCCTGCAGCCCACTTCTGGCTTCCTCAAACCCCGTCCCATCTGCCAACCGCAGTCCAATGCTCTGCTCCCGGGAGGGCAGAGCTTGGAAAGACTTCATCGTGGCCCTAATGAAACTTTTCTCAAAGGCAGCCGTGGTTTTGAAAAGAAAGACAGTCACCGTCAAAGCTGTTTTCCAAACGGGAGTTTTCCTACATCGCGGATCAATATGGCTTTGCATCTTTTGAACAGCTATAAGACCTCAAGCCTCAGTCTCCCTATCTGCAAAATGGGGGCAAGGGATTATTATCTATAATAATTAATATCTATAATAATAGATAGCCCTACAAGGACTCGTGCCAGTGAGCCGCCACCTTCTTGTGTGGGTCCAGTCTGTGCACACAGGAGGCACAGGTACCCATGGAGCTCGGTCGCAGAGCTGAACACATCTGGAGAAGCTCTGCCCAAAGGCACCCCTGGGGGAGGAGAGGACCATCACCTTCCTAAGCTAGAATCCTCTTGGTGAGCAGGGAGTAGGGGGTTGAGGGGCAGATGGGAACAGGCAGAAATTAATCATCTTCTGTCTTCCTAAAACCTGAAGGGAGATAGTTAAATTATCTCTGAAACACTTAACGTGCCGTTTTTTTTTGTTTGTTTGTTTGTTTGTTTTACAGTCCAACTATCTTCCTTTCATAGATATTATTGCTCTCATTCTGCAGATGGAGAAACCAAGGCACAAGTTTTTGAGGCATAACTAGCTGTTGCGAAAAAGCAAAGCCACACAGATCTGGGAGACTCTAACAGCCAAGAATTTCTCATGATGTGCATCCCACATGGATGTTTTTCCACCTTGTCTTCTAATGATAGTGGTGAATATGTGTCCTGCCAGGCAATTTTCCAAGCACTTTATATGTACTGTCTCATTTTATCTTCATGACTGCTGGGAAGTGGGTACTTTTATTACCTTCAGCTTACATCCATGGCAGCTGAGGTTCAGAGAGGTTAAGTAAGTAGCCGAGGGACACACAGCTGGAATGTGAGGAAGGCAGTATTCAACTCAGGGCCCCTGGGACCCTCAGACAACATTAACAATGAGTGTAGCCAGGGCTGTAAGTCTTCAAGGGTTGGGACCGCTCTGCCTTCATGCCCACATCCAACACAGAGCCTGGCACAGAACATGCACTTTGCAAATATTTGTCAAATGAATTTTTTAAAAATGCACTAGTCTCCTGATCCTTAAAAATCTCAACTTATAAACAGATATGTCAGGGAGCAATTATTCACATTACTCAAGATGTCTTCATTTTATAAAAAGGATTTACATCAGAGATCCTTTAAATAGCAAGTCCTCCAGTGAATTTAAAAATATGTTTCAATTTATAGCTCAGGATTACACACATACTTTCAGAAGCCCTCACTTGAGTAATGGAATCTGGCATGAACGTCATTCATTCATCTAGCTTTTCAGCAAGCAACTATTGAGCACCTACTATGTACCAGTTCTCTTTAATGAGCCTGGGATCCAGCAGTAAACATCATGGCCCCAGCCCTCAAGGGGCACCAAGTCTGGTGGGAAAGGTGGAGAAATAAACAGATGAGTGTTCCAATTGAGGAATGGATTGATGTTTTGGGAAAACAAAGGAGCCTTCTCTCCAGGCATGCTGGGTAAAGAGACTTCCCTGAAGAAGGGCAACGTGAGCCGGGCCTTGTGAGATGAATAGGAGTTCACCACTTAGAAATACCCCCTGTTTTGAACAATTTTCTCAATCTTGAGAAAATTGTTTTTATATATATTCAAGTCCATAAGCAATATTGTTTCCAGGCAAGTGTGGTTGTGTCTCATCCTCATGTCAATATTTTCATACAATTTATTTCGGTTGATTCTCAAAATCAAAACAATATGGTGAGATGAGAATGGCATAGAACTTTCCTTTTGTGTTATTTTATTAAAAAAGTAAAGCACACACACTATAAAAACTACAAGCAAGTGAGACCCCAATATGATCTCTAATTCCCACCCCCAGCATATCCAAAGTTAATAGTTCTATGTATATCTTTCGAGGTCTCTCTTTTGGTGAATGTGTAGTTTGTTTGAAAAAAGAAAAAGTTTCCACGTCTTGCAACCAGCTCTTTCAAAAATTATGATATAACACAGGGAGAATATCTATCTATCAATATGTCATTCAACATTTTTCTACAGCCAGTCTTTAAATGGCTTTGGGCTTTGCCATTCATGTATGTATTTTCTGACTAATCCCCTAGTGTTGGATAACTAGGTTGTGTCCAGTTGCTTTCTCCTAATGTAAGTAATGCTGTGTGGAACATCCTTGTAGCCACATCTATGTCGTCATATTCATGTTCATTTTCTTTACCATCTCATCCCTGCCAAGTAACATCAAAGAATAGGCAAAGGGTAAGGCTTTGAGGACAGGAGGCATGATCCCCATTTTACAAGAGAAAAAATGGCTAGTCCAGGTTTCCGGAACCAGAGTGAGGTCTCCTGCCTTGTCAGACCCAAACCTTCCCCTCCCACAGGTCCATCTGGGTCTTCTACCATCAGAGGAAAACCAACTGCACATCCTCCAGAATCCTATGAGTGGGAGAAGGATTGGGCAGAGAGAGAAGGAGATATGCATTAATGCGGCATGGTTTGTTTTTGTTTTTGTTTTTTCTGTTCTGATCCTGCTTTGGGGCCTGGAGATGCAAACAGAGAAAGCTTGTCCAAACAGAGGCAAGCCCATGCAGTGTCTCACCCTCCATCCCAGCCTGGAGGTCACCTGGCGATTAGAGGGGTGTCGCCTGAGCATCCCTTGTCAGACGCACAGGCTGGTCTGTTCAGGCAATCAGACAAGCAGTGCTTACTGGGCTTCTGCTGATGGTGGTGCTGGGAGGAGGGGCAGCAGACGGGCAGAAGGCTCTGTCCCAAACGGCACCTGAGACCTTGCAGGGGGCTGGAGGTGTGCTTCTGCCCTAGACTTCAGTCTTCCCGAATATAGACAGGGTGTGGCGTGTGGGGGCTGGCAAGGCTGGGGGTGCAGCTTTCCCAACATGAGCCCCAAGTCCCAGCTGGGACATCTTAGGAAAGTAGCTTAACTTCTCTGAACCTTCTTTAGGTCAACAGAGACTTAAGGGTGCCCCGCTGTGTGTAGATGGGCACTGTTTCCGGGGCTGGGGATGCAGAAGTGAACCAGCAGCCACAGCTCCCTGGGAGCTCCCGTCCCGGCTGGGAGACTCACAGTGAACAGACGGCTGCTTAGCAAATGACCAGGCAAGGAAGCTGCCGATGGTGATAAGCGCTCGGAAGAACAGAAACCCAGCAAGGTGATGGGGAATGGCTGTGGGTGGGGGCACAGCTTTAGATGTGGGTCTCTGCGAGGCCGTCACATCTGAGATGAAACCGTGATAAATGGCAGGGCACCGGAAGGGGCTGGGGAGCTGGCGTTCTCCATCCTGGAGACACACGGGTATCAACCAGGGAGCATAGAAATGCTGGAGCACAGGCCCCACCCCAGGGAGTCTGATGTAATCCCTCTGGGGCGGGGCCTGGGCATCAGCATTTTTAAAAGCGCTACAGAAGGTTCTAATGTGCACCCAGGCATAAGAAGTAGCGATTTCAATTTCCGGGACTTTTCAAGCAGGGGGAGCGACAGAGGCAAAAGGCTCGGAGGTGAGAATGGGTTTGTCCTGTTTCTGGAAAGGGAAGGAGGAGGGCAGCGTGGAGCACACGGAGCGGGGCGGGGTGGGGCGTGGGGGGACGGGGTGCGGCCAGGTGAACGCGTAGCTGGAGGAGAGAGACGGGACTCGTTCTCAGGCTGTCCGCAAATCCAGAGCACCTCAGCTGTCTTATTAGTAAACTGGGCTCATGAGGGTTCCAACCTCAGTGCATTGTGAGAACTGAGACACCTGAGACCCAGATAGTCAGCACCGACCATGAGAACGGCCCCAGGGGAAGCAAACGGAGGGGGTGGCTGGCGCTGGGCTGTAGGTGTGAGTTTGGGGTGGTGTGAGGGTCAGGCCATTGAAGAGGAACAGCCACAGTCTGTTATGTCCCCACGTGTATCCCACAGAAGACATGCCCGTCCAGATACTCCTTAGCACAGGGCTTCCAAAGACACCATGGCTCTCCTGTTTTTCAAAACACAAGGCATGCCTGTGCACTGAAGGCTCTGACAAGTCCTGCAGTCAAGAACTTTATTGAATCTGTTCCAACTTACAAAAGCAAGGCTGTTTCCACCTCCTCGTGCAGGAGGTAATGGAAATGTCATCACCGCTCGAGGGGGCCTTACCAGACCTTCCCTAAAGTGGTCCTCCCCTCCTCTACCCATCACACCCTGTTCCGTCACCCTGGGTTTTTTCCTTCATAGCATTGGTCACTAGGTGAATTTAGCTTGCCTGTTCATTTGTTTACTGGTTTCATGCTTTCTCTTTCAGAAGGTAAGCACCATACGGGCAGGGACATGATCTGTCTTAACAACTGCATGATTCCTGGGTGTTTAAAAGTTGTTCGTTGAATGCAGCAGTGGAAGGGTGGGAGGAAGAAAGAAGGGAGGAAGAAGAAAGTGGGAAAGGGAAAACAGGATGGAAAGATGGGAGAGAGGGAGGGGGGAGGAGGAGGGAGGGGGGAAGGAGGGAGATCAGAACTGGTGTTTCACAAACACAGTTGGTTCCAGAATTATTATTATTATTTTTTTGCCACATACCTGTTTATTGCACAGGAATGCCACTTGAGACAGAAAACAAAACCCACTGGCAGTGGTAGGCTGACCTTGTTACAGAGGGAAGGGACCAGCAGCAGTCACAGCCCCAGACCCCTTTAGCACTAGTCCATATACATACACCATCTGATTGATTTACTTTTTAAAAATTTTCCAGCTTCTTACCTTCTCCCAGACAGCGGCAACCTGATGGCACACACGCGCCGGGCACCACATGGCGCCGTGTCACCGCTTTGCTGCCACAGCCCAGCCCGGAGTCTGCTGTTGGCAGCTCGCACCCACCCGGGTGGGTGCTCAGCCCGTCTGCCTCCTGCTCCGAGAGCCGTGGGTCCTCGGAGCATCAGCAGAACAGCCGGGAGAGGCTGCAAAGCCCGCGGTAGCGCCCTAGATCTGCATGGAAACATATGGATCTGAGAGGTGTGGGAGTCTGTCTTTTTTAAATTGCATCAAACCCTTCCCTTGCCTTGAGAGCGCTACATTTTTCAAAGCCACCCAACCCGGTGCCAGCCGGCAGTTTGCCTTTCCTGTTCACCTGCCTTCAGAGCACCGAAAAATAATGAACCTCCCCCACCTCCCCTCCAGCCTGCAAAAGGCAGAAGGAAAACAAGCAGCCGCCTTCTTCCTAACCATTTAACATGTCTTGACGCCTTCTCTTCCCCCAAAGAAGGAACTGGCATTTTTTTTTTATTCCTCTTTTTGCAAGAGATGTTAGCAGCATGCAGATCAAACCCTTTTATTCCCAGTTTCTTGTAAACGCCTGTGTTCTGGAACTTCAGAATGCCACACAGGGAAGGCGAGGCTGGGTCCCATGGAAAACAAGACAAGGCACTGACTTGCAGATGGCGGGGTTTCCATCCATCCATTCATTCATTCATTCATTCATTCATTGAGTTCCTACTCTGTGCCTGGCACTGTGCCCTGGGCACCAGGAACACAGACGCAAGTTGCAACGAAGCCAGCTTCAAGGAGACCACACTTCAACTTGCAGATGTGAACCCTGCATTATGTTTAGCAGGAAAGCTAGTTGGAACTCTCAATTAGCAAAGGCTAGCCCAAAGAACAGTTTCAATGCCTGTAGGGAAAAATTGGAGAGGGAAGTGGGGGCGGGGAGCAAGGAGCCAGAAGCACCAGGCACGTCTGATTCAGGCTTCACCCTGTAACTGGCAGGTAGGCACGAATATTCCCATTTTACAGCTCTTGCTGATGGGAAAACTGAGGCCTGGAGAGACGAAGAGGCAGGACCAAGCTCACACAGCAGGAAGGTGGGCATGGGTCCCCTGTGGGTGAGTAAATGGCCAGGACCACAATGATTATACTAAGCTCACAGCAGGGTGGGAGGGGGCATGAAGAGGGTCCCCAGCTTCATCTCATTTTACTCATATGGACTATAATCATACAGTCCCCCAAGGAGGACGGAGTAGGTTTTCTCATTGTCCCTGTTTTGCAAATGAGGCCATCTAGGCTCAGAGAGGCTGTCGGTTTACTTAAGGTCACACAGCAGTAAGAAAACCTACTCCTGGATTGGTTTCAATGTTCCCTCCAACTCATCTCTCTCTCTCTCTCTCTCTCTCTCTCTCTCTCTCTCTCACACACACACACACACACACACACACACACTCAGCTCAGCTTCATTCCACCCACACCAGCCTGAGGACAATTTGAGCCCTGAGTGTGGCTTTTCCCGACAAAGCCAGCACTCAGTTATTGGGAAGTGCCTCCCCCAGCCATTTCTGGATCCATTTGAGAAAAACAAATAAAGCTGGAGCCCGACTCTCCGGTGATGAGATGACAGCGTCGGATGGAGAAGGAGGTCAGATGGCTTTGCAATGCCACTGGTGAGAACACACAGCCTTCCCTGTGGCTAATGGGGTTCAGGTAACACCCCACTGGAGCCTGGGAGAAGTGCTCGGAATTGAATCTGCATAAGAACGAAGCTTTCCCCACTCCTTCCCGTCCATTTGCCCCCATTCCTTTTTTGTTATTGCAGCAGTGCCTCTCAGATGGTTCAGATGAGATGAAGGTGACGGGGATAGAGGGAGGGATGCATATTTTAGAGTCAAGTGGGGCCAGAAAAAAACAGCTTTCAAGAAAGGTGGGCTCTGTGTTAGGTCAGGTCAGCAAAGGGCTTTGCCTGTGTAAGTCTCTATCGAAAAACCGAGATAATTCATCTAGGCTGGGGTTGTCCCCAACTGTCATCTGCCTTCCCCGACTCCTCCTTTACCTGAGGAGATGTTATTTTTGTTTTAAATGGAGATTATGATCCTTCAAACAGAAATATTGCCTCCAAATTTGGAGTAAGCGGATAATGAGGCCACTCTGGTAATTTCACACTGATGACAAGAGAAACATCTACATGACTGACTGACAGTTGCCATAAGGAAACAGAAACCTCAGGAATCGCTCTGGGCTGGCTGGGGAGGGGTGGGGGAGGGATGGGACTGAGGTTGGGAGCTCTTTGAAGGCTGGGGCGGGGCGGGGGGAGGACCGGTGGCCCTGTCACCCATGCCCGCAATCTGTGGGGTCTTCACCACCTCGTCAGACATTCAAGCTGACAACTGTGCGAAATTGAAATTGTGGAGTTGATTAAATGATGTATTTAAGGCTTCATAAAAGGAGGAGGTGGGGTTGGGGCTGGGGGAGGGGGGAGTTGGAGAGATGAAGAGAGAGAGGGAGAACGATGAGGAGGGGGGAGGAGAGAGAGGGACGAAGAGAGGGAAGGAGAAGGAGAGACGGGGAGAGAGATGGGGAGAGAGGCAAGCAGGAAGCAGAGGGCGGAGGAGCCCGAGCTGGGGGGCCGGGATGTGCTCCCTGCGTGCCCTGCCTCTCTCCCCTGTAATGTGGGGAGGGTTTATCTCACCCGCAGCAGCAGCCTCAGTCACTGATCTAATCAAATTATTCAGCATTAAAAAACTGCCAAGACATTCCAGTACTTTAGCTTCCAGAGCCCCAGCTGGGATCAAATGCTAATCAACATCGCCGCGATATTTATTCCCACTGTCAGGCTGCTGCGTGTTTGTTTTCCGAGGGCTGCATACTAAAGCAGAGGAGCGAGATGGATGGGCCAGTGGCGAGGGGATGAGGAGCCGGGCTGGTCAGGAGGAGGTCGGCAGGGCGGGGAGTTGGGGAGTTGGGCAGGAGAGAGAGGAACCCACAAGAAGCACCCACAGAGGGGGGGAAAGTAGCCTCTAAACAGCTCCTCCTGGACACCAGCTAACAAGTCCTAAGAATCCTTTTCTGAGCAGCCTGTACCCACCCATCTCCACTCTCAGGGGGCAGGTGGCTTACCCTCTCTGAACTTCCATTCCCGCCTCTGTTACGTGGGGCCCTGAAGCCCACCCCCCTGGCATCCTGCGGATTCAATGAGAGTGGGAGGTGATAAAAACGAGCAGGACCTGAGCATACCAGGTGGTTGCAGAGCTAAGCCTTGGCTGTGTGACTTTGTCCAAGTTACTTAACCTCTCTGTGCCTTGGTTTCTTCCTTTATAAAGTGGGGATGATAAGAACAGTACCAATCCCGTGGGGTTATCTATTGTGACATTTAAGGGAGTTATTACACGGAAAGCGTACAGGGAGCCTTCAATGGATGTTAAGAATAATTATTAGCTCTTAAGATTATTGCAAGGGTCAGACGAAATAATGCATGGGAAATTTAGCAGGGGAAGTGGAATAGAGGAGACCTGATGATGAAGGTGATGATGGCGATCAGGATGAAAGGATAAATGTGTCTAACACTGTCACTCTTTAAAGGATGCTGAGCCCTTACCTTTCTCCAGCATCCCTCCCTGGATCCCCATCAGCAGGGCCTCCAGCCCAGGCGGAGAGGGACAGACTTCCCAGGATGCTCCAAGGCCTCTGGATTCCTTCTCTGCAGGGGCAGCAGAAGCCAAGCAGAGAGGACAAGCCCAGATTCACACCTCTCCTGTGATCCCGCCTGGCCCTTGCCCACTCCCTGAAGGTCACAGTGCTGGGGGTGAGGGTGGAGGGGTGGGGGAAGACTAATTAATTTCCTTTGTTTTTCAGAGTTTCATTTTTAAATTACAGCCTTCCCTCCTCTCTAATAAATACTCAACAATTAAAGCTTTTTTTCCCAAAGTGTGATTTCAACATTTCAATGTCCCTCCCCTCCTGTCACCTTCACTGCCATAAACAGATTCGTAAAAACTGCTTTTGACGCCCCAGCTGCCATTAGCCACTTAAAATCCCGTAATTATCATCCTATCATGGGCCTGTTAACGAGCAGTAAAAATAAGGCCATTGAATATGGTAATTTATTCGTAAATTAGCCTAATGAGAATAGGTTTCAGACACTGTTTACTTGCGGGCTGCCTACTCCTGGCCGAGGCAGCGGTGACGGGAGTGATGTGCCTGGCAGGACAGCCTGGCGTGGGCAGCGAGCCCACTGGTGGCAATGCCCGCCCCCCCCCCCCATGGCTCTGCACCCAGGTCCTTGATTCCCGCTCCCTCTATCAAGGCAGTGCCTGGCTCCTGTGGGCCATGGGACAGCGACAGCTCTGCCTGCCCCTCACCGGGCTCCAGATGGTAAGACTTGGCCTTTGCATGAACACCAGGGCCTGTGGTCAGTGCTGACTGCTGCTGGGAAACACTTAGAAGCTGGGGGACCTTGGGCACATCACTGTGTAGCCCTCGGTTTTCTCATCTGTAAAATCGGATTATTGTGTCAACTAATGGAGCTATTTTAAAGATCAACTGAGGTATGTATAAGTGCTTACAGCAGTGCCTGGCATATGGTAGGGGCTTTATACATATGATTATGGTCATTAGAATTGTTAGGGCTTTAGCAAATAAAATCCGGAACTGACTGACTTGCCCTTAGAATGAATCCCTCCCGTAGTTGGTTGAATCCCAACAAAAGCCGTGCCCACCTGGAACCACAGAACGTGACCTTATTCAAAACTAGGGTAATAATAAAGACGAGGTCATACTAGAGTAGAGGGAACTCTAAATCCTTGACTGGTGGCCATAGTGGAAGGGGAGAAGACTCAAAAAGCACAGAGAAGGCCATGCACGGCAGAGGCCGGAGAGATGCGGCCACAAGCCAAGGAGTGCCTGGGGCCACCAGAAGCTGGAAGAGGCAGGAAGGCTCCTCCACTAGAGAAGGGATGTGAGTCAATGACGAGGCCAAGATTCTGGCCTGAACACCTGGGAGGATGGAGGTACCATTTTCTGAGATTTGGCTTTGGCTGAAATGTGGGCCGAGCAAGAACCTGGGGTCAGAGCCACATTATAAGCCCAGGCTCTAACCTTCAGTCCAGCTCCCTGAGGGCAGGAACTCTGTCCACTCAGCTCAGCATAGCATATTTTGTGCGTAATTAATATTTATTGAGCAAATACCCAAACTTGGAGAGTTGTTGGGTCTTCCTCTCAACGGCGATGGGAAGTTTAACTTGGAGGGAGGGCAGCCTGAGCAAATTAATGCAGCGAAAGGGTTAGACGGGAATGTGCATGGAAGCAAAGCGATGACCTAGGAGGCAGTTTCATTCATTGCCCAGAAGGAATAAATAAAAGGCTGGAAGAATCAAGGGATCCCAAGTACAGCTATTCGGGTTGCTGACTGCGTGAGGGTCTTGCAGAGCCACAGACCCTGGGGCAGGGCTGGGTCCACTTGAAGAAGGTGTTTCCCCCGCTCAGGTTCAGGTTCCCATGCATCCCTTGCTGTCCAGGGCAGGTGCCAGGTGCGTGCAAACTCATCTTCTCAAGGACACCTTGCCACAGCCCTGACCCTCTCATTTTCATGAGAGAGGAAAATGGGGCTCAGAGAGGCCCAGTGACTAATGTGAGGTCACACAGCCCGGAGGGGGCAGAGCCATGGCTCAGACTGGAGTCCCTCACCTTGTCGAGGGATTTCCCTCTGAGGGGGGCTGTCAGTCAGGAATAACCACCCATTCAAACACCACCACTGGCAGCGCATCCTAGAGCAATCTGTCCCCTTCAGCTGTGCAAGGAGAGTGGGACCCCACTTTGGTTTTTATTTTCTCCTTGGGGTGCATGTTTTAGCTCAGGCTCTGCTCACACCTCAGCTCAGAAAAGGTCCCCGTGAGGATGGAGCGCGAGCGGCCGGAACCCAGATGAGATCTCTTCTCAAAACCGGAGGAGACGTGTGGCTTTGCCTTCCAAATCCATAAGCTTAAGCCCCCATATATGCAGGTCCTTGTAAAAGTTGGGACCCTTGGGCAACATTTTTAAAAAATCACACAGCCTCTGCCCAAGGCAGCCCCACAATGCCCCTTTGTGGCCCCGTCACCTCGACTTCTGCTGGGGACCTGGGCCATTTTTCTTCCATCCCCTGACAGAGGCTGCGAGTTTTCAGGGTCTCTGCTGATGAGGTTTCCAACCGACTTTTGACCAAACGGATTTCCAACTGCATTTGAAAAGGAAAATATCTTTCCAATGTACCAAATAATGAAAAATGACTGGGCGAGTTTATAACTGTTGATTTAGCCACCAGGATCCCCCCCACCAGCCCTGGTTCTCGGGAGGTTTTCATTGAGCATTAATTCACTCTCTTTCTCGGTGCGCAAAGAAATAGGCCCTTCCGAATCCATTCCGCAGCGCATTAGCTTCAAGGCCTGTTGGAAATGGTCTAGCATCTGCTCTTAATAGACATCGCAGCGAATGGGGCGGGCGAGAGCTGGAACGGGGACCCACAGCGTCAAGCAACAAACATCAGATCTCGGGGCAAGCAGCATCCTGAGAAGCCGTTGCCTAGAACAACCACAGGACATACGCAGGGGGTTTGGATTTTGCGCGGGGCCAGTGGGACACAGAAGTGGAGGCCCCCCTGGGTGAGCTAAGCCACACGTGAGCCCTTCAACCTACCCATGAAGCCACAAAGAAAGGTTTTCCTATCGTGCCTTCAAAGCACACAGAGAGCTTTTAAAAATCAAGGTGCCTGATGCTCAATGATGCCCAGCCACACCCCTGATCAATTACATCAGAATCTCCGGGAAAGGATCCCGGGAATCAGAGTTTTGTTTTGTGTTTAATTCCTGCAGGTGGTTCCATTGTGTCACCAAGGTTGAGAACCAGTGAGCCAGGCTGCTGGACCAGTGGTTCTGAGTGAGTCCCCGGACCAGAAGCTTCAGCATCACCTGGGACCTTGTCAGAAATTCAAATTCCCGGGTGCCCCCCGCAAGACCTGCCTTAGGTGTGACCCGACCTTATCACACACTTCTGGTGTGGGCCCAGCAATCTGTTGCTCTCCAGGAGATTCCCATGTTTGTACAAGTTTGGGAGCCACTGAGCTGGCCCTTGTCAAGGTAGGGAACATATATTCATTCTCTCGGCCATTCACTCACTCACTCATTCTGCCAATTACTCATGTATTCAGCATGCAGTGTCCCTCCTAGGAGCCTAGCACTGTGCCAGGTAATGGGCATCCAGTGATAAGTCAGATGTGGATTTTGCACTCAAGGAGCTTGCAGCCTCCATATGGAATTTCCCAGATAACAAAGGCAAAGGTGAAGGTTATCAAAGTTAGGAAAGGGTTTGACCTGAGCCTTCCAAGAACAGCCTCAGTTTCTCTCTCTTCTCTGCCTACATGCATCGAGTTTGAGCAGCTAGTATCACTGCCAAGAAATTCACGTGTGCGTTCTCTTACTGATCCAACATTCATTCCATAAACACTTCCTTAAGCATCTGCAGGGTATCATACTCCATGCTAGAGGCTAGAGATTCAGAGAAGCCCAAGTCTCCCAAATTATAAACTGCAGAAGGGGGGAGGGCCCAGAGCAGACCATTCTTGTTGGAAGCTCCCTTAGTGAGAAATAGCAGTATGGTTCTTCCCAACCTGGCCAGACCCAGGGGCCAGTCAGTTTCCTTCCTCACTCAGAGAGGCAGAAAAATGCATGAGTCAAGACTATGGATTCTGTCCCGAGCAGCCTGGGTTTGCATCTGGCTTTTAGACCTACTAGCTTGTTGGCCTTGAGCAAGTTGCCTTATTTCTGCACACCTCAGTTTCTTGATCTGTCAAATGGGGATAAAAATGATATCTGCCTCGTTGGGTTGTTATAAGAATTAAATGAGACTCAGCAAAGTGCTTAGAACAATGTCTGGCACACAAGTACTGTTAAGTCTTTGTTAGCTAAATCACAAACATTACTTTTGAAAAAGTTGCTCAAAAATAAAATCCATTTTAAAACCAGATTGCTTTCCTTGTTCCATGAGGGCCATAGGGAATTCATTTTATAAAGGGAATAACTTGGGTAGCCGTGTGTTGAATTTGCAAAAAGTGAAGTAGGCATGCTGTCGGCTTCTGACAGTGGCAGGAAGGGAACTTTGCTGGGAGGTGTGGCAGGATTGTTGTGAAATACCCGTCTCTGAAGGATCTGGAAGTCCCTTAACTGCCTTATTTTGCCTCCATTCCAGTCCATCTTTTTTCCTCCTTTGCCCCCAAAGTTCTTGCAACACTGGGAGATGAGAAGGTGTTTTAACTGAGAGCTAGTAAGGGACAGCATGTCCTGCTTTCTTAACATCTCAGGATGGAAAATATTAAGAACTTGTGTGAATCCACAAGCCATGCCTGCTTTGAAAAATGTCTTCCCTGTACATTTCTCTCCACTTCCTGTACCTTTCCCTCTACTTCCTGTTTCACAGGAAGTGTTGAAACAAGAAGCGGTCACCTCCCATCTTTTGGGCATCTTCGCCAAGGTGCTGTAATCATAAACACTCCCTCAGCAGAGTCCTGGGCAAGGGCTACCCATCAATGCCTCACACCCAGTGACCCAGGACGACCTGTGAGCATCACGGCCCAACAGATGATCTCAAACTTTTCACAATTATTACAGGTGTCAACAGATGGAAATCATGCCAGAAGCTGTGCTGAGATTCTGCCATCAAGATCCAAAAAGGAGCATTCTGCTTCCCGGCACTTCTTGCCAAGGATGATCTCAGATTCATCTGTTCCCTTTCACAGTGAGCAAAGGCCTTGGTTTTAATAAGGGTGTGGCTCCCCTTCTCCTGTTCCTGAAATTGGGCTGGGTGGGGACGCTGATGGCCAGAACTGGGGCGAATCCAGGGAAAAGTGTCATCATGTTGGCAGCTGGAAATGTCTGCTACCTACAAGGGTTTTGGCATCTCTCCTTGTGGTTCTGCTCTCACACAATTAGCTCTCTCCTGAGGGCCTCCGCCTGCCCCCATCTCCACGGACCCATTTATTTTTTTAACGTTGAACATTTATTCTGGGAATGCAGAGTTGGATGAGACACAGCCCTGTCTCGTGGAACTCACAGCTGGAACACAGAATGGGGGCAAGTGAACAAATAAACAGGCAGTTAAACATGGTGGGAGGAAGCATGACCCTGGAGGCAGGGGTGCATAAACGCATGGGAAGAGGCGTTAACACAGACTGGAGAATTAGGGAAGGTTCTGTGAGCGCAGGGATCCAGTGTAGCATCTCTATCAGAACTTGCCTGCATCCCTCAGACCTTATTGATTCATTGTGCCCAGCTGCTGCAGGTATCTTTGAGTCTGAGGGATTGTTCTAGAGATCCACAAGGTAGGCGACAAGTGCCAGGGAATTCACCAACCCCAACACAGAGCCACCCTCACTCTTGGGAGATGGTGTACTAATACCCCAGCGCCCTCACTCCTCGAGTGGGATGATGCAGAAGCTTGTGTTTTATGGTGTTCGCTAGAATTTCTCTGCGGGATCCAGCTCCAGTCACCCTCTGTGAAAACTGGCTTTATAACATACCCTTTATTACCTGCCTCACTTTCCCACTCCCCTATGTGAACATCCTGGGATCCCTTCCCCAAAATACTACCTGGTGTTGAATCCTTCAAGTTGGCTTCTGGGGAAGATTCAGACTAAGTTTGCAGGGAGGAGAGAGATGCGGTCAGGTTTGGGTTTCTGAGCAGGGCTGTCCTTTTGATCCGTGTAGTTGGGAGGAGTCTCAGGGTTGGACTTTCGTGTCTCAGAGTGGACAGGTGAGACAAGATAGCAAGTTACGATCTGCCCGGACACTAGGCTGAAGCTCAACCTTCCAGACCTGGAAATGCTAAGAATGTTCCCCTCTGTATCCCAGAGAGCATTCCTCTCCTTCCTTGAGCCTCATAATCCCCATGAGGCAATTTTTTTTGCAGATGAAAACCCTGAGGTCTGGGGCTGGGGGACATGTGACTTGCCCACGGTCACTCTGCTGTCACCGGGTAGAGACAGGATTGAGGCCGGGAAGACCCAGCTCCCAGGCAGCTGGACGGGCATATTTTGAGGAGGAAACTGAGATGCAGAGAGGGGAGTGAACTACTCAAGGAGACTTCTGGACCCAAGACTACTCAGAACCTGGTGGGCCCTGAGCACCTGCTCTGTCATGTGCATGCCAAGGGTTGACTGTGGACATCCCTGTCTGCTCTGTTCTCCAAAATGATCAACAGAGTCCCTCCAGTGTCCTTTACATGGCCAGGTCCCTAGTGTGTCTCATGATTTCAAAGGAAAACTAACCATTACTAGAGAGGAAGAAAGAAGGGGAGGAAAAAGGAGGAGGAGAAGTAGGGAAAGAGGGAAGGAAACAAGTCTCCGAAGCGTCGTGTGCCAGGGAGGTGAATTAGGATGTGAACAAGCTGTCTTCTGTCCCCGGTTCCAACCCCTGAGAGCTTTGCATCTGGCAACAGGTTCCTAGAAGTCTCAGTGCCTCGGATTTCTTATTCACCCAGTGGGAGTCTGCTTAATCCGTTCTTGAACAACCATAGCAGCAACGTGGATGACGACAGCACTTCTGTAGGGCTTGCTCCGTGCCTGGCCCTGTTCTAAGTATTTTGTGCTCTTGGCTCACTGGAGGCTCAGGATGAGCCTAGGAGGGAACACTACCCTAACCCTAACCCTATCTCCTTTTACAGATGGGAAAACTGAGTCGCGAGCGTGCCCAAGTCACTTTTGCAGGGCCACAGAGCTAGGGGGTGGCAGCCCTGGAATGTGAGCACAGGGTTGGGGTTTGCTGCCAGCAGGCCACACCACCTCTGTCCTCCCACCAGGCAGCAGGCTGATGGGGCCACTGGCAGCTGGATGGGAGGACACTTGCATGAGAGCCTGGCACGGCGCTGAGCACACAGTAGATGCTCAGGACACACTCCTTGCCCGGCCTGCTCGCTTCAGGCCCTAAGAGCCAGGCTTCTGAATCCAGAGCTCCCTCCCCTCAGCCAGGGCATGTCTTAATGTAATCACAGCCTTGCCCTGTCCCTATTAGGGTGACCAGTCCCAACAGGAGTTCTGGGCCTGCACCTTGGCCAACCAGTGGGCGCCCCGCACCCCATCATCATTCCGCTGCCTTCCAGCAGAAATTATAACCACTTTGAGTCAACCCCAGCCTCCACGCCAAAGGAAAGCGATTGAGGTCAGGAGAGGCAGACAGCCTACCCATCACGGCCGCTGCGGCCATTCCTCACGCGGTGACATGCAATCTCCTGCCGAGGGTCACCTCTGGAGAAGCGATTCCTCCAAGCTCAGAACAAGTGCCAAATTGCAGCTTTGCCGAATAATCACGTGGAACACATTGAAAATAGCGGCCTCCGTGATAAATCGTTAACCAAAGCAGCCCCTTCCTCCAGTATAACCAAGAACGCAGTTACTGCAAATACATTAACTTATTCGTGCTGCAGCGCATGGCCCGGGAGCCGGCTCCGCGGGCAGCAAAGAGCAAATCCCAGCCAGCCTGGGCGGGAGCAGCGCGTGGCAGGAATTTGTCAGCCAGGGAAAGGAAGAGGTAAGCAAAGGCGCCCAGGACAGAAGAACCCACTGCTGGTGGTTCTCCCCGAGGCTGCATCCCGGGGAGATGTGGCTAGAAGAGGACTGGGCGATCTGCATCGTGCTGTCACGCTGTGCCCCACGGAATCTGTGAATTAAGACTGGATCCAAGAAAGAAGCGTCCGTGTGTCTTCCTGCTCGCATGAAAATCAGTGGTGTGGCAACTCCAAACTCTACTGGTTGAGTGTGTTTGGGGAGTGGGGGAGGAGAGGAGAGAGAGAAAAGGGAGAAAAACAGAGGGACGGGGGAGGGAAGAGTGACGGTGAGAGGCAGAAATATGAACGAGAAACAGGCCAAAAAATGGAGAAGGTGATTTGAAGACGGAAAGAAGGGGGAGAAAAAAAGAATGATACAGAAAGAAAACAGGCTGAAGGAGACAGAAGGAGAGGAGGACAGAGGGACAGTGCGGGGAGAGAAAGAGAGGAGGAGAGGGCAACAGTCTGCCTCTGGAAGGCTGGGTTTTGTTTCCACCGAGAAGAGAAATCGTTCTTTGTTATCAGAAGCCTTTGAGTGACACCAGCAGACCCCCGGATCCCCTCTCCAACACACCGGCACCAAGACTAGTGCGAGCACACACACACGCACACGCACACACACTGACACACGGCCCACAGTCAGTCCCCTCCCCCCACCCCCAGCGCTGAACACAATTCAGTCACAGAACAGAAAGAGCAGTAAGTGGCCCTCGCCGAAGGAAACAGGCCCAAACCAGACTGGGGATGGGTGTGGGGGAGGGGAGGGCGGAGAAGGCAGCCCAGGTCAGGGGCCCAGAGAGGACGGAGACGCAATTGGAAGGAAAAAGAACCTGGAGCCCCGCGGCAGGGCTGTGGCCCTCCCCGCCGCCCCAGGCCTGCCTCTTCTTCATCTGAGCACCAGGGTCCGATCTTAATGGACCATGGCCCCCTGCTACCTAGAGAGACTGCAGGACACCAGCTTCAAGAGGGGAGACGCCCGTGCAAGGAGCGGCCAGTTCTGGACCAGACGCTGAGCTGCACGCTCCCAGTGCCTCCCTTCTGAAGTGGGTGGGCAGCTTCCGGCCGACCTTTTGCCTCTTTCCCTCTCGCCGCTCCTGCCACCTCCCAATAATTTGCCAGAATTAACAGATTTATGGCAGCGCGCTGGTTTGGATCAACTTTTCATATGCACTTTGCGAGAGAAAAACAGTTTCCTCTTCCCCGACTTTCTGTTTGCCCATTAATACACTCCATATTTGCTGGTGCTTAATGACTGTTCATAGAGAATGTTGTTGTTGTGATTAAGGGTGCCAGGGTTCTCGCAAGTACAAACACACCAAAACCATAAAAAGGGCAATTAATTCTTTAAAAAAATGCAGGAGAGTGGGAGACAATGGATGCTCTGTTTACAGAAAAGCAAGGCCGAAGACAGATGTGTGTCAGAGGTGTGCTTACAGGGCAGTGATGTCTCCTGTAAACCATTGGGAAGATATTGCCCAGCAGATTCTTGGTCATCGAAAGGCTGTGTGTCAACCACTTAACGATAAGGCCGATCCTGGGCTGGTCACTGGAGGAAGCCATAGAGTGTGGGTGAGGTGGATATTCTAGCCGGGATGGAAATTTCGTCTCTGGATAAGGCACCTACTGCCCCTGAACCTTGGTTTACTCATCTGCAAAATGGGAGGCTGAACCCCCAGAATGGCTATGATCTTTCAAGAGGAAAATGTCTATCAAGGGCTTAGTTGGGTGATTGGCATATAGGCGTATGAGAATGACCTGGTTCCTCATTCACTCATGCGTTTATGGACCGCCTTCCTGGGTCAGGTTGTGGGCTGGGTTCCGAGGGTACGGTGGTGAGAAGGACGTACCAGTCCCTGCTTGTGTCGAGCTGATGATCTAAGACTGGGAGTCAGAAACTCTAAGCCTATAAAACTGTGATGTGTCCTATAGTGACAAATGCTTGCAGAAAAGTACAACAAAGTAAGAGAATAAAAATGTCCTGGTGGGCTATGTCAGACAGCGGACGGTGGCGGGGACCGAAGTGGGGAAGGGACAGGCAGGGGACTGGAGCAGAGACCGAGCAGGGTGAAGGGTGAATTTTGATTCTCAATCCCTTTCATCTTTCCTAAAAACACGTGTAACAAGCCCTTGAAGGACCAGGGAGAGATGGCCACGCATGAGCAACTGGGACATATTTCGGGAGTCGTGAAAAAAAAGGTCAGGGCACACTCAGTGAATGTTTCCTGCCTCCTGGCACTTAGAGTTGTGGGGGGCTGGGGTTCAGGCCATAAACTAACCCAGACACTGTGATGATTTCATCGCAAACTCTGGCAGGTGCCACAAGGAAGAAGCAGTGAGCTCCGGGACCTGCAACAAGGGCCTGACCAGAAGTGACAATGGAGGTGAACTTGGAAAGATGAGTCGGCGGTAGGGAGGTGATGGGAGGGTGAGAGAGGGAAGAGCGTCCCTGACGGAAAGAACAGCATGTGCGTGGGCCAGGCCAGTGGGAGAACAAAACACACAGGCTCTGTTGCCAGACAGACCCAGGTTCAAGTCCCTGCCCCACCACCTCCCAGCTGTGTGACCTTGGGCAGGTAACTTAGGGTCTCTGGGCTTCAAGGTTCTCACCTGTAAAGTGGCCTCACTGAGGCTCCACTGGGCTGTCCTGAGGACCTGAGTAAGGGAAGCGTTTAGCAGAGTGAAGTCCTAAACCAAGGCTGGTTTCTTGCAGAATTAACAGGTCAGGGGATGGGGTGGGCTCCAGGCAGCGGTCAGGACTCTGGCATCCAGCTCCTGTGCTGTCACCTTGCCTCCATAAATGAGGGGTTCCAGTCCCTATTTTAGGAAAGTAACATTCAATCCACAGAATAGATATTGATCGAGTGTCTCCCAGGTGCCCATCAATGGACTTAGGAGCTAAGGTGAGCTGGTCCCAGTTTTGGTCAGGGTCAGTGTGAGTGACTTATGTCAATCCAGTAACGACAGAAACAAATTCCAGATCGTCCTCCAGAGGCCCCTTCACTCGGCCAGTTGTGGATTCCCAGCAGCCGAGACTCAGCCGGTGCAGTCGGATCAGGGTCAGCGTCACTTCCGCCTCCTTGGGAGGGGTCCTTGGCTGGCTTCCCTGGCAGCTCGGATCCGCTCTGCCCACCCCACCGCCACTCCTGGTCACCGGCTGTGCCCTTGGTCTACATCTGCGGTGCCATCTCCTTCTGACTCCAGGGTCATCCTATGGTCCTTTCGTCTCTCTGCCTGGACTCCCTCCTGATATTCAGCCTCGCTCGCCCAACTGCCCGCTTCTCACCTCCACTCTGACATTTAAATGACACCCAAGCTTAACACGATCAAAGCCGACTCCGATCCCCACCTGATCCCCCAACCTTTTCCTCCACACAATGTCCTCATTTCAGCGAAGGCCGGTGCCAGCCTTCTTCTGTCCCCGTTTCGGGCAAAAACCTTGGCCTCATCCTGGACGCCTCTCTTTTGCTCACACTACACACTCAGCTAAGGCTCTTGGTTCCAACTTCATAATTCGTCC